>NC_050478.2:107165241-108591491 GCF_012460135.2 Molothrus ater | reverse complement strand
AATGGAACCCTTGAAAGCTACAGCTGCAACTATGAAAATGCATGAGGAGTTTAGAGTCTTTGTGAGATTTTATTCATCTCCCTTTGACAAGGCAGCAAGTTGTTTGTGAAAGACCTACATCAGATGCTTATGTTTGTGCTATGCACTCCCATGGTAATAGGTTTCTCATTTTAATCAAGGTTTAGAATTTTCTTTCCTTTTACAGATATCCTGAAATTTCTGTAGAAGGAAAGATTCTCGTGATTATTCTACTCACTGAAATTTGAAATAAAATTATGGACTTCTGGGAGCAGCTTGCCTTTTCTTCCTGAAGGATGGAATGGCAGGACAATTGCTGACAGTGAATTGTGGTTTCAATGGTAGAAGTGAGGTACAGTTGACACAAGAATGAGGGTGTTCCCTAAAGTCTTCCCCTAGAGTCTCACAGTAGGATCCAGGAAAGAATAGTAAATTGCAATTCCTATAGACAGAGAAAGTATTAAGTAAATATACACTGTTCTATCTTACAATCTAGAAATCCCAGAGGCCTGGAATCCCTTGAAGACTTATGAAAGTGGTACAAGTTAAAGTATTTTCATGCTTGCTTCTTCATACCTAAAACTTGAAAATCTCATTGTTTTGAGCTGATCTACAAGACCTAGCAAAAAAGAGCACAAATGACAACAGCTGATTATAACAAAACACAGAAGACAAGAAAACCTAGGCAATCACAAATATCAGGCAATTATGAAATCAATAAGCAATTCAGTAAGTCTGAGAAAGTACTTACCCTTTCAGAATAAAAGCCAGTGTCTGTGCAATAATAGATACTGTGTCAGATCAAATTGGTCAAGCTGATAGAGTCATTGGCTTTATTGTACATGAAAATATTGACTGGCACCACCAAGTTAAAAAAAAAAGCAAGGAAACAGAGGAAAGACATAATAAAGACATTTGGTGTAGTTAAAAATATAGGAATATAATCCTGAAATTAAAGAGCAGTTAAATTCCTGGTTAACTTAAAATAATTTTACAGCCTTGACTGTTTTATCTTCTTAAATGTGCTTCCAATTTCTCTGTTCTTTCTCTGCAACCCAGAGCTGTGATTCTTGTTGCCTATATACTGTGTCTGTATTTAAAGGGTAAGCTGAGGAAGACTTTGCTTAAAGATGTGCAATAAAATGCTCTGGCAAGTTAGTTCTGCCTCTTGAAAAGAATACCTGGCTATTGCTTTCATTTGTTTATTCCAAAAAAATTATAAGAAATGTGAATCTATTCTCCAGAAACACTTAATTTTGCTTGGGAAAATATCATCAACCATTCACAGACAGATGTTTTATTTTTGTTTTGCATCCTACACACAACTGTTTCCTCTACTAGAGATCTTGGCCTTATCATATTAAAATATGACAGGCTACAAGCCACCCAGATGAGATGAAGCTTGTGGAACCTTCCTTTTGTTTTCTTTTTTTTCTTTTCTTTTTCTTCTTCTTTTTTTTTTTTTTTTTTTTTTTTTTTTGAGTGCACTGTGAAAGCACCATGAAATTTTCTATTTGAGCCAGCTGTGAAGCTTCCAGAGGTTTCCTCTACAGCAAGTACTGGGTTAAGATTAAACTCGGCAAAACGCCTGAAGAGATACTGAATAGATTTGATACAAATTACACTGTCCTGCTGGTTTGAAAGTACACATTACTAGAATCATTAACCATAATCATCCTCAATTACAAGCACTGTAAGCACACATACAGCAGACCAATAAATGAAGCCATTGTTTTCATGCAATGCCCATAATTTAGAAAGACACGGCCACCTCATCCACAGTTTGACACAAAGATGTAATCTCCAGTAGAATATTCTGAATTATTTTTGTGATCTGAAATTGATGCCTCTTTCATGCCTCCTTTTTCCCCATTCCTACTAAGAGAGTCAGTTTTTCTAAGTCTCATTATCCTAGCTCATATAAAAAACACATTTTCAGTTTGGAGAGGACTCAGAGAGCTTTTTATGAACTCCCATAAGCAGCCAGCAGGGCTCACCACTTTAAAAGTTTTCTGCATGAGAATCTTTCATGAAGTAACATTGTTGACACATTTCTACTGTGAAAACAGCATGGAAAAGGTACAGACCATGATAACAATGGAAGAGCTTATTAATAGACTTGCTATCCATTTTTGGGTCATCTCCTACTGTATTAGAGTCTTCTTGCCAGTCCTGCATGTGAGCAATGCTAGCAGCACATACAGCTCACATCCAGATGGAGAATAGAGTTATAATACATTTTAATAATGTATAGTCTATTGCATGGTGCCTGTAAGTAATATTATGGGGGGTACTATTACAGTAATCTTTTCCTACTTGTTTCCTACTTCCTAAATTGTTTCGTACCACTTTCTCTAATGAAATTACACTTTTGAGAAAACAATTCACTGTGGTAATGGGAGGTATTGAAAATCCCTCCTGGTTTCACTGGGGTAAGTATCTTTTGTACTTGCATATAGCATACAGTACTGCATGTAGCACTGATAACACTACCTATTATTAGATCTACCAGGTATTTTATAATGAGAGGGTTTCTTTTCATTTGTTCATAGCTTTAAAAATTGTATATATATATATATATATATATATATATTTGGGTTAGTAATTCTTGCACATCTGTCACAAAATTGGAGCATTTTCACCTCTTTGGTGAAAATTTTGCTTAAATGCTTTATTAGCTCTTAGAGAGGAATTAATGAGGTTAATTCAGTCTTCTGCCTATCTTAAAATATAAGTACTTTCATGTTCCCTCCTGGGTTTTAGAAAACAAGATTTAAAGGTGTTTGTGGGTCAAGTGTACACATTTTGTTGTCCCTGTGGAAAATGATCAAAGGTTAGACAATTTATAATGTTTCTAAAATTGCAATTTGAGCTGAGTTGGAGACAATTTAAGACTTCAGCAGGTAGCATACTCTGAGGAACCTACACTGACTATGCTAGTTGATGACATTTTCCCAAAATGAGGTTACAAACTACTACAGGGCTGTCTCTGACCTTTGCCAAGCTCACAACGTGCTGATGAGCAGTGCTTTTGATGCTATCCCAGCTGTACTGAGTTTGGAGAGCACTGACCCAAGCTCTGATGTGGAAGGTTTCTTAGCTATTGATGTTTGCCCAGCTAGAAGGAAGTGGAGGAAGGTGAAGCAGAGACATCGCGTTGCCTCTGAAAGCCAAAGCCGTGTAGTTCTGCTGTTTGGAGTGGAGGTCAGCTCTGTTCTCTCTTGGGCTACATACATAATCTTCCCCCAGAAAAGATCTTCCATGGATACAAACAGACACCCTTCATAACATGGCCAGCTCAGTCGTGGAGGCATCAGTGGGCTGAGGACATTCTGATGGAACAGGTAAGATGTGAGAACAGAGGAGCTCCAGAGCAGGGAGCAAAGTGTCATGGTGAATCATGTGCTGCTCTGTGTGAAGCAGCTCTTGGATCACACCCACACTACCACCAAACTGCCTAAGCAGGGGCACAGGAGAGGCCCAGCAAAGTTCACCACCACTCCTGAACTTTTCTCTCAGAAAATCACTCACAAAGCTTTTCTGCAAGCTAATCTCACAAAAAGAAAAGGAAAATTTTCTCTAAGTCAATTCTGAACTTGGCATTTTAACAAGAGTATCCTCCAGCAGAAATTACAGTTCAGGATTCCTGAGTCTTATGACACAATTTGGAACTCTCTGAGGGTTGTAGGTTTTTTTTTTGGTTTTTTTTTCTGTCTTTAGGAGGAAGCTATGACAATAAGCTGAAACTAGCTCAGCACAATTATATGCAGTTGGGACACTTTTAAATAACTATTTCCAACAAGATGTGGGAACACATTAAAAGGCCTTTTGCCATCAGCAGAGCTGTTTCTGAATATAGTGACTAGTTACTCTAAATGGGAAATTTAAGCTCCACATTCTTTTTAGATTTACATCATCACTGAAAAGATTTTAACACAATAAGCATGTTATTTATTGCTTGGTCAGAGTAAGGATTAGTTTGGCTACACAAAAGGGATAGCTGAGAATATGACATATGGTTACAAATTGCTTCCAGGGGCTTTTTTGAAAGTTAGTAGTATTTAAATTGAATCAGGAATACATCCTTTGATATTGGGTTATGAGTAGGGGGATAGTATCTGAGAAGATTTATTTTCTGAAAATATTTGGAATTATTGTTGTTCTTGACTTTGCTGGCTAGTTACTGAATAGTTTCTGATTTCACTCTAAAACTGCAGAATATTACATCCTGGAAGTTCAGCATATTCCCAAAGTGAGCAAAAATCTTGCCTCAGAGCTGAAGTCTTGATCTTTATTGAAATACAGACTATTTTTAGCTAAACTAAAAATGTAAATATTTTCTTTAAAGTATATGAACTCTTCTGTAACTTTACTTCGGTAGCTTATGTTATCATAAAAATAATATATTAATTCCTTTGTGAATTAAAGAAGAAGAACGAAAGACTGTCAGTAACACAATGTCTGTCTAGATAACATCTTTCAGTTTTTCCTGAAATAAATCCAATGTTGTCATAATCTGGTTAGATCAGCTCTGTAGCTCTGTTAAGAAAGGCCTTCTAAAACTTCTGGTCTCCTCTAAATATATTTCAAGATGGTGAGACAAAATTTTCTATTACTTTCAAAGGTATTAGAGTAATTCAGGGAGCCTGCAGAACCAAATGGTTTGAGATTTAGAAGAATAGGAAAAATCAATCTACCAATGCAAGAAATGTACTAATGTGTAAGGAAAGGGTGTCTAGAATAAACTGTTCCTGTGTCTGTTAGTAGCTGTGTAGCGTGAACACTCAAATCTTGGCTGTCAGATCCCCTAAAAGTCTCATCTAAATGAGGTAGTGTCGTTCCCGCCTTTGGCACCCATGTAGAATATGTAGGGATGTGTGTTACAGAGACCTCGAGAAACTGCAGAGACATGAACACAAATGAAGTCATATTTCGAGCAGTATTGACAGGATCGGTATGGATTCATAGCTAATGATTATATTTGTTTTTTAATTAACTGTTTAATATGATATAAGAAATCTGTGTTTGTCTTACTAGGCCCTGCATTACAAGGTTTGTAATAAGCTTGTTTAAGTTCAATTGACAGATAAAACTTCTAAAGCAGTTGAGAGTAGTGTACAAATAAAGTGATATCATTTTCTGCAAATATTTGCCAGGGACATACAAAGGGACTTCTGTCAAGCTTGCATATTTTTTGTTAATGGCTATCATGCCCTTACCACACATTTCAGAAGCTAGAATCTTTTCATCACACTGATAAGGGAAAAAAAACCAAAGAAGCCTGACTGTAGCTTTTCTGAGAGGGATGGTGTCTTTGGGGTGGATCTCCAGCCACCAACAGGTGCAGGTGAGGGCCAGGAGACAGTCACATGCAAAAGGGTGTGGAGCTGGGCCTTGGTTAAACCAACTGAAAAGCAAAATATTTTCCTCCTTTAAGGGGAAAAGAATCGATTAAGGAAACAGATGCTGTAGATCATTATATCCTTGTGAAATGAAATCTGTAATCGTGAAGAATGGGTTTCAAAAGGCTAAATATGTTAAAATGCTTTTACTAATACTTACTAACTTTGCAAAACTGAACATGGAAAGACCTTCCCATGATTTTCAAAAATTTCCTTTTTTAAAAAGCAATGCAAGAAACGAGTACATGAGTACCTTTGTTATGGGGTCAAAGTGTAGAACGATGGAGGTAGTTGAAGTAAATTTATTTCAATTTTAGACAATAGTTCAATCTCAAAATTAGATTCAATTTTCTTCTGAATATCTATTTTTTCTGTACTTGTTCTACTACTTGGAATCTATAAGAACTAATCAGAAGTTATAACTTTCATTTTATGAGATCTTTTTTTTAAAGTGGCTTTTCAAAAATAGCAATTAAGAAGAAAAGGGTTTTCTTTGTTGGATTTTTGTTTTGGGTTTTGTGTTTGTTTTGGGGGTTTTTGGGAGGGGATTTGTTTTGGTAGGGGTGCTTGTTTTAGAGGGGTTGGGTGGATGTGGTTTTTTAAGAAAGTTTAAACCTAAACTTCTGACTAATTAAGTCTTCATTTGGAAAACGCTTAAATGAGATTTCAATCATAGTGAAAGGTCACAAAGTTTTTCACTGTCTAGTTCTTTAATAGTAAATAGATCTGTTATACAGCTGTAGGAGTCTGTGGGCTGTGATTCCCATCCATGTCTTAAATTCCAGATGACTCAGTGAAATGGAGACTCCCAGAGTGTCTGGGGGTTTTGTTTTGGAAGAATTGTTCTCATGATTTCTTACCTTCCTGGAAATTCTTGGGTCATAAACACTGAGAGTCAGCATTATGGGAGTATTTGTAGCTTCCCATTCAGCAGCCAGATAGTTAAAATAATGGTTACATTTTGTTCCAAGTGCATTACACTCAAAAGTAAACATTCCTTTCCTGAGAGTTTATCTTTTTCTGAGAAAACATTTAGCATGGGAAAATCATATGATTACCAATCAAAAATGTATTTTCTATTTCTTCTGGAAATATAATAGAGAGTAGCCACTTCTAACACAGAGATAGAAATTAGGTCTCTTCATTTCTGTTTTCTTACAGACTGTACAGAAAAGATCCTAAAAACCTTGGGCAATTTTAGTTTTATTAAATTCACAAAGGACTAATTTGTATCAGAACAGGAGGGAAAAAATGCCCTTCTTAGTATGCTTTAGAATGTAATCATTTAGACCTTGTGAAACTCTCTTCAAGGAAATTTTGGGGTCCTTTCACTCACGCTCTTTGCAAATAAAATTAGGAAACAGGAGAATACCTTGTAAGGATAAAGTCAGCAAAAGGCAGCTGGGAATCATGAAGCTGCTCCTCTAATTCTAATTCTATTACTGGAAAAATAATGCAACAGGAAGAGCAAGTCTTCATTTAAAGGGAAGCTTTTAATGAGGTTGAACATCTGAAAGATATATGCAGATGTACAGACTAAACTGATCACATGGCTATCAAAAGACAAATATGTGTGGGTAGTACAAATTTCCTCCTGCTCACAGGCGTGTAGTTCCATTCAGTCTCCATGCACTGTCTTTGCCAAATATTCCCCATTATTATTAATCCTTTTGTTTTTTAGCCTAAATTCCTTTGGATACACAGTATATATGATCATAACTGGCCATTCATGTTTCACATGTCTGTTCTCTCAATTCTGACAAGATTGTAACAAACAGAATTTCCTGCAAAGATAGTTAATGGTACTAGAAAATGAACTAAAATAGTCAGGAAAAAGAAAAAAGAAACTCTGTTAGTGTCCTATAGAGCCAAAACACACTTACAAGTGCCAGAATCACAAAAAAACTTTCAAACAAGGCTCATGTCTTCTTAGGCACCTCAAAGAGACATAATTCTATAGGACACCACATTCATTAGTTCATAGGCTCCAGGAATTATTTGTATTCTTTTGTCTTGCCTACAATTTTCCCTGAGGTTACCATCCTGCATTCCTGGAAATAGATTATAAAGGAGTAATTTTTTATTTCCCAATATGGCTATGATCTGGGATGAGCAAAGAAGGGTCAAGTGTTATCTGATTTCTTTCCTTTTGAAGTAAACTGACAAATAACTGTGGCAAGGGATTTTTTCTCCTCCGAGATGCTCTAAAAATCTACAACTTATCTATTACCTATTTATGGTGTAAACCTACAGTGCCCAGTATCATCTTCTGATGGTAATGGTATCCCCAGTATCTGAAATATAGATAATTATATCATGCTTATCATTGGCTGCTATTAAACAAAGGTTTTGGGAGATCAGACCACATTCACCAAGTTTTTCTGGAGCAAATTGTAAAGCATCCAAACATAATTAGATATTTCTAAAAGCAGCTTCATAATTATGACCAGCAGTGAAGAAGAGATCAATCATCCCACAGCCACACAAAATTAAAAGACACAAACACAGAGAAAAGAGATGAGTTGACAGAATTCTGTATTTCCAGCTACTGACAACTGTTTTATACCCTGGTCATATCTTTCATGAAAATGTTGCTAAATTAATAGGTGATTAGCATAGAGAGATCAGCTGGAGTTTTTTATCAACTTGGAAAACAGGGAAGAGCATAAAAGGAGGTTTTAAATCTGCCATTTAATAACTGGGTATTTTAAACATTCAGCACATAAAGCAAAGGTAGAGCAAAGATCAAACTGACAGCATTGAAGTAGGGAAGGATGTGAAAAACAAGCTGCACACCCCTAATGGGGCTGGAGCAACCATGCTAGTTTCTATTTGCTATCCCTTATAAAGATTATAGACTGGAATTGTGTTTGTAGCCCTGTACCACTCCACGGGATGAAATATAGGTAATACTTGGGCCTATGCTATCACTCCACACTAGAGAGATGGTACAAACTGCAGTGAGTGTTGAACACCTTTGACTTACTTGTTCTATCAAAATCTTCTGCATCTTATTTGTTTCAGTCACAGTAAACATTTGAATGGTCTAAAAACTTTTGCACAGAATTTCTCTCCCAGTTTCATCCCCTTATGCATGTATTTGACATGTGATATGTAATACCAGAGAGTCAGAGAAACATTTTTTTTCTCTGTAGAATTGTGGCTTCCATCTCTTATTTAAGGCTCTAAACATCTTAACCTCATTTTCCCCTAAAGAGATATTGACTGTAATCTTATGTCCAAACTATCTTTGGGTGTAGTAATATTTCTGTAAATACCTGGGTCCTCTGTTTTTTTTAAAGTCACTTTTGCCACCTGGTAGAATGCATTCATGAAGGAGACTGCTGTCATCTTAGACTTTTCATATTCATTCAGGCATTTTTTCTTGGCAGTGAGACATTCTGTCATTTTGAAAGGATTACCCTGCGTTATAATTCAGTGTCAGAATATCCAAACCTATAAAACCTTCTAAGTGATGGATCTCTGCAAATCTTCTCTTTTTTTTTTTTCATTCTATATTGTCACATTGTCAATCAAGACAGTCCAGACTCTTTTGGTACATAGGAACCTTCTTGCAAGAACCTAAATTTTGGAAATGTATATACTGCTTGTACGATGGATTATTTTAAGAAATTCACCATGGGACTGACTGTATGGTTCATTTGGGTTCATAATTTGCTGCTTGAAAAATTGTAGTAGAGAGATGAGGTGAGAGTCTGTGCTTCTCAAAAGCTATAGTTTATGAGTCAAGAATCACAGCTAATTTGCTATCTTTGAAGAACAAAATAGCTACAAGATCAAAAAATATAACAATGTCAATGACACTGAAAGTACAAAAAAGGTGATGATCGAGGCTTGCATTTGTGCCTGAATGAGTTAGATCTTGGGATATATTGCAGTAAAAGAGGATTATGTCTAAGAAGTTTCCCCTGTACACCTCAAGCTTTTTAAATCCTGGCTAGTTTTACCTTCCTGTGGCAGTGAGATGTAAATCACAGCAGACTGAGTTTCTGAATGCTGTGGCTCACAGGTGCCAGCCGTTCGCCTCACTGATTTGGCAAATCCCAGGGGCATGCTCTGCTGCAAAATAAGCAACTGGTAGCAGGGTAGTATGTGTCCCATGAGACCAACCAGCATATAATGTATATTTGACCATTGTGCACTGTTTTGATCTTAACACCTTTCCCTCAGTGGATTACACCTCTTGCAGAGCTCCCTGCACGTGACAAAGGAGAATTACTATCAGAAGGTGACCGTCTTTTCTTTCCCTTTCTATAAACCTAAAGCTCTCCTTGTCCTCAAATAAGAGGAAGACTTCACTTGTCCATCTTTTGAGAAGATCTTGTGTTATTTGTATTGTGGGAGAGGTGTTGGAAGGCTGAGAAATGCAGACTGAGAGAGGCAAAAAAAAAAGGAAAAAAACTTTGTTCAATGCATCTTAATAATACCAAGATCAGACGTGGTTCATGAGTATTTGATCTAAATTATTTTTGGTCTTCTCCAAACATAAGAGTTTATATAAAACACAAGTAGCCAACAAAACAGAATATTTCATTATTGCACTAAATCATTCTTATACTTATTTTTCAGGATTAATTTCTTAACTGGAGGACTTTTTATGTCATTGTTAAACTATTCCTTTTTAGTTATTTGTGTACATAGACACAGCATTAACTCATAATTTTAGAGAAACCCTTTGTTTTGTTTGTTTTATTTTCCTGTGCGGCAGAAAATTTATTTCTGCTTCTATAATTTATTGCTATTAATTTTAAACCAAAAAACTATTATTTAATATCGGTTTAAAAGTAAAAAAAAATTCATATAATTACTATTTATTTTCTGTGCTGTAAGAAAAAATCTAGCAAGAATAACATTACTTTTCCTCTTCTGATACTTCTGAGATGGAAAATAATTTTATATGAGAAGAACTTACCTGAAGTTTTTGTGGCTGCTGCTTGGTTCTCAGAAAAATCTGTCCTTTTTTTATTAGGTTTTATTAAAAAGTTTTGATTCTGTGCATGCCATATCACATTAAGGTGATTTTCCTACTAAACTAATTAGTTTGGATAATTCTAATGACAGTGTTAGTAAAACATATTTGAAGTTTCTGATAATTTCTTTGAAAAGGTAGAAAAAAACTTCAATACATCTGGGCTTCAAACTTCAATACATCTGGGCTTCTTATATTTAAAATGCCTTTTATATATAAATATATATAGATATAAAAATATATACAAGTGTGTTGAAGACAGCCATTTTCTAAACTTTTGGGGTTTTTTACAATCTTCTTGCTAGAAACAAAAATATGTCATTTCCTCTGACTTACAAAGCCAAAAAAAGGACCCAAACTTCATAATCCTTTCATTTAACATGGCAGAGTTAGTGCAAAACAAATGATTGAGATGAGGAAAGCTTTGAAATGAAGAAATAATATGGCATGTTATGGCATAGTGTGCTCTGTTTGTCCCATAATAACTGGCTGTATACATAACCTTCCTGGGGCACTGCTATTATAAAATGGTTCTGTAGTCAGAGTCCTGTACTTAGCTCACCATCCTAAGATTGATTTCAAATTCCTTGGCAAGGCTTAGCATTTAAACAATTTAGGACTACATTTTTTAGATATAACTTTGATTTTTCATGCCTTTGCCTCTCAAGATGTGGAAACAGCACTTCCTCATCTCAAAGCATCTCTATATAAGATAATGTTTTAGAAACATAAGTTGTATCCTCCTATAAGTTCAGCTTCTGAAAGCCACTTGCATAACATCTAACAGTGATGCTGCAGGGTCAGGCTAGATGTGCCCCCCCATACGTTTGCAGGGACAGACAGACATATATTTCACAGGGAAAGCTCATTGGATGGGAGACATTAATTCACTCACTTCTGTTTTCTTTTGCCTCTAAACAACTGTTAGTCCACACGTAGGAAGCCTATATGTCTTGAATGGGTATTTTTGGCTGTTAAATCCCATTATTATTAGCTTTAGAAGCAGGGCTTATGCTAGGGCTCTTGCTGGCTTTGTTCGGGGTTTTATTCATTCTTAATCAGAAGATTATGTTCTTTGTTTCCTGTATATTGCCACTTTGATTAATGCCCCCGATATTCTATATGGTTTAAGAAAAAAGCATCTTGCTACCATCTGGGCCTGTAGTTATAGAAACACAGAGCCAAACATGCAAATTTTTTCATCTGCTTGTACAATGTCTATAAACACCATCTCACCAAATAGGTTTTCTAATATTTAGCCTCTTCATCGTCCATGTGAGTGCCAAACAGAGAGATGTGCTTTACTGCTGCACCATGCTTAGAGGACCATGCTGAAATGCAACACTATCAAGGGATGATTCAGTGTATTAAAAGGTCAAATGTATGCTCATATTGGATTTTTGTCTTTGCTAAAATATTCTTGAGGTGATAAATATTGGCTCAACCTCAGTAATTCTGTGCCTCCTTCAGCTCATTTTGAAGTTGTACCACTGTTGAGCAGATTTCCAATAGATATAACTCTTTGTGAAAGAGAGTCTCAATTATATTTCAGCAGGTTCATTTCTTGAATAGACTACATTTCCTTTACATTAGATAGGGTAATTTTTTTATAGAAATGTCAGATACCATAAACTGAGATTATTGATTTCATCAGAGAGATTTCACAGTCTTTGAAAAAATTGATTGTTCAAGGATTTTACTTGTGTTTCTAAACACAGGATCTGGTGTGAATTTCACTTCTATGGATATCAACCCTTTCCAATCTCATCTTATTTGGTGGATATTAACATCTGTTGCAGTGTTGTTTTTTGAATTCTAACTACCAAGGTTAAAATTAGTCACTTTAAAAATAAAATTACTTGAAAATGTGCTAAATATATTTGCAGCCGACTATGTTTTTTCTGGAAAATAGTTTGAAAATAGCTGATTGCAATTGTTTACCAATTCTTGTAAAAGCAGAATATTTACTAAATATGACATAAGTATATAGACTGTATAGCCATTATGCATCTGAACAAAACATTCAATGCATCCCACCATGATCCCAAGGTCTGGATATTTCAAATAAATATGCTTTTACTTCTGGAATATTTTATCTTCTGAGAAATGCAGGCACTAAAAAATTCTTTAAAATAGAAAATTTGCAGCACATTGAAACTGTAAAATACATTAAATTAGGCAAAAAGGAACAATACACTCAAGAAAAAAGATCCACTCAGTTCCAAGTCAAACTTATCTTCATGCCTTCTAGAATTTAATCCTTAGTAATTTTTAGGAATCATCTGACTGAAATGGTGCACCTGTTTTCAAGGGTAGTCAGATCTAGGTAGTGAGTAACCTCTGAGAATAAACTCCATAGCTTCTCTGTATATGAAGAATTCTTTTACCATGCTAGGAAGAAGATGTGATTTCTGAGCTGTATTCAATTTTTTTTAGTACGAGTATAATTGAACATATAAATTAGCCTTGTATGATTTAATAGTCGTGAAAAATTGTAGAGGTATTTTGCATCAATTACAAATGAGCTGACTCTTTGATTCACGTTGTTAAATGAAATACAACAAATTATTATTATTATTACTCATAGGTTGAAAAAGAGGCCTTGGCTTGGTGTGTGCAAACTGAAACTTCAGTAAAAGTCCAGAGGGGTCTTATTAATTCTCCTTAGCCTGATTACAAATTCAGTATAGAGGAAGTCTGAGAAGAGATATTGCTACTTCATACGGACCAGGGAAGCATTTTAAATCCTTTGGACAGAATGTATTTATCTTACATTTCACATAGAAAAAGAGAGTAAAGAGGAAACTAACCTTAGAAAACAATCTCTTCATAGAGATTTATTTCTATCTATAAGTTTACTAAGTTTAATATTAGACCTTTACTGATCAGGGGAAATTCATGCAGGCATCATAATGGAAATACCTGCCCAAGCAGCACTAATGACAAAAATGTTGCACCGCAAACTGAGATTTATTTCTGAAAAACTGTGACATGTGAGATCATTACTGACAATCAGTTTCTTCCTACAACCAATTCCTGCCCAGCTCTGTGAAAAGCCTGA
This sequence comes from Molothrus ater, assembly GCF_012460135.2. Taxonomy (NCBI): domain Eukaryota; kingdom Metazoa; phylum Chordata; class Aves; order Passeriformes; family Icteridae; genus Molothrus; species Molothrus ater. The sequence goes on along the minus strand of NC_050478.2, from coordinate 108,578,020 downwards.
AGAGAGTACTTCTTTGAACTCATCTCTTGAGAAGAGTTAGCTTGAATTACCTGTAATTTGTAGCTCCTGTAAAAATTTCCCAAGGAATTAGACATTTATAAATCTAAGGAAGTATCCATAATTAAATCAGATATAAAAGGAAAATACCTGGAATAACCATGAAATATCTTGCAGCAGGTGGTTTCTAAAGTCATTTAGGAAAAACCCTTACCTTACTCAATTGCAGGCCTGAGTTTCCTTTTTTTATATTGTTTCCTGAAGGGAAGGAAAAGGATAGATCTATTAAAAAATCCTCCATAAATTCCACTTTTTCTGGTAGGAAAATTCCACTGCTGCAAGCATCAAATCATCTTCTAAATTTATGCTGAATATGTATAATTAGTAACCTGTGGTGAGAATAATAGGTGAAACCCTGCCTAGTGGTCTTTCCTGGTACCAAAAAACCGTGTATTGTAGATTTTATTTCTGTTCCTCAAGTTGTGAATGAGGAAGCAAGGAATTTTTCTTTTCTGCAGTAGAATATTTTCCTGTGGGTTTCCCCAGGGTGCTTTATGGCTCTGCACGTATTCCACTTATGGTTCAATTGATTCCAGAGGAGGCAATATAGCAACAAATGCTCTGAAATAAAAAGAAGTGTGCATTTAACATTTAATGCCACAGAGTAATATATTCAGGACTTAATATGAAATAGTGCCCATTTCACTCTCAGAGTTTCGATTAAATCTCTTTTGGGGTCTATGTTAATGCCAGGTTTGTGGTAGCTGAATAGTGTTGAATTTATTTTCATGGTGCTTTGTCTGTGGAGGCATGATAAGTGTAACTGAAACTTTGACCAACTTTTCATTTTAGGAAGAATAAGCTCATCCATCAGTGCCAAGATCAGGAAGTTGGTGTCATACATCAAGAGTCATTTACTACATACACATCATTCCCAGAGATCAATTATTATAATATTTATTTTAAACTGCACAGGTTTGAACCAAGAAAGTGAGACATCCATCTTTATCAGTTACATACTTTTAATTCCTAACAGTGTTAACTGCAAATTTGGTGGTACAGGCAGGTGCAGTCTAAATTTTGTTCAAGTAATAATTTTTAATTTCACTTAGACACATCCCAATTTATCTTCATCGTTCATCTTTTAGAATGCAATATATTCTTGCTTTATGAAATCAGTCATGAAACTCTTTTCTGAATAACCCATAATAACAGCAAGCTGTTTTTAAACAAGAGGTGACTGTATTATCTTGCTGTAACAGCTAAGGTACAAATTGAAAAAAAAGGTTTAAATGGGTAATAATTTTCCTACCCCCTCTGCAGCTCTGCACAGGCTAGGCTTTGGGTCTCACCCCATCTCTGTGCTCCTTGCTGAAATGACAATTTGTATAATGGAAACTTGACAGAAAACAAAACCAAAATAAAACTTCTCTAATACAAGCTGAAATTTTCTTATCAATTAAGTTTTATTTTATAGTCATAGTTCCTCCCAACCAGCCCTAATCCACACATTTTCCTCTCTTTTCATTTCCCTCACATTTCCATCCACTCTTCTCCCCCATGGCTTGTCCGTCTTTGCTAGTGGAAATCTTGAAATTTAATGTCAAGGAGCCTGCTGCTAGCTTTGATGTTAATAATTTGCCCAAACTGACAACAGATATAATCACTTTTTAAGTGTTATCAAGAACAGCTGCTGTGAAAATAATTCAGTGTGTGAGATGGGGGTGGGGAGAAAGGGTGGCCTGGTAGAAAGAGGGGGTTGGATTATTATGCATGCACAATATCCACAATGAGGATAAAGTGGATATATCTCTGTCCTGCATTCCTGAACTAAAGGATACCTAGAAAAGAAGTAGCTATCATGATACTGAGAAAACTGACAACACACAAATTTATGAAATGAAAGCTCATAATTATGGAACAGTCATAGAAAAATAGATTGGACATAAAAAAAAAGTCATCAGATCCAATGAAGTCAGAATTTAAACTATCTAAAGAAGAGAGCAATTAGTTTAAAAGAATTCAAATGAAAGTCATAATTTTTTTATATAGTATGCTCCTGTAATATTTTTATTACATAGTGCAGAAGGATGGATGTGTGGGTATGTGCATGTATGCACATGTACATCTGGTGAGTACAAATGATATTCAGCAGAGCAATTGTGGAGCCTCATACCCCCATGCTGTGTTTGTTAAAGGTGTTCCTCACTATAGGGAAGCTGGGGGAAGCTTTTCCAATTCCCACCTTCAGAAGCAAGAGAAATGAGAATTGGCAGAAAAACAACAGTCACCTCCCAGAGGTGTCTTATCCTGCAGTGCGCAATAGAGTTGAAGACAAAACCAAAAAAAGGAAATATCCACAGGTTTAGAAGACCTCATCTCCTTCAGTTTTGGCTCTTTTAAGGAGCTGATGTTTGACAGATGGAGGGGACAAAATCCAGTCACTGTTTACTCCCAGCAGTTAATTCCTTTTTATTTACCTTTTTGTGATATCTCCCAGGAAGGTGGGACTGAAAGATCTTTTCTGAACCCAAATCATCCCTTTCAGTTGTGTGAAAGGGTGTCAAGTCCACTGGAAAGAAGGAAACAGACAAATGAGTGTGAGGGAGTTTCCCTCCCTGCTCCTTCCCTTGGGGGAGGATGAAGAGGCCAGGCAAAGCCCAAAAACATTTTATAGCCCCACACCACTCCTCATTCCAGCAGTATGTGAAGACTTAGGCAAGGCTTCAGTTGTTGCATAACAGCATTTGGCAGAGAATATCTATTAGAGGTCCCAGAAAAACTGTTAGGGGAATTTGCAGACAAATCTAACATGAAACGTTAGGATTCAGAAGACCTTTCTAAAAAGCCTGAAAAATACCAAGAGCTAGTTAGAAATACTAACTTTGCCAGCATGTTGAAGTCAGGGTTACAATCCCACAGTGCAATACATCCTTACATTTCTGTCAGTAATTTGGAAAGTTACATTTGACATTTTAACCTACATTCAAATGCAAAAGTTCAGCTTTCTGGGGTTTTACAAGTGCTGAGGAACAAAATTCTCTTGGGAGCCATCAAATTCTGTCCTGGTCTTTAATATCCATTAAGTGATTACTGCAGAGAGTAGGACACTTTGAGTAGCTGGGGCAGCATCCACCTGTGATCTGGGCCTTTTCCAACTCTAGCAAGAAGTAGGTTAGACCAGAAGAGGAGATCTTATAAGAATGACATAATAATAATTAAAGGAAAAAAAAACTATATAGAAAAGGAAACTATAAACTGGCAGCAGTTCTGATCTCCTGGTGTTCTAGTTTTTTTGACCTTTTGATCTTCTCATTTAAAATGACCAAGAAAAGCATAATAAATACTAAATACTTTATTGAGATAATTTAATTCTACCTGCAGTTAACTGAAAATACATGAGAAAAAGAAAGCTTTTACAAATCATGAAGAATATTTCTGTGTTTATTGAGTTCTAGTAAAATAGGTTGCAAAGAGATTCAAGTACCAATGCAGGGCTGTTGTCCATGTTTAATTAGCAGGTCATCTATTCTTGCTTTTTAAAATAATTTGACTCACCTTTCTTAGGCTACCAACTGTTACTGTGTCATCTTATTTCCATCTAAGAGGAAGGTCATATCTGTGATATTATGTCTTCAATTGACATTAAAATTATATCAGAAGGAGGATGAAAATTAATTTTCAAAAGTGGTGTGTATGCATTTGTAAAGAAACACTTCTCCTCCAGTGGATGAAGGGAGCAAATGTGTGACAGATGCTACCCACCTTGACCAAAGACGTACTGAGATTTTTCTAAAATTACAATGGTTACCATGCTCTAACAGCCTAGAAGAGGTAGATAAATGCTTGAGTAGTTTATGAAAGAAAAGAGCAAAATTACATCTCAAGGAACAGCTTGAAACAGCAGAGCTTTCTTGCAGCAAAATAGTAAGCTAGCAAATTGGATAACAATTAAAAATGTATTTTATTCCCTCCTTGATTGAATAACAAAAGCTTTTGTTCTAGTATTCAGGTGAAGCATTGGCTGTTCAGCTGGTCATGTATCAGCTAGAAATAAATAATTAATCACTAGATGGCAAAAACCAATGAACCAATCGTTTGAACCAATAAACCAATAACCATTTTAACGTTACCTAATGCAGTTGATTGCCTAGAGAACAAACCAACAGAAGTCCCATTGAGCCCATATGGGATGCGCTCAACAGAGATAAGAAAATTGAGCTTTCAAATATCCCTAGTCTAGATGTTACCACTTTTCAAAACCATTCAAAACTGTTCTTCCAGACTGATAAAATTTATCATTTTGGGATTTTTGTTTTGCCTTGATTAGATCAGAAATTCTATTAAAGTTGATTTTAAATAATAACATTGTGCTATATTTTAGACATGTTGGTTGGATACCAACCACAAGAACTTCCAAATGACCATTACTAGGTCACAGAGTAATGAAACCATTCTGAATAGGCACTGTATGACAAAGGAAAATCTAATTGTAATTACATCTGGAAGAGCTGCAATGAACCTTACGCATGAACAAACACGAACAAATGTGTGTAAATGATCTTTTCTGAATACAAACTTGTAATTGCTGTCACATGCAAATAGACATTAGCACAATACCTTATTCAGCATCTGAATATCAGAATATGATTTTTTTGCTGGCATCTGAATTATGTCCACTTCAAAATTATTTTCGTAGGTAATAAGTTATTGTTTCATTTGGACTTTTATTTGTGATTAAATTATTAATTAATTAATTAATTAATTAATTAAAAAGGCTGAAGTACAAATGTCCTTATTACATCTTTACAGATAAATAAATTATGGAGGAATTCATAAATTATTGAGTTTGAGTGTATGAATGCCATTTTTTTCAAATTTATCGTATCAAAATTTTTACATTTTGCATTTTCTTTTCATTAAAACTTCCTTTCATTGCTTAACTTTGCATCTTTCTGACATTACATGGATTAAAATTAAAAAGTTTGGGACCATGAGGTAGAACATTTTCCACAGCTTTGAAAATAGCTCTTGTGTAAACATCTTTGCACACATTGAAAGAGATCCAGTAGGAGCTGTCTGGGGATAGGGTTCCTCAGGAGGTCAGCTGTAATGTGCCAGCCACTCCTATCCATCACTGGCTCACGTCTCTCTCCAAGTGTTTTTTCTGTACTTTCTCCAGAATTTTTTCACTGAAAGATAAAATACATTGTACTTTTCTAAATATATTCAAAATACCTTCAAGCTAGCAGTGCTGAAATCAGCTCCATGCTTAATGATTTCTGTTTGTGGGGAAGTAAAGGAAAGATCAGGAGAAGACTTGGCTGGCCTCTACGAATCCTGTCCTTGTTGGACAAGACACTCTGACAGTGCAAGATGGATGTCAAGGCATTTTAAGGTGTTTCATAAGTCTTCTCCATGCACTTAGAATTAGAAGGGAATGTAACGAGTGCAAGAAGAAATTATATCACCTCTGTTGAATTTTCACCTGTGAAAGTGTTTTAGCCTCTGACAGACTCCACTCAGACAGAAAAAGTACACATTTACCTCTTATGACAAAGGACATTAGCACACACAGACCTGGGCTTTCCACAGAAAGTATTGAATTAAATTTGTCAGATTTGTTAAAATCAAAACTACTTGCTCTTTTACACAAAATTATTTATATGTTTCTGAAAAAAAATAGTTTTCTTAAATTGAAAAGTCATCCAACATGTGATAGTCCATTGAATTGTGAGATCTTTGTATTCTACACCTGAACTAATGGATCAGATGCATCCTGACGTTTTAAATTGACATTAGAATACCTAATGGACTGTTGTGGGGTGTTTTTTAGACCAGGGCCTCCCCAATGGAACTCTAATGACTATAGATACTACACTAGAATTTATTGATAATGATAGCTAAGTAAATTTCCACTCAGGATTTTATGTTTGCACAGTAGCTTTTGCTCTCTAGAGACGTAAAGCACATAACGTTATTAAATAAACATCTGACCTAATAACTTTAGGCTATTAGATCAGATGTCTATTTAATAATTAGCATTTATTAATTTCATTATTGTTATTATTAACATTTCATAAAACAAAAGGTGGGTCACTTGAAACTGAAAACAAGTCATTTTGCCAGAGATAGGTTTTAGATTTTAATTTCTGCTTCCTAAAAGATGGATATTTCTTTTTGAAAGTTAGCAAAAACTTTCAACAGATGTTGGGGACATGTAGAAACCTGACACTATCCAAAAAGCCATTTGAGGAGGGCTACTGAAGCTTTTCTGGCTCCTGCATCAGCTGTTGAGAAGCGAGCTTGTACACGAGGTGTGTTAGGAAGTGGTGTTCTTTTGCTTCTGCAGCAGAGTGAATTCCCTCAGTGCCTTTGAGCCTGGCATCAACAAGCTGGCAGTTTGCCATCTGGAAAACTGACATTTGTCTCCCCTGGGTCTGCTGAACAGCTCTGCTGCAAAACAGCCTTCCTACCAAAAGAAAATATAAAAGGGAGTAAAAAGCTTGCTGAGCACAAATAATAGACACGCTGATGTTTTTCTTTTAAATAGCAGGAGGTGTTGGCCTTTCAGAGTGTTTTTATTCAGCATCCTTTATTATAAAGGTGCTTTTGCATGAAAAGAACAGTGAAAGTATGTATTGCATACTGGCCATCTCCTGTTCCATTGGTCAAGCAACAGTTACTTTAAGGACTAGTCTGGGTTTTGAAAAACTTATTACCTGAATCATTCAACTTTTTTTTTTTTTTTTTTCTAGAGTGGGCATTAAGGAGAATATTAGTGCTTGAATCTGACAATCTAAATTTTGAAAGGAGTAATTTCAAAAGGATTTCTCTTTGTGATAAGACTGGATTATAATAGGATACTTGCAGAGCCAAACATCATGACTTAGGCCAAACTTTTTCTCAGTGAAAATTACTCCTTTGCAGAACACTGAGAGTTCTATTACCTGTTCAGGTCCTAAAATAGAATTAGAAGACATGAGTTGACATAATGAGTTAAGTGCTGGAAATAAAGCTGTCATGATAAAAAAGCTTATGATGCAAACACTGTTAACTCCATCTCAACTGTGACAAATTTAGCTTTGGATTAATCAGGCTATTTTCTCATGCTTTCAAATGTACAACCTGTTCGTCATTGCACAGATGCCAAAACTTCTTATACTTTATATTTGCCAGTCATCTAAATGAGATGTAAGTAGTTCATAAGATATGTTCCAGTTACTGGAAAAGAGTAAATTTGATTCTAAATATACTTTCATATTTCAAATTCTTTGTTAAATTGAACTGGTAAAGCTGCACTGCATGATTTACAAGTTTTAAGGAGATACTATCAAACTTTTGAGTAAAAGGGGCAAGATTTAAAGTAAGAGGTGTTAAATATTTATTAAATCAAAATGCAAACCATTTTTGAATTACGAAACTTCTGAGTCTTTCATAAGCAAACTACTGAATACTTTTTCTTTCAAGGATTTCTCTCCTAGTCACAGGAAAAAAATTAAAAGACTGTTTTCTATTTCTTAAAGGTGCTATATATGCACAAATGTCAAGTCAAACCTTTATAGCACACTCAGATAACTGCCAAAATGATTGCATTATAGTGTGGGGTTTTTCCTTAGGGTGAGACTGAAATGCCTTTTAGCAAATAAAGATCAAAAATTTTTTTATTTTAACACAGATTCAGGTCATTGCAGGCCATCACAATCTTAGTGTAAATAATACTGCTTAGCTCCTATGTGTTGGTAGTCTGGTCATCCTCTCTGATACTCAGATTATTTTTTTTATACATGCAGAGTAAAGGAGACAAAATATTTAACACTTTTTTTTAAGGAGTTTTACTTTTTATTCTGAGTCACCACGCTTATCCCTTCATTTCATGTCAAGCTTTCATCCATCCATTGATACTTTAAAGTGGATCTTGGAGCTGCCCTGCTATCATGGTTTAACACCAACCAACAGCCAAGACCCCACAGACCTGCACTCACTCCTCTAGGTGGGATGAGGAACAGAACTGGAAGAATAAAAGTGAGAGGTCTTGATTGCGTAAGCACTGCTTGCAGTGTAAGCACTGCTCAACAATAAGGAAAACATCCCTATGCTACCAATCCTGTTTGCAGCACAATTCCAAAGTATATCAACACACCTACTGTGAAAAAAATTCACTCCACCCCAGTGAAAACCAGCACACCTGACAAGCTTCCTCAGAAATATCAGGAATCAAGCTGGATTAGGGAATAAAAACAAATATATTTTTAACTGGATATCACGCAATACACTGGAGCTTTCACCACATTCATCAAGCAGGCATTATTAGCCATGTTTCATATCATTGGTCTGACAGACTTCTAGTTCATGAAAAATTAACTTGTCTATAGATTTAGAATATTTTAGAGTGGCCTTCTTGAAAAGATTTGAGGTTTGGTTGAGTTTGATTTGGATTAACTAATTTGAAAGGTGAAACACTAAAGTCTTTTCTACTTATTATTAGGTGAAAATAAAAGGGAAACTACTAAGTGTCCAGGAAGATAATTTAAAAAAAAATGTAGAAGTTGGAGTCCCCAAAAGGTTCTTAAGCCTTGGTTTGTTTACTAACAATAAAGTTACAAAAATCTAACTTCTGTTCTCAAAAACCATGATCTAAAAATCAGATAACACCCTTGAAAGGAAAGAAGCAATAATTTTTGTAGCAACAACTTTTAAAAAAATTGTTCAATTTCAAATGTAGTTTTATGAGATAGCATTAGGGGTAGCCTTCCTTAATCTGGTCCTGATTACATCTCAAAATGGCTTAACTGATCAATAATAAACTGAGTATTTCTATGAAGACAGCATTGATGGTTAAGCAATGACTAACTTTGAATAAAAGAATAGATAAAGTGATAGTAAACAGAGATCAATAATACAAATAACCCACAAGTTTATGAAGGACAGACTCCCAGCAACCTTTAGTGGTATAATTTAGTGTGCATTTGTTTTGCAGATTAAGTTTGCAGGTAGTGTTTGAATGTATGTCACTCTTTGGATTTCCTAAGTTACCGCCAGATATACTTAAGTCTTCATATCATAAAAGAATAGAATTAAACAGATATATCTCCCTTCCCTGTTTGTCCTCCCCTTTTCTTAACAAAAAAAAAAAAAAAAAAAAAAAAAAAAAAAAAAAAAAAAAGAAAAATCAGAAAACGGAAAACAGTTACTTAATACCATATTCAAGAGTGAATATCATGTCCTTAGGAGCATTCTAAAACATTCAAACTTGCAAGAAGCATAACTGCATGACATGGGAACACCAGAAACCAGAGACAACTTTGGTTAAGAGATCAGTGAATATTAACATGTTCATTTTGGAGTTCACTTCATCAGTACAAATATTTTTCTTGGAGTCCCCTCACTACTACTCCTGTCGACTTTGTGGTACTTTACCAGCTCGGAGGCAGGAGAGCAGCCCCCCTGCAGAGGACACTGATGCTGCTCAGTGGATAGTCAGGCAGGGCGTGCTGATGAACAGTGAGTGCATCTGGCCCCCTCTGCTCTGAAGCGTGACCACGTCAGCGCTGTGAGACGCTCTGTGCTTCGTTGTCCCCTCCGTGCGTGCGCACACACGAGCTCCCAGCCCTGCTCTCTCCATTTCAACTTCTCAGATCTCAGATGCACTAATAAGACTCCAAATATTGGCCTTTGCTTCAGCAATCGCTGCCTCAAAAGAAGGAAAGTGATGAGGCGGAATGATCCTTACGATAGGGATGGGGCATGCTATGGAATCTATAAATGGCACAGCCAGGATGAATAGTATCATTGTACTAGATTTTGCAGGCAGAGCCAGTTACTGCAGTCAAAAGGACATTGGAGTAATGCAGTTAATAAAAGAGGAAGGAGGAGGGGAAAGAGGCAGTGTTGAAAATCATGGAACTGAGAACATTGAGGCTTAAATGCTTTTTTTTCCTCAGACAATGAACTGTCTTCATCAAAGTTAGTCCAATAGCATTTAGCTTTGTGCCTGCTTCCACTGTACCTGGCCACAGGATAAATAATGAATAGTGAGTACAGACAGAGCTTACAAGGGCTCTATTATTCCCACAGCTTAAACTCTTAATTTAACGGAGTATACAGGAGAGGAAGAAAAAAATTTCCAAAGGAGATAAGAAAGAAAGACACACTGACAGGACAGAAAGGTAAAAAATATCCTACAGGAAAAAAAAAAAATAAAAGCTTCTCTTCTCAGTTGGTTTATTACTGAAATTATTAGTACAAAAGTATGCTATAGCATTTTTTCATCCAAGCTCAAAGCAACTTATAAATTATTAATTGAAGGTGAAAGTTCCTCAAATATGATATGCAATTCCATTAGCACCTCTCAAAATTTCAGCTCTTAAATGAAACTTCTCAGCCTAAAATATTTAACGCAAATGGCAGACTTTTACAGGGTGATACCACAGTTAGGACACTGTTTCTAGCATGACATCATAGCTGCACATAAGCATCCTGTGTACAACAGAGGGGAGGAAAGAGCCCTCTGATTTCAAAGGCTGTGGCTTAAGGATACTTCCATGTATCATTATCTTGGCTTAAGAATGTGTCCCAAAACCACACAAAAACAGCATTAGACATAAAGAATGAAGTAATGACTCTTAATTACCAGCCCTATTCAGTTCAGATTCCCTACATTTTCAGTACTTAGTACTCTCTTTCTCTTCTTCTATGAATAAACAGTACCTGTATCTAACAGATGTTTTTGTCTGCAAGGAAGGAAAAGTACCCTTCTATGAGATATCTGACAGTGCAACTTGTACCAAACCAAAGTAGCACCTCAGGACTTTGTGATGATGACCATATGCTCAAATTAAGTGAAGTGTGCTGTCTTCTCTGGTTGTGGTACTTTCTCGTGACATCATTTCTGCTTCGGCACTTTACTCTCTTTGCCACATGTCCAGTTTCTGTACTGCTTTAGGATAGGATAATGACTCCCTGTATTCTAAATTTGCTGTTCTTAAAATCCTTCTAAAAGCTGCAAAAAATTAATGCTGACTATGAGACTTTGGAGCTCAGCTTTCAATGAAAATCAAGATAGATCCTTCAGGTGCAGAGATTTAACTTCCTTTTATTACTGTGGGAATGAGGCATGGGAGAATTATTTATGCTTCTTAATGTCTTTCAGTGTCTTTGAAAACCACCCCAAACTGACTTATTCTTATTTTTGTTTTGGAAAGAAAGCCCATTCCCTCCCCCCCTTTCACTCTTTGCTAGGCTTTGTTTTTTTATTATTTTTAGGAAAGGTCTACTGGATAAAACCAAGAGCTATACTGAAGCAGAAAATAATTTTACCTTTAAAGTTCAAAGTTACATTACAAGGAAATCTCACATCTAAAGAAAAAACCCAACCAAACAAAAAAACCCAGACACAACTGGGAAAAAATACTGTAAAAAAGTTTTACAAAGCCTGTTAAGGAAGCAGACAGCTTCTCTTGAAAAAAAGGTGCACAATGGTTATCATGCATGAACTGAACATCTAGCAGTGTGCAGGTTCTGCGGGCAGAGCCATCCCTTGCCCTTTCAACAAATGTTATCATTTCCCAGGGAGCGCTATCTGCTCTGCAATCTGCACCTGCTCCTCACGGACAGCTCTCCTGCCCACACGGAGCATGTGCCGTGCCATTTCGGATACTGTCCCGTGTCCTTCCCTCCGCATCTATTGACAGATCTGAACTTTTCTCTTATCTCCAGTAGCCAACAGAAGGACCTGTCATTGAAGCAAAGAGGCTCTGTATATCTGAGCCCCTATCAGGCAGCCCCTTTGTTTGTCCAATGACAGTGCTGTGTGATAAATGTTTCAGAAATGACATTTGAGATGACAGCAGAGGAAAACTCTTAAGTAGTAGACTACAGCTCCCACTGTCTCTTGAGACACTCTGCTGTCAGTAAAGGAGAAATATTTACAGAGAGATTAGAATGCAGGTGGGCCAAAATGAATGTATTACAAATGACAAAACTCTTCCAATTAAATTTATTTTAAGAAGTCACAGCAATAAAAAAACTGTATAGTTTCACAAGATGAGATAGGATTTATCTTGTCAAGAAGATTTAGGGAACTTCTACAGCCAGTGGTAAATTTTGGACTGGGAGGAAGGTCTGTGATATAACTTCATAGGGAAAAAAGAAACCCATAAAAAATCAAAGATGGCAGAGGTAGAAGAATAAAGTCATTTATCAAAGACGTATTGGAGTATAGAAGCTGGCTAATAGCATAGGCACACACACATAGAATGTAAGATTTGTCCATGCCCTCCTGGCATGGGCAGAGTATGAAGTATAGTTGTGTTGTCCTATCAGGTCAACCCATAAGCTAATCTTAGCTGCTGCTTTAATATCTAATTTGGCTTTTCGTAAAATCAATTAGCTGATCATTCTGGCATTAATAATCTGTTAGTACATTACTTTATTTTTAGCACACACGAATTGTACATTCCAGGCCACATCTTTGAAAAATTGTATAAACAGGAAAAGTTAACCTGAGGTAGAAATAACAGATTAATTAAGAATTGCAATAGTAATGAAAATGACGGAAAACTGGAGAGAAGGTAAGGGAAATTCAGCTTCCAAAAATTGCTAAATGTTGCAATTCTATTTGCATATTGTACCTCAAATTCCTTGGCAAAGAGAAAATAGGAGAGAGAAAACCTATCATAATTGGTGCAGTCATGGACAAAATTTCTAAGCATGAAAAATAAGGAAAAAAGTTCTCATGAAGGGCATATTAAAAAAAACCAAACAAAAACATTACAACCTGGACAAAGAAAAAAGAGCTCTTCACAGTCCTGTGGAGAATGAGCATAGAAAAAGAGAGCAGCTATACTATGGAAAGGAACAAAAGACTCTCCCTAGAGGAGCACAGACCAAAGCTAAGAAAGGCCAAGTTAACTGAGATATTGTGGTGGCTAATGAGAAATCTGATTGTTTAATATGCCTAATATACTTGCTCCTTTCTTTTTGTATTTTATTTTTAATCTGTTCCCAAATTTTCAGCTAAATATTCTGTTTGTAGTTGTAACAATTCACACTTTTTCTATCAGCTTCTCAGACAACAAGGCTGAGCAACCAATGAAACCCTCTAGGAGTGCTTGCTGAATCAACTGATCTGGCCTACTGAGGCAGCACCTGCCACCTCCAGTGAACTGCAGGAGCAGCAGGAATGGGGCACACTTATGTCCAAAGGGGCTGAGGTTTAGGGTTTGAGGATTGCACACATCTGGCTGCAGCTAAAGACTTTACTGTCAGATTATGCACATAGGCTGGAATGTCAGCCAGATTCTGCCAAGTGAGTCATTGTCTTAATTGTTTGTCAAAGCACACTTCTTCAAATTGAATTTTATTTTGATTAGAAGACATTGAGAGATGAAGAATTATCTATATACAGATGCTGTCCAAGCACCTGTGCCTTGTTTCACATTATATTTAAGGGTTTTTCTTATGCTTGTTTTTATTCCAGTAAAATTCCATTTCTACTAAAAGACATCTGAATATTTTTTTCCCCAAGATGTTTCCCAAAACACTTTACCTCTGCAATGTGTAACCCAGAGCTTTCACAACACATTTCTTTAAAATTCCCCCCTGGACCTATGTTTTTCCAGTGGTCTTTTTGTAAGGTGCTGTGGAAACCTGGTAGTCCCTGGGCTAGAGCAGACTTCCACAGGAGGCAACTGGGCCATCACACCAGCACATCAGAGAGTAAAAAAAGTAAGATAAGAAGGTGTTAAAGAAATGTCCTTCCTCCCTCCCTGACACTTTTGCAGGAGCTTGATGTGCAAAACAAAGTGATTTATGTCCCAGTCTGTTAAACTGGTACATACCCTGAGCTTGAAAGTCACCTCCAGTGGAGCTATTCCTTGTTGTTGATGAAGCCTACTTGCTCTCTAGAAACAATAGATCTTTACCTAGTGTCATTTTGGAAAATGTCAGGCACAGCAGTGGCCACAGAAGGGAGCAGATTTAAGATCAAGGTCATCTAGAAACAACAGCCAGATCAACAGTCCATTCAGGTTTATATGCTAACTATATTAATTCCAACCGGGTGGACATTTGCATGGGCATCCCATATTGCTTCTCTGTTAATGAATATTCTGCATGCAGAGTCACTACAGGATCAGCCACTTATATCAGTCTGAAAAATAAATTACTTAATGTCCTTTACTCCTCATTTACGTTTTCGTTTGTGTGTAACATAACCAAGCACAACTCGTGTTCTGGGAAAACAGTATGTTTTCTGTTCTGTCAAAAGCAGAATAATTTCTGAACTAACAGCAATGAATAAAGAGAGACAGAGAGAGAAAAAGAGTACACATGAGGAGGGAAAGACTGAAATACGTGAACACCATGAAGAAATATCTGTCTTCTTACAAACAATAAAAGAGAATATTGCCAAACATTCCTTACACTAAATAGTCTGCATCTTTTGGATGCAGAGACAGCCTGATGAATTTCACTCCATAAGGCAACAGTCTGCAAATGGATAAGAGCCTGAAAATTAGATGAAAGAGTTTCCTCCACCATATTAGAGCTCCTACCAAAAAAGGCTTTACTGTCATGGCTCATCTCATTAATCTAGTATACATGTTGCATTAATATTTTTTTCTCTTACTGTGCAAGACTGATGAGATTCTATCTTTTCTAGTGATTTTGCAGTGCAATTGTGAAATTATTTTGCAACCATGAAATTGTTCAATTTCAGATTTCTGTTGTACTAGGAAGGCAATATCTAGTTATTACACTGACATTCAGCAAGGGAAAAAATGGTATTAGGTCCAATATTAATTTATTCTTTTGTAAAACTAGTTAGTTTTTTTCTCCCTATTCCATATCAGAATAAACCAAGCAATGTTTTCACGACAGATTGGGCATAGGGAAGGGAGGAGGAATGGAAACTTAAGCAGGCCCATGGCATTTGGAAGATTGTTCTATATACAATTCATTAATGTCCTTTAAGAAATTATGAGTTGCCATTAAAAATATAACTCTAATAAATTGACTTATTTATATATGTGTGTATATATATGTATAATTTTGTCTTTGTGACTCAAATTAATCCGTATTTTAGTCCTAATGACTTAACTTGACCCCAACAGGATCAAAGCATTTCTTTGAGACTTATAGTATGGAACTTTTTTCAATTTTGCCTACAGTTGGATTTTGGGATGCATGTATTAAATACCAGCTTCTTCCATTTTATGAAACAGGACTTATATTGTTGTCTGCTCGAAAATCAAAATTTCTAATCATTGAACCTTTTATTTCAAGAAAACAAAATTTGGTCTTCCCATACCAGTAGGAAACAGCTAGTTTGAATTGAAACTCTTCTTTTGCCTATGACATGGAAAGTAGAGCAAAGCAATGACAAACACTTATGCACAGCAAGACATTAGAGGCAACAAAGAGCTTTTCAAACTCATTTATTCAGTTGACAATTCTTTTAGCAAATGATGCAGCTGCACAGATTTTTGAGGGGGGGGGTAGATGGTGCAGCAAAAAAAAGGTCAATGAGGACTGTAACCAACTGCTGAGCTTTATCCAGTGATAAACAAGGAGATATTGATTCTCAGGAGGGAAAACAGCATTCTCATTTCATTACAGTGTTGCAAAAAACTTTCCCCAAAAGGTTTACTGATTCCCGGGATCAAAAACTCATTATTTTCCATAGGGTTTTTTTTTTTTTTTTGCTTGAGGATTTTTCAAATGTCTTCTAAAGAGGACCCCCTCTAGGTAAAGCTTTCTTCATGTCTGAAGCTAGCTTAGTGATAAAAAAAAAAAAAAAAGAAAAATAATGCTTTCTGCAAGGGAACATGATACAAATATTTCCATGATGAATATAAGCTATGCTAGGCTTTATTACATTCAGATTTCTTTTCCTGACCTTGGGGAAAAGAACATGACAGCTGACCCAAAGCTTCCTCTAGGAATTAGGTCATTATTTTTATGACATTACATGCTTTGACTTGGGATTTCTAAAACCAGTACCAGTTAGAAATCACATAGATTTGACCAAGTTCCTTCCTCCTTCCACGTGCACTGGCTGGAATTCCAACAGGTGGACTTAATGCTGATTTACCCTGTCAAGGCTATGCTGTCTGACAGAATTTTGTTGTCTCATAGTACATGTACAATGTAAAGTTATGCATTAATTAATGCTCTGGCTATACTAGCACGGTACCCATATAACTTGTCTGGCTGTACTAAGGACTAAACCTGGCTAATGAGGGTCTCCTTGTCCTACTGGTTCAAGACCTATCTTGGCAATTCAAGCCTGTTTTGCCATATCCATTGTGATCACTCTCACCTCTGTGGAGACCAACTGTCATTCAACAGGTGAAATACATGTTTGAATCTGGAGTATATTTTTCTGAGATGAAGAAGACAGGTAGGATTTCATACAGAAGTAAGCCCATTTGGGGATTTCTATTTCACCAGTGATATAGAAAACATGTGAGATTAAAGCAAAAAAACACAGGACACAGCTCATCCATTATCTTTCTTAGTTGTCAGAAAAACTTTAGTCCTTAAAATACTCCCAATCTTCTCCTTTTAAAATAAACTATCATCATGTGACTCCACAATATGAAACCAACTTTCTTGTTGGAGGCACAGGGAACCTCTCCTCCAGCTGCAATTTGCTCCTCTTTACCTGATCTGCTAAAGCTATTTCCAGGATCACACTGTAAGCCAGTCCATCCTACAAGTAGTGATAGGATGAAAGTAATCCCATTGTTTCTTGGATAGTTTTTAATCAAATTCATTCCAATGATCCCCATCATAACACTGCCAAAGAAGCAGCTCGTGTGTGGAAGGCAGTGAATGGGGATGTGAAGGCAGAGACTGATTAAGATGGCCTAGGCCCACTATTCTGTACTCCATGCAGAAGTGGGGGAAGCTGCTGCAGGATTTCCATGGAAGGGAACAGGAACTGAGACGTTACACAGAGCCCCCTTAATTCCTTTATTCAACACGTCCTTTAAGACCTTTTGGATATCTTCCATGATGTAATGCGCCACTTGTGAAAATGTGAAATTTTTCTTGAGGAAAGAACTGCTGACATACATTCAGTTCAAGGTGAAGAAATTAATGCATTCCACTCATAGTTATGCTTGGAATCAGAATATCTTCTTGCCTTGGTTTCCCTGGTGATTACTATAACTGGCAATTTATTAAAAACTTAGCCTCAGTACTTCTATGCTTCCATGCATCTTGACCTTCAATCAGAATTTCAGACATAATTAAATGCTTCATAAAAACAATTCAAATATTATCTTTAGCCTCAGCTTGGGGCCCTATCAGTTATTTTGGCAATCCCTCAAGGGAAGAATTGTTCTCAGAAAGTGACTCTACCAGGGTGAATTTAAAATTTGCCAAAATAGGGAAGCATAGAACAGTTCATGTTGAGGTAGTACATAAAGCCAAAAGAAAGAAGTCACTACCATCAAATCCCTCATGATATTGCCACTACACATCAGTTTGTTGTGTTTGACCTCTGTACACTGTTGTGTAAAACATAAGCATTAAAAAAAAAAACCTAGCTGTGGATATTCCACCATATTTGCAGTAACTTTTTTTCAATTTTCACAATACCAAAATTTTGAGCAGTCAGACTTGATTTTATAATAAAAGATTCTGAGGTCATGCTCCAGGAGAAGCAGTACATGAAGGAATGCTTCAGACATTATGAATGGTCTTTAGGTATTTTTCTGAAACTCTGCTTTATCCATTGGGAGTCTCATTTGAAACATGTCATGCTTTGGGTGTCTGCCATTCTCAAATATCACATAGAAGTCAATATACCATCATATAAACAGCAGATCAACATGTGTCTTACCTGTCAGTCCTGTCAAGTCCTTCCTTCAGTTTTATCCCTCTGCTGTTGAGTCAATGTGTGAAAACAGGAAGAACATGACTTCATTCAGGTATGGGCTAGATGGTTATACTATGGCAATCCTTTCTTCAGCTCAAAGCCAACTATTTCTCAACAATTCTTTCCTTGATTCCTACAGGTAGTGGGCTTCTTCCGTGCTTGGTATCTGCTGTTGTCTTTGTTGCAGAAAATGAACACATTTGAATAATAAAATTAAATATTATCAGCTTCACTAAGCTCCCTGTAGAGTAACACTGTGATTTAATTACTTTTTTAAACCCATGCTATATCCAAGATTCTGCCCAATTTCCTAGCTTGCTTAGCCTTTCCCAGGAAAGGGAGAGACAGATGTTTTCAAAGACTCAAAAAACTCTACACTGAACAGTGAACATTTTTAAACTAAGTGTCTTCAGTAAGATGCAAACCCTAGACAAAATGTCTGGCTATAAAAAGATATATTTACATATATTTTAATGGCATTTAAAATAATTAAAACAAGAGCAGTCATTTATTCAATCAGTCTCTAATTTGAGTACATGCATGTTTTGTGAAAATAGTTTAAATTTTTTACATTTTTACCAATAGATGGTGCTAGCAATTTCTACATTTAGTTAAATATCTGCACCCATTTTACTCAGCTCAGACCCATAACAATCCTCTGAAACTACTAGAGAGAAACAGTCTATCTGTGTGCCAATTAAAGCAGGAAATGCCAGTTCACCCATATTCAACATTTTACATATTGAAAAGGCCAGTAGAGCAGCAGAAAGTCATCAGTAGCTACCCACTGCAGAACATATACAGTATGCAAATGACAAATCTGCTGTTCTCTCTCCTCCAATGTAATTTCAAGATTTCTGGAATAGTCACATCATGTTTTGCTGACATTAGGGTGCATACTTTTAGCAAAAAGGATGCTGGCATCAGTCAAATTAGCTCCTCCATCAGTCTTCTACAGAGCACAATGAAAGCTGAATTCCTTAAGCACAAATCCTGCCAAGTTTTTGTGCACATGCCTCACTTTATGCTCAGGGGATAGTTCTGAAAAGTCAACCAAGATGTTCATTGTATGCAAAGTTAAGTAAATCAGAGATTATCTGTGAATTATATGATATGCTTGGAGTGCCTGGAATTGAGTAGTGGCTCTTAATGGAAATTGTCAGATGTTTTCTGCAGCCATTAGGAGGATGCATCCAGAATGGAGCACATTTTTATAATACCAGCTAGTCATCTAGACATTTCACATTCAAAATTCGCTGTTTAAATATTTCAGTTCTGTGGATCAGATTGTGTTGTATGGGTTCAGAGAAAGTATGTTCAAGGTCACTACAAGTGCATTTAAAAAAAAAAAAAGAACAAATAAGAATAGATAAAAACAGTCTTGTTCTCTGCATTTCCAATTTCCTCCAGAACTCTGCTATCTGTAAAAAAAACCTTAAGAATGTTTCCAATATCTCATTGTCATCGGCTTTATTTTTCTTACTACTTAGAGACATTCTCAAAATGTTTTGAGATAACTGAAACGCTGTACCTCTTCAGAGGGAAGCTGTAGCCCTGTGCTCTCCAGTTCATTTCCACATGCAGTACACTCCAGTGTGAACTGGCTTTACACAGCATGGAAGTAAGCTCCCTGGAATAACAGATTTTCACAAAGAGGTTGCAGCTTACAGACTTTGAGCTCATGGGGATTACAGTTACCTGCAATTTCCTTTTATGACCTCCACTGGCTTTGAGTATAATAAAAAGCCATTGCAGACTTCCACTATCTATACATGTATATATATATAAAAATGGGTGTGTGTGTGTGTATGCATTACATATGTATAAAATATTTATACATACTGTTATATATTTATAATACACATATTTTATTGTATATTAGATTTTAATATAAATTATATTATTTACAGCATGTATTTATAGTACATTATTTTATATTTTTATAAATGTATATACATATGTATATGAGTATGTAATATTTATGTGTATAAAACATGAAGAAGCATATATGCATACATTGCCTATGTTTTTAAATATATATATATAAAATAAATAATATTATACATATATATTGCATTATAAAACAAAGAATATTATATTTCCTCAATATTTAAGTGAATACCACCCTCTGGGAACATGTAGACAGTAGCTCATGTGACTTTCTGCTGTTATAGCTACATGCCTACTTGTTTAATTTATCAAGACCTTATTATATTTCTAGGAAGTATAAGGGAAATATGAATTAATTTGCTTTACAGATCCATTAAAATAATCAAAAATTTGAAAAGCTCACTTTATAAATTTCTATCACTTCCATTATTTTCTGACATAATGGAAAATGCTTTGGGAGAGGGAAATGTGTTCTTGCAAACCCCAAAAAATAATTAATATGGCCAAAAAGCCTACAATAATTCACCTTTTATGTTCTTTTTGTTTCTGTCTCCTTCTTTTAGCAAACCAAATTTTATTGCATGAACCTCGTTCAGAAATGTCTGTGTCTGTAAATGAATCAGTTTATTCTGAATCTCCCTTGAAATGCTGATTTATCTTTCTGGATTATGTCAAAGACCCATGCATTCTCCAGATAGTTTGAGAGGCCCATTTACACAGTCATTATTGTTTCCTCATGCAGAAACAAGAGGACTAGTGATCATAGCAACACCTTGATATTTTCAGCTGTACTTCTGTAATGCAGAATTTTTATTAAAAAAGGCAATCCATCAGCCCACTTCTGTCTCATAAACTTTCTTACAGAAGATCCCTGAGAAGGTGTCAGTTGCTTCTACTCACCATGGAAAATGAAAAAGGCTCCTGATCTGCTTGTGGAAGAATGTGGAGTTGTGAAAATAGCTGGTTCCCCATTCTTTACTTGTTTAAGATCTTCATCTTCATTCAGTGAAGTTATGACTCCTTACTAGTATACAAATATTTATCCCTCAACTGGAACTTTGCTACCTTTTCTCACTAAACTGCAAACCTTTAATTTGCTCTCCCATGAAAGAGTGTTGCTTTCACTTCATAGAGAGACAGAGCACATAAAGAGTGTCTTCAATTATTGTAGGTTGCATGGTGATTCAACACTGATAAAAATAACTGCTCAAACACAAAAATTAAAATCAGGTCTCTTAGCGGTATCTTTATTCAGATCTTTCATTATGGAACAAACTCTGTGAATGGAATATTCCTCCGTGACTGGGGAGGTTTAGGTTTAGATATCAGAAGATTCTTCATCCCTGAGGGACACTGGAACAGGTTCCCCAGGGAAATGGTCACAGAACAAGTCTTCCAGAGTTCAATAAGTGTTTGGACAATGCTCTCAGGCACACAGTGTGATTCTTGGGGTTGTCCTGTGCAGAACAAAATGATCCTTGGGAGCTTTCTAACTCAGGATATTCTATGATTCTATGAAAACTAAGTAGATGTTTATCAAATACTGGATTCTGTCTGTTTAACTGTAGATTTCAAGAAATCCATTATTATAAAAATCCTTTAGAAACAAATGCAATTTTTTTTAAACATAAAATATTTTTATTTTCTTAACATTCAAAAATCTTTATTAAATATTCCAAGCTTAGTATGTCTGTGATAATGAGTGTGTGTTTACATTCTTCCAATATTAGCTTGAGGCACTTGGGAAGCTTTAGGTCAGATATCTGATTTCACATTTCAGAAGTGGCTGCAGCTGTGTGGTTAAAAGCCACTGCTGTAAAATCTGGTTAAAAACTTAGTTGACCTCAAATAAAGGATAATTTCACCAAACAAAAAGACCCCAGAGCCTCAAAGAAATCGAGAACCAATTATCACATTTGTTTCACTGCTAAATTTTAGTGGTCAAAATATCTTCCCAATAATTTAGTAATTATAGACTCATTTGGATTACAGGCCACGTAGACCAATCAGAGTTCAGAGTACTCTGAACAAGATCAGGTTGCTCAGAGTCTTGCCCAGTCATATATTTAACATCTCCAAGGACAGAAATATTCAATCTCTTGAACATCAGCCTGAATGAGAAAAATAAATGCTTGCAAGCCACACCAAGGGTGTGATCTACTCATTGAAGTCTTGAAAGCAATTGCTGGCACAATATGCTATTTTTTTTTCTGTAAATGGCCATCTCAGAGGTCAGTTGAAGAATTTCTATTCCAAGATTCTTATT
This sequence comes from Molothrus ater, assembly GCF_012460135.2. Taxonomy (NCBI): domain Eukaryota; kingdom Metazoa; phylum Chordata; class Aves; order Passeriformes; family Icteridae; genus Molothrus; species Molothrus ater. The sequence goes on along the minus strand of NC_050478.2, from coordinate 108,555,980 downwards.
GTAGGTGTGGCGTCCAAGGAAATGAGAAAAATTAAAATCTAAGCCATTCCACATACTGATAGAGTCATACTGAGAGGGTTAGACAGGATTGAAGCACACGTTTTTCTAGCAATGGTGCAAGTGCAGTAGGTGTCTAAATTCTAGATCAAAGTTAAATCATAATATCTGATTTTCATGCACATAATTAAAAATCATGAAGAGTAAGAAAAAGCCTCCATCCAGCAGACTGAAGCATTCTATTTAAGGATCTGTGACTTTCATGTGAAATATTTCAAGGGTTGTCAAGGCAAAATTCAATTAACTTTAAACCACTAGTAGTATAAAAGTGTGAATAGGAGGGACACAAGCACCCAAACTGCTTTGCTATTGATCAGGTTTAAAAACTGTGAACACTAATAGAAAGCAAAAGATAGCTTGTCAAAAGGCACAGGGAGGCTGGCAGGTTTCTGTCTAGCTTGTTCAAGTGTGGTGTTGTTCTTTTTTCAGCAGATAAAACGCATTCAGACATTTCCACAAAGAAAATTATATTGTATGGCATTTTTTAAAATAAGATTAAAAGAGCTACTTTTACCACCAGTGACTGCCATTAATTGGTATGCTGCAAGGGAGCTGACACATCCCTGGATGGCACATCTATTAAGTGTAGACTGCAATCAGTAAAATAGGTTTTCCAACAAATGACTTGTCAAAGCCTTGACACAAGAATTACTTATGCTTGTAGTCAGTCACTTACTTTTCCCCAGTTCAGATGCTCATCTTCTGCCCCCACACTGGAATCTGAAACACAGTGAAATGTATTTCTCCATTTTTGCTTGATTAAAGTCCTAATGCATGGAATAAAACCAAATCAGTGAGTGTCCTAAGGATAGCCCAACAGACTCAGAGTAGAAAAGCAGTGGTGCAGGAATGCAACTTTCCAATTTTCTTTTCAAGCAGCTAGAGTTTCAAGACAGTCTCAGATTTTCCGTGGTAATAGATGTGAACAGAAAATGTCTTTCAACTGACAGCTCCACCACCAAGCTCACTAGACCAGCCTGGCTCCCTTTGATCTTCAGTCTTTCTGGAAATAAAATTCATTATCATGCTCCCTAGCAGCAAGTGCACATGTTTTACCTGGGTAAAATCTGGAAACATTCAGTGACAAGGCTGCTATTCATTGTAGATGCAAAATGTTCACTTGGGAAACTCTTTTTTTTTCTTTCTTTCCTTACTATATTTTTTAAATTTTATATTTAATTCTATGCATGTTTTGGCTTAAGTATTGAATTGTAACTCTACTTTTGCATGCGGAAACCTGAATGGACAGGAGTGATCTTTTCACTAAATTGCACAAATTCAACTAAGATATATGTCTCTATTTATAGGGTCACTATTTACTCCACCTTGTCACCCATGTTATGACTGACAGCTATTTTTGATAAGTATTGCAACATAAAATGAAACAATAATACACAATTCGCTTTTAGGAATCTTTCTGGGGCACTTTAGGAGCAATTGTGGCAATGACCCTAAGGGATAGGAGTTACCTTCACCTTTAACCACTTATGTATCTCTTGTAAGTTGAAGAGACAGATTCAGAAGTTGATTCATTTTAGGATTTCTCTTTAGCTGGTACCTAAAAGTCTAGCCACATACCTAACCAGCAAACAGACGCTAGAGAAAATGAACAGCAATCCTAGATTACTATCTTTAATGCTGATAGACTCTCACCACTGGAGGGAAAACAAAGTCAAACTAGAAAACCCTAACGAAGTAGATTTACAAAGGTGGCTTCACTGGGAAGTTCAGATTTTTCTGGTGAAGTCTCTTACAGTTTGCAGCTTTGCTTGTCAGATTTGTCAGGCTTGTCAGATTCATTTTCAATGTCTTGATTTAATTTTCTTTTCATACTTTTATTTTAAGTCATAACTAACACATATAGCCAGAGAAAACTGAAGATTCTTAGCTGGCACGTCCTTTTTTCAGCCTGAAAAGACTTATTAAGCTGAAGGAAGAAAATTACAATGGAATCACAGTGATCCCTTGTGAATTCTGTCACAAATATTACTGAAAACTGGGTTCAAAAAACCTATGCTGTCCATGGATGCTTATTTACAAAATTTGCACTAAGTGGAGATTATCACTCCTGTTGAAAAGTTGTAACTCTGGGGAATTCTGTTTTCCAAAGCATTGGATTTCTACGAGTTTACCGGTGTTTTCCTTTTTTCCTGCTTAATGAATGAATAGAAGATGCTTAAGACTTCTGTAAAGAATTTATCTTTTTTTCCAGGGACTTTCCAACGAGTAAATTAACTCTCCATAATATCAATAAAGCTAGTATTAAATGGATTAAATATTGGCTAACTAACTGTTCCCAGAGCAGCTAGTGAAGTGGAACCATCCCTGAACAAGGATGTAGATAATAATGTTTTGCTGTCATTAGTATTAGACCTGACCTTGTTCAGTGTTCCTCTCAGTGGTCTGGAAATAAATATCAAATCGCTGCCTTTTCAAATGACATATGGATTTGTACTGTATCAAATAATGGTGGCCAGGTGTTCATTCCAAGCAATTGAAGCCGTTGACTGCATCAGACCCTGTCATTAAATGAGTCCTAATATAGCCGAAGACACAATTTCACAGAAACCCTGAAAGAGAATCTATATCTCAAAAATTTACATCTCTATCCTAGAAAGCAAGAGTTGTACAAAAAAACCCTCTTCATTTCAGAGTAGAATAAGGTCAGGTGGGATGGGGTTTTTAGCAACCTGGTCCTGATTTTTAGCAATAAGGTGTCCCTGCCAGAGTTGGAACAAAGTGATCTTTAAGGTCCATTCCAACTCAAGAGATTTTATGATCCTATGATCCTATAGCTAAAATAATTCAACATGAGCTGCCTGTGGGAGGCTGAGATAAATCAGGCCAATGAAATCCTAAGTGTTGTCAAGTAGAGGCATGCCCAGTTATACACCTGTTCTTTTTATAAGCTTGTCCATACCAGTAATTAGTTGACATTTGAAGTTATTTCTGGGGTGTTGAACGTTTGTACAGTAGAAAACTAGACAAGATGTGAATTAACTGTCGCATACTGCAAAAGTCTGGAGAAGAATAAAACCTACAAGCAATTTCTTTCACATGTTCATGGTTTGGCAGAAACATAAGGAACAGATATAACAGATCTTGTCTTAGAGAAAAGCTCTAGAGAAACACTGCCCAAAATGCTGTGTTTTTAATAATCTATTAATGTATTCATACAAAAGACATGGTCATGTGCCTTCCCTGATTTCGGGGGTAACCTAAGCACTCACATTACATCAGCACTGACTACATTACCATGGCTGTCATGTTTTTGTAAGTTAATTAGACAAGTATCAAAACACCTAGTGTCACAACAACATTAGTGTGTTACACACACATTGCAGATTAGCAGGACAATATTTATTAGTCTAGGAGATACAAGCTAAGAGCTCTTTTCTAGGCCAAATATTACCACTTATAATTCATTTCACTTACAGCAACTAACAAACTCCCTATTTATTACAGGTTGAATTCCTTTTCATTTGCATATTAAGTGGGCAAAAGGCTTCATAAAAAATCACTGGATTTTAATAGAGTTCATTTCCCAGTACAGAGATATATCTCAATATGTGACATTGTCAAGACTGCTACTAGAAGGGTTTATTTGCCTGCTGTTTGAAAAAGGAAGAAAGCTTAGAAGAGCAGCAAAATTATGCAGAAACTGGACAAAGAAATACCTCTGAGTGACAAGATGGTCTTTCTCTTACAAAAAGAAAGAGCACATTACTCACATTATATATATACTGTATGTTCTTCATAGCAATGATAAATGTAAAATGGAAGCCTATGATATCATAGAGAAAGCCATTGCTGGAAGCATCTGATAATTAAAGCTAGACTACTTTAAATTTCAACAAAACAGTTTTTGTTTTTAAACAATCAGTGATAGAGCAATGAAATTACATTACCTAAATACACTGTCTAGGAAAGGTGCCAAGTGCCATCATTCATTATCTTGTAAAATGTAGTAGATAGCCATATGCTAGTGAAATATGAGTAGTTTGCATAGAAAGGAATAAACTGATGAAATTCTATGGCAACAGTCATATGGAAGTTTCCAGTAGATGTGGTTGTGTCCTTCTGCACTTGAAAGCCATTATGTCCTGCAAATTCATGAATTTTAAATCACATGAGTAAGAGTCATAGGCAGAATATGATAGCCAAGATTTAGGAAACAGAAATCCCACTGAGTGCCAAAGGTATAAATGAGTTTAGTTTCTTTCAGATATACTTGAAAATCCCATCAATATTATTAAGGGTTTCAACTACTTTTACTTATGTTCATATAGTATTGGTGGAATGTGTCTGAAGATTTAAATTTTTGAAATTCCTGAACTCTGTTACACATGCCATTCAAAACCTCTAACCTCAAAATACCAGGGTCCAGTCATGTTAGATCATGATATTAGGTGAATTTATTGACAAAAATTTGTTCTTACCAAGTGTTTGTGCACAGTACACTGGCAGCACATACCAAAGCACCAGCAGACAGATTATGAGAGGGGAAGCATGACTGTGTTTTGCAGAAGTTCTGTGGATCACTGTTAATTACTTCTGTGAATATTTATTTAAACAAAGATACTCAATTTTTAGAAAGGATAAAAATATTCAAAACACCTTTTTACTGTTTAACATACACAAGACCTGTAATTCACTAGAAACTGCTCTCAAATAAGCATTATCTTCTCTAGAAAAAATATTTATATTAAGATTTCTAAAGAAAAATATTAGAATGGGAATTTAGAAAAAATACAGTCTTGGCATAATAAAAAATCAGAAAGTTAGTTCCATGCTAAATTAAAAAGAAAATATTTATAATGTATGATGAATTCTTTTAAGTGTTTCCTTGACTGATCAGTGTAATATTGGAACTTTCTTTTCTTGTTTTTAGTTGGAATAGGGATTTTGTTTTGCTGTGGGGTTTTTTTTGTTTGACTTTTTTTGTGAAATATTGGGCATTCCAAGTGCAGATATCACAGCTAGTATTTTTTGCCTTTTTAGCCAGGCTGGTATACGCCAAATAATTGTGACCACAGGAGCTGGCCCGGCAACATTCCCTAAACAGTTAGCTAAGAAGAATGGGATTGTTCTTTAAGCTCCTTTATGCTTCTTAGCCAGAAAATTTTCTGTAGTTATTGAAAACAAGATAAATTAGACCATTTTAAACTCCAAATTGCTGCAGTTAGATTAGAAGTAGGAAACTGACCTTCAGCTTTGTTCGACTGCTACAGTGCCTCGTGCAATGGAAACACATTCACAGCAGCCATTCTGGACAGACTGTGTCTTGGATGAACCCCCTGCATTTGGTCCCACTCCTTTCCCTCCCTTTTCAGCTCTGTCCTTGCAGAATGTGCTGCTCTGTCCATTTTACATGGATTTGGAGTCAGCAATGCTGAACCCCCAATACAATGGCTTGACTGTGTGCAGATGTGTGTATGTGCACCCCAAAAGGGAAGCAGAGGAAACAGGACCACCAGTGACTTACTTGCAGAAAGCTTTATCTTGCTTTCGCCTAATTCTTTAGAACATTAATGTTCTGCATATATTTTACCCCTAGAATTTTAAGCAATATTTGGAGTTTGTTGAACAACAAGCTTTGTTTTTTAAGTACTCCTTTTTCATGGCAACAAAATTTAGGTATGCAGGTGGTACCACAGTGGGGTACACAATAGAAAGTACATAACAAAATGATCAAAGAGCTCTGGTAACCTAAAATAGGTATCAGAATTCCTCTGGTTAAAAACTTAAACTTATAGGCATGCAGAACATTATGGGATTACAGGTCATGCCCTAAAAGGAAAATCAAGAAATAATTTAATTCAAACCCAGTGCTTTTATCTATTCAAATTCACATTGCACTTCCTCATAAGAAGAAAACACTTTCAAGGAGAAAGGCAAAGCAAGAGGGAAATATTGTTCTTTTCAATATCAAGAAATAGGTACTCTAAAATAAATTGCTGCTTGTATAGGTGCTACTTTTCTACATGTAATATTAGTGGTAATCATATTGGCAATTGTTTTTAACTGACAGATCCAGGGTGACTTCATTGTTTTACAGAGGCATTTTTCCACTTGACTAGTAATGCCACTATAAAAATTCTTGATTGCATTTCCTTGCTTTTTGACATTGCATTCTGCGTTTGTCATTTGTATACATACATATGTAAACAGCTTCATGGCAAATTCTATTTGCTTACTCACCTTGAGTGACCCATAGTGTACGTGATTACAGGATATAGTAAAAGGCATATGAATTTAATATGGCCACTTGTTCCCAGAAATTACTACAGTCTTTAGAGAGAAAAAGGTAGGAGGGAATATATGAGTTTGGAGTTGATAAGAAAATATGGGAAGAAGGCATCAAAAAGATGAATAACAAGACACATCACACAAACTCTGAAAAAATGCACAATATTATTCTAATAGAACAGGCAAATAATTTCATTTTTCCTCTAGATAAATGTACTCTTATGTTATGTACTTCCATGGACAGCTTTGAATTCTCAAGGGACAAGAAATTGTGGAGTGTCCAAATGTTCTTTCCATGAACTGCCATGGCTGTGGTCAACCACATGTTTGTTTGGTCATTTACACTTGCATAAAAACTCAGCAAAACGCAGTGTGACCTCAGGTCAGCAGAGTCCAGGTGCCAGAAACAAGTGGTGAAAGGAAAAACAGGGTATTGAGAAGGTTCCTGTTTGAAATGTGGTCTGGAAGGGACATGTCTTGATTTACAGTCTCAGACACAGATGCTTGCTAGGTTGTTCCCAAATTCCTCTTCTGGCTGCTGACCACAGAGGTGATGACTTCTTAGGCAAATTAGACCTTGAAATTCTCAGAGAATCCCAGTCAGTTGTCTGTCCTTTGTGGCAGAATTATACAGCATTTATTGGGACTGTAAGAACCACTTATGCCTTGAATAGGGAATTTACTGTTTTAAAAATACCCAGGTTTACACGTGCTTCTGGAAAACACAACAACTTCACTAGAAACAGTTTTCTTCTATGTTTTTGCCCTCTGTTATCAAAAAGCTATCATGGAATAAGCTACATCTTTCTGTGCCCAACACCACACATTCTAAGATCCTTCCTCACTAAGTTTTATATCTAAGTTTTCATGTAATTAATTTTACAACCTTGTGATTTATTAATTTGCTTCCATTTGAAGATGCATCTACAAGGCTGTGTCCACTTAGCAAGATGAGAGGCTTTCCTTTTAAAAAAATAGAATAAAAATCAGCAAAGTTAGCCAGATCAGAATTTGATCTTAGAAGGCATATTTTTGTTCATGAGGTACATCTGAGATTTTTTGAGGTCTAACTGCAACTTGGAAATTAATGATGAATGAGGTACATCCTATTTTTCAGACTGCCTCCATCCAGTATTGGATCTTCTATAAAATATATTGAAATGGGAAGAGAAAGCATGTGAAGCATGCTCATTTTTCATTTTTCTTGAGTAAAATTCAATTGTGAATTTTGAATTGCACATTCCAGAAAAATATTGAGATTCAGTTCTGGGGGAAATCTCATTATATTAATTCTAGTATTTTTTTACCAGAGCAGAGGTGAAAAAGCCCAAGGAAAAAATAAACAAAGAAAAAACCCACAAGTACACAAAGGCCCCTGAAAAGACCCCCACCCCCACTACCCCCTCAAGTAACAATCCCACCACCAAGCAAGGCAATACCAACCACGGCATGATTTGGATGGCGCATCCTGGGTAATGCATCCGGACAAAAATTCCCACTCTGGCAAACTGTATAAAGAAGCAACTTCTTGTTCCTGTACCATTAGCCAGACAAAGATCATCCCACATTATGGGACAGATGGCAGCTGTGACCACCAAAGCCCCTCCTAAATATGCCTTCAGGGATACCTGGAATTTAGATGGTAAGTTAAGCAACGTGAGCTGGAACTTGAGACAACATAAAAGTTGTACTGTTGTCTGAGACCTGGGGGGAGGTTAAAAAAGTTGGGGAGAAGAATGTATCACTGATAGTGGAATAAAGAATGATGAGCTGTATGAAAAGCCTACTCAGCAACTGTGCTGAAATAAGCTTGAAGTGGGTAAAAGGTAATTCTGGCAGGGGGAAATCACAACGAGATCACAGCCCATCAACTCAAGAAACATACTGAGTCAAAGAGAAAGAATGAGCATATGACTAATTAACATTAGTTAATTAATTATCAAGGGAGTAATTTAACCAATAAAATAAAAGAACTGTGTAGCCAATGAGCATTCCCTCATTTGCTAATATGTATAAATACTGAAGAGAAGAATGACTTTTGGGTCCCCACCACTGAGAAGAGCAGGGTCAAAAAGAACCAATGGACAGCCTTGTCCCTTTTCCTCTCCCTCTCCTCTCTGTCTCTCTCTTTTCACTTCCCTCTGTCTTCTCCCTCCTTGCCCCTCCCTCTCTCCCCTCTCCCCCCCATCTTTTCTATTTCTTTCTACCTCACATCCACTCTTAAATAAAATATATATTATTGACTTCAGCATATGGGCTTAATTGCATCTTTATTCGGACAGAGGTATGTCTCAATAACAAACCATAACACGACACTGGGCAATCATGCATCAGGAAGAAAATGAATGGCATCTAGTTCTGCTCTGGTTTTATAGCACACCACAAGACTGGTGCTTTTGTGAACCAGCCAGCACACTTTGAAGCCCAACCCGAGTGAGTGAGACAAGAAGCTGGAAGAGAAAGGTGAAACCATTTTATTTTCTAGTCAATTGGCTTTATAGTATCTCCTGTCACAGGCCTGCTGGACACACACAGCTCAATTGTACCAGCTACTCAATGCCACAAATCTATAAAGGCTTCATTTAAGAAAAGGGCAAATTAGCTTGCAATAGCTGGGGAGCTACAGATAATAATTAATCTGTTACATCGGTACTTGATCAGTGTACATTTCCTAACCATAATAATAAATTTGTGGCACTAAAATCCTCTTTTTGGGTGTTTAACACTCATAAAGGGCATGATTTTCTTTAGCTAATGGATGTCTCTCCTTGGTTCTGAGCTCTCTCTGTCAAGTTACCTGATTTATATTATTTTCTATTGTTTGTGTAATCTAAACCTTTTATGGTAGAAATAAAAAAGAAAAGATAGAATAATAAGACTGGTGTCTTTTCTTTCATGCATCTTCTCAGTGCTTATCTTTAATATCAAACTTCAGGAAACAGAGCTGGAACATTTCTGTGTGGAGAATAGGTAGAAGCAGTATAAAGCTAATGGCTGCATCTATATCTTTAACTGAGATACAACGGCATAACTCCAATGGCACTGTCCTACCTTGTTCTTGTGAAGTCATTTATTATGCATGTGGTCACATATACTATAGATCAAATCAGTAAGATATCTTTGGGACACAGCAATGTGTCGTCCTCTCTCGTTTTTTCAGATTTGGTTTGTTTGCTATAGATACTGGTTGTTACTATGTGCCAATATCTTATTAGATTTTACTTAATGTTATTATTTTAGTGTCTTCATCATTGTCCTAATAATTGGTGCAATCTGATTATTTTTCACTACCAACCTTTGAATTTACATTTGCTATTAAAAAATATAGGGACAGGAAAGAAGGAAAAAAACTGTCAAGTAAGAATCATTTTCTGGGCACCTTGCTGATTCCTATTGGTAAATACATAAAGCATCAGTAAACTACAGAAATGCCTTATCAACCTTTTGGAAACAGTGACAGAATTACATTAACATTTTTTACTTTTTTCAAATTATTGTATATTTTCCCTAGTCTACATCACATGTATATGGTATCAGGACTAATAGATGCATTTATAAGCATAACTGGATGCACCTTTTAGAAATTAGAGAAAAGCATATAGTAAAATATAAGGTACAAACATTTCATGATATACTGCTGTGGCAATGAGCCTTCTTGTCCAATTAGCATAGGAATGGCATTCCTGTCTATTCTAGCTCATGGGAGAACAGTGACTGTCAGCAAAAGGTAAACTGTGCCTAATCTCATTTTGAAAATAGACTGCATATATTCTATATGGAAATCAGTAAACTAACCTCTTTGCTTTTGCTAAAAATGTGATTCCATGTTATTGAACCTTAAATATGCCTACATTTTTCATTTGGAATAGAAATACATCCGCCAGTAAAAACACTCTAAGTTTGCATTTTACATGCATAAAAGCTTTGTATTGGAATTCACATTCCACTGTGACATTCATTCTTCCCACCATACCAAGAACTATATGGTTGGTTGGAGGTTTGGATTTTGCAGGGTTTTTTGGCTTTAGTCTCTCCCAAAAAAATATATCCAAAATATTATGACTGATAAACAACTGTTAAGCTTGATGAAAAATCTCAACTTATTCAGTTTGACTTCCTGAATCAAAAAGATATCACTGAAAAATCCACACTTGCAAACACTGGCAGGGCACCTGGAAGTTATTCCACCCTATCTATGGGTAGGGTGACAGTTAGCAAAGGTGTATAACCACTCCATGCTCCTGCATGTAGACTGCACAATAGGCAAATGCTTCTTTCCAGGAATCCACAGCTCATGGGATACCCTCCCTAGAAAATGCAGCTCGGATAAACAGGAGACCACACTAGAGTTACCTCATTTTACAATCAGAATGAGCACAGGCAAGCAGACTGGAGCTGACAGACTGTGAGAAATGACTTGCATGTGTCCCCTTCCATTTCTTCAGACATCTGAATTTTATATACAGTGTTATGAGACACTGTTTTCCTCAGTGATTGGCAGTGGAAAGGCCACAGAAATATTCAGGCTTCCTTTTGTTAGACAGGGCTATACATGGAGGTAGGCATATGGGTAGCCTTATTTTGCGGGACTTCATACATCTTTCTTCAAGTTAGAGGTTATTTTGGTAAGGGAAAGAAGTAGCCTTTTTTAATGCTCCTTAGAAATGATGCTTAATGCCTGTCCTAAGAAGGTGAGACACTGAAATACTGCATATATTAGTAGATAGGTCATTGGGTGATACTGGTGTTCTGTCAAAACCAATTCCTAAATGAGGAACAACAACATTCAAGAGTTCATAAATCACCCCCACCAGAGCAAACCTGTACAACAAGCCCCAGAGGCAGTACTTGCCCTACACCTGCATTTCATGTTTCCCTAGGTAGCTGTTCCTGGAGGGAAAATATAGATAAACCTCAATGCCAACTGGAGGATTTAGTGTTAGGTTTATGGCTGAACTCAATAGTCTTAAAAAAATGATTCTATGATTCTTTAAAATATTTAAGGACTCTTGCTAACCCTGGATACACTACAGTAAAAATATATTTATCATGGAAACTATCAGTGAACAACCCATTAAGGGCTATAGCTGCTTCTTCTATATAATATTACTGCAATAGGAAGAACTGCCTGAGGGCCACAGTAAGTTTGGGGTTTTTTTTGTAGGTTTAGCAAGTCATAGATATACTGGCATGACCATCCTAATTCCTGTCCTCTTTTTTGTCTCATCTGAGTGGGAGAGGAAGAATCCTTAAAAAAAGTTTTACAGAAATCCAATCAGCAGGCATGCTGCACAGGTTCAATTTTTTTTTTTTTTGGAACCTCCCCTTAGAAGAACAAAAAAGACCTGTTAAAGCTATAGATCTGATTTTTATGTGTCACTGGAAATAGACTTCCTTTCAAAGGAGAATGTGTGAGAGGAGTCTCTTAAGAAAGCTCTGTGGAATTATAATCTATCAAAACACTTCAAGTATGAAGAGGTGCCTTCCAGAAGAAAAGAACATGCTCCAAGTCTACATTTTGTAGATGAAGTGTTTATTATTTGGCTTAAATGACTTTTCATTTCACTGATTCTTTTGTACACTGTAGAATATTACAAAGTTAAAAAAAGAAAAATCAAATCAAATAAAAAAGTAATCATATTCATATTAAGATAAATCTAATAAAAAAAAAAAAAAAACAAACCCAGGTAACTTCTCCATTTTATTTTACTGGTAAGTATTAAAGCCATCCATTGAAATACCAAAATCCTTCCCCAAGTGTTCCAGGTGATTGACTGTGGTATACTTATACTCTGTTGTGCTTGGGCAGCAAACTGAGCATGACTCTGACTAGAAGAATCTTCACTCCCTGGGCCCTATTGTCAACCCCAGTTGTTCACCCCCTGTTGGCCTCTCCTGCAGCATGCAAATGCAATGCAGAGTTGTACATTTACCTGCAAATTATATCAGTGGCATTGCCTGGATGCTGGCACTGGTGGGATGCAGAAGTGTCCTCCATGAGCAGAGGACCAGGCTGCCCTGTGCCAGACACAGCCAGCTCCAGATGGATCCCTTGCAGTCCCCGAGCCTAGATGGTGGTGTCACCATGGAAGTGTGTTTAACAAAGGGCAGAAAATACTGGGGAGGGGGAGGGAGAGCAGAGAAAAGTGAAGCAAGAGAATAGAGGGGACACCAAGTTTTAGGGTGGTGGTACTCCACTCCAACAAAGGGACAGGGACCCATGGAGGACCCACCTGAAGCACAAGAAAAGGGTGAAAACAGAACCACGGGATAAAAGAATCACTAGATTGGAAGAGACCTTTAAAACGAGAGGGTAGCAGAGCTCAATCACCATGCCTTGACTACAGCCCTCCATGTCTCCCTGAAGGGGTGTAACCTGTGGCAACAACAATAATGCAGGGAGCAGAGGTCACATCTCTTCAGTGGAGGAGAAAAGTTGAGCCTGGGAGTGAAGCTGGGAAAACCCACAACAACTGAAATGGGTGGAAAGGTGATTTCATTCTGTGTGTAAATGCTTTTTTCTCTACTGATTTACTGCTATATCCCAATATCCTAATCAGTACTTTTGTTGTGGAGATGTGGGTGCACTGTTTAGTAATCATCAGTTCCCCAATGTGCATAAGATTTTAGAAGGTGAAAGGGGTTTGAGTACAACAGTGGGACCTCTGCCTTTTTCATGTACATATTTCAGAACAGAATGAAACCTGTTCCCAAGAGGAATTCTTAGAACATCTTTTCTTTCCGTTTCAATAAGGCAGAGCAAAGACATTACTTACATCATACAGAAATCTATAATATTAACACCTGTCAGTGCATTAAAAGTACTTCAAGCAGTTGTCTTTAGTTGTCAGGATTTATAAGGATAAGAAGACATTGAGGGTGGGGAGAATTGCACAATGGAAGCAAAAGTAAAACACTCTCTCTGACTCCATAAAATCAGGAAACCCTGAAAGAATATTTTGTCTGTAAAACATTTAGGACCTTGATTAAAGCCATTGTTTACAGCCTAGCAAAGACATTATTATATCAGCAAGGCCAGTTCCACTATCAGGCTCATCAGCACAATACAGCCAGCAGGGACATTTTAAAAGGTCTCTTCAGTTACACCCTAAAGTGGTTTCAGTATCTATTCTTTAAAAATATGATCAAGAATGTATAAAAATAAGCCCCTATATTTCATGCTGATGTGTTCCAGTGCATTACTGTCAGACTTTAACCATGAAAGGAATAGCCCTTTTGTGAAAAGAGAATAGTTAGAAAAAGATTCAGGGAATAATAAAAGAAAATTCAGGAAACTGTTATGAAATTTTGGGTTTATCCAGCAAATAGGAATTCAGCTTAGGTCTAGGCATTAGCATCGCTGTTCTTTCTAGCCCATTAAAAATTAGCTTAGGTGGTGATTAAACAGACTATGGTTGCTCCCTCCTTGAAACCCTCCACAAGCCCTTCAGCAAATCATCTCACAGACTCTTGTCCTTGCTTCAAGGTCCTGTGATGAAATGTAGTCTTCAATTTACATTTCATGTCTATTTCTGCCATCAGGAACATCTACCTTGTGAGTGAATCAGGCCATCTTCAATAGAAAACTGTCAGATTTTTTGAACTGTATACCATTCTAATATCAGTCTGAATGACCAATATTCATATTTCCTTCTAGGCTGAAAGCTACTTAAAGCCCACTGATGAATTATCTTGGAGAATATTTATATTAGAGCCAATTGGCTACGGCTAACATTGATAGTTGTTTGTCATTTTGCTCCCACAGTTTTAAAACCAAAAACCTAGAGGAGAAATATATGACTGTAGGTTTATATAGATTAATTGTCTCTTCTTTTTTCTCTAAAACAAACATGTAAGAAGTAAGTTCAAAAGAGAAAAAATGCTAATTGTTGGTTGATTTTACCCTTTTTACTTATAAAGTGAAATTTCTCACCAAAATGTGGGGTTTGAACAGAGGATAAGTTTATACCAGAGATGCTTCTGAAGACGATTTAAGAACAAGTCCAACCATGTCAGTGCAGTGCTTCTTCTTCAGGGTCTATATAACCTGTGAAGCTAATTATCTGTGTAGATGTAACTTCCACTGTAAGAGCTAACCGTGATACTGCTTTTGCAATGAAATATACATTTCAGCTATATTTGGAAAGTCTGGATATGCTGCTTTTAAAAACTTATGAACTGAAATATTTGCATATTTGAGAGTTTGTGTCAATTCAATTGTCTTGCAGTTAAAAATTTTCACTAAAACACTAAATAAAATTTTGTCAAGTCCAAAACTCCATTTTAAAATTAATAAAGCTGTACATTAGAATGGATGTGTACATTTTTTCTGGGTGCATTAAAGATTCCAACCAGTTATCCTTCCTATTCTTGAAGAACATGCTTTACATTGCTTTTCATTCTGTATTTTAATTCATTATTTTCTGATGCCTACACATAAACAATGGATGAATCTACAACATCAGCAGTACATATGTCTGATTCTAATAAGAGAAAGTAAAAAGGGGAATTTTTCTTTATTAGCTTAGGATAAGTGAAATGGTTTGATTCTATCTAGCAGTGTCCTGTGTGTACAAGATCCTGAGGGACTTAAATCAATATATTTTCACTTGGTAGGATTATTTAGCCATCTTTAAAGTATCACATTATTGTCAAGGACAGATAAGTAGACATGAGAAAAGCGTTCAGAGAGACCCACCCTTTCAGATGCATGTGCTCTCCTAATTGTTATAAAGTTTAAAACAACATAACAAACCAAATATCAGACTCATTAATGAATGTACATGAAGTTGCTGCCAAATATAGCATATAATTAATTACCATTAATATGCAAATGGTATTGGGTAAAATGACTTGATTTAAAGTGAGACGAGTGATAGGTGACAGGATGCTCTAGAA
Source organism: Molothrus ater (assembly GCF_012460135.2). Lineage (NCBI taxonomy): Eukaryota > Metazoa > Chordata > Aves > Passeriformes > Icteridae > Molothrus > Molothrus ater. The sequence continues at coordinate 108,540,776 of NC_050478.2, read as the reverse complement.
GCTGAAAGCTTTGTATTTCTGTCAAGAGAAGAGCAAATGCATTCATCTTCCAGACAAAAACCTTAGCTACTTGAAGCAAAGGACAGCATTGTTAATACCTGCTTCATATTCTAGACAGGATCACTCTAAATGCAATTATCTGGAAATTGTAACAAATATATTACCGAGAGCTGATTAACTGCTTATTAACTGTATCTGTAAAATCACAGGATGCAGAAAATGAAGCAGAAATCAAGAGATGACCACTAAAATAATGCACCAGTTTTATTAAAATATTGTTCAGAAGTCAGAGCAATATTTACAACTAAAAAGAAACATTTAGGATCACCATGGTTATGATCAAACAATTTTATTTTTTAAATGTAATTTTAAACCCTCTGCTAAAGCCCCAGCTTCTTGTTCTCTTTTTTTCATGCTCATGATATTAAGAGTACATGTGGATGTAATACTGATTCTCCCTTGTTTTGTATTATTCTGCTTCAGTTTGGACATAATTGCAACAAAAATGCATGCTATTAGTCATTGTCTCATGTTTTCCTGTAATAATAGCTTGAAATGTTTTAAGAGTAAATAACACCTTCAAAGTATAAAGGATAAAGCTCTTTATATAGCGGTCTAATGTAATCCCAGTTTATGAAATCGACATAACTTATTTTTTTTTGTGTTGGTCTGGGGAATTGAATTTGATCATCACTATAATTTTCTCTCCTTTCAGTGTTTGGTCATTAGAAGAAAGCTCCAAATATTATTTACTGATTCAGAAATGAGACAGGAACTGGGCAGGTATTCTTTATCAAAAGGTCCCAAATGTAAATAATGACAGTTACCTCTACCCACTCACTCCTCCTTAGTTAATGTTCTCACGGATTACTTAGAGAATGAAATCACAGGCAATTTCGGGGAGATCTAAAGGACTAATACATGGATTTTTTCCCCTAGTAATCAAAAACCCATTCCAAGTTAACCAGTCACAAAATGTTATTATGAAACTGTAAACTTAAGCAACCAAAAGAATAAACAAGGAAAGTTCATAGTGTTCTGTCACCAATTCTGAAAAAATAGCTCATCATCAATGTTCCTAATGATAGAGACATTATTCTGAAATATGTAGTCTATACCAGAGACTGATGGCTTTCTTAATATCAAAAAAAGAGAGACAATATGTCCTTATACAAAACTGCTACTTATCTCTCAAAAAATGAAAATAACCTTATTTTATATCACTTCGGTGTGCATTAAAGCAAAAACTTTATTTCTAGTTGTTTCCTAAAAAGAGATATTGTGTGAAAATTATGAGACATTTTCAGAAGAAACAGTCTCATTTCCTTTCAGATTAGCTCTTGGAAATTTTTCATGGGTATATAGACACTTCTGAAAGCATATGTCCATTTTATGACACATGCTGTATATATAAATTGCTGAGGACATTTTCACTGACAGGTGACTAGGAACAGTTATCCCTTTACTCCCTTGCAGGTTTAATTTAACTCATCACACATACACACACATGCAAGGCGTGAGCAGGTTTCTCACACAGAGACAATCATGTGCTCTTTACTGGAAATATTCCCAATCATAATTAACTACTACATACCTATACAGTATTATCAACTTTTTCTTGATATCATAGACCATGCAGACTTCCTCTGAGACCCTGGGACTTCACAGAATCCCTCCCTGTTCCTGGCATAGTGTCTGTGCAAAGGCAAGCTTCTCTAGCTACTTCATGGCTCTGAAGTCACTGATTTTTATTTTTTTTTTACCTCTGTGACCAGAGAAAACAGTTTTGAAATGAGGTGTAATCCTTGATGGGAATGGTGGACATTGGCAAGGAATTACAGATAGGTAATAGAATTTTCTGTAACAAGAAATGTTTACAGGAATAATATAAGTCATATCATATCAGACCAAAGAAAAAGCTATCCCAGTTTTATGTAGCTGACAAAACCAATAACAGATGTGTAGCAATCGCTGCAAAGGCACTCCTTAAAATATACATCAAATCTATGGCAGTTAGGGACACTATGTAGGGAGGTACTACTCTTGCTGTGAAGCTGTCACTATTTTTTGTTCCTTCATGAATGTGACACTCAGTTACTTACAGTCAGAGTATGTCTAATTTCCTGTGGCAGAAAATTCCATGGATAGCTACACCTGAAGTATCTCCCTTTTTTCTGTTTAGAACTTCAGACTTACTTGTCTTATCTGATGCTCCCTACATCTTGTATTAGAGGAGACAGTAAACAATCTTTCCCTATTTACCTTCTCCCTGACACTTCTGACATTCTGCCATATCCACCTTAGATCATTTCTCTTCCAGGTCAGACTGCTGTATTTGAGCGCCCTTCTTACAGAAGACATGTCATACCTTTGATCATCCTTGTTACCCTCAGTGTAACTTTTCTTGTTGAAATATCTCTTTTCTTACAGAAAGGAACCAGAATTGTTCAAAAATATCTAAGATTTGTTCCAATTTTTACCCTGGGAGGTCAGGAGATTTGAGCAATACCATCCATTAGATGGGATTATATTTCTATCCCCTAGTATACCAAGCCTGTCACTCTAGTGTGAGATAAAGTAAGGCATGTTCTCAAGTAAGAGCATTCTCAGCAGACTTTCAAATCTGTCAGGGAGCAGAATTTCCCAGGTTGCTGTCTAAAACCCCTTAAGTGTTTTAGTGTGTACATATATATATATATATATATATATACATGTGCATTACTGTCTTGATTTCTTAAACAGGTTTTAATTGCCTGGGTTCTTGGAGATTGCTTCATCGGGATCGGGAGTTCATGGTTAGAAATTCACAACCAGTGGCTGAAGATTCCCCTTACCTTAACCAAAGGCAGTTCCCTCAGGTCTGTGGTCTCAATCCTGAAGCAAAGCTATTCAACAAAGCTAAAGAAAGGAGATGTAGGAATTCCACCTCTTCACCTAGGTGGCGTGTTAGTTTAGCCTTTCCCTTAATAAATATCTACAGAAGTACAAAGAATATAATTTCATATGAGCATAAAATATGACCTGTATAATACGCACTAGTAACCTTGAGAGGCTTCTCAAAAAACTCTTTCAAAATTCACTTTTTGGATAAAATCATGTTCTTTCCACAAAAACTAATCCATGAAGGACTCAATGTAAGAGATACATGTTGCACGCAGAGGCTTCCAGGTACAAAAATGTCCTTCAGAAGACAAACTATTTTCCAGAATGGGACAGAAAATTGAGCCTTCTAGGAGGATGGTCTAGATTTCCATCACTTCTCTCTATTAAACTAATGGCAGAATGAGGCAGAGACACTGACAGGACACTCTCTCACACGTTCCTCAGAGCTGGGACTATAACTGGCTCATTTGCACAGTGCCAGCTCTCGTGTACCACTGACTCCACGAGCTTGTCCTGGGATAGCTGCAAACCTCCACAAACAAGCTGTGCAAGTCACAATGCAAGAACGTACACCCACACACAATCTGTACCCTGCTGAGTGGGCAAATAAATAGCAAACAACAAACAGAGATAATGTAATGCAAAATTCAGAGCATAATAACTACATAAAAATGTTCATGAGAAAATGATAAAATCATAAATTAGGAAAGGCAGTGCTTTCTATGATACATTATATCTCTTTCCTGCATAGCTATTAACATCCTCTGGAAATCAAATTTTTGTCTGGTAAAAGTAAACTTTCAAATTTGTTCATAAACAAAACCACTGTCAAAGAATCTTCCTTTGAGAAATAGTTTTAAGACAATTGTATAACTGAGCTATTTCCATTTTTTAGATCAAGACAGCTTCTCCTAATTTCACAGCAGTTTTGTTATTACTTCTTCTTCTCAAGGAAGGAGCCAGCAACAGTAACATTCAGAATAGCCTTAGAAAGCGCTTACATGGCCTGACTGTGGTATTGAGGCAGCTGTTTACAGCAGAACAAGGCAAGACTAAGCAGAAGTTCCCTTTCAGCCACAAAATCTTGTTATTCCACAGAGAAGCTTTTTTATGGTTTTTTTTTTTTTATCTCGGAAATATTTTTGTGAAAAGATATTAGTAAGAGCAATACAAATACTACTAATAATCATGTTTTAAAAGAATATTATGCAGTATATCATTACTTTAATAGACAACAAATACATTCATATTCAAATACATTTGTATTCTTGATATCATGCATTTGGAGTAATCTTAAATACCCTAAGTGGAGTTTGTGAGGAAACTTAAATTCAACATGAATTCCACTCTTCTCATGCAATTTATTCTGTTTGCCTAGGTTTCTCACTTTTCTCATTGACAATTAGTGTAATGACCCATATATTTTCCTGCTAAGTGCGTATGAAAGCTAGAAAGGACAAAACAACTTAAAAAAGACTAGTGTAATACACGTTTCTTAATATATAAAATTATCCATGAAATATAAGTTATTTTATGACACCTGCTTTCTCTTACAATAAAATTAAAATTATAGCAATACATAAGTTATTTGAGAACAGATGGGAAGTGTGGGTCAGAGAAAAGGAATAAATTAATAAAAAACTTATAATGTTTGCATCTAAATGAAAAATGTATATTTAAAATATTTTCTCTCACTGATACAAATATAAATTAAACTAGTAATTTTTATTACTGATGGAATTTTTATTGTTAGAGTTTTAAGCATATTTAACCACTAAGATAATATGTAACCATATAAATGCAGAGCTGCATGGTCTCAGTACAGTGGACTCTATACAGTGAAAAAATTCTGAAAGAAACTTTGGTTAGAAGTCCCCATTACGGTCTTGTTTATTGTTATTTTATGGGTGTATTTCTAGAATTTTCTCAGTAGTTGCACCTTAAGGTGGGTGTAAATATTTATTTATGAAACAAGAAAACAGTACGAAAAATACTTATTTGCAGAAACAGCATTCTATCATTTATACTTTTGTTCCCTGTGTGAACAATTTTGTAAATGCAATGTTCTGAAATTCAAATTTGAAGTTTATTATATATTAAAAACAAAATTTCTTCAAGGGTGGTTGTATATGTATGAAATTTCCTTACACTCTCAGCACATTTTCTGTACTCCTGCCCATCTTTTCAGATTTGAACTCATCTCCCAGTAGACTTCATTGCTACTTCTCTCTGATCTTCATTTTGATTTGGAGAGGTGGCATGAAGCATATGTTTCCCAGCTGGATATTCTGTGGGGGAATTTTTATCTGTTCATTGCATTCGGTTCCAAGGGACGTTAAGGTCCCATGAAGGAAAAGATCATCATGAGAAACTATCTGCCTTTCCTCTTCTCATTTTTCAGCAGCATAATCAGAATGTTACTTACTTAAAAAACTTTAACTAGTGTCAAGCCAAAACCAATTTTTTCTCTTTCTGGATCTCATCCAGAGAAAGAGTCACAGATTCAAAAAAATATGATTTTCAGAATATAAGACAAATAGATGCTTCAGCTAACACACTTCCTGCTATAGGAAAAAAAAAAACAAAAAACAAAAACTTCTTTGATAATAAACATGTTTTTGAAAGATGTATGAAAAGAAAATGTTTGCATTGTTTCATATCAGAGAAGAAAATGATTGGTGATTTGTTTGTGTTTCATATATAATACATAAGGAAGAATAATAAAGGATAAGCCAGTAAACCTCAGAAGGTTTCTTCTCTTCATTAATTTTTCTTCATAAATTTTCTTGTTACAGTTATTTTCTTTAAAAACTTACATAATAATAAATTGGAATTGTATCTTGCAAAGTTAACAGGGCTAGAAGATGCAATAGTACTTAAATGAAAATTATTAATTTGTAAATAAATTTTCAATTCTTCTTTTCAAAGCCACAAGACTGTTTAGATTATATATTCTGAGCTAGTACCACTGTAATAACTATGTTTCATTTTCTTTAATGTTTAGAGAAAGGTGTCAGGTAAAAAACCAAACCAAACAAAAACCTTTCAACCAACCACACTGAGATTTTTCAGGAAAATTTTGTTTCCCCAGTTATCTTATTTACAGCTTTCATCCTGCCTTGGACAAACCCCTGATAACATTTGGAAAGCCTGAGTATATAGGGAAATTGAAGTCAGGGGATGTTTACTCTTCATCATCAATACTCTATGAGCCACCTGGGAGATTGTCTTTGTTGTGCAGTGAAGAGCTGGGTCCACATCAATTGAGTGAGTCCTTTGGAAAGCATACTCTGCTCCATGGCAGATCCCAAAAGCTAAGCATCTTTCTTAGTAGACTCCAGGGAGACCACCTGCAGGAAGCCTGCACCTGCCAAAACATTGGCTGGAGGATGGGAGACAATCAATTAGAGCTGGTTTTCACCTTGTTGTAGCTCAACAGTGGGAAAAGCAGAAAAGTGCAAGGAAATTACAAGGCAAGTCCAGCCAGAGGTTTCAGGTGCTAACATTCCACAAGATTCTCAAATATTTAGTTTAAATTGTTTAATGAGATGTTCAGTAAATCACCTAATGCTGTAAGATTCTCACTCAAAGTTGAAATTTCTGAGGCTTAGCCATAATTAATAACCAGTACCTGGCTTCTATATCTAAAAATAGTTTCTCAAAGCCCTGTATTACTCAATGAGAGATGAAAAACTCAGTCCTGCTGTAGGGATTAGCACTTTATGGTTATACAGACACTAAAATAATCTTAAATCAAATGTATTCTGAGGGGACTGATACTGCATTAGATATATAACTATATTATAAAAAAACAACAAAATGTGTTTTAAGAGGTTCATGAATTTAAGAGAGGCTTTTTCTATTTAGGATTTCAACTTGAATCCAAACTGTCAGCTACAGCACAGCAGCTTTGTATTTACTGGAGGGAAGGAGATGTCTGATGCATTTTTAACAATTCTGAATGGCTGAATAGATTTGGATAAAATTAGTTGGTTATTTACACCACTCCCATTTAAAACTGACTCAAAAATGTCAGTCTGTTAGAGATGTTACCATTCCGTTAGTTTTCCATCATAGTTTTTAATAATTTCTCTCCTACATTTTTGATCAAAAATGGAAATACTTAATTTTATTCAAATGGTCCTTTAAAGTCACTTTATAATCCATGGGACAGATATTTGAGAAAAGCTTTTCTAGTCTTTTTGAGGAAGTTGGTTCCTTCCCTCTGAGCTTTTTCAAAGCTATTTGTTCAAAGTCAGCCCTTTGGAAAATACAAAACGTACTGAAACAGAGACTCAAAGGCATTGTGAAATCTGATAATTTAAAGACTTTATTCCTCATTTTCTGTTAATGAAATAGAAATAACACATTATAAGAATCTGTAGCTCCCTAATGCTTCAGTATGGGAAGTCACATGGACCTTAAGGGAAAATAGGAGGACAGACATGTATTTCACACTAAGTATCTGATATGGGTGGTCTGAATTAAAGGTGACTCTCAGGTAATATTCACCTATCATGTTAAACTACTGAATGATGTCTTCTAAAATGCACTTTTATTAATCAGAGTTCAAGAGCAGGTATATTCCCCATCAGCCAGCTGTGACTTTTTTTTTTTTTGAGTAGTTTCATTCAGAGAGATTAAAATTCAATGGGATAATTAAGCTGTGAAGACCAGCTCAGTTAATTTTACTTGTAATTTAAAAGGAAAAAAAAATATCTTAGGATTGAAACTAATTTTCTGGTAGAAGGTTTTTTGGCTCTTTTATCATAAACTCCTGGATAAAAGGACTGCAGAAGCAAAGAAGAAACCAGGAAGGCCTCATCATGAACTCTCCTTGGTGAACACCTGCATAAACAAGTGGACATCTATAACTGCCCTCTAAAGCCAGGAAAATAATGATCTGTTACAAGAAGGTTCAAAAATGAAGGCATTTTAATGAAAAGCAGTGTTTTTCCATGCAAGTATAGATTCACAAATAATAACTGAATTTTATTCTTCAAGTGTCAAGAAGGTGGAAGATTTTTAACATTGTTGTGTAGTGTACAGTCCCATTATGTTTTATTATTGAACACTATTCTTCCTTCTGCACCATCTGTTCATAACACTTCCAATAATTGTCCCCCATGTTTAATATTACTGTATAACAGAAAGTAATGTTTGTTGATAATTCCCAAGGACATTGTTTTAAACAGTAACTTGATATACATATAAGAAAGTGTCAACATTTAGCAGTTGGGGATAAGGTAGTGCACTCGGCTGGATACTCTGTGCAGAATCTGATTTTCTCTAATATGACACCTAAACTAGACCATGTATGCTGGAAAAGAGCCAAAATCTAGGTAAGATGTTGACATTTGTCAGAAATTATGTGATTCAGAGTTATAAAGCTAGTAAAAAACAGAACAAAATAAAAATGTCAGACACAGCAATTTGGTTATTCTTTGACAACTGAACAAAAGATAACTTTTAATTGAAAGAAAAGACTGGATTATTTCAACCATATCTAGAGTAAAATCACTAATATTTGCAAACAACAGCAAAAATGCAAACATTGTCATTTTGCCAAGGCAGAAGTATTTATTTTTTTAGCCTATCGCACTAACATAGAATTTTGGGTTTAGCTTAATTAGTTCTTTCTAGAGGCTAAAGATTTTATCTAGTTTGACAACATTCAACAGGAAAAGAAAAAAATCTAAAGCCTTCATGTGGTTTCTCTCTTATTATCATCTGAACATTGCATGTCTCATTTTGCTTGACTTCCACCCTATAAATTGAACAAAAATAGCACAATGCTTATTCACAGAGTGTGCTGTTGCCATGTTCATTGTCATTAAAAAATAGGTGGCCTAGTTTTTGACTAAGAGACAACAAAAATGACATTTTAAATACGCACGCAACTGCTGCTTCCTAATCAGATGACATTATCCTGCAGAAAGATAAATAAGTTTATATCCTGTTAAAGCAACATGGGATGCCATCAAGTACATCTAATCACCCATTCTATAAAATATTGGTTTAAGATTTCCAGAATGATAAAACTCTAGGACTTCAAGTTAAAAAATGAGTAACAAGGAGTGGGGACAGGAAGTGCTACTCAAAACCAAATAGACATTTTATTAAAGTGATCTGTATTTCAAGGGAAGAAGAAGAATTTGGTGGTTTTTTCAGGCTTTATTCAAGACTGTAGGAAGAGTCCTTAGAATATCTGAGTCAAATCCAACCTCATCTACTTCTCTGCATTCACAATGCCCTTTCTGATCTACTCTTTAAGAGTCAAAATGTATAATAATCATACATAATACATCATACCTGTAAAAAAAATAAAGCATCCATACCCAAGAGAGAATGAATTAAATATTTGCATTTTCCAGCTAAAATTCATTTCTCAATACCTATTTGAAAACAGTCAGAGCACAGTAGAAAAAATATTAAGTAGTGTAGAAGTGTCTATGTTAAAGAAAAAAGAGTTAAAGAACATGTAAAGATATAATCCTATACATCAAAAAACAGTTTTGTAAATTGTTTAAGACTCAAATTTAGCACAAAACTCAACAATTTAGACAGCAAGTCCAACCACTAAAGCAGCACTATTAAGTCCACCACTAAACCATGTCAACAAGTGCCACATCTACATGTCTTTTAAATACCTTCAGGAATGGTGGCTCAAATTCCTGGGCATCCTGTTCCAAAATTTAACATTCCAGGTCTTTTGTCATGGAGAAGCTTTCCAGTCATTCTTCCCCCAGCGGGTGGCACTGCCTGGGGTTGTTGTGACCCAGGTGCAGGACCTGGCACCTGGCCTTGTTGAACCTCACAGCCACTGGCCTCAGCCCATTGATCCAGCCTGTCCGGATCCCCAGGCAGAGCCTTCCTGCCCTCCAGCAGACCAACACTCCCAGGCAGCTTGCTGTCATCTGCAAACTCACGGAAGGTGCACTGGATCCCCTCATCTATGTCATTGACAATGATATTAAACAGAGCTGGCTACAACTGTGAATCCTGGGGAGCACCACATTTTACCAGTCTCCAGAAGCATATAACTCCATTCTCCACCACAGTTTGGACTCAGCAATCCAGGCAGGTTTTTGACCTAATGAGCTATACATCTGCCCAAAATTTGTACTGTCTAGCATGCCCTTCTTCTCAGCTAAGACTGATTATCTTGTTGAGCTTTCAGGTCAAGTAAAATAGAGTTTAAATGACAAAGAAAATATACATAAATAGAACGTGAACTCAGAAATCAATTATTAGATAGAGAAGATACTGAGTGATGGAATGAACTTATAATGTAGCTGCAAACTAACATAAATGTATTAAAGAAAAAAAATAAAGCTGAGGAGAATAATAGGTTAAAGACATTAATCAAATCTGGGATTCTGTGTAACCAGCTGGCCTCTTAAAAATAAATATTACTTTTATTAATATTTTAATAAAATTTTAAAAATCTTAAAAAATTAATATTACTTTTATTTACTATTATTGTTTTCTTCCTTCATGTGCTAACCTTCATATTAACAGTTTCCAAGATTAAAATATTGTATCATTATGTCGAATACAATGATTCACTGAAGAGCTCCAAATGGTTACAAAATTAATGGCAATATGAGATGAACAGGGAGTAAAGCCTCAAAGCTTCCCTCTATGCATATACATGAATGTGTCCTTATTTGTGCATATGTATGTGTACATGCACATGTATGTGTACATAGAAAGCATATATATACATTTTTTTTTAATAGTCCTTCGTGGCAACTATAATATCAGTCCTGGTCTAATAAGGAGCATGGTTTTTCAATAGATTCATGTGCATTTGAGCACATGAGCATTTAGAGTTTAAGATAAAATAAGCTCCAGCTGAATGTTTCCTATAGTAAAGACATGTATCCTCTCTCCCAGATTGGTTGTCCCATATCCGATAATGCCCAGCTCCTTTCTGCATTTTCTGTTAGAAAACATTAAGATTTTCCTCCTCTGTTTGGCCACGTTTTTACAAAATTCTGGAAAATCTAATTAGCTGGCAAGCACCTTCTTCTGCAAAATATAGTCAGAATTAAATAGCTCCAAATATTGAGATGTGATCATCACCCTGTGGTATTTCTGTAGGAGATGAGACTGAAGAAATTTTCTGGTGGGTATACCTAGGCAGCACTTCAGGTAAAAAATTTCAGAGAATAGTCCTCCTTGGTGCTTTTCAGTTACAGAAAAATTTTTACTCATAGAGCTTAAAACAACTGTTATCAGCACAAAGGGAAGTGTTACATTAGTATATCTAGAAATATAAATATGTGGATATGGATACAGATCTAGACTCACACACAGGCATGTATTTGAGAAGCAATTTATGTGAGAATGACAGCAGTTCAAAAAACAGAATATTCATCTATCAGCTAGAAGGGCACATAGCTATTGCACAAATACTGGTACAGATGTATTTATATATCATTTGGAACAAAATAAAAAACCCAAACCAAATTAAAAAAAAACATTTAAAAGAATCCTGGATCTGGTAATAGAAACAATTGATTTTAGCATTGCAGAATTATGCCTTTGAATTTGATACTTACCTCGATTTTTTTTCTGTTTTTCTGATAGATGGTCAAACACAAAATCATAGGAATATGTAACAAAAGAGTTTTCCTCTTATGAGACCCATGGCACAATAACAGCAACATGGAACTCCACTGACTGCAAATATTTAACCTATGTATATTCTACTTTTTGAAATGCAATACTCATTGCTAGTACAAAACCTTTTGCTTCGGAATGGATCGGTTTTCAGAACTGTTATTTAGTCCCCCACTGAAATAATGCAATTAAAATTGCAAATGACAAAAATATACAAAACTGTGATCAGTGTGATACAGCAGCAAGACTAGAAGTTAATCCTGTACAATGACTGGACAGTGAGGCTAAGGAAATGGAAGTACTCTTGCACATTGTAAGTAATTAGATCACAAAAATCTTTGCCTAAGGAGATTATAAGTTCTAGCTTTATAAAGGCATAGAAAAATCACAAGGTCCTTGAGGAGAGAAAAAAAGAGCTAGTGAAAAGCCAACTAAATACGAAGGATCACATTCCCAGTGAGGAAACCACAGCTTGGAAGAAGCTGGGTGCCATCACAAAAAGTGCTACCATGTATTGAGCTGAATACATACATTTCCCTTAGTCAAGAGCTGGATTTACAATCCCGGCTGTGATTAATCCTTTCTTCAGCACAACAGAATAGTTCAGGACAACTATTATTCTCCTCTTAAATCTGCTCTTTTTTGTAAATTCTGACTGTGATGTGACAAGATGGGTAAAATTAGGACTGTGGCTTGACAAGTCAGGTAAAATTAGTCTATGTATATCATAATTCTTTATTTCATTCACTAAATAACCAATTATAAGATAATGTTTGACTTCTTTCAAAAGAAACAACTGAGGGTGTTCCCTGAATTTATTTTTTTAGGACTCTTCCAACCATTTCTCTTTGAAAAATTGAAGGAAATGTCTCCCAAAAATGTTGGGGTTCTTTTTTGCTCATTGCAGCAAGTATTATTTTCTAGATTTTCATAGAATAATAGAATGGTTTGTGTTGGAAGGAACCTTAAAGGTCATCTAGTTCCAAACCATCTGCCCAAGGGCAGGACCAACCCATCTTCTACTAGACCAAGTTGCTCAAAACCCCATCCAACCTGGGCATGAACAGTTCCAGGGATGGATGACCAGTGTCTTAGCAAGCTAAAAATAAAGAATTTCTTCCTAATAGCTAATCTAACCTAACCCTCTTTCAGTTTAAAGCCATTCCCCCTTATATCAATACATTCCCTTGTAAAAAAGTCCCTCTTTGACCTTAAGTCCCTTTCAGGTGCTAGGAGGTCTCTGTAAGGTCACCCTGGAGCCTTCTCTTCTTCAGGTTGAACAACTCCAACTCTCACTGCCTGTCTTCATAGGACAGATGCTGCAACTAACTTGACAAAAATTGTGTTAGCATCATTTTTCCTAAGCAGTTTCCTGTGCCATATTTTATAAAAAAAATGCAATGCAGAAGTCTTAGGTACGTTCCTTGGAAGAATGGTGAGATAATATGTTTATTCAAAAAATGCATTTTTAAAGGATTGGAAGGAAGTACCATAATTCATTTCTGCTCTAAAGTGCCTTTTTTTTCCATGTGTAATAGATTCTCAAAGTGCTTAATCTCTTGCAATAATTTGCAATACTCCTCTAATGATCGCAGGGTATTTCCTCCACTCTCAGGACATTACCACTCTAGTGGGAATTATGGACACACTTTAAGAGGATTTGATTCCGTATTAGAGCAGCAATTGTGTGTTAATTAAATACCAATTGATTATTTTAAATGCTTGTGCTGAGTTTTAGGGATATAATCTGTAAATCTTGATTACAATTTTTTGAATGATAAATTGCATGCTCTAACAGAAAATGTTTGAGTAATGTTGAACAGCAAGTAAAGCAACAGCTTGATGTTCAAGGACACCATGGTGGAAGTGAGTAAATGGGTGTTCCTTGTTAAAATATATTTCTCATTGATTGTTTTGCCCAATACAGTAATTTATAAAATGTACTGAGTCTAAGGACTTTTTTTGCCTTGGTTTTCCATCACATGAGCAAGATCACAGAATCACAGAATATTCTGAATTGGGAGCGACCCACAAGGGTCATCAAGTCCAACACTTAAAATACCATATTTTTCTTTCTAAATTGAAAAAAAAGATTTGAAGAAAAGGTATAATTTCTGTTTTCTCTGAGCCCGGGTATTACACACCCCTGGCAAAAAGGAATTTCTCAGATAAGTAGGTGTTTAATCCCAAACTGCAACTGAGTACTACACAGCTGTTCACACACTGCACTGCCCTATGTTAGGATGGGGAGGAGAATCAGAGAAAAGAAAAGAAACATCCTGGCCTGAGATAAGAACAGTTTCTTTCTTGAAAAAAGTAAAATATTTTTATTAGTATTCTCATTATTGATAGACAAAGGGGAGAGGGAGAGGGAGATAAAACCCAAGAAACACAAGTGATGCCAGATACAATTGTTCTCTACCTGCTGACCAATGATGGTCATACTGGCCCCTCCCAGACAGCTCCCCTGGTTTATATACTGATCATGAAGTTCCATGCTATGGAATATCCCTTTGGCCTGTTAAGGTCTGCTGTTCTGGTGGTGCTCCCTCCCAGCTCTTGTGTACCTGCTGGCTGGCAGACCATGGGTACTGAAAGTTCCTGATGTAGAGAATAAACACTATTGGGCAACAACAAAAACATCAATAGGTTATCATTATTCTAGTAATGAATCCAAAACACAGCACTGTACCAGATACTAAGAAGAAAGGGAATTCTATTCCAGCTGAAACTAGGACAATAGGTTTATGCTATGTCTTGTGTTGAATAGCCAGTAAAATGAGCAATGGGGTTTTTTTCTGTTATTATTAAGTATTAGGTCATGCACCCTTTATAAAATCTGATCCATACACACTTTATGTGAGACTGAATGAAAGCTTAAGGTTCACTAGAAGATATAGCCAGTTTATTGCAATCAGCAGCATTTTGCTGATGTTTGGTTTACCAAGGGCTACGCTGGGAGAGAAAAATTCATCAGGCATGGTTTCTGTACTAGGATGTGAGCTAAAGATCAGGCTGAAATAATTTTGTGCTTTCTTCACTTTGCAGAACTACATCATTTTCGGTGGTGTGTTAGCTGAGTAAGCAAGCTTTGTGTATAAACATAAAAGATACACAGATAAATACATAAAATTTAAATCAAGAGATTGTAGCAGCAAACCAAATGGCATAAGTACCAGTGCTAGCAGAATATTATTATGGTTAAAAAATACTTCTGATTTATAATCTTTACAGATAAGATATGTCCAAACAACTCATTCAATCAAATTAATCAAATATCTTCCAAAACATGAAAAATGGAAACACAGAAAAATTCCTTTATAATATTTCTACATTGGGTTTTCTTCCTGTGGTAAAATGTTCAGGTTAAAATACATAAGTGGCTTAGACTATGGGGTATTATAGAAGGAATGAGAATTATTCTAATACGATTTGGACAATAGCAGCTGTTTTTATCTGCTGTGCCAGAATAATTTTGGCACCATCCCTGCTGTTTCTGTGTGCAAACCCAGTGGGGGTGAGGATATCAAGACAATGTTTGTGTGAATGGTCATTGCCAAGGTTCTGCCTCTCTATGGAAAACGAAGAAAAAGAGAGCCTAGATTTGAGCAGATATTGGACTGACAAGGCTAAGACTGACTTTCTGTGTTTACCAGCAGAATGGATGTTTAACTAGCAGAGAATGGCAGTCCAGGCTTCAGCATGCAGTACTGCCAGCATCCTTGTTCAGAAAAGATCAGGGTATGAGTGGGAGGCCAGAACAAATCTTCATGGTCATATATCCTGCTCTCCTGGGCTGCATTAGGAGAAGTGTTAGAAAGTCAAGGGACGGGACCTTTTCTCTCTGCTCAGCACTGGTGAGGCCACACCTGGAGTGCTGTGTCCAGTTCTGGGCTTCTCAGGACAAGCAGGCATGGACATACTTGAAGCAATCCAAAAAAGCTACAAAGAAGATTAGGGGACTGAAGCATTTTAACTGTGAGGAGGAGCTGAGAGATCTAGGACTGTTCAGCTTGGAGAACAAAAGGCTCAGAGGCTACATTGTCTACAATCTATCTATCCATGTCTGAAAATACCCAAAAGGAGGGTGAAAATATGACAAAGGCAGTCTGTTTTCAGTGTTACCTGGTGACAGGAACAGAGGTAGTAGGCAGAAACTGAAATACAGATGGGTCTATCAGAATATCAACCCTTTTTTTTTACTGTAGGGTGACCAAGCACTAGAAGAGGTTGCCTGTAAAGTGTAATCTCCATACTTGGAGATCTTTAAAAGCCATTTGGACACGTTCCTGGGCAACTGGTTCCAGGGGAACCTGCCTGAACAGTGGGGTAGGACCAAATAACTTCCAGAGGTGCCTTCCAGCCTCACCCATTTTGTGATTCTGTCATTCAGCCTCCCTGCTGTGATCACCAACAAGGACACAGGGTAGTAATTTTGTGCCAGCACAAAAGTTGGATGGAGACTAAATGCTAAAATTTCGCATAGGACACTGGACAGATTGCTAAATTCAGTCACCAGCCAGCAGAACTTGGAACAGGCAAAGGTCTCAAGGTCTGTATTGTCATCATCTTTGTCCCAAATCACTTCAGCCTCACAAAGGATGCCAAGGTCCCTGCTGATACTACATTGTCCTCTCTGTCCCATGGTCACAGAATGACAGGCTTTGCTTTCACAAGCTTTAATAATAATAACTGTGGGCCAGACTGTGCACTCAGGTGCAATACAAGCTGCAAAGCTTCATGAATAGTTCTTTACAACAGCATACTTCAGTGAGACTCTTCAATGTCAGTTATTCATATGGGATATCATGGAAGCAGAAATTCCTATGCCAAGCAGTCATACTTAGCATGAACCCATGAAGCTAGGAAAGAATGCAGACAGACTTTTTTCTCTCTCCTTCCCAGCAGGACTTCGTCTGATCCTGCTAAATTCCAGGCTTTAGAAACTGTCAGATAATGACCTTCTATTTATTTTTAAGATCACTGATGCCTTAGAAGGAGCACAGAAGAATGTTGGGTATGCTTCTTTCTTTGAAATGGTAGTCTCTGATTTCAGAATACATCGCTCTTTCATAATTATTGGAAAGCTGTAGCAAAGGCATTAAGAAAAAAAATTTACTTTTGTGGGGGTGTTTTGTTTCTTTGGTTCTAATTTCAGTCTTCTTCCTTCCTTTCTCACATCTCTCCAGAAGTACTATGTACAGCTTCATGACTGCGTGGAAAAACTGTAGATAAAGGTATGTGAAATGCCAATTGTCATGTATATCTTATTCTACTCACTGACTACAAGACAGAGCTCCACTTGAAGGTTTGGAAATTGGGAATTATCTCCGCTATTCAGTATTGAACAATAACAGGTTCTTCATATTGCAAGATAAGCACAGAAAAAAACACCTGAGAAGCTCTTTATCAGTGAAAAATACTCTAAGAACAATGCATAACATTTGGATAGAAACAGAGAGTGATTACATTTTAACTGAAGTTTAAAAAAAGAGCTGCTCACAAATCCCTTAGAAAAAAGATAAAGTCAGATAAATATATTCTACCAACAAAAACAGTTTAATCATATATGCTGCCTAATGCTGTTTTATGATTGCAGTGACCAGTTTGCAAGGAACAGATTTCTTTGATGAACAAATCTACAGATAAAATACTGTTTCTCTCTGTGGAGCTTGTTAGTCATATCCTGATGTGTCACTGATATCTCAGAGAGATAAAAAGAAAAATAAGGGAAACATGGTTGATCAAACAGGTATCTATTCACAGAAATAACTCTACATATACATATATGCAAACTTCTATGAACATAGACATTTACTCAAAGGCATACATACATAGGCAGTTATTCTAAATCTATGAATGCAAGAATGGTTTCCAATACAAGACAACACAGAAAATACTGGAAAACCTGTTTACTTTTGAAACAACAGAAGAAGAAAGAAACTCAGCCTTCCCACCCCACAAGATATTCTAATTGCAACATATAGTATTACATAGGAATATACTGTGCACAGTTAAATAAACACAAGACTAAGAAAATTTATCCAAGTGGGCAAAAAAAGCTATTTGAAGACTGCATTGTTTTAACTGGTCAAAGTGTGGTCATTAGAAGAAGCAGACACAGCTCTGAAAGGAGATAGCACCTGAAAAGATATTCATTCTGTATGAAGCATAGTATTTCTCTTTTTTTTTGTGAAGCCAGTGATTTGGAATCCAGATAGGCTTGAATTAGGAGGAAATACGGTATTAGAAAGAGAAACTAGGATGAGGAATCAAAATCCTAGCTTCCTCCTAGCTTCTTATTCTGAGATTTGAGATGGCTACAGATGGACTTAGAGCTCTTTGCTTCTCTTGTGAGAGATGCAAACACTTGTGGTGGGTGGGAAAGCCAGTGATTGATCCAAAAAATGATTATTAATGTCAGCTCAGAAAAAAGAAACATTCTGTTGCTGATTCAGCAGGTTTATGTCTAATTTAAAGTATCGGAGTAAACCACTAAACCACACATTGACTTTGAGATTACTAAAACTTTGAAATTCAAAGTAACTAGCTAATAGCTTGCCAAACTGAGTTTAAAGCCTTGATACTGGGTGGATATGTTATGTGTATCTATACATATATTTACATGTTTTTCTCTACTGTGAAAGCAAATTTTTAAGAATGGATTGACGTGCCTTAATTTCTTCAGATTATTTTGAATATAACTTATTTTAAAAAAGATTTCTCCAACCCACCTGCCCAAGTGTTCTAGACTAGGCATCTCATTCTTACACTGTGTATCATGAAGCACACGATACATTATCATAAATCAAAATTAGAGAGGCATGAATCATAGCAGACTGAAATTTTGGATGACTTTCCATATATCTGATTTGCAAAATGGGGCTGAGAGCTCAAAAGATTGCTGTTTTCTCTGGCTTCTTTTTTTTGGTCTAAAGATAAAAAAGAGTTAGTAAACACTGGGACCATTGTAATTCAGATGTTCCAGTATTTACATAGGCACCTTCTTTCTGCTCTTATTTAGAGCTCTAGATGTTCTGCTGGTACTACTTGTTCCTCCAGACACTGCTTTTGTTTCTTTCCACCATGCAGCACATTACTCTTCCTTTTCATAAAGCTAACAGTGTCAGCTCTAGTGCTGCCTCCTGCAACCCCAATAAGCAAGCATAAGCTGGACATTCCTGGCTGAACGCACTTAGCTGTTTGGCTGTTTGCCTCCCGCTACTGCAAGCACGTGTCTAGGATCTTCTTCAACCCTGTCCACAGGTTCCCTATATTGCATGTCTGGTCCTTGAAGAAGTTCTTAAATATAACCATAATCCACAAGTATATTATCCTCCATTTCAGGCCACAACTGGAATCCCAAAACAGAAAAACAGAAAATAATGAAACCCTTACAAGTACTGCTGAACCACAGATCTACTCTTGAGTGAAGGTTCTGGCCTGGCTTTCTCTTCTGCAGATCAACCCAACCATGCCCTGATGCAAACACAACAGTGTTAAAAGCACACTGGTGTGTCATCCAGTGATTCATCATCCTGCAAGTCAGAACTAGAATAATCATTCCTTAAACAGCTAAGTACTACCACGTAATATAAGAAAAGCTGACATTTTAAAAATGTTTTTTTCAAAGGTTTACTTGTCAATACCCCCAGAGAAGTTGCTTAAATAAAACTGTAGATTTTAAGTCTATGTTAAATGCTTGCCCTAAAGCCTTATTCCAATTCCACTGATGCTGATGGAAACAGAATCCACTGAGGCAGAAGCAGAAGGCTGGAGCAGTTAAACTTCAGCTGTGCTAAAATTCACAGCCCTTTGCAGTCTCTTGCTAATGCAGAAAGAATGAGGCCAATCAAGTATGGGTTTTCCCTGTTCCTCTTGTTGTCAGGCTCTTCCTTACTTGATGCCCAAATATTTTCTGCTTCTTAATATCTACTGAGTGTCTTATAGTCCCTATTTTGTAGACCTAGAGGTTATGAACCTAGAAGGCTTGACAAATAGAATACATCAAAAGTATGAGAGTATGTGCCTTCATGCTTTGGACAATGGTTCATTCTCATAAAGGATACGAATAATCTCTGTGATGGTCATACCTGTCCAATACCATTTCTTAATTCCATCTACCTTAAACTAGTGTTTGATTTATGCCACAATGCAGTAGTCTTTATACTCTTTTTTTTCTTTTTAATCTTATCTAAAGATGTTCTCACTATCCATATAAATGACTGTTTTTCTTTCTGAAATCTATGTCTCAGTGGAATCTTATGGCGGTGAGTTTGACTGACTAATTATGCATTGTATAAAAAAAAATCCTCCCTTTTATCAGCTTGAATTTATTTTTTTTCAGTTTCATCTACTGTCCCATTATTCTTGTCTCATGACAAAGGGCAAGTAAGTTTATCTTGGTTTAAAATCCCTTCATATTGCTTTTCTTTGATGAGCACCATTACTATATCCCCATTAAGTAATACGGCAAGGATCTCAATAGGTCTTGGTCTTTGGATATTATTGGCTTTCATTTTTTGGCCTTTTATTTTTTTTTATTTTAATATCAGAACCCTAAATGCTTTCTAGTAGATATATAGGTCCTGATTAAACGGATTATCACTGTGTTTCTAATGAAGATGTTCTGCAGATATTTAGAAGCAATCCAAAGGCCTCTAGATCAAGGACTACCCACTAAAATCTATTGTTTCTACACTGACCTCTGATCAGTGTTCAGCACTCTGCATATTGATTTCTGAAAGCCTCGCTCATTCAGTGTTGGCTTATGTTGCCAATAATCTCTAATTATCTTATCTCCAAACTATTCTTTCTTTTTATTTTCTTTTTCTTTACTCTCTTCCTATGTAAAAGCTTTTGTGTGGCTCATTTGCTTCACAATTCTTTTGCCCTTTGCTTCAGTGCTCTGCAAGCACACAGCAATCCTAAGGATTTGGGGTGCTTTCGAGCCTCTATCCCTTCCAGCTCATATGGGGTAGCCACAGCAGCACAGGATAATGCACATCTACCTGCACAGCCATCCCTCCTTCATCATTTAAACTAGGTTTGAAGGGGGAAGGGGATGCAGCTCCGGAAGCAGGCCCAAGGGTGGTAAGCCTGAGTTAGGGGTGAAATCAGAAGCCCAGCTGAGGTGCATGAATACCAATGCACGCAGCATGGGTAACAAACAAGAGCTGGAGGCCATGGTGAAGCAGCAGAGCTATAATGCAATTGTCATAAAGGAAATGTGGTGGGATGACTCACATGGCTGGAGTGCTGCACTGGATGGCAACCAGCTCTTCAGGAGAGATAGGAAAGGGAGAAGAGGTGGAGGGGTGGCCCTTTATATTAGGGAAGCTTTTGATGTCATGGGTTTTGAAACTAATGACGATGAAGTTGAATGCCTGCAGCAGTGGCTCTCAATTGTCAGCGTCCGGCTAGCTCCAGCACTGCTCGCAGCACGAGGGGGCACTTCTCCCGAGAGCTGGCTTCGGGATAGCGCCTAAGGCAGTGCCCAGCTTGCAGCTGTAGGCACACCTTGTGCAGGACGGAGTCTGGTAAAGGCTGCAACCAGCGGAAAGAAGACGGCGGACTCCAACTGTGGCTTAATCCAGGCTTTAATGAACCCCGGAGGGACCAACAGGAGAAGACGGGGGGGGGGGGGGGGGGAGGGGGGGGGGGAGGGGGGGGGGGGCCCTGACAGTAAGTTTTAAGGGTAGGGAGGTGCCAGGCATTGGGCCAATGGGGGTGCAGTGGGGAGTGGGGTCCAAGGGATTGACACGTGGGTAACTCCAACGGGAAACATTCTGGGGAGGGGCCCCGGTTCCTCAGCCAACCATCGAACTCCCCTGCTGGAACATTCCAGCAGTAAGGGTGGGGAGTGAGAGTGATTGGCGGGGTACCGGGGAGGGATCAGAAGAAAAGATACAAGGGTTTCCAGGGAAACCAGGGCGGAGTTTAGGGGATACATTGTTGGCTGAGGTGGAGCCAGGAAGACAGACAGCTCCAAAGGCGGGAAGGGAGAAGTGGGGCAGAACCATTTTCAGACAGAAGGGGATTGGAATAAACCAACCTAATAACTTAACAAAACACACTACAACAGAATGCCTATGGGTAAGAATTAAGGGGAAGGCCAGCAAGGCTGACATCCTACTGGGAGTCTGCTGTCATCCACCCAACATGGAAGAAGAGGTGGGCAAT
Source organism: Molothrus ater (assembly GCF_012460135.2). Taxonomy (NCBI): domain Eukaryota; kingdom Metazoa; phylum Chordata; class Aves; order Passeriformes; family Icteridae; genus Molothrus; species Molothrus ater. The sequence continues at coordinate 108,519,083 of NC_050478.2, read as the reverse complement.
TTATTCTATAAGCAGCTGGAGAATGCTTCAGGATCACCAGCCCTTGTTCTTGTAGGTGACTTTAACCTACCAGACATCTGCTGGGAACTTAATACAGCAGAAAAGAGGCAGTCTAGGAAGTTTTTAGAGTGTGTGGAGGACAACCTTTTGTCAACGCTGGTGAGTGAGGCCACCAGGGGAAGAACTGTGTTAGACCTGTTGTTTGCAAGTGGAGATGGGCTGGTGGGATATGTGGTGGTTGGAGGCTGTTCGGGGCACTATGATCATGAAATTAAAGAGTTCTCAATATTTGGTGAAATCAGGAGGAACATCAATAAGACTCTTACATTGGACTTCTGGAGGCCAGACTTTGGCCTATTTAGGAGACTTACTTGGAGAGTTCCTTGGGAAGCAGTTCTTAAAAACAAAGGAGTCCAGGAGAGGTAGGCGTGCTTCAAAACAGAGATCTCGAGGACACAGGAACAGACTGTCCCTGTGTGCTGAAAGACGAGGCAATGAGGCAAACATCCAGCCTGGATGGACAACAAGGTTTCAAAGGAATTTAGGAATAAAAAGAGGATGTATTGTCTTTGGAAGGAAGGTCAGGTCTCCCAGGAAGTATTTAAGCAGATTTCTCGGGCATTTAGGAAAAAAATTAGAGAGGCCAAAGTTCAGTTCAAACTTAATTTGGCAACTTTTGTAAAGGATAATAACAAATCTTTTTTACAAATACATTAACAGTAAAAGGAAGGGTAATACCAACCTTTGTTCTCTACTGGATGTGGGAGGGAACTTAGTAACTGCAGGTGAGGAGAAGGCAGAAGTGCTCAATTCCTTCTTTGCCTCAGTCTTTAGTGGGAAGACGGCTTGTCCTCAGGACAACTGTCCTCCTGGGTTTGTAGATGGTGTCAGGGAGCAGAATGGTCTCCCTGTTGTCCAGTATGAAGCAGTCAGAGATCTGCTGAGCTGCTTGGATATTCATAAATCTATGGGACCAGATGGGATCCATCCCAGGATGATGAGGGAGCTGGCAGATGAGCTTGCGAAGCTGCTCTCCATCATTTACCAGCAGTCCTGGCTCACTGGGGAGGTTCCAGATGACTGGAAGCTCCCATCCAAAAAAAGGGTGGGAAGAAGGATTCTGGTAATTATAAGCCAGTTAGCCTGACCTCAGTACCCAGTAAGGTTATGGAGCAGTTTATATTGAGTGTCATCATGCAGCTCTTACGGGATGGCCAGAGTAGCAGATCCAGCTAGCATGGGTTTAGGAGGGGTAGGTCGTGTTTGACCAGCTTGGTCTCCTTTTATGACCAGGTCACTCACCTGGTGGATGCAGGAAAGGCTGTGGATGTCGTCAATTTGGACTTCAGCAAGGCCTTTGACACTGTCTGCCACAGCACACTCCTAGAGAAGCTGGCAGCCCACAGCTTGGACAGGAGCACTCTTTGCTGGGTTAGGAACTGGCTATATGGCTGGGCCCAGAGAGTGGTGGTGAATGGTGCTGCATCCAGCTGGTGGCTGCTCACCAGTGGTGTCCCTCAGGAGTCTGTGCTGGGGCCAGTTCTGTTCAATATTTTTATTGATGACATGGATGAGGGATTGAGTCTTTCATTAGTAAATTTGCAGATGACACTAAGTTGGGAGTGCGTGTCAATCTGTTGGAAGGTAGGAGGGCTCTTTAGAGAGACCTGGAATGGTTGGATTGATAGGCAGAGTCCAATGAGAGGAAGTTTAATAAGTCCAAGTGCCAAGTCCTGCATTTTGGCCACAATAACCCTCTGCAGCATTATAGGCTGGAGATGGTGTGGCTGGACAGTGCCCAGTCAGAAAGGGACCTGGGGGTGCTGGTGACAGCCAGTTGAACATGAGCCAGCAGTGTGCCTTGGTGGCCAAGAAGGCCAAGGGCATCCTGGCCTGTATCAGGAATAGTGTGGCCAGCAGGAGCAGGGAGGTCATTGTTCCCCTGCACTCGGCACTGGTGAGGTCACACCTTGAGTGCTGTGCCCAGTTCTGACCCCTCAGTTTGGGAAGGACCTTGAGAGGCTTGAGCGCATCCAGAGGAGGCAATGAGACTGGTGAGGGGCTGGGAACACAAACCCGTGTGACGAATGGCTGAGGGAGCTGGGGGTGTTTAGCCTGGAGAAAAGGAGACTCGGAGGTGACCTTATCACTCTATATAACTTCCTGAGAGGTGGCTGTATTCAGGTGGGGATTGGTCTCTTTCTCCAGGCAGCAACTGGCAGAACCAGAGGACACAGCCTTAAGCTGTGCCAAGGGAAATATAGGTTGGATATTAGGGAAAAGTTTCTTACAGAAAGGGTGATAAAGTACTGGAATGGTCTGTCCAAGGAAGTGGTGGAGTCACCATCTCTGGATGAGTTTAAAAAAGATTGGATGTGGCACTTGATGCCATGGTTTGGCTGAGGTGTTAGGGCATGGGTTGGACTTGATCTTGAAGCTTTCTTCCAGACAAGTGACTCTGTGATCCTTACACTTCATATATCCTTATTTTGCTATGCTTTAATTTGTCCTGGTGAAAAGATGAGCAGTCTGAGTATGTGAAAGTGCATGATGTGCACTCAGAAAAGGCCTTTCCTTTTCAACAGAAATTTAAAGCTGGTATACAAACCTGCACATAGCAATAGCCAACCTTAAGCTGCCAGGAGAACCACGAAAGTCTGTTTGACACTATTTCACTGATTTTCTTTGGGCTGTAGTTTGAGCAGAGCTCAGTTAAATATGCACAGGAGAGTCTGGTTTAAAGTCGTTCTATACTACCTCTCACTTATTGGTCTCAGCTGCTGCCTAGTGTAATTACATTTCCAGGTGTCTAATTTCTAGCAGTGGTCAGAAAGGCTGTATAGAAGTAATCACTGTCAAGGACTAAAAGGTTTTCTGGATTTTGTCACCACAAAAGGAATGTGGATGGCAGACTTAGTCACCTGTCTATGCAATGGATAGTCAAGCTCTGGGAAAGATTTTAAAAGAGGAAAGAAGAAAGTAAAGCTTAAAATCTTTGACCACTAAATTGCATTTAGTATAATAAAAAAATAACTCTTAATCCAAAGTTTCAGTGTTGACAGGTTCTGTATGAATATTGCATGGTTTTACCTCAGTATTATTTTTTTCTATATTGTGAGATCAGTTTTTGACCATGTTAAACAATATTCTCATGATATAGAATACTGAAGGAGGAAACTGGTGGCATCCTACTATTGCAGGGCATATAGTTTCCTCTGGCACTAGACTTGTGCCGTCTCACCCAGAGCTGTTCATCTGACCACATGACTATGGTGGAGGGGAAGGAAGCACAGAAAAGAGCATGACAAAAAAATCAAATCCTTGCTCTATTGAAACCATCTTGCTGGGGTTTAATTAGAGGATTTCAGGAAGCCCCAGACTAGTAAATGGAAATCTTTGTGATTTGCCTTGGTAATTACTGGAATGAAATTTCAGGAGCTGAGATAATTCCCAAGGGAAAGTGCATCTGTGCACTTCAAATTAGCTGCTTATATGCTCGCTTAGATTCTTTACATGCCTTCCAAACCATGCTGGCATGCTTATAAGGTATGCTCCTGTTAGCAGATTTAGAAGGAGGGAATCTTTGGCAGATTACCTTGGCAGAAATTTCCTCTCAGTGTTTCTTGTGGAGTGTTTCTCTGCCCCTAGAAAAGGTATCCTAAGGGAATTCAGCTCTTTCTCCAGAGACACCTCCCTAAATCCCAAGAAATCAAAATCAGGTGAATAAAAGCATCTTATTCAAGATCCTCAGCCTCTCCTGAAGCCATACACACCTGGCAGTCCTGGCTCTGTTCCCAGGCTGGTGTAATTTCAACCCCACATATGAGTACCAGGCTGACACAGTTTAAGGTTTAGTGTCCTGTGACCTCATAGGACTAACAAATGGAGTAAATATTATCAGAAAAGGGAGAGGCTTTGGTTTCTGAAGGCACAAGCATTATGCTTCCAGCCCTAACCACTTTCAGGTATCAGATTATGAAGATACGGATTATCTTTTCAACTGTTTTATTTGGAAGGCTTTACAGCTTCCCTTATGCTTTCAAGCTAGGGCTTTACATTTAGGGGTTTAAAAAAGCGTTCTTATAGGCTTGGTGCTTTTTGTTTAACTTTTAAAATTTTTCACTATTCTTATTTGTGAAGTTACTATAAGTTTCTAATTCCTTACATTTATTCTTGTTCTCTGCCAGTATGAAGCTCTGAAAAAAGTCGTAATTTGCCTGCCTGAAAAGTTACACATATTTTAAACACACTCCTTCAGACCACTTTGGAGATGCTATTGTGTTTCTATGTGAAGCTACCAGCAGTTAACGAGAATGGACAAAAGGAAACCCAATTGCCCAGGTACACAGGTATCCATGGCTACTCAATGTACCTCAGATAATGTTTCTAGCTACCAGCAGCCCCTCCAGAAGGGCATGAGTCTCTTGTAGTCCACTGCTGTATATCTGCCAGGCCTCCATAGCTTTACTATACTCTTTCACTGGTGTTGAATGTTTATTATTCTGAGTTGACTGAATCCCTAGAAGCTGGATTTTGAGCTTCTTCTGAGGCTTTTTTTTTATATTATGCTTTCAGAAATCTCCACCAAAATCGTATATATCCCCCTGGCCCTTGTTTTCCATATAGGCACAATTAAATATAGCTATGTTCCGTAACCTGCATGAGGTGTAGGGAACATGAGCATTCCTGGCTGCACTCCTTCTATGGCTCAGTCTCAGTCTTGAATTCATAAATAAAAATCCCATGCAAATTAGCTCATTTATTTGCAGTCAGGTTGTCATAATCATGTATTCTACATTTATTTTTGTCTCTCAGTTTTTTTTTTTTCCCAACTATTCATATTTTTGTCTCCTGTTATTTATTTTCCTATGGTGCAGCCCAGCTTGCCCATTACTGTGGCCAAAGCTGAAACTGCAGCATTCAAATAAATCTTTTTATTTTCTCCTCTTTTCTTCCATTTTTGAAAAAGAAAAGAAAAAGAAAAACCAAACCCAACAACAACAGCAAAAAAAGTATTCTAATTTTTTCCTCTTTAAGAAGGGAGCACTAGTCTCCTTTACTCCATGGAAGTGAAGCAGATTACTTCTTTTTTGTCCCCCCTGCAAAATTCAATAATAAACATTTAGATTTAGATGACATTTCCATTAAGTATAATTGATTTAGGGATAGTTCCAAGAAATCTGAAGAAGCCCATGCAGACTGAATTTTGGCTAAAATACACATTAGAATTATGTCATTGTACTTCAAAAGGCTGCTTCATGATCATTACCAGGATGAAAATCTGAGTAGTGTCTTGACGCAGTTCCTAGAGAGTCAATGAAAAGTCTGGAGTCAGACATAAAATTGCCATAGTAAAATTTGCTCTCGCTGATTGAGATACAATCTCAATCTTTTTAATGTAATCTCGATGTAATGTAATCTCAATCTTTTTCAAGTGTATTCTTAAAAAGAAATTTCTTACAAAGTGTGTTTCCTTTAGGTTTCCTCAGTTTCCAGAAACGTAAGCAATGTTTGGTTGTGTCTAAGACTCCGGGGTACCCTGTTTTCCATTTCACAGATCAGCTTAAAAACATTAAATTCCTATGCCAAACTGAAGTAGTGTTCACAGTAGCCACAGCAGAAACACATTGGTAGGAGGCAATGCATCAAGGCTATTAAAACCAGACACATCTCAGAAAAGATGCTGCCATAAAGGAAATGTTCATCTGGACAAAAGAAGGGACACAAGCTCCATCATGCTCAACAATAATCCCTCTCTTTAGCCTTGAACACACAATTTACTACCTCTCCTTCACTTTCCCTGTCTCTGAAAAGTTCCTGCTTGAGAAGCATTTGGAAGTTAAAAGGGGTAATAGAAAAGTTCTGAATTACCATCATCAGTCTTCTCCTGTAACTCAACTAGGACAACAGAACTTTCTATAGAATTTATTTTTATCTAAAACTGGTAGCATCAAATGGACTCTGCTTTCCATTAGATAATGAAAAATTCCTGAAGTGGGAGATAAAGGTGAGAAATAAAATTGAAAAAGAAAAAAGGAAATAACTGTTAGCATAAAGAGGGAAAGTCTGGAGGAAAAAAAAAAAAAACAAAAAAATAACCAACAATAAAAACCCCCACAAACAAAGACCAACAACAAAACAGGGAACATATTTAGAGGCAAATCAGAAGGTTCACACGCTAATCAGTTAATGCTGAGTATAAATGCAAGTCTATGCTGGCTCTATTTTATAAAGGACAAAATTAAAGAATGCATTTTCATTGTTTGACCTGATTGCTATTTTGAAAATGGCTTCCTTATCACTGAAAGCTAAGGGAATGTGAACATGCTTGTAGACCTTTGTTCTTTTATTGAGAGATTTATGTTGCTAACCTTCAAACACAGGGTGAGATATGAGTTCAGATCTTTACTGACAAATTCCAGGTTCCCTGAACTCTAAAAGTTGGAATGCAGGTAAAACAGCAAATACAACTTACTTATCAGATTTCTCAGTCTGAGAAGAACTTAAATAAAAACCATCAGGAGTGAATATCAAATGGCTGTGACCTATAACCATCCCTGACAGCTAAGAATGGTTTTGGTCTGTGTGTGCTTTGTCTGATGTGTAGAAACTGCTACCCAGTCAGACAAAAGAACAATGGCTTATAAAGAAAATATTCCAGAGAGATTGTATTTCAGATATGAAAGACAAGATAATTTATGATGAGCATTAGAGACATTAGAGACACTGTTTTTCTAGGTAGGTAAAAATGCAACATTCTATTTAACAGACAAAAGCCACAGAGAACTGGTGCATTTGGGAAACTCCAACCCTTATAAATTTGTATTAGAGCTGACTGCGAAAGCAAATGAAGCCAAGCTATCAGCAGCCTTAAAATCAAATGTGCAAGTAAAGCAGTAAGATCAAGTAAAGGTCAGATTTTATGACAAAAATCAAGGATTAAATCATGGGAGCTGTCATCATTGATGGTATCATATATTTCCTTTTTAATACAAAACATGGTCATGGGCTGTGTTTCTGTGGTAACAGGAAAGGTTGACATCAGAATTATGATGTAAATGAATGGATCCTCACATACCTTCTGATTCACAATCAGTGAAGGATGCACATAAGGAACTTAGATGTAACTTCTCTAAGAAATCATTAAAAAGAACAAAGAGGAAGGGGTATATGCACTGACAGAGGGCTCTGCACATTTTTTGACAGAATAGCAGTAATGAGCGTGAAGCAAGCTGTTATATTGCATGGTTTCTTTTTCATTTCTCTACTCCCATCTTCTCCCTTTACTTGCTATTCTGCAGACTTTCAAAGATTGCATTGCTAGCCCTAAAATATTATAAACAAAATTGATTAAGACTAATTGACAAAATAAATGAAATATATTGATTCCAGGTAAATGTGTCTCCTTTAAATGCAAGTTTCTTCATAGATTTTTGTGTATTGATAATTGAGTGCAAAGCACATTGCTAAACAAGTGAGGACAAAATGTCCTTGAAGGCATAATAAAGCTGGATATGGCCAAAGGACCAATACAAAGATGATGCTGGTTTTCACTTGGAAAATTGGTCTTTATATGCTTCAATGAACTTTCATTTGTTTGCATGTCCCCTTTCAAACCAGATACTATGTGCCAGAAAGTAACCCTGAATGAATTACATTGTGAGGTTCTGTATTTGTTCTGTCTCAGTGACTTCCGGATCAAATGTGAATGATTTACAAGTCCAAAGATTATTTTCTGGCTGCCAGAGCTGTAAATTCAATCTGGGATCAGAAAAATAAGCATTGTTTTTTCTGGGCCCAAGTGAAAAGTTCACAACAAAATGCCAAACACATCGAAAGCACAGGTCGCTGCATTTTAAGTTGATCTTGCTTCTGTGGTTTTCATTTAGAACTGCAAACTTATTATTTTCTTACATGTCAAGACTTGACAGTGGTACAATGCCTAAAGTAGAAAAAAAAATGTAGGTGAATAATCCTGAAAGTTGCTATCTTGAAATCCAAGGTAGTCAGATGAAAATCTGCCCTTGTATTTTTACTGAGGATCTAATGAAAACTAGTCTTTAAAAAAAAAATCCCAACCCATCAAACAAACAAAAAAACCCAAAACAACCCAAAATGCAAAAAAAACATACAAATAATATTTCATAATAACATGTTAAAACCTTTCAATTTTAAGATTTCCTTTTGCTATTTACATTTTTATATTATTTATAAAATAGATCGTTCCCCCATTTTTCTGACAAAAATTCTCTTACTGAATTTTTAACAAAATTTTGATGGGCTTGTGTTATGGCACAGGATTAACCTATATCATTATTCTGACTGTACTAAATCTGTACATATAACACCTGTTTTGGAAAGCCTGAAAAAACAAAAAACCTTTAGCAAATACCCCAGTGAAAAAAATAAGATATTTTCAATTACTGTCTCTACACATTCAGATATTGCTTCTTATAACATAGTGTGAAGTGTGGGACTTGCAGCTATGGCTGCAAGATGCTCAGTCCAGAAGTTTCTTCTATTGAGGCAGACTTTTCAACCCAGAATATTTCAGTGGAGCCTTGTAGATACAATTAGTCTAGTCAGAAATTGTGGGAAGTTTATGTCCATAACTTATAAAAGTGTGTCATAGGCCAGAACAAGAAGTACATCTAGAAATAAATGTGAATATGGTAAGTAAGCATGCACTGGTTTTAGTTTTAATCCTCCCTCCAAATGTATTGACATTTTTATTTTTTAAACTCCATAGATTTTTTTTTAATAAAAGCAGATTTTAATATGTGATTTCATGTGAACTCTTAGGTTAATTAGCTTTTGCCTTGTTTATGTGTTGTTGTGTGCTTTCCTTGACTAGTCCAAGAAGTCAAAATTCAGTCTCTTATGCTAATGGTCAGGCAAATTATTTCATACTTGCATCTGAAAGAAGACATTTCAGCTTTGTTTATATGTACCAGAGTGAACAAACAAAAAGAAGCAAAATTGCATTGCATAGGTGAAAAATTATCACAATGCAACAAAAAAGTCCAGTCTTTGCAATATAAACATATGGAATAAAAGGACATTGCAGAATAAATTATAATAATCATTTGTTGCCCAGAAAAGTTGTGGATGCCTCATCTCTGGAAATGTGCAAGGTCAGATAGGATGGGACTTAAGCACCCTGATGGAGTAAATGATATTCCTGCCATGGTAGGGAGTTGGAACTAGATGATCTTTAAAGTCCCTTCCAATCCAAATCATTCTGTGATTCTGTGATTCCCACCATTTGAATGTTTTCCAGGAGGAAAAAATATCTACATAGCTCATGGGTCTGTGAAGTCCTTGGAAAAGCTGGCACAGTTATTTTTCTTTTTTGGGTGAACCATTTACATTTTCTACATTATTTTTTTCTTAAATAATATCAAGTGACGCCGACAACAATGGCAACCAGCAGCAAGTTGGACAAAGGAGAAATTGCACAGTGGTCATGGTGTCTCAGGATGGTGAAGAGAAAATCCTAAATGAGTCCCAGGATTGGAATGCTCCACAGCAGCAACTTGGCCGATAGACTCACCATGCAACATTTTATCCCTAACATTCAGTGTGGAGTAGACTAGAAGAACAGGAAACACCTCTCCACACAGACCTTGAAACTGAATTCTACAATCAGACAGCAACATTCAAGCTTATAGAAATGGTCCTCAAAGCTGCACTAAACCTAACTTCTTGCTTCCCTCTACCAGGCATCTTTAAGAGGACAGTCAAAAATATCTTCTCCCTGCACTTACACTCATTTTATCTCAGTTATGTTGCATATAGAGATGTGATGAAAAATCACCATCTATTTATATGCAAGTTGAAGAAACACGCTTTGACCATGTACACTAAAAACATCAGATGCCATCTGCAATTGAAATTATGTCAATCTCTTCTGCTGAGGGACAATTAAGAAGCGTTTCTAGGAGTATTTCTGATGACATTTAACAATGACATCCTTAATGGATGTGAGGATGTCATTGTTAAATGTCATTTATTTATTGTTGTCCTAATATTTAGGTGGAAAACAGAGAAAATATGTATTTGCATTAATTTATTACAACTGTGCCTGTATATTTGTAACAGACTGATTAAATTAAAAAAAAAAGCAGAAATACCCAACAAGCTTAAGTGTTGCATGATTTTGTCAATTAGGCATAATTCAAAGTTTTCAGCACCTACTGCATAAAGCAAGTATCAATTAAATCCTGGCTTTTCTGGGGTCCTTTATAGGTGGAATGATAATCTCACCACAAGATTTGGCTTTCAAGCAAATTCTACTTTTACAGTAGTCCACTTCGGAATCCTTCAAGCATTCCCTACAGGCAAACACATCCATGTTGTTTTAGGGGAGGAAGGAAGAATTAATTTAAAAACTAAAAATACAGTAAGGAAAAAAAACCTATTAAGGTTCCCTCCCTTGAACTGAAAAAGCTTCCATTTATATGTCTCTGCTATTTTAGCATAGGTTGATATCACTTTCATTATCACTGTGAGGGAATGCCTTCTTCCAGGGCGTTGTTACCCAAATTGAATCCTTCATAGTCCTAAAATATTAGAAAGCAATGAAATTCCAAGGAAAAATAGCCCTTGGATTCTGCATGTACTTTAAATTAGCAAGAAAAAAAAAATAAGAAAGTTAATAAAAGTGCAAAAAAAAGTTGTAAATAAAGCTTTTAAATAAATTTCATGTCCAGTGGTTTTTAAAAAGTGTTGAAAATCTATTTGCATTAGTAGAATCTAGGAATCACTGTACTAAGCACAAATTATTTCTCAAGAAGAGAGGGCTCAAGAATTTAAATTGCACGTACTACAACCAAGACTTGGAAACTGTGAGTGACACTGGCATTTTACCAGTGGAACAACTTAATTACCTGGTTTTCACACTGATTATCAAAGGTCTATTATTTTTGTGATGTGCTGTTTTCTGAAGTAGGACACCATGTGGCTGTCAGAATCTTAAAGTGACAAAGGGGCCTTCAGAAATAAAATTATTATCTCTTACCACATGCAAATAAGAGGTGGTAATCCTGGCTTCTGCTGAAAGCTCTTCATACAAAAAAATAACAAGAGCTAGAGCCTTGGACATCCACACAAGTATTGAATATCACACACAGGCAGGCATGCCAGATCCCCCCTAGCCAGGATCATATAATTTGTTTTATACAGAGTGATCCTGAGCTGGATGCTTTGCTATAAATTCTGCCAAACCCTGGGAAAAAAAAAATGTGGCTCAAACATTGATTTGGAAGAATTTGAGATATGATGTTGGCAGGTGGAAGGTTTATCTTCACAGGGACAATACACACTGTAATTTCACCTTCTTTTAAGTGTAATCCAGGTTTTCTTCACTTCTGAAGAACAAGGAAAACATAATGAAGGTTATTAGAACTTTTCAAGAATTATATTTTAAAAAGAGCAAAAGCTCAGCACTATAATTTGAGGCTTTCACGTGCTAGGTCAGCGAAACCATGTCAGATCAGCTCTGTTGACTTCCTACAGACAAAACTTTCTAGAGGTACCAGGAAAATATCTTCAACCTTCAAGAAGCACACTATTTATGGAAATATTTCTCATCATTGATCACCAGAAACTCAGAATTTTCATGACAGATATCAGAGTTCCAAAAGTGAGGTTTCTGAAATTTTTCTAATAAAATCTCAATTTTTTTTTTTTCTGGAGGAATCTACAGAACATATTGTGGACTTCAGGTAAAATTATGTTAATGAAAAGAGGAAAAAGAGACATTTAGTTAACTTGGTTAATACATAGTTTAAAAACTAAGGAGATAAAGGTAATACTTGTCACTCTCTTTCAAAATTCCAAATTGTAAAAACTTTAAAGTACTCTGTATTGCCCAGAAAAAGGACTTACAGCCAAATTTTGATATGATGGCAATTAAAATATTTAGTGGCAGAAAATTCTCAGACTCACTGAGAGTATCCTCATTCATTCTTGAAGGGGGCATTTCCTGGGGTGGTCTCAGAACTCAAGGCAATATACACTATATGTATCAAGAATAAAAATCTCTGAGAGCTTCTTCTGAAGTACAGAAATGACAAGAGGAGCAATCTGTGTGGAGAGGAACCTTAGAAGCCCCTAAGCTACAACCATGAAATCTGTTCTCAGCATGGTGCACACTTTGTTTTCCAGGTAGGATTCAAAAAATATCTCCTTAGAAAAGAAGACCTTGATTTATTTTGATGGGTTAAAACAGAAAAACTTGTTTGATATACTTCTTACCTCCAATACTTTTTTTTTTTCCTGTAAAAGGAAAAAAAAATACTCATGGAAAATTATATACCAAACCTAGTTCCTAAATTCTGTGCTTTTCAAAATGTTACTGGAATTGACAAGGAGGTCAGCCATGTGCTCAGTGTTGCTACAAAGATTACATAAAGTGCACTAAAAGTGCTTTGACTGTCAATGCCTTGATGGCTTCAGAACACATTATGGTGTCTAAGAGGTTTCTCTTATCGCTGAACACAGTATTTCACCCACAGCTTTTCCTCAGCTGTGTGTGTCATGGACTCAGAACACAGATCAGGTGTAAAGTTCATCCAGGATCTCAGACAGAATGCAATGTTTAAAAATATTTTTTTTTAATTATTATTTTTCCCAAAAGACTTTATTCTGCTTTTGCAGAGGCAGAGTGCTCAACCTGAATCCAATCAATTTTTTCACAATGTAGCTGACAATTTTCCCCCTAATCAAGAACCACTCCTATCAGTTCAGTGAATAGATTCATTCAGGGTTAACCAAACAAGAAGGCACCCAAGCATTGTTCTGATTGAGATTTTTGTGGATGTTCTGTCAGGGCCAAATGTGTGCCAAGTCTTGGAAAAAAAAATATTGTTACAACTCCAGATTTCTGTCTTTACCACATTAAAAAAAGAAAGTATAAATCACTGCTGTGTCAAAATTTTAAGGAAAGTAGGCACAAATCATTGTTAATTATAGCAAAGAGACTGTTTTAAAGTCTACCAGGCAATGGTCAAAGTGAGCTGTCAGAGGAAAGAAAAATGAAAAGAAGGAAACACAGAATAAATTATTTGTAGAAGTCAGAAACAACTATACAGGCACATATGCTACAAGAGAAAACAAAATCATGACCCTATCTGCAAAACCTAATCCTCCTTGCCCAGTGTTTTTTTTTCCCAAATTCTCTGTGTTATGAGAGCCTTATGCTCTGTCTGATCAGGCAGCACTATCACCTAAGTTAAACTGATTGTGCTCATTGAATGCTGTTCTTGTCCATCAACATCTGAATTTTTACTTTCTATTTATAAGTGACACTATTTCCCCTTAATGTTATACTTCTTTAATACAACTGATGCTGCTTCCTAATCAAAGTCTGCAAATGTTTAAAGGAACATTCAAATCTCAATTCAAAAGCAGGTATTTTCAAAATTTTACTTGTTTTGTGTAGCTAGCGTGTTGTAATAGCTTAGGTTTTTTTAATAGCTGATATTGAAAAAGTAATTTTCCACGGAATGGTGGGGTAATGGTGGAGTTACAAAAAAAGAAGGCTGAATATCTGAGGGTAAAGTGATTAATTCCATATTAAAATAATTAATCACAAGTTACTCAGAAGATCATCTTACATTTTTTATCCATCGGATTTTCAATAAAATAATTTAAACTTCTGGTAAGTTGAGTCGCTAAGTTGGAGGAAATAAAAATAAAATAAAATAAAATAAGTAAAAATAAAACCATGAAACACCTAATTTCAGTTTGTTCAAAACATTTTATTTTCAGAATTACTCACTGCCTTCTAACATGGAAAAAATACTTATTTACATGTCCTTTCTAGGGAAATAAGCTCTTAATGTTCTAATTGTATGGGATTTTTGCACTGCTTTTTAAATTTTATTTTTTTATATTTAAGCAATTTTGTTTGAGACTAAAAAACTGCAGACTAAGTTTTGCATGAGTATAGATCAAAGTTAAAGAATTCTGTTACGATACCAACTTTCTCAACATTCTGCAGAAATCCAAAGGTTGCTTTTCCAAAATGACAAATAGGTGTGAATAGATAGATGGATAGATACATGGATAGATAGATATGTGTATATATATATATGCACACATAAATATATTTATGTATTTATATTTATATATCTGTATTTGTATAGGTATGGATACATACAAAGGAATTATTTTTGTTACAAATTAGTGGAAAAAAATATCAATGTGACCTGTAAATATGCAGCTCAACATAACAATTTTACCCTAAAACGTTATAATTAAAATTCATTTCCAAAACTAGTGGACAATTATTTCAGTATACTATTTTTCCTATCCCATACTCTTTTGCTGTACTCCAGCTTTGAGGATCTATATTTATGATAGACATTTGAAAAACCTTTGCTTATGCCTTCAATCAATTCTTGTCATTAGCAAATATTTCCTGTGGTTATTTCAATGTTATATTTGTTCATGTGCTTTTCAATCAGCAAGATCAGGACAATCAATCTTCCTCTGGAAATTTTCCTGTGTGCATAAAAAAGTGTATTTAGGTTTATTATTGATTATTGATGACTAATAAAAACAATAAACTTTCCAAAACTCAGAAAAATAATGTTAGAGTAAATATTCTCTGCATAGTGTACATGTTAATAGCTAGTCATTTCAACCATTTTCAAGGAATCTTCCTAACCTACTGCCATCAGCAGTAGAAACTGTGAATCTCAAAATTATGTCAGAAATAATGTTTTTCTCTTAATCATCTTCCTTCTTCTCCTTACCATTCTTTTTTTTTATATAATTCCTTGCAAATGCTACAAATATTTCACTGGAAACCTAACCCCTTTTTCCATGGTCATTTTATCATACTGCTCAGTCAACACCACACTGAGCATATTTTACAGCAAGACAGACTTCCTATGTTCTAATCAAAAGCAGAATAAACATTTCTCAAAATTATCAACATGTTATTGGTACGCAACCTCACTTGGTTTTTCAGCTAATTTCACTTTATGATCATGAGCTGATCAGGGAGGGAATAGGAAATAATTTCCAAACAAGATGGTAACTAAAGTTGTTTAGAACTGACTCAGGGTTTGGGTCAATCCCTGGTGTACACAGCATTAGCAGCATTAGCAGTCCGGAATGGCTGCTTCATCTTAAGTCAATCATTTTTACATTCAATGGAAAATACTTGAAACTGGCTGCTTCTCTATAAATTATTCCACATTTCAAGATAAAATATCATAACACTATTTTAAACTCAGAGAGCATGTGGCCACATACTATGTATAGCATTAATTAGCATAATACCAGATAACATGAGGTGATATGCAAATAGGAGAAGAATGCAGTATTGGCATGGCCCAGCACAGCAAACTCTGACATCTGTTTGGCAATATTTTGCGCGTGTAAATTCTGCAGCCCTGTCTGTCTGTGTTTAATGAACTTGTCTGGAAATTCAGAGCACCTAACTGAGAGATTATCTGAAGTAACAGCACAGCAGCAGTCTGTTTTAATTTAGGCTGTCTGCAAGCTACTGCTATGAAAATTAACAGCTCTTAAGTGTGTTAAATAATCCCTGGCCTTCACAATAATTGAGCAGGCTGAAAGAAGTCATACAATTTGTATTATCTTGTTGTCAAACACCAGCTGACTTTTTTTCGCCTTGTATATTGATTTGGAGAGTTAAGCTGCCTCTAGTTAAGATATGTCAGCCTGGAAGGATTTTAAGGACAGCTAGCAAAATCCTCAGGCTACCAGTTTGAAGGTAACAAAGTCAAATGGGATTTAATTTCAGACCCTATGTTTGTATCTCCTGAGCCCTCCAAGAGAGGGTAATTGGGGTGCAAATTAATTGCACCTCTGCTTATGTATAAGGTTTTGGGCCAAAAAGTAGTGACTGAGAACTGAGGACAGGTTCACTTGTATGAGGTTGATAACAATGCTCTGCAGCCCCAGAACGTATGGTCTTTTTGCTTTTCCATAAATTATGCCTAGCAATGCTTTCTCCAATTAATTAGCTGCCCTGCACTGACTTATTAATACAGCCACTTTATGTGCTGAAGTCAGACAAAGAGTGCCTTTCTGGCAGAAGCATGTTTGCCTAGCATTTATTTGGTGATGTTACCATCTGACGCTGGTGGCACTCACCCTCAGAACAGACGGGAGAGGAGAGCAAGAAAAGATGACTCATGGCACTGGAGGTATCACAGAACCTTATTAACATCAGGGATGCTGTTGCAACAGTGCCAAGGAACCCTGGCTGAGGCCAGCACCTTGTGTTGTCAGTCAGAGACACACATGAGCATAAAATGTGGTTCTAAAAGTGCTTTTCTATCCTGGACAAATATTCTGAAGCTATGAATCTCTGCAAGAAATTATGTGGATGATGCTTTACTGTTGCCTAGCTCCTCCAAGCTCAAGCAAATATAATCTTCTTCAGGTACACATTATCTCATTCTTCTGCAACAGCTTCTGATTGATGGCCAGTCTTGTTTTGTGGTGACTTTAGAGAGTCAGAAGGTGGCATTGATTTTTGAGAGAACTAGCTCTGAGGTGACTATATTTCCCACTTCTTTGGCACTGAGAATAGCTATAAGTTTACTTTTACAGCAGTTTGATTTTTAATTCTCTGGTAAGGTACCTAGAAACTGGAACAGCCATTAATTATAACATTTTGGTTCATGGAACAGAAAATATCCAATAATGATATGGATTGTCATGGGATAAAGAGTGGTTGAAGACCTCAGTTTCTGGAATACAAATACTGATGTGGATGGATAGGTCACTGGAGGCAGGTGAAGGAATCCATCATTGTCCAGACAGTTTCCTGGATTATTTCTGTAACTATCACCAGAGAGACACCATTAAAAATTGATGGTACTGATGACTAAGCTCTTGCTTTGGGGTCTGACCACGAGCAGAGAGATCTTGGAAACATCTAGCTCTTTTCTTCAATTTCAGTTCAATAACATTTCATATCAGAAAAGCTTAGTTTCTATGCTCAACAGAGAATTCAGATTAAAATTTTGTACTTAAACATACTTTGCCTTATATTAATTCTGTGAAAATATGACTGAAAACAGTCCACACATTTTGAAATATTTTATTCTGAATATTAATTAAACAAAGGACAAAAATATCTATATTTACTTCACCATAAGTGATCCTGAGGCAAGTTATCAAACTATCTTCCCATAGATACAATAGGTCCAATTGAAAATATGCAGATTGCAGAAAGGTACCCACCAATGATAACAATTTAGTGAATTTACTTGCAAGTCTGACAAAACTAAATATTTTTAATAAATAATACATGTATAATGGTTTCATTGTGAAGATATTTTTTCATGCAAATATAAACACTGACATGTTTATGGAGAAATTCATGCATCTAATGCACCAGATAAGGTTATGCAGTGGCCAGTCCAAAGGGAAAAGGAGTATATTTCATAGGATTTGAAAAAACAATATCATGTGTTCCAAGGGAATATGGTTAACATTTTTCTTCTTTTTCTTAGTATGCTCTTTTTCACATAATACAACCATTTCTCCTACCAGCAATTTCAACAAACAGAAAGCATTGAAGTGAATGCTATTTTTATTCTTTCTGATTAAATCTTTTTTGGTAGATATGTGCTGTATGGAGTAAAACACACTTTTCAACATTTAAAGATTTGAGCTGAACAAGCTTCATATTATCTGTCCAGTTTTGATTTTGCTCATGGATTTATTCTCAGAGAAAAGTTCTCCCCATTCTGATTGCATAGCTTGAGTTGAATGAGTGTTCATAAGTCATTACAGAAGGATTGAATTTTTCAAGGCGAGACTATAAAAGAAAAATATTGGCTATTCTCTCTATAAATGAAGGAATGGCAAAATAATTCTTTGGTATATCCATATAGTTCTAGACAAGGAAGAAATTAATGAAGTGAATCAAAGAGTGAAGTACAGCTTTTTCCTAATTTCATGAGACCACTGCGTTTGATGTAATCTGTACAGCAGAACATTGCAAAGCTTTATGCCTTGTGAGTCTGAAGCAGAATCTTCTTCTGGTGGGAGACAAGAATTCCTCATGTAAATGTCCTGCAACTTTCTAGGATAGAATGTCTAGTCTGGTTCAAGTATTGACTACTAAAGACCAAAGCTGGGAAGAAAACTCTCTTTCCTCCGTCCAAAGAGACTACATTTCTCTTTGTGAAGGAGAACACTGAATTTGTAATATGTCACATATGTCACTTTAAGCCTTCTTCACACCCTGTGCTTGTATTATGTTTCTTGAACTGTTATTAAAGAGTTAATGTCTTCAGTTTTATGAGATTGTGTTTAAAAATAGAGTTCTTAGAGTAATAAAAAGTGTATACATGAAGACTGATCTGGCATGCATTTTTATGATATTTAGCACCTAAGACAAGTCCTGCTTCCATGTTTCTAAATCTGTCCTTGAATTAAATCCAAGCCCCATGCTCATTATTTCTATTCAGACAGCTTTGTAGTCATAAAAGAAACGTTATTCACTTAGGAGGGTTAAGGAAAATTGTCTTCAGTAAGACAAATCAGAACGGAGCTCATATTAGGTAAGGCATCCTAATTATGACAAAAACAAAGGCTGTGACCTTTGTTGGCACAGCTGCAGTTTGGCAGCTGACCAAAGGGGTTGTGGAACTTCCTTCACCAGACTTATATATGTATATAAATGAAAATGAAGGTTTCATTTATTTGAAACTAAGAAATCTTTTATTGAACCTCTTTTCCAAGGCCTTTTCTTGGTTTTATTTTTGACTGCCTTCCAGATATTCCTAATCTACAGTCTTCCTGTTCTGTGGAGAATAGGCATTCTGAATTCTTGATCTTCAGTGGTGGGTAGTCAATTCTTACAATTACACTTCACCTTCCAGACTGTCAGGGACACAAAAGACTGAAAGTTACATCATATGATTATGAAAATAAATATTTGTTCATGCTCATATTCTTCAGTTGTATGAATGAATGAAGCTGGTTTCTCTTTGGAGTAAATACAAATGGAAGTCATTCACAATTATAATTTTTACGCATACAGTAATTATTATAAAATTCCTCCAAAACCTTTAATTTTAGTGACACATTCCAAGCCTTTTAAATTGGCATATGTATTTTAGAATAAATTCTATACTTTTTTGCCAGCTCATGGAAAAATTGCTTTGGTGAAGTATGTACTGATGGATACTCTTTTAATTTAGCAGATAACAAATATAGATGTTCCTTTATTTCAATCTACATATATACGGGCACTCGTACATTCAAAAAAGTCTCTTTTTGGGCTGTAAGAACTTTAGTATTAAATATATATATGATCTACCAAAACTATGAGAAAAATGGAGATAGGGGGAAGTGTATTGGGTTTGCACAGCAGGTTTTGGTAACAGTGGGGCTACAGGGGTGGCTTCTGTTAGAAGCAGCCAGGAGTTTCTTCCATGTCTGGCAGAGACAATGTCAGCTGATTCCAGGATGGACATACCACTGGCCAAGGCTGGGCCAATCAGAATGGTTGTGATGCCTCTGTGATAACACATTTAACAGCCACGTTGTTGCACAGTTGTAATTGCTGCCAGAGAAGAGCAGATCTCTGCAGACACCAAGGTCAGCGAAGAAGGAGGATAAGGAGGAACTCCAGGTGTACCAGAATTGAGATTCTCCTGCAGCCCATGGTGCAGCCCATGATGAGGCAGCTGTGTCCCTGAAGCCTGTGGATGTCCACGGGAATGCAGAGATCCACCTGCAGCCCATGGAGGAGACCCATGCTCAAGCAGGTGGATGCTGGAGTGGAGTCTGTGACCCTGAGGGAGGCCTGTGCTGGAGCAGGCTCCTGCAGAGACCTGCAGAGATGTGGAGACAGAAGCCCACATTGCAGCAGGTTTCTTGTTAGGGCTTGTGACCCTGAGGAGGACCCACACGGGAGCAGCCTGTCCTTGAAGGACTGCACACTGTGAAGGAGGGACCCACATTGCTTGTGGACAACTGTTGCTCTTTGGATAGAGTCACACTGGAGAACTTCATCAAGGACTATGTCCCATGGGAGGGACCCCACACTGAAGAAGGGTAAAGATTTTTCTCCCTGAGCAGCATAAGTAACAGTGTTGATGAACTGACCATAGCCCCCATCTGCTGTCTCTCTGCACCTGTGGAGAGGGGAACAAGGTAGATCTGAGATGGAAAGAAGGATGGGGGAAAAGTTTTTAAGATTGATTTTGCTTCTCATTATACTGCTCTTATTTTGCTAGCAATAAATTCAAATAATATTCTCAATTCAATCAATTTTGCCTATTATAGTATTTGGTGAGTGATCTCTCCTGGACCTTATATCAGCTCATGAACCTTTGTTATATATTCTCTTCCCTGTCCAGTTCTGGAAGGGAATGATAGAGTGGCTTTGGTGGGTGCCTGGCATCAGTTAGGGTCAACCCACTACAGAGAGCAAAACCACAATATAGAGAGTGATTATGTATTTTTTTCATGTTCTGATTTTGCATAATGTAATATTCTGTAGCCTTGGTGACTGGAATAATTTTGGAATAATAAAGGATTAGCATCAGTGGCATTCTCACCCCTGATAATAGTCTTTAAAATGTATGTTGTGTTTGTAAGAAATTATAAATAGCAATCTTCCAGCAATAGCAAGACTAGGCATGGGTCATTAGCTATATTACCATGTAAAAGACTAGATCTTTTCTCCAGGAAAAAGTACTTGAACATTAATCTGGTTGAGCAACCTAATCAATGGAGCATTTTTGTTTTTCTAATGATACTTGGATAAGTTCAGGATAAAGAGAAAAGAAAAACAGATTTTCTTCATTTTTTTTCTTTGATTGCTATATTAAGCAAACAGATTTTTAAAAATTCTGGTTGCTATCACTCACATTTTAGAAATACACTTTTCTCATTAGTAAAGTAACCTGCTGTTGCCAACAGCGATTGGAAGTGCTACAGTTGTGTAACAGTACACAGGTTTCAGGCTTGGTATTTGTTTCCTGAAGAGCATAATCTGCTGCAATTTTATGTCAGGGACAATGTAACTGATATGTTAATAAAGCACTGATGTTCAGACATTCATCTGGAATCTTTTTACAGCAGTCTATCCTTATGTTTTCAGATATTTGGTCTTTTTATGATGCTGTGCAGGGATACAAGTTGAACTCAGTGATCCTTCCAACTCCATGGGTTCCTTTAAACTCTGCTTATTCTGTGACTCTGTGATTCTGTGATTACTTTAATTTAAAGCTTACAATGTTAAAGTGTTGTCACTTTTTAGTGAATTAGTGAACCATAAACACAAAGAACGACATTACAGAAAGATTTGATTGAATAATTTTTCTCAACACATTTCTTATGTCATGCCATCAAAAATTTCTTTTACTTTAGTTACTACTTTTCCAACTTTTCAATGGAAAAAAGAATAATTTTCTCCAACATTTTTTCAATTATCTCCTAAAAATTAATTGTGGTCCTTCTTTTGTTCTGTTTTGGTTGTGGTTTTTTTTGTAATCTCGTATGTACCTTTTGAGAAGACTCATTTACACTATGGTGAATATTTTTGAGCTCCTGCATATTTTTCAGAGTATTTTAATTCAATCTCATTTTTTTTCTCTGAAAATATTCCTAGACAACTTAAAAAAAAAAAAAAAAGAAAAAGGTTGGTAATTCTTTTCTTTAGTAGTGTCAAAGTAATTAGGATTTTAAGAATGGCTCTAATCTTTGTATAGAAGTACAAGAGCTCTGACACACTATTTTTTGCAGATATGTCTGAACAATGCTTATGCTCACTGCTTGCCTAACTTAAGAAAAGAACTCTGGGAACATTAAAGAGAAAAAGCTTGTGATGAAGTGGCAGTGGAAAAAAGGCAAATGTTGATTCAAACCAATCATTGTGAAATAGTGTGTCACTTTATTTTGAATTAATTTAACTCAATTACTTAATGAGGCGTAGTGGAGGAAGTCAGTCACGCAAGTGATTCAATTGTTTAAAAATATTGGAAATAGTAAGGGGGGAATACAATATATTAGGATTTTTAAAGTGAAGAAAGAAAATAAGAGTTAAGAGAGACAATGCCGGAAAGTCACATTTTCTGGGAGGATGTGGGCAAGTGAGAGTTTAAATTCTGTCTTAGTGTCTTTCAGTTTTGTCTACAGGAACCATTTGCTTTTACAATAAAAGAGTGATTTAGTTTCAGATTTTTCTTACCTTTCTTTGGCTAGTGTCTTCCATGTGATGATTACTTAGTTTACTAGAAAGGTTAAGCAAAGGCTTGTTCAGTTATGATGGCTAGTAGTTCATATAGACATGCTCTAGAAATCTAAAAAAGATCAACTGAACAAGAAGTAGTGGAAATACATTTCAGGAGGGGAAAGGAAAAAAAATAAACCCTCAATTATTTTCCAAAGAAAGGAAATAAATGCATCCCTGATATTCTCCTAGCTGCATGCCAAAAACATATTTGAAATGTTAAACTATTGTTACAATTTGGGAAGCATGAAAATTGCAAAAGCTGCAAGCTGAAAATGCTACAGATAACAGTGAATCACAATTTAGTGGATTTTCACTCTTTCTACTAATAACTGACAAAGGATGCTTTGATCAAGCAGATTCTGTTGACAGAGACTTTCCACAGCAGACAGAAGCTCT
This sequence comes from Molothrus ater, assembly GCF_012460135.2. Classification (NCBI taxonomy): domain Eukaryota; kingdom Metazoa; phylum Chordata; class Aves; order Passeriformes; family Icteridae; genus Molothrus; species Molothrus ater. Next base: position 108,496,441 of record NC_050478.2, on the reverse strand, counting down.
TATCTTCAAGCTATGAAACACAAAAAACATTCATAAAGATCACTTTGAATGCCATTTTCTCTGTATTATGTAAGTTTAGGGATTACTGAGCACAAAAAGGTGTGTGATGAAAGATACAAGACTTGGGAGATTTTCTAGTTCACAGTAATTCACTGCATTTATTACCATTAAATTCCACATTCTGCTGGTAAACATTGTTCCCTATTTAGAAGTTGTATCAATGGTTCTAGCAATTTTCGTAAGCAAAAATTCTGCTCCAGCAAATAGATTAACCTTAAAAAACACAGGCTTTCAACATTAGATACAATAGTTCTTTCCCCTCTTAAACCAAAGCTCTTCTTCTGGAATATTGCAAAATATTTAGCATGAATTTCATTAACTTACTAAATAGACTGTTGCTGGGTCTGCGGGTCTGTTGCTGGGTAGAAGCACTTTAAGAGCATAGTGCCTTGCTTGCATTTGCAGAACATCTTAGGAAACCAATTAAACCAGCTTTTATTTTAGACATTTGTTATTGCTTTCAGTGCTTTTTCCAACACCATAAAATTCTTTAACTAACCTTTCAATATGGAGTATCCCATTATAATTTTACAGTTGGCCTTCCAAAAACATTAAAGAACTTGACAGGGTTATGAATCACAGATTATTTGTCTCTCTGTGGGCTAATCCGTCAAAAGGATTGAGATAGGGTCTGTATCTAAAGGGCTGGTGTTGATTCAAATTCAGCAGCAAATTAAACTGGGAGCCTATGTCATTACCTTACACACATCCATACTGCTCCTACAGCTGAGGTTTACTTACTCCTAAATCATTGCAGTTTTCAGAACAATGTATGAAAGCTAAGTCAGTAATCCTACAAAAATCTATAGCATATTGTATGGATATGTATGTCATTCAGGATCAATACCAACCCAGAGGACTGTTCACTGTCTTATACACAATGATGCTCACCGAAAACCAGGGTATCTCATATCTTATCGTTAGGGCTTAGATATCTAAATCAGGATTGCTTAACACATGTTGCCAGTCTTATAACAAACTGGAATTTGTCACTCAAGGCTTTATGAAATACAGTACAGATACAACAGCTTTCTTAAAATAATGAAGCTCCCTATGAAAGCAGATCCATTTTATTTTCTGTGACCTCAGTCTGTAGTTGATGCCTACAATGTTTTTTCCAGTGTCACAGAAATCATTTAATTTTATCTCTTCACAGAATTAAAAAGTCAAAAAGATAATGATATGAAAGACAATAATCATCTCTTTTTTTATGCTCTTCTTTTTTTGTGTCTTATTTGATTTTGGTCTCTCATCATTTCAGTTTTGCCAATATTGTCATTCAATGACCATTCTTAAAATTATTAGCTCCTTTAAAGTTTTATTTGATTTTTCTCCTGAGTAATGCCAATAATGTAGCTGACAATTGCTTTGAGTACTCATTTCTCTACCAATGCACAGACAATCAGATTCACTGCCACCTTGAGACTCAGCTATCATCAGTCACCTTAGCCTATCAAACCAGTCAATCCACATAATGAGGAAACATAAAAAACCTGGGGTCAGAAAAGAGCTCTTTCTACTTGAAAGCTACAAGGATATTCTATTAGAGTTCCTTGCAGGCTTCACCTGGGTATATTCACAGTACAGGTCAAAGAAATGTTTGTTGTGCTGTCCTCATTTGTTTAAACCACTCAGAAAAACATTTTAAGTTCTGGAGTGTTTTTCTCTGCATGTTTCTACTAGGTGGTTTCGAGTTATTTGCTTAGAATCCACATTTTTGTGGATTAAAGTAAATGACCAATGAATATGTGAGTAGGAGTAATTTTTGACCTGAAATAAAAATTACCCTGTTCTCTATTGAAACAGGTTGTAGGAGGTCCGCATAGAACAGAATATTAAAATCTAGTGAAATTCCCTTTTAACTCCCTCAACCTCATAAAAATTCAGCTGAATTTAGGAAAAAAATCCCATCAAATATAATAGGCTTTCACAGAAGCTCTAGTTTGTGAAAAAGATTTGTTGTAATTTTATATTAATCATAGTTTAACTTTTAAATCAAAGTATGATTTCTGATATTAGCCATGCAAAATTTGTTCCTCAGGAGGAATAGAATTTGTCCTTTCTTTGATATTTTTGAAAGTCTACAGTGTGCCATTTCAAGTAATGGTGAGAACAATACTAAACCTCAAAAATTAAAATCCATGAACATTAGGGGAAGGTGGGAGGACTCCTGGAAAAGAAAATATTACCTTTCATAGATTTCTATGAAGAAGTAATCAAATCCTTCCTGCCTGCTGATTCTAAAACTGTCTACAAGATAAGGTCTCCAATTTAAGAATCAAGTAATTTCAACTGCAGATGTATGAAGTTGGTGCAGTCAACAGAAGCTAACCACTGCATTCACCTTCCTAAAATCACCCTGCCTTTTCAGTAGCTTCAGAACTAATTATCACCTCCACTGAAAAGAGAAGACCTTGGCTGCTTTTTTCATGTAAGCCCATTTCTCCTTTTAGCTGTAGATCTTTTATCTTCTTACATTCCTTAAAGTAGGTAATAAAAGTGCTTCAATATATAACAGATATGTACATGTACATTGCATTAAATTCATTACAGATACAGTACACACTCTCAAAAATGTCTTTTTTTTTCTGTTTTCATATGATGAACACCTGCATCTTTTACCAAGGGACGTGGTTGATGGGGAAAGGCAGCTTGCTATACATTCACCTAACTTTCTTTCTGCTTGTATTTTAATAGCAGAATTACTTCTGGATACCTGTTTAATGTCATTATATATGAATAATGTATACATGAATCAAATGTATTTATTAGTTATTTCTGAACCAAGCAGTACTCACATGACACTTCAGATATATATTTTTTTTATTTTTCAATATGCACAATTTCAATATTACAACATCTTGAAAATGAATTTTCATGACAGGAAAATCTGTTCTACCACTTTCAAAAGTGCTAGGTGTTCATGGAAGGGAGAACTGTAGTGCCATGCATTTTACAGGCATTAGTAAACAATTCGATAAGAGCCCTCACAGCCAGATCTGACTGCCTTTCCCATTGGCATTGATGGGGATTTTTTCAGTACTTTTATGAACTTCCTATTGGAAAGAAATGAAGTCAAATCAAATATCAGAAAGATAAGATTCCTTACTCATATCCCTAAAGATATCTAAGTAGCTAAGCTTAAAGAACAATGAAATTGTAATTAGTAGACATAAATTTCAGTGGTGGTCAGTTAACAAAACCTAATAAAATCAAGGAGTGTTAACCAGATGGATTAGAGAAATGGAAATGTTATGGTAAACTTTGCTTAATTTATATGCCTATATAACTGTCAGAAACATGTAAGCCAAAATGCCTTCCTCAGAAATATTATTTCATTTGTAAGCAAGACTAGAGTAATCCCTTCCCTCTTTCTGATGTCTGCACACCAGCTGAAGAATTAGTTAGAATATGCAAAATTCAGAACAGATGTTACTCTTACTGAAGTTCTTTATGGTAGCCAAATTGTAAACAGAAGAACATCACATAAATTACAAAAAGTGACAATTTCTGAAGACTGACAAGACTTGCACAGATTTTAGTGAAAAGAGAAAAATGGAAAGCGAGTGTTTCTGGTGGATTCTGTTGGTTCAGTTTTCAATGGATTTCATCTTACATTACTACCTGCAATTCTAGTACACTTAATAGTGTAATAGAACATCATCTGGAAACGTTGTATTTTATTGGATTTTTTTCATCATGTCATCATTACTTAGACACTGTCATTTCCCTTACAGAATATCAGTAGAACACGAAAATGGTTGAAATAGGAAATGAAGTATCACACTTGTATCGAAAGCTCCAGGGAGAGAGACAGTTTTGACTGATTCACATCCAGAATGTGCCTAGAAGTTTTGATTTTGACAAATATGAGGGCTTGAAAATGAAACAGGAAATCAACTGGTAAAATTTCCATTCCTTTCCAGTGGAAAATGCAACTGGGCATATGTAAATTACTGCAGGCTGGAAAACAGCTTCTGTCCCAAATTTCCCAAGACATGTCTGTTAGCATGTGATCATGCTAACAAGGCTACACTATAAAAAGGACTGGAGATAACTGACACAACCTTATACAGCTATGCCACTTCAGGAGCAGCATTTCCATGTGTTTAGCCATCTTGAGTGCTGCACTGCTAGCAGGAGTTTGAAATCAGGACTTTCAGAAAAGGCTGAATCCTCTGATGCCACCATTTCTCCACCAATAAAAAAGTACTACTGATATGAATGCCTTTTGCACAATATTATACAATCACAGAATCACATGATGCTCTGGGTTAGAAGGGACCTTAAAGATCATCCTGTTCCAAAACCCCTGCCATGGACAGGGACACTGTTCATTAGATCAAGCTGATCCATCCATCCTGGCCTTGAATGTTTCCAGGGATGGGGCAGCAACAGCTTTTCTGTCTTTTACTCAGATAGAAAGTTAAAAATAGATATATGCTTCCAATATATAAAACAACTTCTAATTTTGACAGCACTGTTTCAAACTAGTATCAAACATGAAAGTCTTAACTTAGACTTTGCAGTTGCTAGCACCGCACAGCTGCATGCAGGGCAAATACAATTGGAACGGAATGAGTTAAATTACTATTCATGTACCTCACACAGTTATCTGGGTCACTTTGACCTGTATGTGCTGCTTTAGTAAATGTGCAGCAGCAACTCTAACAGGTTTGATATGGGAGTCACTTCAAAGGTATATGTAGTACAGAAGGTCAAACTTGATGATCACAGCAAGCCTATCTGGTCTCAGACTCAGTGAATAAAATTGTTTTAACTAGGTGGTTACAAAGCCAGCCTCATCCTTCTTTTTTATTGCTGTATCAATGCAAAACAGTCAGAACCTATTGCTGAATTTGATCCTTAAATTTTCTTGTGCACTTGTAGTCGCATTAGGTTGATAGCTGCATTGAGTTAAGGTCCACTCAATGTTTCATTGACAACAAAAGGGGTTTTATGTGAGAACATGTCTATCTTGCCCATGTTATTGATGATACAGCAATTCTGATCAGTGATTTTTTGCCTTCCAATAGCTTGAAGGGAACAGCATAAGGGAGCACACAAGGAAGCTAAACTCTTGGAGTTTGTACTGGTTCATGCTGGGGTAATTTTCTTCATAGTAGCCCCATAGATATGGGGCTATGCTTTGGATTTGTGACCAAAGTGTTAATAACACAGAGATGCTTTCCTTATTACTCAGCAGGGCTTGCACAGAGTCAAGGTCTTTTCTGCTCCTCACCCCATCTCACCAGTGAGCAGCCTGGGAGTGCACAAGGAGTTGGAAGGAGGCACAACAAGAACAGCTGATACCAACAGGCCCAAGGGACATTCCATACCCTATGGCATCGTGTCCAGCATATAGAGCTGGAGAAAGAAAGAGAAAAGGGTGGACACTTGGACTGATGGTTTTTGCCCTCCTAAGGCATGGTTATGGATGATGACTAAACACTTATCTAATCATGGGAAGCAGTGAATCATTTCCTTTTGTTTTATTTTTTCCTTAGATGGCTTTGCTTTTCTTACTTAGTGTCATTTGACTCAACCCATGAGTTTTCTCACGTTTACCCTTCTTCTTCTTCTCTTTTCCATCTCACCAAGAGGACTGAGTGAGCAGCTGGGTGGAGTTTAGGTCCCAGATGGAGTTAAACCACAACCGTTTTGCCAAATGAAAGGAAAAATCAACATCCTGCTTCTTAACAGAATTTAGTCCCTAGTAAGAACTGACAAGGTTTGTATAAAAGATATAGGCAAAAATAGGTGAGTTTTCAAAAATTATTTAAAATCCAGTGATTTCTGTTCTGAATACTAACATCAAGTCTGAATGCTCCATTCCATAAACTACATGAATGCCCTTGCTTCGTAACTGTTTCTCCAGATATTATTAGATACATTGAACAAAAAAAGAAAAGAAGGAAGCAAAAAAAAAAAAAAAACCAAAACCACAAAACCAAACCAAAAATGCCTGGTGAAAGTCAGCTATGTTCTGACACTGCCTTTCATTAGTATGTGCTTTAGTAGAAAAAATGGAATTAGAAAAATTATTATACTAGTTAGCTAATTTCTATAACACATTGGAGATGAAAATTACAATATATGTGCCAAGGATTATTGTTTTTTATTTCATTATTATTTTTTATTTCATTATGGCCATTTGTCCAATTAACCAATTACAAAGGAATAACAAGGGAGTGCATGTGGCATAATCACCTTTTTTATGACAATGTACATTTTTTTCTCATGTGATTTGACTAAAGTTAACACTGTGATATCTAATTAATGGCAATTCCCATAAGAAAATGTCTAAACAACTTTGGAAAAAATAGAGGAGCTTTAAGATGAAAATAGATTCAGAAAAGGGCAGAGATCTTAAATTATGCCCGTTCTTTGTGTTTGTAAATCTGCTCCTTCCTTGACTGATTTTTTAATAAGAAACCTCCTCTCTTCACATTTGCTACATTCAAAATGCAAAAATTCCTTGACCTGTGCCACATTAGCTAGACAAATAGCAGGAAACACATTGCCACACAGTTTTCCTCCACAAAGCATGAGCATCCAGGTGAAATCTTGGCTCTTTTACAAGTAAGTGAAATTTTATCCTGGTCTTATGTATGTGTTAATATTTAATCCAGATGTCCATATTAAGCTGTCATATCCAATACTTTTCTTTGACACTAATGGTTCCAAAGTACTATTAATTTAGCTGAAAAATTGAGAAAATCAGAAAGTTTTCACAAGCCATCTGATTTCTCTTCAACTGTGTCCTGCCAAGGTAGACCCAAAGGTCCGTCTTACTTGCTTATCTGCACCTGGGGAGGAAGTATGAACAAAGGTAACTGAATATTTCAATTATATGTAAATCTAGATGGCTAGACCTGCCCTTGGTGTTGAAAATAATATTTGGTAGTAAAGTAACAGGTGAAAGACAGATTGCATACAATGCACAAACAGTTAAAACTAGCAAATTACTTGGAAGATAATTACAATTGCTAGAAATGCATTTACTTTTTTTCCCCCAATCTCTCAGTTTTTCTAAAATACTCTTCCATTCTACTAAATGTTATAAAAGATAAATGAATAAGATCATTTGTATTTACTCTTTGTTTTCAAGCTCTTCAGACCTTTGTTCTGTGGTTGTAAATTATTACAAGATTGCTATACATTGAAATTCTGTGTGCTTTAGTATCCTGCACAGAATGAAAGATATTTTCATTTAAGAAGATCGTGCACCATTATTTGTTGATAAACAAAATATACAGCGGATGTAACAGAATAAGAATTTATCTTAATTTAATGTTTCTCAGCAGACAGTAAATGAAAATATAATAATATTTCTGATTTACAACAGCAGTTAAAATGAGCACATTTATTTAAGGAAGACCATTCTGGGAAAAAGACATACTGGGAAAGTCTTGTACAAAATCATTTTAATTTTTTTTTTCCCGGTAAAAATGAGAACTAACTGTTAATTTTTGACAGCAGTCAAGTACACAGAGTATTTATCTCTCTTTGCCCATTTCACTTCTTTCTACCGTCTGTTTTCATAACATGATAATTACACTGGCTTGTCATTTTAAAATACTATGATTTCATCACAAGAAGAGAAATCCAACTGGGATGAACTGTGAAGAAAAGCACAGAGAAAAGTACAGGTCATCCATCTCTAATACTCATAATAACTCTAACAGTTTAAAAAAATATGTACTTTTGAGCTTCATATGGCAGTCAGTACTTACAGATCTATTTTTTATAAACCATTTTTTTAATCTGTTTACTAAATATGTGTTAAATTTCTGGCCCCCTAAGTAGATCCAGAAATGAAGTTTGGTTTTCCTTTTTCTTCTTGTTTTGCCAGCTTAAACAACCTTCTTGTAGTTTGAGCCGAAAAGAGGTCAGACTCTGAGATGCTGGCAGTGACCTGTGTCCAGCTGGTGGAAATACCACATAGTGAAATAGAAAAACAGAGATGTGAAAGGTTCATATTTTTAGCTGAAAAATATAATAGTCTGAAATGAAATACAACTTGTCACAGTGGACTGTCTTTCTGTGTGACTGAAGAGCCCTTAAATATATTCATATTAAATGAGTGGAGGGGGAGGAAAAGAAAATAATGACTAAATTGAATAAATTTTTTAAAAATTGAATAAATGAAGCCAAAAAATGAACAGAATTATAATTTTTTTCTGAAAGCTGGGAAAAGAATAAAAACAACAAAAAGAGAAAAAAGCCTCTAAATCACAGCTATAAGGCTTTGGGATAAATCTTGCCTGAAAATTATAGATGCAAACTAAAGTTTACCAAGAAAAGAAAAGGAAACTTTAGCTTCATAATATAGTATTTTTGTCCTAGCATTCAGGAGAATGTGAGGCATTCATGTGATACATTGTCTATCCAAGAATCTACAACCTCCTTCAGCTTCTCTTGTACTCTGTTTCAGTTCATGTATGTTGGTGTCATGTTGTTTCCTTTATGTCACAAATGAACAATTTAAGGTTGCTTAAATAACCACCATCAAAACTATTAGCAAAAATTCTTTTAATATCATTGGATTTATAGAAATAATACCATTTAATGGTATTATTAAGTTTGATGGCAAAGTTCACTCTATTACTTGGATGAAACATGCAAAGCAAAATCAAATTAGAATGTATTTAAAAATATCTACAGAGAGACTGAAGATTCTAAAGGATAAGGGAGATCCTTCCATTGACTCATAAGGTTTAGAGGTGACTTCCTTGATTTTTGGACTTCTCATGGAGCCTGTGTCTAGGTCCAATCTTAGTTTTACTTGGTCAATGGTTTATGTCTAAAGGGATTAGCTACATGGATTTCATTACCATTGATTTATCATGCTGTCAGAAAGTGTTGTTCTTGAGGGACTCTCTACCTTGGGCAAGGATGGATCGCAACCTCAGGTAAGGAATCCCAAACCTTGACAGGCATCCCAGCTCCAGGTGAGAGCATCTGGCATGCAATCCAGATTCAATTTGGAGAGAACTCAAATTGGACTCATCCAAAGATCTGACATTAGTAGAAAGGTACATCTGCCATGAGGAACAAGGCTGGGAGGAATCCCAGCTCAACAGGAGACCACTGCCATGAAGCCACATCCTCTAGCCAGGAGATACTGAGAAAAGCTCACTTAAGCTGTGGTATTTCTACGATAAAAGGGTTGCCCTGTCAGGTTGTATACAATGGGACAGGTATGCATAAGATTCCTTGGGATGACAACTTTCTCTTCTCCTTGACAAACAAATCTTGGACAAAATACCCACCATTCATGTGGTAATGAATGCTTTGATCTGTGTCCAAGCTCATATGCATCAGTGCTCACTGGGTCACCTTGCTCCACTGTGGGTTTCCTGGAGGGGTTCTGAGCCCAGCTATGACTCAGGCCTTTGGCTCCTTTGGAGACTCTACCAGCTCCTGCTGGTTTGACTGCAGGGATCAAGTGCATCCATCAAACCCTCTAAAGTCCTCAGTAATTTAAAGCACAATACCAGCGCTGCAGGTGATCATTAAGTATTATTTGTGTCTTTAGAAGTACACGGCAGGGGCTTTAAAGGCACAGCAACCATATTGGGTTTTTGAAAATAATACCATCTCTATTGTCTTTCAGAACTCACAAAATTCACAAATTAAAATCCCCCATTTACAAACCCAGCAATACCATAGCATTTTCTTACTATGTTCTTTTTCATTTTGTTTTTCTTTTTTCCGTTACAAAAATATGAATCGATAGATACTTTATTTGACACTTATAAGCAAGAACACCTGCTTATAAAAAATAATTGATATTTATTTATTTTAAATTCAGAAGCACAGAAGGCAGGGAAATACATGAATATTTTTAACTTCCATGGAGGAAAGCAGACACCAGCAGTGCTAAAATAAAAAAGGACACTAGGAAAGGGCACAAGAATATCAGAAGCCTGGGATTATTTTCAGATAATTGCCTGGTAAATATGTTGGTTTCATAATTCATTGATAAGAATCAATTGCTTGGTTCTCTTTCTGTTACAAGTCCCTAAGCAGATGACGTCCAGTATTTAGAAAGTCCCATGAGTTAAAAATACAGGTCAATTTCCCTAATTTCAAATAATTCTAATAGAATTTTTTCCACTTTTAGTGTGGCCCAGTTTGTTCCACTGTTTCATTTTATAAAGGTTTCACAAGCAGTCAAATTGCTAGTGGCGGCTTTCCCACAGCCTTCTCAGCAGAGAGCCGAGCTGATTGTAAATTTCCAGTCTTGGAGTATTGTTGGAAGAGTGTGGACAAATCTTCTAATAATGGGTGCCCACAAGGTCAAGGAAAAAAGTGCATGTGAGTATTTTTGCGAAAGAAGGAAGAAAATTGGCAACTGAAGGATTGGTTGTAAAATGGAACAACCTAAAAGGTAACTGCAGGATTATTTTGAAGGACATTTTTCCCTCTTTTCCCCACCTGAAGAGAATTCAATTATGCATGTTTTGTGGGTTCTGGCAGAGGAGTTCTAAGTGACTACTAGCATCAGAGAAAATTAAGGAAAATGGCCATGCCGTCTACTTCAGGTTGTAAAGTAGTTCTCTAAACTCCATGCTTCTTCCTCCCTCCCAACCTTCTGGAGGTATCTATTGCTTTCTATGTCTGCCTTATGAGGAATCTATTATAGTATATGTTTGGTCCTCTGAATCCCATCTTAATTTGACATCCAATGGAAACAAAGTGAACTTCTCCCAGAGAGTTAGTTTCTTCCACACCCAAGTAAGGAGCTATACATATTCTCCAAAAAACTATCCTTTCCTGACATCAGGCAGACCTTGTCATTTTTAATTAAATTTGTATGAGAGCTTCCATTTGGGCTTAAAAGAGAAATTTTTTGGTTTTGCATTCACCCAGAAGACTAAGCTAAAAATTACAACTCCTCTCAAATGCCTATGAACTCATTCATTACCCAGCTGGTGGATGAAGCAGAGAAATGTGCCTAAACAACACCAGAGTTTGGAAGAGAGCTGTGTTCTTCCAACTCCAATTCTCTCCAAGATTTAACCACTGAGCTGCACAACAGTATGGGTCACAGCCCATGAGACAAAATAAGGTCCAGTGAGTACTCTCATCTGAGCTATCCCTATTTTCTTTGTGTTTTCACTTGCCTTGGCAACATCCAACAGAGAATGAACTATTCACATTTCTTCCACAATCAAGCCAAAGTTGGATGACTTTGCAATTATAAGAGTTCACAGGTACAAAAAAATCAGAACGCCTGTGTTGAGTTTGAAGAGGCCTTGTAATAGGCTTTTTTTCAAACCTCCACATTAACGAGGGCAAGTGCCTCCTGACCAACCCTGTGGCCTTCTATAGTGGAGTGACTACATCAGAGGATAAGGAAAAAGTTGCAAATTACATTTATCTGGACTTCTGTACAACCTCTGACTCGGTCCCCCACAAAATCATTCTCTCTAAACTGAAGAGAGATGAATTTTGATGGGTGGACTGTTAGATTGATAAGGAATTTATTGAACAGTCACATCCAGAGTGCAGTGGTCAATGGCTCAGAGTCCTGAAGGACATCAGTCACAAGTGGTGTCCCACAGGGGTTTATACAGTGGCCAGTATTATTTAATATATTCATTAATGACATAGATTTAAGAGTCATCCACAGCAATTTTGCAGATGACACCAAGTTGAGTGGTCCTGTTGACACATCTGATTGATGGGATGCCATTCTAAGGGACCTGGACAAGCTCCAGAAGTGGGCACAGGGTAATCTCATGAGGTTTAATAAGACAGTGTAAGGTCCTGTACTTGGGTTGGGGCAACCCCTAGTTGGGGCATGAATGTTCTCCTGCAATGTACTCCTGAAGTCCAGAAAGCCAAATGTGTCTTGGCCTGCATCAAAACTAAGGTGGGTAGGGTGAGGGAGGGGATTCTGCCCCTTTACTCCTCTCTGGTGAGGTCCAAGCTGCAGAGCTGCTTCCAGCACTGTGGTCCCCAGCACAAGAATGGCATTGACCTGTTGGAGCAAATACAGAGGAAGAACAGTAAGATGATTAGAGGGAAGGAGCACCTCTCCCAAGAGGAAAGCCTGGAAAGATTTGGATGGTTCAGCCTAGGGAAGAGAAGGCTTTGGGGTGACCTAATTGCATCCTTCTGGTACCTGAAGAGAGCCTACAAGGAAGATGGACAGAAGCTATTTACAAAAGCATTTAGTGACAGGACAAGGGGGAATGGCTACAAACTGAAAAAAATTACGTTTAGAATGGATATTAGGAAGAAATTCCTAATTGTGAGGATGGTAAAGCACTGGAACAGGTTGTCCAGAAGAATTCTTCTAGACCAGATTGAATAAGTCTAGTGGAAGGTGCCTCTGCCCATGGCAGGGGGATTGGAACAAGATGATCTTTAAGGTCCTTTTCAATAAAAGTGATTCTATGATCATAGGAGGTATCTCTGCTTCATAAGAGTTTACAGCCCTGACTGTGAATGGGGAGAAAAAACATATTATGTCATTTATGTTTTGGAGATAGGGAATATACAAGAAAATTTCCATTCTGACAGACTTTCTTTGTGCTCCAAAGTCAGCCTAAGGAAGCCAAATCTCCTGATTTCATCCATCTCCTGGACCGAGTCAGAGGTTGCACAGAAGTCCAAATAAATGTAATTTGCAGCTTTTTCCTTATCCTCTGATGTAGTCACTCCACTATAGAAGGCCACAGGGTTGGTCAGGTGGCACTTGCCCTTGATAATGTGGAGGCTTGGAAAAAAGCCTATTACAAGGCCTCTTCAAACCAACACGGGGAGAATGGGGAGAAAAAACATATTATGTTATTTATGTTTTGGAGATAGGAAATATACAAGAAAATTTCCATTCTGACAGACATTCTTTGTGCTCCAAAGTCAGCCTAAGGAAGCCAAATCTCTTGATTTCATCCATGGGGCTTTTTGGCCACCATGGATTTCCCAAGTTGCAAATTCCAGAGGAGATGCAATTACTGGTACTTGCATTACAGGCAGCCTGAACTTAACCTCACTTTAGCCTGCACAAAAAATCTGTTCTGCCTTTGCCACAGGTGGTGCCATAGAATCTTTAGGAGCTCAGGCCATTTTTGCCTAAAGCTGTGATTTGTCTATAAGAGTAGAAGGAAAAGATGAATGGACTAGGCTGTTCTGGGATGTAGCAAATGGCAAGTGCCAAGGCTATTTCTCCAGAAGTTATTAGCCATGTCCTGGGACCAAGGGACTTTGTGTTCCTTAGCCAAGGATGCTGATTGCCCCAAAAGGAATATATCTTGTGTGCTTAGGACACAATAATGTCATGGGGTCTACTTGCCAGCTGCTTGCAGTGTGTTCAAACCCCTTTCACTCTGTTCCCTCCCTCCTCTCCCTCTGTTCCCTCCCTCCTCTCCCTCTGATTCCTGCATAGAGCACAAGTGAAAACACATATCAAAGCAGAAATCCAGCCAGGGCCTTTCCCCAGAAAGCACTGGAACTCCATTGTAAGAGACCTGACAATGTAAATTTAATTGCTTCATGGGTTTGAACTTGACTGACAGTGCATATATACGCAGTCAAGAGCAGATGAACTCTCCAAGACATGTGGAAAATGTGCAGCAAAATGAGGCTCTTCTACTAAAGATATTTTTTCTTTTCAACATAAATCCTATGTTGTGACATAACTTTCTGGCTTTCTATAGTTGCACCATCTTGGCTTTCTTCTTTTATGTCATTATTCACAACAGAATTTTATTTAAAATGTCTAGGAACTAAGGCTATATCTAAATTTGTCAGAGGTAAATAGCTTTGTAGATCTGGGCCTCTGTTCTCAAAGCCCATTGTCTCCATTGTGCTTTCTTTCCACACACTTTGTATCCCTGTGACAAATGGTTATGGCTATGTTTGATTTGAACATTGACTGAGGAGTACAAGCAGGGCAAGGGGGAAGAGAAGGGTATAGGGAGCAAATATTCAATTTAAAAAACTTGTTCTATAAAATACATAATAATTTTCAAGTGAAAAGGACATCTTCATTTTCTAAATGGGTCTTTTAAAATGATAGGCAATAATGGGAGAATAAGTCCATTATTCATTTATAAGGGAATTAGCATAACAAAGCTGCTTAATGTGAGAGTTCAGAAAGCTCTGATTAATAAATTAATCCTTATATTTTACAATAGGTCTCATTTTTTTGAATAATCTCTGTAAGAAAATGTTTTAATAATCTCAATGTTTTTCTTCAGAAAATTTAACTCTTAGTAACCTACCCAGAGCAGAGACCAAGATGAACTTCAAGTGTTGATGGGTGCAAATAATTATAGCTCTCAATAACTTATAGCATTGCATAAGGAAAAGCTTGAGGCAGGACCAAAGAGAGCTCCACTGGTGCCTTTGTGGCACATAGGGGTCCATCACACTGGTGCTAATAGCTAAGCAGCACAATTTAAATTAATCTGCATGGTAATTAATTTGAAGGAAGAAAGAATTATGACCCTTTAGTTTTGAAGGAAGAAAGAATTATGACCCTTTTAGTAGCCTGAATATAGACCAATCTATTTTTTTTTACATCTCTTTAAATCCCTTTCATAATTTTTCTTTCTGTAAGTTACATTTTAGTGTGGACACAGTCTCTTAAACTTGCCTGCTCTTCATTACGTAGACTCTAAAGTGCAATTAAAAGCCTTTGATTTTCTGAAAAAGTTCTGTTCCAGATGAAACACTTTCCATATCAAGTCATTGCTCCACTGTCTTGCAAAGACAAGTCTGGCATCATTCTCAATCTCCTTTTCTTAGAAAAGAGCCTTTTACTCTGTCTTCTTTATTTAAGCTTCAGTGAATCTGGCCTTTTTATCTGAAAAACCCATAAAACAGTTTTATTCAGGTTTATTTTATTAGCAGCATTGTTCCTATGTAGTTGTAAGCAAGATCATTTGATGTATGGCATCATTCCTTGTCTATTTCTGTATTAACAATTTTAGAGAGTAGCTTTTCTCTTTTTACAAGAAGACACTAATGAAACCAGCACTTTTTGATTCCATTCCTCTTTCCCTCCATAAATGACCTCTAATGCTGTTATTTCCCTCCATGCAGGTCTAATAGGAGTGGACAAACCCTTCTGATTACTTTTGGAGGGCCAGAAAGGATGCTCACAATAGGAATCTTGAGATAAAATGCTAATCACAATGAAGCAGAGAATGGTGAATTCTGCTCAGACACGCCATGCACCACACAATGCCTGATGTGACATGCTCCAGTCTGCTTTTGAAAGATTTGGGAAGAGGATTAATGATGAAGTAACATAGCAAGGAAAGCAGAAAAGATAAAATAATGATGACATTGGTAATTTCACCTTGAACATTGTGAATGCCCCTTTTACTGAGCTTATCACAATACTCATAGTGTGGTTTGACTGGGGAATGGAAAAAAAAAGGCTGAGAGGATCTTTCTGACCTCCTCAGTTTAGGAGCTCAGTCACTGCACAATGACAGAAAGTTTCAGCCATTGGGTTTGTGTCCTTCCTTTGGACAATGCAAATGGAGTTTCCTTCTCCGGTCTACTGCCTACACATCAACAGCAAAACAACTGCAAATTTTCCTTGGGCTGTCAGAGTAATAAAGTCTCATTTCTGATACTACCGACCTCTCTTCCTTCACCAGTGGACTCTTCTGGTATGTTGAACTTGTCTGCTGTCATCACACCTTTATTCTGTAAATCTAAAAGACAAGGCACTGCCTTGTTCAATGGAATAGGACAGCAGGGGGAAAAATCACTGCACATAAATTTAACAGTTTGAATCTAGATTGCACAGCAGTTCTTCACAAATAACTCTCACATCAAATGCAAGCCAGAAGCAGAGGACCTTTGAAAGGAAAGCACTTTACAGATTACATTCTCTAATAAATCTCATATTGCAAAACAGAGGGGAAGGAACTATTAGAAAACTGTTCCTAATTCATGTTTTATTACAAATTAATTATGCAAACAGGAATACAGATACTCCATCAACAGGCCTTCAGTCTATTTGTAATTCCTATCACTCCTGCTTTGCTTAAATTTATGATTTATATCTATTATTTTGGTTTACTTATGTTTTCCTGTTGTCTAGAATGCTTTAGAAAGAGCTGTGAAAACTTGGTGAAATCTATTTGGCAAAGCAAGACTCTCTTTACAGAAAAATTAACAGGGTTTGCCAAGCTCATGAGCCCAAGGGTTGTATCATTTAAATCTTTCTCTTATGCTCAGTGAAAAAAAGAAAAGCCCTTAGAAATAACTTCTTTGGCACTCAACACTAGCCTCCATTTAATTGTTCTTCCCATTGGCATTGCTGCTTCTCACAAGGAAAAAAAGTCCACTTTTACAAGTTCCTTTAAGGTCCTATTCAAATTCTTCCTCACTTCATTTCCACTGTCCTATTTTTTCTCTTCAGCTGTTCTCACCATACTACATTCATAGAAGACACCTTTCTTTTTCAGCCAAGTCCTAGACACAAACCAGAGATTTGGTGGTAGTTGTTGACTTATCTTCTTGGAAGATCTGTTGAATCTTTTCCAACCTTAATGATTCTCTTATTCTCAAACTTGCAAGTATAACAATTTTCACTCTATATAAATGTTTGCCCTATGCAAATTTGTGTATTTAAGCTTCCGTATGATTGTGCATTTTCAAAACTTCACTGTGGACCTACAGGCAAAACTAGCAGAAAGCCATGAGATTTAAGAATACAAGTTTGCTGAAGTTGACAAACCAACTGTTATTTGTGGATTTTCAAGAAAGATGATTTTTTATATTAGTGTTTAGAGTTTTTCTTTACTATTCAAAATTCTAGAATAGCAGTATTTTTGTCTTTGTGATGATTTAAGGTCTACCTATAGTCATTAATTACTCTTTGTGCGCCATTTGTTCTTTAGGCCCAGAAGACCTGTTCACTTCTGTTGACTAAGTATTTAATGTGAAGTGTTTCATAAAAGACTAGTCAGGGTTCACATTTATAAAATAAAAGGTAGAGTCTGATGGAATGGCATTGATTCTGTCCTATCCAAAGATAGCTGCCAAATTAAAAACAATAAAGTATAAGTTGAGACACATGACATTTCATTTCTGGTTGGCAAGGGAGAGTAATACATGAACCACAGGCAGGTCCATCAATCTCATCTGGCCAGAGATGAAACTCCATGTATAATAGCACATCATGTAGTTTTTTTTTATCTTTTGCTTTGCTTTGTGGCTTTCCCATAACATTCATCATTACAATAAAATGAGAAAATGAAAAATGATGTTTGAATGGTGTTCAAAATTATGTATGCTGAAAAAAACCACAAAACATCACCCTAACAGCAACAACACCCCCCCCCAAATAAATATTTTGCATACTGCACAGAAAAATGTATGATTTTTTCCTTTGCAAATATGACAATCTAAAAACAAACTCATTCTGGAGTCCTGGTTTCTCTTGAATATCGTGTTTATTGTCAGAGATATTTCTAAGCACATGAACAATACAGAAGTGGGGGCACTAATGTAACCAAGAGCAAACTTTGTAATTCCTACTTCTCGGGTTAGCCAGAGTACCAACTTATGGTGTCTCAGAGCAGCTTCATCTGCATCAGAGATGAGGCTTGTGTAGGGTTTCACTGAAAAATTCAAGTCTGCTCTTGCTCAGTCATCCGTTTGGTTTATAGTGGTGGATGAATGTTAGATATGTTACGTTTTCTTTTCTTGAGACGTGAGAATGCCTGTGGGAGGAGAGAGGGCTGTCAGTTAGCCAGGTAAGATATCAGTCTGCCAATCTTCCAGGAGTAAAGAAGAAGTGCCAGATATGGATACAAAAAAAAAAAACCCAAAAAACCAAACCAAACCAAAACAAAACGAAAAAAAACCCAAAAAAAACCAAACAAACAAACAAAAAAAAAAAACAAACCGCACAACACTTTCATCTTCATGTTTTAAAGTTTTAGAAAAGCTGATGTAATGTATGCTTATGCAGACACTCTCTAGGAACTAGGAAAAAAAGCTCTTGTCCTGGTCTTCTATCAGACAGCATTACAACTTCACCTGAGGTTTTAAAACTTATGGGCAACAGATATCATATTAGAGTTAACTTCCAAGTTAAACTTCTGAACTTGCCCAAC
Organism: Molothrus ater; assembly: GCF_012460135.2. Taxonomy (NCBI): domain Eukaryota; kingdom Metazoa; phylum Chordata; class Aves; order Passeriformes; family Icteridae; genus Molothrus; species Molothrus ater. The sequence continues at coordinate 108,478,280 of NC_050478.2, read as the reverse complement.
TTCTGTTAGGGATTAAATTAACCCTGTGAGAACAAGCAAGTGTAGTGTTTCTATTTCTCTCATGACCAAGAAGACTTTAGCCTTATAATCTTATTTAAAGTGTCGCCCTTGATCAACCATGTGCTTAACAGGATCACCACTATCTAGATTCCAGATCAAGTAGCTCACAACAAATTTACTGCATTGCTTGTCTCTCATGACTAATAGTCTACCGTCTTCAAATGCAGGACACAATTAGGAAAATCAAAAGCACTACCAGAAAAAGAAGATAAAGAGAAACCTTCTGTAAAAGCAATATATTTAAATATATTTCCCAAAGCAATCCTTAAAAAATAAGCACCATAGCTTCATAACCTCATAGTAAATGAAGAAAATCAAGGCAATGGAATCCAATTTTATAAAGACCTAATTAGGATGGTCAGCAAGGTTATTTGGCTTACCTCTGGGATTTTTTGAGTGTTTTCTGCATTTATAAAAAGGCCCATAATGAATATGAAATAGTGAAGAAGAAATAGTTTTTTAGGAGAATGATTCATAGCTTTTTAATACTGAAAACTCCATAAGCTGCTCAATACTAGAACTTCCAAAGGAGGCTTACCCTATATTTAGTATCTCTGTATGTCTGTGATAGATTATTTGCTCCTTACTTTGCTGAAAAAATGGGTAATGTAAGAAGGTAGGATTATTCCTTTTTTAATATTCCACTCCTCTGTATTAATAGATCTTACTCATTATATCTATATTTTTTAGTGAATCCTTTTGTAAATTTCACATCCAGTAAATTTTCAACATGGAATAATACTTCCAGCAGAAAAACTGATTACTTTTTCTCATAGTGGAAAGATTAAAAGTTTCATAAGAATGGTGGCAGGTTATCCTGGATGATGGAAAGGGTTAGGCATTGGCTACAATAAATCTCAGCAGATTTTGTAGTTTTATCTTGCTTAAACATGCATATACATACTACTTTAAAAGATTCTAAAGATTTTAAAATAAAGAATGTAAAGGCTGAGTTTGAAATCTGTTGCAGAATGTCTTTATGACCTTTATGGCATTATTGCCTCAGAATGTGTGAAAGGTGCAAAATGTACATCAGCCAGTCAGAACTACAAAACTCTCAAAAGTTACACCCTGAGGCATGTAGCTCCAACACCACTTGACACAGAGTAACTGCAAAATCAGCCATTTTACAGGAGACCTTATTAACTAAATGTAAAGATTTCAAGAGCTACTGTGTGCAAATAACAACCCTATGATTAGATTACTTGAAGATACATTTTAAAAAAAGGTTTAGATAGTAAAATATGGAGGAATTACTCTACCAGGGATGCCTAATTGAAATTGCAGGAGGCTTAAAATGGTAACTTTCAATTTGTCTTTCCATTTGTCTCAGGATAGTCAGCTATATATGCTTACGTCAGTGTCAGCAGTGCTAACTTCAAGCTTTCAAAATTCATGAGTCAGCCCAAAAGAAGTTTTTTCATTCACCTAAAAATCATTAGGTTGAATAAAGGTGAGTGGCTCATCCATTCTTTTCCATCTCTCCCTCTGTAAACTGCCTGGCTCATTTCTTTTCAGGAACTCTTTTCTTAACTCTGGAGACCAGAAAGTTGTGCATATTTCAAATGAAAACTAGGAAGTCTCTTGGCACCCCATTAAGCTTCAGGCACAGAAATCAGGGAAAAACAATATACACCATAGTCTCTGTGATTAAAACAGTTTCTATCTCAATTTTGATATGAGAAGAGTCTGAAAATCTCACAACTCTCAGTGTTCAGTTTGGTATAATGAGTAAAGGGCCTTTGGCCCAACACTCCTTTTTCCCTTTAAAAAAAAAAGTGTCAGGATAGTACCTGAATTTTAGAAAGTCCTTCTGAAGTCACAGAGGAATATGTTTCACTTAAAAAATCTGCAGTTACTCACTCATTTTTCAGTTTTGATGTAGAAATAGGGAATTATGGTGGATTTTGTGAACATTCTTCCTCCTCTTAACTTTTCTCTTTTCCACTTTTTTGTCAGCATATTCAATAAGAGTTAGTGAATTGAGTTCAGCCTAGACATCACAGAAATTGTGACTCCTATAGCTAGCCAGATAAAGGCATAAAAAGCCCAAAGAGTCACCTCTGTTAGCTAGTAAAAAGATTTCTAAAGACCTGGAATGAGATATATTTGAGGATAATATGTTTGAATAAATGTTTCCTATCATTAGTAGTTAAAGAAATGTTTCTATCCTTTAGCCTAATTATTTAAAAAAATAAAAATGAAATTGCAGAGGGAGCGTCTGGGGTCTCTCCTCTTGCTGGTTTTTACTATTTACCTGTGAACAGTACTATATTCCTTCATCAAATGGACTTTGTTAGGAGTTCTCATTCATCATAGACTTGCTGTTGAATGGGACAACTCATTTAGTTCCAGCAGACACAGAGGTGTCTGCTGGTACTAAATGAGTTGGTATTCCATGCCCTGGATTTTGTTAACAAAATTTGCTCCAGGAAAAGAAATAATAAATCTTCCAGCAATACAGAACAGAACTGATTTGGATGCCCCTTGGGTAATCCCTATGGTGCACTCTGAGGGTGATGAGAGATCTGGTTACCCCTATAGTTGATCTCAACTATATTTGAAAAATTGTTGAGATCAGGGAATGTTCTGAAAAGCAGATGTTCTCCCCATATTCATAAAAAGGCCCAAAATGTAATCAAAGAAAATCCTGCCCTAACCAGTCAACATCACCTCAGGCCCTGCAGAAAACTTCTAGTGAGTCCTCTTGGAAGCCACTTCTGGATTCATGAAGTAGAGGAAGGTGATTGGGAATATCTAGCAGTAATTAAAGCAGAAGAACCCCACCTGACCAACCTGATGACTGTCTTGCATGATTAAATTACTAGATCTGTGAATTAGTGTAAGGCAGCTGATATTGGCTACTTTGGTTTTAGCATGGCATTAGACACAGTATCTAAGTCAGGACATTACGGTCTAGATGAGTGAACTACCAGACAGCTGGATTGTCACCCTCTACAGAGAGCAGTTTGAGGTTGGTACTCTACCTGCAGGCTGATTACAGGTGGAGCACAGAGGGCTCTGTATTGGGACTGTTCCTTCCAATCATAATGATTTTATGGTTGCTACTAAATTTGCTTTCTAACCAACACTAAACAAAATGTCCTAGGTCAATGGCAATGATAGTTTGGTTGGAGAAAGTGTGGAAAAACTAGAGTCTGCATATATCAAAGATAATTTAAATCTAGTGAACTCTCTAGATCTTGTTTCAAGAGATTGTAATGGGGTTTATTTTCTATACTGCAGAGAAGTGATACGGTACTGAAAATAGTGTCAGTTAGAAGGGGGAGCCAAAGTGTCACCAAAATACCTTGTTCACTTCTTCCTCCTCTGTTACTGTGATAGGTTTGTGTGTGTGGGTGGATGCATATATAGACAAACAATAGTGTTTCCTTATTTCTTCCTCTGTCCTTTGTCAGCCTGTTAACTGAGGTATGATAATACCTTCACTTTGAAAAATCGAACATAAATGGATTACTTTGAGCTCAAAGTAAAACTCCAGTTCCTAGCTCTAGTAATATATAGTGGAATTTTCCAGACTGATGTTTCTACAGGACAGGATGAATCCTGTCTCTTCATGTTAAACAAAAAAAAAAAGTAATCCTAAAAGTAAATCAGTCTCAAGAAGCAGGTCTCAAGAAACAATGGTCTGAGCAGTTAATACACAAACTTTTATTTGAAACGCTGATGAATGGGAGGAGAAGCCGGACAGAAATCCAAAATTCTCTTCTTTTTTTTTTTTTTGGATAAAAAAATGTAGCAGAAAAAGAAGTGCAACAAGGTGTGGATGAAGGAATGGAGTCTAATATCTGATTCATCTAAATGTCTAGAAAATTCCAGTCACAATCATATTCAGGACATGTGCCTCTCCCAAAGCAACTAATTTTTCCAGTAAAACAAGCACAAAGAAATCATCAGTGGGACAATTTTATATTCTCATACAGGAAGTCCATAGTGAGGCCTTTGCACAAATTGCCCTGAAAAATATCAGTCAAGAGAGGAGAATGATGATCGTCTAAGAGTAATAGTTTTGGTGTACCATCTGGAAAAGGAGATTTTGAAAAAAGGAGGAAAAGGATCATGAAAACTCTTCTTTCCACAATAGTTTAAATACAAACTCAATTCTTTCAGAAAGTATATTCACTTTTAACTTCCATGAGGCTGGTTTCTACTCCCAGAAATATTTCTTTGACCCCTAAGACACCTTATCTGAATCAAGGACAAAAGACTCTTTTCACAAATGAAAACTAGAGGAACAACCTCTACAGCAACATCAGCAAGAAAGTTAAATGCACATTCAAAGAACAAGTTAAAACCCTAATTGTGAAATTCATGAAGTGGCAACTTTGAGATGCAGATCAATCAAAGGCAGGATTGATACAAGGGCAGGTATAGATTCCTCCATCTTCATTCACTGGAGAGTATGTACATACTGCATTTTGCTGCAGTTTCTTAGCCCAGGACCCTTATGATTCATTGGCAGAAGCTACACTGTGTCAGCTGAAATGCAGCTAGAAACTGCATCATGTTTCCCTTAGCAGAAATCTCTCCTTGCATACCTGACAGGTTATTCTGCAACCATACTCTTAAAAATTTTTTAAAAAGAAAAATTCACGTTTCTTACTGAGACAGCCACACTCTATTTTCTGGAATATATATAAGAGTTATTAGAATGCTAGCAAGTTCCTATGTATTAGCAGCATCTCAAAATACCTTGGCGTAGATTGATCCTTCACTGATTTCTTCTGACTTGTCTGGAAGGCCATGTGTGTCTCGTGTCACTGGTAGCATTGCTGAAGGAAGAATCACGAGAAATTCAGGACAGCTTTCTAAAACTGCATACAGCAAACACAGCCAGGTTATATGTTCAATGCTGTAACTCAGAATAGCAAGCAGGCAGGTGAGAGACTAAATAAGATTAGGAGATGGCAGCATCAGCTAACCTACTGCAGTGTCGGTGGGAGGTGGAGAGGCAGGGGAACCTGTGCTGTAGCAGCCAAACATGTCTTCAGTGTTGTCTGCTCAGTATGCAGATATTTAAGATTACAAGGTTGAGGGAGGTGTTCTTTATCAGGGTCCTCTTCTAGAGGTACATGATTTGTGAAGGAATGGCTGCTGAAAAAAGGAGCTTGGACAAACATGCAAATGGGTACTCCTCATATTCCTTCTCTCTGATTTCTTCTGCTGTGTTATTTGGGAGTCATCACCAACTTCTGTATTTTCATATGGCAAAATCAGAAGCACTGTCAGCTTGGCTTGATGTTGATGGACCACTTACTGTGAGCATCACAGGTAGCTGTAAGGAGCATATATTTTTACTCATTATTCAAATCTAACCTAGCCTTCGTAGTGCCATAGTGATAATATTCTATGCAAGTTTAATAAGTTGTAATGAGTAAGTAAAATTTATGAAGCGTGAATCTGGGATTGTTTTTTGTAACATTCATCTTTTCCATCCTACAGTAAATAAATGGTTATTCATTTGGAAGTGTCAGAGATAACTAACAGGAGGTATTTATTTAAGCATCTTCTCATTTTGCACATGTGCAGAGCAATGATTGGTATTTAGTATTTATGAGTCTAGGGATCTCTTACTGTGTTAATGCAGTTGTAGTTCTCATAAATTTGTATCTTTAATACTTAGAACATTTGTACGTTTTGGTGAACACGGAGGTAATGTAATGTGGAAGGCTGTACAGTCCCATTGCTTCATCCTTGAATGAGTGCTGTGATTCTTGTACGGCCTTCAGCAAACTATCCCTCCTCCTCTGTGGTTGGTGGCCTGTTTTTACAGTGGTCCTTGGAAGAAAGGTGCCACACATTATCTGTGTATTTTTCATTGTTCTGAGAATATCCTCAGAGGTTTTACCCACGTCTTTGGAGCAGCTAGTTGAAAACTACGCTTCCCTTTTATCAGACCCTGTCACTCCTTTATATTAGACAAAACATGTGATAGGAGATGATAACTAGCAAATAGGATATAACTAATGTCCAAAGATTAGAGTTTGTGACTTCTAGTTTTACTTGGGTCCAGGCATTGTCTTGATAATTTACACATAGATATCTTTTTGCACTTCTCAAGGACTCTCAAAAGCTGTGATGGTTCTGGCTGCTACTTGGCTGTCCTGTGAAGACATGCATAAGGAAACATTTTTTCCCTCTGAAAATATGCGAAGGCTGTTCCCTTTCTGTTCTGAGAGTGGTGCATGTCACTCTGAAAGAGGAACATTAGAAGGTGAAAATCTAAGTTTGCTTATTATTTCGTGTAAAGTCAGTTCCATGAATGTTGTCCTTGCAATCTCCCAAGAGTGTCCCAAAGGGTTCTGACTCCTCTTTAAAGGTGGATAATGTTGCCAAGGAACTTTGACATTGCTGATAAATGATTCTACATAAGGGTGAATCATTGATTTATTGTCTGCGGTGTGAGATTGGAATTTGTAAGAATGGAGTATCTATGGACTTTTATAGACTGTTATTTGTAGCCGTAGTTTTCTGCTGGCCACTTCTAAAAGAGAACTGCTGATAATGTGGAGGGAAAAGGAACAGATAATGTAACATGGAAATTCTTAAATACTGTGGAGCTGGAAATTAGTGAGACATCATCAGTCACTTGACCTTCAAGTGAGCAATGGAGGTGTTTGTCGCATAAAATAAAAGCTCTTTGGGAGAGTTCCAGAAGGGAGATGAGTGGGTCAATTTACTGCTTGGCTCCTGTCTGTCTCTGCTATGTTTCTTCATTCTCTACAGCTCCTAATGACACTAGCCAGGCTGAGAGAGAGAGAAGAGTCTCTCTTTCTTGTCTGAAATTGCAAATCTAATTCAATGTTAGCCCATTAGATCTGAATTCTGCCTTGGTGATAGCCATTTTATAATCCTCTAATCAAAAATGAGAAAAACCCAGCAATAAGCACACAGTTATTTCCATTGAGCCAGAAAGTGATATTGCCATCATTTATCTTTGTGGTTATGTCTCATTAAGAAAGTTTTATGTTTTTACACTTTTCTCCCTCTTTACTTTTTATTCTATATTGGTGCATGAAGAGAGGTAAAGGGGTACTTTAAAAAAAATATAGTTTGTAGGCAATTTGAATCTCATCTAATTAGTACAAATATTTTCCAGCAAAAAAATGGGATTTAATTTTAAAGTATGAAAGATAACCAAAAATATATTGCAAGCATTTCTGAAATTTGACTTCTTACAATCAACATTGTAATCCACACATTGTGGTTTACACAACGCACTTAAGTGCTTACAAAATATTAATTGGATCTTATTTGAAAACATGCAATTAAATCCTTAAGATATTTACAATATTTTGGAAAATCATTGTCTTTTAACTCCCTGCAGTAACTAAGCACCTTGGAGCCACCTGCTCACCATCCTCCTGTAGGAAGAAGAATCAATAGAGATAAAAAGTCTAAAACTTGAAACAAAGCAAAATATAACAATTATACTAATAATAGTAATTATAATACCAATAATAATAATAATAATAATAATAATTGCAAAGAAAATGAGTAAGAGATGGTAATTAAACCAAAGAAAATAAAATTGATACACAATATAATTGGCCACTACCTGCTGATCAATGGCCAGCCTGTCCCCCTGTAGAAATTGGCATCTCCCAACCATGCTGTCCCAGGTTGTATACTGGCCACAACATTCTGTGGTATGGAATATCCTTTTGGCCAGTTCAGATCACCTGTCCTGGCCATGGTCCCTCAAAGCTTCTTATCCAGCTCTTCCCTAGCAAAGCCTGGGAAACAGAATAGTCCTGGACTTAGGGTTACCAACTGCAAAAACATCAGTGTAAATATTATTCTCATACTGAATCCAAAGCACAGCACTGTATCAGCTGTGAAAAAGAAAATTAGCTCTTTACAACAGGAAACCATAACGTCAGCTAAGGAATTTTACCAGCCACAAGCAATTTACAAACAAAAAAATTGATGACATCCATCAAATCACTTATTATAACTCATACACACCTAATAAGAGTAATGATAATATGATAATAGGTTTTCAAGTGTGTTCATGTTTTGGAAGTGGATTCTTCAGCCTTTAACTTTTTCTTCAATATAGTTGTCTTTAGTAATGAGATTATTGAACGGAGCTAAAAGCATTTCCCTCCTCTCCTCCCCTCTCCTCTCCTCTCCTCTCCTCTCCTCTCCTCTCCTCTCCTCTCCCCTCCTCTCCAGAATATAAGGAAAAGATCTTTGGAGAATGCATTTCCCAAGAGTAGAATATAAAAAAACAAGACAAGGGATGGATCCTGAACCAACTTCCATTATTATTACATAACCAAGTCAATGTATCTTACTTTAAAAAAACCCAAAAACCCAGAAATATAGAAGGGAATCTTACTTTAAAAAAACCCAAAAAACCAGAAATATAGAAGGGAATATCATTAATACCCGTCCTTACAAATTCCTTTTCTGACCACTAAAGCATGTCAGTGTACATTCCGTGTTTACTTTTCCCATGGGTGTTTTTTGGTGTGGTTCCAAAGAGATGGTCTACAATGTCAGAACATGCATACTTGTCCTGCACATGCTTTGTAGACATATCTGTCATGAAAAAGAATCCTTGCCATCTAGAATGCTGGGAAGTGTCCTCGGCTCCCATAAAACTAATTTCCCAACAAGCTAATTACTGGAGTAAGAATTTCTCAAGACAGGAATTATATCAATGCACTTGCAGGAATAAGAGCTTTGTTGGAGAGAGCAAAATAAAGAAAAAAGTAAGCTAAAGAAAGCAAAAGGAAGGATGTAAATAAAAAAAAAAATCTTTCACCTATGGATTATTCTTACTTTTTTCTTGATGTAGCATCACATCAGGTGCTAACCAACACTGTGAAAAATACTACATATTCCTGGTCTCCTACTAAGATTAGATATTCCTAGTTTCAAAAAAAGCTAAATGAAACTGAATAAAGTACTGAATTTTAGTTGCAGCTCTCCAATAATGAGTATCTGGTGTTACCTACTCAGCTGTACAGCTTGTCCAGCCTAAAAGTTCTGTAGTGTGATTTATATACATGTCAAAATACTGAGCAAGCTTAACGGGTATGCGCTGGTTACCTTGCAGCACAACAGAAGCATAATACTTGCTTACTCTGTAGTTTTGCCAATCCCTTTCTAAATACTTTGCATTATCACATCAGGGTAGATGTAAATTTAATTGAAAAATAGGAGCTGAGTAGCTGCTACACCTAATGGGCCAGTGAAGTGTGCAGACAGAGTTCTTGCATTTCTGACTGCAAAAGCAGGTGGAGATAAAGGTTTTGAGATCCTAAGGAGCATACACATTGGTTCTGTTGAGCAGGTATGAGCTCTGTTTGTTGTTGTTCAGCATCTCTGGTATATCAGCATGCTCTATTGCAGGACAAGAAAGAACCTGACACCTTCTGGGGAATGTCAGTGTCCATGTTTCTCTACAGAAACACCCATGTGCCATAATCCAGGGGCTCGGGGGGGCTAGCCTTGACCAATTGGTTCTATGCCTCTGACTGGACTTTAAATTCCTAGAAATCATAGAGGAAAGCAGTGAATTGGGAGCAATATTGTGGGCAGAGCAAAGCCACAGGACACTAAGCAAAAGCTGTGTTCATTTCTAGTCTATAATTTATCTTGCTTATTTCCATGTGATATCAAAGGTGATATTCAGATAGTTTTAACAGATAATTAAGGAAATGGCCTAAGTGTACCAGAACCTGATGTATTGTCAAGCAAATTGCCCTACTAGTCATTATTTTTGCATCCTTTGCTATCTTCTTCCATGCAGTGCTGGAACATTTATTTCCACTGAGAAATGCAATTTTACTATAATCAAAATAATGTACTTGTCCACTTTGGTGCTCAAAGCAATTGGGAAGAAAGCCTAAAACTTCATTATTTCCTTGATTCATTTGAATAAAGTCAAAAAGCATTATTTTAATGAAGTGGAAATATGCTTTCTGACTTGGATTTTGGTTTGAATATTGTAGGGAAATGTGTGGCTTAAGTAGGTATACTGGATCAAATGCTAAGTGCATTACCATATTTTACATAAGGATAAGGTTTTAGAGAGTTGCTTGAAAAACTTGATAGAACAATTTTCTAATGTTTAAGGCATTCAAAATCAAAATGCTTCCCAAAGAAGCATTCTTGATGCCACCAAGAATTCTTTTCAGAAAATTTACAATGATGTTGTAATGTTTCATTTTTATATGTCTGCATCGAGCCATTTGACAGTCTCCATTTACAAATCGTGCATCTGATTCTTATTGTTTTTGTATCCTTAATAATACAGTAGCATTTCTTAAACTATGTTAAAAATAAAACATCCAAAGTGAGTGAGTGAGTATTTTGTTTAGTTATGAGTTTTTTCAGGTTCTGTTAAGTATAAAAAAACCACTCACATTAACACCTTTTTTATATATTTTTACCCTGTTCTGTTCTATTTTCTTTTTCACTGAATAAAAATAGATATTATTGAAATGAAAATAATTCATCGTTCCTAAATTAAGGTTTTTAATAAAAATAAATGTCCCATTTCAGTTTTCAGAAAGTCTTTCTCTTTGCAAGAAGGGGTTTTTTTTGGTCTTTTATGGGTTTTCTTTTATATCTGTGATCATAACATCTTTTTTAGTTTCTATGGCCATATTTTCTGTGAAAAGAGAATTCAATTTTTTGACCAGCATAGTAACTGCTGCTTATGCTGGACATAGCTTTGCAGATACATAAAAATAGCATTTTTCATTTGTTATCATTTTATTGTTTTGTCCCAAATAACATGTTGCCATGTCAACATCCTGATGTTGGTCCAATGGCTACAACTGGGTGCAGCATAACACACAATACGTGAGGACAAGGTGTAGAAGAAGCGATTAAAATCTGCGTTATTCTGTTTTGAGGCAGCGACCCACACACTGTTATTTCTGGTAACAAATGTCAGAAGCGCTTACCGCCCAGCCAGCTCAGAGATTGGTGGGTGCTCCTTGTTCTCTGTGACTGAACCTAATTTGGGATCACTGTTTTCACAGTCCTCCTTTCATTTCAGAGGGACAACAAAAAATGCCTGCATTCAGTGGGTGCCTCGTTCTCTGGAGTGCAGATGGTGGGACCCCAGGCTGCGCTGGGGGAGCTGCCCATACGCCCTCCCACAAGGAAGCCTGCAAGAGCTGCACAAAGCACCTTGTGAGTGACTTGGGGGAATAAATCTTTCTGGAATAACTTTAAAGACTGCTTGCCTTCCTTCATTTTGTATAGAAAGCTCATGCTTCCTCGGATACCTTTCCTAGCACTGAAAACTAAATCAAACCTGCTTTGCAATTTTAAACATTTTAACCTCTCAAGCCACAGCTAAAGTCATATATTTTCTGCATTCTCTCACCTGGCCTGCAATATTCCATGGTTTGTCTTGCTTTTGGGGGTGCATTTAAATAATTGCCTAGTCAGAGTAACCTATTCTAATCATGTATCAGTATTATTTTGGCCCATATAATTCATTCAAAGGAAAAGAGCTCCCTCATCTTTAGTTCCTAGGAAACCTTTTCTGGTAATTCATATTGACAGCAGTGAGTTGTGACATTTATCAGTGAGGTGAAGCTGACCAGCTGCAGGGCTCCTGACTGATTTACTCAGCCAACAAGCTGCTCATGATTCCAGCCAAGTATTGACTTTTCTTTCCCTTCCCTCCCCTCTAGTTAGAAAGAAAATACAGAGGCATTTTTTATCACTACCTTTTTTTTTACCAGTCATATTGAAAGAGAAAATGGACCACCTACAATATCTTCCCTCTAAAATTTAATTTCTTAATGCAAAAGTATTTTAATATGTTTCAAGGAAAGAAAATTAGCATTGAATCTAAAGAAGTTGAAATATAAAATAAACAAGCAGATTTGATCTAACGTTATTGGAATCACTTACTTCAATAGCAATGAGCTTCAGTCTCATAAACACACTGCCTGCATTCAAATGATCTCTGTGATGAAAAAGCTAAAAATTCAAACTTAGCTCATTTTCACTCTTCAAGTTCAAAAGCAAAAGCAAAATTTTCTGCAAGGATTCTAGGATTTTGTATTTTTAAGGCTTAGATACCAATAGAAATCAAAGATAGAGAATTTCCTGTATTTCTCTCACTTTTAAAGTTCCTTCTCTTTGGACTAACATGCCTGAGCCACAATCGAACTTAAGGAAAGCATGAGTATTTCTAGAACTGACATTTTCAAGCACCAGTGAATTACTGACTCACTCATTCTTGGCACTGATACATTATATCCATAATTGTTCTGCTTGAGGAGGTGACATTTCCAGAAATGGCAGTTCAGCGTGACAAAGGACACAACACTGCTAGGAAGATAAGTGAAAGGTGACAAGACCGTGCAGCTGCCAAGGAACAGGAGCTCTTTGGTACATCAGCACTAGATGCAACCAAGTTCAAGTGTTGTAATCTTGATGGAGATTCAAGTCAACCTCCATTGTTAATGCTCTCATCTGATTTCTGTGATATGCACTGCATGGAATTAACACAAAAGCTGTTACTGAAGCCTTTAAACCCGATGAAAGGGCATCCAGAGTGACTGCTGAGAACAGCACAGAGAACAGGTGGGTAAAACAGGTGAGAAAAAGGGGAGGGCAAAGTGGCTCAGAAAAGAACAGTCAGAAGGGGGCTGCTGATAGATCAGGGAAAAAAGTTGTCACCATTATGAAAAGAACTGTGGGACAGATCAAGTTGCCACTGGCACAAATGCTCTCACTTTGTGATGACTGCAATTTAAATATAATTTGCTGAAACTTCAATGTCTGTGCTAGAACTATTGAACCAGTTATTGCACTAGGGATCACTACACTCAAAGTAATCCCAAAAGTTAATCCATAGTTATCAAGCATGTGCAACTCTGTATGTTGCACATACCATCCTGATTGTTATATAAACCCATAGAAACTGAAAGACACCCAGCCATTCTTCCTGTGTAAAGACATTATGTATTACGATGCTCATATATAAAATGCAGCTATGTTTGAAGAAAGTGTGTATTTCTACAGATGCACTTGGGAAAAGGGTACATTTTCCATCTGTCCTTAGAGCAAGTCCTTTAACAAGAAAATATATTAAGTTGCCTATTTGAAGTGCTGTGGCTTCTTCAAATGTAGCTGTGAAAAACGCCTTTTGTCATTCCTCCCCAGTGCATTATGTTGTGACAAGACAGTCATGTTACATAACGTGATGGGGCTGATACCAAACAGCATGTGAAAGGTTTGATCTCTTCCACATTTAGTAGGACTACCCTGAACTGTGAGTGGCTGGACTTTGGAGGGTCTTTTTTCCTCTTTAAAGAGAAGGAACAAAGGAACACTCTGTTTGAAAGTCCTTTCATAAGAGCTGCCATCTGAAATTTTGCTAATATTTTCTTTACATCTATTAGCTGAAAACCATCTTCATCTTTAAAACATGCACATTGTTTCTGGCTCCCTCTTTCCACTGTCTTATCAAGAGCAGATTTTTATTAGGGCCTATAAAACAGGCTTTGATAAACTTAAGCACGTAATCCCGTATGGCTCATGGCAACACATGGTGAGGTGCATTCTGCACTGTCAGTGACCTACTGGCTTGACCCATTTACTTCTCAGTGCTGACAGCAGCAGGGGAGAAGGAGGAAGGAGGGCACCAAGAAGTCACTAGGAGAAGGAGGGACCAGCAGGGACGTAGGAGGCTGAAAAGCAGGAGTTCTTTCCATCTACCACCCTGTATTTTTGAAACTATTGCCATTTTAGACTCCCTGAATCCAGTGTGTTGAGAAAGTTGCATCTTTTCAGAAGTATACTGAGGAATTATTTCCCCTGCTATAGATTAAACCACCACAATGTAATCCAAAAACAGTGTAATCCAACTACTCTTAATAGAGTTATCCCAGAGATAGCATTGGCCCATCAGTGTAATTGCTGTGGGTTAAGTGGCCTCAGAAACCATATTAAATGGAGATTTTCTGTGTAGCAAACAGTTTTTAGCAAAGAAGAGTTTGAAAAATCAAAGAAACTAGTCTTTCAGCTGAAGACTTTAAACCAATAAACCCAACCCCTCTGTCTTTCTGAAAAGTAAACCTTTACTGCATTTTACTGACCTACTTGAAACTGTTTTCATACTCAGAGGTCAGCAGAAGCAGCTGGGACAATACTGTAGAAGAAGAAAGAAAACAGTGGAAATGAAAAAATATAAGGCAAAAACTCATGAAACTTTACAGTTATATCATATTTATATGTAATAACTGTATAAACAATGTTCTTTTGATGAATGATATTGTACAGTATAGTGATAGTACTTGCAAAACTCTCCCTGGAACTTAACCAACCATAATCCAAATCAAGACAATGGCTTTGATTACATGTTATACCTTCAGTGACACACATTCTCAGTCACAGACTTCAACGTGAGCAAATAGCAAACATAGCTTTTAAAAAGTAGTAATCAGAGGGAAAATGAAATAACTTCAAACATTCAACTTAATGTCAAATATGTCAGTATGCCAACTTCCTAACACAATTGTTTCTAAAAGGAGAGATTGTGAACTGACAAGTTAATAGATAGGTGCTTTCATTATTACGTTTTCCACAACTCCAGAAAGTGAGGTCATGTTTACTTTTGCTATCACCAAAACTCAGGAGACAGGCTACAGAATGATATCAAGGCCCGAAAATACACTGTTGTAGGAAGACTAGGATTATTTTCCTGGATCAATCCAAGATTTCTTCTAGAGCTTTGTCCTGCTCCTGAAAAAATTCAAGAGTTTATGAATCACAAGACTGATTAGAGACATCATGGTCTACATTTCCAAGTGTTTCAGTGAGACAACATTTATAAATTCTAATTGTTCTAGGGAAGGGATCTTTATAACACACTGTTAAAATTCGATTTTACAATTATTAGAAAGATGCTTTTGCCTGAATTAAGGGGCAAACAAGACTATATGCTGAAGTCAATAGTATAGATTTTATTTAACAATCAATGTGAGGTAGAGAGAGATAGAAAGAAATGGAAAAAGAGAGCAGGGAAAGAAATAGAGTGTCAGAGAGTAAAATTAAGAGGAAACAATCTGCCACCCTTGGATCCAGATGGCATCCTGTTGGTCCTCTTCTGGTCTTCTCAGTGGCAGGGATCCCAAGGTCACTCAAAACTCATCATTTATACATTTTAGCAAACAAAGGAATCAATGCTCAACAGCTAACACTTCTCTTTATCCTACCATTTAAATGATTCCAATGCTAATCAGTCGTATGCTCAGTCTTCCTCCTCTCTTGAGTTGGGCCTCACATCTTGAGTCAGTGAGCTAATTTTCAGCACAGCTGCTGAGCTGTCTTTCCTTGTGGGTACATTCTTCTCCTCCAGTCTTGCTTAATTGTCCTTAAAGCTAAGATAATTGGACAATAGTACCACCTTTATCTTATCTCAAGTCAGGTGGCTTAACTCACATTCAAATTCTCAGAATCCAGGAGGTATATTCAGGCAGGGGGTAGGTACAGGGAGCAGATCAGCTGTTGCTTCTTTGCACTGCTTGCTGCAGTGAGCAAAGTCCCTTGATCTTAACAGCATTTGGGGCAAGTAAATCTCTTACACATGTGCTAAAATTCTTCAGATTTTCCACAGTGTATTTGCATAGTGAAACTTCTCACTTATTGCTCAGCTGTGATACCCCCACTGTACTCCTTTAGCAGTCCTGCCTATACCTCACTCCTACCTCAGATTACTGGTGATTCAAATAATGATGAATGCATATGTCTGCTTAAAGACAGGCTATCCAAAAAATGTAAGCCTCTACTTTCTTTTAGTATTCTGGGAATAGCACATTTTGCCCTCTGGTACAACCCTTTTCAAAATGTGTTCAACATTATGTAAGTCTTACTCCTAGACTGAAGACTAGGAGCCAATACTGACCCTGTCTCCATGGCTTTCCAGTCTTTTGAGGATTTAGTCTATTTGTCAAGGCTGTAGAGATCCATTAGTCATTCATTATCCAAGTAATATAAAGTACCTGAACACTGAAATCAAAGTGAGAATTAATGGTAATCATGATATATAAGCATTGTCTACATAACCTAAAAACAGAGAGAGTGCAGGTTTACAAGTTGTGTTGGTTAAGTATGTAAATGTAAAATCATGCATATTCTCTGTGTGTGTTGGCTGATTTGGTAAATAGAAAAATTCCCCTTTTGGACAGTGACAAATGAAAAGCTGCTTCTTGTGAAGAGAAACTGGAAAGCACCAAAATTGTTTGTAGATTCAAACGATCTACAGGTTCAAACAGGCTTGAGTCCTTAATCTCTTTGGTTGAAGATTAACTAAAGGCCAAATGTGTACCTATTTGGAAGCTGTGTATTTATTCAGAATATTAACTGAGTCTTAAGACAGGAAGAATAAAGAGTGCCTTCATTCAAAGATAATAAACCTCAGCTGTTCAACATTCATATCACTTAACAAAATTAGAATTATATAGCAGAGCCTTGACTGATTGTGAAGTGAATGAATTACATGGCCAAAATGGAGTTCCAAAGCAGGATACTGGAGAGCATGACTGAGTTAGAGTGTAAATATTACAAAGAGAAACAATTACATGGCAGTGTCTCCCAGACATTATAATTTATGACTTTGATTCAATTAAAATAATTTCAGAGCATTCTAAGTGCAAAGAAGAGAACTCAAAGCCAGTAAAGCTATAAAAAATGGCTTTACAGATGGCTGGTTTGTTCTATAAGAAAGCAGAAGGTCCACAGAAAACTTTTAAAATATCCTCCTGGTAAGTCAAAATTTGCAGAGTTGATAACAAGGTGAAGAGGACAATCATACAAATTAGTTCTAGGAAGATGGCTTGGGAAAACAGGCACTTCATTAAAAACTTTTTTTTTCCTCAGAGACTCAAAAAATTAGTTCTTCTGCAGAAAACACTCACATTTTGAAGTTATGTTTTCTAGGGATAGAGTCATCCATGGCTTCCTACACAATATATCACATTTAAGATACTGAAGACCAGATTCTGGCCACATGTTTATGCAGATAACAAAGTAAATAAAGATGAGGCCTCTGAGATTACAACCTATTTCAGAGACAGAACAAATACTCTGCTGAAAATTTTGTAGAGGTAAGCTCACATCATAATGTGAGTTTCTTCTATTCTCCCTTTCTTCCCAGTTTGTTACATTTCTTTTTGCTTACCTTCTCATTTATGAAAGATCTGCACTTGAATTGCCATCTTAATTTTTGTTGTTTTTTGGGACTTTCCAGGATGATTATCAGTAATCAAAGGCAAACTATAATTGCAAGGTTTGTACCATCAATGCTCAAACATTCAGGTTGCATAAAGAGAAGATTCTTATGTCCGTAAGTGCATTGTTCACATTGCTATAGAAGACATCCCATATACCACACTTACCTGCCATGATGCCTGGAGAGCGCTGTGTCACTCTGTTGCTCACACCTCATTTTAACTATTGAATCAGGTGCAAGGCAGGTTGCCATTTATAGTGTTTAATATGTTTCCTGCAAACGTGCAGGAAATATTTGTTTGAAGTTCTGAAGGAAGCAGTACTGATGTTCACAGAGATGCAACAAACTACTTGATGAAAGAAATCATTTTCAAGAAAGAGTCCTATGGGAGGAACAGAGGCTGTTTATTTACACAAAGATCAAAGCAACTTTCATATGAATTGATGCTAAATATTTAGTACTTGAATGACTAGTAAAGAACCCTCTAAACTTCTAAAGGAAAGAATAAAGATGGGAGACATATCCTGATATATAAATATATACATAGGCTCTCTGTTGGCAAAATCTTTTTTTATTATTTGCATTACAGTACTGTCTAGGGTCCAGCTTGAGATCAGACCCACTCTGTCATAGTGTATGTAAATACTTAGCAAAATACAGTCTTTTTTCTGACAAGCTTACCATGAAAACAGGAGAAGTTCAGGAAGGATGACAAATTCTGATTCAATTTGTGTGAATTTCCCTTATAACTTCAAAAATATGTACATAAAATAAAATTAAATAAAGTTGTCATTAAATTACTCCAAACAATGGAAATTGATTAGTGTGCATGTCAGGAAAACAAAATACGAACAAAAGACCCCATATACTACCTGCTCCTGATGAAAACTTTTCCAGGTTTTCTATCTATATTCTCATTTTCTTCATCATCCAAATCAAGTTTAATTACAAAAATCATAATCAGAGTTGGGTTCTCCTTACACAGCTACAGAGGATATTCAGACACAGACTGCTCAAGCACAAAAAATTAGATGAAAAACGAGTAGTGCAGGAATAGACACCCATCACCAAAGAAAAACATCTCTATGGGTTGTCAGCAGCCTCAACCTCACCCAAAATAGCCATCTCTAGCTGGCAGAAATCTCAGTCTCCCTCCTTAAAGGTGAATCCTGAGGTTTTGGGAGGAACTGTGCCAAAACTGATGAATATATCTAAGCACCAGAATTTCTGCAGCTAGGCAGGGAGCAGGCAACAAAATAGGTCAGTGGCATATATTTCTCATAGTTTACCACCTTCTTTCCAGCCTCTAGCTGCAGATCCCTAAGCCTGCAAGACCTTCCTCTAGAAACCAGCACAGTACTAACGCACATCTGTGACTCTGGGACCATGGTTAATCTGGAGCTAGGCTAAATTCACACTTCCTCAAATCAGAAAAGCTTTGTCCTCCTATGTGTAATGTACTACTTTCCACTGTATGGTCCTGAATAGTCCTCATTTCTGCAATACTTTTCCTAATAGCACAATAAGTGTGCTATCTGCCACATGTGGTTTGTTCTCTCTCTTGCTCTTACTACTTTCAATTTAAAATAACATATAAAGACTAGGAAGAGTAGGCTGTTGGCTACGAGGAGGAAATAAAGTGAAAAACTGACAGCAACCTGTAACAGACATTTATGAGAAAAATCTTTTTTGTTTTATATTCCTTCACATATTCAAAGTAGATTCTTCAAGCTACAGTCGCTGGTGTGGTGTTCATTACTCTTTCTTTCTCCTCAAAGAGGAATTATGGCTTTTGAAACTTAAACAGTGAAGATTTTTTACTCAGTGTAAAGGTTTATAATAAACATGCTATAATACAAATTAGACTACCTCAAACAAACAAAAAAAAAGGACCACTGCTTTAAATTCCTAACAATGGGAAACCAGTAAAAAATTAAAACAAAATCTACTGTGTACTAAGCCTTGTAGACAATTTCAGGCACTAAACTATATTGAGCTCAGGAGAATTGACTCCCTTCTTTTCAGTGCCTAATGGAGGTCATGTCCTCCTTGGTTCTAGTAGCTACAGACGTGTGAAGTGTCTGCACTAATTCTCTGTGTGACCTCAGACAGGCTCATTTGCCTGTCGTGGCACTGCTGGTCCCTGCTGGATACTTGACCGCTTAAGTCTAAAAATGTCTGGGCCCTGAAGTTCTAGTCCAACCTCCTTGCCATGGGCAGAAACACAAATTTTCCATATCTTCCCATGAGAGCTCAGAGCCATTGGTATTAATGTCAGCCATTGATGTTATTGTCATGAAGATTTCCTTGAAATTAATCCATTTTTCCTCTTTTCAATTTTGTCTTATTTTGTTGGATAACATTACACTTTCTGTAACCTAGTGTAAAGTTTATTTAACCAGAAGTCCATTTACAAATATTACAGCTGCTTGGAACCTTTCAAAATTTACCTTTTCTTTTTTTGGCTTTTTAATAGCAGTTTATTGATACCAAAATGTTTCAAAAAATTGTATAGATTTCAACATCAGTTTTAATGGCATGATTTTCAAGGTCATGGATGGATGAAATCTGTAGCAACCCTAAAAGACATATATAGACAGAAAGAAATATTAGAAAACTAATCTTTTCACTACACAAATGCATGTACCTTTTTGGAAGAATATTTATTATCCATGTTTTGAACCCAAACAGCAATAAAATTTTTAACTGGTACAATAAAACCACGTTGTCAGTTCTCAGTCAACCATTATATGTGTATGTTAGGACAGTGTAATTATATCTTCAATTTGTTTTTCGTCAGAAATACATACCTAACAGGATACATTCTAATGGTCTGTCTCCTCTGGGTTTAAAATATTCAATATTTCATTAATGATCTAAAAGGAACAGAGGGCAGGCTTATTAAGTTAACAGATACCATTTCCTGGGAAGAACCAAAAGAATGTCAGAGGACAAGGACAGAATTCAAGATGATCGTAAAAAAATCAAAGATATGGACAGAAAATATTACAAGATTTAGTAGGGGTAAAAGCATGATCCCGTATTTAGTCATGATTAATTCACTACATAAATACAGGATGAGGAATAACAGTCTATAGACAGTTCTGTGAAAAAATAAATGAAGGATTGTAAAGGGTCACAAAGTGAACATGAGTCAACAGTGTCATGCTGTTGTGAAAAAGGCAAATGCCTCAGAATCTGTACAGCAGGATGTATGAGAAAGACTGACTGGAAGGAAATGTGAAGTAATCCCTCTGCTTTGTTCAATGTTTTATTCAATGCTATGGCCTTAGACAGAATATTGTGTCTAGTCCTGGGCAGTATACTTCAATAAACTCATAGATCAATGAAGAGAGTCTGGGAAAAAAAAAGAAAAAGAAAAAGATCAGAAGTTTTAAAATATGGCCTATGGGCAAAGACTAAAGGAAATGAGTAGTTTAATTCAGAGTAGAGAAGACCAAAGAATGGCATTTGCTTTAAATAACAGTTAAACAAACAAAAGGATGAGATGTTTTCTTGAAGTTCTTTTCTTGTCCTAGGATTTCATGATTCCTGGCTGCTGAAGTAAATAAGACTATAGTTCTGTGGAGCAGAGACACCAGCCAGAAATACATAAAACCTCCAAAATAAAAACAGAAGTATCTTTAAATTTCTCAAAGTCTTATTATAGGAACTTGGAGAGAGAAAAGAGAGTAGCTGCATCAGAAAAATACATCATTAAGTATCAGCAAAGAGTCTGTGTAATTCACTGGATAAGAAGTTAAAGTCTACTTGTTCCCTGCCATCTCTAACTTACTCCTACTCCAAAATTCATAGAATTAATCATTGAATGGTTTGGGTTGGAAAGGACCTTAAAGACCATTATGTTCCACCTCCCTGCCATGGACAGGGACACCTTTCACGAGACCAAGTTGTCCAGAGCTCCATCCAACCAGGCACTGAACACATCAAGGGATGGGATATCCACCACTTCTCCATCAATGCAAAAAATGTCTTGAGATTTTTAATAATCATTTTGCAATCAAACTAAAAGCAATTCAAGGTATAGCTTCTCTTCAAGTATAATAGTCAAAGAGATATATTAGATAGTACAGGAATTTAAATTTCTGTGTCTATAAAATAATCACTTTGGGGTTGTTTTTGTAAGCATAAAATCAGAAGCAAATTTTAGACCCTCTAAAAAAAGTCTTGAGTGACCATGTGCTGTATTTCTTAACGCAGATATCTCCATAAAATCCTTAAATCAGCTCTTTATTATACTACCCAAGTGGAAAAAGTGAATTGGTAAGGAAGTTTCAGAATTAAGTACTGGGAAATGTGGTGGTAAAAATCACTGCAAAATAAGCAGTTTACACAATATAGGTCCTAAATACAGTTAATTCTTACTTCTACAGTGAATACAGTTTCTGTGATTCACAAAGGAAATAATATTCATCTTATTTCATCCTGTAGGAAGGAGCTGCCTAAAAGGAAGCCTGCTGAAAACACAAAGCACTGACACAACATTTCAGATATTCTATAGAAGCAACATACAGAGACTACATCATTCATCAAGCTGCACATACTGTTCCTTTGCAAACAGGTTTTTTCCCCTGTTTTTTTTTTTTCCCAGCTGCCAAAATGGTGAGGAAAATCATTTAGTTCAAGTCATATGAGTCCCCTGTGAAGGTACAGGACTGGACAATACTTGCTAAGACTTCCAGACAAAATAGGACAATACAGAAAACTCAGAACAGCAGGGAGAGCATAAAACTAGAAAATCTTGGAAGTTGCGGTTGTTTGTCTCCTCACTCAAGTAGCTACAATGAACTAAAAATGTTGTACCCAGAAAATTCCCTGAAATCTTTCCTGTCCCCAACTTCATTCCTGAAGTATTCACACTGAGGACCAAGTTCCTCTTTCTGCTTTGTTGGTGGGACAAGGAGAAAATAACCTAGGCTTGTGTGTCACTAATGGCACAGGTGCCATCGAGACCAAATTGAAAAGGTGTGGGGCTGTCTAAATAGGAAAACAATTCCCCAGTTCAGAAAAAAAAAAAAAAAAGGTACTGGACACCAAAAACTTTGTGACTTGATAAATAGAACACGACACCAGGTAGCAATAACAAGAAAAGAGTTTTCACTTTAGGAAAAAAAATCTTATCAGCCACCCACCATGTGCTATAATTTAAAAGCTTTTGAGCAAAAAAGCACTGCTTTACAGCTAAAAGGTTTAAAATGCTGCAGTATGTAGACCAAAAGTCTTGATTAGCTGTGGCAGATGAGTCAGCAGAGAAACAGTTCACAATGCAGTGCAGACCTTACATTTTGACATGTATTGTTAAGGGCTCCCCAAAGTCATTCCAAAGAGGCAAAGAAAGAAGGAAAAAAGAAAAAAAAAAAAAGAAAAAAGAAAAAGAAAAGAAATTGAGGCATAATGAATTCAACCTTGAAAATAACAGAAGGGAAAGGATATGAAAAGGAAGGGCATAGCATTCTTCATCGTCATAGATTTTGTGGAGATTTTGGAATTAGCATACAAAATTTAGTCTTTCCTGCCACAGGGGATTCCTCAAGATGTCTATGTATTGGATTGTCCTGATGCACTCCAGGCAGAAACTTACTTTTGCAGGCAGGGAAGTAGTGTTTTAATATTATGTGCTACAACACAAGCCTTCTTCTATTTTTGAGAGAAAGAAAATGTTGCATAAATACAGTAACAGATGTGCAGTAGTGCTGGATGACTACACACTGTGCATCTATCTGTGAGTATAACATCTATAAATCTAAAGAAACATAGATAATTTGATTGAAGGGCTGGATAACACATATCCCAGAAACATGCTGGTTCTGCAACACTCATGTAGAGTTAGCTGTTTCTTTCAGAACATTATGAAGTTGAGCTCCCAGAGCAGAAGTCAAAAAGGGAAAAAGGAAGACATAAAAAAGAGGTTCTGACAGTTCCAGATCCCAAGATATTTCGAGCAAGAGTCAAAATTCTGTCATTAATATTCCAGGTTTCTACAGGACTGAATTCCATGAGCGTTCTAGGCAATCATATGAGATTGCAGTCTGGTTTAAAAGTGAGATGGTTTTCTTTAATCTCTCAAGGTCTGAAGAGTTCCTGTTAAATGTGAGAAGGCAGAAGTTCTCTTGCATTATTTAGCATGGCTACATGATGGGAAACATTTTACAGTGTCCTCTTGTTGGAATTGCTACCCTTTCCAGTACAACAACCAGCTATAGATGTGACTTGGATCAGGATATTGCAAGAAAGGGCTGCAGAACAAAAGCAGCAGCTCACTGCAAAAAAAAAGTTAAATTACAAGTCCACCCTCCTACTGGGGCTATAAAGTCAAGAGCTGAGGTAACAGTCCCACTTTCTCCTTAGACAGGGATACATAATGTACTCACAGCTGCAGCAACATAGGGAAAAAATAATATGACAGCAAAGCTTTTCTCCCTGCCTGGATAATACCAACAACAGCTTCTGTGTCTCTGCACTGAGCTGTATATGCCTAAATTTTGAAAGATTATCTTCTTTTTTCTTTGTATCCTGAGCCTGAACTGAACGAATAAGTTATAAATAATTAACACTCAAGCCTATTTAAATTTCAAAGGTAGTGGAAGTCTTCCTCTCTAATTTTCTAGATTGGTACACACTGTTTTGATTCCAAAATGTTTGTTAAATCAGTAGAGGTGGAGTTTTTTCCCTGTACTTGTTGGAATGTGATCAAAGTCTTAGAAGGTATTAGGATGAGGAAGCAGTTTCCAGAAGCATCATTTTAACCACTGTGGGTTAAGTCATGCTCTTTTTCTAGTATAAGAATCCTCTCTTTCAGTTGTTACTAATATAGTTCAAAACAGACTTAAGAATATAAATAGAAATACTGATGGATTTCACAGTTTACTGTTAAATTCCTATCATACTTTCACATCATGAGAGGTTTCTAACCACACTGTTAAATTTTATACAGTTCTTTACACATTATTATTTTCACTAGACTTATATTTTACTGTCTTATAACTGTACTGCATCTAAACACAGAACCATAGGGAGACAAGTAGATAAAAAGTGCAGATGGTGCTAAGAAAAATCTTTCAGCAGATCTTAAGCCAGACAGAACTCTGTGTGCTTTATATTGCAGCTGTGTGCAGTAACTGTAGACCATCATACTGCACAGATGGAAGTGCAAGTTTGAGGGCTATTGAGCATGTGGATTTTCCCAGTGTGTCACAATTACAGGAACATCTGTGCTAAATAACTTCAAGCTGATCCACAGCAAAAATTGGCAATGTTCAATAACTCTCAATATCCTCTTTTTCCCCTGTGGTGAGATGGCCTAGTGATTGTGAGTTGGACTATAGTATAAAACATGTAGCTTCATTATTTCAGGGCCTATTTAGAGATTTCTCCCATGGTATATTACCTAAAAAATCCATATGTTTTTCTTTACTTAGCTCTATAGAGCCTGAGTTTCAGAGATGCCACATGCCTGCAGCTATCATTGACTTCCATTAGAGGTGTGGATATGTAGGTTCTCTGAAAATTGAGTCCTGTGGGGATATTTTTAATTGATTTTGATTTGCACAGGGAAAGGGAACAGTCTGGGTGGCGTGATCATAAGAGAACAGAAGAGAAACAGAGGCAGTTTGCCTGTAGGAAGGGATTAAAATCTATGAATACATCTGATATTTATATTGTGCCATAAAACAGAAAACATTCATCACTTTCTTTTGTCTAGTGGAGACAGTGGAGACAGTATTCCCCTGAAAAACTGTTACAGAACAAAAAAATGTTCCCAAATACCCTAAATGATATAATTACACGATCTTCAATATACTTAGACCACATTTTAGTAAACTTCACTGTTCCTTATCTATGACTGAATTAGGACACTGTTTCTCTCCCTAGATTCTCTTGCAGCGTTGGAAACCTGAGGATTTTTGGATGTAAGTGCATCACTCAAATATGACACATTACCAATTCCTCATGCACTGCCACAGAATGACTTTTCAATCCTTGTTGTCTTTAATTTCATCTAGAACACCACCCCAAAGAAGTTACCATATTTTTCTCACTTCCTCCCAGTAAAAGAAATAGAAGGATTTATATATTTTTTATGCTGCAATACAGTACAAAAACCTCTGCCTAATGTATGTTTTTCCATGCATTGCCCAATGTCATTTGGGACTTTCCAAGTGTATAATATTATTTCTCAGAAACTGTGATCACTCTTTAATGTAATAGACTCAGCAGTATAATTCCTTTCCTTGTATCTAGTGTGGTTTTTTATTTTCCTCAGTTCCACCCCAATTTCTTCCAAGAATACTATTATTCAACTAAATATTTCCTTGACTGCTTTGATGTTCAGACTCTTGAAATATTAGCGAACTAGTGACATGCATCTTATCTGACATTCAGCCAACTTAAACAGTGTTAGTTCTTTCATCTTTATAAACCAGCCTCCAGTTTTCGATAATTACTGCTACCTGGTTTTAAATTCTTCCTAGTTAATCTTTGAGTCTCTATGTACTGCAGCTACTATAATATTCTAACTACCATCACATCTGAACTACAGAGGAACTATAATCTTCTTGGTTTATGATATGACTCCTCAGAGGGAACAGCCAAAATCATATTGGCTTTTTATGCAGCCTTATCTCTTTGCCAGCTCTTGCATAATTTTTTTGCACTTCAATATGTATTCATACTAGGGTGAATGCATAGCTAGCTGATGTCTGAATATGGGTCTTCTCTTGTTCCTTTTTCAAAGATTTTAAGCTTCTAAGTAGGAACACTGAAAAAGCAAAACCAAAAACAAACAAACAAAAGAATTCAAAATAATAAGGAAAACAGACAAAAAAACCCCACTCCAACATAAAGGAGAGATTGAAGGATTGAAAGAATTTCTCAGTCATTTTTCCTCCTAGCCACCCATCCATCCCCAGTGCACACCCACCTGAAATCATCCAACAGCCCCTCTCCCAGCATTCTCTCTGCCAACTCTAACAACTGCCAAGTTGTCAAATGATTCTGTTATTGTGTCCCCATAGCAACAAGCTTTCTGGCCTGAGTGACAGTATTTCCATATTTTCAACTGGAAAATGTCCCAAATAACTCTAGGAGCACCTGGAGTTTTCCTGCTATGCATATATCTTTTTCTTTTCTCCTCCCAATGCTTCATATATTAAAAGGAAGTTATTTATACTCATTGCAACGGATGGTATGATGACAGCTGAGCTTTTGAAATTTGCTTTAAAATTCTGTAAATCTGTCCTTGCTGTGGAATTTATGTTCCTTTTGAAATATAATTTGTGAATTTTAATGCCATATTTAAAATAAAATTTTAAAAAATAGCAGTAAGTAACATATCAAGATCATGATAACTGAACAGCGAAAATATATAATGTATTATGCGACACATTCTTCAAGCTTTTAAAGTCAATGAGAAATAGAAGAGAAATGCAAAAGAACTGATGAAAATGTTTTCCTCAAGGAGGAACACATTTCTAACCTATGTATATCTAATACGTTACTCTACCGTATGCTTTGACTAATCTTCCAGAGCAACAGTGTTTTGATCATCCAGACTGATTATGCATATATTAAAAGGCAAGCAAGGTGAGGAATAAAAGCACAATAAATCCCACCAGTCTAAGTGAATTGGGTGAAATTTATACTGCTGAAAATATGGCAACTACGTCAGCCATCTCAAATTTTAGCAGTATTTTTCAGTTAGATTATTTAATCTCACTGATTTTTGAAGATGACTCCCAGTCCATTTATCATGGCTGGATAAGGTCTTAAGTGAAGGAGTTAGTGGGTGTTTTTGAAGCATGTGGAAACTACGTTTATCAGCACCATTACAACATTCACATAATATCACTCCAAGCTGGCATGTGAGTAAAAGAGAATAGGAGCCAGTTTACTGTCTTTTGGACAACCTGTGGGGTTGTCACAGCAAATGGTGAAGTCACCCCCAGCATCCTTGTCAAGTGCAGGTTTTGTGCCTAACTTGATCACCTAGGTTACCACCATAGTATCAACAATTTAACACCATCGTATCCTTTTATTTGGCTGCTTTGCTACATATTAAGCTTTCAATAATGAGTGACAGCTCATCCTATTAATTACACATTGCTAATTTTGGGGCTTAAGTCTATTATGGTGCTTAATTAGCAACTGTTTGCAATGATCTTTAAGAGGCTTTATTGAATAAAGGATTGCATGTCCAAAATATACCAATGCAAATAACACAAATTCACAAATTAAAAGCTTATTCTAAAAATTATGACCCCATATATGAAGGTTGGCTATATGATAAGGAGAGAAACAAAAATACTTAATAATTTGATGCAAGCAATTAATCATTTATGAAATAGTCAGCATTCTTTTAATCTGGGAATAATAGAGGAAAAAAATTAATAAAGTCTACTTCAAGGAGAGATCTGATTCATTGAAAATATTAATTTAAAAATATAGTAAGTTTATGGGGCAAACCTTGTAGACCCTATATAATAAACTAAAATGTGCTTTATTCACAGATTATGTCCTAACAGTTCCAGCTAGTTATGCCTGTATTACAGAGAATCATTTAAGGGAAATCCTTACCGGAGGTCTGCAAAAGCACTGGATCAAGGGAGACTTTGGGTTCCACAAATGAGACACTTCCTTAAGCATTGTTTCTGTCTGGGTAAGTACAAAATACAATTAATATCAAAATATCTGAGTCAGTTAGGTTATGAGCACAAGTTGAGGGCAAAACTTGCCGACACGACAGCAAAAAGAGGCCGTGGGTACAAAAGAGGACACTCTGGCAATTGGATAAGGTCTAGAGACTGAGCATAGCAGCACAATGCTGGTGACATGACATGATGGTGACATGGGCCACCCCTGTCCTCACAGGCAAGCCTGTCCTCACCCTCACACAAGTGTACAGCAGCAGACTGTGAATCACCAAAGATTCACAACAACCTACCCCTAAATATAGAATGCAGAAGCTCAAAACCTGAAAAATCTATCCTTGTCAGAAGAAGAATGAAGGAGGAATGAACACCAAATATTCCATAATGTTAAACAAATATTTAGAGAACCAGAGAATCACAGCACCATTCAGGTTAGAAAGGACCTCTAAGACCATTGGGTCCAAGCATTAACTCAGCAGTGTCAAGTCTACCTCTAAACAATGTCCTTAAGTGCCACAAGTTCATAGCATTCCATGCAAAGATCTCATGTCTGGGCTTTGTTGTTACTACTTCACAACCGGGTTTTTTCCATACTCTTCATGTTTAGAATGCCATCAGTTTTAAATTCATGAAGGTAGTGGCTTCAAGAGGCATATGGGCTTTTGCTATACATAATAATGTGATTTCTGAGCTGACTCCTTTGATATTATCTTTTTCCTATATAACTTGCCTCAGATCAGCTCACGCCCCTGCCTCCTGTGTGGCTGCTGCATTTAAGCTACATAAGGGTTACTGCACTTGAGTGTAACACAGCAAATGAGTGCACCAGAATCCCACTGAGGCAGCATGTAGCCTGCGGGTACTAATGGTTCATCAAGAAGACCTTGAAGCCTATTTAATGCCAAAGACTAAGGATTTTTATATTTCTTTCTGCCATTTTGCAATTCATTGCAGAGTTGAAGTCAAAGAGCGAAGGTTTTTTCCTCATGTAGCAAATTAAAAAATGAACAACTGGGTATTATGTGTTTCTTTATAACACAATATGATTCATGCTTCATCCTTTGTGCAAGCCAATAGTTCTTTGATTTAGAGCCTGGATAGCTATAAACCAGCATTACAAAGTAATCTGGTTCAGACGAATTTATAGGACAAATCCCTTAAGTAAGGGTTCATGACTCTTCAGCCCAAACATCCTACATCTATCTATTTAATCTAGTTAATTCATCTGTCTCTATATTTATAAAGCATCCACTCACTGGTAGCCAGATGCCACCACTGTAGATGTAGTTTATTGACAAATTGGGGGGGGGGGGGGGCGTGGGGGGAGGTTGTTGCTGACAGATACACTTCTGTCATTAAGGAAATAAGTGTTTTAAGACATGTAATCACTGTTTTTATATATTTTATAGGATTTTACGTTCTTTCACATTCTGGCCAATTTTAGTATTTTTTTTTTTCAACTGGAGTATTTCTCTTTGTAAGTAATAGCTGGGGTGGGGAGCATAGGGAAGGGTAGTACAGATGAAGAGGCCCAGATCCTTGCCTAAGCAGCAGTGTCTGCTATCACACAAGAAACTCCTTTACATGTTATACATCTTAGAAGTGTCAGTTAAGTAATCAAAAAGTTGATTTGGGAAAAATCAGTGCAGTTTCCTCTTTTTGTTCCCCATTATTCATAGTGACTATGTAAAACATTTCCAAATTGGAAATATTTTCTCCGGAACTGTATGTCTCATTATTTGCAAGGAATGATTATGCTCATTATATATCTAGTTTGGTATACACACAGTTGAGAATGGCATCCATGGAAATGAAATATCCACATTTAAGCTCACACATAATGAGCTGTTGTTCCACGAGGACAATTCCTGTTGCTGTTCCTGATAGTGAAGGTCCTGCTGTGCTGCTTTTGTTTCTGCTCTGACGGGACAAGTTCTTGCCTGGAGGCAAGACTGAACTTCCAAAATGATCATGTTATTCTCTGTGTCTAGTGAGCAATGTGGAAAACATGGGAGTTTGATTTGAGGATACAGGAGAGCTACAAGGATTTAATGTCTGGAATTAATCCCTCTGCTAGAGTTCACTCTGCCACTGGTCAGTCATCCTTTCTGTGCTCACATATCATTGTAAATCATTGCATGCTGGTACATTAAAGGAATATTTCTGTATTTGTTGAATCAATGAAAATTTTATAATGGCAGAAGTTTGTTATTTTTTTATTGTTTCAGTGAACAACAAGGATATGAAACTGTAGCAAACAAATTCTTGGTCAGACCATAGAGCTTCAAACTTGAGCTGACCCATTGTGGTGATGTATATGTAATACAGATACTTTCCATTCTCTGCCAGAAACTAGGCCATCTAACTGTGTCCTCTAGAGCAGTGTGAGTCCCAAGCTACCTATTCCATCCTTCTTCCCAAAAGCTTCAGAGCAGCCAGTCCCTTCATTCTGTCCTCCAGCTGTGCCTCATTTAATCCAGATTTTGAAGTAGAAAAGAAATTGATTGCTGAATAGCACCATGAAGAAGATAAATTGAGATTTTTACTCTTTTATCTATGGGCAGTAATGACCCCTTTCCTGGGAGTAACAGTACTGCTTCCAATGGCACTTAATGGCTAAATCTCTGATATTATGCTATAGAGACTAATATCTTCGTAGATGACTGCCCTTGTTCTGGAGTACTTTTAAGATAACAATGTAAGGGCACATACTTTTTCAGACTTCTAATATGAGACAGTCACAATCCAGGCCCTTCACTGTCCAGTGCTTGCAATTCAATTTTATATCAGATGGCTAAATTTGTTTCCTTTTTCTCAGATACTGCAGTTATTCGGACCTTTAACATTTAACTGCTTATATTTTTGCCTAACTGCTTGATTATTATTTTTCTCCTCACTTACTGTGACCTAAAGCATGTGCTCAGTCAACCTGAAAAAAAAGCAATGAAAGGTGCAACCTGGAGTCGGATTTTGGTTGCCTAAAATAATTTCAAATAAAACTCATTGTAGAGTTGTCCACAGTGTTCCATGATGCATGGAGGTGCCAGGATCAGTTAGGCACCTCCAAAAAATCAGGTGTGGATTAGAGATCCTGGAACTCATGGTAGTGCCTGATACTTGAGAAGAGATTTGTTGTAGGTGGAGCCATTAGGATTCAGCAATACTGTGGAAAATCTTATTGATGCTGTGCATCCAGCAGAACCAATATTTATGCACAAAAATCCAGATCATTTGATCCAAATCCCTGTATTTGCTGTTTCCAGTACAATGAAAAAATAATATCTTAGGACTGAGCATGACTCCCTATGTCTGAGTATTTCTCAAAAACCAATGCCCATATTAGTCAGCACACATTTTACGTTTTACTCAGCTGCCTGTGCACTCAATGCTTTTTTTCCCTGTGTTACCATGACCTCTAAAAGGTAGTTTTGTTATTCCATGCTTCCTAATAAGCAGATAAAGCTAAAGCAAAACAAAAAATTACTGTCTTCCTCTGATCTCTTTGCTGGCTTCTGCACCTAACAATGCAACCTCTATTTCTCTCTGTTCCCCAGTTCATTCCCTTCTAAGCACACCTGACACACATAAGGTTTAATAATTTACAGGTAGAGGGCCTAGTTTGCCAGGCTAGAGACATATTCCAATTTCTTCCCACAACTCTAATGAGACAAAGCAGTCAGGAGCTTATTGCTACCGCCACATAAAATCAGATTTATTGATGCTTTTTGTCAGAAAGTGGGGCAAAGCAGTTTTGAGTGTTCCACTGAATTTCTCCATTCATCTTCCAGAGTAAACTTTTCCTGCCTGTTAATGGAAGAACCACTATTATGAGTATATTTTTTTCCTAATTAAGAAGCTAGATAAGATTGCCCCAGTCCAAAACACACTGTGCAATTCTACACAAAACTACTGGCTTTATATCTAGTGGTTATGATTCCCAGAAGGCTGTACCTGTAGGGAGAGAGCTTTGTGTGCTATAGCTCATTCCTGGGTGACATATTAGGGAAAGGTGATATGGAACCATTGATCCTCGAATTAATCTGCCACTGCTAGCAGAGCTCCAGAAAGTTCTCCTCACAAGGCAAAGGTTATTCTGTACTCTCTGACAATGACAGCAGAGAATACTCTGTATCCCCTTTTTTCCCAGCTAACCAGGAGAGGCCCATTGACTTTTGTTTGTTTGCTTTTCTCTGTTTCTGATGTGAATTATTCATTGCTTCTGTTTAAACAGTCTGGGGTTTTGGATCATCTGAAGATGCTGCCTCAGCATTATCATTTCAGAAGATGTAGTACAAAGGCAAAAGTAACTCACATTCTATATGGTGACAGCACATCTAGCTCTAGAAATGGCCAGGTCTGAGATATTTTATTCTGAACCAGATGGTGCTGTCAGACAGCACAGAATGACAACGTTTAGATGATACAGAAAGGGTAATGTGCCCAAGAAGTGAAGGAACTCTATCTCCACTTGCTGCATTTTTTTAACTTCAGTTACAGTTGGCACAGCAAGGATCATCTCAGAAGGAAAGTAAGATTTCTCCATAGCTGAACTTAATGTAAAATTATCTGTTGCAACATTTAAAAATTAGGCAGGCAGACTCTTTTTCCTAGTGACTGCCTTTGCCTCCCTCATAGTATAAGGATTAGAGGATAATACAAGCAATCGGGAATTGTTGTTTTTTCCTGGGTTTTTTTAATCTGAAAAGCTACAGAATACTACTCATTCCAGTCAAGCAACATTTCTAATGCAAAATATATATTAAAATATGACATGTTGTTTTCCTCTTCATAAACTTTTTCCATTTCAGGTCAAAATATTTTTCAGTTCAAAATATAATTTATGGTAGAAACAGCAAAATATTTCTGGGGAATCAAATTGAAGCAGGTTGAAATTGTCAAAACTAAATTATATCATTGACTCAAGCTATCACACATTACTTCACAAGTCAGAATTTTTGTTTTGTAGACAATTCTTTTAAAATTAGTTTTCGTCATAATTTGTTGTCCTCAGTTTCTCCCCATCTTGAAAATAATCATGAGAAAATACAGTATTTCTTACCCAGTGCCGATTCAAATATGAGTTTTAGTAGTAGTAGACCAATTATCCAAAATGCAGACTTTCTTTCCCAAATATCCCAGGGGTATATATTCTGCATTCACCCCATTTAGAGTGATAATGCTACTAAATTACTGGACTTATATAAAAATGAAGCAAAATTTTTGTCTTCTCTTAAAGTAAATTGGCTTTGAACTAGAGAGGGCACATGACAAACTGTCTTCTTTCATATGAACCAATGAAAATTAGCACATCAGTCCATAAAGCATACACTAAGACTGCTTAAAAAAAAAGCAAAAATACCTGGGGCATTTATTTTGCTTGTGGCAGATAAACTCAAGGAAAATTAGTTTAAATTCAGAAAATTAACCATTAAATTGATA
Organism: Molothrus ater; assembly: GCF_012460135.2. NCBI lineage: Eukaryota > Metazoa > Chordata > Aves > Passeriformes > Icteridae > Molothrus > Molothrus ater. Next base: position 108,444,875 of record NC_050478.2, on the reverse strand, counting down.
ATGAGGAAAAAATGTTGCAAAGATAAAACTCCTGGTTAATGCAACATGCTACTTCTCTTCCTGTAGAAATGCATGAAAAACACACAAATAAAAGGGGTTTAATTTTGCTGATCTCAGCTCTCTACAGCCATCACAAATTGGCTGGCTGACAAATTTCTAATGACAAATAGGTGGAACTTTAATCTCTAATGGGAAAACATAAATAAGATATTATTTTAGAAATTTAGGACTAAAATACAGTCTTTAATCATTTAATGGAGAAGCAGAGGACAGCCAGAAAAATTAGGACGTTTTTACCTGTTGCAAGCAGATCAACTCCTTGCCATGTTTGTTTTGAGCTGTATGGCATGTAGGTCTCTTTGTAAATGATACAAATTTACTTTTGGGTGGGACAGTAAAGATAAAAAATGAGAATCTTTCCCAATAAATGTATAGATGCAGGAAAAATGAGCATGGTGTAGATGAATCAACACAGAAGCAGGAGTGAGGAAGGAGCAGAAAAATGAAGATACCTATCTTTCAGGGGAGCACTTAGTAGGACTGACTGCTTAATGAAAACAGATATTTTAAATTATGTAGCATAAAAATCCCATATAAATTCAAAATACTTTATTATTGGAAACTTGTTTCGGCCTAAATTTTCTCAGTCACATAAGGAAAAGAATTTTATTGAACCTCTTCTCCTGAAGCATTATACTTGTGCAGGATTAGAATGGATGGGAGTATTGCTTTCTGTTTCAGAGTGAAAACACATTCATATGCTTTTTTTGCAAGATTTCTTTCAAAAGTTCATCTACATTCTTCTAGCTCTAGCAAAAAATATGGCATCCACCAATAGCTAGTTTTCACTTGTTTGTTTTTTCAAAAAATATGGCTTTCAAACATGATAAGCAAAGCCAGCAAAAAACAAATTTACATTGGCAAAACTGCATCTTGTAATGGTTTTGCTGCTGTAATGATGCCAGCCTGGGGAAGAGATATTCACAATACTAGCAGCAGTGTTGAGAAAGTTAAGCCAAGCAACATTTCTAACCGGGGTATATAAATACCTTGTGGGGTTTTTTTATTTCTTTTCTCATGGTAATAAAAAGTATAAATCATCATGTAATCTACACCGATGCATGCAGCAACAAACAAGAGGAGCTAGAAGTCACTGTGCAGCAATTGAACTGTGACACACTTACCTTCACAGAAATGTGGGATAACTTGAGCGCTGCAGTGGATGGCTAAAGACACCAGGGAAGGGAGAGGCAAAGAAGAAGAAGCAGTGGGGTGGTCTTGTATTGTTGAATCAGACAGCTGACAGAAGTGCTCACCAAGCCACTTTCCATCATTTGAAGCAGTCCTAGATAACCAGAGAGGTCCAAGCTAGCTTGAGGCTAACCATTGTGATAACTACAAGAAGGACTGAAAAGAGGATCTGGGGAGCCTGACCTCAGTGCCAGTGGAGGTCATGGAGCAGATCATCTTGCCTGGCATGTATAGGACAACAAGGGGGTCAGGCCCTGACAAAATGGCCTCATGGAAGGCAGGTCCTGCTTGACAAACCTCCTTGTATGACAGTATGACCCACTCAGTGGATAAGGGAAAGGCTGTGGATGTTGCCTATCTAGACTTCAGTAAAAAAATCTGACATAATTTCCTGCAGCATCCTCCTAGAGAAACAGCTCATCGATCGGATGAGCCTACTCTTCACTAGAAGCAAATGATAGGACAAGAGGTAATGGCCATGAGAGGTTTAGATTAAATCTTCAGAGGAAGTGTTTTCAAGGACTGGAACAGGCTGCCCAGGAAGTTGAGTCACCATCCCTGGAGGGATTTATGAGACACATAGATGTGTCACTTAGTAACATGGTTTAGTGCTGGACTTGGCAGTGCTGGGTTAAGGTTGGACTCAACTGTCTTGAAGGTATTTTCCAACCTAAATGATTCTGTGATTCTATTTTATAAAGCGGACTTGGCAGTGGAGGCAACTACACCTGCTATGTTCCAGGTCTGATATGCAATTTTTTTTTTTTTTTTTTTTTTACATGAAGAGGTACTATGTAAAGAGAGTTATCCTGCTGATGGATGAAAGACTTAATCCATAAATAGGCAAAATTCTTATGACAGTTGCATCTGTCATAGAATAATTAGAGACAGCTGCAGAAACACATCTTAAGTAGGGATCAATCATTAGGTTTATTGTTCTACTTAGTTCTTAAAAGTATGTATGGGAATCTAGCCCCTGAACAACTTGCCCTTCATTGTTTTCTCTAATGACTGAACAAGTTTCTTAGAAGCAGTGGCTGACTCCTGACACTGTTCTGTCAGTAGATGAATGTATACAAGCTCCGCTGCAAAGTCCTCTACCATTTTAGCTGCGAGTTACTGAATTTCTAAGAGCTTCTTCAAATCCAGTCTGGCAGTTTGGAACCAACCATTATAACCCACAGGCAGCTGAAGGCAATTTCAAAGACTGCAACAATGGAAAAAGACCCTACATTGAGATATATATTTTGGACTGTGTATTGGAGCATTGTAGGGAAAGGTACTGCCTTGTAATGAAAAGTGGGACTAATTGAAAAGTGGAAACCTACTGCTGACCAGAAAATAATTTCAAAGTTCCATATTTCCCTCCAGGTATTTTCTCAAAATAACTTCCTTGTTTTTCTTTCTCCCCCCAACATCTTTCCTTGAAGATTTGCTGGTTTGTTTTTTTTTGTTTTGCTTTTTGGTAGAAATAACTTTCATTTAATGTACAGTATGGGATGTCTATACTTCAACCTTTTGATATTGCATCAGTTCCCACTTCCTCCTGTAACAGGTAAAACTCGAATAATCATATATAGAAATAGCCCTCTGTTCTAAGCACTTCTTCCAGGTACTGATCTTTCTACAGAGACTCAGGTCCCTCTTGAATAAAGTTACTCCTCAGCTACCTTACTCTTTCAAAGACTTCACATCACAGCATTCTAATCCAGACAGAATTGCCTCAAAAGATCTCAACAGATCAAAATTCACCACTGGATGTCTTATATTGGTAAGGATTCATGAATTTGTCTCTCCGAGGGTCATTAAGTTTCCCCAGACCAAAGTTTATGCTCACAGTTTACAAGAGCAGGAGTGACATGGCCACTGACAAGTACCAGCAGCATTACTGGCTCTAGCAGACATGCTGTCCAATCCAATTTTAGACTCTGCAGACCTGCCCATAACTGCAGTTCATGAAAGGTCAGATCTGTCATTTGTGATCACCACACAAAAAAACAGATTAATGTCTCTGTTCCTATTTTGCTGGATAAGTGTGGCTTCATCCACTTGCTCTTTCCCCTGGAGTGTTAGAACAATCTTCATTAGAGTCATCCAGAAAGCTGGGATAGACAAATAGCTTATATGGGAGTTCTATGTCCTCCCCTACCCTGCACATTCACCTTTTCCATAAGGTCATATTCAGAGGATGAGGAAGTGAACTGCCCTGAGCCTGGAAGCACTAGCAATACATTTCATTACTCCTATTTGATGTGGTCAAAATCTGAATCAGTTCTGTCAGTCACCAATGAGCAAGAACAAGTCTCATTCTGTGTTATGGCCTGTGGCCACAGAAGCTCTGAAAAAGTTTCTTGTGATCTTTCTGAGCCTCTTGGGATTATTCCTTGACTTCTTGCTGCACCTTCTAATTATTAAAGTCCAGGTTTTAACAGACACCCCTGGGCAAACTCACCATGACAAATCTAACTTTTGTGGCACCAAGCACTTGGTTTTGCTCAAAGTCCTTTGAAACACCTCTACTTTGAGGCCTTATTTAGGGTTAGTACTTCAAATGGCTCTAAGTAATGTAGACACAAGTACTTGCAGAAAGAGAAATTTTCTCTGAGCTCCTCACTACAAATATTTTTCTGAGACCCTTAGATATTTTTCCAAAAGAGCTTATCACTGTCTCATTTGTTCTGACTTCAACCAGTAGTCAGAGAGCATCATGCAGGTATGCCTGTGGTTAGTTTTATCTGACATATGACATCAGTGTGGACTGTCCCTCTGCATGATTTATTCAATTTTATCCCCTTAAGTCTACCATTGCTTTATTTCTTCCCCATAATTTTTGTTCCTTTCTGATCCCCTTGTTTTATTATAAATATGTTCCTTTTCCCTTTGGATTGCCTTGTAAAAATAGATCACCAAATCAAAGTATTGCAGAGTGGATAGTTAATTGTACTAAATTGACAGCCTTATCTGCTTGCATGCTATCATTACTATTGTTATGCTTGGATAGAACATAATTTCTTTCATCTTTTGAAACCCTCAGGAGCAATTAGGAGAACTTGTATTACCAGTGCAGGCTTGTATAGAAGAAGAAGAAAGAAAACTCTATTTATCTGCTACATTGTGGTTTTGGCCACAGCCCACAGCAAAAGACAGTACAAAGCTGCACCATACTTTGGAGGAAACTGGAGGAAATCTGTACTGGACACCAAGATGCCTTGGAAGTATAGTGCCTTCAAAAGTCCGGGGCACATTCATCATATTTGACTAGTCTGAGGAGAAATCTATTCCTTCCTTTCCACTCTGCTTCAGGTGTTGTCCAAAGGAAACACCACCAAAACTGTCCATTAGCCCCAGCTAGAACCTCTGTGAAGGAAGAGCGTAGATAATTTTAATGTCCAGATGTCAGGAGGCGAGTCAGTATGGAGAAGACCTTCATCCTTCCTCATGGCTTGTCTTTAAAACTTCTACCAGCTTTTGGGAACCTTCAATATTAGCCAGCCATCAGATCTGTTTAATCCTGTAGAAAGCTGAACTCTGAGCATACCCTCTCCCAACAGCCAGAAAAAGTATGGCCCATCTGAGAATTTAGCATTCAATTGAGAATTCAGCATTCAGTTGAATTGAATTGAGAATTTAGCATTGAATTCTGGCTAGGTGAACCCACAAAACTACGGAAATGTATAATAACCTCCCATGGCAGAGGGGCTGGAACTAGGTGATCCTTAAAGTTCCTTCCAACCAAACCATTCTATGATTCTATAACTCTATACTTGTGAACTAAAGATTTTCACTTGGTTTTTTCAACTTTGAGACCTTATCCTGTATGCAGTTTTGTAGCCACCACAAAAAGGCTGTCTTTGCCTGGTGAACTGGGGACTCCTTAGAATCCAGAAAGGCTGTCAGTGTCTGTCCCTTTGAGTGTTTGCAGAAAGCTGAGGCTTAGTAACTAGCTCTGCCATGCTTGCAGAGCATTGCTGTGAACACAAAGACATAGCATGTTTCAGACCACAATGCACAGGAACACACGTCCTGCTTATCGAACTTAAAATCCTTCCTCATTTATAATAGACAGAGCAACAAACAGGAAGGGTTGAGCTGGAGTCTATATATAATGGATCTAAGAGATACCCTTCTGTCATGCTGAGACTTGATTACAGCCTAAGTGCTGTCAGAAGGGCCATATGTTCCATTCACAGCATGGCTTAGCCCTCTGCGGGCTCAGCAGGAGTGGGCAGCAGCTTGGCAATTTGTCCAAGGCAAGTCATGAATTGACTAGGATAAAGAGATTAGGACTCTGATCCTCGAGTACCTTCATCCTCATGGAGTGACTTGTATGAGTGTGAAGTGGATATGAATGGGTACTGCTTGGCCTTGATAATGATTTAGCACCACTTTGGGCTCATTTTGAAAAGGTGAAAATGACTGTAGAAGCAGAAGATAATCACTGACCTTAATTCCTGCCCTGCATTTCCTTTGTGCTTGTGTGTTTCTTCAATGATTTGTCTGCTTCTAACTGCTATATTTGAAACAAATTGGAGTGGGGAAAGACAAAGGTGACTGAGTTCCTTCATTGCATTTGAATCTGCGGTTAAACAGCAGGTATCTGTGGTCACTGAAATCAAGAACTAATGAGAAAAGCTAAAGTTTGCTTTTAAACAAAGTAAGATAAATATTATAACTCAAAAAAAAAAACCCAACAAACTGTTAATGTTTTCTTCCTCTACCGGTCCTCTGACATTATTTACTACTCTGTTCTCCACTCCCAGTCTATTTCTGTAATGGTCCTTTCTGCAGTGCCTTAGTAAATGATTTGTAGGCTCAGAAGTCAGTAGTACAGCAGTATTTCATGCACTACTTCAGGGATGGGGATCATGTCCAGACCCCTAATTTTCATGCAAATTACTGACTCTGTTTAGAAAGGTCAGTACTGCAAAATGCCAACAAAATGCAACAGCAGGCAAACCTAGTGCAGTTAAAGGTTTGCTCATGATTTTTTTTTTCACAGAGCCCTGTAAAAAATAACCCTGTCTCTGTCACAAAGAGCACAACATTATGATCTGAAATAAGAATTCTATGAGTCAGTTGAGAGGTGGATAATGTACTAATTTACTTCCATCTAGAAGAGAGGGGGAATAAAACGTCAATCTCTCCTTGATTTTTTGCTCTCAAAGAAATGGAACATAAGTATGGTCCCCTGAATCACAGGTATGAATCAGAATTTCACACATTTTTTGTGGTAATTGGCACCACGCTCCTTTCTTCAAAAGGGCTCCTTAATTAATGCAGATAGGACAAAAGGATGAACATGGTATTGTAACATTAAGCTCCATCTGTACTAAAGGGTCAACTTAATGCTAGCAGGTATAAAATTCCATCTTTTGTCATATGAGGGGACATTCAGTCTGTGAGTTCTTTTAACACCAGACAGAGCCTGGTGTTACATCAATACTGGAGTTTTCGGAGTATTTTTTTTTCTTGGTTTAAGAAAGGGAAAAAGAACACAAAATTTTATTGTTTTGTTTTGACCTAAATAAAATGTATAACTCAACTATTCAAGTTTTTAACATTTAAGAAATGGCAGGTTTTTTTTTCATCATCACTTCAGTTATTTTAAATGGTTAACTTTTCAAAACTAAAACCAGTATTTTTCCCATTTGGACTGAAATGTACCTGGTTTTTTATCCCTGAAGTTGTCATTTTCAATTAATAGGTTCCCTGAATGTGGTAACTGTCCACACAGACTTGCCAGTTTATATGTGTGGTGGTTTGACAGGAAATGTGTTTTTTGGGATGCTGTGTTTTTGGCCAATGGATATTCAGACTTTAATATTGGCATTTAACCTGGCCATTGGGACATGGACACGCCTCTGAGAACACGGGGTTAAAAGCAGAGCTCTCCCCTGGGAGGGCTCTCTTGGGTTTCCGGCAGGAAAGAGTTCGGGTCTCTGCCCCGGCCCAGCTGCTGGCTGGGCAGGGGGAGGGAAAAGCCATGAGGCCGAGAGAGGTAGGCCTGAGCCCGGGGGTGGAAGGGTGGAAGAGAGAGAGAGAGAGAGAGAGACACCGGGAGCCATCGGGCAGCCCCCCCTGAGAGACACAGAGAGAGAGAGAAAGAGAGCCGCTGCCTGGGACTGTAACCTTGAAACTGGATAAACATGGGCCTGCGCCGGCAGCACGGCTGGGACGGAGAAGAGGGGGGGGGGTTCAGCCGGCCGCTTGTAGGAGCTTTTAACCCCTTTTTGGAGAATGAGAACTTTACAGAACATTGACCTTTCCTAGAAGATAGAGTGGAAGATGAGGAAGAAATGGGCCAGTGTGAGAGAGGTCTGGGCGAGTGAGAGATAGTAGAAGAATAGAGAAGAATCCTAGTATTTGGGAAGAGATGATGGAGTAGCTTTTGCTGGACTCTTTTTGTATAGCCATGGACAGTACCATGTTCCTTGTGACACAGAGACTAGGGGGAGCATTCTGGGGGGAGGCAATGGCCTCAGAACCAAGAGGGTTCAGTGTTGATGCCCCTCGGCCCCAGGGGGTGAAAATATGGGGGGGACAGGTGTCCCAAAGGAGAGATTGTGGGGACAGGTGTCCCAAAGGAGAGATGGACAGACCCATGTTCCTTGTGATACAGAGACTGCTCAGTGTTGATGCCCCTCGGCCCCAGGGGGTGAAAAAATATGGGGGGGACAGGTGTCCCAAAGGAGAGATTGTGGGGACAGGTGTCCCAAAGGAGAGACTGTGCCTTTTTTGGATCGGGACAGAGCATCCTTAAAAGACAACCCTAGAAGCAGTTCTGGTCCGTGTTCAGTGGTGAGAGCACTGGACATGAAAAGGAAGAAGTCACGACGGCAGATGTTCTCCAGGCAGTGCCACGAGTGACACAGAAACACACGAGGCTTCGACTGTGTTTCCAGGGGAAGCCCATGGTACAAGAAGGACTCCTCTCCTCTTGATGAACTGAGGATTGATTGTCTAAAAGGTGGTGCTGGACCGAGAGTTGGTGATTTGAGGAACCAAATGTATTGTGTTGGAAATTTGGTGGGGGGAGGAGGAAATGCACTTGTGAAGTTTTCATTTTCCCTGTGTGTGTGTTCCTTTTTATCTGTAGTTGTAGAGTAGTTAATAAAGTTCTGGTTCTTTTTCCCTAAGTAGGAGCCTGCTTTGCTTATTCCTGGTCACATCTCACAGCAGAAACCAGGGAGAAGGTATCTTCATGGGGGCACTGGCATTGTGCCAGTGTCAAACCATGACAATATGAAAAAGAGATAAAGAGCAGCATGGAGGAAGCATATTTTCTGAGTGGTTGGAGTAGTCTGGTGATGATCCATGACTATCCATGATCCCTATGATCTGAAGCAATGGAGGATTTAACATGTAGTTCTGACTAACCAAATGTACAGGACTGATGATAGCATTCTGCTTCCTGGACTCTCACCTTAAGGTTTGTTTGGCTTAGCTATCTAAAAACACTGTAAAGCATTTGGTGTAGTCCAGCTTTGCCATCAGAAAGTATCAAAAAATTCCTGAAGTCCAGGGAGATGCCTGTAAAAGTGGGAGAGTGAGGCATGTGTTCAGATGAGGTGCTGACCTCCTCTGCGTGGTGGGATGGTAAAGGCTCACCCTGCATGGTGGGATAGTAAAGGCTAGTATGCTGCAAGATCAGCTTCAGAGGATGGTTCATTCCACTTGAACCAGTGCTAACAGGACTGGAACTTCACTGCTTAGCAAGGGAAAAGCATTGTTGCAATGTGCCATGTTGGGAAGTTTGCCTTTTCTGCTATTTAAAACCTCTCTGAAGTAGAAAAAAATGGCAAAAATTTATACCCTTTTCAATGCACATACTTAGTCTGGACTTCATTCCTTTTTAGCTGCACACATTTGTGTGTTGTGTAGAGCAAGAAACACCAACCTCTGACAATCCATTTCCTAATGATTCACAAACAGAAGGGAAATTCGTCGCATGCAAACCTATGCAACACTAATTTGGTCACCTCTAGCATTAGTAGCTTGAACACTCTCCTTCCTACTGACTATTCTGTTATGTCCTATGGTAGTTCAGCTGCTCTCTTCTACTTCCTGCGGGAGCTCTGCAGTATATTTGGAATAAACCCTCTGGCCTCCAATTTCCTCCATTGCTGCTCCCTGCTAGTAGGCCTCTATGATTTTCAAAGGTGATCTGGGAAAGAGCTACTTTGGGGTCTGGTTTCATTTTTATTTAGTGCACAAAAATTACAAGCAAGCCACAACAGTGCCCCTCTGCTTTGGAAAAGTGCCAGGTTCAAAGACCATAGTTCCATTACCAGGATAGGTTTCAGTCCTACACTATTCAAGCCCATTAGACATGTGCTCAAACAGATACTTTCCCCACCCCTAACACAGTAGGGTACAAGGTGAGACAGATCAGGATCAGCAGAGAGGTATTACCACTGCATTCTCAAATTAGAGTGAAATTGGTTTTGTCGATTCTATCATTGTACTCCCATGGAGAAAGCTTGTCCTCGGTAAATGTTTTTTTTTAATCGAGTGCCTCAAATGAAACTTCAGAAATACTGGAGGTGTGACTTTAAAAAAAGCCTGTATTCTTTTTAAAATTTTTATAAATATGCCATTTAAATAGTATCCAAAACCAGGGAAGTAGTATCAGAATTCCATACCCACACATGTGTTTATCTTTATAGCTATTAATCTATTGCTAAGCTATAAATCTATTAGGAAGGGCTTTGAACATTGCCTTTCATCTGCTCTTTTCCTCTTCCTAAAATAGATCTCACTCAATAACCTTCCTATTCTTGGATAAGAGGTTCAATATCCATTGGTATCCTTTTTCTTGTCAGACATGAGGTTATTACTGAATAATGATGATAATTAAAAGTACTCTAACTGATATGGCTAATAAAGCAAATTTACATCAATGATGAAGGGCAAGTCTCAACACATTGGGTGTGGTTTAGATAAGCAGCCAAAAGATTGATTATCCAAATGTTATCCAAAGGCTGTGTGCTAAAATGGGAGCAGCAAAAATTCAGAAATTCAGATGAAAATTTTATAATAGCAGCTGCTTTGTGGTAAGTTCCTTCCTGCAGCTGGAAAAAAAAGTTCTCTAGTTTATAACTAGGCAATATAACCATTGATCAAAATTGGCTGATATATGATGATTTCCCAGCACTTCTCAAAACCATAATCACAGATACTGACACTTTTTGGACATTGATGAATAGTTCTCAATGAGTTGGGGGGGAATTGTAGATTTCTATTTTGACTACTGAATATAAATAAGTTTTGTTCTGGAATTTTATTAGAAATATTAAAAAATGTTTCTATTAAAAATATATATGAAAGACATTTTAATGGTATATTTATATTTTCATTTGTAATAAAGATTACAAATTTGTATTATTACTTATAATATATTGTCATGTATAGCACATTCAGCTTTCAGCTCTAGATTTTCCTTGCTTATGAACACTGTTCTCTCCAAAAGAAAATGTACCACCCTCTCAGCTCCATGTATCTACTAGCCCTTTTTGCTTCTCTGTCAACATAATGCAAGCATTCCTTTTACTTCAGCCATGTTAGCCTTTGTCTATCAGCTAAACTCTTTTCTCCTTCAAACCTTTGAGTAAATCTCTCCTCAAATCCTACCTTGCCAAAAATAAGTCCAAGAAATCAGCCAATTTCCAGGAAACCGAGTGAAAAGACAGATAGAAAAAAAAATAGATGGAAACAATAAAGTGGAAATGCTTATTTCCATCAAAGACTGTAGTTATTCAGCTGTGTGGTTCCTCTCCCCTCCTTTAGTACTGGCTGAGTCCCCTGTGCAGCAGTGTAAGCACAACCCAGATGCAATCCCTGTGGTGTGCAGGCAGGCATGAGAGTATCCACCTTATCAGTCAATGGAGCAGCTAAAATTCCCTTCTACTCTTCTGCCTACAGAGAGTACTCTGCCTAATGATTTTCAGTGCCTTCATGTTCTTGCTGACAAAAATAAACATTAAGTAGCTGAAGGAAACCATTTTGGAATAAAAGGCTAAAACATCTTGATGTAAAAAGCTTTTTTTTTTCCACACAAACTTGAATATGTCAATTAACAGACAAAAATCTCATCCTGTGAAAAAAAATTTGACATATAAAATCTGAATAAAATAAACCAAATAAAGTATTTGCCATGAATAGATTGCCTTGTTTTAGTCCTTGTTCAAAGGAACCATAACTCACATCCATAACTCACAGCTCTGTCTAGAAATCCTGGGATTTGGCCTTTAGTTTTTGGATTCAAAGTATACTATTTTGCTCAGAATTAGTGAATGATGTCAATGTTACATTATTCCAAACACATGATGACTAATGTGGGCTATATAAAATCCGTTACCTTCCCTTTTTGTCTTCAATTTCTTTTAACAGTAAAAATGGAAAAACACAACAGAACTCCTTAAAAATTAAAATTAAAAAAAGAAAAAAGAAGAAAGAAAATAAATTCCTTCAATTTCCTATGAAGAAGCCTTTCACACTTAGTGCATTAAAAACACCCTGACAACCTAAATACATTCATATAAGACCAATTTCCTTAGATAGCAGCATTCTTTATTCCTCTTGCTATTATTAAAGATGCTGGTGTTTGAATAGCTTTCTCCCTCACAAATCAGCTTTTCCTTTTGTGGAGGGAAGTCATAACCCTGTGCTTATGACATCTCATGCTGTTTCTCAAAAAAATAATTGTTGTGCCACCAGTGCAGAAAAGATCACAGAGTTGATGAACTTTTAATATACTAAACACTTTCTCTGATTCGAAAAGCTATATTTTCAAATTAGTTGCATCTTGGCTTTCAATTTTGCATGATCAGAATAAGGTACCTGCATGCCCAGAGGGCACAAATTGGAGTACCTGTGATATTGAGCTCTTAAAGTGGACACAAACAAGGGTGCAAAACACAAAGGTTCTGGTATGTAAAGAAGAGCATGTCTAAGGTTTTGAGTATATATCAAATCCATCAGCTTCTGTTGAACTAAACAAGAAATGAAGATGCAGAACATTCTAAAATATCCACAGATGGGTGTTTAGTCCTGATCTTAATGATCTCTCTTTCAAAATACTACTTTACCTCATGAGAATGTTGTGGGTTTTTTCATTGTAAGGGTGACAAAGCACTCAAGCATGTTGCCCAAGGACATTTTTGAGTCTCCACCACTGAGGAGACTAAACGTGGGCTCAGTACTGGGTAATTGAGTATAGCTGGCCCTGCTTGAGCTGGAGGGCTTGGAGCAGAGGACCTCTGAAGGTCACTTCAGGGTGCTGTCATTTGAGATTCATGGTTTACTGCCACAATCTGGTCTTACTTGTAAGCTAAATGAGGCTACCAAGATGAACTACTAGCAAAACATTTATTTTTAATAGGAAGCAAAATTAGTTAGGTAAATGATGGAACATAAATGTGTTTTCTTCTGTTGAACGGTGGACATTATTTTTACATTTTCCTTACCATACTGATGTCTTTTTTAAAATGAGAAACAGTTTCTATGGTAATTTTCTAATTTTAAAAAAGTGAGTGAAATAGCGCTTCATAAAATTTATAGAAAAACATGATTAAGGTAAAACATATTGTTAACAATTTTCTGTGGGAGAAATACGTCCATAAAAACAAAAATGAGGAAGGAAAAAACTTAAGCAAAACAACAACTTTAATTCACCTGAAACACTATTTATTCTTCTGATGCATTATATTAGTCAGATGAATCCTGTAGGAAAAGGAAAATAACTTTCCTTTTAAACAATTCTTTATGCACTCCAGTGTAATTGAGCTCTTGGTTAGGGTATGTGTGGTTGAAAACCAGTGCATGGATAACCATTTATTAGTCAGCCTAGATCCATATTCACCAGTAAATCTGACTTAGGGGACAAAAAAAAAAACATTGAACATTACTTTCAGCTCTTCAAACAACTCCTCATACCTCTGATTTTTGGAGCACTGCCTGGTGGCTCCCTGCTCCCCCTGTTGAGGACAAAGAGGGTAGTTTGATATCTCTGGTCCCCCAGCTGTTCCTTCAGTGTGCCATCCGACCCTGACATGGCCTCTTAGTCAGAAGGAAGAATTGCCAGCTGAGAGCTGTATGGAAGACCTGATAGGCTATAGAACCTCCACATTCTAGAAAAAAATAGCAGCAGTCTTTTCTCACAAAATTCTCCTTACCTTTTGGCCCACAGGTACAAATTATGGAGGCTTTGGAAGGTGGGGATTATATATCTAAATCCCCGGCTGACATGGAGAGTTCTGACTCATAGGCTAAAGGTTAAGGCTGAAAGTCTTTGAGATGGAGACTAGAAGCAAGTACATCCTATAGTCAAGTCACACTTATGGACTGACATTTAGTACCCTTCAGATTTGATCATACTGGCCCTCTACACTGCCACAGTACCAAACAAAAGCTAAGTATGGCCACATAAGTCCCAACCATTTTTCAGCTTCTTATGGTGACACTAGAGAGATTGTACTTTCACTTTTTTATTTTCTCAGTTTGCAGGTTTCTTCGAGCCTGGATTACCATTTGCTTTAACATCAAAAAAAAAAAAAAAAAAGACTGATTTATCTTACAAATTAGAGCCACCAAGAATGTTACTTTCAAAATTCACTAGAAAACTAATAAGAGTTTCCACTGAAACTAAAAGTTACTACAGCCTCTCCTGTCCAGGCAGGTTTGCATGGCTATGGGAGCTACCCAGTTACACTCGGAGCATTATTAATTCAAGTGATCCAGAAACAATTTGAGTACACAGAACACCTGTGAAACAGAAAATGTGACACAGAGAATGCTGTGCACCATGTCATCACTTACCTCCTGCAATAAGTATCTGCAATAATCCTACAATAATCTCCTCAATTTTAAAGAGAAGCACACTGCTCCTCCCTCCTCCAATGGTTTCTTTTCCACGTCTCACCCTGTTAATTTCTAACTGTTAGGAGTGGAAGGGATCAAGGTATGGGCAAGGCAAACTGGGATATTGACAGAGAATGAAGTGATCCTGGAGGAAAACGTTGATTAATTAGGTGACAGGTTTGACACCAAGGATTACACAACAGTATCTAATTTGCTTGTTATGATTTCTCTTGAACAGTTTTGTCCCAAAACTTCTTTAGGAAAACAATACAGATTCTGTCTTCTTTGAGGTCCTAATTCAATACACTTTTCCTTCAGGTCCAACAACTCAGCCAACAACTAAATCTTCTGAGTCATTTTGTTGTTGTTGTTGTTTTGCTGCTTGATTGTTTGTTTGTTAGGGCTTTTTTCTTGATTAAATAGTCTTTCACATTTCTGGAAATAAGCTATTGTGCATGTAAATTTTAGAAGCAAGAAGTGATGACTAATTAGATCTAATGCGATCACTAAACTGTAATAAGCCTTGTAAAAAAAAATCAAATGGATTTTGATAACATGTCAAGATTGGCATCAGTATTAATATCATTTTTGCAAACCCTGAAATTAGCTAAAAAAAAATACAGGTCTGATTTTATCTGTATTACCCATAGATCATAGAAGCTGCATGAATGTCTCTAAAGCCACTCAAAAATACTTATTGCCTTCCTTGATAATGAAGAGCTCTTACAATAAATCAGTCTTCACATGTTCAAATGCATTTTGCCAGTTTTTTTATCAGTTTTAGCTGCTAAATTCCCAAGATAAATATATAAGGGAAGAAAGTGGAAATTTTTCCACCCAAAATTAAAGATCTTTTTTATATAATTTGCTATATTATTTTTCCTCTTAAACATTAAGAAATACTGGGGGAAAAAATTAGGTGCAACAGCAACTCCAATTTCAAATTGCTTTAAGAATATCCAGATCAATATTGAAAAGGAAATAATGTTAAAATTAACAAATCTATGAATGTAAATTCAGGGGAAAAATCAGATAAAATTTTCAGATTAAAAAAATTGTTTTTAATGTCACTAGAATATCAGTATGTGAAAATCTAATAAATTTAAAAGGTATATGAAATATGATTATTTAAGATTTAGAAAATAAAATTTATATGCTAGGTTCCAGATAGGTCTGACTTCTTTTTCCATATATTCCACTATTTTTTTTTTTATATATTGGAGTTCCTTGCTGTGTTTTTGTTTTTCTAATACGTGTGGTCAATTTCAAATAATGCTAATTAACCCCATGTTAAGCCAATTGACTCATTCAGATTTGAAAACTGTATTAATATAACATGAAAATGAAAGTTAAAAACTTTGTAGCTTTTCATTAGTTACATGGATCTTTCCCATTGAAAGAGTGTTAAATCTCTCTGTCTCTCTCTCTTCTCTTTCTCTTTCATAAAAAAAATTTTAAAAAGCTCTCTGAAAGGACACCTAGGAACAAAAACACTGCCTTCAAAAAAAAAAAGTTGAACTGTCTTGGCTCTCAGCAAGTATCAGAGCTAGTTGTATCAATGATGCCCCTCCAGCTCTTTCCTCTGCAGTTTTGCAAAAACACGACTAACATAGTTCAGATCTTTCTTTGTTGCTTCTCTGTGAAAACTCCAATTCTGTAAAAATAAAGCTTCAAACCAATAATGTTAACTGTCGTTTTCCAGATTTTGTATAATATTGTTGGATCAAGTAAACACAATTAGCCAATTAAGAACAAAGAAACACATGAAGGTCATGCTGAAGTAAGTCACTATGTCTACCATCAGATTAGGATCAGATTAAATGAGACTGAACTGGCATTTGCTGTTCCTATTAGATTTAATTCTGGCCAGTCATGAGGAATTATTTTAGGAAGTAATAGGATTAACTGAGCAAAAACCAAGATGCAGTATCCACTTTCTTTACTAAAATAGACATGATCTTAAAAAGCTTATCAGCCTTTTATAATTCATTCATACTTAAGACTGGTTCTATTAACAGATGTTTGTGTCAAGAATATAAAAATCATAGAAAAAGCAAGGCAGAACACAACTTGCATATCTGTATTTGAAAATGTTCTTAGCTAACTGTGTCTGACCAATAAAACATACCCAAGTTAACAGGAGATGAAAGATTTCTCAGCTACTTATGTCACCTTTCCAGCCTATAAGTACTTTTGTGTCTTTTATGTTTTTTATTTGGTTTATGGTTTTATTTCTTGTTTAAACATTTTCAGAAACAAGAGACTTAGATGGAATTCTCTGTGTGTGTATACATATTCACAGCAGTCATGGTAGGGAGAAGAAAATCCTTAGCATGTGATCTGTTCATCTATTCATCTAGCACAAAGATGAGAAAAGAAGTACCAGTATTCTATCTTTGAGCATTGAATATACATGTACACACACATATTAAAATTAGGTAAAAAGAGGTCAGAAACTGGCTGCAAAGGTCAGGCAAAGAATTCTTCTTCAAAGAGAAATAGATTGGGAGGAGAAATGGATTTTCTGACAAAGGAATGCTTTCAAGTACACAGGAAAATCTCCAATTTATTTTTCTTATTTCATTTGCAAACCAAACAACTCTCCATCTCCCAAAATAAAAAGCTCTGTTTTGTTCTTGTAGGAGTTATCAACTTCTAGTTTGAATGAACAGCATACGGAAGAAAAGAAGCAAAGGAAGCAGATTCACGAATTCCATTTAAAATGTCAGAGTAGGGCAAAAGTACATGTGAGCCTTTCACGTATGAAAGGTCTTTTTCAAAACATCCTGGTTTAAAGCATCAGTCTGGTGAGGTAAATGACATAAGTAGGATTTTGGAAGATTCCAGTGCAATAGCACTCATGAACCAGCAACCCAGTTGGGCCTGCACCAGCTGCTTTTTCCCAGTGCTTTGTACCTGCCTGTGCTGCAGGAAGGGGATCTTGCTGCAATATAATTGGGCAGGAAGAGCCAGAGCTGCATTATTGCACTGAAAGTAGTTGACAAATTTTTGTGAGCACAGAAATTGCTATAAGAATTGCCAAGACAAGGGCTACAGATTAACTAGCTCTAGATGGTTCCCTAATGCTCCACCTATATCTTCTATAAGGAGCAGAGAGAGATCATCATATGCAGTAATTGATCCCTTTGTGTTTGAGCGTGTGGATATGGCCAAGTCTGTGGAACGTTTGATTGCAGATACAGGGCTTTTTCAGCAAGAAGGCTCCTGTAATTTTAAAAAACATGGAACACTTAACTGATTCCTGCCAAATGAAATTACTTTATTGCGAAGGTGTAGCTGAGATTGGTAGATGAATCTTGAAACACTTGTGAAATCATTAACATTTCAAATCCCTACTGTGCATTGATTTTCAGGACACTTTTACTAATCATTGATAGTTCTGTTTTCTATTGGTTAGCAGGTTTCTCTGTGCATGGGTACTTCTGTGAAGGCATTTCTGCCTCAGTCATAAAACAAAGGAGCCCCAGAGCTTGAAATGTTTTGGGCTATTTGAAAGCTACTTAGTAAATGGTTAATTTTCAATCATTAGCAGCTAAAAAATCTGAATATAATGCAAATTAGAGATTTTGTCAATAATCAATATTTAGGGAGAGGTAAAAAGTATGGGAAATGAAAGAAGGGAGTAAATTTAAAAATTAAGAAGGGGCTCAATTTCTGAATATATTTCTATTTTCTTGTTTGCTTTTACAAATCTAACAAGATGCTCTTAAAACCTTATATTTCAGTACTTTTAAAATCAGACCTGAGCTATCTGCATGATCCTGTTAGCTCACAGGCAGCTCCAGGTTAAAGAATAACAAAAATTCTCACTTGCTTCATCCCCCACAAAATCTCACCGAACCCAAACAAAAAATCCCCCTAAACCTTAGTATATATTAAACTCCCCCTTTCCCAAGCAGTTACTTCAGTTACTGTTGGTAATTCCTTTACAAATATTTTAATCAATTTGGAAAACTCATATATGTAACAAAAAAAAAAAAAATCATTTATTATTTGCTCACAGACTTTAAAGCTAAATAATAAATTGAGATCTCATATGTTTAATACAAAAAATAGGTTCTACACAACCATCTCAGTATTCTACTGTTTTGAGGATATGAAGGAACAACTTCTAATATTATCATTTCCAGGAAAAATTTCTGAGTTTTTGTGGTTAGATAAACATCTCAGACATTTTCCAACTTCACTTGCTGAGACAGTTGGGGAAAATACCAGCCTCCACACGCGGTGGTTTCAGTGATGAAGAATTTCAGAAATATGCAGAAAGGAGGAGTTGTGGTGCTCTGGATGGCAGATGCTGAGAACCTGAGCACAGCACAGCACACATTTGCTAGTCAGTTTGGAAGGAGTGTCTGACCATAGATGTACATCTATCTCCTACAGAGTTACCTCAGACTTTCTGACATCAGTGGCTTCTTTTTCATGAATCAAAGCACAGATCAGGGAAGAAAAGACCACTCACTTTTTGCAGTTTCTGAGAAGCATTTTGTGACAATGTACCGGAGTTTTGTTGGCTTTTAGACTGGCCATGTAAAGAGAACAAGAGGGAAAAGTTCTTTTACCTTGCTGACAAGTGTACATATCTACACAAGCAAAGAACATTGACCACCGTTATCCAGCCAGAATTCCTTAAGTGCTTCTGGAGGCCAAGTGGGTCTGATACAAATGAACACAGCCCCACTCCTGTAAATCAATAGACATCTGTGTTAATGTACAATACATGAAAATCTAATAAATTATTCTACTGACTGGAATTTTTAGCATCAGAATTTTTAGCATTTTTGCAACTTAGTTCTTTTTCCTTACTAAAAACTATGGATGAGTGAATTCAGTTTTTTTTCCCTCCAAACTACTCAAATATTATAGATTTAAATTAACATCACTTGCATTCTACTTCAAAGCAACTAATAAAAAAAGAAAAGAGAGGGGCAGACAGAGGGGAAAAAAAGTAATTCCTAAATTGTCTGTGTCAGAGGCTGTCTATTTAGAATATGTTTATTCAAAACTTAGCACAATGGGGTTCTGTTCACATGACTGGCCTCCTCTATGTTACTGTGATACTAATAATAAATTGTTATAACCACAGAAAGTAAAAATTTTTATGCATTCAAATGACAAGGAAACTTTGACCCCATTTTCAAAAGCACCTAAATTGCCTTCAGAGTCTGAATGCCATTTACTTCCTTACATACAATGGCATTTTTTAAAATATTACCTAAGATGTAAAAATGGATCAGTAACTGAGCCAAGACTGAAATACCATGAATAAAGAAACTCAAAGAAGGTGAGAGGAAAATCAAATTTAAATGCATAATACCTCCACACACACACACATGTGTACTTGCAATCATACATACACACATATGTCAATTGAATTTACTGTGCTTAAACAGCATAACATTCTCTTTACCTAGGGAGATTTTGCATTATCTCAAACATCTTTCCAAGTGGCAAGTAAGCTTACACTACAAGAAAAACAGTACTTCTGGGCACTAACTGCCTTTATGAACTTTATGAACTCATAAACTACTTTGTGAGGCGTGCAAAACTTCAAACCACAGAAGCAACAAAGTAATCCAGGAAAAAAATAGTCTAGAGTGCTTTTTTTGCAAGCCTTTTCACTTTACCTGCTGTCTTGCTTTTAGTTTCTCTGCTCTGACAGCTATATGCGATATACCACACATACTGCTAAGTCTCTGCCGAGCAAATTCAAAGCTGCCATAGGGTAAACCAGGCAAGTCATACATATTATTTAAGGTGGTCCAGATGGCTGAGACTTCCTAAATTTCGTCCCTAAAATTTTAAGCAAGTTTTAAAATGTAAAAACAAGGGAAATTACTCAATCTTTGCTAGCAGCATGTAAACATTTGTAATATTGGAAAATACTGAGATATCCAGTAGAAGATTTTCACAAACTTGTTCACAATTTTGGTTTCTAATGAGAACTACCCAGATTTAAAAAATGGGATGGCCCAAATTTTTCTGTATCACATCAAAACTCAACCAAGTAAATGTTTGATCAGGCAGAAAATATTAATAAGCCTCTCAGTGAACAGGAACTTCAAACCAGTCAAGTTTTGCACTGCCAGACCCTGTCAGACTTGAATAGGATTACTCAGGGGCTGAACAGCTTCTTGCTGCCAGGATTTTCCCAGGAATTACATCAGGAAATTTTTTATTCCCACAATGGTCATAAAGCTCTTTGGAACCCCACGTTTCCAACACACAGTCAAGAACAATGGATAAGCTTAGCCAAGCCATGATAAAGGTGATGATATCATCACTGTCATGAGGGCAGTTCTGAGTTCCTCTTCCAGAAGGTCTTTGTCTTAATATTTTCCTGAAATGGAGACTTGGATAAAAACAGTCTGGATGAGTCAAGATCAAGGTAAGACAGAAATAAAGCTAGTTTACTAGATACATTTTTTAAAGACCTTGGCAGAGAGTAATTTGAGAAATAAGGTTTGCAGCATAATTTATTTAAATTTATAATGATATTCTTGATTGCTCTCTATTCCTAAGAGGTTTTTATGCCTTGTAGTGTTTTTCCTTCTTAATTTTATGCTCAACAGAACTATTTCAACAATATCTTTTAGGTGGGAATCTGATCCTAGTTACTGGTACCCCTGTGACCTACAAAACAGAAGAGTAAAATGCACCTCCATAACTTTGTCTCCAAGGAAGAAGCTTGGTCTAGAGGGGACTATCATGGACAGTCAGCTTCATTATACAGACCACAGGGACCTCATTAGGCCTTAAAATCCACTTTCAGGAGCTGTTCAAGGACCAAAGCCATTCTTTAAATCCCCCAGTTCTGCTGTGGGGTACACTACTGTGTACCCAGGAGGCTGCATCCTTCCCTATGGCAGTCCAGTCCAGCTGTTGCACACTTGCCAACAATGTCTGCAGAAACTCAACAATGACAAACTATGCTTTTCAGACAGCCTTAACTCCTCCTCTTTTCAGCTACTTGATGCTGAAAAAGCAGGCCGTCAAAGAAGATTGCAGGACCCAACCGTACTCATAGGATTCTGCCCACTGACCTTCCTTTCAAGCTCCCAACTACAAAGTAGTTCTATATTCTTTTGACATAAACTTGGGGAAATATACTTTTTTTAAATGAATACTAGTGGGACAAGACCACAATTACCTTGCAACTATACTCTTCCATGTTGAATATATCTCCTTGTGAATACGTTATTGCAAATATTTTCCAAGGGGAAAAATGTCCAGTTCATGAACTGTTCGGATTGTTTGTATTAATTAACAGCCTTTTTTTATATTGGTAGATTGGATTAGGATTAATAGATTATGAAGACCACTCAGACCTGTCATTCCCTAAAGCATTGGCAGAAAATCCAGCTGGGTCCTGGCTGACAAGTATGGAAGGTCATCCAAATTGTACTAAGAAATAAAGTGAATATAGGTCATTGCTAGTTAATAGCTCTTTTGAACCAAAATAGAGTTTCACTGTTCATGCATGTTATTTTTATGATGTAATCAGGGACAACAAGGCCTGTCTGGTGTCCTTATTGACTTCAATTTACAATACAGCTATTTCACCATCCCACTCTGTCTTTAATTCAGTCACAAAAGGCCATGCACTGGAAAGTTATTATTATTTATATACACCATGCCACTGCCTCGGCACATAATCAAGGATCGATTGTACTGGGTAGTGTACAGACATATAACAAAGAAAACAGTCCCTGCCTCAGGCACTCACAGTCCATGCAGCCAGTACAGCAGGTAAACACAAGTGATAAATAGCACAGGGCTGGATAAGTGAAAAATAAAATGCATAACATTTATCAGAAAACAGATGTCCCAATGTCCTACCTAGGTTTTATATTTGTCTTATCTTTGGCATCCCACTCTAGCAGTTTGTTTCAGTATGAAAGTTACTACTTTATGCTCACAGGCACATAAATTCCATGAATAAAAATATCATAATATTTTTACATATGCTTAGAAACCATATGTATATGCATTACACAAAAAGTTAAAAATTAGTGAGGAAGACTAATGACAATCACAAAGCTTTGCATGTATATCAGAATGCATGTAATTATGAGTGCATGTAGGTGTTTTTACTGCATACCTCAGTTCATTGCACATGTAGAGCTAATACATATTGATGTACTACAACATCATTTTTCTGTTTTATACTTGTAAGGATAGGAAAGTCACTGGAAAAAAAGCTGGATAAATGGGTTGCAAAAAAGTAGCTTAGACAGATTTTAGAACTTGAAATGAGTGACAAAGTCACAGCCTTGAATCACTGTCCATATATGTACTCACTAGAAAACTCTCCTTAATGTTCATCATAATTGTTGTTTATGGTGTACATTTCATCTGCCTAGTTACACTGATTCCAGGGAGAGATAATTGATGGATGACATTAGGCAAACAAGTGCAGCCTGACATTCAGGTCTAGCAATCACAGAAGGCCCAGTAGCAAAGTGATTCAGTGAAAAATTCAACTATCCTAATGTAAAATGCTCTAGAATTTAAAACAGATTTGTCTCACTGAATTCATTGAGCTGACCCTTCAAATCAGGCTGTGCACATCTGAGGTGAAAACAAGATCTGTGGTCTCTGCACATGGAGGGCGGCTCACCAATTTTCATATGCTGCACTGTTACCTTTCTCTTCCCATTCTCTTTTTATCAAGCAGAAGGACAACACCTACTTCATGTAGGTTACTGATTGATTAGTTACTGATATCTTACTCCTATTTTTTACACATGGAGAAATGTATGTGAGCAGATCCAAAACAGAAATGGAAGCAGAATGGAAGCAGAATTGCTGACCCTCCATCTGCTGCTGCACTAGAGACACTTAGGCAGAGATGACATCTGTTTCCAGATGTTGATTCTTTTGTAGACTGATCTCTGGGAAGAGCCCACATATACGGAGAGTAAGTGACCCTACTACACAAAATAAGGCCAGGGCAGAGTCAGAAGTAAAGTACTGTACCAGGATTGTTGCATTATTTTAATATTATCACATAATAATAAAATATTGTTTTGGCACATGCCAGATGATGCCTGGATGTGGTTTGTGGGACAGCAGTTGTCAGGAGCTATTTCCATTAGCCAGCCTGAACACTGTCACACTGCCTTCTGAGAGAAGCAGACAAAAAATCCAGATCAGTAAATTCTTTTGGTCAGAAATAATTCGTGTTAGGAAAATATTGGTCACAAGGGTGCCATTCATACTGCCCCTACTGTAAGCATCTGCTCCTGGACACTACTGGTAGGAGAATCCTCAAATAGACCTGATTAGGTCACTAAATTAGGTTTTAAGATATATTGTGTATTTGTACATGTGTGTATATAACACACACAGACATAGACAGACACATACATACCCCCAAAAATGCAAAGGAAGACTTTGAGTAGGTGTTCTAAAATCATAAATTTGGAAGGTCAATAATTAACAGTAAAATTTTCTAGAGGTTAAAAATATTCCATCCAGAGTTCAAATAAAAAATTGAAACAGGAAGGCAATGACTACAAACTAATAGCCCCGAGAAAACAAAGTCCTCACTCCTGATCTATTATTGGCCAGAAGAAAAGAGTAAACCAATGCATTCATATCATATGCCTTTTTTATCCCAGTCCCCCACCGAGTAAATTATAGTTAAGCACACTTAAACATAGTATCTGAAAAGAAAATGAGCATTTTTTGCTGGTTAATTTGAAGTGTAGCTTTCTGATTAATTTTAATGCAGTTATTCCCTTAGAAACTAGTTTATTAGGAGAGGCTGTAAGTGGTACACTTCTTCCCTAGATGTTGTCTTTTATACACTTTCAGATATTTTCCATTGATGTTTTTCAGAAAAGGAATAAAGCACTCTTATCATCAAATCTATGTACTTTGGGATCTGCACCTCAGAGATTTTTCATGAACTTGAAAAAAAATTATTTTACAGAGCGGAGCCAGGAAAACAGAGACACAAGGTATTGATATTAAATAACATTGAAAAATACATAAATCATTTTTACCTCTCTTCTTATACTGAATATTTTTATGTTTCAACACAGTCTGTGTGTTCCTTTTTATAGAAGGGGCCTTATAGCTGGAATTCTGAGCACAGGATGAGGATATTCAGATGTAAAATGCTTTATCTTTCTTGTGTAGCAAGAGAGCAGCCATTCTGCCTTAGTTAAATCTAAATGTCAGTGATCACGACTGATTGTGCCCAGATTTTCTGTCATCCCTGTTAACTGTGAACAGAGGGATCAGCATTTGGCACCCAAATTAGCAGATAAGGCCAGCAACATTTTGGGAGGATGTCAGGAACTCTTTAGGTGACTGTTCTTGCTGCTCTTTAATGACTGTAAACAGGAAAGTAAAGCAGCCATGGAATTCACAGATTCCAGCCACAAGTTTCAAAACCTGCCAAGATTTCTTCCTCTAGTGACCACTTTTATTTTTTTTTTATTTCATTTTTTTTTGTTGTTGCTCATCTCCTCCCCCATCCCCCTTGAAAAAACTAGAGAGATTCTTCGACTGTTCTTCTGAAAACCTGACACTTCTTTGTCTGCTCTTCCAAGGGGAGGGCTCTTTTACACTGTATTCATCTTCAAGCTGGGACTGCCAATTATAGCTCCACCTGGGTTCAGGAATAAAAGATGTCAGACTGCAGCCTTTGTCCTTTTTTGACTGCTTTATACTGCTATTACATTGATTGCTCTTTGTTTCCCTGCAAATGGGGTTTTACAATTGCAGTCCACCTCCTTCCCTCCTTCTACCACACTCCCTACTCCCTGTTACAAGCTTTTTTTCTTTCCTTTTCTTCTCTTTTTTTTTTTTTTTTTTTCCCCACTTCTACTATTAATTTTTGGTAGATGTTGAGTTTTGATAAGAATCACTCACCTAGCTCTTAACCACATCTTTATGAGATTTTAAGCCTCACTTAGAGACAAGCAAAGGTAAGTCAGCAGAGGGATCAACACAGACATTACCCAGGAATAATTCAGCACCCTATGTTTCATTTACATATTGTGATTATGACTGGTTTTAATATGATTTTTCTCTCCAGTTTAGAGACCTGATGTATATTCTTATGAATTAAAAGTGGATCCCTGCCTTTTTTTGGTTTGTTCACATCTGTCCAGAGAGCAGAGCAGGAAAGCTTTAGCCAACAATGCCAATACAACACTATAAAGATTAATAGGGTACCTGAAAAGCAACAAGGACTTTGAGTGATTTCAAGGATTCCAAAGACTCAAGAAATCAATTTCAGTGAAAATGTCCTTGCTAATTTAGTACCTGATGGTATTTGACACCTCTGTGCTCCAGTAAGAACACTGAGCAATATAAGGATTTCTGGGCATGCCTTTTGCAATCAGGATTGTAAATGAAAATTAATGTTAGCTAAATCCATACAGACAGAAAGGTAAAGAATACCCTTCTAATACCTATCTATTTAAAGTAAAAGTTAGCTCTATTATCTTCACATCTAGCAAAAAGAAATAAATCAGTAAAGGAAAATAAACTATGGACACTGACTAAGTAAGAGTGGAACATTGTTGAAACTATTAAATCTTGCATATTGTGTCAGAACTGCTGCAGCATTGCCTTAGCACTGAGGAGCCTTTTGAGGCTGCTGGGGGAAAAAGCCCACAACTCCTCCCGACATGAGACAATTTAGATGCTTTTTGACTTGATCTTGTCATTGTTTCATAGCACATTAACAAAAACACCAGCTCATGCTAGATGCTCAAAATAGGATAAAAAGCAATACATAAAATAAAATCTCTCCTCTGTTGATGTCGTAGGTATTAAAATTCTGTTTATAGTGAAGGTTTTTATATGTCCTAATTACACGCTGGAACAAACTATTGTCAGTTCTGCCATGCTGAAAGAGCCCTAATGATGACATTATAGTCTGAATAGAATTTTTAAGCGGATCTAACATAAAAAGAGATGTAATTAATCAAATTTAAAGTTTACTTTATCTAGGAATAAAGGCTTGCTTTATCATTTCCTAAGACTATTGCAATCTTTTTGATGCAAACAAGGTCTAGATCTATGAACTTACAAAAACAAAATAGAAAAGTAAATTACAGACCGAGGGCTGCAGAAGGGACAAAACACCTAATAAGGGACAAATTCCTTCTTCCAATATCTGTAGAATATCTTATGCCCCCTTATTTTTCTAGGAAATACATTTCATCAGCTCTAGCAGGATCATTATCCACATCCCACTTCTGGCGTGTCAAACAATGTGCACATAGAGGAATAACACAAAAACAAGCAGATGAAGAGTGTTGAAGGGACAGTGATGTGATACACACTATTGGATGTTGGATGACATAAACCAAATGTGTGAAGGTTTTTTGTCAACCAGTTGCATCCTTCATATTGCATTATTTCATCTGGGGAAAAAAAGTATCATACTAGACTTCTCTTTTTTTGATTTCAGGTTAGTTGAGAGTAAAGTATTTCACAGAGCTTCACAGAAATCTGTTACACTTTGTATGGATTGTATGCACACACATTTTTTGTGTAAGTACATATATTCTCCTTACACATACACATATATACACCACAGACTATACATACAGAAGTATGTATAAAGATATATGTACAGGCACACCTGACCAACAGCACACACCAGTTTAAAATGTAGCAAGCAACATCCCTCTGCAAGGAAAGAGAGAACTGCTGACCCTCAAAGCTTATAAACATTGTGATCCTTAGGTGCATGCCTAAATAAACGTTTTATGTTTTAAGGCTAGCTATGCCTAGTTAAAGTTAAAGCTCTAGGTTTTATGTTTGGATCGTACCTACCATCCAGCTTTCTCCGTGTGTCTAGTCTTGTGCGAATAATGCAGGTTAATCACCGAGGCACATAGCAGTGTGAGGACTAGGCAAAGCAGAGAGCAACCCCAGCTCCCCTCTCTCATCACTGCTGGCTTTGCTCTTCACCTGTATGCATTGCCTGGCTTGGCACAATGGCAAGTTGCACCCACATTTAAATGAAATGTGTCTAATGAGCGATTCTCACAGATCTATTTTATATTTTTTATGTTCACTGGCCTCATCATGCTGATAAAAGTGAAAAACTTGTTAAAGGGAAGAGAAAAGGAAAATCAAGGCAGTCAGAATTAAATATCTGCTGTGCTACTATGAATGGTGCCAGAAGCAGCCTTTAAAATACAATTACAAGCTAAAGCTCAGAAAGAAAATTCTCAAGCAGATACAACACAGGTAGAGGGAGATCATTTGTGCTGTTCAAATAACCATCACATGGAAATGTTACTGCCAGAAAAGTGGCATTTCCAACAAAAACATCTGCTTCCTATGAGTCGTCTGAGTAACATCCGGGGAGCATATCAAGAAAATGTATTTGAAGCAGAGATGTGGGAGTTAAAATCTCTGCATTCATTTTTGAATTTTCCACCATGTTCATACAGGACCCTGAACACATTGCTAAATGTTGCTAAGCTAATGAGTCTTACTCAGCTAAATAAACAGACTAAAAGGTAGTACAGTTAAAATAGACTTGATCTCACTGAATACATCAGGAACCTGTTCTGGATTAGAAATATCAACCCACCTTCTGCCAGCTAATTTATAGGCATTAGTGCTTATGATGTATTTCACAGTTCTTAGATAAATAGGCAGACATGGAAAAAGGGCCACTCAAAGACCATGTTTTACTGTGCTTTGTGCTGATGACTCATTATTTTTCTGGGAAAGAAGGTCACTGCCTCTTGAATCATCAGCAAAATGGCAGTAAATTCTGATTTCAGACTGTGTGTAGTGCCTGGGGGGAGAAAGGAGAGAAAGTAGAGAGCATTTTACTGATGATTCCTGAGAATTTTTTCCAGCAGACATTTGTATTGAGCACAGGCAGGAGGAGAACCTGTTCTGTCTGTGAAAAAGGCCAAAGACATAGCCCTTGCACCTTCTCACTTAAAGTTTATTGGAAGAGATCTTCTAGAGGCCATAAGTTTCTCTCCAGAAAACCTCAGCTTCAGCACTTCTTTCCAGGTGTCCATGTGGTTTCTGTAGCTTCATGTTAGTCTTTGTTACTGCTCCCCCCAGTTTATCTGAGGTGTGTAAGGCTGGGAAGACCAACTCTGCACAAAGGAACTGTACTGGATGCTATGGCTCTGTAAATGGGAGAAGCTGTGAAAAATAACTGAGACTAAGGACTAAGGTCTTCAATATCACTACACTCTGTAGATAAACTAGGTATATAAAAAAAAAGTCATAATCTCCTCTAGATCTTATACCTGACCATGAAAAATTGGCCTGTTTGGTGATTCCATTTCTTTTTATTTTTTCCATTTTACTGGAATTTTTGACAATCAAAATTTGCTTAAAAGAGTATGAAATATTCCAAGAAAAAACCCGAACCCTCAGTTGTTAAAAAAATCGTACATTTTGATTTATATTATGTCATTATTCCACAATCTTCAAAATTATCACATTTTAAGGTTCCCTGCATCAAAGTATCAAGAGTTATAGTTATCTACAGGTTGAAAAAAGTTCAGAAACCTGCATTTCTTCCATTTGGAAACCCTCTTGAAAAAAAAAAAGCTTTTTCACCTGCTGGTTTCAGGTTCCCTAAACTAAATTCTTCACATACCCAAAGCAGGAATTGGTCACTTCACTGAGAGGTTTGGCTGAAGAAAGAATTGTTGTTGGCACTCTTTAGTGCTTAGTTGTCATTAGCTCTTACAGTTTGTTTTTGGGCTTCGAGCCGCAGCAGTCAAACTGGTCTTTTAAGTCCAGTAGATTCACAATGCTGAACCAGAATCTGACCTAATGATTCCCCCCTCAAGTATTTGCTAAGCAGTGGCTGAGTTTAATACAGTCTTCTCTTTTCTGTATATTTTTGCAGGCAGATGCCTCTGGAATTAGACCAACGCATTCATCCAGAAAACAAACTAATGTCAGGCCAGCATAAATTATTAGACAGTAGTTCCCAATTTATTACAAAGGGCAGTTACGTCAGAAAAAAAGTTTAGGTTTGCTTTTTGGAGGTTTTTTTTGGATTTAGAGTGTAGGCTACTAATTTCACTTCACCTCCTGCTTAGCAACTGTGAAAACAAAATATGTCATAAAAAGCATACTTAGCCTCAACGTTGCTAAATTGTAAACTGAACATAAGTGGTACATTCATCATGTTTTTGAAAGCATTTACTGCTCTCCCTTACCCTATGTTTTCCCACTGATCAGCACTCCTCAGGGCAGAGGCCAGACCACTGTGAAAGATAAGAGTGGGAAACAAACACTGTGGAGATGGAGCCCTGAGAAGAGAAATGACAGACTGCATAGCACAGCCACAATGGTAAGGTCAGGATGGGAAGGTGGAGGCACATGTCAAGCCCACAGCTTTTTATCCATTCTTGTATGAATCAGAATAGTGCTGAAAACTCTGCCTGATTTGTGTTCTTTTTGCCTGTAAGCTCTGATTGGAGTTTACATGCAAACTGTGTTCTCTTCTTAGCTAAGGTTTTTGGTAGCAACAGCAACAAGTCAAAAGTTTATACCTTTGCACAAGAAGTCTGCTAGATTAAAGGGGAACCTATTAAAAACTCAATCCAAAATATCTAAAAGAATAGATTTATGCAAAAGCTGTCTGTTTTTCCTGTGCTGGTGAAGTTCAGACCTACCAATTGAAAGAATTTTGTATGGAGGTGCTTTCCAATTATTTATCTTGTATGTATGTAAGTATCTTATGATACAGAAGTAGGAATTAGTGTAATTCCTGTTCAGTATTGTCATTTTAAACTCTTTAATATAAAGCAGGACTGGGGAACTACTGACCAGAGCTTGACTAAACCAATAATACTCTTGGCTGATAATCAGACTGAAAATGCAAACCAGAGAGAAGGTAAAATTTTGTTTTCTGGGAAGAAAGTAAGTTCTACCAACTTTTTTGTATCATCACCTGACGCCGGCAATTAATTTACAGACACGAACAGGACGGGGCTGCTATGGAAAGTGTCTCAAGCTATTTATTTTTTCAGCATCAGTCTCATTACATGATTAGGATAATGGAAAGATGCTAACAGCTCACAAATCCAGGCAGCAGGTTGGAAAACTTAATGTTACAGCATACTCTATAACCTTCTAGACCAATCACATGAAGCAAAAGCATATTGACAGTAGTTCTATCCAATCTATCTATCTATCCAGCACACATAGCTTTAGTTAAAACAATGCTTGCTTATTTTGAATACAATGCCCATTTGTGAGAGACAATGCACAGAGCTCCCTTCATAAGCTTAACCTTCCTAATATCTTGCTAGATAAACTTTCTGCAACTTAGAAAGCCATTCAGACAAGCACTAATACATAGCTTTATTGTTCTATTTGCCTATATCTTTTCTACAGCTTAAATAATTTTTCTGCTGACTTATCTCATGACTTGCTTTTAGCTCTACTGACAATTCTGCTGCATCTGAGGCCTGCCTTCTGCAGTTTTCCTAAAACCCTCTGATTTTATGGATTCCCACATCACCAGCGACTGGACACCATCCAAAAGAAACAGGAGAGCAGGACTTCAACACCTGGCTTCGACAGTGTCAGGTCAGGTCTGCGTGCTCATGAAAGAAGCAGACCAACTATTGCACATCTGTCCGCCACAAAGGTGTCTTCAACATCAACATCATCATGGTTTGCTTCAAATGCAGTACCAGAAGGGCTTGTTAGAAGTTTTTTAAGAATTTGTGAAGGTTGTATAAAGACTGATTGAGAAGAAATGTACATCTGTTTTAAATGAACAATGAAAAGGATCCATTTTGTGGAATGGAAAGTCAGGAGGAACATGGAAGAAAGGCACATAAAAGATTAAACGAGAGTATGGAGGGCCATTTTAGGGCTTACACTTTACCGTGGAAGTCTGGAGAGAACTATATCTTGTACAGTCTTGTCCACACTGCCTATTGGGAATGATATGGCCATGGCCTGAACCATGTCTGATTTTTCTACTGGAAGGTGCTGACTAGCAGGGAATATGCTGGCTATTAGGAATCTAGACAATTAGTAATCTGTGCTTGAGCTCATTCTCTGATTTGGTTTTACATAGCATTATGATTTATGATTTATAATTTATAATGTTGCAAAACACACAGCCCAGAGTAAGGCTTATTCCTCCTAGAGATTTCCCTTCCAACTTTAAAAGTGCACAGTGCACCAGAGACACTGATACTGTGCTTTGTTTCTTTCATAGTCTGGCAACGCTTTAGTACTAAATATTATTAGATGTGGTAGTAAGTCAGGAAAACCTGGAGATAATACAATGCTCCTAAGAAATGTTATGACTTTTACATTTTCATATGATTTTTTCCTATGCAGAAAAATTTTTCTATTCATTTAAATGTAAAGTTTCTCTGACTGAAGATTCTGTTCAAATCAAGGCTTGATGCTGGTCCACTGATGTTCCCCATGCAAATCTAACAAAATGTAAAGGAATGAGGAGATATCATTAGTAAAAACTCGAGTGGGCAGAATCTACTCCCAATACCAGGATTTGACCCGCAGGAATGCTGGAAAGAATCTCACTTCTTACTCATCTCAAAAGATCTCAACTAAGATTTCCAAAGTTGTGTGTGTGAACATGTGTGTGTTTGTGGACATGGACACGTGAGCCTCTACTTATTTATTTTCAAATAATCTGTCAGAATCAGATGCTGCAAAAATTATTTTAAATTATTTTTATATATGGAAAGAGATGAAAAGTGTTCATGGCTGTCCTTTTCTTGGACACCTTTCAAGATGCTACCCCTAAAACACTTTCCTTTTATGAACTGAAACCAAAGTGGGTCATTTGGCTTGTAAGAGACATCATTATATTGAGCTGTGTGCTAATTAGTTCACTTTCGCTGATTATCATTAATACCTGTGACTGTATGATTCACATAGGCCAATAATATGCACATAACACCAAGAGAATGCAGATAAAAAACTTAGAGTGACTTAAAAAAGATTAAACACAAGCTGCAAATACAGAAACATAAGAGACCTGAAATGAAAAACCGACATATTAAACATCAAATTTAAATCTGCTTTGCAGAGGGATTAAATGCTCACTGTGGACTGTGAGAGAATCCATTTCTAATGGTGAATTTGTATCAGTCCACAGGGAACCCTATCAAGGCACAGCTGACTAATGACTATCATTTTCACTTGATTTCATTAGTATTTAAGTTATAGCATGAAGTACATTCCCTTCGGTGCCCTGAAAGTTAGTGATTTACATACATTTGCTGTGAAGCTTTTGCTTTGACTAATATAAAAATGATTTGCTGGTAGAGAATGTATGCTTTCTCATGCCTACCCAAGTCTACTCATTCAAAAACAAATGTTAACTTTTCAAATGGTTAGTCACAACACATTTCAGGGGCATGTTAGAATAAAAATAAAATAATGCTGTCAGCCTGAAATCATTCTGTCTTTCTGGATATGATGTAAAACTCTTTGTTAGTCAGCCTATAGTTGTTTGCTACCAGAGTTTTCTTTACCACGTGTGCATGCAATATGTCTTTTTCCTCTATAGCATACAAATCCACAGTTAGAGTAAAATATGATAGACAAGCTTCAGTTTATAGACAACTGATGATGTCTGTCTTTGTGACAATGCCTGTAAAAGAAATTGTGAATATTTGGTCAAGATGGGTACCTTTTCGAAAAAAGATAGAAGAAAATCCTGGAAGTAAATGACTGCCTGAGTGTCCCTTGCTGACACCTTACTCCTGGATTCCTCATCCAATTAAAAATAAAACCACTCATCCTCAGCTCCAGTTTTTCCCACCTATTCTCTTGCCTCCCATTACTCAGGCAACACAACCTACCAAACTAGCTGCTCCTCATATATTTTTTCAGACTTTTTCACCTTTTTAGCTGTACTCATACCCCTCTCTTTTTCCTGCTGCTTTTCATCTCCAGCTGCATTTTCAACTTCCTCCCATAAAATGACAAATAAAACAGGTACAAGCTGCTTTACTTCAGTATTTTGAGATAGCTCCATTCACCACAGCTTTCTACAGAACATCCTTTTCTTCTGAGCCTTTGTCCAAACCATGCACAGATACAGCACACAGTCACTGTTAAGTAAATAATATTCTCTATTATTCTTAATAGCAAATCTCAAACACACTGTATACATGACACTAGCCTAATTGTATGTTGTTCCTTTTTTAAAAATTTCATTTAATGAGGCTACAGGAAAGCTTAAAATATTATGCTTAGTTAAGGAGACATATCTGTAAAACATCATTTCTAGATGCATAAAAAGTCCAGGAAACCCTGAGCCTATAGTTATGTTCAGAAGCACAAAGGGATTAAATCAAAATACAGTTAAAAAAGAAGGCTTAAAAGTGCATGGTAAGATGGTTCAGCAAATGAACAGAAACAGGAAACAAAGGTTGTGTGGAGAGGGAGTGAGGGGGTAAAACCCTGTGTTTGCCATGTATAATCACTTGTAAATCCTGGCCACAGAGGAAAGGTCCATGCAAAAGACTTCTGATTTGTGCTAGTGCCATTAATTAGGAGTGTCAGCCAGACACCCCCATCAAAACTGGAATGCTGTAAACAGACACTGAGGTGAGCCTATGTGTCAGACAACTGACAGGCTAAATAGACAGGATGGAAGAGGGAAACAGAGGAAGGATTGCTATTCCTGTGTTGTACCTGGACTACTAAAATACTGAAATCTTATATAATTTATTCAAATCACTGAAATGTGAGACAGAAACAAGCTGCAAACCCACATCTGCTCCATATCCTTTTGCTCCAACTCACCAGATTTTTCCATCACCTTCTTTGATTTCCTCTTGTATTTTGATTTTATGGTTTTTTGTTGCTGTTTTTCTTTTTTTTTTCTATAAGTGGAACTACTCCAGGTTCAATTATTCCAATAATGGAGCATGCATGTATCAAGATTATGGTGAAGAAAGTCTTCCTTAATTTTTTTGGGGGGGATGAATGCATCAAGTTGAAATGGTCCTTTTTCCAGGTCAGCTACTGCTTCTCTCCACTCTGTATAACACTCCTCTGCTTCGATGCTCTTGATAGAATATTGCTGCTTCAGCAAAAAGCTTTCAAGGTGAAAAAGTTTATTCCAAGAATGTAGTGTGTATGATTATGTAGCCTCTAAGAGGAGATGTAATGCTGAAATGGGGAGCTCCTGTGACTGCTCTTCTCTCCCTACCAGTAGAGTCATAATCTCCTGTTAACCCGTCTAAGCTTATAGAAACCATGATGCAGATTTATTTTGGCTTATGAAGGGGATGGATCAGAAGAAAATAATCAAAACAGATTTTCAACACTAGTAAAGCAAAAATTTAGTGAAAACTTTCAGTATATGGATAGCATACATTCCAGGGAAATTATGCTAGACCTCCCAAAATCCATGGAGAAAGCATTGTTTTGCCCACTTGATATTGGCTTCTGAGAATACCGGGAGCCCAGCAGATCCTTGATTTCTTAAACATTCAAATCTTAATATACTATTTCAGTAGAAGATCTTTAATTTCTAAACCCCAGTAGAGACAAGATTTTATTGTGCTGCAGAGTTCATCCGAGGCAGTAGTTCTGTCCATGTTTCTGTCTGCCAGCAAATGCCCTTTAGCAAATGACACTGCTTTCAAACAATGCATTTCCTTTGAATTATTTGCAATACCACTGAGTGGTCTGCAGCATGTTCTCCACCCCAGCAAATCAGTTTGAAAACAAAAGTGCAATATTTTAGATTAAAAAGGAAGTCCCTGAAAATTAAGACTGCCAATGTCAGGCATGCTAAATCCTTTTGTAAATTCTGACCTAAAAAAAAAGTGTAATTAGTTAAGCACAAAGAAATTTATTATTTTAGCCTACTGTTATTTTGCTAACCCTCAAAAATAGATTTAGGTGAACTGAAATCAAAGGAATATGTGAAGAAGATAATTGTTTTAGTGACTCTGTTCACAGCAGCTGTTGACTGCTCTTTGCATTTCAACTTCATCCATTGATAAGATAATTTGTGAGCAATATAAAAACTGTCCTTGAGGGTGAAAATGTTGGTAGAGGGGAATACTGGCAGGACTTTATGAAAATATGGCTGAAGATTAACTGAAAGAATTTATCTTATTTCAATATCCATGATTAGCTGAATCTTTTACATCTCCATTACATTTAATCAGTTCTCTTTCTGCCTGTATGAAAGATCAAATTCAGGTTGAAAGTTGAAATAGAAAATATTTTCCCCATTATCTGCAAATCAAAACATTATTGAAAGTGGCAATGTATAAGAATAAGCATTGCCTTAAATTGCCACTAGGGAGGATGATAAACTAGCAAACAGAAAGGCTTTTTACACTTTAGAAGTCAAAACAAAGATTGAGATTTTTCAGTGCCTGGTTTTGTTTGTTTGTTTTGTTTTTCTGTGCAGAATCACAGGAAGAATTTCATTCATTTGTAAAGGATGTTGAACAGCACAGCATGCTCTAAATGGTTGAAAATGCTACCTATTTGTTTAAACTGTGATTAACACTCTGCAGAACTCAGGCTATCCAAATCCTGATGATTAATTGAACCTCAAGTAATTTTCTTATTGTATTTGCAATAAACCAGACTCTAAAATCTAACTGTAAAGTACTTAATCATTCTTACCCATATCTCAGTAAGTCTGTGGTTCTCTGTAAGGTGAGGTTCTAGCTGAAAGCTTGTAGCTCATCTAGGCCAGGCTCAGAGAGGAAAGCATCCCTGGCTCAGAAAGTTTAGAAAATTTTTCAGAATTTGAAAGTCTGATTTCTTCATGAGATCTGGTGTCCACTTTGCTACTGGTATGACATGTAGACAGATTCTGTTAGATTTCCTGGGATTCATTTGAGTGGACCTCCCCGAAAACAGATCAAACTTTTGAATATTCTGTCGTTCCCCACTGCTTAGGAACTTTATACTACATTGGTTCTTGAATTTTTAGCCATTCTGTTGTAGGGTAGCTTAGAGTCAGTTATTGGGTGAGAGTTCATCACTGTCAGTAGGAAAGTGACATACAATTGTTTGGAGCTTTGGGCACCCATGGACATCATTCCTGTCAATTTAAATCAGAGTCAAAATGACATTTGAAAACCATGGCAGATTTAACCTTACCTGAGAGGTACTTTGGATAAACTGATTCCTCTAAGAGTATAGCCAAGAGTATGGCTTCCTCCTTAGAGATAGCAATTTTCTATTCTCAGATAACCACACTTTCAAAAAGTTTGGTGTGTTGCCACTGATAGTGCTCATGTGAATGACATCCATGGACCTTTGGCTGCTGTGACAATGGCACGAAGTATACAAAATCAAGTAGTGCTTTATTCTACGAGACAGTAATAAGCATGTAATTATATTGTAATTAAAAAGCAATTATTTACTGGCAACTATTAAAGACGTCTTTAATGGTAATTCTGAGTGTGACTACCATGTAATTTGTAGAGAGAAATAAGTGTGCAATTACCCTGTTAGTAACACAGTAATTACCAATACATCCATGCATCTTTCTGTTTTCTGTCATGGAGTTACCAACACCTGCAAAGTATAAATTACATGGCAACTACATATGCAGCTGCCAGGTGATGTACAGTAGAATGAAAAGATGGCAGATATAATTTCAGAATTAGGGTTTCATTCATTAATGTAAAACTGGTGTGACACATTACAAAACAGTGATGAAAACCAAAATAAAACCAAGCCAGTGTAATCCACAGAGCTTGAGAGAGTTATAAATGTCCTGCAAATCAACCCCAAATCTTTGTGTAGAATTATGGGTAAAATAAAATATACTGTCACAAGTCTGGAATTAGTAGCTTATCCCTTTCACGTGAACTGATTCTATCCTATTCAGAAGAAGGAGTTTCTGTTGTTTCTATCAAGGGGCTCCTATCACAGATGAGTGACAGAGTCTTGTGTACATGGAGCCTCATATGTTATCTTCTCACTTTCTTCTTTATGTCAATATTGTAGTGACATTTATAAATAATGGGTTTGATAGAAGGTGGGCCCTGAGCAGAGGAACTTACCAAGTGAGAGGGAAAGCAGAAGGAAAAACCCCAAGGCAAGATATGTCATAAACATTTCATAGAAAACACTAAATACATTATTTTGAAGCAAATGATGTGTCATTTTTTGACTGGTGTGGGCTACATTCATTCTTGTGACATAGACCTCCATTCTAACAAAGTCCTTGTTTATTCCACATAAATACAGCCTTAGTCTTAGGCACAAGATGTGAAAATAGATTGACTATTAGGTGTTCAAAGCTAAAGATACATTTATCTACACTAGCACACACATCATCTCAGTCTTTAAACCTGTGCATCTAAATCACACCCTGAACACCAAAAGATTCCTGTCAAATATTACACTAAAGCACATGCAGAGCTTAATCTTAAAAAGTCTTGGCAACTAGAAACAGGTATGAGCCCTAAGTGGTCAGAATGTTTGAATGTCAGTCCAATTTTATAAAACAGCCTACAACAAAGACCTTTGTTTGAGGTTTATTTATAAGTAATTTATCTAAAATGAAAATAGTCTTTGTTTTCCTTAAAGAAATCATGAAAAGAATAGAAAAACACAGGACTGTAAAACACTTCTGAACCACAAATTCTAAACCCTAGAGAAGAAAGAAATTTATTGCATCTAATCCAGTGTGATACGAGACAACACACTGCTATGCTAGAAAGATTTCTCTCTAGCTATGCTCCACTCCCCTTTCTTGGTCTGGGAAACTAAGGTTCAGCATCAAAACTAAGTATGGCTATTATTTACTTAGCCCTCAGATTTCATTTATTACTATCACATTACTTAGACTTTGCCATCTCATTTTATATGCTTGCTGAATTTCTTCAGCGGTGCCAGAATACAGCCACTTAATATTTACAGCAATTCATTTGATGTTCCGTCATCCATCAAGATTTATAGCAATACTGTCCCAAGATGCCTGAATCCTATATAACAAAACACAAAGCTGTTGATTACAAAATAGGATGATGAAAGGGAGGCTGAAGTGTCTTTCTAGAAAGTTGTGGAGGAAAATGTGAGTTGTCTTAGGGCACTTATTTTGAAGAGAAGCAGGATAAGCCTTTCCTTTTACATCCCTGATAATTTAGAATGATGTAGATAATTAAAGTTTTCTCCAACAGCTATACTGTGGGAATGCTGTAATCCCTCTTTGTCCACACTGGATGTTTCAGGGTGATTAATTGTTAATTGACAAATGTCAATATACCCTGGAGCATATTTTACTGAAAACATCCAATGATGGCCATTCATTTTTTCTTCTTCTTGTTTGCAAAATCTCACTGAGAGGCATTCATGTCTTCTAATTTATCCAAAGGTTTCTAGGGAACAATAGCTTGCATTCTAGATGCTGGCACTCTATTTAAACCTTGAAATAGGTACAAAGAAGGGTGAGTGTTTTGCCTGAAAGACTGGATTCCACCAGGACAGTGGCTACACATAAACAGATGACTATTCATTTGTTCAGTTACACATGTGCCTAAATGCAATGGAACTGAGGCCACAGAGTCATCTCTTCACAAGCACTCTGTGTCTGCTGCTGATGTAAATCAAAATAACAGGAAAGAAAAAGGAAGAAATAAAAAATAAAGAAAAAATAAACAAAAAACCCCAAAAAAACCCCAAAACAGACAAAGAAAAGCCAGCCTTGCTTGCTTATTGAACTGACTTCCTGCTTTTTTGTTACCAAAACAGTTAGAAAGACTATTAAGCCATGGTGTGGGCTTTTAGTGACAATACAGCTATTGCCCAGTTCCTGTTGCTTTGTTGTATCATTGTTACAGTCCAGTAGTTGTAGTTAGCTGCAGTGCTTCTGCAGTTGGTGTGGAGGTTTCTGTTTCTGCAAACATCTACAAAAAACAAAACCCCTTTTGCCAGTAATGGATATCGTTGTAGCAGTGTAAATGGAGACGTCAAAGCCTGTGAACATGAAAACATGGTAGTACAAAAACCAAAAGAGGATAATATTCTTTTCAGTTTTACATGACTATTCTATGGGCGTTAATTCTTTTTTTTTTTAATTAGTCAAAACAGCCGTGAATACACATAACTAGGTTTGCATGCAGCGTATGTTTAGCATTTGTGATTATTTGGACTGACAGTGTCTTTATAGTTTCTTTAGGCTGTTGAATAAAGGTCAAAATACATTACTGTGCTCCCAGTCCTACAAGTTTCCTCCCAGAGCTGTGCTGAGGAAATTCACTCCTCAGTTGTCTGCTTTTTTGCCTGTTACAGAGATAAACAGAAACCTTCATTCTCTGGAGCTGTCATTCTCATATCTTTCATGTGTCTTAAACTCACTCAAAAAAAATATTTCAGAGGAAAACAATGGAAGTGCTTCATAAATCATACACAGTAATTGGTGTCCTGATGAAATCTGGGGCCTCATCTTGAATTCATAGCACATCTTATGCTTGCCAGGACATCTCACAAGGCATGTGGCACAACTGTTTGTTGCTGATATAACTTTCAATACAGATGTAAAGTCTTCTTATTGTTTACTCTCAAAACATTTATAGATATGTTTAAATATATATACAATTGTGAGAATTTCAGTCTAGACATGTAATGAATAAAGAGTTTCTGAATCTTTTGAGGGTATTTTTTCCATTCTTTTTAGATAAGAGACCTTATTTTTTCTATTTTAAGTGACAAGATCTTCTACAAAACCTTAAATGGCATTATTTAATCTTAAAATAGTTTGTATCTTTTAATAGATATATAAAATAATAGGTATAGAAGAGTTCTTCTTCTTATTATTATTATTTTATTTTAACATTATTTTAATGTTTTAAGAGTTTAAAAACTCCTAAAAAACATGGACATCTACCATATGGGTGTTTGGTATTTCTCCTACATGAAACAAAAAAAAATCAGCACTTTTTTGGCTACACACTGCACCCTGCTGTGTTAGCAAAAGGAACAGCAGAAATTTCAGAGGTGGCCCAAATTGTGATTGTGCTTGGAAAATTATTCCTGCAGGAGATATCTGTATAATCTTTACCATGAAAAGAACGAAAAGGTACCAAGTTCAGGAAAATTGCATGTACTCATCTTGGAATCCAGAAATCATCCCTATGGCATAATTTTTGGAGACAGGTTCCTTGCATTCCTGTGGCAGCCAGAAGGTGATGAAGAGGGTGTAAAGTGGGTTTGGAAGGTGCCCACAGTACACACAGAGGGAATCCTGCATCCATAGTTTAGAGGTGATAGAAAACTGGAGCACAGAAATCTTCCACTTGAGTTGTATATGTTCTGCTCTGTGGCTTTCCTGCAGGGAACTCACTTTGTGTCCAAATACTAGATTTTGTCACTGGCAGAAAAAATGAAAAAGAAAAATGGCCATTTCAGAGTTCTCAGCTGCTCTGGTAGAAACAAGCAGTTATTCACATTGTCTGAAAATGTCTCTGTGGGTGGAGAAGGGAAAAACAACAACGAAAACACAGCTCCTTTTCCATTCCTCAATCAGCCCAAAATTTAATGCAAGACTCATTAAGCCTAACTCAATCTTCTCCTTAAGCACCTGTAATCTTATGACTCCGGGATCAAGAAGCCCAGTCACCAATTCACCCTGTGTCTTCTCAAAGATGATGTTTTTCTTCTAAAGCTTCCATCAGTTCTGGAAGTCAAACCTTGTTCTTCCCAAGAGTGCTGTTCCTCAGGCAGGAAGCTATACCACAAAGAAGTCCTCACAGACTGGAGGAAGTTTGGAGGGAGATGGTGTGTGGGGGCTCCAGAGCATTGAATAGCTCCAGGGAAATGGCTATAATAAGAACAAAAGCCCATTGTTTTTAGAATCGGACATCCATCGTTGAACTTCAAATGAATAAAATTAATAATGATGATGATGATGATGATGATGATGATGATGATGATGATGTGGTGTTGTTGTTGTAAACATTATCATATTTATTATTAAAATAAATAGGTTAATCAGATCTGGTAAAATAAGAGCAGACCTGAATTCCCACTGAATCTTTTTTGAGTTAAAAAAAAAAGTTAACATTCTCATTCACACTTTTTTTCTCCATTCTTCCAACATACTAGTCAGGAATTGTCTGTTATCAGTACCACATTAGTATTGCTGGAGCACAGAGAAAACACCTGTGTCCCTCAACTTCCTAAAGGAAAGCTAAGTTATATCACACGTTACATTACTCAGCTGTGTATTTTGCTGAATGTTTGTGTATAAGTTTAATCACAAATGAGAAGCTTGTGACCGTATCTTTGTCTGAAATGTATCCACATATGGTTCACTACACTTTTTCAAATCTGTATGTGTCATTTCATTATTTCTAGCCTATTCAGACTCAATTTCTTTTCCTTTCCATTATCTCCCTTGAAAAAAATGGATGAAATTGGGTCACTATTGTGCTCATGACATCCCCTGGGCTGCTGGACACCTGGGTTTTTAGGACACTGTAATATGACAAATTTAGCAAACTTTTATTGCTTTTTATGTCCAAATTCAATATCTTCAAGATATTTCCCAATATAACATCCACACTTAGATGAAGTGAGAGGTATTTAGAGCTCTTTTTCAGCTGATACTTCCCAGCTGCTTCTGTGGAACAGCAATTTGATGCCTTCCAACTGCTCAAAGAGAGCTACAGGGTCACATCTAAGCCCACTGCACAGACAATAATATTCGCCCTTGTCCCTACATTTTAACAAAACTGGTGCAATCATAAATCTCACATAACACAACAATTCCATATCCCATTGCATCATAATAGAAGGGAAGAGTGTTTAGATTTGGTTTGGTTTGTTTTTCTTCCTTTTTAGCTCGCTTTTAAGATTGAACTGGCTTTAGGAACAGTTTACCTCTTCAGAGGGGTGGTCTCACGTCAAGTTTTTAAATTTACCAATATGCAAAGAAAATTCAAGCATCCTTCAATATTTTTCCAAACAATTTTCAGGATTATTTAAGCCTTTCTTGCCTATATTTGGAAATATTTTTAAATAAAATTCAATTTCTAATATTAATCAAATTCATCAAACTTAAGTGACTTTTAAACTAGAGAATGTTATTATACTACAAAACAAACCAAATTAATTTTAATGAAATCTTTGCTTCACAGACATTTGGATTTTCACAAACTCATGTTGGGCCCTTGTTTGCTGGAGTTTACATTTATATATGTAAGTACTTGAAATAAGTGAGACAAGACAACTCATGGGTATTTTTTCTTTTGCTTGTGCACTTACATATAGCATGCTTTTGTTTTGAAGGTTTATAACTGGTGAAAGATGATAGATTTCATTTACAGCTAGAGCACCTGAATAAGTGACATTCAGAAATGTCACTCCCTTCCTGTCACTGTCCCATTTCATTTCAGGTTAAATTATATCAATGCTTCAGTTCTGGAAACTTTTAAATCAACAAAAGTAGGAACAGTAGGCATTAATTTACTTTATAATGTTTATTCAGTGATACAGGCACTTCTGCATAAACCAATATATATTATTTGAATAACTTAGACAGTTTGAAATTCCCTGAAATAAAAAAAAAAAAAAAAAGAATAAGCCTGCAAATTCAAACATTATGAGCAGATTTGCTAAAAAGGAAAATCATGCTATCCTCAAGACCCAAGCTTTCAGAGAGCTGGAAAACCTGCAATCAGGAGGTGACACAGTCCTGTCATGCCCTATCTGCTACAGAGCCAAAATGGCCTCTGCTGCAATTAGGGAAACACAGTGCTCAGGCTCGACCTGGCGCTGGTGACCTCTGTCACTGTCACCAGCACACAGTGCCCAGATGATGCTAGCAGGAGCAGGCAACGCTCATCTGCAGCACAGAGACAACACCCAGGCCACCACCAGCTCTACACCAGCACTCCCAACCCCCCACTCCAACTGGTTCAGCTCCACTGGTAATAACTACAGCAGGAAGTACTTGGGAAAAAACCCCATACACTGCTGTTCGAGCTGAAAAAGAAAATCCTCTCCTCTCAACCATGTGGTTGATGCCTAAAATTAGAATGCAAAAACCACATTTTTGCACAGAATGACTTGAAAGGCCCCTGCACAAGAGAGTGAGATCCCTGTCATTATTTAAATATGACTCCAAATTGATGAGTAGATTTCATGTGGGTTTTTTCCTCTGGGTAATAATACAGTGAGAGGTAGCCAGTGAATCAGACTCTGATATTACCAATTACTATGGTCACTTACAGCTAAGCTTGAAATCACTAAAGGCTAAAAGACACATGGTTTAAGTTTGAATGGAACAGTGGCAGAGCACAAATGACACATTTTATCAATAGACTACAAAATAAAGCAGTGTATTTACATGAACACACACAAGATTAGGCAAGAAGGACTAATTTAAGCCTTACCTAAGAGAGGTAGGGTGTTAGTGAAATTTAGAAAGAAGAAACTTGTGCTGTGACAGATAATGTCTAAATATTAGGGAAAATTAAGAGGCTGTTAATTCATTTAATGATATCTTCACCATATAAGTTTTCAAAAAGTAGTTTTCCTTTTATCTTTTTTTTAGACACTTGGTAGAATAAAAGCTTTTGGGCTGTAACTGAAACATCTGAAAGCTGATTGCTTTGGGAAAACAATGAGATTTGTGGTTTTATCTGTCAGGATAGAAGGAAGGAGAAAGTGAACAGGTATTTTTCAAGGAGAAAACAGTGTTAATACAACTTGCATAGGATGAATCTGCATCTTATCAAGTAATAGAAACACATTCCTCCACATAAACCTCAGCATTATAGTTTAATTTCATGACCGCATTCTTTTGCTGTAATAGCTTGTCAGCCTCCAGCTGCTCTACTGGGATATTGAAATTTCAGCTTTGGTAAGAATGGCAAGACACACAGAAAAAACAACAAAGAGGAACAGTTAAATATCTGTCAAAGCAGGTCACAGAGATGCATCTGTCCTCTTTAAGGTAGGAGTTGAAGTAAGGAAGTGTGGGAAATGAGCTCAAATTGGGTAGTTAGAAAGATGACATTGATGTGGTCACCATAGGGATTCCTAAGATTTTTTTGCTCTTGTCATGCAGTGGTCCAATGTAATGTAAGGCCTGAAAAATAGAGGAAGTAGTCCTGATATTACAATGTTCTGCCACACCATTTATTTGTTTTAATGAAAGAGGGAAAGAGAGAAGTACAATGAGGTATTTTCCAAAATTGTGGCTCAACAAACCACTTACAAAACTTTCCAATCCCATTGCTAAAACTTGACGACCCTATATCTCCTAGGACAGAGATGAAGTGACCCAAGTCCAAGGACTGTTGGTTTCTTCCCAAATAAGATGTAAGGGTTACATTTCTTCCAGCCTGGCTTTCACTCGAAATCTTAATTTTAACTCTTACCCTGTATTGATCACCCGTGCCTTTACAGTTCAATTAAAGTACTGTATATGACCATTGTTCTCAAAGAATAGTGTCCACAACTGCTATTCACAGGCTTTTAATCACAGGGACAACATTCATCAACAGCTTTTTTTTTCTCAGTTGTTGTCATTGGTAAGATAAATGAAGCCTCTCTAGTCTTCAGCCTTCCTTCAATGGATAACAGGCTACTTAAAAGAAAATATTAAACTTTGTGTGAAAAGTCTTCTGATTCAGATTAAAGAAGCACTTAGTAGCTTACCTTGCCTATAGCAAACACCTCCAGAGGAAAGGAAGAAAAG
This sequence comes from Molothrus ater, assembly GCF_012460135.2. Taxonomy (NCBI): domain Eukaryota; kingdom Metazoa; phylum Chordata; class Aves; order Passeriformes; family Icteridae; genus Molothrus; species Molothrus ater. Next base: position 108,400,084 of record NC_050478.2, on the reverse strand, counting down.
ACAAAGGAAAAAACAAGACAAAAACTAGTTTTTATTGGCTTTTAAGCTGCTGAAAGTAACAAGGCGCTGTAGCACTTTCATCAGCTATCAACATCTTGGCTCTGGGGTAACAGAGACCTTTGATAAAGAGAGAATTCTCCCCAGCCAAATAATATCAGAAAAAATATGCAGGCAAGTTCACTTCAAAGATAATCTGCTGGTGCTGAATTTTAAGGAAACTGTCTTGTAACTTGTCACTGTTTCACAGAGCTTTTCTCATCATGGTAGAGGGGTTGATAGATAATCCATCAGTGGCTTCACAACAGCTTGTGGGCCATGTTTGATTTCAGCATTTCAGAAACATATGCTAAAATACTAGTAGAGTTTCTAGTTACATTTTGCTGGCATCTCAGTCCACTGTACTATGACATCTACACTTGTGAAAGACAGTGTGATAAATCTCAACTATTCTCTTTTCCTAATGGGATGATATGATGGTAGGCTGTCTCTCCTAAAGCTACAGAGCTAGATTTATGATTAATTTACTTTAGTATTGCAGTTTTATGTTTCCCTGAATATATACAGAAGGGTAATATAAGTATAAAGAAGTTTGCACAATTAACAACTTAGATGAATATAAACAAAAGCCAAAACAACATTAACTTCTCACAAATTAATGAGACAAAATACAAGACTCCAATTCATAGATCAACTCTAATCCACATCAGTAATACACAAAAGCCATCACCAGCTGATGGCTCTTTACTGTTTCTCTGACAGCTATATCCCCAGGACAGGCTGAACGTCACTGTTTCCATCTGGTGGAAGCAGCACTGGATGAACAAACGTTAATTTAGTTCTCACACTCACTGACACTAGCGTGAACTAGGATGAAAACTACATTTTAAAAATTTAGCAAATCAAAGGCAAGATCAAAAAGGCATTGCTAGCCTCCAGGGCTACCACCAGAAGTACTCATTAATTCTGTGTGTTTCCAGAATTAGGCTTCTGTGGGACTCCCTGCTTATACCTAGGAAAAAAGGAGGTGTGTAACCCAAATCAATGGTGGAACTTATATGCTTCAATCTTGTATTCAACAAACCACTGATGCAGAGTCATGGCTTAAGAATTCATATTAATTCATCTTTTCTGACATCCTTCTAAATAGGAACTTCTCTTCTAAATCCAGCCCTCTTTGTTAAGAGAGATTCTGCACTGAAGAGTACCTCTATTTATATTTTTTTTTTTCTGTAAATAGATACGGTGACTCACCACCATAATTTGACAGGAATCTATTGTAAAATCACCCTTGTCAAACATTCTTTCACTTGACCCATCACCCAAAGAACAAAACAAAACTTCCAAGAGCAAAATATCCAACTTCTTGAAGTTGCCCAAGGGCTTATAGCTTAGGCCGAAGTTCATGGTATTTATGGGTGCATTCTGAGCCCTTTTCTCTAATTGGATCCCCATTTCAACCAGTTCCAAATTGTGGGCTGAGACACCAAGGCGAGTAGCAGCTCTTCAGCTCTCTCTGGATATGCACACACAGAGTCCAGCTTATAAATAAAGAAACGGAAAGATAAGGTGCCCTTAAATGGCATATAAATCAATGCATTGTGTGTCAAACCTCTCTGGATTGCATATTTGCATAATGTAGTATTAGCTATATAATCAGCCTATTTTAATTATTTATTTCCCCCTCCCTTAGAGAGCCAAAGGGATTCTTTCTCACAGCAAGCCTTATTAAATGCACAGAGATTCCCAAAGCTATGCCACAAAGTGATTTCTGCATACAAAGCAATACTTTGTTTTTCTCTAACATACTATAACATCAAAGAAGAAAATGGTTCCACAATAAACATACATATCATTCCACATGCTTGTATTCTCTAGAGACAAAAAGCATAAAACAGGCATGCCTTTTCTGTTACATGTATCTAAATTCTGCCTACTAATCCTATCTCAATATTTTAAAATTGCACTTTTGTCCAAATCTATCTTTGCTATAGATAGTGGTAAACAAAGGCAACCTTCTGTGCTCCCTTGACAGTTTAAATGGATATAGAAACCATCCTGTATTTTTGGGGGGCTACCTCATGGCTCCCACTTTTAGGACAAAGTAGAGACACCCTGAATGCACAGCTTTGAATTTCTAGTCTTCATATTCCTCATAGATGCACGAGAACATTTGCTACCAGCTGTAAAAATCAGATGACTGTTGATTGCTCTCAGCTGTAATTAGCACTGACTACACCAGATTGCCATGATTACTCAGAGGCTGACAATGTCCATGTTACTCAATTCATCTTGTTTGAGGGATATTCCCCAGCTAGGTCATTATTAAAGGGGTTAAAAAGCTACAAAAGGGGACAATGCTCCTTTTACTTTGTTTGGGGGTTTCTTTCACACCTTCCAATGTCTTTGAAGTTTCTCAGATTTAACAGGTGATGAAATTTCCACTTGAACTTTGAACACAAATGTTACGCTAAACATGGAGTCTTAGTAAATTTTATATTGGTAATCAGACAGGAAACGTGTAGATCTATATCTAGTATCTTCTAGAAATCAACATAGATTCAATCAATAATAAAAGCTCTTTGTCAAAGTGCCTTTTTTTTTTTTTGTAATGCATTCTCAGGCTTGGCAAACATAATGTGCTTATAACATTTCAGTGTCCACGAAATCTCAGGGAAAGGAATTAGCTTTTCATAAAAAATAAAAGAATGCTCCCTCTTTACCACAGGTAAAACCTACTGTATTTTCCACCTTTCTGTGTCTGTGTAGAATGGAAAAAAAGGTACACCTCACTAAGTTATGACACCAAGCTATCAAAACAGAAATCAACTCTTGCCCGTTAACGCAGTATGTTGTACCATCGCTGCCACGCTATTCTCTTTTGCAGTATGCTTTTTTTCTCTCTACATCCAATATTCTTTTGTGTCAAGAGTGAAGAGAGTAAAAAGAATTAACCATATGAATATGCACTATTGTATAATATCCTGTTAGCTTTGCTTAGCAAACACCTCTGTTGGAAGTTTTGCTGGAGAAAGGAATGCAAAACTCAGCCCTCAGCAATGACACTTCCTACTAAAATGAAGTGTTGGAGTCAGCAGATGATCTTCAGAACACGATTAACAGCTTGACATGCCTTGGCAATTCCAGGAAACTGAAAGTGTATGAATCTGACTGCACAGCCTAATGTATTTGTTTTTCATAAGAAGTATGTGTCCCAAGAGATGAAGTTTCTATTTCAGTATTTTGCTGTATTACTCAAGTGAATACACCTCTCTTAAGAAGTACCTTCAGCTGTCTCACTGTCCTTTGGAAGTCAGGCACATTTCCCACATTAATGAATCAGTACTTACCTTAGAGATGCCTGTAAAGGAAAAGGAAGTTTTAATTCTGACTGATGTGGTAGCTCAGGACATAGTGTTTTAAGAGCTGAAAACAGGAAGATGGAATGTATTTTTATTTTCAGTTGAAAGTGACATTTTAAGATACCACTTATTTCTTCAGGTAGCTTCAAAATGTGACTTCTCTTTTGTGTAAGTTCTCTTCAATAATCCACCTATTCTCAATGGTTCTTCTTTGGGGGCAGGAGGGAAATAAAATTATTGGAAAACATCAAATAAAAATAAGAATAAACTCTCGTGCCAAAATGTTTTTTAAATTTATGAAATACACTTCAACAGCATCAACTATTTCTAAGCCATATCAATATGCTTGGCTATGTACTGAAAACCAGAACACAAGCCATGAGATTATGATAATGACATTGTTACTTTTTAAAAAATTCAGTGTGGCATAGGCAAAGCTGAGTTCTTGTTTGTATGAACTCTTCTTTTCCAAACCCAGTGTTTAATTAAGACAGAGAGTAGAGCAATTATTTCATCTGCAAAAATAAACAGATAGCTATTAAATAGAGCAAATATTTGGTTTTTAAAAAGAAAATGTTTTAAAATATTGCATTTATTTGCAAATGTTGTACCAATTTACTTATCCTTGTTTATCTACATTATGACCAAATTTAAGATTGCCCACATTCAATTTAATTTCTTGTTTTGAATTCAGATAAGCAACATTGAATTTTTCTAATTTGTTTACTTCTGCTGCTTTGCTTAACTGACAAAATATAGTAACTGGCTCATAACAATCTCTGCACTGCAAAGGTATTAATGAGCTGAGGATGCCAGTGAAAATCTAGATGAGCAGTGTATCTTATTTTCTTTGCCTTCAAGTTATGTTATAATCAGGAAGGTCAAGCTCTAGCAGTTCCTTTTTCTTGCCCCACACACTGATTTTTCCTGAATTTTTTCTCAGTGTTATATTGCAGTTTATAGGTTCCAGTGCAAGACTAAGCTGATAGAAATGCATCAAGGTTGGTCTATTTACAGTGGAAATTTCTTTATGCTTTTTGTTAGCATATTCAGAATATTTGGGGTTTGTTATCCCATAGTATTTGCATCACCATAACAGCGAACCTATTTAGGGTCTTGCCAGGAAAAGAAAGAGAAAAGTGTTTCTTCAGACATCCTAACTCTTACACAGAAAGTTTGACAATGAGTGGAGAAGAGGAAAGAACACAAAGTCTCAGAGCAAACTATTTCCCAAATAAAAACCAAAAAGAGAATAATAAAAATGCAAATACATGTCAAAAATACTTAGTATATTCGTTGTGCAATAGTCAAGCATTAACACTATAATCATAGCTGAGATGAGCATAAGAATATTTTCTAACTCACTGAAGTTAGTCAAGTCAACAAAATGGAAGCATCAATAGCTTCGCAGGAAAAATCAAACCAAAAATACTGACATGAGGGAAATAGACTTCATTATGTACAACACCACTGATATACTTGCATTGTCTGTGGTCTCAGTCATGGACAAGTATCTGAGTTCCTTAAATCATTTGGCTTTTTAATTCTGGTTTTTCATTCAACGTCCCAGAAATTTTTCTAAGTGGGAAGTTAAATATAATACCGAGGGGAACTCAGGGTATGGACTTGATAAGGATTGTGTAGCAGATGGTGTATCTTAATTTAATCAATATAATCTATAAATCCCATGTATTTATATTTTTCTGATAAGAAAGTATTGACAATTCCTCAAATAAGTGAGCTGAACTTCTATTTAACCTTAATACAGTTCACTTTTTTCTAATTACTTTATTGATTCCTTTGTTGGAGTGTTGAGGATGGGGTGGGAATTTTTCTTCTTTTTTTTTTAAGGAACAGCAACCTAAAAGAACCAATCCAATATTTCTATGCTTAGTCAAAACTGATTAATTTTCCGTTGGTTTCATGTCCTTTATAGATTTGTGTCATAAGCTTTCAACTAGAGATCATTGGCACATTCCTTTCAAATCAGAGAGACTGAGCTAGTGCTAACCTGGATGCAAATCCATGCTCTGCAGCAGATTTCCTGTTATACCTGACATCCAAATGTTTTAGTGGATCTGGATTGAATTGACTTGTCTCTACAGCTCATAAAATTTAATACACATCAAATTAATTGCAATGTGTTACGGAACAGAAGAGGAATTGCTGGGATAGCTCAATGATATTCTTCTCACATCATAAGAAGCATGAGAGGACCCATAATTGTTGAAATTGTAACTACTAAAAGTCAAAAGATTAAAGTTGCACAAAAAGATGGGGAAATATTTAATATATTTTTATACATGTAAAACATATAGATTCCACATTTACATGTACATAATGTATGAATTATTTTAACATCAGATTTATAACATTTTCTCTTCTTCCTCTAGTTTACAGAATTTATTGCTTTTCTGTACATGGCATTGTAACTAGGCAGTTTCTGAAAACAGAAAACAAGAATGCTAGCAGCCATGAAAATATTCCCAGAGATGCTCACTGAAAAGCCTTATTTAAAAAGAAAATGAAAGAAAGATCATGATAAATATACTAATACAGGCTGTAGTATAGGAGAAACACTTCTAGTATTCCTTTTTCATGATGGGGTCTGCTAAACCAGCAATGAAGCATCCAGTGAAACTGGAAAGAGAGCATTTTTCAAAATGTTGAAAGGAAATCCTCCATGTACACAAATTTCACCTGCAAAATCTTTGCTGCAGGGGTGACAGTTCAGCACAGGACTGAGCATTACCAAGAAAACAATGAACAGCTGCATTTCCAGTTAATGGAGACTACCGTAACCACCTTCGTGTTTCTTATTAATCCTCAGGCTTGTAAGCACTAGTTGTGACGTGACTGGTTAGGATAAAAAAATAAAGCTTCCCTATAAGAAGGTTACTGACCATTGAAAGTTCTTGGAGTTGTCTTTAAAACACTTGGTAAGGTTCAATTTGTAGTATGCAGAAATTTGAACAATTATGGCATGTCCAACAACATCATTATATTTGAAAGTAGGATATATATTTAATTTCAAATTACTACTTTGATTATTAAATTCTGGAATAAACTTGCGTGTTGCACTTTCAAAATCCATTTCAAAATTCTAGGTCATTTTATTTACAGGATTTACAATATCAGGCTTTTTAACAGAAAGATTTTGTATGATGTGACTTTCTTCTCTCCTAGTATTATTATATTTTCTGCTGAAATTTCCTTTTATATTTGTCTATGTGAACTAATGTAATGTATACATGTGTACAAAATATATGGGAGAAGTAAATGTAAGCAACTTATTTATTACATATTTATTATTTCTTACCATTCCCTTCGGGTCAGGACACTTTCTATTAGTATTTTCAAGGGACAAATAAATAAAAATCAAAACATGTTTTTAGGATGATTTTCCAAAAACCTTAATGAGAAAGTACTGATTTCTGTAACAACTACTATGCAAATTCCCCATTTAACAATCGTAGTAACGGAACTTGGGCTGAATAACATTTAACTTCTCCTAGATTAACTTTGTGCCTGATGGAAATTTCCTTCTCCTTTTACACAAACTTGTGCTGCACCACTTCCCTTATTTTTTTTCAGCTTAACCAGTATAAGCTGAACAGACACTGGCCACTAAATAGTTGCAAGCTATCAGTGGCTGTGGTTACTGACAGCCTCTGGCCCAAGCCATGATTGAACCCTTACCTCCAAAACCACAAAACCCATCTCTTGCCAGCTGAATTAAAGAATACTGTAAGAGATAAGAAAGTAGTAGATTATAGTTATTGTGAAAAGCAAGTCACAGTCATGCAAACAAGCTCAGCGTATTTTGCATTTCCCATGATTTAGTACATTCTGAGCCTCGTCCTAACATTCTCTGTGGCCTTTAAGAGCTCATGTCACTTCCTGAGACCAACTTTATTATAAATGCAGCTATATTTCTTGGAAAGTGTGAGATTGTGATAGCCATTACTGGAGAATGGCATTGTCATCTTCTGACCAATGCTTTAGCCCCTCCCTTTCATTCTCTCCCTTTTATTTACTGACCGCATTTCACTCTTAGTCACAGAAAAGTTTCATTCCTCTGGAAGCCTATACTGTGGAGGAAAGATGGGGATTTATTCCCTACTGGCTATTGTTTTCCTGAAAGTTGACAGCTTCCTCACAGACTCCTCCATGCTTTGGAGCCAGTCCCCACAGTGGAAACTATTCCTGGCTCTGTTTTCCCCCAGACAATGTGAGTTCCAAGAGATTCTTCAGGGATTGCGCTAATGGCCCTGCAATCCACTGTGAGATGGTTTTAAATGAAATAGCATTTCTTTGGCAACTCTACAGCGAAAGCGAGAAAAGAATGAAATACTGGATGAAAATAATCTGTTCTGGATGCACACTGTGGAAAACATTGCTGGGGAATGCATATGATAGAAAACTCACCTACCAGGTGCTGAAATATTAACTTGGACATGTAGTATGCTATGAGCCAGTGCTTTTCTTAGAATCTTGTCATAGCAGCATGACACTGTCTAAAGGCAAAAACCACTCACACAGTTTGCTTTAAAGATCACCTATGCTAACAGACACTTGGGGCTTTTGGGACGCTCTCAGCATTTTAGGGTTGCAAGTGCGTTACCTAAGCTAATTAATTTCTTTGGACCACATCATTCATAAAGAAAAATTACATTCCTTGTCAAACAGCTGGTTTTTTTTCAAGTCCCTCAGATTCGCAGCAAGAATACATTTCTTTTTTATGAGCCTTCTGGCTTTCCCTGTAATACCAATATAATGTTCTTTGACAACTGACATTACTAGCATTACTTACATGCCCAGCTCATTGTTCTTAACTTACAAGTTTTCCAAACATTACCTAACTAGCTGGACAAAGTGCACAGTGCAATTAATTGCATAAACCTTTCAAATCTATACAAAGAAACACGGTGAATCAAGGTCCCATAAATATTTATTGTCATCTCTCCTTAAATATCTTTGGCTTTTAGACATATCTACAATTGATAGTCCAGTTTAATGACCCTGAAAAACAGCTATGATATTTGCAGAAATAGTTGATAGACATGCAGAGTTTCCTTCCTTCCAGTTCATTTGAACTAGTAGCAAGGTGCGTGCTCAGGGGCTTCTAGATCCGATCCCCAACATAAAATGTAGTGGATTTGCATAAATAACTTGCCAGATAAAGAAAAATGTCTTTTTGATAATGTCCTATCATGTGCCAACCCTGCCACATTGATGCCACATGCCTCTTTTCAAAGGATTATATCAGTCCATATTTAATTGCAGAAACTAGCTTACATATTTTTTGTAAACAGCATATTTTCAAACCAGAAGTGTTGTGTATAGCTGGTTAACACATAATAAGAAGAATGTTAATTCCTAAATAAACAGCATATGAGTATTTACCCTCTGCCTCAAAATGAAACAAATAGAACTTGAAAAAACCATAGGTGCCTTAGATAAGTCTAATACAGGGTAAAGCCTGTGTCAGTAATTGTAAAGGACATCACTATCCCACAACTTGTGGCTAACTTGCATCTTCATTTAGCTGCAGTTTTGATGCCCTATCTAAATATATTGTCATTCATGGTTGTTTTATCCATACCTGTCTCTCCTTGTGCAAGGTACATTATTCAGCCCTTTTTAATATTCTTACATGAAAAAATAAAAAAAACTACCTACACCTGCAGTAATGAAGGAAGTGCATGTGAATGTGCATGAGAAAGGAACATTCTCTAATTAAAAAATTAAAAACAAACTAGCAGTTGCTTGCAATCTGTTCTTGGGAAGAGAATAAGAAAAACAATTTTACCTTTAGCGCAAAGTTGTCACCCAGCTAAACAAACTGCTTGATAGTATTCAAACATTTGAAGAGGTTGGAGTGATTGCAGAACTTAGGTAATGGGAATGGAGCAGGTCTCCTCCACACCTAGAGAAAAGGAGTTGACCAGATGTATGCTGATTTATAGTTTGATGTAAAGCACTAGACTTAATGCCACAGGTTAGCTGCACATTATTGGAACAAACACATTCTTGAGACAGATGAATGAATATCTGAATGGAAGGCTGCATTATACAAAATATTCGTATTCAAAGTCCAAACTTCCTGCCTAAAAGGCAAAGCGTTTGAAACTGGACTTTGAGAAAAATCCTGTCTACTTTACTGTAGCAGGAATTTTGACCAGGGGTTGGGATAAAAATTGTTGTATTGAAGTCTACAATAAATTTATGTTGGTCAGGTGGAAGAAATATCAGATGCTTCCAAATAGAAAGGGGGTAGTTTTTCCCCAGACAGCTCAATGTTTAACAAATCCATCCAACACCACTCTAACAATATAAAATCCTTTATATCATTACAGCTGTAACAGCAAGCAGATAATTTTTTTTTTTCCTGAATATTCATGTAAATGCTAACTCCTTCCTTACATCTTTTTTCTTTAGACATTCTGATTCCTTCTTTGGCAGATTCCAGAATATCCCATACAGTATCATGCAAAACATCACCTGGTGCAAAAAAAAGGTCAGGTGTCTATCTCTTCTTCAGAAGTCAAACTATTTGTGCAGAAGGGATTTCTCTCAAACCACTAAGTATTCTAAGAGTTAAAAATCAAGTCTTTAAAAGGTGCTGCTATTTTTAGATGTTACAAACTCCTATTACACAGTTTCAAAAATATTAGCCTTATCAGCTTTTCTTTAATGGAAGCAGCACTTATACAACTATGTTCACCTTCTCCTAAAAGCTTGCAATCTATACAGCAAGGAAAATATAAAACACCCTGAAATACTTGCTTTTCTTTTCTGTCCAACATTCTTATTTCAGTAAAACTGCATTGTATACTAGATGGCAACAATTTCCTCATGCCAGTGAAAGACCAGACTGTAACCATCATTTTTTCAGGTTGCATTAAAATTTTAGGGCAGGAACCTGAGCAAAGCATCGGTTTGCAACTGTCACAGCAGGTGCACTGTATGCAGTGGTCTATTAAAGGAATAAAGATTAGTAAAGTAAGTGCAACACAGTATAATGCTGTAGGGTTGGTAAAATGTCTTTTAAAAGTATAGCACTTATGATGCTGTCAGTCTATCGACTGGTGTGACATAATAACCACTTTTCCTAAAAGCTGAAATACTCAGCTTCTCACAAGTCCCAGCCCCATCTATTGGTGAGAGAAATGACAAACATCTGGAGTCAGGAGCAAGTCTTTACTCCCTGAGCATCTGCAACTCTAGTGTAGGGAGTATGGAAAATGGAGAAAGGGATGCTGGGTTTTGGTTTCCTTTTCCCCACACAGAAAGGCACATATCAGGCATGGCTGAAAGCAAGTCATATTAAAATAATGAGCATGCTTGCTCTGCTTAAGGCTAAGGAGGAAACTCAGAAGATATATTCCTGGTCTAGAAGACAGTAGACATATTGTAAAACTTTTATCACTTCTTTCTACTGCAAATAATCTACTAGTGTTATTTTCTTATGTATATACGATGCATTGCTCTTTGAAAGCGTAATGATATTTCTAAATGTGAGATTAGTTAAATTATGTTAGTTTGTCTTAAAATTTGTTCAAGAGGGAGCCAATATTTTTCATGGCTATTTGTCTTACTAAGCTGCGTTTGCTTAGTAAATCGACTTCTCTAGTTCCATCATACCTGATTACTAATCTCTGGAAATAGTCATTTTAAGTGGTATCCCCTCACAATTAAAGTTGTATTATGATGCTATCAGGAGCAAGGAGCAGTCATAACTAGGAAAGATAAATCCCTAGTAAAAGGGATTGGGTGACTTCAGAGGATCTGAACGAGAGGAGCAGCACCCATGACATGTAATTACCTCCAGCACACACAGTAGGTTTTGAGAGATGTTCACCTTATATTCTCCCTGCACTTTTGAAGCAACCATCACATCAGCACCCTAAGGCCAGTAAAACATCCAAGATAACCCAGAGGTCCTGGCTATGTCCTTTCTTATTATTACAGCTATTCAGTCTGAAACTGCAATCATGGTTGAGTAAGGAACAAGGTGTAGAAAGCCAAGTCTTATCAAGGCAAACCAGCAGAGGTTCAGAAAGCTGAGAATACTCTCACTTCATTTGAGTTCAGTGCTGAACTGGGGCTTTTTCAAACAATCCACAACTCATCTATCCAATCCCCTCATTTCAAAGTGCTTGCTTCTGCATTATACCAGCCTTACCAAGCACCACACAGGTGTGAGACATCTGTGGGCTATTCTGCCACAGTGCTGCCACCTGTTTCTGTGCTATGCAACCATATATCCAAAATAGGTTAGTCACTAAATTTCAGAGTCCTCTTTATGGTGTAAATTGACTAACAGAAATTCCACCAGAGGAAGCACTAGAAATAATAAAAGAAAGTAAATGCAAATTAAAATTGTGTCCTGTATTAACTTAGTAGCGTGCTCAGTTACTTGCTATGTATAACATGGATAGAGGGACACAGTCCAAATTTCAGCAAAAAAAGCTGACATGGGGTAATATCCTAATGCTCAATCTATCATTCATGGAGCAGAACTCTGTGCATTAAAAGCACCTTTCACCATTAAGGAAAGCAATAGCAAATTGGCTGATTAGCATAAATGTACAAATGTGTTGTCTCTCAGGAGCTATTATCATGCTTTCCAAATGTAGTTGTTTCAGTTGTTAAATTTATGAATTCTCCTGGTTTTTTAATATCTAAATCTTGGCACCTCTATCACACATGCTATGATTCCCAGTAGGTAGCAAAGCCCTGAGAAAATATGAAATGAACTTTTAAAAAATATGTGAATCTGGGGGAAAAAAATGCAGCAATTCGTAAAGGCAATTAACGTTGGTAACAGGCTCAAATAAACTTTGGATTGGGGAATTTACAGAGTTTAGTCCAGTGAGATTTTGTTAAGCCTTGATATAAACTGCATAAAGCAAATAATAAATTAGTCTCTTCAATCTTTCACTTCTAAAATAAAATAGTGTCCCACTTCTGGTATAGAATGACACACACACACAGAAAAAAAAAGTATGTTGATATTCATAAGACTATTCCCCTTCTGGGGAAAAAAAAAAATAATCAGACCATTATCCCTGAAATCCAAATGTGCTAATCAGCTGAATTCAAGAAGTCCTTTCCCATGAAAAGGCAAAGAAACCCTGGCACTACTCTTTCCATTGACTTAAATAGAACCACTTGAATAAGTGAGAATCTCCCAACTGGGCCAGAGCTTTCTTAGCACTACATTGTAAATTATAAAAAGATATACTGTACTGTATCTCTTCCATTAGGCATAGTTCAGCTGTCTAAAATTGTACTGTTGGTGCCTTTTTTATCCTCTAGTGAGAATATATCTGAGCTAATGAAATCGTACATTACCCTTTGAGGTTTACAAATCTGACACCACATGTAATGTCTGCTCTCCCTTCTTTAAATTAATATATAGGGAGACATCTTTTTGTATGTGGAAAATCATTTCTTTCAGTTCTCCATAATTTCAGAGGTCATTTAATGAGGAGAATGATGATTTGATAGAACCTTTCTCTCATTGTAACTAATCTAATAAGTACCTAACATTTTAGGTAGTACTGTGCTATATGTATTTCTGCTCAATGAGGCTGCCACTTGTTCCAAAGACAAAAACCAGACTGGCAGGGAAGCAGCAGTTTGGCTTAACTTCACATACTCGCCTGTCGGAGAATTTCAAATCACTCTTCATATCTTTAGTGAGCTCATTCATTCAGGAGAAACAGCTTGGGCTTGGCAACTGATTTTGGAAGTACATATTTCTCTGATGTTCTAGGGAGTACTAATTTGTGCCTTATAAATTATACAAAGTACCTATCAAGCAGTAAATAGGTAAATGGAAACGAAGGTCAGCAGTATTTGAATGAATCTGCTACTGAAGATTTGTCCTCTGATATTTTAATTGCTTCCCTCTGATGCATTCAAAAGGCATGATTATCTTTAAATAATGGTGAAAATATAGACCCTTTTAAATTCCCTCTGCTTGATCAACATAATCAAGCTCAAATTTTATGTATTCACCTATAAGGCACCTCATAGCTCTGTCTGCAGTACCAGCTTATTTCTTTTCTTTCTCCTCTCCTTGCCCCTTACACCTGTCAAGCTGCAGGTTTTTTCCTTGATCTTTTCCTATTTTATATAACCATCACTGCACCATTTTTCAGTTTGCATAATAGTATCTGTAGTGGTATTCTGACTAGTCTGAACACTTTACCTCATAATTTACTTTATATACACATGGAGCTCTGTTGTTGGATGTGCATTGCCCAGCAGACTAATGCTGCCTGTTGTTTCCAGTGCTTACAGAAACCCTTTTTCAAGTCTTGATCCTATTTGCAGGGCAGAGCAGCATGTTTTTAATGAAAGGAAGTTGAAAGGAACTGGTTAGCAGCTGAGCCCATATTGCAGTTCTGCAAATCCACATGTACAACAGAAGATTGGAGGGTTTGAGCCAATGGTTTAAAAGACATCTCATGACTGGGGTTTTATAAGAAGTTTTGAGGAAGAGGCAATGATTTTTTTTTTTTTCTGTGAAATGTTCGCAGCCGCCTCCATGTGGTGATCAGTCCTAGGTCAGAGTGAATTTTGCTTAGACTCACAGTCATCATCCACTTTAAACAGTTTATTAATCCCTAGGCAAAGACCCAGAACTCCACAGGTCACTTCACTACTGCTGCAGGGCAAAGTGACTGTATCTCCTTCCCTTAAAACCTCAAAGCCATTTGTCTTGAAATTTCTGATTTTCAGAGTTTTTAAGAGGCTACTAGTTGAGTAGTGACAATGAGTTTTGTCCTTCATCCTGTTTTATAGATACAGGTTTCTTGTCAGTAGGTTACAAATTAAATTCCCCAACACACACAGACTATTCAGTAATTCACCACAGCTTTTTAATCATAACTCACAGTATGTGAAGTAGTTCTCTGCAGGAATGAAGGATTGTCAGAAAAAAATACAGATACAGTTTATTCTATCATTGAGCAAAGGTTGGACGATAGACTCTTGAAGGTCTTTTTTAGGATTTCTTTAAAATATTTACTCCTTTTTTATCCTGTATATTTTCCAAATACATGACTTCAAAGACAACAATTCCCCAACAGTATAAGCATTCTTCAGGCAGCTTTCTATCAAACTGGAGCATGTTATCCAACTATCACACTCATCGGACTTGTTAACCAGAGGTTTGAAGCCTACACTACAGATAATGTACAAGACAAACCCTCATTCATTCACCACTCACTGCAGATGGCTTCTGCTGTGAGTCACTTCTATTTCTTTTGATCAGAAACTTTCCTAGGAGATGAAATAACAGGTTTGCCTACGTGCATGCTGATTGTCTACATCAATTCACTGAAACCTGTGGGAGAGATGCAGCACAACAAAACTGCTTACAACAAACAGCTTGTTAAAGAAGTCTAGAAAACTTCCCTTTTATTCCTCACCCACTTTCCCACACACTTCCCTCTGGTATGTAAGTGGAACCCCTAGATTATAGGGAAGGAGGCCAGGGAAAGTTTCACAAAACCCAGGGTGTTAGGTCTCTGGATTTCTAAATTGTTTGTTTCTGAAGCTTCAATGCATGGAGCAGCCAGCTTAAACACTTCATCCACCCACAGATGTGATTATCAGTGCACAAACTCAAAGGAAACACAGAGATGACCTGCTTTAGGTAGGCAGCAGAATGAGTGGCAGGGAGGAAAAAAAAACACACCTCAGGCTCAATAAATGCCCACTAGTGGCAGCCGCCTTCCCTGTGCCTTCTCAAACCAATTTAAAAAGTAGTTTAAATCCGAGGATGAAAATCAGCCCCAAAATTTGAAAGAGAGGGGAAGGAAAGTGTCAATGCATTCCAGATGGTTTGGAACTAAGGCTAGGATTTCTGTTTTTTTAGTTCTCAGCATTTATTATTTACCTTGTACTTTATTTATATTATATGCACAAATTATTACATGAAAACCTTATACCTGCAGTGCTGAAAATCTTTTTGCCTGGGATGGTTAAAAATAAAGGTAAACTGAAATCTTAAAACATAAATTGGCTAAAGGAGTCTGTGTTTGCCTTAAGATGATGCTGTGTAAAGAATATTTAAAATGACATAGGCATTCTTTCCTGGCGACCTCCTGATGGCTCCTGGCATTTCAACCTTGTAATGTAGCAGGCCGATTTTATTTTGTTTGTGCAATTAGTCATGTTACTTAGCAGTACAAAAAGTGCTTTTTACACTAAACTCCAGGGAATAAAATATGCAGAATTCATGAGATACAAAACACATCAAAATTCATTTCCTGAGCACAAGCACTGAAACATTGTGCAGCAAAAACTATTACTTTTTTCATTGTGTTCGTAATAAAGAACTCAAGCAACCATGCCCTTCAGGGCTGGGCTCCTCACCACTTCACTTGAACTCAGCCTCAGCGTTGAGCCATGGCATGTGAAGTTAATTACTCTGGGCATTGGGGCTCTGAAGAGAAGAATGACCCTATTTGCAGCTCGGTGTACCGTGTACCACGCTACAGTGAATTCTTTCAGTACCTACACACCACGCACTCTGTGGCTCTGAATGGAGCAATAATTCTCGTGCTCTGGAGGAAACTCAACTGTCATCTCATTTTCGCAGGGACACTCGTCTTCCCCGATAACCATTTAATGGGGGCTGACATCAGTCCACATCCAGTCACTGTCACCCTCCCACTTCGAATGGCATGAAAATCCAAGGGTTACAGCTTTCAGAAACTGTCATGCAAGAGGGCAGGCTTGAAGCGGTTTCCAAGCCTGGGTCTTGTGATCCCAATGCCTTTCTATCAGCTTTTGTGATAAGGACATCAGAATTATGTAGATCCAGAAATCTGTGCCTGTGAGTGACTCCCCATCCAGAGAACCAAACACTGTCTTGCAGGAAACCTGGTTAACATAATTTGACAAGATGGTTGACTCACCAAGGAGCTGAATATTTTCATAGGATCTGCAATTTTAAAAAAAAGGCCATTACACATGATTGCTCACCAAATAACTAACTACTCTCAGTTACTGTTGGAGTGAGAACGTTTAGCACCTTTAACAAATGAAAAAATGAAAAAAATACTCTGCCCCTCTACATGTGCTGAAATGTCTGGCTTTGCCTGACATAGTCAAAAATTATGTCAGATGGTGGTCAACAGTAACATTAACCTGAAAGAAGAATAAAATAAGTGAGGAAAGATCTATGCCTGGTAAAATCAGTTGCAAATCTAATTCAAATAATAGAGACATTTAGTTTCTTTAGCAGGATCTACACTATTTTATCTATTTATACTATGATACATCTTCAACTTGAAATAAAGTTCCTAACACTCAACATTTTGAACAGTATTTGCAGGAAATGGAATGGTCACTAGGGTTAGAAGGCAAGAGCTGGACAGTTTTTTCTTGAGATATTCCTTCATTTTTCACCAATGTAAGGCAGTAAGTTTACAGATTTTTTTCAATGCTTCTTGATTTCTTTTCAATTTTTTTGTATTTCCTGATGTTGGTTAATCATTTGATTTATTCATTCATTCATTCATTCATTCATTCATTCATTCATGTCTAACCTAGAACAGGTTATTTTGCAGCTTCTGATTTTAATGCATCAGATACAGAGCTTGCATAATCATGTAAGGAGAAGAGAGCACAGAGAACTATGAAATTGCTCTTGGATATTGCCTTAATTCTATATAAGATAGGAAAATAAATTATAGATTGAACTTTTAACTTGTTAGGTTTTGACTAGTCATCCAGGTAGTTTTTAATCCTGGCTATCATTTACTAATATTCTTTTGCCAATAATCATTCACAGGCCTTTGCTGATCTGTTATCCAGATCTAACACAAGCAATGGTGTTTGACTGGATGTAGAGAAAAACACACTTGATCCCTTCCTGATACATGTATATGCTGAGATGGGTTGCATTCAAAAAAGAATTATGTGACCAAGAGGAAGAACATTAAATGTTCTACCCTTTGGAAACTGTTCCCACTTTTCTACAGCCCATATCAGTTACTGTCTGTGGTTTCCAACACAGCAAGGGCATTCTTGATATGCTTATTCCAATACTGTATTCTCAGCAGCTGTAAGAACTAGATTTCCTAGTTGCAGGTAAATGGCACTTCTTTTCTGACTGTTAACTCAGTAACGTCACCATGTATTTCTACTCGATTTTTTCAGGTCAAATGACAATGCTTTTTTTTTGTTTGTTTGTTTTGGTTTTGTTTTTTCTTTTCCATTGCAGAAAATATGAGAAAGCATGAGATAACATTCTTATAAATAAAATTCTTGTCTGAAACTTTCAAAATCTCCCATATGTCCTGAAGCATCATCAGGGACAGAACACTCCTGTTTCTTTCTTTTGTTCATTCATTTTGTCTTCTATTTTCAAGCTCTGAGCATTTTATTCCTCCAGAGCAAAATCTGAAGCTTCAATACAGACAGCAAGGAAGGTGACACTTTAAGAATTCTAGAGTAGGTTAGATGGGGAATGGTTTTGCCTGAAATGACACTTTAATGTGCAGAGCTTTCAGGTGACCCAGCAGAAAAGGAAACATCAGGTTTTTCCTGACGTACTCAGTTAAGTTACCACAAACCTTGTGAGCCAGAACTTGATTATTGAGACACATGCTCTTCCATAAACCTTGCTCAGCTGCCTTAATATTAAAAGAATAAAGTGGGGGTTTGTCCCACTTCCTTTTTTTCTCCAAAATATAAGTCTCCTCTTATTTATTTTCTACTTTACTAAGGAACTGTTACAACAATCCAGATTATGAAATTTCAGATTAATCTATGTGATTTTACATGCTGATTAGTGACAAATTGTCATAGTTAACCCTGATCTCAATAAGTACACTTCTCAGGTAAACAATTCTTGACAGAGTATCTCTTTCTCTTTTTCATTATTTAGTAGTTGTTACAGTCAGTGGCTTGGCTGCATAATGACACCTTCTTCTTGTACCTGGATAGCTAAAACAATAAAGCCAGAGAATAAAGACCAGAGGGTTGTGATATACAGCATATGATACTTCTAGGGGAATTTTCAAGAGTAATATTGATTTTTGAATATACTCCTCAAAGTTTTTGCCTTTACACAGTTTTAAAAACTGCCAGAGAGTTGTCTGAATAACTATCAATAATATTGAACTAGTTGTATAATGGGACTGATTTAATCTTTCCTTATTTCTGGTGAAAATTGACCTTTAATTTAATGTATTTCTAACCATCCTAGCTTACTTCCAAGAAGTCAGTGTTTTTTTCTTATTAAATCAAATCTGATCATATAAAAAAGTATCATAGTCTGTCAAGTATAAAACATACTAGTCATGAATTGATATTAATACTTGATCCATTCCAAGGCTTTTAAATACTCCCATCAAGATATACAATCACTTGATGGACTTAGAATAAATTTAGGATATTTAAATCAATGAATTTCCTGTGTCACCACCAAATTTTCAGGGAAAAGTTTGTTTATGGGATCTAATTACAAAGAAAATCACTAGGCACACAGAGATGAATTGTTGAAAAAATGATCCATAACTTCCAGAATTCAATTCATATTATATCATGCTTTGTGTGACAAACTCTCTGGATCTTGAATGCTGCAGGTTTTTGAAACAACGTTGAAAGGTTAACTTTAAAGAAAACACACTAGCAAGCCTCCCAGATTATAGGATAAAATGAAATGCCATAATCTTACAGAAAGTCTCCTGCATCCAAATGAAAAGTAAATTTACTGTTTTAAGGAGCAACTGATTTGTGTGTTCTGCAGCAGGGCAGCAATTGCCAGTGGAAAGATCCTTTACAGTTTTTCTTCTCTGAAATGGAAGCAAATAATCTGGTTAATATTTTGCAATTTCATAATTTCCTCTAAAAAAATTAATTCTTAAAAAAAGAAGTGTAGAGAAAGAAGAAACCCATATTGATAGGTGTCTTTTAGAGCTCAGAACCAGGGACATGAAAGTCCCTTCAGAGCAGCAGTAACATCTGCCATTCTCAAAATGCTATGGACTGTTTTTAGTGAGTTTTTCCCTTCTGCTCTCATTAACTTTACTGATGAAAGCCAAAGAAAAAGCATTTTCCTGAGAAGTTTCCAATTTAATAAACCATCACACCAAACAACTGTAACTTCCCAGGTACAGAAGAAGCTTACAGAAGTTATTTGAGACAGAATCGCTCCTTCTAATACTTACTAAATATGTGTTAAGCCTGTTAATGACTGTGCTGTCCCATCCACTGAGAATCTTGGACACATGGGATCAATTCCTTGGAGAGTGGTGGAGGCACACTCTTAGACTGGATCTGCAAAATTTGTTCCCTGGGTTTCAATATTTTAATATCCACTCAGAGTATAAATATGGTAACAGTAAAAGTTGTATAATGAGAAGTCTTTATTGAAGTATAAAAAATCTACCACTGATTCATGGAATGTGCAAGGAATTTGCAAGGAATGCAAATGATGTGCTGATTTCAATTGAACTATTCTTACTTGCACCAACTGCAAATCAGGTTTGGGACATGTAAAGTGTCATTATTGGACACAGTGTTTACATAGGACATGCTTTTATTATTGTTCATCACTAATTCTTATACCCTTTCCTCTTCTACTGCCATGACATGTAGAAGGAAGTAGCCATCTAATAACTTCTGTGCTATTCCTTTTTCTCTGTTCTTATGAGTAGTGAGCAATATGCTTTTTTTTTTCCTATGGATGTTTCAACTCCACTAACTGTAAAGCATCAAGTTATATTCACAGAAATTATAGTAAAAGACAGAAATAAAGTCACTGGATGTCAACATCTTGATCTGTTTTCTAAAAAAAAAAAAAAAACAACAAAATCAGTGTACTTCAGAAAAAAAAAATGAAAAAAAATTTTAAAAAATGAAAGAAAGCAAAAAATATGCTGTTGACAGGTGACAAGAGAAAATAACTCGTAGGAAGGTTTTAAGCCCTGAGGATTTATTTGTACCTGCTGGGTTAGAGACGGCCAAAGAGCAGAAATAATGATCAGACAGACAAATACACAACCACAAATAAGCCTGTGCCATTGCTCCTGGCAACTGTTCATTATTTAAAACAAACAAAGACCTGTTCTTTGTATAAAGGTAATGGAAGGCTCTGTTTAAAGATTGAGCATTCTGAGAGAACTTTGAAGGTAAAAGGCAGTGTTCCAGGAACATTTCTTGTGATAGATATTTAGAAACAGGTTGTGATTTTTCCAAAATCTGCAGCTCCATACCTATAGCAGTTCAGAAGGGGTTGTAGATGTCCATGTTGCTTTATTGCCATTTACTGACCCAAATAATTTCATTTAATTTCTGGTATGGTTTACATGCTCAGCATACTGGGTTTATTCAAAGGATGCAAATAAACTAGTAAATGTTGCACTTTGAAGGAATGGAAGGGGAAAATGGCATACATGAAATATTTTCTTTACATACACCACAGAATAAATCAGAAGCCCTAGACACAACCTTGATTCTGAGGGATGGCATGTCACCCTTCATGCATTCAAAAGGGTTGTTTGACTATCCCACAGGCACAAATATAACTTGCCAGTTCACCCAGGGAGTAAATAGTTTTTATAGTGTCACTTGGAGTGACTCCTCAGATGGTGATGTGCAGGATCAGGAGTTGGACCCAGTGATGCTTGTGAGTCTCTTCCAACTCAGCATATTCTGACATTCTATGAACTGCTAGTCACCTACACCATGAAAAAATCTACTGGAAGCCATTAGATTCATTTATCCTTTCTATTCTGGCTACTCTGTACTAGTGTTAATTCAACACGCTTGAAGAAAAACAAACTTCCCACATACAATGAGGGAGCTTGATTCAAGAAGCCTGATGCAACAACATTTGCTTCTTTTCTTTTTCCTTTTTACTTTTGAAGAACTACATTGTACCCAGCAGTTTATCAGACTGACACATCTAGTTGTGTTACTGCCTGATGTGATGTGGCACAGTCCATCAGGTACTTGAGAGTCAGGTTCCACTTCTCCATTTTGGCAGCAGCCACTCAGTCCCAGCACAGGTTGCTTTTACTTTTTTTGTTTGCTCTGCTGGGTTATTATCACACATTTGAGTGTAAAATAACACAGAGCAGAGCTAAAGTCACAACCTTATGATGACGCATTCTGTACCTACGCTTCCCTCTCAGTCCTTCATGACCACACGGGTGCCTGAATGGTTTATCTAGACCTTCCATTTTAAAGAATAACAGAAAAACTGTGTTTGTTTTTTTCCCAGTTCCATAACAAGCTTAATGGTGCATGTCAATTACACTGCCATATCCAGGCAAGTGCATATACAGAGTTTAGGTTAACAAAACCAGCAGGACTGCAACTCCCACAAGAAAATTCCCTTCCAATTTCTTTGTTCAGCATTAGTCACCATCAGTATTCTTCCACCCCAGACTTATTACTGGGGTGCTCCACACATTTCAGTGGTCTTTCTACATGCAGCTTCTGGAACTTTTCCAATAAAATGAGTCTGAATTTTTCCTTTGAAGAAAATGAATTTCCAGACAAAAAATAAATGTGCAGTTGAAGAGCTAACAGTCCTATCTCCTGTTGTTTCTCAGTTTCATTTTTAAGCGAATAAAAGGAAATCTGTGTAGTTTGAAGTCCGTAGGAATTCTCTCAACTACAAAGAAAGAAGCTCATGTTGCTGAGGTGACAGCAGACAGATAAAACCAATACTCAGGAGAGAAAACACCAGCAGCACCTCACATGGCTCAATTTGAAGCATTATTTTTATTATTTGCAGCTAAATCAATTATACCTAGTATTTTTAGCTGTGGATTGGATCTATTCCTAGTTTTATGTGAATGTTGATGAAAGCATCACTTTTAGCACACAGTCTGAAGGTTTCTTTGTAGCGAATAAATAATATATTCAAGCAATATTTTTCCCATTGAAACAAATATTTAAATAATTTCCACCTTCTCTTTAATTATGAATAACAATGCCCACTTTCATCCTCAGACAAGCCCCATACTTCGAAGATCAGCTTTGCCCAAGGTCTGCAGGCAATTCTAAACAAGTGTTTGAAGAGCCCTGAAAATGAGCCTAATGCTACTTGCCTCCAGGGTGGTTATCCCAGTTACACTCTCATATAGTGCTTATGCTAAAGAATTAACCTTTTAATCATACCAGAATGACTTCTGAGTGGCTCCAGCTGAATTTAAATAACAAAGGGAACTGAAAATTAAAAATTTCATAAGGGGTTTTAGTGGGTCAACTGAGGCAGGATGAAATAGCACAGATTCACTTGAGTAAATATGTGAGTATAGCAGTTACTTGTTTCCAAATTTAATTGCCTCTCTCTGGGAAAAGAAGTTAGGGTAATATTTGCAACACAAGAATTTTTGCTGAAATTTCTTCCCATCCATCAATCTTTTCCTCAATAATGTGGGAAGTTTGTTTTTATGAGCTCAGATATCTATTTTATAGTTGTAATACATAGAAGCAAAGATTACTCAGGGTTTGTTTTCATTTGGTGTGGGGTTTTCTTTACAGAAATTAACAGTTTAGCTTTGTGATTGCCTAACTTAACCAAGGTCACAAGGATAAATTGAGATTTAGAAAGGAAGTGTGTATAGTTCTGGGGATCTGGGCTCTGCTGTGCAGTTGCATGATCTCATCATCCACAAACTCATCCTTTCCCACAGATCTCCACTCACTTTGCCACTTTCTTCTCCTGCTGTCCTCATCAAGCAGGATGTAAGAAGAGGACAGGCTCACACTCATCCCACACTCATCCCACAAAGCACAGCCAGCAGGATCACAGAACAAGAAAGATTATTCCTTTCTCTGCCTCTCTTCTGCCATTTAGTTGTGAAACTAAGGGGACTGCATCAAGCAATGAGTATAGGCATGTCTGGAACCAGGTCATTACTGCTCACTCACCAAACTTAAGGGGTATAAGAGGAAGCAGAAGCAGACCCATGTAACAAATAGTTTCATTGACTTGTGGGGCCAGATGTGGCACTACTGCAATTTCATTGACTTTTGTGAGATTATCTCTGAGTGAATATGGGCTGTGGAGAAATTAGTCCTCTAGGAAAAAATGACACCTCATCAGCCCATATTTTGCTTTCTGGAAAACCGCTTATGGCTTGAGAGCACAGATTAAGGCATGAAACAAAATTAAAAAAAAAAAAAAAAGAGCAATTACCAGTCAAGGTGAATATAACTAGGCCTAAATCAGTGTGATAGAAATTAAATGGCTCATTTTTGTAAGATAGGAAGCTGTGTGGGACATAAACAAATGACAGAATTTTCTTTCTTTATGCAGTAATAGAAGGTCCTTGGAAAGTAAACAAACAGCAAGCACTAGGAAGGTTTATGTCATAGCACAAGTTAAAATCCCAGCCAAGAAAGGGAAAAATACCTTGGATTTAGCTATAGCAATGAAAATATTTTAAAAGAACATCTGGACAAGCCTTCTGATAAAATGCTTGGATTATCACAGGAAAAAATATGGAATAAAAATGTGTGTGCAGAAGAAGGAAAATACATGCTATATGAAAGCTCAGAATTAAAGAACAAGATTGTCAGGACTGGTTTTTAGCAAGTGGAAGAACTGAGGATCTCTTTAAGCATTTGATTGCCTCCCAGTCACAGTCTTAGAAACAGTCTCATGGCTCCAATATAGACCATTAATAGGCCAGATTCTTCATCCTTACTAACTGCATCTGGAGCTGTCAGCCTGTGACTCCTCCAGGGGACAGAGAGGGAAAAAACATTGCAAATCTCAGTAGAGCTAAAACAATAGAAGCCTTCAATGTACATTTGTTAGCTAAACTGGAGCAAGGGAGGTGTGGATGAATGTTCCCTTCTGCAGCTGTTTAAGAGGGGTGCTACTCTCCAGCAGGAGCACGGTAACAGCCAGCTGGCAAGGTGTGAGGCATGTGAACCCCTTCCACCATCCCACTGGGTTGCAAGGATTAACTTTTAGAATTGAAGCCCACAAAAGTGATTAAACACTCACCATTGTTGTGGGTTAACCCAGCATACTGAAGAACAAAACATCCAGAAGGTGGATCAGGCTGCTAAGGCTGAAGTGGCTCATGTGGATCTGGGCTGGCAACATAAGAGTGAATTATTCATAGTTCTGTTGTTGTTTAACCCTAGACACACTAAGTACTATGCAGCTGCTCATTCACTGCTCTCATCTCCACAGCCCTAGTGTGATGGAAAGGAGGATCAGATAAAAGTAAAAACCTGTGGGTTCAGATAATAATTAATAATTGAAATAAAATATACTACTACTAATAATAATAATAGTAATATAAAAAAGAGAGAGAGGAATAAACTAAAAATAAATCCAAGTAATGCACAATGCAATTGCTCACCACTCACTGACTGATGCCCAGCCTGTTCCCCAGCAGTGATTGTTATGCCACAACTGATATCTCATTTTTCTCCATCCCTTTGGTAGAAGAGTGAAGTTGAAAATTTGCTTTCACTTGGAAAGGTGTCCAGTACACCTGGAATCAGCTGCCCCAGGGATGGAAACACAGCATTACCATCTGCCACAGACTGATCCAGCCTGCACTGGAAGTGAGTGGAGCTCCAGAAATCTGAGATACACTGATGAAATTATTGTGTCATGCTATATAGCAGAAGAGGTTTTTGAGAAGGGGAATTAAACAGTCTGAACCCTTCTGAAAAGTGTGTTGCCATAGAACAAACTAAAGTGTGGAACCTGCATGAGAGAATCAGTTTTTAGAAAAAGAATGGCAAGATGGACATCATCAGATGCCAGTGGGTCAATGGAGGTGACCAATATAATAACAACTATTTTTTCTTAGCATTATGAGTTTTGTAGAGTGAATATTCCAAATTACAGTCTGATTGTCAGTCCTCTCTATCAAGTGATCCAGAAGAGTGATTTCAAATGGGGGCCTGAGCAATGATGAGCCTTTGAAAAAAATCAAACAGGACATAGCTCATGCCAAAGACCTTGGGCCACTTTGGACAGAACAAGACATAAAAAATGTGCTCTAAAACACAGCCAAGAGAAATGTCTCTACCTGGATCCTCTGACAGAAAGCACCAGGTGAGACTCTAGGTCAACTCCTTAGGTTTTTGTGTCTGGGATACAGAGAATCTGAGGTGTGCTATACTAAAAAAGAAAATATTGGTTTGAGCTGCTTCAGAATTTTTTGTGCTGAAGACACAAGAAGCTCCTGCTAGCACACTGTCTGCCAGTTCTGGGCTGGATGTTTCAAAGGAAAGGCCCCCTCTACACATCATGCAGCTGATTCTACACAGAGTAAGTGGGTCACACTGATCACACAACCAGCTTGAATAGAAAACCCCAGTCATTCAGGAATTTTGGAAGTGGTCACAGGACTATCAAGAAGGCAAAGATTTCATAGCATCACTAGAGGAAGAGGTGACAAGCCCTGAAAAAGTTCCCTGTTGGACACCAGAAAAGGACCATTGTGGTTTAACCAAGCAGGTGCTTAAATACCACACAGTCAGTCACTTTCTCAGAGCCCTGTGGTGGTAGAGGAGACAAATGAGAAGAAAGAGCAAAATTCATGGATTGAGATAAAAACAGTATGACAGGAGAGAAAGGAAGCAATAATAATAATAATAATAATCCTATATACAAAACAAGTGATGACCTGTTGACCAATGCCCAGTCAGTTCCAAAATATCACACCAAAACTACCTTTCCTCCTGGTTTATATACTGAGGATGATGTCATATGGTGTGGAATATACCTCTAGCCAGGTTGTGTCAGCTGTCCTAGCTGTGTCCCCTCCTGGCTTCTTGTGCTCCCCCAGCTTCCTCACTGGTCAGGTGACATGAAAAAAGGAAAAGCCCTTGACTTAGAGTAAACACTGCTTAACAATAACTAAAATATCCTTTTTTTTCTGGTCAATATTCTGGTCCTAAATCTAAAATACAGCACCATACCAACTACCAGGAAGAAAATTAGCTCTATTCCAGCCAAAAACAGGAACCTGTTTTTATCAATCACAATATAACATATAATTGTAATATTGCAACTATTATCAATTTAATATAATTGGAAATATAAGTTGATCTGATCTAATGTACTTGAGTTTGGGGGAAGAAGAAACTAAATAGAGTAGTGAAAGCGAACAACAGAAAGACTGTGTTTTCAAAAAGTTGTTAAAAGTTTTTGCTTCTCCTAAAATACTTGCTTCTTAATGAAAGCTCACAGCTATTCCAAAGTATTCTGGAGTCTGTTTTTGCTTTTCTCTTTGTAAGGGAACTTACTGCACTGTTGTATTTCAACCACTAAAACTTCCACACCAGGAACAGGCCAGGGGCAAAGTTACTCTGATTTTTGCACTGTCCCAGAACTGTGTTTTATTACTGTATCCCCTCAGGTCCCTAAGTTACAATAGATATCAAAGTCAGCTTTCCAAATCTATTTTCACAATAATTCAAAGTGGTTTCAATCTTTTTTTTTTTTTTTTACATTTTCCATCTGTACCATGTTTAATATATGAAGCCAATTATATGTGAAAATGTCAAATGGTCTGATTTAATGAAAAAAAATAAAGACCACATGTACACTTGAGGAGAATAACCTGTGTTATTCCTTGCATTTATCCTATGCAGCAGAATATAAGTACAGGTTTTTGTAGCTTGTTCAGAAGTGTTGTTGGTAATATTTTTTTTTGCATTCGCTTTTCTCAACTTTATTCAAAGTGGATGTAAACAATAAATAAAATTATTGCCAAGGTTACTTTTCCTAAAAGTGGCTGTTATAATCAGAAAAAGGATGCCATAAAAATGGTATCTAATATCTTACATTTATTCTCCCTCAGTGACTTCTTTATCAATTGTGCTCATTTTGCAAGTCAAAACAAGATCCTTCTGACTGCCAATACTGCAGTTCTACATGTTACTTGAAAAGGAGACAATATTCTTCTACTCTCTTTTTCAACGATACAAATTTTTGAATAAAAACCATACCCACCCATCTGGATGATGATGCAGGAGGTAAACATAAGGCTTTGCAATTCTGCTTTGCAGTTCAGATAGTGGAAAACATATTTATAGTTAAATGTATGAAAATGCTAAAAACCTGAGGCAGATACTTGAGCTGCCAATTTGTGATTGTCCTTCTGATGCCAAAGCTTTGACTCCAACAGCAGGCCTTGAGGTATGGCAAGCATAGAAATTAATGCAGCAGTGGTTTTGAGTAAGCACAGCAAAGTTTAAAATAACTGAAATTATACTGAACTGTTGTCTTAGGCAGCATCTCCAGTGAGCTGATTGAGAGCTCAAGTCTGGACCCGAGTCACAGGACTTTTATGGCACAGTTTCTAACAAACTGTCAGACCCTTAGCACCTTATTTAGCCCTGAATGGTGTAGAAACAGAAAAAACTCAGAATGTAAAAATAGTCAAGACTGTTAAAACTCAGTGTTGTGTCGGTTTACAAATTTTCTGGTGGACTTTTGGCCTATGTATAGAAGAAACAAGGGAATCCACAATCAATGTAAGGAATAGTTTTCCACCTTTGATTTCCTTCTACCTTCTTCATAACAAGCCTATGTCTTTTCTGATTCTTTACTGATGATCAAAGATAAAGGAATGAATATTCCATTGTTACACCTGAAAATAAACCTTTTCTCTATAGCAGATACAAAGCACAGAGAATAACTGCTGGGACAGAGACAGAATTAAGGCTGGCATTAAAACCTTGCTCTGCCTTTTTTAGTGTTAGTGTTTTGCAGATTTTAGGGCTTCTTGTTTAAAAAGTATATCTTTGGTGTTGTGTGTTTCTTAATAATAAATTATGTCTTCCTGTTTCACATTGACAGGACCAGAAGCAACTTCTTGTATGAACCTAAAGTCTTACATTACAACATTGAAGGGGAGATGTGGAAAAAATTAGGACCTTTTGTTTTGGGAATGATGTTTTTGTTTTTTCCTCCCTCATAAATTTAACAATCAAAAGACTAATTTTGCTGCAGGTTCAGAAAATGTAAAATTTAAAATATTTCCAAGTGGCTGGCACATATCATTAAAAAAAATTATTTGCTCTAACTTGCTTTCTTTGATTTACTTGGAATCTTTAAAAAAACGATCTTTCTGCTCACTATTGACAATGTAACCTATTGTTTGTTAAGCGGCCAAGATCAATTTACAAACCTTTTTTTTAGAAAAAAACTTTAAACAGACAAAATTAATGGCATAGTTTGTGCTGCTTCTGATAATCCAGTTAAAAAAGCAGCAATACAAATCTAATAAATGTTTTCAAAGTTTCAATGAACTGTCATCAGAGCAACTGCTGTATTGATCATCCTCTCTTTTCTTCTGCTCCAAAGGGTTACATTTATGCAGCTCACATATCTATTAAAAGAATAATCTTTCCTTCAATAACTTCTATTTTTTCTGAGCTTTTAGCACATTTGATGTGCTGCTGCTCTTTAGAGTTTAGAATTTATAAACAGCATTTTGACTGGCACACAATGGTTCAGTGTGAGTTACCTAAACATATGCACTTATTTAACTATGGAAATTGTCACAGTGTCTTTCACAGCTCTACCTGCAACTGTGAAATTGTCTGTGCTCCAATACTTCATTGAATGCCTGACTTAGAGATGCTGAAGACTTTTGCAGTGTCAAACTCTAATTATCACCAAAGATCTTCTTCTAGGTGTTTGTTTACACATATATCACCCCAGCAAACTTCCCAGGACTTTACTTCTCTCTTATTTATTTTCTCCCATCCCATTGTATGTACTAAGCTCTAAACCAGCTTCTTCTTTAAATTTCAATGAAGGAAACACATTGCCATCAAGTTGCCCACCAGACATTGGTGCAATTGACATGATTTGCAGTAGAATAAGCAACAACCTAAGTGTGTTTACAGTGAATGCATTTTATTTTAGATGTTCAGCCTTGGGCACTGTCAGGTTACCCTCAGAACCTTCTCTAGCTTGACCTTTCCTTGATTAATGTTTTTCCCCTGGCGGAAACTTCTGAATAATCTTTCCCCCTTGCTATTGCTTTTTCTTTCTTTGCAGCTGCCTCTCTTCCTAACATACCATTCACCCATCACAAATAACTGTTGTATTTGT
Source organism: Molothrus ater (assembly GCF_012460135.2). Lineage (NCBI taxonomy): Eukaryota > Metazoa > Chordata > Aves > Passeriformes > Icteridae > Molothrus > Molothrus ater. Next base: position 108,370,633 of record NC_050478.2, on the reverse strand, counting down.
AAATAAGGCAGACAGACAGACACTGACTCATAGCCACGTATAGACCACCCAAATTGTCTGTAGCTTCCACCACATTTCACCTTTCTTGTCTGAAATTAACAATGACCAAAACTGGCTGCTATTAAAGTTCTGCAAAGCATATTAAAGGCAAGCTCACCAATAAAGTTTAATCATGTTTTTCTGAGCCATATTTCTCTGGTTCATATTAATGGGATTTATGATGTCTGTGTAGTGCAGGATCTTTGCCCTCTACTTTCATTTCTTTTCCCCTTAACTGAAAATGTAGCCTAGGTTAAACAAAAGCCATAAAAGCTATGATCAGTAAAAAGAGAAAATCAGATGCAGTGTGAGATGTTTCAGTCAAGCAGCGCAGTTAGAAACTCAACCCAGAGGTGCTGTTGATTCAGTTTATGTGTGATGCTGAATAAGCTGGAAGCTGTTCTCAAGATTCTTTGTTTAAAAACTGAGTACCAAAGAAAGTATTTCTGCCAAGTACTGTCCCATAGCAAATGAAAAAGTAATTTCATTCCTTTTTCATTTCCTCAGATTACAGACAGTCAGGAATCATACAAAGACAGAAAATCTATTCTTAACTTCACTGGAATGGGTGAATCAGTTCAGATTAAAGAAGAAACAGCACAAATCTTTGACTGAAAATTCAGCCAAACAATTTCAAATGTTCTAGGATAAAAAGGGGTTTAGTTAGCTTTGTGCTATTATTTCTAGTCCATCACTTCATCTTTTCTAGTGAAATCAAAATACTAAAATAACAGAAAAAATGTCCTTGTGTTTTTTCAAAAAACCTAGAGGATTGTTTTAGACATATGCCTCATGGTATGCAGAATATTTTTTCATGTCTGGCTGAGTTTGAAAGCAAATGAATGCACAATAGGAAATTATAAAAAAAAATTGAAAAAAATGTTTGAAAGTGTATGCTAGAGCAGATATGCAAATTAGTAATTTGCAAACAAGCTTTTGATAGAGTACTGTCAGCTGGATCCATACCTCTGTCCTTGCTAGAACTGATGGGCAGCACATGTGTCATATTTAAATCCTGCTATCTATAAACTATTGTTTGAGTGTAAGCAATCCATTCTATTTAGCTTTGAATACAACATATTATAAAGGAAAATCTAGTAAATAATAGAAGCCAGACAAATCAGAGCAGTGCAGATTCTAGGACTCCCTATATGCAAAAGGACTTTTCTGAGGTTGTGCTACTAATGATGTTACTGTGTGCTGCTGGAAGCTCTTTTTCAAAAGCTTCAGGATTAATTTGCTATCAAAATGGATGACAAGCATTCACACAGAAAATAATGATATTTTTAATTCATAATTTATCATGTCATGTGATGTCATAAATTAAATAAAGCTGTATTAATTCTAAGTGAAAACATCCTTTCAGGGGATAGCAATCAGTTCTCACGTGATTGTGTTTCTCAGACAAAGTGGGAGGGTCTGTGAAATAGTTCTCCCTTAAAACAATAAGTATTTTCAAAACCTGGTGAGGAAGTATACAGGAAGAAATATCTGGAATGATAAACTGAATACAGTCATTGTTCAACTAAAAAGCAGAGTCGTTTAAATTTTTTTAAATGTAGAAACAAATTTCATATCACTTTTCAATCTCTTTTATTCAAATAAGATTATTTTTGTTGCCAGTAAGATTATTTTCAGTGTGGATAGGATAAAAAACTGAGGACCAGACTGAACAACCTTTTCTCTAGTGGAAAACCTGTGGATGAAATAATGACAAAATTTGATATCAAAAACCAACAAAGAGAAATATTTCACAAAATACATGCTGTTCTTTCTAGTTCTTTCACTAAACTATGAGGGACAAGAAGGAGCATAAGCTAAAAATATTCAGAAAAATTTGATCAGGTAACCTTCTTCCCAGATATAATGATAGAGAGCACAGCACACTGCATTTAAGTAGGAAACTGAACAAACCCCAGGCAATTCTAACAACTCCCATGCTTCTGCTGCACTTGTGAATGTCAGAGTGCCTTGGAGACAAGGCTTCACTGTTGGCTGGAGGAGTCCTTGGGGAGGTGGGAGCTCTGGCTCAGATGTCTCTCTTCAGTTTGCTTTCCCTCCCCTTGCTGGCTGTCCTCATTCTCCTCAGAGAGCTCTTACTGCGTCAGAGAGAGCACAGAGCATTATCTCCTTTGTTCCAGGAGATAGCTGGGAAGTTGGAACTGAGCTGCTTGACTGTATTTGGACTTGGCTCATTATGAGCATACCCAAAAAAATTCACACAAGGCAAAATTGCAAGCAGAATTTAAGGTGCACCTAGATATTTAAGGAGTGAATGGAGATGTAAATGCTGGACAAACACAAAAGAACATTTAGGCTCCTTGGAATTCATCTGGACTGTGCAAGGGCCAGGCACAAACTCATCAAGTTAATAGTGGCCAGATTTCTACACCTATGTATTTTGGGTGTAGATACAGCATGATACAAAGGTGCAAACTAGGTATTGAAAGCAAATGCTGTCCTGCTAATGCAGAGCCCTGACTGTAAGTAGAACATGTTAAAACAGACACTAATTTTACAAAAAATGGAAATGTAATCTTGCAGTCCCAAATCCAACACAGCCTTCTCTAGTATAAACCCTCTAATTGTGCTCCTGGGAAGTGCATGCCCACTATGCATCTTCTCTGTGAATATAGCTTTGGATTAGATTTTTAGGTCTCTTAAAACACAGAACGGTAATGTGCAGGTTATTACAGATGGAGACAGATCAATACATCACAATACATCACATGTTTACAGGTAAAGTGGAGTCAAATAATTCCTTCCACTTGAATTTGATATATATTTATTACTTCTTTTTAAGTTCTAAATACCATTGACACAAATTAGAAATTTTCTGATAGTACCATGATTTTTAACCTAGCAGGAAAAGGCAAAACATGATTTGAAGGTTGGAACTCCAATGAGGTGCAGAGACCAGTATTCTGCACATGAAGAAGGGTGGTACAGGTCATAATCCTAGGTCCCCAGCAACATTTGTACTAAAAGCTGGTCTATTTTTACCAAAAAAAAAAAAAAAAAAAAAAAAAAAAAAAAAAAAGAAAAAAGAACTGAATTTGTCAACAAACTCCAGTGTCAGATAAGTGAAGTCAGTCAAATTAAACTTTTCATAAATGACTCTCCTAATTTCTAATTTTCTGAGTAAGCATCTTAAAAACATTGAGTTTGTTTTTCAAAGGTCCTGAATAATTAAAGCCAAGGGAAAGACACATAGAAAATTCTTTAAGTATGCTGAAGTCTTTGAAAAAATCAATATTTTGTGATACAATGTTTGCAAGTTTAAGCTGCAGCTATTTTGGTACACATCTTGCTCATATGCAAATGGAGATTATCTTCTTACGTTACCTAATGAGCATTTAGATAATAAATTCATTACATGTCAGGCAAAATTTCTGCAATACTTGGCTACCTAAGAAAGTCAGATGGAAGGCTGGTAGTATTTTTTTACACATCACATTTCCCAGAGGCTGCACGTGAATTCTGTACTCATATGACTCCTTCACACAGTAGTGATATGAGAGAACAAGTTTCAGACCTATACCATCTCTACTTCATTTTTTTTTTCCATTTTTTCTTTATAAACTGGTTTTCATGGAAATTTAGTTGAGCTGATCACTCATTATATACATTTATCATCACATAGTGTTTAATAGCTTTACATAAGTATGGTGGTGCTTAGAAATTCAGGAAGGCATAAGGCTCTCCAGTTTCATCAGACATGTTCTGGGCAGACAACAGTGTGTAGTTAAAAAATATGATACTGAAACAAAGAAAATTACATTCTGTCCATTTTTCACTTGAAACAACAGCCAAACACATTGCTTATAGCAGTCAATTTGGACATTTCTAGGGCCCTGAAGAGAGATGGGAAAGCTGTTGGGCAGAGCCATCAGGTGCACTAATGAGATAAGGGAGCTGGAGAGATCCTTTGAAAATAGTTGTTGGAGAGGCTAGGAGGAGGGAGTTTGGAGGTTTGGGTTTTTCATTTTGGGGCCACATATGCTCCAGGAAAGATTCATATTTCCTATCTCAAAGGAACACACATAGCATACCAGTAGGAAATACCAAACAATCATAAGCAGTGCCCAGCAACTTCTGCTCTCAGTGGATGTAAGTACAGAGATGATGAAAAGGCAGCTAAACACCAAATTGAATAACAGTGACTCTAAAATAAATCACAGTACTCAGTTCAAGTGTAACCAATATTATCCACATTCTTTTGCCAAAACAATAAGAAATTATTGTCAATTCTGGACAGACATTTTAAGACAATGTTTCTTTTCCTTCATTTCTAGAGGAGAAAACAATTGTGTGGAGAATGTTTAAGAATATATCTTTTTTCTTTATCAGACATTCCATAACTGACTAACCTGCTTATTCTCTTGGAAAAAAATAAATCAATAAAAACAATTAGTTGAGTTGAAATTGTATGTTTGACAGTTCAGCAAAAGTTCAATTTTTTCCAAAAGTGGATATACTAAACTCTGTGGATGAGTTTAAGTAATCTAGATTATCAAAGCAAACTCAAAATTACTCAGGTAAATAGACATTTTTATTTACAGAATTATTTAAAATATTTTTTTTCTCTTATGATCTCTACTTGCTTAAAACATACACAGATTGTTCCAAAATCATACATGACCCAGAAAATAGAGATCTGAATATTTTTCAGTATTTCTTTTTAGCTTGCAACCTTTTTCTTTCCAGTCAGTTCATGACCATTAAATTTTATATGTATTTTCTTCCACTAATGATGACAGAAAACTGATTCAGAAAAGTAATTGTGCTGGATTTCTTCAGTTTAAAAGAACACTTCTTCTTTTCATATGAAAAAAAAAGAATATGAATAAAAAATTCACACATGCTCTTATGTTGTTTCAAAGTCAATGATCTTTGGATCTTTTGTCTCATAAACCTGTGGGGTTTTCTGGAGAAAATATTCACACAAATAAATGCTTTGTATATTTTAAAAAATAAAAATAACTCATTATGCTTTTTTATGACTATGAGATAATCATATCTCTTTTGAAACACCTCTCTGCAAGTGTAAACTACAAAATGCTCTCAGATCTTTAGGAGATCAAAAAGCTCATAGCTTTGAAAGTCAGTCTCAGTTAACTGCAGAAACTTCTACACATTTGGATACTTTATGATTGTTAAAATTTTGAATATTTAAAGACAGGACTAAGATTGGCAGAAAGTGGGGTGAGGTACTTCTTGAATGTGTTTGTGGTAAGGTACTTCTTGCATGTATTTGTGTTCAAAGGAGACTAGTATACAAATCTGCTTGCAGAAGAATTAATTTTGGAAATCTTAGCCAGTAAGAACATTAACCTTCATTAACTTTTAAATAGATTTATTCAGAAATTCTTTTCCTAATGATCTCACCCAGGGTTTGCTTTGACGTAACTGGGGCTTGTGTATCGAGCTGCTGAAGATTACTAGATTTGCCCTCATTCTATCTGAGGAAGAATATTTCCTCCTTCCATCCAAATGAGGTCCTCCCAGACCAGTCTATTAGGCAATGAAAGGAAGAATGGGGTCAACTAAAGATGGCAGAACACCATGGAAAACAAATGTCTTTTGAGAATAATGCATTACAAGATCTTCTGATGAAGGAAAGAATGGACCAACCCCTTTTCCTCTCTTCTCTTCTCTTCTCTTCTCTTCTCTTCTCTTCTCTTCTCTTCTCTTCTCTTCTCTTCTCTTCTCTTCTCTTCTCTTCTCTTCTCTTCTCTTCTCTTCTCTTCCTAACAGAAGATTAAGATTTAATAATTATGTATTTGAAATACAAAGGCAAAAATCATGTCTGTCATGTTATTTCACTTATAATTTTTGTCATATCTGAACATTACGTTGTGTATATTTTTTGTCAAATCTTGAATCAACACTAAGGGTCGAGGACACTATAATTGACTACCCTAGCAATGAACTTATCTATTCTTCATTTTCCAGATACTATCGCCTAATATAAAAAGAAAACCTTATATAAAAGGAATACAGAATAAGAATATGGTAATGGGAGGAAGCCAACATAAACCAAATCAAGGAACAACACAATATCTTAGAGTTATATTTAGTCACACTCAGCTGGGACATGGGAAAGGAGACTAATTACAGAGGTTAGATGGGTCAGAAGTTAGGAAATTAACCTTAGATTTAGAAGACTCACATTCTATTCCCTACTGTGCCACAGACTTCCTAGGTGAAACTGGTCAAATCCTTTTACTTCTGTCTTGATTTCAATTCTTCACATGCAAAACTGAGGATAATAATACTTCCCCCACACATTCTGTTAATGATTTTCATTATTTGAATGTTACAGTGGTTTAGATTGTATAGATTCGGGTAAGGGCAAAGAGAAGGACAAAAGAAACGGTGTTTTTCTGAGAAGCTGAACTGCCTACAGAGAAAAAGACTCCAAAATAATTATAACCATTAAGGCAAACTCTACCTTCAATGGGTTGCAATTCAGATAGCTGAAATTTATGCTGTAATGTCACTGTGGGTATTTATTTCCTTAAATCTCCTCTTTGTTTAAATCAGAGCCCTACCATTACTTTGGCCCAATTTTTTGTGCTGAAATAGAATGGTATTTATTAATAGGTTGCTCTTTTAGTTTAAGTCTATAATTTAAAGTAACTATGAAAGTCAAGATTCAGTAAAACCTGCATCCAGAAGTTCACAGAAGCTCTGGTAAGGGTGGCAACCTTTTTGAAAGTGTTCCTAAATTATATCAATTGCATGGTTTGTGGTATTATATACACTTAACAGTTTTCAGAGAACTAGCGGACAATTGAATCTGTTTCTGTACATTAATTTAAAAATATATATTTTCTCGGTCTTATATTTATTATTTTCAATGTAGCTGATAAACTGCTGAGGCTGAAATATATCAGGCCACTATGAATCCAGTATAGTCAGGACAGTTCATAATTGCATCAAATTGCATGATTCTTCCTTTAAAAAGTCAGGCCATGAAAAGACATTTCACAGGGAAAGTTAAGGGTAGCAAAAAAAAAAGACCAGCCAGTAACTTAATTTATATGCACACCCACAGACTCTTTCCTACAGCAAATAGACAGACAGCTCAGCTATCTACAGCTTTCTCTCACCTTTTCAGTACCTCTGTGTATCATTTATCCACATGAGTATTCCAAGGGGTAAATGGGAGTGAGAGCAATTAACTGGGCAGTGCAGCCTAATGGAGTTGTGGCCCTCGTTATGTTCCCCTTATTTGCGTCACCTTCTCCAACTCTGCTTCTTCAGAGGCATCTGCCCAACTGCACAGCACTCTTCCCTGCTTGTGCAGGTAATGCTCTTCATGTGGCCTCTTAAATGGAAAAATTTATCCTCCGGGAAGTGAGTCACACTTCAGTTAATGATGATGCTGAAGTTAGTAGGGGACAATGCAAAGGTTAACATTATTATTTTGCAGCTGATATATTAACGGTATCATCCAGTTTTCCTGGGAAAAGAGCAGTGGTTAGCTTGGTCATGGTCACTATAAATTTCTGTAAAATGAAGAAGATCCAAAGAATAAATTTAATTCAGTCAAGAACTCACTAAAAAGCATTCAAAGATAGGGGAAAATATTTCCAAATTATTAAAATTTATTTCATCAGGTATAAATGTTGATCTCTATTTGATAAAACCACCCTTTCAATCCACCCCCCAGAGACTTCTCATGTAAATCAACTATGATTTACAGCTCGTGCATGACTTTATGCCCTTCTAGTAAAGTCTAAGTGTTACAGACTATTGAAATCAATTAAACTACTTATCACTATGCTTTAGAGTAGGCTATAAGGACAATGCAAAAGTTCTGAGATTAAGTTGTTTATTAAAAGCAAGAATCAACAGAATTGATAGGTAATTTATTTTCAAATATTATGAAAATGCCTACATGCATAATGATTACAATGGTATTATAGGTTATGTCAAAATGGTATGAAAAATCTTAGACATTAAACACATCTAATCAAAGATTTGTAGCATTTTATAATAGAGATCTAGCAAATTTCCATTAGTCTATAAAGAAATCTATAAGTAGGATTTATAAAATACATCAATTTTTTTTTAATTGATGAGTGTCACTATATAAGAATTTGCATCTTAAATGAAAATAAAACACAGAAATTCGACCACACAATAAATATTTCAGAAACGAGACCTTTTTCAATACCTGTGAAAGCCTACAAATTAAGGGTTTAATGTAATATTTTGCATACTATTTCATACTTAATTTTATTTTCATTATTCTTATTATATATGACAGAAAATTCATTAATTTAGGGTTTCTGTTGACATTTTTGTCTTTTTTTTTTTTTTTGGACTTTAAGCAGCCCTCTTGCATGCTGCTCTGAGGAAGGTTTGAGGGGGTATGAGTCTTGGGTTTTGTCATTGAATATTTGAAAATAAACAGCTTCGAGTAGTAAATTTGCAGACAGATTTGCTCAAAATATCTTTCCTAAAGCATAAGAATAGATTGTTTTCCTTGGTTGTCACTCCCAACTCCCACTCCAGTAGCAGATCCAACATATCCTGAAGACAACACAGGACCCAAGTGGAAGTACAACAAATATACCAATGACAAAAGTTGTAGTTCAGAAAAATAAAGATGAAAAAGCTCTCCTTTGCACCTACACACCTAAAAAATAATTTTAACCCAGTTTTGCCATTTGAAAATACTTTCCTTCCACAAATTCTTTTTCTTTTTATCTCACACAATTTTAATATAACAACAAAGACAAATCTCTACATTGGATTCCATTGCTTCCAGGACTGACTTGGTGTGAGTCAGATCTCAAGACCCTGAGTGACAGCAAACATACCACTCAACACCACTCATATAGCAAGAACTGACCAGGGCCAAAATCATCTCTCTAGTCAATCTCATGTTGATTCTGATGTGTAAAGATTTTGTGTACAGAACCAAGAGAGCAAGGAATTTAAATACAACAGATGACATGAAATCTAGCCCAATTTTGACTTAAGGTACATGGTGGAGTGACCCAAATGAAACATTGATGATCCCATCATATGCTGTGTGACTCCCAAAGGACCAAAATCAAAGCCACAAATAACTGTCATTTCTTAGGAAGATCCTTAAACATGTTGATTAACTTTACTCCTAGCCATTGGGTTTTTTTGTGCAGCTGCTGAAACAGTACCTTGTCCTGCAGTATTCAAACTGACAGCAGCCATCCATAGCAGTAATTGCATATAACATTCCCTACAACAGAATCACAGTTGTCCATGTCTGACCCTGGCATGGAAGCCACTCATAAACACACAAACCCTCGTTTAAGCAGCAGACAGATCAGGAGGAGGGGGAAGTTCCCAGCTTTACTCCTGCCAGAACCTGGATGTGCCGCTTGGCTGTCGGATTTGGCTGTGACAGCTTCCACCAAAGCGGAGAGAGACAAGTCATGCTGCCCTGTGACTGAGAGTGCTGCAGTGCAGGTCTGGGAGCCCCCTCCAGAAGCAGCAAGATCTCCTCCTGTACTCTGTGTGCAACAGTGGCTGTCAGGGCAAGGTTCCTTCTGCCTACCCCAACACAAACTTACCTGTAAAAGGGTTCTTGAAGCCATCTCAGAGCAAAAGCTGTATTCTCTCAACATATCCTTCCTCCTTTCCTTTGGTGAAACTCATCTTTCTGAGTTAAAAGAGAATATATCTTATGGTGTAAATTGGAATCCAGACTAACATCTCTCTAAAGACACTTATAATCAAATAGCATAAATCATATAGTTAACCTTTTGACACGGCAATTTTAATTAATACATTTTTAATCATACATGACAAGTTGTATCTCCTAATGAGTGATGACACTGGCTAGAGAAAGAAGTACGTATTGGGCTTCAGAAATTTTGCATTAGGCATGGCTGTGTGGATTTTAACAATCACCTTACTTCCCCATTCAGAAAAGCTCCTGAGCTGAAGCTTCAATACAAACATATGAGTTGCCTACAGACATTCTAAAAAAAATCTCTTTGAATCAAAGTCTTCACTTCCAGGTAGCTTTTTTCTCAATATGGACAATAGAGACTACTTAATCTAATTGCACTCTCACAAGAACAGAAGGATAATTCCTAAACTCTTTGGGGCTAAAAGATGTCACTCGCACTTTCATCTTGAGATAGTTTAATTACTAATCTCTACAGACGGGTTTTTCTTCTTATATGCAGTGAAGGAAGATGCAGGAAAAAGTTTTTATTTCCTTGTAATGTTAGTGATGTGTTTGATGGTCCAGTTCACTAGAAGATCAACAGCATGTGAAGATTTCCCCAGAGACCTTCATCGTTACTGGTGTAGATCTCACCACAATTCAACACATTTATTGCTCTGTCTCTTTTCACAGATGGCTGTGACACTAGTTTTCCTTCTTGGCTTTTTTTAGCAACTGTACTTTAAAGAAAACAAGCTGGACTAACAAATCTTGTTAAGATTCTAACATAAAGCACTAAAAGGGTAGAAAAAATCTCAGTTAAAAGTGAAATGTACCATATGCCCTCGAACAACTATGCATCATTTAGAACTGCCTTTGTGACTGTCTTATTGTCCCCAATTGCACCTGGATGTATGTAGAGATAAAACTTTCACTACAAGCTGTAAATAGCTTCCTTTTCATTATTCTTTTTGTCAGTACTGAAAAATACTTTTTTTTATAGGTTTTTTTCTGAGAGATTTTATATACAAAAGCTATGTAACGGTTTCATAGATATCCTTTGCTATGAACATTTTTCGTTCAAGAATGTAAACCAATTTTAATTAATGGGGATGAGTTTTTAACCTACTTCCCTTTTACAGGACTTACTAAAGATAAAAGTGATGTATGGAGAGTTGCTCTCTTTGAGTGTGTTATAACCCTTATTTGCATAATAGAAGAGACTATGCATAAACCTAAGAGTAATCATAAATGTATATTAATGAAGACATTTATAGACACATGAAAATGTATGCCATGTCAGGAAAAAAAATCTAAGATATTATTGTTGACAGATTCAATACAGATGATGTAATGTATGTTAATATTATTATAAATCCTTATTGTTATTCATAGGCTTATATTAATATTGTCATTATGAATCATATTCTCTCAGTTCCCATGAGAAAATAAAAATACATGATGGCAATACACAGTGGCAAAGTGGCATTGTCATGTTTATATTAATGTCAAGTTCAAATTAAAATTAGTTCTAAAATTAGTGACAAAGACATTGTTTTTGCATTTAAAAACAATCAGCATTCATGTTAATGCTGCTAATAAATTGATATTGAAATAACCAGCTTCAATAACTATAGATTGAATGTGTTTGTTGTCAAAGTAAGTGGAAATATAAGCTTTTGAAGTTGTCATTACCGAGCAATGAATAAGGAAAATGATGTGCAGACTCTTTGCTTATGAATATGATGGTCCTGATTCTTTTTCCTGATGACATTTATTTTGCCCTAGAGTTGGTTTATGGATGTCACACTGTTCTGTGGGGTTTTTTTGCTTATGCCACAGCAGTCAGGTTTAGGACTTGTTGAAGGGCATATATGGCTCTGAGATCAAAACAGAGGGTAGTCACTGGGTATCATAGGGTTGACTGAGCAGTACTTCACCTTCCTTCACCTCAGTTTCAGCTTTGGACCACATGCAGTGTTGAATTATCTTTGGTCCAGCCTGCTGCAAGAAGAATCCTGATGTTTGTTTGCTCCATTCAATTTCCTAGGAAACATTTAAATGAGAACTTATGCTAAATATAGGGGGTTTATTAACATGATGATTGAAATTGTTTCACCTTTCTTCTTCAGCCCTGCGCCAGTGAGGAGTTGTTTGTTGTATACAGAGTACAGTCAGCATTTTTGTTCATTGTAGGCACAGTTTGTGATAACTGGGAGTGGGGCTGGGGCTGAGCCACATCCCCAATGGGCTGTAACTGTGTAGGACAGGTGAAGAGTGTTGAGGGCAAGGAGGCATGGAATGCTGAGGTGTACTGAGCAATCACAAAAGGGGAGAAAGGGCACACAGGTGTAAAGCATGAAAGAGGAAGGGTATAAAATGTTGTACTGAAGAGCAAGAAAATGCTGATGTTTGAAGACTTCTTTGGTGTCAGTCATACCTCCACCATCAGTTCTGTTTACATCAGGTAAAATAAAGTACCCAGGGTTTGCTAATAACAAGCAGACACCTGATCCTTTCACCACTTTTTCTCCTCTATTTTATTTTCCTTAGGCCAAAAAGAGATAGAAAAAAATGATATACAAAGAGGACTTGGTATATTATCATTTCCCGGACAAAAGCTAAAACAGTTGTAATACACCAAAATATATAATGAGCACCACTTGTGAGAATCAGAGTTTGGATTGAATTATGTTGCTAATTTGAAGAGGATTTAAGAAAATCTAATAGTTGATCCTTTGAGAAATATGGTATCTATACAGGGAGAGGTTAATTTTGAAGTTGAGTTGTATATGGATTCTCATGGACACAACATACTTTCTATACCAAGCAGTACTTGCAAATGCACATCTGTATACACAAAGGACTTTGAATGCATATAAGAAACTATCTCTTTATACAGTAATTTAATTTTCTTGTTTACTTTCCACAGATACTTCACAATGTAGATAGAGATTTTCATATTATTCTACCTATGGAACTTGTCCTTGTTTTCATAAATATTTGGGCTTAACTAAGGATACAAACATCGATACAATGAGAAACTATGCACAAGATTTATACTTTAATTTTCTATCCATCTTTCTATTCCCTGACAGGTTACATTTCATTCAAACTATGCATTACTAGTGTCACAGGGGTATTGATAAAAACACAAAAAACCTGCATAGATGGAGCAACCATACCCAGTTGTTATCCCACTTGAGAAAAAATATCTCACTCTCTTTTACATTAATGTAAACTCTCTAGATTATTGCCTTCTCTGAGTTGAACTGAATTCTGCAGTCACACTGGTTAAAACCTAATTTAATCTACATGGGAAAATTTATTTCAAAAAATAGGCTAATTAGTAGTCTGCACTAGTGTACAGATGCCCTAGGTAGTAAGTGCACAGAAACATTTGTGAAAGATGAAGAATTCAAAAAGATATAACTTCAAACTAAACAGATTTAAAGTGAGAAAGAAATGTTACATCAAGTCCACCCAATAAGAACTGATAATTTTGTCTGCAAAGCCCTAATCTTGTTTCCTGTTCAGGAAAAGATGACCTCAGTAATGCATAGAACCCTGTTTCAGACAAATATTTTATTGGCATGATTATTTTAATAATGGAAATTATCCCACTAAAATCTATTTACAAAATCAGTGAGTAAGATACCTCAGAGAGCTTCATCCTACAGTCTCTTTTAGAAAAGCACTCCTTTTAGCCTAGAAGCACAGATCTTTGTATCAATGTCTTGGCAAAAAACCAAAAGAGAACTGTATTCTAAAAAGTATTTCTGAGTTTAATTTTCCACCTAATGTGCAGGAAAACAATCAAGGTCTTTTCTTTAGGTGTATTTTCAGACTGTCTTGATTTGTGTATGGATAGCTCTGACATTAATAAGTGATGGTGCCACATTTGGATCATGCCTGTTCTGATACCTCAGAACTGGAGAAAAAGACATCATTCCCTCCCCTCTTTTTTTTTCTGCTCATCCACCTTTCGTTTCTAGGGGATGAGAAACCATGTCTAACTCAGGGAAAGGAATGAAACACAGACATGCTACACAGCAATCTGCAGCTTAAGCCTGGCAAGAGATCAGCCTCTAAAGTGCTCCCTTTCAGAGAAGCAGCTTACCTACCTTCCATAAGTATGTGAAAGTCTGTTTCTTTTCTACGTTTTGTCAACACTTGTTTATCTCATCCTACCAAATCTCCTTGAATTGAGTTGTGTGTCTGCAAAATGAATCCGAAGCTCAAACAAGCCATTGACATTCTCTGCTCCCACCCAAGAGAAGTTTCATTTTTCTGCTGGCAATGATCCATGACATTTAAATTCTGTCTTCCACAACAGGCTTATAGAAAACTACAGAAAGAACTACAGGGTCAGTGCAGGAAACATAACTTTATCATTCTCTTTTAAAGCAACTAGCAAAGCTGGTCAGGATAATGTGAATTTTTGTTTACTAGCTCATTTCTTGACTTTTTACATGACTGACTTTGGAACATGCTGTAGTACGTCATTTTCAAGATCCAGGCATGCAGAACAACAATAATCTCCATGATCGTGAAAGAATAACAGCCTTGAGACTATACATGATTTTGTCAAGAACCAATTTTAGACCCATTTTAGCAAGGCCAGCAGCTGCTGTTTTAAACAGAAGTGAAAAGGGTGAAAAACTTCCCCAAACAACCCCGGCTCTCAGCTGGCTTCTGCCTGGCCATGTTCATGCCACCACTGGTCTGAAGGGACTCTAAAACAGACAGTCTGGCTGTCTGGTGTATTTCTTCTCACTTACTCCTAATGTTAACTCAAGGCAAAGCTTCTCTTTGATGTGTCGCCTTAAGGAAGCAGCATTACCAGAAACCTTGTCTCTGGGGTCTACAGAAATTCAAGCTGTAGGGAAAATAAGACCAGACTTCTGGAAAATTAATTTCCTTGAAGAGATGTCCCATTCAATGTCACCTGATAAAGTTCCTATGATTTCATGGCAGAACTCTGAGCACTCAAGTCTTCTTCCCACTGACCTTTAAGTCATGCTTTGCATTCCATATTTTTCCTTTTACATCTGACTAAAAAGAAATTATTTCTTGCAGTAAGTTGCGAATCTGATGAGGAGCATATAGCTACAACTTTTCTTCTTTCCTGCAGCTCACAATTCCCCTAACTCTTATATTTAATTGAATATTATTTATATAATAATAATACTAATGAGAATGAGAAAGATATGCTAAATGCATTCTTATAACTACAAATTCATGATTGCTTCCTGACATATGCTCTCCAGGGATTTCCTCAAACTTACTGTAAAAATGTTGGCATTCCCATGGGGAAAATATTACCATGAAAAAAATACACTGTTTTCATATGCAACCTATATTTATTTAACCATAGTTAAGCTTCGATATTTTTCTTATCCTGTTTCATAATTATATTTGTCATGTATGAGTTCAACCATTTCCATATTTGCTATTGGGCTGAGTAAAATAGTAGGGACCTTTTTCAATGTTCCTCCTCTTTCACTCTTTCAACCATTGCAACTCTGTATTTACTGGTACCTTTCTGTAGGTGGTGGAACTGGAGGCAATAGTGCAGGTGTGATCTGGCCATAGAGGTTTAACCACAATGATGCTGTGCAAGTAATTGTTCCATTACTTGCACACGAGATCACATTGCTTTTTATTGCCACTGCAATGCATTACTAGCTCCTTCCTAGCTATTTGCTAGCTGTCAGCTCCAGATCTTTTCTAGCACAAGGCATTTCACATATCTCCTTGAATATCTGGGCTTTGGAAGCATTTTGGTTCTGTTATATAAACAAATCACATTTTTCTGCCTGAACATGTGTCAGAGTATCCACTTATAAGAAAAAAAAAAAAAAAAAAAAAACAAAAACCCAAAACTTTTAGTCACTACAACTAGGGACATGAAAATAGTAATATTTTCTCTGGCCAGTACTCTTCTGGTGAGATTTACTTGCTTTTCTCACCATTCTGCAGAAGGAGAAAAGTGTTATGTTCCATATTTCCCAGACCTAACAACCCAAAGAAGACATGTGTGGCCTAATTAGTACTCATCAGCTCCTTATAAACACATGCATTAATTATCACTGAAAGATACTTGATACCATAGAAGACCACATGCAAATTAGGCAACACTGGCTTTGCAGTTAACCTAGTCTTGACTTCTGTCCACCTTTCAAACTCTTTTTTCTGTTCCAAGTATCTAAAGAGTTTTCAAGAACAGAAGGAAAAGGAAGAATTGTACCAAGAAACTTGCTGACCCCGAGTGATTCTGAAGACAGACAAATCTCTTTTCTCTTGGTTCCTATGGAAACATCCACCTCTACTCTCCTTTATCACCATATACATTATTTCTCATGTCTCTAGGTATTTTCTTTCTGCTTCCCAAAATGCTTGAATTAAATATACTCTTCATATTTACTCCTTATGTGATTTGACACTTCCCTTATCATCGATGGAAGCACTCAGCAAGATTTCGAGATAATCTTTCACCCACCCATTGGCAAAATCCCCATGATTTCACTAGAGGAAAGGATGGACTGTCAGAATTTCTACACAAAACTGTTCCTATTTTAGATGTGCTTCTTCCAAAAAGACCATGGGTGTTCACCACTAAGGTGAACTGCTGAAGGCCACATCTACCACAGTAGGATGAACTGCTGAAGGCCATATGCACCTCTCTTCAGCATCAAAATCACATCTTGCCTGTGATATTAACAAAGGCAATAACTGTAAGCATGTAATTATGTGCATACAGAAATGTGAAATACAGGTTGGAAAGACAATATATTGCTTCTTTTTCTAGAGCAAAGTGATACTTGTGATAGGTTCAGTACTTTAATTGTACCTTTAGGAAAAACACAGTATCAGAAGAAAACATTACAGACTGTGAGTGATATTACATACAAATCATTAATAGATCATTTCAGTACTGATGTATTTCCTATTAAGTTTAAATGAAGGGAGCACAGGAAGACAGAAACTCTTTTCTGAATGCCTAAGCCTGAAACAGTGTTATTCTGTATTTACATGTGAGTTTTTACATTCCCTGATGAAAAGCAAATTTTATCTGACTTCAAGATAAATGGTTCTTCAAGTTTTTTGTTTATAACACTACTTCTACCTTCCCTAAAGAGAACTGTCTTTACCAAGGATATATCATCAATGAAAATTACACTGTGGTTTCATGAACAATTTTTTCAGCAACAGTACCTGAGTGCAAATAAAAATGTATGGCTGTGGATAAAGAGAGAGAAATGTTTTAAATTAGTTCTAATAACAAAACCAATTGCAACACCAAGTCATGAAATTATCCCTAAACAGCAGTGATGGAACTGAATACTTAAGTGTGAAAAGAAAGCAAGCTAAAGACCAAGTGCTGGGCATATTTCTAAAAAAAGAGAAGGCCCAAGTAGCCTTCAACTTCCTTTCTTTTTGCACTCTTTGCGTTCTTACTAGATGATGTGCAAAGATAGAAACATTTATCATTTTAAAACTTGAGAAAATTTCAGAGAGGCCTTGTGTTTGGGGGCACATAAGTCTCAAGGTTGTCTTTTTGCCAATGTGCTGTACTGTTATTACACTCAGGGTGCATTGCTGACAGTCACTGTTCTGCAAAAATGACAGAAAATAGGGAACCAGAGTAAGCAGTTTCACTTCTTGCACACAAAATGTCAACTTAGCTGTTATCTTATGGCCTAAGTGATTAGCAGAAATACACAATCATTTCTGAGGCTGTTTACTGTATCTGCCACAGAGGCAGCCAAATTCCCAAGCTATCTGAAATCCTCTGCTTCCAGTTCTCAGGGTTGCTTGCTTATATTAGAGATGATGCTTCAATCTCTCACAGTGATTCTGCTGCCAAATTTTTGTGTGTTGCTGTATTATTTTCTAACTCACTTCCCTTTAAGTCATGTTCTCTTTTACCAGAAGGTTGAAGTGATCGGACACTTTTCAGTACAAAGCCACCAGTCAAACATTTGTTGCATGATTTAAACATGTGGTGAGGGAGAGACTACCTGTATAATTCCATTGTGTTGTTTACTCAACATACTGAGATAAAGTCCCTAAAGGCACTGTAAGTATTAAAAAAAAGAAAAGAAAAAAAAAAGAAAAAAAGTTTTTTCCTTTCTCATTCTCTTACTCCCTCATTACTCACTGGGATTTCTTCCAAAATTCTGGAGGTCAGTGTGAGGGGTTTTTTATAACTTAATGCTTAGAATCTAATTCTACACTTGTTTTTTCTTCAAGTAAAAGAAAAAAAAATAAAATGCAAAACTTTTCTCTCAGTTATAGACTTTTCTGAAGAGAAAGTTGGATTCTTACCTCCAGTGAGAATTACATTTTCTTTTCTCTCTTCAAAATGTGTCTGGTTTTCATAAGGCCTTTAATTATCTAACATATAATTGCCTGATTTGTCTTTTCTAATGTCTCATTTAAAGCAGAATGGTTAAATCTGCCCCTTCTGACAGACTGTAGCCAAAGTAATATTTTATTTTTTAATTCTGAGATAATTTATTATGATAAATAAATTACTTTGTTATGGTAGTGAATTACATTCATAATTGCTGTTTTATTGGCTTTAGGGCTCATTAAAAATATATGTTTCTGCTGTAGTAACTATTTTGCACCAATGCATCTTAGTACTGTGCTTTTTAAAAATATATACTATGTTTGTAATAAAAGTACTGAATTTATAAGCTACTATTCACCTAGGTAGAGACAAGATCATCTACAATACATACTTGTGAGAGACTCCCCAGAGAATCTTAGCATGAAAAAAAGAGGGTTAACATTCTTTGGGTGGACACAGAACTCCAGTACAAGTCCTCTGACCCCTTATTCTTTATGTGAAATTACATCCAAGCACCAACTGTTTTCCACTAAAAGACTATTTGGAAATTGTATTATGAAACATTAAAGAAAATCTTTATCTGGGGACACCACATATGTATCAACACTCCAGGATTTCTGAAACTGGCATCTGTGGAAATCACAGGTTAAAAACATCACCACACCCTTCTTTGGAGTGTACATATTTTTTTCATCAGTTCATAGTAGGGATATGATGGAACAGGCAATAAATGAGACTCTAAAATGGTGTTCTATAGAAAGGGAATGTGTTTGCTGTTTATATTCACAGAGTGGTAAACTGAAAAAAGGGTGTCATCTTGCAGAATTCCTCCCTCATAAGTGTGCATCACACTTAAGAATTTTATGCTGAACTAGAAGCAGCTGCGAGAAAAAGGCAAAAAAAAAACTCCTCTAACTTTTGAGCTTTTTTAAAAAAGTCTTTAAGAAATAGGGCACTGTGTTTTGCTTCAGTGATAGTAGACGAAACACCTCCATGCAGGTTTACCACTGAACAGCCACAGTGGTATTTGTTCCAGACTTAAATGCGCTTCCCACTGACTTTGATTGACAAAGGAAGTCAAAGATGCCTAAGACTTTTGTTCCTCACGGGATCGACCAAAAAACTTTGATATATCTGCATTAGGCACAACAATGTTTTTAAAGAATTTTTCCCCCAACGTATCATCCAAAATCCAGAGCTTTGAGCTGTGCTTCCTATATAATATGATAGATTTAAGTGCCTTATATGTATGATCCAAAAGCTCACACCCTTACCTTGGGAAGCAATTGGACAGTCAAAATAGAAATCCAAAGGTGTACATTCTGGGGTTTTCTCATCACATTGATGCCTGTCAGCCAGGACTGCCCATGACATAAGGGTAGTCACAGAGCATTGCTTCCCTCCTAACACTTTGTCTGAGCATGGGTTTGTGGGGTGGGATGTGAGAAGTCATTTTAGGCCAGCCAGTTTTCATGTGGATGGTTTTCATGTGGACATCACCATGACATGCAATTATTTAATTGCCTTAGCCAAACATGGAACCAGATATGAGGTGGTTTCCGCACAAAAATGGTTGGGGATTACACTGGGCCTGAAAGTCGACATATTTTGCTGTGTAAGATCTGGAAAACTCTTGGAAGTAACGTACTCACCTGCAGGGAGCAATGTGAGTACCTTAATAGTCACCTCCTGACCAATGGTCTTAACCTGAGCAGTGGCAGAGGCTGTGCTTTTTTTTAACTTTGAGGAGAGTGCCACTGTACAGGTTTGGGAGCTGAGTTGAAGGGCAGCCTAGCTTCACTCTCAAAGTAAAAGCTAAGCAGCAGCAATAATGAGCAGGATACCCTTGTCCATCAATGGCAAGCTAACTGCAATCTTTTTAGTGACCATGTATAGTGGCCAGGTCATGTTTCCTGTCACCAGAAGGCAAGAAAAGCCACTCTACAAGTCCTGCTCTGAGCTGAACAATTCTCAAGTAACTCAGGCTGCAGATTGCTGCTTCCTTAGCAATTACATTCAGGAGTGGTCCCCAATTTCTATCTTAAAAGTCAGCTGTCAGTTCCAATTGCCAGTTCTTCCCTTCCACAACTTTTCAGTTAATGGACTGATTTCTGAACTGACCTGGGGTTTGCTTAACCATAATAGGAAAGTTCATTCAAAATAGAATGTTGGGCCATCTCTAACTCAGCTGATAAAAGCACTCCCCTTGCAATGACAGAAACATCAATATGTAGAGAAAGTAAGGAGATTTTTTTAGTGTTATTGAAGCATTAGCCTTGAATGCTGGGTTTTGGTAATAAGAAAATGACTCTCTCCCTAGCAGTGTTAGGGCAAAAGGTATTCAACATGATTACATTGCCAGCAAGAAAATTGACATAACAAGGTTTTCTGGCTTTATAACCTGTATCCACTAAAGCAGGTAATCTAGCTGCTAGCCTGGTGAAAATTACCTGTTTAGCGATACTCAGTGGTAACTGATTTCTAATGCAAACGTTTATTGCAGTCATTAGTTTCAATATCTTTCCTATTTGCTTTTGCTAGTGGTGATGATTTTGTTTGTTGAGTTTTTTCATTATCCTTTATTCCAAAACTTGAGTCTTACCAGGTTAAAACAAACTTGAGTCTCTCAGGTTAACACAATTTATGATCAGATCTCATCACATTATAATACCTCTACCTTTCTCATGTTGCCAGATTTACAGACCTAGAAAGTGATGGTCTGAAAGAGATTAGTTGGATTATTAGGACTCCAGATTTGCAGATAAAAAGGCTGGGGTTTCATCCTCCCAACCCTCCAAAGAGATCAATTCTTCTAAATCATTTAGTAGGAAAGGGATTTGACTGAATTAGTGTTCTCTATGATTTTAATTTATAGAATCAGACCAGTGGAAGAAGACCATACCAATATGGATTTAAACAGTTTAATGACCACATAAAATTCCTTTACACCATTTTCATAATAATGTTTGGGCTAAAAAAAAAACCCTAATGAATATTAGAAAGAAACAGAAAAGGAAAAAAATGCAGTTTGCTAAAGTTATCACTGAATGTAAAACTGAGATTCCTAAACTATAATTTTCAAGTAGCATGTGCCACTGAGCCATTAGCATGCACAGAGTGCAGGTCTTCACCACGTCTCAAGGCAGATATTCTTACAGGAGAGTTTCACTACAGCCAGTCTTCTGATGGAGAATTTTGAGTGAATTGGCACCCATTCATTTTTCCTTCCTTGGAGTCTCTGACAAGTAGCAGTTTTGTGATATTTGTCTATTAGGAACCTGGTAGAAATGAGCAAGATCTTTCACACATATCACATAGTTTAAGGCAAATATTTATTTCCTGGTATTTTTGATAGTTACATTGTGCTAAATTATAAGGTGAAGTTTTAATGACACAGAACTCTATTCAAGTGTTGTCAATGAAATACCTTGCTCTTCTTTGTAGTTAATTAGGGTTAGCTTTAAAATTTCATCAAGGTCAAATATTTCTGATCAAATTTGAAAAATAGATTGACAGGCAGTACTGGACTTTTTAGTAATAGCATTCTCTTGTTTTTATATGGTTTTGGATTTGGAGACCATTTTTCCACATGAAAAATTACATGGAAAATCAAAAAGTTACACAGATCTATTTGAAGTTGCTGTTTATATGATTTCCAGCTATATCAAAGACACCTAAAGGATACTTTGTAAAAAATTCTTGGTACAAAGTAGCTAAAAGATTTTGGTGTAATGGTCAACATTGTGAGATGGTGAACAAACTGGTAAAGCAGATGGTGGCTGATGTGAAAGCAGCTCCAGCACATATAAATTTTAATGTCATTGAAAAACATGAATATGAAAGGGCATGCAGTTTCTACTTTATAAATATATAAATTTCACTGACATTGTAAGAAAAAAGTATTGGAACAAATTTGCCCTCCCCAGGAACCCCCCTCTGTGATATATACCTTGATCTACTACATGAAACCACAAGACCAGGTATTAAAATGGAAAATTTCCATTAGATGTGATTCTAAATGGCTTAGAAGTTCTTAAAAAGCTCTTCTGCAAGCCTCATCTAATTTTAAATTAAAATCCATGCTTGTCAGTCTTTTCACCTGAGATGAAGAACATTGCACCACTTATTAGGCATTTCTGGCCTTCAAAATAAAACTTCCTAGAAAAAGATAGGTCTTGTAATCTGCTACACCATATGAAAATTAAATATTTGCCTAATTTTGAAAAATAATTGGCATTCTTCTTTTAGAAAGATTTTAGCAGTGCTGGAAATTGCTCCTGTAATCTAAAGTAGGGGCCAGAATCTCAACTAATGTAAAAGATTTTTAGTTCCATCAAATTCAAAGTTGCAAGCCAGTGTACCAACTCTGAATCCAGTAAAGCTGTACGTTAAGCTTCATTCTACTTGGGAAAGGAAAGAATGAAGATATGATGTAGCCAGACTGCTCCTTCCTAGCATAGTCAAGATTGTATTGATGTTGCAATAAAAGTCTGACCAACCATCTTAACAAAGAGAGATTTGTTTAAACCAAGGATGTGTGTGCCTTGCAGGCCTGTCTCAGAGAAGATAGAAATTTCCTCTTGCCCTTTTTCAGTACTCTCCATACATAGTTTTATGAAAAGCTATAATATTCCCAGAGACATAGAAAAGATCCAGCCAGTCTTACTTACTCAGAACTGAAAGTTTTAAGGTTAGTCTTGAGGGACATTATTACACTGCAGGTCAATAATGCCTCATAACCTTTGCCATGCCTCCTGAGGGCAAACACACATATTGTGATACCCCATTCTGCTCTGCTCCAGATGAAAGCCTTTGGAAAGGCTGGCTTAAGGTTAGGAGTTGTATGAAGGAATGCCCCCAAGGATGCTCTGTTAGGGCACCAAGCTCGTGTGGAACAGCAGCAAGTTTGCCTCCCCTGAACCTTGCTCTGTGTATCACTTTTTCTTTGAAGCAAAGGTACTAAAGGAATTCTTGGCTCTAACAGGAGATGACAAAATGTTTTAGATCCATGCTTCCCAGACCAGAGAAGCATCTGAGACTTCTCTGCTCATAAACACGACATTTCAAGGCTGAGGAAAGAAGACACTGGGTGGGAGGGTTGGTTTGGGGTGGAGAGGCCAGTTTAGGTGGGAGTTTAGGTTGGGGGAGATTGAGTTCTATTCATTTTAAGATTGACTATGTTCTATTCCATTTTGAAGTTTCTCAGATAAGGATAAAAATTGCTCCAGGAATTTTTCAGTGGAGAATCATTTCCATTTTGTAATGCACTTATTTCAACAACTTTATCTTAACCTCCTGAACTAGAATGACCATACTAGATTTTGCTTCAGTGACAGGCTAGTGTGATAAACTCAGTTTTTAAGTTACAGTCTATTGGATTATAGAAGTGAAAATAAAAATAGCCATTTGGCTTACTGAATCATAGCTAAAGGAAACACTTGAAATCTAGACTACATTTATTGTGTTTTGTGCTTACACTTTCCTTTTTATTTATTGTTCATTTTGGTAAATCGGGATGTCATATTTCCTTTCCGATTAAAATTATTCCATTATATTGAAAACTAGAAATTATTTTTAAATTGAAAGGAGCAAAGAAAATTCTGCCTTGCCTCACAAGTCCATAGAAAATCAAGGTAAATTAATATCCTCTGTCTTCTGCTAATAGCAGAAGTCTTGCTGCACAATTAACCTTCCTATGTAGGCTGCATTGCTTAAATTCTAAAACATTTGGATTGTGGGTCCATTTTCACTGATAGGAACCACAAAAATTAGCAGAGAAAATCATATCTTCAGCTGACATAAATAAATTGCACTGAGCTGAAGTTTGTTGTTCTGTACTGATCTGAACAAATTTAAAATCTGGTCTTTTAATGAGTAGGAGGAAAAGTTCAATAGTTCAAGAAGTTTATATTGCAACAAACCTTTCTGATTTGGCTGTAAGAAATCTGTTTCAGAACCAGTCTGCTTCCAACTATCAAAGTTTGACCCCAAAAGTTAATAAGAGTGCATTGCACTCCCAAAGTAGAGGGTTTAAAAAATTAATCATTTTGAAGGAGCACTGTTGCCATATTTTTGCAGGGTTTTTCCCATCTACATTTCCTACCAAAGGATTTTCTTTCAGATTTGGAAGAGATACAAAATCTAAACTACCTTTTTTTTTCTCTGCTTTTGCAATGTCCATTTCCTTCTTGGTTAAAGTAAGGTGCAGCTTTAATGCTTTCTCTAGAATCAAGAGAAATCCTTGCCAGCCTCACAGAAATAAACACAATAACGATCATACTAGGAAACATGGACAGAAGATGCCAAGACATGTTGATGTTGTGTTGCATTTTCTTGTCCAACTTTAAAGTGACAATTTGCTGTTAACAATATATGTATTTTCTATTAGGATTAATTACTCATGTCAAATTGTTTTTAGGCTCACTCAAGCACATTCTGATTTTCAGGCTGCTGAGCATTGAATCAGGACTATTACATCTCAAGTGCCAAGCGTTTGTCACCTAATCATCCCTTCTCCATGCAGTCCTAGGACTACATCTCATCCAGGAATTTTGAAAACTTGTTCCATACCCTGTATAAGCCCCATCTCCAAATCAGTCCTTCATTTCACAGCTGAAGCCACTGCAGGTAGAGTCTCACACACCAGAAACCATTAAACTCAAGTTTCTTTAGTGGCTCTGTGGGACACAAGTAGGCTCAGCTCTTCAGAAAAGAAGGCCATTTATTTAATCACCTAAATGTAGATTTAAGTCCCTATTGTTGAGAATCTAGGCTGCAGAATATGAGCCATTTTCACAGGGACACCCTGGCCCCTTTTTCATTGCTCTAGCAAACAAAGCAGCTGTAAATCCAGCTGGGTTTATGGCTCTGTTGTATTACTGGAACAGCAGAAAGCAGCCAAAGAACACTAGTGAACCTGTCCATATATATCAAATACCTCAACATTGTCATTTTTAACAGTCAGACTTTTCAGATAAATAAATTTGTAACTTTAATGTTGGCTGTATAATGGACAAGGACAGTTAAAGAAGAAATTCCTGCTTTCTTTGCCTTTCTGCTACTGAAATCTTGGCTTTTCTAGCAAGAATTTGCTTTCCTGAGAGCTACCTGTCTAGAACTTCTGGTTGCAAAATGATGCCAGTATATAAGTGATTTCACCTTTAAGTGCGTGTTAGAATAGATTCCACAATAGACACTTTCATCGTCACCAGTCAAAGAGCACATAGTAACACTCTGTACTTTGTCAGCACCAGAAAAGGTGCCTGTGTGAAGGTATCACAAAGCATTCTGTGATGGAGATGAAAAACCAGGTCTGTCACACAGCTGAAGGTTTAGTCAGCCATAGTTAATGTCCTTCCTATGATAAAGGGTGTTAATGCACACTTATATGTGCTTTACATATGGAGTCACACTCTGAGAAATAATCTGTCATTTTGCACTAGCTTGAGCATCTCTCCATCAGTTGTTTGCAACCATTTAACTATTCCTATTTATTTGGGACACACATGGGGGCCTGATTTTATGAGTGTATTCATGGCACACACAAAATTGCAGGTGAAAACTTTTAATCTGATCAGACCTTTGCCTTATTGTACATCACAGCTGGCAGACAGCCCTGCCATTGAACATGTCAACTCCATAGTTAGAAACTAGTTAGGCAGTAAGCCAAATCACAGAGCTATACATTGAATTGCAATAGATATATTCTGACTACATAATTGGTATATTCTGTACTGGGAGCAGTCACTTCACAGTTACTTCATTTTCCACTTTGAGGCGACACTTCCCTAAAGAGTATTTCAGTGCAAATATATTCACAATAGAAAAAAATCATAATAAATAACAAGTAGTAATAAATAACATATGAAACATTAAAAAAGTTATAACAAGTTGTACAATTTTCTGGAAATGTATTCTCAGTGCAATATACTGTCAGAGGCATTAAAGAGCTAAAAATCTATTTATGCTAATTATTTCTGTCACTAGAAGGAAAGCCAGCTGGGAATAGTCACAAACATAGATATGGCTTGTGTTTTCTCCTCTAACAAAACCATGCAATGGCCTTCCCAAGGGGCCCAGTACATCACCACAACTGCTAGCAGCAGCCAGCACATACACTCTATGAAAACACCCATGTCTTTAGCTACAAACCACAACTTTTGTATTTGCTTCTATTGCAAGCAGGATTTCCTTGTTTCCACTTGTTTTTAAAACAAATCCAACAATTTGAATATTTTACTTCTATAAGAATCAAGCAATTTTTCACTTCAGCAGAAAGAAGTTGGTGCACAGCCATGACAGCATCACTTTTTGATAATACCACTACAGCTTTCTGTCCTACTTTTGCACTTTTCCTTCAACTAAGATTTGCTGAAACTCCTTAAGCATACTCCTATTTTCATTCTTTTTTAAGCCAAACCATCTCTTTCTCTGCAGATGAAAGAAGGATTTGTGTGAAAATATTTACAACTCCCTCAGCTGCTGTGATAATTTGTGTTAGCTGCCTTTTCATCCATCACTGACCCAAAGAGCTGAAATCAACACAAAAAACTTCCTTTTATCATTCTCCTGGCCATGCCTCTGACATGTCTTCTCTACCAGAGGCAGATATAATTCCCTGGGCAGGAGATGGACATCTACCAAAGGAAGTCCAAAAAAAAGGGGTATTTACACAATGCAGACAGTAGGAAATGTGTGCATTTCAGTATCAACACACAGCAACCAAATTTCTGGGTAAGTAGTAAGTGCCAATACAAATGACTTAGTGCTGTGTGCCAGCCACACCAGACACCAGTGATAGGTACTCTGCCTTGGCCATAAATATCTGTTTAGTGTTCGGCACTGTGAGGTGGCAGGGCTTGGGTCCAAACTTTGATTGACTAAAAAAACTCTCATGAGGCAGAGCAAGAACAAAAGGGCATTTATTAATATAAAAGTAGCATTCAGGGGTTGTGCCAGGACCCCTTCATTTATTCAAAGATAAAACTAAAACCAGTTCCTTCCCCACAGATACAGTAAGTTATGGTCCTGATTTACAGCGTGTCTGCAGTAAGTGGCCATGTGCATGTTTTTGTTCCACTGTAAATGTGAAGTTCCAAAGGATGAAGAGGGGAAGATATATCCCAAAATTAGCTATATGTTCCACTATGGGTCATAGGATATTTTTCTTCACCTTGAATAATACTTTATTGTTCAAGTAATACTGCTGAATGCAAATACATTGCTATAATTTGGAGACAGATGATAGATAGATAATAGATAGATAGATAGATAGATAGATAGATAGATAGATAGATAGATAGATAGATAGATAGATAGATCGATAGATAGATAGATAGATAGATAGATCACATGAGCAAGCCAGCCCAGTTGGAACACAGGGGAAAAAATTGTGCCAGCTATAATTCCATGAGCTGTATTCAAGATATCCATGCTATTTTGAAAACTCAGCTATTAATAGCTATATGTATATTTAATATTATGCCCCTGTTAGCATATGTTAAAAATTCCAAGTCTTCTTTTTGACAGTAAAATTGTCATAAATTTACTTGTTCGACTTTAGGAAAGGCTGGGGTCTGAAATAGCAGTGGTGTCACAGGTTAAATCTCCTCCAGTGTGTGCCTGCTAGCTAGGTCTTCTGATCATCAGCTGAAATTCTGGGGACAAGATGAATGGTGAATTGAATTTCTTTGCTGCCTTTCCCTAACATATGTGTGGCATCACTAGTTATATCCTGGGAAAGGTACTTAGTGCATTGAAAATGCACCAAAAAGATAATGCTGATAAAAAAAACACTCAGAATAACTGGCTGAATAAGCAAATCTAAGCTCTTTTGGGGAAATATTAGTTTGGGCTTTAAACATTTTCAAAATGTTTAATCTATGTAATTTCTTAATTTTTTCACATTATTTAGAAACACAACAAGTACAGTGTACAGTGTACAGTGGGAGTAATTATGCTTAGATGTAATAAGAATAATATTGTATAATTCTGTAATATTTTTAAATATTCTATTTATCATTTTATTGCTTAAGCTTTGATAGCTCTGATTAATTGATTTTTTTGTTTGGCTTTTTTTTAATCAAGACATCGTCAGGTTCTTAAGGTTTTGGATTAAAATTTGTGATAGAAAATATAATTCCAAATTTAAAAGGAGAATTTTAAGAGCGAATTGATTATTCATTAATTTGATGGGCACAGTTTATAAAGTAGAAAAAATACTGAATATTCAGAATAAATGATTTTTTTTCTTGCCTTTTCCTACTTAGAATGAGGATTTAGCAATAACATAGTTATATATTTTAATATAGTCTGTTACAATCCCAACCTTGGTATAATACATACATAATGCTTACTATATTACAGGTCTGATTTTATGATAAACTGTCTGGCTTTTTCAGCTCTGATATGATATGTGCTGACCACTGTTGGGAGAGGTTGCCTAAAGGAAAATGCACTTCCTGGCAAAATCAGCAGGAATTAGCCTGATAAAAAATGGTACATGAAAAGATGACGTTGGAGGAGATGTGGTCTTTTCGTGACAAATTCAGCCATTGAAACACCTTGATAAAATGCATTTTTCAGTGAAGAAATCCACAGCCTTGACCTTCAATGTTATTCTATACCACCCCCTATACATGCATAATGGCTGTATTTTTCATCATTTTTTCAAGAGAAGTTAGTCTGTTCACAGCAATGCATGCACCTGAGTACTCCTAATTTGAAGGGATGTCTCTGCTTTTAAAACTCACAGTCACCTTTTCCTGCAACACGTGGGAGTTTTCCTAGCCTGAAACACGTGAGTGGCGACATAAATAAATGTTAACATTAAAGTCAGATATCACTGTTCCAAATGTCTGAAATGCAAAAAGCTATGTCTAGTTCTCTGCTTTATGTCTACACATGCCAAATGTCTCCTATGTGCCAATGTTTATAATAAGAACCTTTCCTAATCATTGATGATCAGAGCACAGGGCACTTCTTCTCCAGGCTGAGAGACCTGGGCTTGTTCAGCCTGGAGAAGAAAAGGCTCTGAGGAGGCCTTAAAACACCTTTCAATACCTAAAGGGTCTAGAAGACAGCTGGAGATGGACTTTTTACAAGGGCATGTAGTGACAGGACAAGGGGAAACAGCTTTAAACTGAAATAGGAGTAGGTTTAGATCAGATATTTGGAAACTTTCTAGTGGAAAGTTTCTCTGCCCCTGGCAGTGGGATTGGAATTAGATGGAACTTTAAGGTCCCTTCCAACCTCAATCATTTCATGCTTCTATCATTGTAATTTTCTGTGATTTGGGGAGCTCATACAGTTTACTGTCCCCATCCACTGAGATGGTTTTACTGCAGCTGTGATGGGCAACTGGCAAGAAACAGAAAAGATATGTAGCTTTTATTTGACTACTTGATGTTGCAGGAAAGCTTTGAAGAATGTAAACTTTCTTTAGGTTTTAGTTTTTAATCCAAATTAAGCATTGTACTGACAGCTTGAACATTTTGAATGGATGTCAGTTAATTAACTACTGTGGCAGTGAGTTGACAAAACCGTGTTTCCTTTAACAAAGAAACTTTAGAAGACCCTTAGTGCATCTTACTGCCTAACAGAAACATCTGCATAATTTCTAAGCCATCTATCAAACAGGCACCTGAATGCTAGCCACAGTTAAGCGAGCTACATAAAAAATATTAGACTATGATTATACTCATTCCATGACAGGAAACTTGTTTATTAATATGGGGTTTTAAATGCCACTCCACAAGTTAAAATACAGCACATATTTCTACACTGGATTTCAACATATATTATTCAGCACTTGTTACCTAATAAAGCTTTACTTGTTTCTTCTGTGAATGTCTTATTCTCTGTGACTACAGTTTTTTCGGGTTTGGGGGAAGAAGAGAAAATAATGACAGATCATAAGATATCTTAATTCCACCTCATGAAACTTTTTAACAATACTTTCTCTGTTATAAGGGCCTTAGAAAAAGAAAATTCTCAGTTTCACTGGTAAAATCTTGAACAACATTCAGTTGAATATTGAGCCATATATTCTTTTTTTTTCTCCATTTCTCTTCTGCTTATTTTTAGTTCTTGAATTTATGATAATCAGCTCTGTTTCTTTCTTTATATTTGCATTCTATTTTTGTAAGGGATGCTGTCTTGGAGCACTGGTGTTCAAAACTGAAGGGTGCCAGACCCAAATCCCACGCTGTGTGGTAGTCTGAAAGATTATCTTCCACATTACAGTGATTAAATTAGACCAGACAGTACCATAGACCCTGATGTGCATGCAGTTAATACTTTGAAAGGACAGAAACTGTTCCCAACAGCTTCAAAATTGTCCAGCACAGAGTAGCTGCTGTGTGGGCTTTTATCCTCCTACAGATAACGTCAAGCATATCTACTGCTGTGTGCATTCTGCAGCCTTGATAAGAGGAAGAAGAAAACTTTTCATGACCACAAGACACAGCTAAAACTAGAGCTTTCTCTCTGGCAGACTTTTGGGATTAAAATAGTAATTTTTTTAGTTTTATAGATATTGAGGCCATAAAAGTATTTGGATTCAGTTTTTTCTGGAGTTCCTACTAGAAAAGTCTATGCAGCTGCAACACATTTAATAATTACAGTAGTCTTAAATAACTAGAAGCACAACCACAGTATATAGTGACCTTAGAGATAGGACAGATAATTACAGTACAGTGACAGAGAAAACTTCAGACAGCAAAGTTGTTGTCTTTACTGTTAGTGATAATGCTGCACATTTAAGTTATGTAATAGATTTCTATGTCAAATTAATCTTTTCCTCAGCACAATCCTAGGAAAGCACCTTTGTTTCTATGCACTCTCTAAAGTACCTGCCTCTGTAAATCATCAGTCCATGTTATTATTAGTCTTCTGCATTTACTCTGTAACATTATGGAAGGTGGCTTAAGCAAAATGACCTGAAGCACTGCAATGCATTTCATGGACTTGAAAACACCACTGGAGGGAGAGGAAGGAAACAAATGCCCACCTATCCTTTTTTCATTATTATTTTGTTTTGCTTTGCTTTATTGGTTTTGTTTGGGGGGTTTTTTAACATAGTTTTCTCCTAAGGAGATGAAGGCACTTTGATGAAAAACATAAACAGGTTATATACTCTCAAATTAAACACATGAAGTGAGTATAGCAGGAAGAGGAATATCTGTATTAGGAGGCTAAAATCCACAAAGAACCTGTCTTCTGACTGCTGCTTTGTCTTGATCCTATGTTTTCTTTGGCAGTGAGGGCAACTTAAGCGCCCATGTTCCCAACAGTCCTCCCAGCAATTAGATATATTTGTTTGAGGAGATTTGAAAGGTTTGGGAAAACTCTTTGCTGTTGTTTTGGGATGTATTTTTTTAACCAGCAGGGCTTCAGGAACCTGCTAAAGAACCTGGCACCCTAGCCTGCAGTAGCACAGCTGAGGCAAATGTTGAAGAGAGAGGTGGGAGAGGACAGAAAAGGTCAAGGGAAGAAGAGAGCTCAGCTGAGTAACATAAATATGTAGTTACACCAGAAGTCTACTGGCTCATTTTTGGCAGCCAGTGCTTGGCCCTGAGGATGCCATCAGTCTCTGAAAGCTCCTCTCACCCAGTGACTCCCCACCTGTCCTCAAAGTCAGTGCTAACATGGCACAGCCACCCTGGGACCAGGGACCAGGATACTGTGAGAGGGCTATACAGGATGAGCTGCTGGTCTCCCCTCCTCCCTTTTTGCTCCAGAGCTGCATTTACACTCAGGTCCTTGCCTGAGCTACTTGTCAGTGTGTCTGCACTGGCTGTGTGTCTTGCTGATCCTGACTTTGATTTATTTCCAGGTTGTCCCTGGACCCGTCCCATCCCTATGGACCCAGAGAGTGATCTGGACTGGGGCTGACCCTGGTACTGTCACTGGACCTGATCTGCTCTTCTTGCTGGAGTCCCACAGGGCTGCATCCTGTGTGTGTGAGGGCACTGCCACGCTGTCACCCACACACACAGCTCTCCACTGCTGCTGCTTCATCTGGCTCTGTTGTTCCCTGATATCCCCAGAATACTGATATTTTTCAGTGAAAATGACAGCTTCCCAACTGCTTCTAAGTTACATCTGCTGAAGGCCTGCTCTTGTCTGTGCAGTCCTCTCCTTTACCTACAAGCTATGGTACTTTTCTAACTGTTATAAAGTCCCTCATCCAAGCTGCCATTAAGGCAGCTCCAATAAATCACTTCTTTTATTGTCTTGTTTTGTTTTATTTTGGCTTTGTTTGGTTTGGTTTAACCTTGCTTTTGGTGTGAGGGACAAGATAAAAAGAAGTTATTGAGGCCAGCAAGTCACTTCTTAGATCCCCTTAGCTGCAGTGAGAACATTCATTTAAGGCTGAATGAAAGCTCCTATGCAGGTATGAAAGTTCTTTAGTCCCTCACCCAGCTTAGTTCTTAATCACAGAAATGAACTGAAGGAAGACTGACTGAATTTATCAACTGATGATTAAGGTACTTAATCATCAATACTTAAGGTTCAAATTAGTATTTTATTAGTTATTCAAAATAGATCAGCTGCAACAAGAGCTCATAAACTAACTCTGTAATTCACCTAGGTAGAAGGTTAGGGCAGTAATACATAAGCAAAGACAGCTGGATTAATAAATGCTTCTGAAGAGAGAGAGCAAAATCTTTTAAATTAAAAGTAAACATTATTTTCTCTTTTTTTTTCTGCCAAGACTCTAAAACTTGTTCTAAACTCATAAACTATTCCAGTCAAATTTGAAATTATATTGTGCAGCAAATTAAAAAATCATTCATTTTCTCCTCTGTATTTTCAAGGTTTCAATGCTGCTGAAATAATCCTTCTTAGATACGCCCCCCATAAGTGAGACTTTCTCTCCAGCAGTAGCTGCAGGTGGCAGCTGTGTTAAACCATTGGAAAGGACTCTGGTACATGATTCCTTTCCAGGTAAGCTGAGGAACTTATTTCCCTTGCCTGTTTCCCCTGCCTTCCCTGCAAAAGATTGTTACAGGGGCAGCAGAGCAAGTAGTAGGCCTACTCCAGAAAGCAAGTATACTCATAACCAAGGGAAGCAATTTAACTTATCACATATTTCTGTTTTAAACTCCAATCACCAAGCAAGCATATCCCTTGATGAACTCAGGCAGTAACTTCAGCTGGAGCTGGGAACTGGGTTTATAATCTTTCCAGTCACTGTTCGCATGTCCAACACAAGTTCTGTAGGTAGGGTAGGATAACTTCACATCATCAAGTAAGCTGGCTAAGAGAAGTTAATGCTCTTCATGTGAGACAGACTCTGATCATTTGTCTACTCCTAGCTAGTTTTCAGTGGTGTTCAAGTTAGCTGTTCTTATTTTGCATGGGAGGAACTTGGGAACCTCCCAGCCCTTGTGGGCAACCACCAGACTTTCAGCTGAGGTTGCTGAACAGCATAAACCAGAGCAGGCCATGACCTTGTACTCTGCTGTGCCAGCACTGCTCCTTGAATGACTGGAGAATAAGCCAGTAAAGAGAGTCAAAGTAGCCCTTTAAAAATAATAATAATAATTTTAAAAAAAGAAAAAAACGTTTAGAGTGATTTTTCTCTCTGAATGTTTCATCCTGAAGTGCATACAGGTGCAGGTGCCAGTGAAAGAAAAGGAATGGAAACATCTTTCAGGAGCTGCCAATAAAGGCAGAACCATGGACACGCTGACTTGGACTGACTGAAATTGTCACAGGATTGTCCCCTCTGGGGACAGTAATTTCCAGCTGCAGGCACTAGTCTCTTACAAAACAGTACTTCAGTCACTTGTGATTCTGTGACCATAACCTGAGGTTAATGGCTGACATTAACTCAGTCATGGTTAATGTCATAACAGAGCTGGCATTCAGTGTACATGACAGCAATTTTAGGCAATGTGTGTTCGAGGCAAATAAACATTTCCAGACCAGGTCTCGATTAAGTTTCTCGTTTAGTAGCCATGATAAAACACCCTCACATATTTATTAATGAGGCTGATGGATATGAGCATTAATGAAAATGGACAGGTAGGTAATGAGGGAGGTACAGTCAGAACACAGGATTAAAGTCAGGTACAATTAGAGTTCAGCTCCCTAGTCAAACACAGGCTCCTTTGGGGCCCTAAGTAAATCATTTATGCACAGCCTCTCAGTTTTTAAAGAGAGGATAATAATATTCATTATCTTCACACATTCTTCTTGAGAGTATGAGCAGTTTTGCTGTATTTTTTTTCCTTAATTCTCAGAAGTGCCCAGTAGATTACCAATATCATGATTACAATACTGGGCAGAGCTGGAGACAAACAAATGCTGCATAAGTTTCTTCACAGAGCTCTAATAACATATCGCAGACATCTTTAGCCCTTATCAGTTATGCTACTCCACTTTAAGCTTAAGACAAGCTGCCAGGAAAATACCTGCTACCTGTAGGAGTGATGCCACATCATGAGACAAGGTCTAATGCAGAGCTGCCCTTAAAGACCACATCTCTGGGAGTGACTTGTAAGACTCAGCAGACAATGGCAGCACAAATGTCAGATATCCTGTAAAGGAGAAAGCAGAATACCTGTCCTACCAAAGGTTATAAAACAGAACCAAATAATGCAGAGAAATTGCAGATAAGGAGAGGAAGGAGGGAGTTACTGAGAGAAAGAGAAACCACTACATCAAGCCATCTGGATTAAAACCAGATCCATCATTCTAAATTGGTGCTTGAGTGCTGAGCAAATGAGCTGAAGGAAGAAGAAAATCAGTGTGTTTGTATAGCTGCATCGCAGGGCATCAAGGAAGTGCTGGTTTACATTCTAGGCAGAGGAAAGTCTGTGCACAATCTATTATCTCTGGCTGATATTATGAAGCTGTTACTAAGAAGTGAAGTGTATTTTGGGATATCCCTATGCACATGTACTGCTGACCAAGGTCTGCATTACAACCTATCCAGAACTTAGGCAGCAGTTAGTAATTAAATCTTAATGGTTATCTGCTGAGATGAAAACACCAGGGACAGAAGAAACTGAAGTTTAAGAGGCTCATCATTCCATAGAAAGAGAGTTTGGAGCCAGGAAGGGTTACCACAGGCAAAATAAAGATATGGAACACAGAAAAAAAAAAAAAAGGAGAAAAAAAAAAAAGAAAAGCAGGGAGATAGTGAAGGAAATAAAGACAGTAAAGAAAGAAGATCCCTGTGGACAAGCCAAACAGGAGTTAACAGAGGAACTACAGAAGCAGCTTAGGTTGTCACAGAATGAAAAGAAACTCACACTGGGAATATAAAGAGGAGTTGTTATTTTAGGCAGGTTTGAAGATTTTCTTGCTCTATTTAGCAGAGAATAAAGATAATTTGTTTACAGCACCACATGCACCTGAGAAATGGGTTGCAGCTCAGCATGTTCATGCTAGATAAAAAATTGTGAAAGGGTAATCTGAAGTAAGGACAAATCTCAAGGACTAAAGGTAATCCTAAAACTATACAGATTTTGCTCAGATTTCAAGGCTTAAGGCACACATATTTTAGTGTCTGGTCAATGTCTAGCCAGGCAGCTTAGCCAGATCTAAGACACAGGGGATATTTATATAGATATATGCCTTAAACAACTGAGCTTGCACCTTGCCTTAGCAAGCACCCACTGTAACAGAACTGTCCCCAGACCATGCTTCTTTCTGTAACAAAGCCTGTCCAGAAAACAGGTGAATCTCTGTAGACAACAATCCATTTCTCTTCTTCACAGCATTTTCTCCTCAAGTACTCTGGCTTTTGGTGATAAACCTGTTGGTCATCTTTTAAATGCAAAAAGTATCAAATGCATTTCAAACACTTTTTGCTTTGTTTTGTTACCTCTGCAGCATTATTCTGACTGGAGGCAAACTCAGGTGCTTAGACTCAAGTGTCTGTGAGAAGAGGTCCTGGAAAGTTCACAGCTCAGGAACAACAGTGGATTACAGAATAGGTGGAGTTGGAAGGGACCTCTGGAGTTCATCTAGTCCAATCACCAGGCAGGGTCACCTAGAGGAGGTTACACAGGAATGCATCCCAGTGGGTTTGGAATGTCTCCAGCAAGGGAGACTTCAAAAATGGAAGGGAAGGTGCTATTTAAAAGCACCTCACTCATCTACCATGCCAGTCTAAAACTGGAAAGGGATGTGGAGGAATTTTTTTTCCCCTCAAGGATGGATATACTTACCTTTGTGAAATGGACTAATTACTGCTTCAGATTTTTTACTTTACAGTCAAATCTGGTTGAAATTGCCAGCAGATTTGAAAGTTTCACAGAACACTAGTACACATTACAGTCATGTAACCTGTACTGCCTTAGAAATCTGGATACAAATATCTTGAAATTACCTTCTCAAGGACATACATAGAATCCTAACTCATATTCTTTTTTCAGTTAGACCTGTATCAAAATAATCTGTTATATGGTAAAGATTGCTGGTTTGTTCCTTGCTCTAGTTTCTATTTCTCTTAGTCTTCTAAGCTCAAGGAAAGCTCAGTCCACTTATAGCAGAAGTTGAAAAACACCAGCTGTTTCACTATCTTTGCTCAAACTTGCTTAAGGAAGAAATAGTTTGTGTCATATCCTAGACTAATCCTTCTCAGAAAAACTATCTGTTTGGTGATTTTCAGAGATGCTGAAAGGAAAAAAATACTTAATACTTTAAAAAAATACTTTGAGCAAATTGGTTTTTCACTTAAAATTCCATTACTTCCTTCAGAAAGCAGCTCTTAAAATCAAAAGGGAAATCAGCTTCTAAAATCAAATTGGAGACAGACCCTACTTCTGAACCTGTCAGCTTGCAATATCTCAGAACTGAAAATCCTTGCAGCCCCAGAGTAATCATATCATTCTAGCTTGATTCCCTCCGGAAGTAAGGCTCGAACAGTTCCACTGTGTACAAGTGTGTACACATTTGAATCCTGTGGCTCACCTCAACTGTGAAGAAAGGTAGAAAGCACAAAGATAATTTTCTACAAGTTTCTCATAAACTGGCAGCAGAGAGAAACTCTCTGCATGCTCTGGCAGATCTGAGAGACCACTTGCAACACAAAAGCTCACTTTATCAGACTTCCAGAATCCACACTGCAGGACCACCGCAGCAAAGATCCCAATCAGAGCTCCTGAATAATTAGAAGATACAAAATCATTAGTAAGAACTCCAGCACTCTCAGAATAACTTGTTAAAAGTCAAATATCTCCATAAATATACAAACAGTTTGAGCATCCTCTGCTTCCTTTCCCACTGCAGGTTGGAGTACTGCCAGAAAAAAAAAAAAAAGAAAGAAAGATGAAGACCAAAAAGACCAAAAAACCAATATAAGGACTTCAAGCAGGTTCCACATTTGTGCTTTTGTGATTTGAAACAATGTGGTGTTCCCAAATGTAAATAAAGATATTTTTAGCGCTATGTTTTATTTCCTTCCTCTCAAATGTGATATAATAGTAATGGTCAGAGTCTATAAAGCACGTGCAAACTTTAGAGACATAGGGAAGAGCATGGGGCTACTGGAAACTGCTGGTCAAATTACTTTGTTTAGAAAAATACATCCCAGACAGATGCATGACTCATATCCACTGCCATCTGTTAGACGGAAATAAGCCATCTTTGCCTCATTAAGGTAGAAATGATCCTCTTTTGTAGTCAAAGATGACCTACTGACCTGGACCCCAACAGCTCGGATCAAGCAGGTTGGGACAGTTGATGGTATTAGGACCATTTCCTTGCCACTCTAAAAAATCATAATTTAATCAAATTTCCACCCTCTCCTTCTGAAATAATTCCTCTAGGTCACAGCATTAGGATTCATCACCCTCCCTGCTGTCCTTTGGTTGAAGGCAACTAAATGGCATAAACTGTAGCAGAGCATTCCTAATGATAATAAATCTTCATCTCTCCTGGAGCCTGGTGAAAATTCCCTGGATATGGGAGTGATGTGAGGTGGGATTCACAACATCTGTGAGGCCTAAAGACCAGCTCTGTGAGTATTTCCAAGGTGTCAGCACCCAGACAGCAGGTAAAACTGTCAAACCCCATGAGGAACAAAGCCAGAGGATCACCTGCTTTGCAGCTCTCAGCCAAACTAAGGACTTGCAGGTGCTCCCTGCAGCCATGGAGCCACAGCAGTGCTCCTGAAGGGGTCCTGCCAAACCTCTGCCACCTGTGAGAAACACTGACCACAGGGAGGCCATAGGCTGATGGCACAGAGATGGCTTTTGCATCTAAGAATTCAAATTCAGATTCCAAAAAAGGCATATTGCGTTTGCAGTCTGTGTGGGTGAGGGCTAATTTTGTGTATGTGTGCACAAACTACAAAGGGTTGTATTTCTTGACCTTCCTCAGTCCCAGCACTGTGTTATCATTTTGTGAAAAAAAAAAAAAAAAAACCACAAGAAGAGTGCTCTTGAATGCAGATATCCAGCAAAAGTGCTAACAGCAGCTGTAAGCTGGTAGAACTACCAAACAGTCAAATATATGGAGAAGGATGAAGTTATTCTTCATCCTTCTCTATATGGAGAAGGATGATTCTATTCCAGAATTCCAGTTGTTTTACAGTCTACTTTCCATTTGTGGACTCTAGTTCCAAGCACAGACTGCAGGCTGCATACTAGAAAACACAATGGCTGAGCTGGGACTATCTCGAAATTATGGACTTTTCTATCATCACAGGTACAGCATCCAGTTTTCATAACATCAAATGGCTTCAGAAAAGGGAATATACATTCTCTTGTTGCAAAAATTGCCAAGATTACCTCCCCCTGTAGATCAATTTCATAGCTATGGCCACACTACAAAGAAGATTTGTTCTGTCTAATTCGCAGATAAAACAATTGAGACATTACAAATAAAAGGTATCTAATCTTTACAATTTATGATAATTTAAATGCTGAAACATGAATCTACCTTCTTTTCTCTAAGACTGGTGAATTATGAGACCAAAACTTTTCTCTCATTCCCCACCCTCACCAACCACCATCTCAGGGAAAAAAAAAGGTTTAAGCCTGCATTATACAAAATACCTGAGCTGTGCTGGAGTGTGTCTGACTTGATGCAAACAAGCAAGCACAGCATGATTCCTGCTTCCTAGCAGTGTACAGCCTAATTAGATGGAGACCCAAAAGTTCCTGTCAACTCCTGCACCAGGGGAACATTTTCTAGCTCTTCACAAAGCAACAGCATTCCTGTGATGCCTTAAGTTTAGTTTTCTTATTTTTCCAATTCTGTACTGCCTTAGTATGTAACTCTGAACTACATATAAAGTGTTAGTAAGTTCTCTTCACAGTTTAGTTAGACAAAACAAAATAAAAATTCTTTTCTAGCCGGAGAACCAAGGACACCGTTGCAGCTTCAGACACAAAAGTACAAACACTGAATTGAAGAGAGCAAACCAGGAGGATGTGACTTCATGACCTGAAGCTGTAATTGGACAATTAACCCCAATATGTAAATGGACCAAAACTTATACAAGTGTGAAAACTCATGACCAGGAGTCCATCTTGGGTCCATCTTGGGTAGAGCTGTGGCCAGGCTCTTGTACTGCCCAAGGTGTATGCTTTGAAGGCCTTTTAATAAATACCTACTTTACTCCTTTAACACTGTTTAGCCCCCGTTCCAGGTAGCCTCTCAGGCATCACCTGCACACCACAAATGCAATTAATTAGGATCTCTGTAAGTATGGGAAGAATGGCCAAAAGGTTTTGAAAGCTCAGTATTGCATGCAAAGATATTGAATACAGCAGGAGCCGCAATGTGGCTGAAGGTTTTGGGATTTTCACCTTGCTTAGGCTGGAATTTGGAAAAAAAATGGGATGTGAATATTCCAGAAAGACTTAGATGTTTTTCAAACAGAAAGCCCTACAAAAATGTTTGAAGAATTGCCAGGGACAGTTTCACTTTTCTTTTACTATCCATCAGACCTTTCCCATTATTTTCTGTCAGAAGGTGAAGAGAAGGGATAGATGAATAAAGAAGCATTGTGGAAAACACATTTATTTGTTTTGTTTTACAAAGTTGTAATCATGTTGTTAGAATTAGCATAATTTTAATTAGGCAGAGACAGAAGTCAGAAGCTGGCTTCCAGCTGTGCCTGTGTGCTTGCAGGGACATGCTATACCTGCTAACCACAGGGGATTTGCACGTGTGTGTGTTTAGAAATGACCTGCAACATTTTTGAAGCCTTCTTTCTCAAGTCTGACATCCCTGCAATGAGATCCAAAACAGAGGCTGAGTTAGCCTGAGCCTGGCAGGACATGTCAGTGAGATGGATTAAAGCTATCTTGGCTTAGATGAAAAATCCATGACTGAGACTGCGAGGAGACTTTTTTATGAACTCCTATTCTGATTGCTGATACCAATACTAATACTCTTTTTCACTATTATTTTCCATATTAGAAAAACTCTTATTTTCTTCATCTCGTAGTTTTTTGGGTTCACTGTTCCAGAGCTGAGCTTTTTTCTTCCATGTAAGCATAAATTGTTGCTGGCTGACTGCAGTCACATCTTTAAAGCTCACCTCTGCAAATGCGCAAAGAGCTAACTGCTCTGAATACCTGATGTTCACGGGGGTTTAGGTCTAAACTGGTTTTCTAGCCCTTTAGGCACAAACATTTGAAAAATTTGTTCCTAAGAATGTCCTTCTAGTTGAATAATTTTAATCATAGAGTTTGGAGTAGGTTCCTTTTTTTTTCCTTGTCTTTTTTTTCCTTTTGCCTTTGTTTTTTCTTTTTCTTCTTTTTTTTTAATCGTATAAACACTTGTGCGTGTGTGTGAAATGCTACTGCTGTAGAAAGTGTGACATACAGTCTAGTGCAACTTATCAAATCCAGGCTGTCTGGCAGTCAATTTCCAGCACATCGTGTTTGTCTCATGAGCTGTGACTACAGCCCATATAGTTTTGATTTCTAGATCTCGTGACTGACCACATACAGCTGCTGTTTACAGAACTGTCATATTTAGGCAGAGGGTGTTAAAGCAAACCTTCTTATGCTATAGAGATTAGCTTGCAAGAGTTTAATGAGGGAAATAAAACAGGAGCAGGCTAGAAAAAATGTCTAGGTACTGCAAAAGCTCTGTGTTAAAAAAAGCAATAAGCGCATATACAATACACCCACACACTCATACATAGACAGGTGGGTACAATTATATACTTAGGTGTATATATAGAAGCACACTTCTATGATCATTGAAAAAATAACTTTAATACTCATGAATTGTATTCAGTAAATAGCATTCATAGTCAAGTTACAATCTGTCATTAAAGAAAGTTGTTCCAATATATTTTGCTGTCAAAGACATATAAATCTCACTTGCAAGCAAATCCCTCTTTTATTTAAGAAAATATTTAAGAGCTGCTTCTTTTACTGAACTCTTTTTTCTGCCAACGCTTTTATAAGAGAAGGGTACAGCAAGTATCCTAAACTAAAAATTATAGATGATGACATTCTCTTTCATTATCCAGGATAATAAGCAATTTTCATTCCTTGGAAACAAGCAGACTCTACAGAAAGCCTTCAACGTATAAAAAGATGCATAATAGATGCTAGGATCATCTAATGTTTCTCTTAATTTCCCTTTTTTTATGGATGACAAAGTTGCACTGTGGATTAAAGATTATTTGGAACAGAAAATAAGTTCTCTTGCAAGTAAGTTCTTTAAGTTGATTTTAGAAATACTATTATGCTTTCAAAAAATGATACTGTCTTGCAGTCAGAAGAGGTATTGAAATTTGTAGTTCTGGAGGTGTGCATTTGTTCCTTTTTAGCTGATTATAAAAGTATCTATGACTTGGAGCCCTCACCTGAAATTAAACAGTGCCTTTAGCAAGCAAATTTTACGGAACAAAGAAATATTTTTAAAAAATTGAAAAATATCCACAATAAATTTGCTTATAAACATCAGCAAGAATTAAATAGAAAATAATTCACTGGAAAAGGATAGATAGAAGCAGCTAGTTGATTATTTTTCTAAGTTTCTTACCCCCTGTGCAAATTTGCCTTAAATAGTAGCTTAGTTAGAGCCAAACTGACAGTCTAAGAACATCAAGATGACAATTCAAATACTGTTACTGCTTTTAGAAGAAGACAGTAACTAATTTTAAGGGGGTACATGTTATACAGATTCTGTCTGGTTTGTCTCCCAGAGCTGGGTAATTTCTTCTCCTAGCCCATTTCTGATGCAAGCCCAAATTCAGGAAAGGATTTACAATTCATTTTAAATAGATGAACAGGGTCCTTTGAAGGACCCTTTGAAGGACATATTTAGTTTCTTAAAAGGAAGGAGAAGGCTAAAGGACTAGGAATGGATTTACCAGAGTAATAAAAATGTCACACCAGTGCTCCCTCCACCCTCTCACCAACCCCGGATAAACACTTTAGTGCCATCTGAAACTGTATGCATGACTCCAGCTGTGCCATTCCTCATCTCCATGCATAATGGTGGCCACTCAGTTCTTCTCTGATTTGAGACATTTGTTCTTTTGTCCTCTGTGGTAAAATTGCAGGATGTGCTTCCTCCCTCCAGCTTTGCAGCCACAAGTTGACACATAGAAGAACTGAGGCATCGAGTAAATTTCAAGACACTTTGTCAGCAACAGGAAGAGGAGACACCATTCAAGACCTTTTCTGCATTTCAGAGAACGTGTGCTTAAATGACATTTGCCCATTACCTAAATATCTCAGCAACAAGTGAAGAAACCCTGTCCCCTTGTTCCCAAACATGTACGTCCACATTACATGAAGCCTGTCATATGAGTTGAAATATAATTTGCAGACATAAATAATTAAAAAAGGTAAAAAAAGAAAAGAGAAGCTGCTCAAGAACCAAAGGATGAAGGGCATATTTCATTTGGAAACAGGTGTCAAATCTGATAGGGAAGGACAAAGAATGGATTCAGGAACAGGATGAGCAGAGATGAAAATGCTGGTCAAAAAACCAACAACTACTATAAAAGCTATCAGATGCACTGCTTCTAGTGGTGACAGAGATAAAATGAGTTATTTATGATGAATTTCACATGCATCTTATGTTTGTTGCACACTTAAAAATCCATCCCTCTACTCCATCATATCTCTTTTGAAACACAATTTGCTCAGCAACTGTTTCCTACTTTTTTTTTCCCCCAAATAGATGCAAGTCTAAAATTCATCAGAATATAGGAGGTATACAGACTTCAGTATATAATATGTTCTATTAAAACACAATGTTTTTTTGGCTTTGACAATTCACTGGGTGTTAAATTATTGTTTGAAGTAGCTAAAGGGAATCTAAAGGTCTACTCTCAAGAAAAGTTGCTCCTTTGTTCTTGTCAAATGGTAAAGGACACTAATAATGCAGTATTAAAACAAAACAGTAATTGAGAACAATAAAAATACACATACCTGTTCTATCCAAACTGAAATGCTGCTTGTCAGTTAGCAGAAAAACAAATCACAGTACTCATATTTTCTTTACTGATATGATGAAGAACCTTCTTTTCAAAGGCAGGTGACTGGGACAAACATTTACTCTGGTGAGGCTAGTGTAAAATGCCTAGGTTCTTTAGAGAACCATTAAACAATTAAACAGACTGTGTTTCGTTAAATTTGAAAAATTAGAAGACAATTTAGAGTCTGCAGCACAGTAGCTGCAAAGTAGGACTATGCCACATGTAGGAGATAGACTGAAGCTCAAAACAGGAAATCTTGTGCTTGAAGCATTGGCATTTATTGCACAACAGTGGCTTGCACAGCATTCTGCTGCTCAACACCACATCCTTAGCTTGTGTAAAATATTTGGAG
This sequence comes from Molothrus ater, assembly GCF_012460135.2. Taxonomy (NCBI): domain Eukaryota; kingdom Metazoa; phylum Chordata; class Aves; order Passeriformes; family Icteridae; genus Molothrus; species Molothrus ater. Next base: position 108,326,793 of record NC_050478.2, on the reverse strand, counting down.
GATTTGATAGCCCAGAGCTCTGACTGATTTTATTCTTCACACCTGCAGGGCCGTGATCACAGAGAAGTAGTGGGATGGCTCCTAGGGCTGGAGTGTTGGGAGGGAAGGATGCTTTAGGAAGGACAGGCAGAGGAAATGATGAAGGAGTGTCACCCTCTACATCAGAGATCAGCTGGAGTGCATAGACCTCTGCCTTGGGATGGATGGGGAGACAACAGAGAATTTGTGGGTCAGGATCAAAGGGAGGGCAGGGGCAGGTGACTTTATAGTGGGCATGGTCTACAGGCTGCCAACCAGGAAGACTGAGTGCCTGAGGTGCTCTATAGACAGATAAGAGCAGCCTCACATTTACAGACCATGGTCCTAAGGGGGAACTTCTGTTGGAAGGTCAATACAGCAGGTCAGTAAATCCAGGAGGTTCTTGGAACACAATGATGGTAACTTCCTTCTCCAAGTGACAGAGGAACCAAAGGGGAGAGGTGCTGTGCTGGACCTTGCTCTCACCAACAAGGAGAGGGACTGGTGGGGAAGGTGAAGATCAAGGACAGCCTTGGTTGCAGTGACCATGAATTGGTGTCATTTGAGACCCTTACAGCAGTGAGGAGAGCTCACAGCAAGCTACCCTGGACTTCAGGAAGGCAGACTTGGGCCTCTTCAGGGATTTGCTTGGTAAGATAGCAGGGAATAAATCCCCGGAGGAAAGAGAGGCCCAAGAAAGCTGGTTAATTCTCCAGAATCCTCATCCAAATTCAGGAGCAATGTATCCAAACAAAGAGGAAGTCAGGCAAAATCACTAGAAGGCCTCTGTGGATGAACAAGGAGCTCCTGGACAAACTCAAACACGAAAAGAAACTTTAGACAGGATGGAAGCCAGAACAAGTAGCCTAAGAGGAGCACAATGAAATTGTCTGAGCTACCAGAGATCATGATAGGAAAGCTAAAGCCATGATAGAATTAAATCTGACCAGGAATGTCATGAGCAACAATAAAAGCTTCTACAGATATGCCAGTGATAAAAGAAAGATTAGGGAAATGCTGCTTGTCTCCGGAAGGAAATGGAAGACCTGGTTACCTGGAATATGCAGAAGTCTGAGGTACTCTATGATTTTTTTTTTGCTCAGTCTTCACTGGCAAGTGCTCCACCTACACTGCCCAGGTTAAGAAGACAAAGGCAGGGACTGAGAGAATGAAGAACTGAGAAAATTAAGAACTTTCAGCTGTAGGAGAAGATCAGGCTCAAGAATATCTAAGGAACCTGACAGTGCACAGTGTGACCAGCAGGTCAAGGGACACAATTCTGTCCTTTTACCCTGATCTAGTGAGACCCCACCTGTAGTATTGTGTCCACCTCTGGGGTCCCCAGCAAAAGAAGTTCCTGTTGGAACAAGGCCAGAGGAGGGCCATGAATATGATCAGAGGACTAGAACACCTCTCCTGTGAAAACAGGCTGAGAGTGCTGAGGTTATTCAGCCTGGAGAGATTATCGTGAGACCTTACAGAGAAATTGTGAATGTTCCTGGAAGGGCTCAAGGCCAGGTTGGATGGAACTCTGAGCAACCTGGTCTAGTGGAAAGTGTCCTGCCTATAGCAGGGAGGCTGGAACTAGATGATCTGTAAGATCCTTTCCAACTCAAACAATTCTATGATTTTATGATTCTATGGGAAGTGATTGGTTTTACAGTTAAGTAATTCCAAATCTTTCAGCTGCTGCAGCAGTTAAGATCTGTTCTTTATTCACCAGGTAGGGCATAGTCTTCACAAGTAGACTAACATCTAAAGGGAAAAGGTATGAAACTGCATGACTGAAAGCACTACTAATCATTTATGCATACTGTTTGGAAACAATTCTCAGGTCTGAAAAGTGCCTTTCGAATAAATACAGACCAAGGAAATGTAATCATCAAAAACGACTTAGACATCACACTCTTCAAAAGGAACAAATTATCATCATGACATGTAATAGCTCTTGAACAACATTCACATCCCTGTCAGGGGTTTTAAAAGATTGACAAAACGGGATGTGGATATTAAATTTATTTTTTTCCTAAAAAAAATACACATGCATGATAACAGTTTCCTGGCAAGCTGAACTTCACAGTTTTTGTCATTTTTTTACAGGCTGTCTTGATTTATAGGAAGTGTTATCTCCAGTATGCAATCTACAGTGCAAGGGGAACTGCTGTCTCTGGCCATGCACAACTGACCCAATTCTTTACATGTGGAGATTAAAAGCGAAAACTCTGGAAAAGATTATGTTGACCCCCTGTCATGGTTTGAGAGGAAGTGAGTTTTTTGGGATGCTGTGGTCAAACCAAGGGGTGCTCAGATTTGAATATTGGCACCTGGTGTGGCCACTGGGGACGTGGATACACCTCTGAGAACACCGGGGTTAAAAGCAGAGGACTCTGAGGAAACCATTCTCTTGGGTCTGCCGGGGAAACAGGTCAGGCCTCCCCTGCCCAGCTGCCGGCTGGGCGGGGGAGGGGAGCCATGCGGCCGGGTGAGGTAGGCCTGGGCCCTGAGGAGGGAAGGGTGGGGCGGGATGGAAGGGTGGAGAAGCGCCAAGAGGCATCGGACAGCCACCCCCACACCCCCCCCCCACCCCCCCGCACCAGGAGACAGAGAGAGCACCTGTGCCACCTTGAAATTTGATATCATGTGCTGGCAGCACAGCCCGGCCGGCCGGCGGAGAAGGAGGGAGTGCAGCAGGGGCACGGTGAGAAGTCCTGGGAGTTCTGGGCAGGCTGAGCCTGAGATTTTAACCCTTTTCTTGTAACCTCTCTTCTAATGGAAACCTTACAAATACTGACCCTCCTGGATCTGAATGGGCAAGTGTGATGAAAGTTTGTGCAAGTGAAAGATGTTGGAAGAGTTGAGAAGAATGCTAGGTGGAAGGGGATGATGGAGTGGCCTTTGGCTGGACTTTTCTTGTATAGCCATGGACAGAACCATTTTTTCCTGTGACACAGAGACTGCATTTAGGGGGGAGGCAATGGCTCAGAGCCAAGAGAGTGCAGTGATATTATGGGAGTGCATGAATAGAGACAATGGATGATGAGGGTGGTGGTTGGTGCCTTTGATCTTCAGTGCAGGAGATCTCTGTTCTTGAGACCCCCTCGGTCCCAGGGGGTGAAATCTGGGGGTCACAGGTGTCCCGAGAGTGAGAGACTGTGCTCTTTTTGGAACTGGACAAAGCACCCTTGAAAGGAAAACCCTAGAAGCAGCTCTGGTCCATGCACAGTGGTGAGAGCACTGGACATGGAAGGAAGATGTCACAAGGGCAAAGGATCTCCAGGTGGTGCCACATGTGACAGGAAACACAAGAGGTCTCAACTGTGTTTCCAGGGGAAGCCTATTGCACAAGAGGGATTCCTCTCTCCTTGATGAACTGAGAATTGATTATCTAAAGGGTGGTGATGGACTGAGAGTTGGTGATCTGAGGGATGGATGTATTGGAAATTTGGTGGGGGGGGGGAGAGGAGGAAAATTTTTTTGAAGGTTTTCATTCTTTCTGTTGCTTTTTAGAATTCTTTCTGTTTGCTTTTTTATATTTGTAGGTTGGTTAATAAAGTTTTCTCTTCTTTATTTCTAAGTGGGAGCCTGCTTTGCTTATTCCTGGTCACATCTCAAGCAGACACCAGGGACAGTGTATTTTCATGGGGGCACTGGCATTGCGCCAGCGTCAAACCATGACACCCCCCACATCCCAGTTCTGAAAGCTTCACAGCACTCCCAAGTTATGAGTCCCAGAAGCCAAAGCTTCCCTGGGACAAATCTTTCCCTTTGGTATCTGTTAAAACAAGAATGAGACCATTTCTGGAGGCTGTTTCTTTCATTCCATATTCTGCAGCTGAAGCCCTGGATTTGCCCTGGGGAGCCCTCCAGCAAGCAACCTTGGAAGAGAAAGAACTCTGGGAAATTCTCTCCTCCCTCTGGGAGACCACCCACACAAGGTTGCCCCACTGATCTGAGGTTGAAAGGCTGTGGTTCCCTCTTCTGCCAGAGAAGTGTGTCCCAAAAGTCACACCAGCAGTCCCAGAGCTGCCTGGTTCCTCCTCTGCAGCTTCAGGCAGCGTGGGAGACAGGCCACTGACTGCCATGGCCTTGCTCCTCCCTCAGGCAACTTCGTGCTTCTCTCTTCTGTTTGTTCGTTGGCTTTTTTCCCAGTACCAGGGGCAGGTCTGAGTTGTCAGCAACTTATCACAAGACAAATATCGGCTTCACTTCTCCTACTCCCACCCTGGCTGCTTCTGCTACTCTGCCCTGGTTCCCAGTGAGAAGGGGAAGGCATGGAGAAAAAGGAGTATCTGTTACATGTTCAGTGCTCTGACCTTTGCTACAAGCTGTTTTTTTGCTTGAATAATGTGGATAAGCTATCAGCACAGTGTTCCTCTCCTCAGTGGTGGCCAATGCCTCAGACCCATAGACATCCCCTTCCCACCTCAAAATGAAATCTGCATGCAGCATACTGAAGGGCACAATAATAACAATGGATGTATTCCTCAGGGTCAGTTTTCAAAGCACAGAGAATGAATGAAATCCCCATCTGTTGCTTTATATCCTGCTGCTTTAATCCCCTGAATCACTAGCAGTAAGACAGGAAGTGCTGGACATGTGAGAGAGACATCCCAACTCCTTTCTGCCACACTGCCATGGCTGCAGGAAGAAAAGCTACTCAAGCTGAAAAAGAGGGTGGTGGCTACAGAGAAGTCTCTGTGAGGAGTTCTTATCTCTGGAAAGGACTCAGTGGTCTGAAATAGCCTGGCACTGTGGATCTCCACAGCGTGCTACAAGAAGCATTCCTCTGCTCATACTAGTGATGACTATGACATCTTCAGAAAAAGAATTTGTGCCAGGTCTGTAACAAGTGAGGGGAGAATGCGGTCGCCTGCTGTAAGTGTTGACAGCAAATTGCCAGGTTTTCTTACTTTGTCTTTATATGTTGTATTGAAAGAACCTTTGTGAGCATCCTAAAAACGTGACATATATGTGCAGACAAGTGGTGACTGTTGTGCCTTGGGTTCCCCCTGCCACCCTCCTGTGATGTCATTTACTTTTCAGTTGTTATTTACTGGAATTGAGCAATAGGCTCGTGTTTCCCTTGTGCAGGTATATCCACAGCATGGACACCACCTGTAGCCATAATACTTTCAGCTCAGCTTTAGCCTTTAGGCACTAGCAGCTTTTCTCTCTTTAGTAGGGCTGGGAACAGGTGTCCTTTGTTCACTTTGCTTTAGTGTGGAACCTGTGCTGCAGGGAGGGAGATGAAGGAAGGGGATGGAAGGTTGATTTAGAAGTGAAGCTGTTAAAAGGGAGACTGGTGTCTCCTCTCAGTCTCAGGTGGATTTCCTTTTGTTTAGTCTAACAGAAGAGAATCATATTTCCTGCTCTGCATGCACTAACAAAAATATAAGAAAACAAAACCTCTGAACAAAGGTATTGAGAGTTGTGGGATTAGTGGGTAAAAAATTAAACAGGAACAAAACAGCCCCCCTCACAATCCCAGCTTCCTTGGATGGCACAAAACATCATAAACAAAGTTCTACAGCTAATATAGTGCTGATATGCCCCTGCATATACAGTACTGCCCATAAAATTAGCCATGTGTTACTGCACAAAGTAGTGTGTTCCATAAGAGCTGCCTATTTAGCAAGCTTGATCAACAACATTAAATATGAAAATAAGAAGAAAACATTTAACATTGTTGAAAAGTAATTAAAAATATATTTCACCATATGCTTCCCTGCCATTACTTCATTTCAGCAAAACAAATGCCTGGAGCATTTATTATCCCCCATCATTTTTTAAAGAGGCCTAATGTTTCCACTTGGCACAGGAGACACACAGATAAAATGAATCAGCCCTGAAATGAATTGTGTGAAATGCATTTGTCTGAATTCAAAAAGCTTCTCTGTAGTCAAAAAATGCAGAAGTATTTCCATTCTCTCAAAATGCATATCTGGAAAACAACTATTTTTTGCTGGTTTTGCACTGTAATCTTTGACACAAAGGCAAAAATTCTTTTAGCTTTATTAGGGCTCTGCTCCTGTTAGAGTCAGTTTTACAAAGTTCAGGTTACTGACTCAGCTCCTAAACACCCTTAGTATTAAAAAAGTAAAACAAAATAAAAAAAATTTTAAAATATAAATAAAGTACAACTATACATCAAAAAGCTTTCAAAGCACAACTAAACTCTTGAGACTGAGTTCATCCACTGTGAAATTATGCTGTTTCCTGCACTGTGATGCCAGGCATAAATTTGACCACAGGCTTTTAAAAGATAGATTATAAGCAATTTTATTTTAATTCATGGTGGACAGAAGAAAAAGGTATCTTCTTTCATAAGTGATGATTCAAAGAGGAGTAGTTTGCAGGGCTGCATTTTGAGATTTATTTTCGAAAGTATGTATCTCTGGCCAGTTAAAGGCAGGGAGGGGAGGGCAGATATTATTCTTCAGAAGAATAATGGATTAATAAAACAGCCACTTAAAAAAAAGTCCTTGTTTGTGTCAAGTGATAGGAACAACCATAATTAATGAAAATAATTTATAAACGCAGCTGGATAAAGATGTTCATGCTGTGTAGTTGATGTAGTAGTTTATTCATTACTGGCACTGAAACACACGCTGTGCCTCTTTGTCTTTACACCAACTCCTTTTGAGCGTGTGAAACTTGACCCCCCAGCCTGTATACCAAAGCTCTGCCATGCAGGACAATTCACTGGCACTGACCTGGCACGTAGCTGTGAGACAAGTGACCTGAGACAGAAATCAAACACAGCCAATTCTTCCTGGGTGACCGGAGGCAAGGAATGCCTTGGAAGTGATGTGAGAAAGCCCTAGGATGCCCTGAAATGGTCTGTAACAGTCCCTCCCTTTCTGGGAGCAATGAGGGGAGACAGAAGCAACTGAGGAGGAAAGAGTATATTACATTAGTCCAAAAGACCTGGCTTCTTCTGTCACTTCATAGAAGGAGGCACAGAGAAAAATGTGGTAGGAATCAGGGAAATGTGGATAAGGGCTTTGGGTCTTTTAGTAGACTCAGCAGGAGCAAACTTTGCCACGGCACCACAAAGGCCATAGCATGTTTTTCATAGCAAATAACATGTCTTTCCTTCTCCCTTCTTCTATTCCACCCAATAATGTATTTCAGTTCAAACACCACATTCTGTTCTCATTTGAAAAAAAAAAAAAATGAAAGTGCAGCACTGGCTTCAAATGACATCTACAAATGGAAAAGCTGGATTGAAATGTTTTAACTGAAAACCACAATGGGGCTTGGTAGCCTGGAAACCCTGGAAACTCCCAAGTGAATTATTATCCTTCACTGCTGACCACCATTACAGAACATGACCGGGAGAAATGTCTAAATATTATCAGATGCATAGTGAAACCATGATAGCTAACAGAAGAGTGTGCTTTGCAGCAGATGCAATTTTGTTATGGTTCCACATGACAGAAGCTGGCTCTTCAATGCAAGCTCTACAGATGGGTTCGTTCAGCTCTGGAAGTCCCTTTTTAAGCAACACTTTATCAGGCAAGAGTACAATACTGATGCAGAGAGAAAAGGTGATGGAGCTGGGGAATGTAACAGATTTCCCTCTTTGTCAAGTGACCAAAGGCCTATGCTGATCAATGAATCCCATCAATACAGTAATGTATTTCAAACACAAGGGTCATTTGTCCTTTACAGAAGAAAATAATCTGAGCTTGAATGAGCTTCTTTAGCACTTTCAGCCCATGATTTGATCTACTCTTAAAAGTTTTGCGAGTATTACTGAGCAGAAGAGGAGTATGAAAATAAATCACACTTAAAACCAGAATATGGAGACTTAGTTCCTCAAAAAACAGATTTTATTCTCTACTGAAAGAGGAACGGTTTTACTAATGGAAGTTGCATTTCCACTTCAGAAACATGCTGGTGTCAATGGGTATAGCTCTACTGGTAGACCATTTTAGATGTAAACAATCCCTATGAAACAAATTAAGAATTTAAGTACAGATTCTAAGAAGTTTACCTAATGTTTGCAAATTGCTGTGAGATCTCCAAGTGAAAGGAATTCTTAAATGCTGCCAGATTAACTACTAATAAAAGAACATTTGACTAATTCAGCTATTTGAAAAATCTTCCATTATTTTATTATGTCTAAAATAATCCATCATCTTCTAAAGCATGCTGGATTCGTAGTACAAAGCTGAAAAGCAGAGGAAGGAGAAATGTCAATAACACTCAGCATGGCCACTCCCCAAATTAGCTGCATATGCCTAGAAAAGGCATATCCTACATACAGCCTGGATAGAAGTAATACATCCTGGGATATATGTCCCAAGGGCCTCTCAGCCTCCAGGACCCTGACATTCAATAGTATAAAACAGCATCATAACAATGCTATATCTATTCCCCAATTTGTGTGCATACTGTAGATATTAGTGCAAGATATGTTTTAATTAACTAGTATTTTTACCTACTCAGAATGACTGAAACTCAGCTTTTCTCCACCAAGGAAGTATATTGTGTTAAGTATAAATTAGCTCTATTTTGAGCTCAGAAACTGTGCATAAGTCTGTTGTTGTCCATAAAAAAAAAAATTCTGCCTGAAAGAGAATGAACAAATAATTGTCATCTCCTGAAAAACATAAAAGCAGAGGAGGAAACACATATGTGATTTGGAAACAGGATTACTCATAGGTTCAGAAGTAATAAATCCAATTACCTTGCTTGATTCATCAATAAATGGGAAAGTAGTATTTGTTTTATTATCAAATTAAGTTATTCTTTGGAAGTAATCCACTTAAAATAATTGTTTCCTAGCATCAAGGAAAAGTAATCAGTAAAAAGGAACATAAAATGTCTTTCTACTCCTTTCTGTAAAAGGCTTTTTCACATTTTTCTGAGCACAAGATAAGTCCATTATAAACAGTGGAAGAGAAATTCAAGGAATCCAGACAAGTAAATGCTGCTTTTATGACATCTTTTGCTCTAACTGCATGGCACAGTGATTTAAAAGCAAAAGTTCTCACACTCTAGATTTAGAATAAAATGGTCTTCTGGGAACTCTGCAATTCAGCTACTGTTGAATTTTCTGTCCTCAGTGAAGCAATGTTGGTGAAACCTTTGACTGCCAGGGCTGAAGTATTCCTAAATGCATCTTCTGCTCACAGGACTTTACTCTCTGTGTGCAGAGTACAAAAATATTGGCACTACTGGTTCACCAATATTGGCACAACAAATACAGGTTCACCAATCTCAGGAGTAATGGCTTCGGCACAGACAGAGGGAGATAGAAAAACCTACAGCAAGCTATCTGTTGTGGCTAAAATACACTCCTGAAATTTTTTTACTTATGTATGTGGACATGGCATATGTAATATAAGGAGCAAAACAGAGAGAAAAATACGTAAAATCTTAACCTTTCTTTTTCTAAATCTCGTTTCTGCAAGGCAGCAATGTCTCCTACAGTCTTTAAACTCTCAAGCAGTAAACCATCTAGAACACTGTCTCATGTTCAGAGTTTGGTATGCAAAAGAATAAAACATCGCTCTGCTTATTGAAAAGGAAATCATAAATCCACCACTGCAGAAAAGGCTTTTGTTTGTCATCAAAGAACTGATTCGTCTCATGCAGAGTGAGATTCAAAACTTGGATTACAGAGATTATCTGGCAGTGACCAGAAGTTTTTGTATTCACTGTATTCTAGCAAGACTAAGATTTTTGTCCATCTGCTAGGGAAGCCTCCCTGTGTTTCTTTGGTGAATCAACTTGCATTGCCATGCTAGACACATCAGCACAGAGTTTAAGACAAAGCTGTGGCTCACTGATGATAAATTAATTTTTAAATGAAAAGTTTTTTCACTTTGTACAAGTCACAGTCTGGAGCAGCCTTCTGACAGTGTAAACTCCAAGCAAATGGACAGTTGCAAACAGTAAATAAAGGTATTGATTTATGGCAATGTCTGTGGAAAGCACCATGGTGTGAGAATCTGTTTCCATGACCCAGACACTCCTTTTTCCCCTGTATCCCATGCTCCTAAATTGCTGGGAGCTGCAGGGATTTACCAGACCACAGTTCTCCAATGAAAGCAGCCATTAACCCCTCAGATATGCATGCTGTTCAGCTCTCTACTCTTGCATATATTCAAGCTAGGACCTAGCATAGTAATGGACAAGCCACTGAATCCTTTGGAGTTAATTATTTCAGCTCAGCAATCTGTTTCTGAGTGTCACTAATATTAATGTGGAAGTTGTATGTTCTTGTCTAGGACTGTATTTATAGCTGGCAGAGTCCCATCTGAAGGCATAGTTGGCTGTCTAGGGTTGGAACAAAATGTCAAACCATCCAACATCTAAAAATATTAATGTAATTGCATGCTGAAAAGTGATAACTGAGTAAGTAAATACAAATGGATGTCAGCTTCAAATTGTGAAATATGCTATTCTATTTTTTCTTGCAATTGGCATCAATCACTTTAATTTTTTAAGATTCAGTATCCAAACATTTTTTCATACAACAGTAAAATATTTCGGCTTAACTTTGAATACCTTATGAAATAATGCATCTGAATACTTAACCACAACAACAGCAAAAAAAAAAAACAAACAAGCCAGCATCCTAACACATTGTAATATTGGTAAATATTTACATATTTTTAAAACAATAATTGTATCTAAAAATACTAAGTTCAAAATCTCATTAAAAACTCAGGTGCTAGCATGGGGATTGGATTTACCACTATAAACATTATAGGAACATTATAACTGCACATTCTGCTTCTGAGATAGTTTAATCCCACATTGCCTTTTAATGATACTCATTCTCAAATGAGATTCCTGTACTTCGAAATTTTGGGGAGCCTGAATTCAGCAGAGAACTGTTTAGATCAGAATAACCAATCATGTATCAGACCAAAAATCTAGGATAGTCAAAGGGAAGGAAAACCAACAGTGATTAAAATAATTGAACAAAGAACAAAACTCATAGATATAAATTAAATCAAATACCTTTAGGCTCCTGTGAATGCTGAAGCATATCATTACAGTCTAATTTCAGGGAGAAAAATCAGAGGAGGAATTCTGCAGTGATTCTAAATAAAGTATACTGTGAGCACAAGGATTAACCACAGTGCACTACATAAAATATTAAGCTATTTTTGTCATCTGGATTCTATGATTCCATGTATTTCAGTTCCACTATGGGAGCATTTGTGATATTTTTTCTCCTCTTCACTACACATACATGATTTTTCACTGAGAATTCATTTCAGTAACAGATCAGAAGCACCTCTGGCGCGTGTACACACACAAGACAGTATGAGCAAGAAGGAGTACTATCCCTTGCAAAATTCTAAATTCTGAAATCCTCCATTATTTCCTCACATGAAGTCCATGGCTATCACTCTTTAAGTTATGCTATGGACAGAACTCAGTGCTGAGGAGGGTAGCAAAAAGAGACTGAATATAGAGAGTGAGGACCTGGGTCCCTTAGCATTTGAGGGTCTGGGCTGGATGCATCTCTGCTAAAGAAGCTGGGAGAGCTCTGTAGTCCTAGATCTTGTTATGTTCCTCACCTGCAGGGGACCTCCAAACTGGGCAATACCCAGACTGCTCTGCAACTTTCCCACTCCTGACTTCCTCAAAAAAGGAAAATATGGTTGTGACTGAGGTGGGAACTACTGAATGTTTCAGTTTGTGTGCAGAGGGGGAAATCAAAGGACGAGAACCCAAAAGTAGAGCCTCTGTGACAGGGCAGACATTGAACCAAATAATTAGAATTGCTTTGGGCAGAAAAATCTAGCCCTTTCCCACCTTATTTTTAAAATCTGAAATCCTCTAAAAAGGGATTATTAACTTAAAAAGGTTAATAATGTATTTACTAATATTTCCATTATTTGGACTTCTGCTAAGACACTCTTATTTCAAGTACATAGCCAAGTCCCAACAGGATGTGTAATCTTAAGGCTTCTCATCTCTAGCTTGTAATTTCACAGAACTGGGCAAACAGAGGAGCAATTAATAAAATATGGGATTTATGTTTGAAAGGAAAGAAATAATCAAGGCAGACTCAAAATGCACAAACATTTTTGTTAAACAGCAGTTTACAAAACCCTGGGTCATACACAGAGCAATGAGTTTTACTGCCAAAGGTGAAGTTCTGGGTGCATTCATCAGTTCAGACTTCATTATTTCCTAAGTACTTTGTGGGACAGAAAAAAAGCCTGCCACCATTCTGTCTGAAGAAGGCCCCCTACAAGGGTGGAACTCACACCCAGAAGACATCAGAAACCTTAGAACCTCAGTGCTTTCAGAAACCAGTGTGGAACTTGTCTTTTGCACTCTGCCTTTCTTCAGAAACTCACACAGAGCAATCTCATTATTCCCACCAGCATGGAGAAAGCAGATAGTCACAGAGATCCCTTTCTGTCTGTGATGAACAGCTGCAGGTCCACAGATGTTGGGTTTCATTTGGTAGAGCTCACCATTGTGTTCTCTGTGTTAAAAGGTGCTGAGCTGGGGTTTGATGTGCTGTTGTTAAGTGGCACAGCTCCATTTGCACTTCTTGGACGTCTGTACCCGTTTCTCTGTCTGGGTTTGTCCTTTTGCTAGCTGAGCTCAGTGAACTTAGGTTCATACAGAGAGCACAGGCTTTGAAGTTATCTGAGGCAGGTGTCAATGTTATCATCAATAGCACTTCTGACACATGACTTCAGCTGGGATTTTAACTGCATTTTTGCCAATACACAATCCTTTAACTTCCTCTAACTTAGCATAATTGCATTACAGGAATTTCAAGGAGTTCTTTGAACGAAGGTACAATTAACATCCTTTCAAAGAACATTCCCACCCAGCATTTACCCTAGGTAAACTTCCTTTCTGAATAAACTCTCTGTTTAAGTGTAAATCAGCTTTTTCACTTGTGGAAACAGTTTCCAGTCTCTTCTCAAATACACTTTCACACCAAAACCTGTCTGCAAGGCTTTGCATGTTACAAGGTACATTTTTAGCTAGAAAGCAGGTAAAGAAGTCAAAGATTATTAGAAAATAATCTTTGCCTCTAGATCACTCGCCCATGAATTCAAGAAAGAAAAGATACAGACAATGGATTCCTAGGTAAAAAGATACCAGTGGTCTTCCACTTTTAATCTAATTTTCAAATTATCCTGAGAAATCCTTATTGCAAGCTTTGGTTCACTGGAAAACAAACGGCAGCTGTAGAAGACAGAGGAAAACCAACCTGAATGAAGCAAAGGCAGGATTATCCTGTCTTCTGTCCACTGCTGAGCAAAGAGGAGACTTCAGCCTCCAGAGCTATCATTTTAACACCTCTATATAGCACTAAAATATAAGTTAAGAAAAATCCAAGTGCCTTAATCACTACACAGTGTCATTTAGGGTATCATCTGACATTAGCTAATCATGCACATCCTCCTCCCTTCCCTAAGTCAGGCACTGCTACTGAATGGGAGAAGATAAGAACCCCATTTTAAAAAGATTTTTAAATGACAATGTTCAATTTCATCATTATTTTTAGGAAAGAAAAACCTTTATAAGCCTTTTAAATAACAATCCACAGCCCTGTGGTAACAGGCTGGCAAATGTAGGTGAGGGTACTGTGCTATAAGAAGCTTTGAAGTGTCATAACAAATTATCTCCTTTCCTTTGCATCTAATCATGCTGTGCTCAAGCCATGTAATTTCTAGGGGCAGCCCATTCATGTGCTGTGAACATTTATGAGTTTATACATCATATAGTATTTATTAGAATTTGGATAGAAACCCAAGAGTTTTAATGGTGGAGTTGTATCACATTTTGCTGAACACACACACAGAACAGCTTGAACTACTGCCTCTATTTTTTTTTCTCTTGGATTATCAAGGATTAACTTAATGGTTTCTGTGGTAAAAAAGTCTTCATAAAAGGAAAGAGAAGGAAAGGAGAGTTCTCAACATATTTAAACAAAAGAAATCATTGCTAATAGCTAAGTAGATGTGATGAAAATATAATTTCCACAACTTAGATGTTCAGGTTGTTTTTTTCCTGAGCCAAATGTTCAACCTTTACATGTCTTTGCATTGGAGATCTAATAAGCTTCATCTCTTTTCAGAAATACCTGATGCTATGATTAAAATACAACCTCCTTCAACAAAGGTCTTTTAGTCAGAAAAACACTGTTCAGGGATAGCACATAACCACTTATGGATCCCACAAAATACCACTTACCTGTCAAGCCAGGGTCACACATTTGTTCCTGGACTGCAAGGGAAGGTGGGTACCATTGGATAATCCATATCCAGAGTTCAGGGCCTGGAATAAGAAATCTTAATGATCATTAACTTCTGAGTTTAGTGGCTTACACTACATATTGTGATATTTCTTGTTTGGGTCCAAAGCAATGGAAGTGCTTATAAAGTTCATCCTACATCTGGCAAATACACGGTAGAGGAGATCTAAATCTGTGTTCCGGAACTAATTCTGTCAAAATGGAGTCAAAGGAGGATTTAGTCAAGTAGAGTTAATATATTCACCAAGCCCTTATGATCACTATGGTCATGCTTTTAGAAAAGATCACAAATCTCAAAGACAGCTGCTCTCAAAAAAAAAACAGAAAAAAAACCAAATAAAGCGGAACAAGCTTAAGCTCCCAGAAACTTGCTTCTTGCTGTGCTAGTCCAGATTGTGTCTGGGGTGAGAAGATAAAAAGCACTGGATTCACACTGCTCCAAAATTGAAGGAGAGCAGGGGTGAATCAGGCCATTAAATTTGTAATCAGATCTGTTGATTGTCTGTAGTGCTTTTCGTTCTGCTCTGTTTTAAAATAACTGGAATTCTATTTCAAAAGAGAACATATACCACAAACAGGCTACCAGTCCTGGAGAGCTGCTTGAAAAAGATAAATTCTCAGATTGTCAGATAATTTCTTAAAAATTTCTATTCAAATTATTCCATTACAAAATCCATGTCAAAACATTATTGGGAGAGGTTTCAACCAGTGATCATTTCTTTCCCATTGAGATCAATGTCTTCCAACCTGTTGCAATCGGGAATGTTTTGGTTGGGTTTTTGTTTGGTTTGTTTGTTTTCCATTTGCACTGACAAATCACTCCTGCTGGTGCTTCCTTCCTTCCTTCCCAGGCAAACAAAAAAAAAAAAATACCCTAACTTTTCTCAGAATTTATTTAGCCAAAAGGTTCAAATTTTCCAATGAAATAGAATGGATTTCATGCTAAAACAAATGTTCATTTACTTACCTTTGCTCATGCTTGTTTCCACAGTCATTTCTTTGTCAGAAAGACATTAAATAAAATTAATATTTTAAATGACTTATACATATACATAGATATGTTTACATATGCAGACACACGTGAGTTCAGATATGAGGTTAAAAAGTTTTTCAATTGCAGACATAAGATACATTGGCAAAATTGCCCAAATAAGCATCAATAACAAAGAAGTTAGCAAGTCCTTCCTGGGAATAACCTTAAACAACACTGCTTTAATCATTTGGTGGTCAACCTTGGAGTAGAGACAGAGAGCGTTATGTATTTCCCCCACAGCTATGGAGTCATTTGTCGTGTACATTATGAGTATATGGAAAGGACATTCTTTAAACAAAGGCAGCAGGAAATAAAGTCATCCTCAATCACTGTCATGAATATTCTGCTTAATTGCTGATGGCTTTTTTCACTGCATTGCAATACCCAGTCTGCTGTCTTGCAGCCAGGCATTGCAACATATCAAAAGCTACAGTGGGCTCTTACCCTTCTCCAGAGGTCCAGAACAAGAGCAGAACCTGCCAGTTCAGACCAATAACTGCTGCGAGGCGATGACGGTGCTGCAGGAGGAAACAGATTTCTCCCTGAGAAGGCACAAGACAAATACCCTTCCGACTCACTCTCCCGTGATTAAAATGACACATTGCTCCATCTTTGTCTTACACATGACTCTTACAATCACAGCTCATAATCCTTGACCTGTCCTTAATGATGTAGTAAGGGCTGAATAGACCTTTTGACTGCCCTGTTCCCACAGAAAACTTCTGCTTTTCCTGTCAGAAGCCATATAGTTTTTTAAAATGTCTACCTTAACAATTCCAAGAGACCTTGGCTGCATCAGCAAAGAGTTCTGCTCTTTTAAAAGAAATATCCTCTAGCCTTGACAAGAAGTAAATAGATCACCTAAAGCTACTTATGCTTTTCTCCTGTATTTGACATCCAAAGGGAGATCCAGAGTGTGTGGCTGGTTGGCCATGGAAGAAATGGTAATTCTGTCCTAATGAGATAACAGGTAATTCTGCAGGGAGTCCAGTCTACGAGGAGAAGGAATCAAATTCAAAGACCATGCTGTTGTTGGTTGCCACATGTTATGGTCTTCCCATTTTAGAAAATTCCACATTCCTTTGAAGCACTCACAGAAACATCTGGGGATTTGTGGGTTGATCCTTGTAAAATGTTAACTACTTTATGCCACAGAGCAGGACCTCTCACCAGAGCCTGTCATCTATTTGAACAAAATAGTGCAAAAGAAGCAGGGTAAATTTTGAAAAGATGTTTATCCAAAACTTAGTGAACATAAATAACATATTTCTTCCTGGCCTTGGTCTGCTTTAACACAGCAGCAAAATAGCAGCCTTGCCATTGCTGCTGAGTGCAGCTAATGGTCTTTTTTGTCTAAATTACAGTTGGTCCCTCTAAAAGTGTGTTTCCTGCCAAGTGTGGTTTCACAAAATGCTGAGTCAGAGGAGCTGGAGGAGGGACCAACAGCAGCAGCGGCAGCTGGACACAGGCCCATGGCATTAGTGGCATTTCTAAAAGAAGATTAAGAAACAAGAATGTTCCTGGGCAAAAGGTGCAAAACTGGAAGGCAAATAAACTGTAAGGCAGGGTAAGTTACAGTGTATCATTTCCCAGAAGGGAATGCCATACTATAGTTGCTTGATGATATATAGACTAATGCCTTAATATTTAGGAGTTGGTCCTTTAAAATATTCATGTACTTCCTATTGGACTAAGGACTCAGATGCAGGTCACCATGCATCAGCACAGTGGTCTGCCCCAGGAAATTTGAGGCAATTTGCCCTAGTTCAGGGTTCTACAAGAGAGACTTAAGTAAGGCAGCTCACTTTATTTTTGCTTGAGGACACACACATTTGCAGCTATTGTACTCCAGTTGATAAGCTGTGGGCTGTTAACTCACACACTGTTAGTATCCAGTGAACACAGTCTTGTGAGGCTGTTGGCCAACCTTCTGTCTTCCAGCTAGGGTAAGAAGCTGGACCTCATCGACATGGACTTGCCCTCAGCACTTCCACCCAGAACCATCTCTGAAAGACACAAGACAAGAGGGGCACACAGGCAGCAATGGAAATGATGAGATGAGTTGAAATATCATTTTCTTTTTGCATTTCATGTCTGAAAATGGAAATAGCAAAAAGGTGAAGTGAGGTGGTGTTAAAAGCAGTTTAAGCAACTCCCAGCTTCTCTGGCCACTTGTCCTTGTTCCCTGTCACCCTCAGTTGTTGTGACTGCAAAGCATAAGTGGGAGCACAGAATGAACAACATAAGGGATTACATGCATTTGCAAATTAACCCCCGCCAAAACTCCTTGTTTTCTACCCAGAAAAGTAATTTAGCTCCATGTACAAACTCCAGGGTCAGTGTAACAAATAGGGCAAGAACAAGTGACTGCAGGGCTGTTTCAGTCAGCACAACAATGGAAAAATGTCCATGTAACCACAACCACCTTCTTAACTTTCAATGTCTTTTCCTGCTCCAAGCTCTAATTCTAGCAACCAGTGACCTGATCTTTTTTTCCACTTAAATAAACTGTAAATTTGCCATTAACCTTGATATAAGTAAGATTGATTGTTGATATGTAAAGGATATGATTTTCCACATTTCTTCAAGGGTAGCATCAAGGAGTACATTGGCATTACTGAGTCCAGTGCCCCTCACTGGCTGCCCTGTAGCTGATACTTGGTCCCCAAGAAATCAGAGGCCAAACTCCACAAGCCCACCCATACCCTACAGAAGGGTTCTCAACACCACAGCACCAGAGAGCAAGGACTCAGCAGACTGCAGGTGATCCCACAGAGGGACACATTACTCCTCTGTAATGTAACCCTTTTTTTAGGGCAGAAGGTGTGTCCCATGCACAGGGTGGGGTCCTGCAGCAACTACTGCCAAGTGAGGGCTGTTCTGCCCAAATCCCTCCACAAAAGAAGGGCCACAGAAGGAGGAAGGGAAACACCACATCAGCAATCACAGAGAGAGCCTTCATTTGCAGTGAAACCACATGTGTAGGCTACCAAGTTCAAAGCAAATAAATACAAACTTGCTTGCAGCTTCGCCACAGGCAGGAAGCCATGGCCAAGAGGACTGAGCCTGGCTTAGCCCTGCAACCTAACACAACTGCTGAGCAAATTCTTTGCCCAAAGCAATGAAGAGGCACAAATGCCCCACATTGGTCCTTTTTTATCTCCATGAAGAAAGTAATCACAGCAAGACTTCCTTTTTACCCTGGTCCCTATTGCCTCCTGACCTGTTTCTCAACTTCGAAAGGAGTTAGAGGTTTTAGAGCAACCTACTCTTTCTGTTTCTTTCTTTTTTTTCTCTCCTTGCTCATACTTTAAATGGATTGCTGATGCAGATAAGCAATACAAAGGAGGAAGGCACTCCTTATGTTCTTTTATACATCTTATGTTCTTCTCAAATACCATTTGTGGAACAGAATCAGCAACACTAACCTGGAGAGATAGTTTGAGCAGCCACTAATAGATTGATAAAGTGAAGGTTCAGCTCTGATGTTGATGGGTCCCTTTTGGAGCCAGTTATACAACGAAATAATAATAATAACAATTTCTATAACTGTTTTCTCTATCATACCTATTCTTTCAGAGTTGTTAGGTTTTGGTTGGGCTGCTTTTTTTTCAGGAGATATATTTGTTGCATTTAGCTGACTCTTGGCCCAGATTTTCACTTGTAAAGAATGTCACAATCTAACAGCCTAAATTTATTCATGACTGGTTTATTTATTTTCTCTAAGGAGACATTTTGCATATCAATGGAAAATATGAGGGTGTTTCCCTCAAACAATTTATTAGAGTAACTGTTGAAGAACACTGTTCACAGTGCACCAAGGAAGCAAATGATACAGACCTTTTGGGCATTCAAATGTCAGGCTGGACATTTGTGTGCTGCAGGAGCAACCTGTGGGCTTTCTGCCGATGGCTCAGCTCTATTTTACATGTACTTTTTATCACTATATTTTATTGTTGTTCACAGTAGCTCACTTATACATTCCTTTTCATTCCTTAATATTTTTCCAGATGAAAATCTGCCTGAAGCATTTTATGTACTGATAGTCTCCTTTCTTTTGCTTTAAATTTTATTTCACTTTTTTGTAAGAAAACTAGACAAAACTGATAAGCTGGGGTATATAAGGACAACAGAGATACAAACATCTAGAGAGAGAAATGGCACTATGGCTCAGGAAGGGAATTCAAGTTTGTACAAACACCAAGTGAAGCAGCCTCGGAGAGTCCCTCCAAGATGTAACTGCTTAGTAAGCCACTTTGTCTGCTGCTGGCTCCCTTACTTCTCTTTCCTCTGCATTTCTAAGTGTTCTTCCAGATGTCTCCCTCATTTTTCATCATATCCTATCACGACAGAAAGGTAACAATGTGCAGGGTCTCCAAAGTGAACGGACAGATTTGTGTTGCTTCACAGCTGTCAATTTTGTTTGGATTGTGTTTTTCTCTTCTGTCCAATTTTCGGCCCTAGCTGCTGAAGCAGTTCAGAGGAGCTGACAACTGTGCACTACTCTGTTAACAGGGTGCAAGTGCTAAGAGGAAAACACCCATTTTTCTGCTTTCAAGACTGGAAGGCACATTGATAAACATGCAGCCAGCGCACTGCTACTCACAGAAACCAGTTACAAATGAACTTTAAATCTCTTTGCTGTCTCACTTCTTCAAGAAGTGTTAAAGATGTAGCAGTGTAAGGCCTGGATTATGCAGAGACACTTGGAAAAGTTATGGCCTCCTAATAGCCCATTTAACATGTTAAATAAGCATAAATAAATGTAGGATTGTGTGTTTCACAAGATTTAATTTTATGCTAGTTTCTGTACTCATCTATTTTCCCCTTTTCTTTCCTTGAAGAGCACCCATAAAGGGAAACCCTATAGGCTGAACTTCACATCCTCATAAGGATGCATAAGGACAGTTAACTGCTTAAGCCCCTACATTTTCAGCTTTAAGGGAAAGCAGGACTAGAATACCAATGTAAATGGACATTATTCGAAGCAGCTGCCTCTGGGCATAGCAACCCTGCCTCCCTGCAATGAGCTCCCTCATTAGCTGGCAGGTAGGAAGGGGTGAGGTTGGGAGGAGTGGGCTACAGGTGACTATTGACTGGTGGGGATGTCTCCCATGGCTCTTTTGGGAGGCTGCTGGGGGCTGCTGCTGCCTCAGAGGCACTTGAACCTTGAAGTGTTAGAGTTTTGTCTCATCTCGTCTGTGGACTGGTTGGTACTTCTGGTAATTTTCAGGTAGTAAGAGCAGATAATGGGAAGGAGCACAAAATATCCATTTTGAAAAATAAATGTGGAGTTGTAGTCAGAAGGAAGGATTTGAGTAATCATATACTTGTACAATTTTGAGATGGCTGGGCTTGGTTCAGGGTCAGAGATCATACTCCCTATGGCATCCCATGAGGGTTCAACATTGGCAAAAAATGATTTGGTTTGGTTTCTTTGCTTGTTTGGGTTTGTTTTTGGGGTTTTTTTAAGTAACTCAAGATTTTTCCTGGACTAACAAATATATGGGTTTGGCTTATATCTCAGTAACACAGATTAATGATTAGTGGTACCAGCTAATTTCAGTAAGTCTAATATGTTTGAAATCTGATTTTCTTTCTGAGGTTGTTAAGAGGTTATTTAAATACCATGATGCCTTCATAATAGTTTGTTAATACCATGCTGCTTTCTCAATATTAGACCTTACAGTGTTTCTGCTGAAATCATAGAATCATAGAATTGTTAGTTTGTGTAATTATGTATTTATGGCCAACTCCTAGAATTCCATAATCTTGTTTGGATAGTGCACTGAGTTCCTTAATAGCAAACAACATTTTTTATAGCTAGCTCTGCTCTGGAGCATTCCAAAGTCTGATATTTATGGGCAGAAGAGAGTTTGATGGTGTTCCAGTAACAACCAGGACAACCTCTAGACATAAACCTTATTTCATAGACTGAGCCACCTGCGTGTTATATTTTTGTGCTAACTTTGAAACCAGTAGACAATATATTTTAGGTAATGTGTCATTAAATGTAGTACCTTTTCAGATTAATAGTGTTATTCATTCTTCATTTTTATGTTAGGGTTGCCCCATTGATCTTAAGTATGAAGTTAAGGTATACTAGGGCCAAACTGACTCTTGACATTGCAAGATACTTTAAAAAGCCTTGTAACAGCAGCTGAGGATTTCCACACGAGTTCTTTGATGCACTGGTCTTGTATAGTAAGAACGAGGTAAATAGAGCAACTTCCTTCAGTGATTGAAATGGGTGGTAACTGCTCCATGGGACCACTGTAAATTGGCAGAGCAGACCAGACTTGCTCCTCCACCATTGCCCACAGGGTCTGATTTCCCTTTTGCCTCCTAAAAATGGAGCGATTTTCTGTGGAAACAAGCTGGCCATAAAGTGCAACAAGGAAATAAAAGGGTGACAGGATGTATTTTTTGATTGTTGGATAGCTGCATTCATTACTGTGTTTCAGTGTGGCTCCAAGAAGTGTTAGTCAGAAGACTGGTGCTCTAGACATGGCACTGCCAACTGCATTCATCAGGCCTCCAAAGAGGCAGAGAAAGCTTCAGTCCAGAAGTATTAAACAACCCTCAGACCCAGTGCCTCACTAAAATTAATGAGCCAAAGTCATCAGCATGCTCTGGCTGTTCTGCACTGCCCCAGCTATAGAAAGAAGATATAAAACTAGTCTGATAGGTCAGACAAACACCATTTGAGATTGTTCCATATTTCTAAAGAAGCACAGAGGAGCTGGAAGACCGGACCCAGGCTATTTCTAATTCCCTCTCAAAGTCATGGTAGTACTTAATTGCTAATGTTGCCAAACATATTGCAAAATGTAGTGATATGGAAACCACGCAAAAATAAGATATTTAGGTTGTTCTCTACCTTAGCCTGCTAATATGGATTATACTTAATAAAATATGCAATTATGTTTCTGAGCATGGCAGTAAAATACACTGACAAGTTTTCAAAATCATGCATTTCAATGACATGAATATTCTTGGTTTTTGAAGGAATTTGGCCATAAAATTACCTTTTTCTCAATAAAGAGATGAAAATATGACTTGCTAGATCCACAAAAGCATTTAGGAGCCATTGCTCAATAAAAATCAATGAGTAAAAGAGTTTAAATGGCTTTGTGGATTCAGCTGGTATGTAAATTACAAAAGTTTCTACTTCTTCTAGACTCCTTATTACAGGTGGAAAACAACATTGATTGCAGAATCTGTAAAATATCAAGAGGACAAGAGGAAAACCTTCCCATGCTGAGATTTCTGGTATCCATAGCACTAGGGTTATATCTCCTAGGTAATGTAGTTGGGTTTTTGAAACAATTTCTCCTGATTTTCAAAACGAGATGTGTGCTTTCAGAAGCAAAGCCTTCATTGTCTGATTCCTCAGTTCATTCAAGGAAGCATATGGAAAATACACACATCAATATGTCAGGCAATGGTTTGAAGCAAAAGTAGATGTTATAATTGAAGTAGATGGACAATAGAAATGTTTTCTGAAGTTTTCACACTTTAGGAAGAATTGATCTCTCCCTGAAGTACTTCCAGCCCCTGTGGATTTCAAAATGTCTTTTAGACACATGACTCCATTGTCTTTATTCTCCACACACATACACAACTTACCAACAATTTTATTAAAACGTTATTCACATGAAAAGGAAAAAATCTTTTTTTGTCTGTTCACCTTTTATTTCATACATAGAAAGTAGGAAGCAATGCTTACTAGGTTAGGAAAGACCTCATTAAGTCAAGGCACTGAAATATTTACAGTTTAACCTGTTATGGAAAAGGAGGACAAAATGCATTCACAAATAATATAATCATCACATCAAAAAGAGGTTGTCAGATAAACTGTCACAAACAGCAGGCAGTGAGCTCTAAGTTTGAGGAAAAACTCCTGAGTAAAAGATCTGTTTTTTCCCTCCTAACGATACTATAAATAAAAATAATTCTGAAAGTCATGGAATTACACCAATGTGGGATAAGAAAACATCAGATTAATAAAACGCACACTGCATCAGATCAAACAAGAGCTTCCAGATGGATTAGGAATAAAAGCACTTTTGAGCAGATCTCGCCCAGATTGCAGGCACATTCCTGCCACTGTATCTGTAACATGCCCTGCTCTTTTCAGAAGCCCTTGCAGTGCGCTGCTCCTGTTCCAGATATGAGGCCAGCATCCTGCATTTGGCTAAACCATCAGAGCAGAAGCCAGAGCAGCTTCCTGCTGAGCAGACCTGAATAAAATTATCCAGAGGACTTTGGTAAAAATTAGTGATCTTCAGTAAAATTACACAACAGACCTTGGTAAAAATTAATTGCATAGTCTAGCCTAGAGCACAAAGGAAAGCAGTACCAAATGAACAGCAGCAGAGTTTGGCCCACATTGGAAAGAGCTGATGTTAGTGCTGGTCAAAAAATAAGAAGGATGGTGGTGGGGGGGAAGGGAGGGAACCTGAAATTTATTTTGTTACTGATTCCAGCAGGAAATGAAAGCAGATCTTTCTTTTAAGTCTGTTTGTTGAGTCATACTCTTCTGAAATTTTCTTCTTTGTATTTCTGGGAATTATGTGCAGTGCCAGAGTACCTCCTTGTTTAAACAATGTTTTGGATTGCCAAAGTGGTGAGGAATGTGTGCCACATCACACGGTTTCTGTAATTCTGCATAAAGAAGTATATGAGGCTGGTTTGACCGCTGTAGAAGCCTCAATTATATTGAAGGTTCCTTGTGTTTTGTAGCACTATAATCAAAAGGTTCTGCATAATTCAACATCACTAGAATAATGGCTGATTTGAGAAAGTACTGGGATACAAGTAGGAAACTGAAGAAATTAAATTCAGCAAGACTCTGTAAGACTTTAGTGGGATTATGGAAAACACAAAACTATTCAGGCAGCAGGCTGGGTTGCCTAGAAATGAGTAATTGTTTAAAGTAGTTAAAAAAAGAAGTCATTTACACTCCTGGGGCCTTTATTGTTAACAGACTGGTTATCTCTTAATTTTCTACCTTTCTCCAGGTGCAGGTGATCTCCACATAGTATAACCAAGTCACATCACTCTGTAAAATAATATTGTTTTGTGCAGTAGATACCCACATTTCCATGGAAAGGGATTCATTTTTCAGAGAATTATAGCCTTTGGAGAGAGAAAAGACCTATTAGGTCATAAAATCTGTCCCTCTGCCAGCACAGGATTTGTTGCATCATCTATGTATATTCATTAGTGTTTTGTTCAAGCTGTTTCTCAAAGAAGCAAGGGGACTTCAGTGCTGAACCAGGGAAACAGAAATGTGGCTGAGTTCCTCTCACCAGACAGTCACCCTTTATATGCTCTCTACCTTTACAAGTTTTATTATTAAATTCAGATTTTTCACTTTCAGAAATGACTCTGTACTAGCCAAATGTTCATTACAATTCCATCTTAATTTAAATTAAAAATTCATTCTCTTTAAGACAGCTTTGTGTCTCATATTTAGGCAGAATTGAGGTTATTGAAATTTAGGAAAAGAAAATTATTTCTTTCTGAACTTTTCCATGTCTCTGAATATGGTAATCAGGGTGTAGGGGTTGACAGGTGAAAACTTTGAAGAAAAAGCCATGTACAACATATCAACATGATGTAACATTTCACCTGTCTGTGTCTTATCTGAATTTCAGACAAATCTGCATTATAGAAATTTATCTTCACTTTTGAAGAGGCTTCAACTTATGCTCTAGAGCAAATGAGAAATTGCATATTATTAAAGTCAAGCCCAAATAAGGGCTCAAGGTCAAGCATGTATTAAACTGTTGTTAAATGTCCTAAAGGAACATGAGAGTTCAAGAAAAATAGAATGATATGTACAATTTCTTGTTCTCATTCATAAGTGCTTTTCAATATAAAAACCTACTAATTTCCTCTAAATCCAAATTTCTTCTTTGGAATTCAGCTCAACTGTGCAAATATAGAAGGATTTATTAAGAAGCACATAATCATAAACTTCATCAAACAAAATCACATAGAATTTCACATAATTGCATAGTAGACACAAGTCTTACTTTCTGATAGCAGAACTCAACATTATTTTGGCTTTTTTGTAATTTTAAAATGGGGTTTGCATGAATTTCCAAAGTTGTTTTGGGGGTTTTTATTTTTCCATTTTTCCTACAGTTTTGGATGATGATAAAATTAATATAGTCTCACTGATCTAGTGATAATCAAAATCCCCATGCCCACACCAGCCACTCAAATCGTCTTAGAGATTACAGGGGGATAAAATTGCTAAGATAATTTCCTTGGCTCCTTGTCCACAGAACTAATAGTTTTTAAGCCAATTTGCTGTGTGATTTGGCCACTTTGTGTTCATCAGTCCTGGTATTTTAGCACCTTTCTAAGAAAAAATCCTGTACATTAGGATTGAAGAGCATTGGTTGTTTTTTTTCTGGTGAAAGAAGACCGGAACCTACTGCCATCTTTTGCCACTACACTTTGTCATTTGGCTTTGTGAGAAAAAAGCAAACATTAGCAATCTCAACCTGACCTTGCTAAGTACAATACAAACATATTCAGCTATTGAAAAATCTTTTCAGTGGCCATCTAGAATGACAAGCAGGAAAGATGCCTCCTGTGTGTGTGCTCATGTATAGGAGCATAACATACCTCACGGGTCTGCATGAACTTTCAGCATAAAAAGGTTGCAAGCTTTATAAAGCAGAGATGCTTCTAGATGGTATCATATTGGCCAGTCACTCTGGTGCTGTAATCAACAAAATTGCTCAGCCTGGAGCTCTTTAAGCGTAAACAGGAAGGTGGGACTGACAAGGTGTTTTCAAAACCCTCTGCTAGGAAACACATATTCCTGGTTATTGAAAAATCAGATCTGTCAAACTTTTGGCTTCCTACATGTCTGTATTCCCCCAGGCTTCCAGGGGCAGGTTTCCAGCCAAGATGATGAAGATTGAAGGTGGTTGATTGTCTTCACAATAGCTGGTGGATAGACACTCTGCTGAGGCCTGCCTGTCACATTATTTTTATAGGTTCTGACAACAGCACAGTTGAGTTTATGAAACAGATGATTCATCCTATGTATAGCTTTTTCTGTGCCTGAGATATATATGCATATGCATTAAAAACATGGTGGGAACTGTTGTCACAGAATATGCCTGCCTGAAGAGAGACAGTAATTCTTCTGGAAGGGGAGAACCCACAGAACAGAAGTGACACACTGGCACTCTGAAATGCCGAAATGCCATTCTAATGAGATAAGCAGCATTTAAAATTTGTGTTCCACTGTATTTTCAACTGCATTATTTTCTGTGCATCTAAAACTTTATTAGCAGTGTAAGGGTTTGTCTGGGAGTAACGTGTGTTTATTTGTACACTTTTTACAGACAGAAACATGTTCGAAAGCCCCGGCAGTCTGTTCTTTGCTTGAATGATGGTCATGCGGGATTTACAATCGAATTGTAAGGACAGGAGGACAGGAAGAATACAAGTGACAAATACAAGAGTCTCTCTGCCAGCAGGGAAGAAGAGCTGTAATGAGCAAAACTCCCAACTTGATCTAATTTAGAGCCAAGCAGAGCTTCAAGAATGTGTGGGAATTAATCTTTTTATTTATCCAGAATGAAGGAAGAGAATTAAGGGTAAGCGGAATAGCACTGAAATGGACAGATTTGTATTCCCTCCTGAAAAACATTGCATCTAAATGCCTGACAGCTAAAGTTCATAAGTGCAACAGCAGATTTTTAAGAAACTGTAAGAAACTGTTCGTTCTTTCCAGATGGGGGATGGGAAAGAGGGTCTGGATTTGACCAATAATGTGATCATTGTTGAAAATCTACAGCAGTACAAGAAATGAATGGAGAATTTAGTCTTAAGAAAAAGGAAAACAGAAAAGTAAAGAAAGAAGAAAAGAGTAATGAGTTTTCCTGACTTAGGCCCCAGCTAAGCAAAATGTCTAATCAGAGAGCTAAGGATTTGCAGTGTTTGGCCTCTCAGCTTGAAAAGATGTGATCAGCATGCTAGCATGGTTGTGGTTTCTGCTCATCTGGGTTCCTACAGCTTCCAAACAGCCATATCAAAACTCCACTTGTCTGCTCAAGCAATTCACTTTCAGCCTAAATAAAATTAAATATATGAATGACTCATAGAAATAATTCCATGTTGGGAATCTCATAATGTCACTACTGTTCTTTGATATAAGCCAGGTCACATAGTTGGACTTAGCTTGCACAAAAACTTATTCCTATAGTTGCTGGCTTTTTGCACTCACATGCATTTTTATGCCCCCTTCTCCACAAGCTTCTTTCATCTTTCCTTTTGGCAGCTTGCCAGTATAGTAGCCAGATCCCCTATTATATGCCAATTAATTCCCTCTTGATGAATTTGAGTTATTTGTATTTTATTGTACACAGTACGGAAATACATCAGGGCAAAATGTAGTATAAATAGGGCACGGGTTAGTCAAGTATAAAGGCTTTTTTTGTCCTCTACTAGATGCATACTTATCATTTCAAATTAAAATAACCAACATCCTGCTACAGTAACCTTTTCCATTATGTTTGAAAAGCTTTTTAATATTTTTTTTCCCCATCAAAATCCTAAGAGTGCAATTTGCCACGTTTTGGCTTAGAAATGTAGAGACCTAGAGTTACTATACTGTGCAGCTCTTACAACTAGAAGTAATTGTTCAGTAGTAGTATAATAGTCTGCAATCAATTAAAAAGGCAATTGTCTCCAAGGAGGTTTCTGCATACCTGTGGCCTCTGCCCAGAGAAGAGCAGGTTTGCTCCTATTAGCAACACATCAGGAGAGTTGTGTGCTCACACCAAGGCAGGGGCACGTTTGTGAACCACAGCCAGAAAACATTTTAATTGGATGCCCACAATGGATTGCCAAATCTACCTCTGCTTAAAGCACATACTTAAATCCAGCTGAATTTACTGACACTGCTCCTGTGAGGTAAACAGGGTGCTCAAGCACAGCTGAGCTGAAGACTTTGGCCTCCTTAGGGGAGGTCATTGTCACTGAAGTGACAAATGGTCCACAATGTCTGAAAGACAGATTTTGCCCTATCTTTTCTTTTTCTTTCTTCCTTCTATTCCCCTTCATGCTGCTTCACTAAATATTTACCCTCTGCCCTCCATCTCATCAGATTCAGTGATTGGCTGACCCCAAGGAAAATTCCTTCAGTTTGCTTTACAAACAAAAAAATTCCATATACGCTTTTTTCCCAGATTATGTTCTGCCATTTTATTTCTTTGAGGTGCTGTGCTGAGCTCCATCACCAAACCAGTACAACGTGGGTAACCAGGGGCAAGAGCAGAGGAGAGCTTGGAGGAAAGGCAGGGTCTTCATCCTCATGGCAGCTGACTTTAGTTCATATCAGGTTGCATTAGGTAGTCTTTAAAAAAGTAATGTGACTTCTGAAATTGCAACATAATGCCACCTCTTTAAATGCATTTGTGTTCATAAGGGCATTGGATGAACTGATCTTGTTAAGTCCAGTTCCAGTTATAAAACCCTGTAAAGGCATTTCCTTGCATAATATTATTATGATGCCTAGATGCTTTGCTCAAAAGTCAAAAGGAATTAAAGATCTGTTACACAGCAAAACTGTGTACCCAATTAGAATATATAAATTGTTCAGACAGAAATGTCTGTATGTTTAAGAATAAGAAGGATTTAACTTTTAACCAACCTTAGAACACATCCTTGTATGTATCCTTTACTTGTTAATCTGATTTTATTTAGTTCTCAAAAGGGGCTTTGCATGCTAATTCAGATTAATCAGGTCTGACTGCATGTAATTAAAAATTAGTAAAACAAAGGCAGACCCTAAATCAGTTCTTAAAGAACATCTTCCTTCAACTACAAAAGATTAGACTTTATGCAAGAGTAGCTCTGAAAGGAAAAACAGTTATTATTGAAGAGTATGCTAACATTTTATCATCAAAAAATGAAGCACGTTTGCCTAACAAAATTAAATGATCCAGACAATAAAGCACATTTGCTGAGATCAAGAATGATAAAACCAACAGTAGAGTAAAATCCGATGCAAAAAATATTAAAGCCCATTACTGCAATGAGCTTTTGGCAAAGGACCTCTGTGCAATAGAGGTCATATAACATTTCAGTGTTTGCACTGGATATAACCCAGGGAATTAATTCCAAGCTTACAGTGGAAAAAATCTTGGTACTTTTGTGTGCTTCATAAAAAATGCAACCTGCACCTTAAATTGGATTAAATTTAGGAAATTTTCCTTAATTACCCAGTCTTCTTTTTGAATCCAATGAATTTAATTAATTAATTGAATTTTTTAATCCATTTTGAATTTGAGAAATCTTTTTCACCCAGTTTAGTTTACTGCAGTTGGATGCTAATATCATAGCAAAATACTAGAATTTCCAAAGCTTCTTTATAATTTCTTTAGATTTTTTTTTTACGAAAGAGAATATTTGGAATTCTAACCAAAAGAAAAAAATGCAAACCTCTGAATGAAATTACCAGAGCAAACATACAACAGTTTCTTTCACAGCTAAAGTCATGTCCTTGGTTATTTTATGTAAAAGGAGAAAAGGAAGGTTAAAATCCAAATGTCTCCACAAACAGTCCTTCTGCCCTTTGCAAGTCCCATTTGTGTTACTAAACATCTTTCAAAGGAGTCTTCAGCCTGCTCTTGTATGCAAACGAGAATTCCCCTGCTCCCCCCATCTCCACACAGGTATCGGGGCCAGAAACATCAGCCCTGGCAGCTGCTCTGACAGCTACAGTGAGGTTAAGATCATATTGCCAAGGGAAGTGCTCCTCTGGGACCTGAATATAAACCACTGTAGATATTCTGGCCCATCTAGGATACTCTCCAGGAGCGGTGAACCTGCATGCTTGGCTTGCATGCTTGGTCTCCACAGCAAATGAAGAAGTTCTCTGGTGAAGGGTAGAGCACTTGGCAATCGCCTCCAGCAGCTGGCATTTATTTGCCACAGCTGGGAAGGATGCTGCCCAGCAACACAGGGGACAAACAGCCCCAGAGGTACAAGTAGGGAAGAGAGGCAGTTACTAAGTCCTCCTTTGAGATCAACCACAGAGTGTAGGCTTTTTCCTATAATAGTTGTCTATTGATGCTAAAAGTCCCGCGTTTTTCACAAAAAGAATGGAATTCAATATATTGAAATCAGCTCTTCATGAGGCCATCCAGTCTGGAAAAGTATTATTTACTTTTTTGGAGTTGGTATTTTAAGATGAACACTTTCTTGTCCGTATTACTTTCCAATTATGAATGGCTGCTGCAAGCATTGTCTAACAAGGGATTTCAGAATGTGACACAGTTACAGTTGCACATATGTTAAAATATAGAGTTTAAATTTATCTCAGGACACATAAGACATCCTCTGGGAAAGCTGCACAATGCAACCATGCTTTCTATTTTTGGCAATAATTAAACTGTACCATGAAGAATTATTAGACTAAATGACACTGTAAACCCCAAAAGCAAAATATCTTACATCACAATATGATGTTCTTAGTCCTGTCTCATACCTCATTCTTTTCAGCTCTACTGCAAATGAAAATTAGAGTCAATGGAAGCTAAAAAGGTATTTTATGCATGGAATAACATATCAACTCAGTGAGAAAATAAATACTGTTTACCTTTTTCTGTTTAAAAATGTAAATTCTTCCTGCTGCACAAATTTGTAAAGTAAAATTGCTCAGTACTTATACATCTCTCATGCTTATCTTCTAAATCAAGAGTGATAAAACCAGATTTTTGAAAGTAATGGAGTATATAATAGGAAATTCCCTTTGTCACTTGCATTAACACAGTGAAATGAAGTCCAAAATATAAAATATAAACTATGATTCTGACAACAGTCACTTGGAAGATAAACTTATTGTGGATTATATATCTTCTTTTAAATAATGCATAACACACTTTTCTGAACCACTGCAGTTCCTTCTCAAGGTGTTGTAAAAGCTGAACAACCTGAAGCATATTTATACAGATTAAGTGGTTTCTAATACTCCGAAGAGCACTTAATCTGCATGAATGTGCTTCGTGTTGCTATGTGCTTCTAAAGCCTGAACAAGGAGCCTAAGTGATTCTGAAAGTCTGCTGCACATTCGTGTTTTGATAAGTCAAACAAAGGCAAAAATGGAAGAAATATGTTAATTGGCCCTGGCAAGCAAGACAAGCAATTGGCAATCAGAGGCTTTCCAGACTGAGCTTCTTATTCTCCAGCCATGTCCTTAAAATGTCTCAAATTATACTAATAATGCAAGTTATTATGCTAATATAGACTCAGAAATGGGATAATGCTGGAAATGATGTATCCTCGATAAAAATGTTCCATGATCACCATGACTAATGTTTATTAAAATGCTGCCCTAGAAACTGAAGCAAAGGCCAGCTGGTTTACCTTAAGGGTTCTGCTGTGGCATTTTTCAAATATTCTGTGTTTATCGCTTTTTCTAGCAGACCATCTAAATGAGAAAACCGCGGTAAAACACTTGGCAAAAAAACCTTCAGATTCTGACACCTTCCTCTGGCAGAGCCATGAAATGGTTATTCAATAGACAGCTAACATATCTATAAGGTATGCTGAAAGTGAAACACACATAAAGAGAATTTCAACATAAAACCAACTGATTCGTGTATCAGTTCCACACTTTGCCCACTGTTGACTAAAATAAGGGGAAGAAATTACAACAGCAGAATCAGCATAAAACTGATTGCTCTTCCTGACTAACACGGGGGGACACAGTCAGTGGTGCATTTTGTTGCACACGTCTTTCCTCTACCACTGTTTGAATTAAGGACACAAGAAATGTCTTGTGGTGAGCAGAAGGAAGATATTCTCCTACTCTATTTGCTTGTGAGAGATGAAGAAACTTGGTGGTAGGTAGGTTCTGAAGGCACTGTAGCATATAGGAAATTTTTTAGTCATGTAATTCAGGTTGTTACGGAGGTTAACTTTGAAAGACTGTGAGTATGAGGTGCACTGTTTAAGTTTCATCCAAAATAAATGCAAAGGCATCAGCATTTTTTTTTGTTGTTGTTTTACTCTATGCAAAGTAATAATGTGTGGGATCTTGTAGAACATGTAACAAATATTCAGTACAAACTACTTTTCCAGCAACTGGGTCCCAGAGCTGTATAAATATCTCCAGAAAGCAGTGCCCAAGGCTTTAAGAGTATGTGAAATGAAAAGGATACATCTGTCAGCTGGTGTGTAGCACAGGAGGCAAACTGCTGAGTGAATTGGCAAGGGAGAACAGAAGATGATAATGAAGACAGCACTAAAGTCACTGGAAAAGATGGAAGGTAACATTTGCTGGTCTTCAGTTCAGCGTGGTTCAGAGCACTGGATCTTTTGGAATAGTTCATTGATTCCTAAGGCAAAAAGGTACTTTCTTCACAGAGTATTTGTCCCAGATATCTTCTACTGGCACCTGTCCTGAGAGACAGAAACAGTTTTCCAAGCTAATAAACAATTCACAAAGTTCTTGCCACAGTAGAGCAAGGAGTCTTTGGGGTTCATAAAGGACTAAAGTAATAGCTGTAGGGTGAAAGAAAAAGTGAAGGAAAAATGATGTGTGGCTCAGAGTTGACATTTCTTTTTCTTGTTTATGTTTTCTGTAAGTTTATTTACTGTAATCCTAAAACAGCACAATAAGCTGATCCTAGGCTCAGGGGGAAAGGGAGGTGTGCCATAATATCTTTGGAAGGGAAAGCTACAAGTCAAGAAAAATGCAGGCAAATAAATGGGTGCTTCAACCCAAACAGGCTACCAGACTGAATAATTTACACAAATTCATTTGTGTGGGATGTGCCCTAATTCCAGCTGTTCAAAACCGCCATATTGAACAAGTGCTTTGTATGCATAGGGACAGGATGTATTCTATCCTGACACCTTAAAATGTTAGAGGTAATAAAATCAGTGCAATGTGCAAAGCATGACACATACCAAACTGCTTCTTCCTCACATTTGTCACTTTAATGAAGCCGTAAAACTTGGGCATGCAGTGAGGATGGAGGAATCAGTGGTGTTTGGGTTTTTTTAAAATACTTGGGTGGAATGTGGCTATTTTGTCATGAGGCTGGATCTGTTTATAGGTGGAGCAGAACAGACAGATCTCCACCCTTTTAGGTTATTCAAGAGTTGGATGTTAGGATAGAATTCAGAGCTGTAAAAGAGTTTTCCCTGCAATCATTAGTACCCTCTTACTATTGTTGCTTGAAAGTTTAAATATGCCTCTGACACGTCCCAGAAATTAAGCCAGCAGGACAGCCAATTCCTAGTAAAACCTTTGGCTTTTGAAAAAGCAAGCCTAAAAGGTCCAGTGCCATAGCACTGCATTTTATTTGCATGCTGTAGGGTGGCTTCTTCTGCATTTCACCACACACTGGTTCCAAAAGAAATTAGACCATATGGTGAGCAATTTGTCCATGTGTGGAGTTTACCAACTTTGCCCCTAACAGGTGTGGATATCGCAGCAGGAATGGACTAATGGGATTTTTGTCACTCAGCTGTTTGCCTGCTGTCGAAGGGCACCCTCCCTCGCTACCAGTCTCCATCACTCTGTCCTCCAGACAGCTGAATGGCTAAGTGCAGCATGTTGCCTGATGCTTGTCCATCTCTTCTGTGCCATTGCTACGTTACTTTTTGACCTGGTCTTTTCAGACAGTTGTTTGCAGCTTCCCCATTATCCCTGTCATTCCTGCCTTCAAAACGTACCAGACACAACTTCTGCAGGACCATGCTTCAGCTCCATTAACACCTCCTACCTCCACAGGCTCTGGGCCTGCCACCCTGCTTTCCAGTGGTGCAAATACCATGATTTTCCTTCCAGCGAGCTGCCAGGACCAAGGGGTTCTACCAGATCCCAGCACATTCTTGAACTTTATTTTTGGATGCTTAAGATTGGCAGTGGACACAGGGAGCAGAAGGTCCTTGTACAGTAGGGAAGGATCTCATTGTCACTTCTCTTTGTGTGCACCTCTCATAGCCCTGGGAACAGATCAGAGCACAAAAGGTGTTCAAAGCAACAAGAGTGCTGAGTTCACCAGTATTTTTATAGCATAGTTTTGTAGATAATGAATTTTTCCAAAATTTCCCCTTTCTTCTCTTACCTTGCCTTTCTGGTTGAAGCTCTGCCAAGCTAATGAATCCAACAAAAGCAGGAAAAGCAACACAATAATCCAACCAAGACAAAGTAGTTATAAATTATTACAGGCAGCTCCAAATTCAATCTGCTGTTGTCCTGGTGACTGACTGGAAAGCAACAATAATTTTTTTATTTCTTCTCAGGCTGCAAGATGTCATCCACAATAGCCTGTCTTCCCTCTCCCCCTTCCTCCGCCTTCCTTTTCTAGCCCTTGATGTTTTTCCTTTCTCTCAACCTGTTTTCTAATGATACAGCTTTGGAGTTAAGCAATCCTTCAACTTTCAGTGCTATCTGCTACTGTACCTTTTTTTCATTGTTTCATTTTTTTTAAGGAAAGCTCAGAAGCACTGGACCCTTAGTCCTCTGAAGAGTTCCCTGCTCCCTGCAGTTCCTGCTTTTCCTTTTCACACGTTGTCATGCAGCCCTGTGTGACATTAACTCAGTCCAGGAGCCAGTAGGCCACTTTGTCACCCTGCTGCTTTGTGCTCCTTTGACTCCTTTCTGCCAGGCACACCAGTATTTCTACTGCTCATCTCTGACTCAGAGCAAACGCATATTGAAGCTGACCTCATCTCAGAAAATAAAGCAGTCTTTTACCTGGACACATGGTAGCAAAGGGGCTCAGGACTCCATTTCACCTTGGCTTCTCCATTTCACTGCTTCCTCTTTTTAATTTTCACTCATCCTGCGCAAAGAAGAAATTTTCTAATATGTCTTTTTTAGAATCCAAACTTATTATTTTTGTGACTTTCCATCTCTGCTATCTAAGAACTTTTTTTAAGTTTTCATGTTTCCTGTAGAATGCATAGAAGTGAGGCAGTTTGCATGTTCTTCAGTCGTAAGAGCAATGATGGACAATAATAAATTACATATTTGCTTAAACTACGTCACTACCTCTGTCCTCCATCAAGAGGGAGTATAGAAATTTGCCTAGACAAAGCATATATCAAATATGAAAAATTGCAAATAGAGAATGTGTGCGCATTTGATGCCACAATATGTTAGAGTAAGGTATTTATAAAAGCAAATAGAGATATGCAATTCATGTCAACCTACTTAGCTGCCTTTGTTTCCCTCAAAAATTTCCTCTTTCAAAAGTGAAAGCACTATCCAAGAGTATTAAAACACACTACATTTAGGAATTATCTGCAGTGGTGATGTAACACTCCTGTAAGGCAACATTTCTAAAATTTGACATGAAGAAGGCACAATGTTCTTTATAAAAGAGGGCTGGGCAGATGTTGGTTCAAATTGTCCATTGCAATAGGATCTCAGTGCCAAGTGTTAAGCAAAAAAAAAAAAAAAAAAAAAGGCAAAGAAAAATCCCCAAACACCAAACAAACAACAAAGAAACAAAACAAGAACAAGAATAAATTTCTTGGAAGTTCACAGTTGGCATTTTAAAATGTCTGATTCCAAAAATTAGTTGCACAGTTATAGGTGATTACTCACATTAAACAGAGAGAAATTGTGAAGATGGCTAAAATTCAATAGAGTAAATAGTTGTAATACAGCTATATATGGAATAAATTTTTCTTTAAAATTCTTCTGAAATATGTGTTTGCCTGAACACATATCAAATTTATATCTGAGATCAGAGAAAGACCCAAGAAAGTCATGCCAGTCATATTCTTGGCAGCCATCAATAGAGTAATGCTGTCAAATATGGTATAAATTTCTCATTAACACATTGTACATTCTGCTCCTCTTGCCTCACCCACGGCCATGCAAACAGGAGTGGGTGGAGGCTGGTGACAGCTTGGTCCCCAGGCAGGGCCAACAGGTGGCTCTTGCACACCCAACAGCATGGAATGTGTCAGAGAGCCCACAACAGAAGGGAAACAAATGCAGGAGAAGACTCCTTCAGCTACTATAACACATCAAGGTGTCAGAGAACAGCAGGAATAATCCCACGGTCTTGGTGACCATAGCATGAAACACATCTGTGAGCAGAGGATCCAAAAAAGTCTGGCAAAATGACAAAGAAGGGAAAAAAGCCAAGGAGCTGCATCCAAGAAAGATGGCAAAAAACTAGGTGGAGAATCAAGAAGAGATTTGCTGTCATGATGTCAACAATTAATGGCACACTCTGCTAATATTACTCTGCTAATAGCTTTTTGCTCAGCAACAGTGAGGTTTAAAATGATTTTGAGAATTCCCATGTACCTTCCTTTCCTACTGCTATTTTTCCACACCACACCCTTACTTTTCCGGGCACTGTTGCTTCTTGAACCCTGAATAGAGTTGCTCCCACTTGAAAACTTAACTAGCATAAATGACAGTGAAAAGAAAAGCTGTTGTGGAAAGAAATAAATGAAGAGGTGATGATTGCTCAAGACAGCACTATTAGAATGTGAACTTTGCCATTCTGTCCTGTGTGCCTTCGCAGTTACACTTCTTTCCCCAATACTGCTATGCTCTGCTCTGATCCCTTGAAAAGATGAAATAGAAGGGTATAATCAAATGAGTCACCCCTGTACCCTCAAATGAGGGCAGGCTGGGCTCCTCAGGAAGCCCAGAGAGACAAACACCTACCATTCAGGCATCTGAGACCAGCTCTGCTTCTTGCTTCCCCTCAGTCAGAAACCTGATTCAAAAGGACAGGCTGGAAAAGTCGATGGAATAGCCTGATATTCCCCTCTGCACAGACACACAGCTTCAAAAGCAGAGAGGAAAGGCAGCCTCACTTTCCTGCTTCCCTCCCCAGGGGCACCTAACCAAGGGGTTGGTTGTTAATATACTCTTTGGGAAATTGGGGTCCTTAAAAATGCACATTAAAAATGAAATGGCCTGATTCACATTTTGGAAAGTGCCCTCTACAGCTGATACAGATTGTTGTGCATCAAGAGCACTTTTAAATAGAATGCAGTAGCTATTCCTGGTTTTGGAATTGCAGGTGGGAAATATTCCTTAACTGGATGCCTACAAAAGCGGATGCTGGAAGTTTAAAAGCAAGCAAACTTATTCCAGAGAAATAACACATTGAGAAAGACCACAGAAGCCACAAAGTTCACCCCTATTTCCCAGCACACATCATGGCTTAACCCCAGCTGACAACTAAGTACCACACAGCCACTCACTTACTCCCACCCCATCCCCTGGTGGAGAAAAGGTAAACTTTGTGGGTTGTGATAGGAACAGTTTAAAAATTGAAATAAAATAAAATACAACAACAGTAATAATAATAATAATAATAATAATAATAATAAACAAAACCTAATGGCTATAATAAAAATAGCCATTAAAAGGAGAGACAGGAAGAAGACACAAAAAAAGCCATGCACAATACAATGCTCACTGCCTGCTGAGAGATGTCCAGCCCATCCCTGAAAAGGGATCAGTCCATTCCAGCCAACGTCCCAAATTTATATACTGGGCATGACATTTCACAGTTTCACAGTGTGGCATATCCTTGGGCCAGTTCAGGGCAGCAGTCCTGGCCATGCTCCCTCACAGCTTCTTGTGCACCTGCTTTCTGGCAGAACAGGGGAAAACAAAACATCTAGGACATAGAGTAAGCTCTGCTTAGCCGCAAGTAAAACATCAGCATGTAATCCACTTTATTCTCATACAGAACCCAAAACACAGCATTGTACCATCTCCTAGGAAGAAAATGAACTCTATCCCACCTGAAATGGAACTAGGACAGCCCCATCACAGCTAGACAACCCACTAGCAGTTCTACATTGCACAAAGTCCAGCAAAGAAGCACCTTCATTCATTGTTGGTCCCCAAATCTCAGTTATATCTATATATGACTTCAGGTTTTACCAAAAATCCAAGCTGGATGCAGCCTTTCTGAGAGGTACTCAGACAAACCCTGTGTCCACTCTGTATCATGAGAGCTGTCCTGGGCCCTGGCCTGGTGCATGGAACAGTTATAGGACAGGCTGTCTGTGGGTCACGCTTCCAGATAGTCCTCCAGGGCAGGTGTAGATGGTAACATAGAAGGGAAATGCCATTTAACACACAAATTTTGTCCATGAATTTAAGAGGAATAGATCTGCTCTTTGTAATAAGTATTCCTGCTCTGCACTGATTAGTTCAGATATGTGCACACATACGTGTCTATGCAAATATACATTTATACACATTTTATACTATAACAATTTCTTATGTATGATGTCTTTTCTAAACAGATGGTTACACAGAAAGATGCAACAAGTTTGTTGGATAAGTACTAGACCTATCAGTTGACACACAACAATATTTTTTATTATACATTCATCTTATCTTGCTGTAGGTTTGAATCACAAACAAAAGCTAACATCAGCCTGTTCCAGAGTATCCTAAACAGGAATGATTTAAAGCTACTTAGGAGAAGGATCACTAACTTTTTGTTGTGCCCCCACCTTATTTGCAAGTTAATGCACACAGCAGACCTTAGGCAGCCTTAATTTAGTTTGGTCTCTTAGCTCTCAAGTCTCTCATCTGTACACTGCCATTCAGCGCAGCAGGGGTGTCAGGTTCTCAGACCAGAGCAACTCCAGTCCCTCTAATTATTGAGTGAACTTTGTCTTCGGCTTTCACTGAGGTAATGGAGCCCACAGGGAGCAATGATCAGGTCTGAAGTATAATGAAGGTCATTCTCATCAAGATATTTATTTCTTTAAATTAATAAGAATGCAGCAAAACACCTATCCTGAGCTGTAGACACTTATGTTGTATAAGAGAACTACAGATAAAATTGTACTGCATGAAGAAACACTAAGAACTTCTGAAATGGAAAATAAAAAAATCTGCATCATCTGCACTGCATGTTACTCATAAAACTCTCCAAAGTCTCATTTTACCACTAGTGTATCCCTGCTGAGGTGACTGACATTCAGCCTGTGGAGTGGGATAGCTGCTTAGAGTTTCCCAGGTTTCCCAGGTACAAGCATAGATAAGCAGACAGAGAAGTTCGAAAGACAAACATGGGATAAAAAGAAAATCTTTGTGAATCACATTCACTCTAGCTTAGTCAGCTGGGGAAGATAAATCAGCTGTACAAAACCTGGCTACATTTGTTGTCTAGACAAAGTTAAGCTGGATGAAAAGGTAGATCCTTTCTTCTTTTAGAGAAGGGATGTGTTTGTGGAAGATACTGCTGAGATAACCCTGAGGGATGAAATCTCCCCTTTGCTCACAGTGCAGAGAGCACACATAGAGTAAGTGGAATTTTTGAGACTCCCATGCTATGGGGGGACCTCTACAGTCATAAACTCAAAGCTGTGAACTGTTAATCACAAAATCTAACAGGAATATGAGCATAGGGAGTAAGACTTTTTTTTTTTAAGACTTGGGGAGCAGTGATAGAGAATGTTATGTTTCAAATAGTTAGGGTCAAAAAGCAGGGGCATGGTTAGTGGTGTTAAGGACTGATTCAACTTTAACTTTCAAAAATCTTCAAAAAGCATCAGAACACAATGCCAGTTAGGGCTGCAAATCCAAGCACTGCTTTGGGGGCTATTGCAACTGATACCAAGGTGACTTTGTGTTAAGTCAATATGCTTTAGCAGACTCCTCTAATGAAAACAAACAAACAAGCCAACAAACCAGCCTGCTAAAAATCACCGCAAGTAAAATGTCATTCCAAGAAAGTCGAAAGGGTCTTTGTGAATGAAGTTTTCTTTCACAATATTAAAGACATAACATGCCTCTAAGGTCTGAATGGGGCACATGGCAATGAAGTTGATCCTGTTTTCTTTTGTTGTGGATTTTCAGAGCTCTACTTAATTATTCTTTCCTCTTTCACAGAATAAATGAGGACAAAAAAACACCTCTTTGTTTTCTAAGTAACTGTAAGATAGACAGAGAAAACATGGCATGTAATTTCTTCCAACTCTTAAAGGCTCCTAAATAAAGTACATATTCCACAGTGAAGGATTCACAGTAGCACTGAAAGACCTCTTTGAAGGACCCAGCTTTCTTCCAGAGAGGGTATCTCATGGTATGTTTCTATTCCTGCACCTTTGATTCAATTAGATATTATTCAGAGCATGCTGAATCTCCAAATTTTACTGTAATAACCAGATATCAAGCTACCAAGTCTTACATTAACTTTTAAATTCTGCCTTTGTCTTTTTTTTTCCCTTTTATTTTTCTGTTACAAGAGGATTAAAAGCTGATTTTGGGGTTGGGTTTGGTTTTGGTGGTCTTTTTAACTGCCTGCCTGCTTGATTCCTAACCATAATCCTGCTAACATGACTTTTGGACAAGCTGACTTTCTTGGCTGGATGATTTCATAATTGCATCCCATTCTGATCCTTCAGACAATGCATCCTGACTTTTTCATGCAAGCTAGGAATGTTTTCCTCTTGTGCATCTCCTAGCCCCCTCCTCACAAACAGAATCTTCTGCTCAACAGAAGTACAGCCAAGATTTTCTTCAAAATAAAACACAGTTTCAAATTCATTTTTCTGCCTGGGGTTTTGAGATAATTCTTTTCCTCTGTTACTCAGAAAGTTCTGAAGATTCCTTGTTTTACAGATATAAATATAGGTGGATTTCTCTCTTTTTTTTTTTTTTTGGTAAAGCTCTTCTATTTTGTTTCCTTCTAGTGTCTCTGTTAACTATTTAGGATATTCCTTTGTAGTCTTTTTGAAATGTGACAGCATTGTTCTCTCTTCACAGTTCAGAACTGAAAGTAAAATTTCAGTACTCTATTTTGCCACACATCTGTCACTTATAGAATGTAAGGTAGCTGAGATGAAAATAAATGCAGCTCTATTGGAAAACCATGAACACCCTCCAGTCCTACTAATTCCAAGGGAACTGTAGCCTATTAACAGCTCTGAAGACTAGTTTTGTTCATGCAGTCCTTTGCTCCCCTGCAAAGCCCATATTCAATGCCACCACAGTGGCACACACTGAGTGACATGTGCTTCACTTAGAGTGGGTTTAAAACTGTCCTTTTGAATTTACTTAGCAAAACCCTGTTCATATATTTTTTGCCTAAATTTCAATTACTACTTCCTGAAATCCCTACTGTGTTTAAAGACGGGAGGACTTTCCTCAGATTTGTGAAATGGACAACGGAACTATTATTTCTCCAGGTCCAAAATATTGTTTTGTAATCGTGACAAGGCTAAAAAACATCTTCAAATCAGTTTTGAAAACAAGCTATTCTACTGAATGTTGATATACTGAATATTTTTAATATAATTTCATGTAGCTCTTGTTTCTATTGCATCTTAAGGTTCATAACTAACTCTTCAGATGGTTTAAATTCACATTTCTGTTAGTTCTAAAGAGACTTCGCTACATTGCACTAATTGAAAATCTGGTAATTTAAATATATAGCATTAAAAAGGAAGTACATATCTTTTATGTTCTTCTTTTCTGCACTATCAACATTTCCTATTAAATAACCACACAGTCTTCTTTCTACTACAAAAGATGCACACATCAAAACCAACCAACTAAGTGAAGAGCTTTATTTGCCACAGTATCTTTATGCATTTGGACAGAAAGGAACTTATTAATACAATATAATTCTACACTGGAAAAAATCAGACTTGAAGCTATCTAGTTTTTCAGGAGCAATAATGGTAGTGTTAGAGTCAAGATAGCATAAGCAACTGTCATCCTTTGACCAGGCTTTGAACTTATGCCTGCTCTATGTTCTTCCACCTTGGCTCTACCAGTGGAACAAGATTAAAGAATATATTTTCAAATAAAAATGAGTGTTTGCAAAATGTACCATTGGATTCAAATCCTTAGCAAAACTTCTGACCTTCAGTCCTGCTGAACTCAAAACACAAAGGCAGCTTTGAAATGCTGCAAATTGGGCCCAGCTGACATTTAAACATCAATTTTGAATGTGTCCACACCAAAATATCGATGAATCAGAACTGGGGCTATTGATTCTTTTCAACATGTTTCAGCCATCTGCTTTCCTTCACTTAGTTTCACTTCTGTCAGTTCTTATAATGAATAGACTTTGGTTGGGGATTCACATGCAAAGAAACCTCTTGTTTGAAATAAAAACGGACCAAATAATAGTGTTTCCCTGAAATTGTTGCCCAGAGCTTGTATGACCACACTTCTAGCTCTCCTCACCCAGCCCTGCTAACAGGAATGTTCTATAAAACAGCTGTTGCCTCTGAAACTCCTGCATGGAAAGTCCTTGCCCTGAAAAACAGCTAGAGTCCAACGCATGAATTGCTGGGACCCTGGGATTCCTGATTTTGTGTTTTGGGGCTGTTTGGAGTAATACTAGTGCATGGTTTAGCCGGGCTTTTGTCTTCAGAACTCTCCAAGCCATCACTTTGGACAGACCACTCTTCACTCCTCTGCCAAGTCAAGTAGGATACCTTAAAGCACCTTGGCTCATCTTCCTCTGTGGTCATAAGGGAAAGGAAAACTCTCCTGGACAGAAACATCTACAAGTTTCATCAAAATGTCCTTTTTGCCTTCACTCAGCTGTTTGATCCCTCCCTTCTCTCTCTCTTCAGATCTTGGCCTCTCTGTCCCATGACAAAGGAGTTCAATGCTGAGGACAGAGGCTGCCAAAAACACTCAGGATTCACCTTGAATGATCTCTGAATGAGGCAAGAGCTCAGGATCAAGTCAAATCCAAATTCACATGGCTGGTGATATTTTTCTCTCATTCGTGCCTAGTGCATAATTCTTTAAAGAGTTTTTAAGCATTCTGGGAGGGATCTCTGGAAGGGAGAGCTGAAAAGCAGGAGAGCAGTAAGATAGGCACCTTATGTTGTAGATCTGAAGAAGACAACAAAAGCAGGGACGTACTGGAGTAGTACTGCAGGTACTATTATTATTCTGCCAGTACCAGCAGGTGGGGTGCTGCAAGGGAATGTCTATTTGGCCAGGCATTTCTGAAATCCATTTTGATTATTAGTGCTAAATTAAGCCTTTAATTGCTGTTTGTTCTTGGGGCTTTTGGCTTTCTTGTTGTTTTTGTTGGGTTTGGCCTTTTTATAATTTAATCTGGCTTTTTTATCTCTGAATGCTGGCAACCTGTCTGGCCATATGGCATTGGAGAACAGTTCTGTTTGGCTCCCATTGTGTCCTGCCACTTTGCAATCAGATATACCCAGGTGTTCTGAAAAGGTGGAGGCAGATCATTGTCCCCATTTTATGAATGAGGAAACTGAGAAAGAGGTCACGGGGTTTGCTAGGTCCTTCTTGGGACAGAGCTCCTGGAACAGAGCAGCCGACCCCTTGGCACGCTCCTTGCTGGAACAGCACTGTTGCCTGGGATGGCAGCATGAATGGCACAGGTGTGGGGGAGCCAAAGGTAGGCACAAGCTGTTCAGTTTAGATTATCATCAGCTTTTAAGTGCACCCTCCACTTTGCATTTGAAAAACTAACTGATTGTGCTATTATGTTTCTCCTCACTTCCAGATGCATCCAGC
The DNA here is from genome assembly GCF_012460135.2 of Molothrus ater. Classification (NCBI taxonomy): domain Eukaryota; kingdom Metazoa; phylum Chordata; class Aves; order Passeriformes; family Icteridae; genus Molothrus; species Molothrus ater. The sequence goes on along the minus strand of NC_050478.2, from coordinate 108,282,969 downwards.
TGCATTTCTGCTCACACCAAAGAGTAAGGAACACAATCTCCACAAATCCTAAGTGTTGGTACTTGTCACAGAAAGGAAAAATACACTGACTTATTTTTTGTTTGTTTGTTTTTTGCTTAACTGCTTTAATTGAAACAGGTAAGGAAAGGAAAAGGAAAAAAAAAGAAAAGGTGGACAGAAACTTTCAGGTAAATTAAATTAGGTAGAAAAACAACAAAAAAGAAAAATGAAACCTACTTTTAAATCTTTGAGACCTGGGATGTAAAGAGATGTTTGAAGCCAATGGATAGGCTGATGAGTAGGTTTCACTACCTGATCTCCATCTCTGTTTGTAAGCTATTGTCCTAAACCACTTCATCTGAAAGAATAAACACATTCCTAGCTTTTGCTATTATGGCCCAGTATATTTAGTCAAAGAAATTGGGTCAGAGTACTTTTTATTTTCTTTCCATTCTACTAACTCTACAGGATACTGGCCGCATTCCAAGCATGCTGTGTCCCATTCCAGATTTCATAGACACTGAAAAAAATAATACCAATGAAAAAATGGACTGTGGATGGCTCAGCTGACACAGCCACAGGCAGGAAATGGCTGGTTGTTGCAGCATATTATCCACAAAGCAAGGCAGACTGTAGGTTTTGTTATTTTACATTTCATCCTGCCAACCATGTCTATTGGTTGTCGCAATCAGAGCTGCTGCTGCTGCTGCTTCTGCTGCAGGGTAGAAAGCAAAAAATAAAATAACAAAGATGGAACAGCAAAAGCTTCTGCTGGTGCTCTGAATACACACAGTGGAGCAGTGTTGGTATAACCTGTTATTGGCTTGATTAAGTAATTGGTCTCCGATACTTATTGTACCTTTTTAGGTAACAGTAATTAAAACTGGTCAATTGGAGAGAAGAAAGTTTTGTGACATAAAATAGCTTGTGAAAGGAACATTATGAAAGTCTTTTTGGTGCACAGTGGAGAGGCAAAGGAGTTATAGCTATATGCATGTGTGTGTGTGTATATATATGTATGAGAGATTATATGTATGCATGGACATTATGCATGTATATTCATATATATATATGTGGGACTAAAAGCTCCTGAAATCTAAAAGCATTTTCCAAATATTGTCTTCTCTCCTTAGTCATCTTAATATGATTATATAACTAAGCAATTTCACTATAGAGGAGGAAGCATTGTACACCTACTCTTGGCATAATGATAATATACAGGAGGGTGTTGGGAAAAAAATTAATAACTAATTATCTTCACAATATCACTCCTGAATAAAAACAAAGGTGTCTTTTCATTTTGAATCCCTTAGAACAATTTATCTGAAAGGAACAGCTATTTAAAATCTTCCTTTTTTTCTCAATTGTTGGGATTTTTGGCAATTGTATTTTTGGTATGTATTTTTGTCAGCCTGGACAAAGAAGGCAGAGAAGTTGACAGTCTAAAGAGTGTGTGTGAATGTATGTTTGTATATTGGCTCATGTAGGTGGGGTGGAGGGGTAGACAAAAACAATGGGAATACTTTAAACAGATTGAACATTTAATTAGGAAAGATTCAAAGAAGTTCAGATGCTGCAGAGAGCCTCATAAGATTCAGTTGCTCAGATTGCCACAGCATCCTCCAATGCTCCCATTTAAACCATGGAGGGAGCACCCAATAGAGCTGGGACAGCAGTGACTCTCAGTTTATGCACAACATTACACACCAAGACACAGGCTGTAACCTTCTGTAGAAGTGTCTCCACAGTGTCTCCAGCTATTGCTTGAATTAGTTGAATGACTGATCTGCCCTCGGTAAGTGCAGAGCAACTTCATGTTCAGTGAAGCAGCAAACAACCCAGGGATTTTCCTGGCACTCCTATCAAAAGGTAAGTAACGCCATTATTCGGGTAAAACTGAGGCGCTGGGAAATCCCAGAGTAAATCACAGACACAACTGGGAATAAAAGCTGGACTTGCCAGTTCCCAGGCTTGTGCAATAACGAGTAGATAACTCATCTCCTTTTAGTCAGTGGGGAAAACCAGCTGAATTCCCATGGGGGAGCTGGGAATTACTCAGTAGAATCCTACAATTAAAAGCCAATACTTTTACTAAGATAAATCCTATTGTAATACACGCAATCTGCAAAAATGAAGCCACAATGAAATAAGGAAGCCAAACCAACCTGGTCCATTGTTAATGAACTAATGTTGTTAATGGTTTATTCACACTTACCGGGCTGGTGTCAGACAGCAGCCCTGTTCTGGGAAAGCTTGTTAGGGACAATCTCACAATCATTAACAGGGATACACCTCCAGCCTCCCACAAGAGAAGCACTACCTTATCAGAGGTAAAATGGATTTAAAATAATTGGAAGCTATAGCCCGTGAATGCTGCCAGGAAATATAAAAAATCATTTTGGGATTCATTTTTCTGATTCTTGTTTATTCTTTTCTTCTGTAGTAAAAAAAAATTCTGTATAACCAAACATGTATCCAGAATGCGCTGCCTGAAGTCAGGATGCTTTTGGCAGAATACGGAATACAACCCTAATCCCCAGTTCCCGGCACTCTTTCATCAGTGAAGAATTGCAATCAGGGCCTTGTAGCAGCAATCAAACAGAAGTGATTGCCATGAGAACAGAGCACATGGAAAAGTAGGAGAAAATTGGATGGGACTTAGGACAAGTAAGAGATAAAGAGGTGTTATTGAATAAAACCAGTAGCAAGAATTCCTGACCTATTTATGACAATTTGATTAAGAAGGTGAGAGGTAACTATCAAAGTGGGGAGATGATAGCTAACAACTGATTATGGGAGGGTAAGCATTGACACGGCGTGACTCTGCAGTGGAGTACTCTAGGTGGGACTTTTCTCTGTTTTAAAAAGCAGAAGCTTTTTTTTCCAGGCTTGGGTTTTTTTGGTTTGGGTTTTTTGTTTTGTTTTGTTTGGGTTTTTTTGTTGTTTGTTTTTTGGGGTTTTTTTTTTGTTCATTTGCTTGGGTTATTTTTTTTACTCTTTTTCCTTCCAGATCTGTCAAAAGAGTGATTCTGCTACCTTATAAAACCAGTGACATTTGGAAGCAAACCAGGCACTGAAGGGGACAGGTTTGGTGCCTTTCAGCTCAGCACCCTCGGCATAAAGGCCACAGGCCACAGCATCACCCACGTAGAGAAGGTGATACACAAGGTCTGGGGGACTCAGTCACCTGGCTCTGAGCTTGCATGCAGCTGAACTGGCATTCACCCCTTATCAGTGCTCCCTCCACAAGCCCAGTGTCCAGGTCAATTAGAGGGCAGTGTCGGAAGTAACACTCACCAAGCCAAGGGCTGTGCGATGACTAACCTTGAAATCAATCAGGGTCTGAGGTTTTCCTGAGCTACCAGTCACTTTAGCCTGATGTAGACAGTAATTCTTAGGAAAGAAAGAAGGAACTGGTTGGCCAGCCCAAGCCATATAGTTTACAAGTAATCTCAACTGGGTTTTGCACCAGCATTGTAAAAGAGCTTTCCCCACTCACTTGTATAGAAACCAAGCATTGTGCAACTGTATCCAGGAGAAACAAAGCTGCTTAAGTCAAGAAGCCATGAGTAAAAATTCAGGTTGCAATTTATCCAAATGCTAATATTAAATACTGAAATCAGTTGCCTGTAAAGAAATCAGGGCAGTCCTTCACAAGTGTGACCTGAATTTAATTTCTTAGCTTCAATATGCCATAAAACACTTCCCTTCCAAATAGAGTACATACTTAAAAAATCACACTTAATTTTGCATTTTCACAAAATCAGAAAAGGAATTACTAATGTTCAACATATTCAAAAGAAGTAACTCTTCACAGTCTGTCAATTATCGCTATAACAAGAAACTTCCAAAAATAGTTATTTGGAGGTGACTGTATTTCTGTGGTGAGAAAAGTGATTTCCATTGCAGCTTTTGCTTTTTGCAAGAAAGTAAAATATTCCCTGGAAACACAGATTTCTCCTCCTTTTTGGGTTTGATGGGTTTTTGCACATACACATTTATCACGAGATGTTCCTGGTCAAGAAAATTTCAGTAACACAGTCACAATGTGTTTTCAGTCGCTGGTAGATCATGCAAATTACAGGACAGCTTTTTGGTGCATTTTTGAGTTACAGAATAGGTTGCAGGGAATCAGACACATGATTTAACATATGTTAGATCCTGCAGACAGATTTGGGCTTAGCAGTAAGCATGTGGCTAGTCTAATTTAGAGGAATTATAAAATTAGGCAGGACTATTTCTAGGATTGGGTAAGTCATTCATTTTTAGACTTGCAGCATTTGAAGAATCTGATCGCTACTTTATTTCTGAAGGATAATTCCCTTCATTTTGTAGCATTAACTAGCTTACACCAATCGGTTCCTCAGCGTGAAAGATAAGTGTCTGCTCAGGACAGCAGTCTGGGCTCCTTAATTCCTCTGAATAATGTCACAGCAGTAGATGCATGGCCAGTAGTGAGACAGAGGTATTTGTAAAGCATGGATCCATGTTTTACACTGTATCTCCTGATACACCTGGCCAGACACCTCACCTGGTTGGCATTGTCTCTGACAGAAAACAACTCTCTTCTGCTGCTGTGGCAAATAGGAGTAGTTTCTGCATTAAGCCATTGACCCCTAATAAACATCTAAACAATCAAGTGGGTCTTGCTTATCCCTTGTAGCATCTTTACTGCCTGGGTGTTTTGCCGGTAAACCTTCTGCTGGCTTCAAAGGGATTGGTATTTTTTTCTACATATTTAAAGTCGTGCATTGCATACACACTGTGTTTATCTAAGAAGCACAGGGAAGGGTAGCACAGCATAAATCTGCCACTATTTCATGGATAACCTTGGATTAACCTTGGATGATATTCCAATTTATACAATTTTACAGGCTGAAATTGCCAAACAAAGACATGATTTTAATAAAAATGTTATTAAATCCTTTTTATGCTTTTTGTCTGTAGAGTATACATTGAAAATAGAATCAGACCACTTTAGCTTAACCTTTTACAAGCCTATACTACAACAGAATAAAAAGGCTTCATCACATGTGGAATTTGGCTTTTATTTATGAAATGGAGTTTAACAGTGAAAAAATCCCACACAATGTAGCATTTTTGCCAGCAAGATATTTTATTACCTTCTCTTGAAGCTCACAATAGAGAAATGACAAGGTGAAAGGGCAACTGATAACCATCTTTACTACAGAATTCTTCAATCATGCTTTATCTTTGGTGGTTTCTTGTAAAAGAGAAGTATCAAAAACTACCATGCAGATTATGAACCTTACTGTGGACTACAGTAAACAGACTGCTACCTTAAATGCAAGTGTTAACAAGTGTCATTTACTATACTTCGCAGAAAAAGTCTGTGCTTTTCTGATTTTTCTTTTCCAGTAGTTGGTTTTTCCTTAGGGGCATCAGGAATAAGTTGTTGCTGGTGTATGAGAAGAAATTATTTTGTTGCTGAGCTCAAGCTCCATTTCACACTGCTACAAGCATTGCCCACTCTTTCTGAATCATAAAGCACGACAACCCCAGTTTCCTAGCATGACGTTTCTCCATGAATAAGGTTTAATTGCCAACGAGAGGTCCATAACTTTTACTCATCAAACATTTTTTCATCAATTACTGCTTCGTGGAATAAACATTTTCTAAGCTTTTAGTCTAACTTCCATTTCAAAATTGCTTCAGGAAAGTAAAAATGTCACAAGTTAATCTATAATAAACCCACAGCTTTGTATGTGACAAGGCATGACAGCTCATTGCTGTAAAGAAACTCTGAACTAGCACGTTCAAAAACACATGCCTGCTAAAAGAACATTAGATTTTCACCACATGCTTATACTGGTTCTATACCATTGCATAATTTTTCTTTTGCTGCTTCTTCTGTTTATATTCTCTAAATATGCCTCCTTCTTTTCTAGATCTTTATTTTCCCAGACTGGCTTCTTGAACAAGCTCTTCCTAACCATAAATTTGCTCTAGCATGAAGAAAGAAGAGGCATGGGCAGGGGAAAAAAATGGTCAAGTGCACTCCCCTAACCGAAATATCTGTCCAACCCAGACTGTGTGATTACCTGATAAAGAAAATATTTGTAAACAAACATCTCAGATTTTTCAAAATGTCAGAAATAGACACGGGGTCTAGCATCAGGCAAGAGTGGTTCAGCATCAGGTAAAAATGCATTAAAGTCATTACATTTAGCACAAGTAGTGCTGATATGTCTGTTGATATTTTTAGTCAAAAACTTATTTTTTCCTAGTGAAGTCTAATAATTTTGGTATGAACCGATTGATCTAAATACAGCTTCTGTAATTCAATAATGTTCATGATAAGAAATTAGGTTTGCCTTTGGCTTTGCTAGACTGATGAGATACAAACTTAGAGTAAATGGAGCCTGTGCATTACTTTTGGCATGGTTTTCTCCTCTCTCACACTGGCAAACCCCACAACAAAATTGAATTGTCAGGGGATTTTTTCATCCACCTGAATGGGATGGGACTGGCAAACCAAAAGTTTGTATAAAAATGCCATAGAAAGAAATGAGGATAATGAATCCGTAATGTCCTAAAAGCAACAGGTTTTTCAATATCCATCTGGGGAAGTTTGAATCTGGGGTTTTAGTGCTCAACAAAGAGATGAATCACCTAAGGATACGTGACAATCAGTTTATCAGCTGGACTAAAAAGATGAATATTCAACAAGGGCAGGCACACATGGTTAAATAACTCTGCTACTGCATGAACATAGGCCCCTGTTATATGCCATGATCTGAGGTTATATAAACACAGACACGCTCAAGCATTTGTTAGGGTTTTTCATTTTTTATAGCATTACTGGAACCTTCCCGAGAGTGCAGAAACAGCATTTGTTGGAGCCTCATTAAAATAAATGACAGTATTGCTACTTCCTCAGATAACTTTGCTCCTGTCTCAGCAAAGGTAGACTGGTTCTATTACTGGGAAACACTCTCTGTTGCCAATTCTGTGGTAGAGGAACAGCATTCTAAATTTAAAAATCCTTTGCTATTGATCCATGTTTATCACATAATACTACACTGGCTTGCATTAAACACCAGAGATACATTTTCATCCCTATGAAGGGAATTAAATGCCCAATTCTTATTATTGTTAATAGTTGTGTGCCTAATGCCCAGTGTGCCTGCCTGCAAACATACCCCCTTAATTGCCTAATGTGCAGTCTTGAGAGAAGCAGATTATTCAGTTTTATGTTTCTGCATTTGTAAATGTACTGAGGAACTGGTGGCTGTGGCACAAAGAACAGATTTGTCAATTTGTTTATTTTCAAAACAGGACGGCACAGGGTCTTTGTTCTAGCAACTCTTGGCTACAGAGCTGTGAAATTCTGAAAAAAAAAAAAAAGAAGCATTTTAACATATGGATTTCTACAGTGTGGGACGGCTTTGCTTTGCACTCAGGACTCTTTCCAATTAAACTGAACGTTAGCTCAGCCCATTTAAAATGCATATAAATTGTGCTTACGGGTTTCCAGTTATGCTTATCCTCCTTCTGAAAGATACCATGAAGGGCATGAGCAGAAATGCAGAAATATTTTAACCCTGAAGTTTACAGCTGAGGTTTTGATTATTGGGTTTTCTCCCTCTGGACGGAAAAATATAGATACTTAAAGACTGTATTTAACACTGTGTTTTTGAAACATTTGAGGGAGTTGTATGGTGAAAAGCGTATATCCTGAACAATTATTGTTGTTCAGCATTACACTAGGGTTAAAACAATTTTGGCTACGTTGAGTAGTCCCCAGAGAACTTCATTAGCTTCAGTGGTACTAAACCTAGTGCCACATTACTTCCCACAATGACAACACGAGAATTCAGTTGTATTAGGTGAAACATACTATTAAGAATCGTATACTTGCAAATACACTCCAAGGTTGGGAATAAATCTGAAAATTTCATGCATATGATTTCATAGTGACTGTATCTATTTTGGAATCCAAGGTTTATTGGAGTCCATAACACAATAAGTCACTGTATCCTTGGTAAAATCTTGTGGCTGAAGTTTTCTCTTTTAAAATAATAAGACATTTCATAGGTTTCTCACAGAAACTGTCTTGAGATTCATTCAGTGCAGATCAATCTGTCCACATTATTCACACATTCCAACCACCTCCACTGTCAGAAGGGAAAAGTGCAGCCCAGAAAAACATCTAAACAAATAAATAAATCTCTTTTCCTGTTCTTTGAGAAAAGCAGAATGATTCCTTCCCAGCGAAGCCTCAGAGAATTAGGTGGCTAATGGAAGAAGGATACATCAGCCAGAAGTCTCAAGGGTAACAGGGATGATGAGTTGCTTCCGCAGAGGCAGGCAGAGCTACATCCTGAAACTTTTGGTGTGTCTGAAATCAGCAACATTCCTGTTCTTTCATCCGGGGGGAGTGTTTTGCACAGAGAAGCCCCCTGGGTGCCTCAAGCCACTTCTCATCAGGCTCTGCCAAGGACAGCAGCTCTTGGCTGTATTCTCTCCAGGCTGTTGCCCCTGGCTGTTGATCTCCATGCAAAAAGGTTCCTCCTGCAGCTCACAGCATCATAGTGTCTCTATGCTGTGATAAGGTAGGGAGGAAACCATTCTTAGCTGCTTCATGTCATCAGGGCTGGGGAAGGGCATAGGTTTACAACTCCTCGTTTTCCCATTTGCTTGAATATTTTTCTCATCTCTCAGATGGGGCAGTAGCACACTGAGAAATAAACCTCTTTGCTCTGCCATATCCCTGTAAGTGATATATCCTCATTAGCAACTGCCTGAGCCAGTCAGTCAAGGTTTTCCCAAATGCTTCTTAGCATCAGCTAAGTCCCATAATATTAATGCCACTGATGTCTGCTACATCTGTATGGGATTTTAGTGAAGAGAGAATGCTATTAGAAGAGATAGTGTGGCTTTCCCTTCATTTGTTCTTACCCTATATTTGTTAAAGCAGAAGCAGTTTTTCAAGTCACACCAATCAAACACAAATATCTAGGACCTAATTTTCACTGTCAGATGCAGAAATCCAGTCCACACAAAGCCAGATGGGTGCCTGGGACTGGTGTAATGGTACCAGGAACATTAGTTCCAAACCAGCTCTCAAAACCAACTCTGTTGTTACTAAGTGAGTTGGCACTTCCTCTTCACTAACCATGGCAGAAAAATCATTATTTTTTCTGGCACTCATTAGAGGCATTGTTACCTTCCTTGTTATGAAGTCCCAGGTTGTCCAGATCCCATAAGACCCATGCAACTCTGGGAATGCTCCAGCTTCATTGGTTCAACTGGAGGGGATTTATGGGTGGGAAAGGGGAAGCATAAGATGAGGCAACATATCTCCCTGTGAAAATAAATTTATTCTGTTGCACAGACAGGAGTGAAGCGACTCAAAGCTCCCTGAGCAAAAGCTGAAGACTCCTCTAAGCTCCCCATACTACTCTACCTCGACAGGATACAAAGTGATAATTTATCCAAACATTGAAGACAGAGTTCCTCGGCTAGCATAAACAGGAGTTTACCCATTGGCTCTGGCCCTCCTGAGAACAAACTCCCATTGACTGATAAGTGATCCTGAGGATAAGGCACTATTGTTGGGCTGTTTCTAAGAGCTGGCCCTCATAAACTAATCCTTTCATGGGTGCCATAGGCACCACATTCTAAAGCACTAAATTCACTTGAGAAATCCCACAATTAGAAGGCAAACTGACTCACCAATTTCGCCTGTAAAGGTCCTATTTTGCCAACCTATATTTAAGAGGGCACGATCTAGGCATGATAAGATTACCAGTGCACAAATAGATGAAGAGGAGGAGGGGCTACCCCAATGTATTTTCAAATCAAATTTACAAAGGAATTCTGTGTGCTCAAGGGCAATTATAGTCACGCAACTGTAGGTGATGGAAACCCATGACTAATAAAAATTAAATTGGCCCAAAATTAATCATATGCAGCGGGACTGATTTGATTCAACCAGATTAGCTGCTAAAATGCCTCGAGAGGGTTGGATTAGCAGAAGATATACCCTTCTATCTTAAGGCTCAGGGAGTAATATCTTACAAAGGCAAATTAACAATAGAATGCATTAGTTAGTCCTCTCTTGATCTCTGCAATGAAGAAGAAAACAAGGAAAAGGTAACTATATGTGTTTGATTGTTCCTGCATTTTCAGTTCTTCCATCAAACTTACTTCAGCAGATGCTGCAATGCATGGTTGATAGCAGACTGAGCAGAAAGCAAGAGATCACTCAGTGGTAAGTACAGCACCTCAAGTTTTGCATCATTTGACAGTAAAAATTGGTCAGTCAGGACAGATTTCTAATATTCAATATAAGAATAAGATTCAGATCAAGGAGATGGGCTAAAACCAGCTGGTCTTTTCAGATTCCCTCCAACCTTCTCTTCCATTATCTGAGCAAGTGGTGGCCAAACAGTCTCATTCATACTAATTTAATTTACAAAGGACCAGGAGACGAAATGGCAAAGCAAAACAACCTTGGATATCCTTACTACCTTATTCCCATCTCTACATATAGGATTAAACATCCAAAGGGTCCTGTTCTGGTTTATCTCTCCATAAAGCATTAGTGGTTCCAAAATATAATAAGTATAACCAAAATGTAAAGGGAAAAAAAATATTCTTCTCAGTTATCTCAGAAAAAAGTAGATATGTTAACTCTTGTATATATAGGCTAAGGATGAGCCTGCACATATCCAATAGCACTTTTAGAGGCTTCCTTCTTCCTCCCAGGCAATGGCATGCAGCTGGATTTCTATCAGAGTAAATGACACTGTACCCTTGGCTAGCTTTAAACATGGAGAAAGCATAACCCTGATATCCCATGGTTTGCTCTTGATTTCTTGTGTTTATTTGTAGGGACCACCATGGCCTCCCTGTATCATGTAAATAAATAATTGGACAGAATAATTCCCTCCTGCAAAATACAGTTCTGATCATTTTTATAGTGGTCTGTATCCATCAGTCATATTCATGTAGTTAATTAGATAAAGTGGGGAAAAACCCCAACCAAATCCCCACGTTTTCTAAAATGCTGCCAAGATGGAAATATTGCACTAAATAAGCAAAATATGCATTTCGTTTTCTCATCAAGTGGATCTAGAACTGAGTAGGAATTTTCCCTTCACCTGATATAGACTAGAACATCATCCCAAATTCCTGCTCACGAAGATCTTTTAGTCCACGCACTTGTACGCCAGAAATGACGCCAGTTCCATAACTCTTTCACTTTCCCTTCTAGAGCATATAAAAATAATTCCTGCAGTTTTCAAGTGCTAGTTAGGACTTGTAACTCTAATGATTTCTTTTGTAATGCAGCTGGCTAGGTTGCACAGTGTCTGGTCACTGTACTCGAAGCTGTTTTTAAATTTGAACCTAACATGAATTGACTGAATTCCAGGGCCTCATTTATCTGAACTCTGATTTATAGTAAATAGAAAATTTCAGGTTTCATTTCCATAATTCCCTGAAGATGCATATTCTACATAAATTTACTTGCCTGTTCTTGTTCTTTTTCATAAACCTAGGAAAAGACAATCTTTCCAAGAATATCTATTGGAAATCTTGGGAAAGAAAATAGAATTGATATGTGTAGATGATTTTTTAATGTTTGGGAGGCATTTAGTTCAAGCAGTAAACACTTATATTTTTATGAATAGTATTATTAAGGAGATTTCATGATATTAAAAAAGCTTCATTATTGTAGCTTTCCTTGAATTCACTATTGAGTCAAATATAGCTGCAAAATCTTCAGTGTCTTTGGTACTTATGCTTGAATCATCTTTTACATTTTTCATAAGTCTCAATCCGAAGAAAGTGAAAAAAAGATTAAGTCCCCATAAAAATTATGTCAATTAAAGTAATCTTTTTTTAATCATCTTTCTATGAAGATCAAAATATATCCAATGTGAGCATAAGCTCTCTCTTCTACCCTTACAGGAATTTTTAGACAAATTTTTAAGCCTTTAGTCACTAATTGAAATATATGTACACTGTTTATGGTACACAACACTAATTACAGAGGATTATAGGGAATTTGGAAGAGGGCTCTGGGCATGACCTAATCCAAACCCACACTCAGAACAAGGTTACTTTTGGGTGGGGTTGCTCAGGACCTTGTCCAGCCAAGCTTTGGGTGTCCATGGGGAGTGAGATTTCACAGCCACTCTGGGATCCTGTCCCAGTGCCACACGACTCTCTCAGTGAAGGATTCTCCCTTTAAGCCTTGCTGCATGGTGCCATAGATGTCTTAGCCTGCTGGCTTGCAAAAGGCCTTCTGCTTGCAATGATGTAGATCTCCTTTTCTCATTTTTCATGCCTAGCTTCAATCCTCTTCATACCAGCTGCTAGGGCAGTGCTTTCCAGAGCCTCTGCCATGGTGCCTTTCTTTTGTTGCTCACAAGCTGCTTCATGCTCTTTCTCTCAAGCACCTGCAAACAGTGAGAGTGTTGTTGTGGCAGGGAGGAGGTTTCTGCTCGTGTGACAGTCACCTCTTTTTCCTCCCCTTCTCCCCTTTTCCCTCCAGCATTTGGATTGCATTAGAGAACCAACAATGTACATCCACAAAGCTCAGCTACCAAGCAGGGCATTGCGCCTGCCAATCATCAAAGCACTCCCCAGGCAGTGCTAATGTTCCTCAGCAGGAGCCACCAGCCAGGAGTTCAAGCAAGGGCTGGAGGAAACTACAGAGTTACTGTGGAAAAATTGCCATAAGGGAATCCTGCTGCACAGGAGGCAGGAAGGTGGTCCTCTGGGGACCCTCATCACTTCTCTTCCCAGCTCGCCCATGAGCAGTTTACCCACCACCTTCTTTCTGTCTGTTTCTCCTTCTCTCACCCTCTTCTTTTTCCCTAGAAATTACTCTGCACACCATCAGCTATGGATGGACCTTGCAAGTGAGCCTGTCTCAATGCACCTCCATGCATGTGAACCTGTCTTAATGCACTTCATGTTGAGAATATTTTAGTCAGAATTTCCCTTTCTGCAACTCATTGCTGTCATCTCTCATCCCTTTTTTGTGCATGAAGAAGAACCGGGCTCCATGCTGCCTCTAATGCTTCCTCAGGTAATGAAAGACTGAAATTAGATACACAAACAAAAATGTAGATTTTTCCCAGTATGTCACATCCTCCAATCTCCTCAGTGTCTTAGCAGCCCTCCTCTGACTCTTTCTATTTTGTCAACAAATCTTTTGAGGTGCCCCTAAACTGGACCCAGCACTCCAAGTGTGGTTTGTCAGTACTGAACAGAAGGGAACATCACTTTATTTAGCCTGCTGAATATATTCTTGCTAATGTAGCCCAGCATATGTTTAGCTTTCTTCCCCTTTAAAGACACAGTGTTGGCACATTTAACACTACCAGGACTACCAGGTCCATTTCTGGAGAGCTGCTGGTACACCAGTAAACACCAGCTGATGTCCATTCATGGGTTTATTCCATCCCAGGCGCAGGATTTTACCTTTGCTTTGTTGAACCTCACAATGTTCCTTACTACCCACTCAGCCAGCTTGTAGAGGTTCCTCCCTGGCAAGCCCTGCCCTGCAGCATGCCAGCTGCATCCCCCAGACTTGTACCATCCATAACTTGCAGAGGACTCATGCATGCCAGCCCATCACCCAGGCTTTTAATGAAGATGATGAACAGGATCAACACCAAGGTCAGATTCCCAGGAACCTCAGACTGCTGCCAATTCAACTTCCTGCCATTAACTACTACTGCACATCCAGACCCTATCTCCTCAGTGAAGTTATGTGGATGTTTTTCCAGGGTATGTCAAAAGGTTCACTAAATTTGAGGCAAACATCCACTGCTCTCCACTTATCCACAGAGCCTGCCATTTCACCACAGAAAGAACTGAGGTTATTCAAGCACAAATTGCTTTCAGTAAACCCTTCCTGGCTTCAGAGCTCTCTCAGGATTTCCCAGCTGCTTTAGCATGGTGTCCTTAACTTAACCACATATTGAAAAAACAGCTGAGATTCCTCATTTTCTATAGTTAATATTCTAGTCTGAGCAATTTTAATGGTATTGTGAAAGCATATAAAGATCATAAAACTTAATGACTTAACATTTCTTAAATTTTCTACCATGACTTTTTAAGATGTATAGCACAGCACTTTCAGAGGGACATCCTCTTTTACAACAGTGGGCTTGTAGTCTGCAAAGCACAGATGCTTTTCTTTTAGTGGCTAAGACTTTGAAATAAGTGAAATCTTAAGGGCCATATCTTTACTTATTTACATCAACTCATGCATTTTAGCTGCAGTGTAACTGTACTAGTTTATGCAGTTTATGCCAAAGGAGGATCTGGGCTCCAGTTTCTATTTCCAGCTCTGTTTTGCTCATGTGAATGCAGCAGTTAATTCAGAACATATGGAAGAGGTGGGGGAGGGAGCTCCTGCTCTCACAGCTCATGCAGCTAGATTGATTTTTGCTAAAACTTAAAAAAAAACCCCACAGCACATACCACGTGTGACAAGTCACCATCCTGCATTTCTGATATGAATTATACTGTATAACAAAGTGTGAGTGTAAAATTTAGTAGCACAGCAGTTATGCCATGCAACACTTCACCTGCCTGGGAGTACAGTTATTTCCATTTTCATAGTAATGGGCCATTGTATCCCAAAATGTGCTGAGAGAAAACACACTAATAGGATTTTATGTGAACACTTGGAGAACAAATTTATACAATGGAACTGGACCAGAATTATTTGATTAAATGCAAACCATTAATGTTGTAAACAATACAAAAAGATAGTAAACCTAAACTGAATGTGAAATAATGAGAGAAAAATGGGCTTTATATTGCTTAAAATGCACAGGTCAGATCATGCAGCTTCCACAATATCTGCTTAGGCAATTTTACAGTAAAAATGAGAGTTTTCTGATACAGCAGAAACAGCTCCATTTGAGTGACTGGGAGAGATGTATTGCAATACTGAGCATGGGCTCTAGGTTGACAAAAGTATTTATAACTCTTATTTACCTCCTTCATTTCCCACCGAAATCAACTGGAAGTATGAATAATGTACAATTTTTAGATCCAAACTATGTGACTTAAATCCCTTTAAAAATGGTCTGGAGTTGGAAGTTTTTTTTTCCCAGAAATGAAAAGAAAGAGTATATCACAAGAGGAAAGGAAAGGACAGCTTATATTTCACAACCCTTGCTTGGATGCAGCCCATTCCCCTGCTTCCACAGATAAAAGAAAGTGTTTAAACAAGCAAGATGGCAAAAGCTAGAAGAGACTGGAGAGCCTACAACATAGGCAAAAATACTGCAAATTAGGAACAAACACAATGAGGACAGCAGTTAAGTGCTTATAAATACCCATTTCCTATGGCAAAGCTGTAATCCAGATTCAAAACTGCTCGTTTGTGTCTTTTACTGAATTTTCATTGCATCTCCAGAGGCAGGAAGGCAGGGAGGAGAGATGCCAAAGCGACACTGTGCCCTGAAGTTTCACTACAGCTCTGTGCAGGGTTGTTTCAAGTGGAGTGCTTGAACTGTAAAGGTGCCAAACACAGTTCCCCTCAGGTACTGCTCGCATTTGTGAGAACTGCAGAAATGTGACCACCTTAGGAAAGATTGCTTTTTTCTTTCTTTTTTCTTTTCTTTTTTTTTTATAAGCACTCTCATTCTAGATTCTAGATTTAGATGCCTGACTTTGGACACTAAACGAGCTTTTAGATGTCAGCTTTCATGCTCAGCTTGAATGGGGTTTTTTTGCAATAATATATTTAGCTGGGTCAAACGTATCCCTGAAGTAATTTGGTCTATTGTGCTTACAGTCGGCTTAACTTCTATTTTTTGTTTATTTCTTCTTTAGTTTACCTTTGTTTTTCTACCCTGTGGCAAATAAACAATCCTTTTATTGAAGATAGCTGGAATTGAATGTGAAGACTCATATGTATTACTCACTGAGGGTGCCTTAGAGCAAAGGGAACTACCTTACTTTTTCTATTCCCTCAGCAACCTCTCTTGTTATAGTACAGAGCATTGTTACTATCATGGCATGACTCAGAGAAACAGCCAAAGAGACATTTTAGCAGACAGGATAAACAGCTTCTGAGGAACTGGGGCCCTATTTCTGTCTTTTATGCATCCTTTTCAACCCCTTACTGAGCTTTCACCAGATGCTCTTTTCAAATCTCATGAGTTATGGGGCTTCCCTACATAAGAGGGAATGCACTTCTATCTTTTTTCTCCAGGAGACCCTGGAACACATAAGATTCAAAGACAACATTCAGCCAGACACAAATTAGTTTGGGGTCATTTTGAGATTTGGCTTGATGACTGAAGGAATTCTGACTGCATTCCCTGCTAAGCCAGGTTGTTCATCTCTCATTTTAAACTCTAGGTGCTTTCAGCAGTGTGGTATGTGCAATGCTTCCTGTCAAGCTGATATGAAAAGACTTTCATATGTGAAAAACATTTAGATACAAAATCACCAGGAAATTT
Organism: Molothrus ater; assembly: GCF_012460135.2. Classification (NCBI taxonomy): domain Eukaryota; kingdom Metazoa; phylum Chordata; class Aves; order Passeriformes; family Icteridae; genus Molothrus; species Molothrus ater. The sequence goes on along the minus strand of NC_050478.2, from coordinate 108,266,503 downwards.
GGAAGATGGAAAAATTCCAGCTTTACAATATCCTCCCAGAAGGATTTGCTGCTAAATTGAGATCTATTTGTTTATTGCTTTTTAACTCTCTGTGGGAGACACAGCACTGGGACAATGAGACATACAGATAATGAGCTGGGCAGAAGAAATGCTGTAAGAAATATCCCCAGCTTCAGGGGTTATAATCTCTCACCTTTTTATTTTTTAACTTATTTTTCCTGTAACTTAAAGAGCACTGAATTTCCAGCCCTTAGGAGATGACTACTACCACTACTACTAGTACTACTACTGCTGCTGCTGCCTGCAGCTACTGCTACCAATTACTATTATTGCTGTTGTTATTGTTATTATTGTTGGTTTTTGTTGTTGTTATGTTTTATCCCATAAGAGGAAGAACTTATGAAAGAAGATTTTCTCTGAGTCTCTTCTTTTGCCCTCATGTCCATCTCATTTCAGGTGCCCCAAAGAAATCTCTGTCTTTTGTGATACTTCTAACTTGAAAAGGATGATACATGCCACAGTCACTTCGGAACTAAGGTCAATCAAATAAGCTTAGTACATCCATAAGTAAATAAACAAAGAAACATGTATAATAGATAGAAAAAGGCTTGAAAGAAAAGAAGACCCTGGAGTAATTTACCTCATTGAGGGAAATCCTATCATTCACCAGCAGGACCTATCATACCAGCAGGAAGAATAATCTGCATAGCAAAAATATGAGTGAGTAATAAAGGTAGGTTTTGAAAATCTAGATCTACTTTGATCATGGGCTGTTGTATTTAAAACACTGTCAGCTACTAAGACTTAAATCATTGCTGGAGAAACTAAAGTATATGTCAGAGCAATTGCATAGGAAAAAGGCTAATTTAGGAAGTCAAGACCATGTGAAATGGAGAAGCTTCACTTGTAAAGGGAAAAACCTCCATTCTTGTCAGCCTCAGAGTATAACCTCAGTCCCATCAGGACCAACTCCCTTAATGCCTTTAATTTAGCAGAAAACATCAGTGTTTAGCTGAGACAATGAGAAAGACACCTGTATAAATTCTATGGAGATGATATAAATTCCCATCTGCCTAGAATTTACAGCCCTAGTATTAGCATGGATATGCAGTATCTTTATGAATCAGAATTTTGCCATGGTTTAATCATGGAAGACAGGGTTAGTCCATGGTTAAAAGTCACTGAGATCCAACAGCAATTAGAAAAGCCAGTGTGGAAGGTTAATAGTGCCCTACTTGGATCTCTAAATTATTTCAAAACTTAAACATAGGGTTCTCTGTCCTCCTCAAAAACACACATCAAACAGATTTCATAAACTTGTTACAGGGCTGGGAAAATCCCTATTCCCTATTCAAATTCCTTTTGGAAGTACTTTAATTTCTGTTTAGCTTCCAGTATCAGAATCTTGTGAAAGCACCCTGCAATATGCATATCTGTAATTCTCTTTTGATTCTAATATTTGTATAAAACCTCAAGTTCTTTACAAATTCAACACTAGTAATCCTAAAATACATCTGAAGTTACAGAGGACAGCAGCTAGCTTAGAAATACAGTGGTATTTTCAGTGGCATTATGACTGCCTTGGGAAGTGAAACCTTTGTTCTTTTTGGACTCAGCAATTTTTTATCTAACTTATCTAATTTCTTATCTAACTTCTCTCTCTCTAACTGAGACTCCAGTGGGTGGTGTATGGTCATCTAATGGCATTCTTTGTACATCTCAAGTTACATGGGAGTATTTGAATGATCACTCAAGTTACTTTTTAAAATGCTGACGTCATGCTTCTCTTCCATGTGACAGCATGTGTAATACTGAAACAGTAATCAGGACCTAACAAGATATTACAAAACCAACCCCTTTCTCTTTTATATTTTTATGAGAAATTGCTTCAACATGCAGTTGTGAAAGATTTTTCCCAGACCTTAATAGATCTATTCCTTAGGCTGCAGCTTTTTGCTCTGTGTTAAAACATTTTCCCAGCATGTCTGAATGAGAAACTCTTCTCTTTTCAGCTATCACAGAAAAAAAATAGCAAGTTTCATTGATGTTAAACTTGGAAAGGGCTAGCAGAAAAGCAGTGCTATGAGTGATTTTTTTCTCTTTTGTCAGATGATAAAACAGAAATACCCCCAAATGACAGAGTCCAAGACCAGACTTCTGATTGTGGCAGTTTCCTCTGAAGAGTCCAATATAAAAATAATGTCATTTTCTTCATGGACCTGTTGTCCCACAATCATGGCAGTCCTTGCAATTGTGAAGATGTCTGTGTTCAGTCAACCCTCCAGACGAAGTTGGCAAAGGAAAGTGTAACTGTTCCTAAGTAACAATTTACACACTGTAGAGTGTGCATTTGTCAGCCAACATATACAGACCATGTGTAGCCGAAGAGCTTTCAGGCTAGGAACGTTTTTGAGTGCTTATGGATAAAACTACACAGCTGTACGTGCCAGGGTAAGCCCAGATGTGGGTCAGCTGCACCATACACAGCAGGGCTCAAGCAAGCATCACCTCTGTGATGCAGGAAATCATCACATGTTCACGGGTTCACACACAAGTAACTGTGTCAATACAATTGCATTCCCATCAGCATTTTTGAATCACATATGCACTGGTTTTGATGCTTCATCTGACTTTGGGAGACACTGCTTTCTCTGGGATATTCAGATACTTGGTCTATCAGGCATTATGTGAATACTAATATTAGTATCACATCTTTGACTCATTCCTCGACTTACTTTATCTCTAACCAACCTAAAAGTTTGTAACTTTATAAGTATATGCCTACACTAATTTGTTCCCTTCAACTCACTCACCCCTGCATGGGGTGCCATTAGCAGCTGAAGCAGCAAACATCACTTTAACGGGGAATAGTTTTTATCAGAGGAGGGCAGACTTCTTATTTACTTCATGCACAGCAGTGCTGCCTGTCCTAATGCTCCCACTTTTATTACTAACAAGAAAGCTTAGGATTGACATTGAAGGTAATGACTGACAGAACGTGCCAAGTTAATACCAATAACTTAGAAGCAGGATATAAGCAGGCTGGCAGGCTCTAGCCTAAAAGGCACACAACTCCTGCTACGAATGGTAATACTCTCTCCCACACAAGGGACCCACGCCCATCATTCTTACATTATGTCTTTCTTGGTTTCTAATTGTACTGGCATTATATGACATTATTCCTTTGCTCCAAAAGCTATATTTTAGATTCTTTGTCTGTCCAGAAGGAACCAGTTGAGAGGTAAATATTCTGGTATTCTCTTTCACTGCTGCCATGACTTCACGAGAGATGCCATGTCAAAGTCACATACAAGCTGTGCTCCAGCCCCAGTTGCCTTCATCTTTCCATCCCCTTTCTACAGTCTGTAGTTGTAGCAAGACTGAAAAGTCTTGGGTGGCAGAATATCTCTTCCTATGTGCTTGTGCAACAAAGAGAAATGGGCTCCTATCCCAGCTGAAATCTCTGGATGCTGTTTTAGACCACAAAATGCTTTTGGATCTTGGCCCAAAACAGATAGCAGCGTACACAGGCCTATAATAGCGCAGCTCTGCCTTGTTCTTTTTCACATGTAGCTGTTTCCTTGACACTAGACCTGATAATTATTGAATGAATGGCCTCTTCCACTCTCAGTCCCCAGTAACCATTATCCTAATTACAGTCAAGCTGGAATCAGGAGAAAAAATCCCACAAAATCAACATCATCAAGTTATACCTTCAGCACACAAAGCTGCAACCACTTAATTCAAGTCTGGGGTGCTGTGTAAATCACCTCAGCATATTCCACCTGTGCTTTGGGTAAAGTACACTCAACTTTTGTAAAAGCTTGAAATGTATAAAACATGTTCATTAGCATGAGGTTATTAGAATGTCAAAATCACAGTTTACTGGTGAGAGGGGTATTTTAAATCATGGCCAGGCAGAGTTTTTTCTTTCAGCAGACAGTAACTCAGAATCCATTAACTTCTGAGGACTTGTATCTTAAAAGAAAGTTAAATGAAAAATGAAGAGTACTATAGTCTGACAGATTTGGATTCATATGGATATTTTAATTTTCCAGCAAGCATAAGAAAATGGTTAGCAGGTTGCATACTTAGGCTTCCATATTCCATATTTGTGGGAGCAGTACAGACCTAGATACAGCACTATTACATGGTTTATTCTGACAACACAATATGTAATGAATGAAAGAACTTGTTACCAAGGAGATAATTGGACTTGAACAGTGAGAATGTCTCAATGTGCCAATTTTCAACATCAGTTTTTCCTTTGCTGGGGCTGTGAATTGTTGCTGGCCACATTTTTATAATAGCAAACTGCTGTCTTTATCTTATTTTTGTATGGCAGATTCCATAGTCTAATATACTGCTCTAAAGGGGATTTTATGCAAAGCTTGACGTGCTATTAAGATTATTAGTAATCTTTAAATAAAAAAAAAATTAAAAAATAAAAAAACCCCACAATTAAAATAAATTGAGCATCAGTAAGGAAGGAGAGTTTGCAGATACATAAAAAAACCCAAAGTAATATTAGTCCAGATATCCTCACAAGAAAAATGGAGAGTGTATAGACAATATTTTGCTGGAGGCAGGAGTGGAATATGTTGATGCCATACACTGAAAGGAATCCTGCCTACCTGTCTGGCCAAACTTCATTACCATGTTATTCTCTAGTCCTATAACTTTAAATTCTATTACCATCTACATACAAATATATTTTTCTAGGCCTCTCTGATACTGACTTTTAGCATATTATCTGTAAATGAAATCTCTTTGACTTTTTTCTTTTTTTTTTTCAAAACCAGCTTCAAAACAACAAACTTCTGAGACATGCATATCACACAGAGTATAACAAATTGATTAAATTGCCTTCTTCTCAGTCTATATCAAAGCACAAATACTACGCATATATGACAATTATTTTTAATCTTTACTGATGTTTGATATTTGGCTGTTCACCATGCAGAGGGGTGTCCCCATTTGCCTTATTGTTCCCTGTCCTACTTGTTGAAGGTGAAGCAATCAATACCACTGTTTTTTTCATTATCAACAGTAGCCTATATCCTACATCTCAGTGTTCCTAAGTTTGTGTATCAATAATTCCTCCCACACATGCAGCATTTGGGAATAACTGAAGGGACCAACCCAAAGGTTTGTCTTTAGTTACTGACTTAAAAATTTTCTTGCACCTTGCTAAAGTTTCTAGTAGTGTATTTTTAAACAGACATTTTAATTAAGTCTATGCATGATCATCTTCCAATACTAGCAGTGCCACCATTTCCTTCCTCAAACGCTCCAACTGCCTCCTTGAAGACTGACAGTCCTTCAGATCCAGGGGACAAAATGTTCCTGCAAGTCTTCCTTAACCAGTTGCAGTCTGAATATGCCATGCTGGTAAATCCTGGTGAAATCAGCAAGATATCCCATCTCCTCCTGGCTGCAGAGGGTAAGCAGTGCTTCCAGGAGCAGCTGCCAGATGGTCTGTGACGAAGCAGCCCCTAGAATAACTTGGAACTCAGGAGCAGCCACATCAGAAGGAGGAGCAGAAGAGGGAAGTCTCAGCCAGTGCACCCCCGTTCACAGTTTGCCCTTTGCTGCTTCTCCCCACGCTGGAGTCATTCATTCACATTACTTTCCAGCCTCTAGGAAGTTGTTCTAAGTTTCTGAAGTCCAATGGTTTTTTATTCTCTTTTTCTGAAGATTCACTGACAGAACTAGATGCAGAACTAGATGCAGAACTAAAGGGGCCTGTCTCTCTGTTCAGAGAAAAACCATCCATACCTTCTTCAAAGTGCCATCATGCCAGAAAAATACATGGATTGCCCAATCTTCTTGAATACTTGTTTCTCATCCAGTTTTTCTCCCCTCCCATAGTTTCAACCAGTTTCTTTTCCCTCCCATAGTTTCACAGATTTTCTCTCTCCTTCCAGTTTCATCTAATAAACCAGTGATACCACAGGATCCTTTTCTAACTACAAGTACATTGTTAATTACAGGAAACAAGGAGATTTACTTTGCAAGCCATCTGTAAATAGCTGTGGCTTTCAACACAGGGGCTGCTCTGTCCTCTCAACAAAGAAAAAGCAAGGATAAGTAGGGAGCATCGTTAGGTTCTCTTATGACAAAGCCCCCATGTGGTAAAGAACAGCATGTAGGGAGAGCACATATAGTCTCTACAGGTTTACAGGAGTCAGAACACCTCTGTGTGCTCTCTGCCCCATGTTTGAGAGTTTGTCCTGTTGGAGTGGGTAAAGAGAGTGGGTATAAAGCTGCTTAACCATTTGGCCTAGTTTGGCTTGATATCCTCTATTGTGTCAATTAGTGGTGGGATGTGCTTGGTGTGGTCTGAATGCAACAGAGGAACCAGAGCTAAGCAGAGACCTCCAACTTTTTTTCTGAGCCTCCTCAGCTCTGTGAAACTGCTCTATTAACACTCAAAAGTGATGCCCACATCTCCTTAGACCTTGACAGCTTCTCTTTATTTTACTTTTAAACTCGTTAAGGGACTAAGTTCCTTGTCAAGATAAAACCTGTTAACTGGGGTCATTCTATCACTGCTTTATTGTCTTGGCTACCCACTAACCTTCAAGAGGCTTCAAAAATGTGTCCTGCTTCTTAGCTATTGAAATTTAACCAGTGAGTCTTTGAGTGATACAGATGGGCAAGACAAAAATATCATATTACTTCTTTATTTTTCTCTCTCCAGATTCACAATAGTGAAACTGAGACAAGAATTTAACTCAGTCTAGTCACTTTATTTTTATATTTGTCTAATGCAGGAACTTCTCCTTTTCATCAGGCCAAGAGAAATAGATTGTTGATGTATTTATGAGAGCGCTGCACACAAAGTGTATTCTGATATCATCTTTCAGATTCACCAAAGAAGATTTGTCATCACTTCTGATGGAATTAAATTGTGGTTGCATCCAAGGCATCGGTTGAGGAATAAAAATGTGGAAATTCATGCAGAAAATACTAGTATCAACATTAGCATGCTGAAGAATGTAATGATGCAGAGACTTTGTACAGACAGAAATACAATATAATCTCTCCAGACAACTCTTATTGTCCTCGTGCAAGTTAAAGGGAGATCAGAGGATTTTATGGTATGGAAGTAACAGTAAAATAAGGGTAGCATAATAAATCCAAATCCAAAATGAAATTTGGGAAAACTTGGGTAATAGTAAATTTAAATGTTTTACTTCATATAATAAATTTATTCTGATTTTAGCAAAGTTTTTTTGTTATCACTAAGGAAAAACAAGCCTCAAAATGGAAATGTGCTCAATTCCTCTCTGATTTCCAATTCCTGGTCAAACTGCACTATTAAAATTTTGGCCAATCAACAAGTATCTCTTCTCCCCTCCCTTTCTGGCCTTCTTTTCCCCCAAACCAGTAATTATGCTGTCAGTTGCCTCCCATTTCTCTCCTAGGTATTTTCTCAAGGCTTGTCCACAGTACAGAAATTTATGATACAAAGAGCTGTGCTGGGCTTCTAAGGATGCTTGTAAAACACTTCACATCCATACGCCAAAGTGCTCCAAGTGGTTTGTATTTCTGCCAAAAAACACTTGGACTTTTCTTGTGTTCAGCAAGGGCTAAACTTGGCTTGAGGCCAGTAGGGACAGCACTAAAGGAGATAGGATGCAGCACTCGTGCTGCAGCCCTACAGAGGCACTCTGTACATTCCCAGAATCCATCCCCTGTCAGAACTACACTGGGAGCTGGGAGATGGCTGCCCAAAGGGCTCTGCAGCTGAAGAGCCTTGGGGATGTAAGCAGAAATGCTCTTATTCAGAGCAGCAGTTGGCAGGGTACCTCTGGATATTACAAATAGTTAGCATTTAAATCAAAGAACTGAGATAAGCTTAATAAGAACCCTTCTAATTATCAGGGTATTAGTAAGGAAGTGAGAAAATGACACAAGTAATAGAAGGGATTGCTTCTGCTCACCCCCTGCCCTGCCTGTCGTCCTTAGCCGTGCATGCAGTGCTCTCCCTACTCTCCTTTCAGTCAGGATCTAGAGAAGCAACATGAAGAAAGGAGGGAGGAGGGAGGAAACTCACATTCAAAATAGCAGCAAAGAGCTCTTCTGCAAAGTGTGTCTGGAGGTACAAAAGATACAGCTGGCAGCTTGCACCGCTTTACTGAAATAATGAGAGTAGAGTTGTACAAACAGCTACCTAAAATGGGCATTATTGTTTTTTTTTATTAGGGACTGGGTGGGAAAGCAAGGACAAGCAGCACTTCCTTGTGCTTTGTTCTTGTCACTTGGCAGCTTTTTTTGTCCTTGAGATATTCTCTCAGGAGGCAAGGAGTACACATGAGTCCAAGTCACTCCAGGATTGGGAGAGGAGGGTGAAGCTCAGCATATCAAGGGGCATGTGTCTGCAGCAAATTTAATTGTTTAAAATAATCTAGAATAATTTTGCCAAGAAAGTGAGATTTAATTGTAGAGAAGAATTAAAACCAAAATTAGAAGGGATTTTAAGTGTCATTACTTGATTCCCTACATAACACATTAGGCACAGGACAGGGAGTCCTGATTTAACCTAATGATGAGCAGACTGACCAGATTTTCAAAGTGAAATAATGTGATTCCTGTGGGGGAAGGAACTGTGTTCAGTCACAGAGATTTGGAGTAAAAAGCAGTGAAAAACTGCTTTTTACTCCAAGAAAAGACAGCCAGCTTCCCTTCTCCCATGCTGTACTGCTCTACCGGTCCTCTACTCCATTTGTGAGAAGCACAGATTCCTCACTGGACAAGCCCCATGACAGCAAGTAACAAACAGTAATGTTGATGGGGAGGCAGCAGTGCTGGGTTTGTTGTGCTGATGAGATTAACTGGAGAGCAGGCAGAGCTGAGCAAGGATCCAGTTTGCCCATCCAACAACTCCCTGTCCAAGAGCTGATGGCTGCATTAAGGGGGACAAGACACACTGGTAGATACCTTTACATTCACACATATCCACAATGTACTCACACAGAATCAGACCCACCTCCTCACAGTGTTGTGCAGGTCACTCCACTATAAAAGCCTTATTTCACTCTCTAATGGATTAATCATATTCAGTGATAACTATCATGAAGTCTCCATCCTGTGTGTGCTGACATCTCATGTCAATCACAACCACCTTGAGACTTTTTCAAAAAGCAAAACTGTTGGGTTTTGGCCAGCCCTCTGACTCAGCATCCTTGCCTGAGGGCACAGGACATCTTCACCTTAACAGCAGCTGGGACATAGTGAGGGGCTCTTCAGCTCTCAGTTCTTTCATTTGAACCAAGGCCTGCTGACCTTGCAGGTTGTGTGTTACCTTAATGAATCATCCTTCAAAGGAAACTTTCCTATTTCTCTTCCCTGGGCTCCCTCTCTCAGATGAGCCTCCCTTCCCAGGTTGTCAATTACCATAGACATTCTCATTTTCTCCAAAATTACTGCCCCTTGTTCTGCCCAGGAGACACCTGTCAAAGTCCTGGACTGGTGGTGGTAAATACCTCCCTCCATATGCTTTACAGACCTTATACTATCTATACTACTTGAGTTGTTGCATAGGATATTTGTACATGTTGGATGATAAGCTTTTCCCAACCAGTAATGAAATTTTTATGTGTTGTTGTTTTCCTCCTCTAGAATCCCTCTTCTGCATATAAGCAATAAAAATACTAAAGCCTCCAAACTGAACTGGGGTAACTTAATATCTAGAAAAGAATAAGGCCAGGCTTGAAATAAGGCTTTCAGTTTCTACAACAGATGTAAAACACATGGGGGACTGATGGGACAAGCTGGAAATATGCTGTGATGGTGAGCTCACAAGTAGGTAGCACCTCTAAGACACATTTGGTATACAATAACACACTAATGCCATCCTAGAAAAATACTACTGGGGTATTTAAAAATGTACTTAGACACTACATTTTGCTGGTTTGTTTTGCCTTCTGTTTGTAAAATCCAGATCTTGCTGCTCTGTTCCCCACAAACACAGTACTTGCTCTTTTTTGCCTGCTCAGGCAAACACTAAAAACAACATCAACAACCAACAACAACAATAATAATAATAATGGTCACAGGAATAACAATAATCATCATTACATTTACCAGTTCAAGACTTAATTACTGTAATCATACCTTTTCTGATCTCACTGAAGTCCATGTTACTTCTATTTGCTTACAAGGATGTCACAGCTTTAATCATACTTGTTTATACCAGTGGTGTAAAACACTGGTGTTCACACCAGCACTGTAAACATTCCTGTTTGAGTACATTTACTTCCCATTTCTTTGCTATACTGATTCCTAAGTCTGCTTCCCACTCTTTTATCTGACTTCAGTATTTAGGCACCACTTACTTTGAGTACTTTATATAAACTTTGTAAATCCAAAACTCACATTATTTTCACTGTGCTTGCCGTAATGCTTCAAACACAGACCAGGTCCAGGCAGGGCTCTCTCAGAGACCACCTCTTTCATTTAAGTTCTGCTGGAGGTTCTTTTAGGCAAAAACATGGACTTGGCTTGCTCAACCAGGGGAAGGGAAGGTTCTGGGGAGACCACAGAGCTGACTTCCAGTACCTAAAGGGGACCTGCAGGAGAGCTGGAGTGGCATATAGTGGGCATGCAGTGATAGGACAAGGGGAAATGGCTTCAAACTGAAAGAAGGTAGGTTTAGATTAGATGGTAGGAAGAATTTTTTTACTGGGAGGTTGGTGAGACACCGGAACTTGTTGTCCAGAGAAGTTGTGGACGTCCTACACCTGGAAGCGTTCAAAGCCGGGTTGGATGGGCCTTTGAGCAGCCTGGTCTAGTGAAAAGTGTCCCTGCGCAGGGCAGGGAGGGTGGAACCAGGTGATCTTTATGGTTTATTCCAACACAAACCACTCTATGGTTCTACGGAAAATGTTGTTCTGCTTCAACAAGAGGAAATGAAAAGCAAACAGAAAAGACCAAAGTTTTAGCCTGCACCAGTTGCTTCCTGACAGATAAGGCTCACCCAAATAAGCTACTGATTTCTCCCACACTTTCAAAAGCAAAATGTCTTAATGAAAATGCCAATGAAGACCAAGCCTGTATTATTTCTCATCCAATTCATCACTGTCACAGAATGGTGCTAATGGATACAGAAGGGGTAAGCAGGAAGAACTCTGTATTTTAAGCTGCATTTTGAATATCACTTGTCATTATAAAAGTTGAAACACTTGCAGTAAACATTTCTTCATATCTGAGATCCAGATGAAAGAGAAGGAAACATAATCAGGACACAGGACATTTCAATGTTCACAGAATCAAGGAATCCAGCTTTGTGAATCTGACCCAGGGATGTGAAAGCATGAGGTTAGAAGAGAAATTAGACCAATCTTTCTATGATGCACTGTAAAATGTCAAACATTAACAGTTTCACTGCACTTCTTGAAATGAAAAAGTTTAGATTCAGAATTCAGACAAAAACTCTCTTCTCATTGTGAATAACAAGGATATCAGTGTAAAGATGCCATATGTTCTTACACCAGAAATGCCTCAGAGACAATCATAATTTTCAAAAATTCTTCCTAATAGACCATTAGAGCAACAACAGCTTACCTCAGCTAACTACAAACTTGTCTGCTCCTTTTTACAAGGGAAACAATATGTTTCTCAGAAAACATTATGCTGTTAGTATAGTTTCCCTGAAGACACTCTGAGGGTCACCATGAAGGATGTTATATTGATACAACTGTCTTTGTAAATGTTTTTGAATCTCTAAGTGTCCCAGGCAAATTCAATATTTGATTAAGAGAGATACTCAGTTATTTGCAATGTTTACTACTGCTTGAGTAAAACAAAAGCCACAACAATTTTGTTGCATGTACTGGAGGACTGCAGAAATGCCTTCCAAGGACACAAGAAAGACCAGTGGTCCTCAGAGAAGCTACAGGCATAGTTTTCATTTTACCATCTATTTTTCAAAAATTTCTCCCACTTTTACTGCTGAAATTAGAAAAAAATAAAAAGGCTGTTTCTTGTAAACTGAAACTTTTCTGATTTAAAAGGATATCTTTCACTTTGGTTTGGATGTTCTCATTAGCACATTTTGCATTGCTATTTTTTACTTATGTTTTAAAATAAAATGTTTAAGGCAAAACCAAATAAACATTTACCAAATATTAAAATATTTAACATTCATCAAACAAAATAATAAGTCAAATTCAGCAGAACTTTCTGCAAGGGTTTACCCATTCTCAAAAAAGCATTTTCCAGCAAAATTTGACAAGCATTCTCAACTCAACATATCTCCATTGCTGCTTTCTGAGCTAGCATCACTGAGAACACCAATTCACACATTATCAAATATTATGAAACCAGAGATGCCCAAAATATCAAGAGAGATTTGGTCAGTCTCCCTTACTCTTCAGCTGGCAGCAGAGGGAATCCAGCCACAATGCATTTGGGATAACAATAGATTTTCAGCAAACTGGGCTGCTGTGCCAAAGCCCTGGAGATCTTCCTGACCGCTGCTGTCACTCCTGCTGCTGAGTGGGTGCCAGGGGGAGGTCAGGGGTGAAGAACACAGCTTGTCCCCTCATCCATCGCAGCAATGAGCCTCCCTCCCCATGGCCACCCTTTGTCCCATCTCTGCCCATCCCAGGGACAGGAGAGGACATTGGCCTGGCCCTATTTTCCCCCTCTGGTAGCATAACCCTGTTTTTGCTATGCAGCTGAGAAGCTGCGAGCTGGCGCTGAGCCAGGTGTGCTGTATTGCTGGGCTTTGGAGGTTTTCACAAGGATGAAAGGAAGCATTTAGGGAGGTTCCAGAAACGATGCTGATGGCTGCCATGCTAATGCTTGTAATGAATTCTAAATTGGTAATGGGACCACTTATGGATAACTAAAGGCTTATTCACTCCTCTGGATATCTGGTGGTTTTTTTTTTCCTTTACTACTCTTTGCTGGATTTAGTGCCACTATTCACTTGGCACTTTCTCTTCTCCATTTATTTCCAGTTCTTTTACTTTTCTACTGTCATTTCTTATGCTGTCCTATTCCTCTAAAATTATAATCTGTCAGGCTTTGCACTTATTCTAGTAGCCTTACTGCAGCAAATCTATGCCCTACTAATCTGTAGGTACTATTGCTAGTTCTCTTTTCCCATATGGGACTTATCACTCAAGTTGCATGATTTTGAAAAAATGAAGTATAGATAATAACATTTCTAGGACAACAAAATTTCATTTTATTACTACTGAAAAAAAAAAAAAGCAAACTTCATTCATACCACCTAGGGATGGGTGATATAATGACAAGTGGTAAAATAATAGGTGGTACAATGACAAAGGATTGCATTAATGGGCAGCAATCATAACTGACACAGACCTGTAGTTTCTGGCTGATGCAGTTTTAAATGATGTTAGTGTTGATTGTGGTGTGTCTTTTTGCCTTAGGACATATGTGTTAAGTATAAAGGTTTGCAGTTAAAATTCTGTGAGGCGCAAGACTCCTCTGGAACATCTATCATGTCAGCAGAACTGCTAAAGTGTAACTCTGGTCAAAAAAAATGACACTATAAAAATTACATCTATCATGTACCCTATTTATTTTCCCTTGGTGATTTCCAGATTAAATCTGCTCAGTTTAAAAATAAAGGAGACTTTTTTTAACCTCCTTTTTATCCGGCCGTCTACATTGCCTGTTCAGCTTCTGCCTAGAAAAAGATGAAACCATGTTCCTTCTATTCCATACATCATTTTCCATCCACTCAGAACAAAAATTCTCCCACTAAAATACACGTTATGTTTACACAGATATGAAATGAATCAGAACAAACTGTGTATCACTCACCTTTCAGATTAAAGTAAAACCTGGGGGTTTTTTCCTAACCAGTAAGACACAAACATGTATAGATGACATGGAGCGATCAAACTTGTCATTTTCACAACAGCAAACTGTAGACTGTTTCCCACTAAATATATACCTAACTCGTGCTACACATTTATGCCTCTCTATATATACAGACACACGGGTATGTGTTATGTATGTAGGCATGCAATATGCACCTGTGTATTTCTACACATACATATTTGGATATGCTTTCAAGCATTGTCCTAATCATAGCCTGTCAATGCTATTTTATATCCCTAAAATACTTGTGCTGATACCTCCCTAAAATGTCCTTCTACAGGAAAATTTGGGAAAAGGACAGTACCAGCCTTTACCAGCACCAAATGACTGCAGCCCTGCACTACTTTGTGTGTGTTGAAAAGCATTAGGATTATTTGTATAATTTCCTACCCCTTTCCTATGTCTCCTATTTACTCACTTATACTTCATTAACTCTCTGTTTTGATATGCTGAATTTTGTCAAACTATGTATCTTTTCTATTTATAAGAGATAATACAGTTACCTAGTCCTTGTTATCTCTCCATAGAATATGAATAATCATGTTATAAAAGGTGTTATACCACCAAATGGATTTGGCTAGTTAGCAGGTATTTTTTCCCAAGGCAAAGGAATCTTATTAGAATAACAAAATAAAATAAACAAAAAGCTACTATAAAGAATGCTGCATTTAAAATACCAGGATTATGGAGAAAGCAAGAAATGCAGGGTAAAAGATGGTATTTCAATAAAAAAATTACTTTGTCTTCAGCATTAATGGCTAGAATGGCAATCAGATTATCTCATTTCATGAATGAAGTATAGCCAAATGTAGGTGAAGCAAAGCAAGGCAAAGGTCCTGCAGGTAAACAGAATATACTTTGTGGAGTGTGCTTCACCATGCTTGAGTTCATTTTGGCCAAAAGTATGTGTGAGCAGTTGGTCAACCTGACCCAGTTTTGGAGGAGTACTTTGCTTGTACCAGATTTCTCCATGACTTTATCTGTGAAATGTCTTTTCTATCAATACTATTTAATGACGTAGATCTGGTGGTGGTTCTTCCCTCCATCACAACCTAGAGGAAAATGACACCATCATCCATTGTCTTGTCCCATCACAACATTATTGCAGGAAGTTATCTGGCCAGGAAATTATTATTATTATTATTATTATTATTATTATTATTATTATTATTATTATTATTAATCTTAAGCACATGTTCTCAATAATGTAACCTATCACATGTACATTTGATCTGTTTTTCATTCCTTTTGCTGGGTTACAATCTTTATTTTCCAGACAAGATTTGGGGTGGAGCCAAGACAACTGAAAAATCACCTAAAGCTCTCAAATGATGACTAATGGGTGGTAGTATTATTCTTCAGACACAAGGGAAGTTTTATGACAGAGGAAAAGCTTGTCTGTGCAGGAGACACAACTCTTTAGGGGTGTCTGCAGGACTATCAATTAAGCTACCACATGAAATAATGGCCTTTAAAAATCTTGCCACTTTCTTCTACAACTGCATGTGATCAATGTTAATCATTTCATTTAATGTAGTGCTGGAAGGTGAAAGGAAGAACAGGAGCTGAGACAGAATTTAAGCCTCAATTTGTCTATATCAGTGGTTGGCTTACAATATGGTCTTAATGTATTTGTGTCAGTTAATAAATTGCTATAAAAATTTACAATAAAATTGAGTTAACGTTGATGGCATATATTTGAAATCTATACTAAGACATATCCTTACACTGTTAAAAATTAAAACTGTATAGGAAATAGTTTAATCATAATGAAAAAGGTCAAGATTTTATAATCTCTTCCCACACCAAATCAAGAAAAAAATTAAGATCTCAAGAATAGTCAGTACAATCCAGCTCAATTTAAACAATTAATCCAACAGTGTAATAAATTTCAACAATGAACTTATTTAAAAGGTTTAAGGGAAACATTCAATTGAAAAATTATTGACTCATGAAATTATTGATTCTGTTGTTTTATAGACAGAGCTTTGTTTTGTAATTTTTTAAACTCTCAATTTCTTGCCAAAACAGAATCTTCCACAGGAAGTGGTTCTGCTTGAAAATCATGCTCAACAAAGACCTCTATGTTTTTCTGCCCAAAACTATCATACACAATATAGTCAAAATAGAGCTTAGAAGTTTGACATGTACAAAAATAAAAAATGCTAAACATTAGTTCTAAAACCCAAACAACAGCTATGGACAACAGAGGAACCAAATCAACTAATTACTGGTCTACATTGTCCAGTGAAATCATGAAATAACCCCAGGTCATGACTGAGGCATTCATCTGGCTCTTCACCTTCAGTGGAATATTTATTAAAAGAAATTGCTCTTCAGAATACATGAAAGTGCCTTTTTCTTCCTTTTTCTGGTGAAACAGGAGCCCATGTGGCTGAAGTATCCGTGCTAGACGTCCTCACCACTCCATACCTTTTCTGCATATCCCCAACACATGCTGTCTTCTGCCATAAATACTCTCTCATAGCTCTTCTCAGCACTCCCTGTTTAAATGCACACCTGCACTGCCGCTCTTCCTTATCCTGTGCTTCTTACCTCTGCTATTGTTTGAACTATCAATAAAAACACAGAGCCGAAACTGCTTTCATTAAAAGCAGGTGCTTTTTTCTAGGGAAAAAAAGAATTATTCCCTTCAAAATGGCTGCTGCTTCCCACTGTCTCCAGCAATACTGATGCTAAGACATGTACAAAGACAGAGGCTTCCTACCCTGAAAGAGGAAAGGGTTTTTGGAATGATGTTCGTAAAAAGGAATTAGATGTTGAAATGTGTATCTGCTCAGATAAGTGTAGTCATAGATTTATCCTGGCTGTACTCCAAGCTAGGGAGTTATGCATGTGCTTTGGCTTGGCAGCCAAAGAGGCAAATTAGAAGAGTGTTAATACACTGTGCTTTTCAGCTTTCTGCTCCAGGTACAGCTCTAGACCAGGCTGACTCATATTTGGGAAACTCAGAAAGAAAGATGAGAGAATAGTAGGAATATCTGGTACAGCTGACCCTCAGCTATGAACAAAAAGATGTCAAGAAACAAGTTCCAGAATTAAAAAAAGCCCCTGATCTGGTAGGAAATTTATGGCAAACCTCACTAAAATGCACTTATTCATAAGCAGCAGCATATTAACATTCATAAGTAGTATCACGTTAATATTCATAAACAGCATCATGTCATCTTAAAGTAATTAAAGGAATTTAAGTGGTGAAATTCTTAGAGTTTTAACATGTTAGCTGTTAGACAACTTAATGATAGCAAGAACTGTGGCCCAGCTTTGATTGTCAAGTTGTGAGATAGTGAAGATCTCACTGCACGTGCAAGTGGAACATTGGTGGGACATGACTTCAGAGGTGACAAACAGCAGCCTCAGAGTGACCTGTCCTCTTAGTAACCTCCAAGGTAGCCCCACAGAGACCCATCTAACATCTAACTTACCTGGGTGGCCCCTAGCTTGATCATCCTCTCCTCTTCCATGGAGATCTGGGAGCCCTTAGATCACTATCCCTCACTTATTCCTTGCACATCCTCTTCTCCTCTGCTACATTAGTTTCCATGGACATAGAGAATAACCAGCAACTCTTTACATATTTGAAGTTTGCAATCATGTCCTTCCCCTGTCTCTTTTCCTTATGGAAAATATCTCATGATGCAGTCTTGCCTGGAACTTGAGGTGTTTCAAAATCTGGATTACATTCATTCTTCTGCTTTTACACCTAGAACTGAACTTAGTCCACTATCTAATACCCTATTTTCATTAAAAATACTGCAGTTTTCCTGCATACCAAGTATGTACAGCAAGATTTCAGTTCTTCCCCTCCACCTTTTTTTTCTTCCTTTGCATAATACATGTAGATTTCATGGTGTTTAAAAAGAAAAGGACTAATTATGTGCAATGGAACTCCAAATACAACTTTCCTTGATTTAAAACTCAGACTTGCATTCTCTAGGAGTGATGTCCCCCTGTGTTGTTGCTAGTTGGGATGCTTAACCTACCTCCTACTTCTAAGATGAAGAGGCAGCCAAAGGTACACCCACTACCTAGATGGAATAGTATGATGAGCAGCTGTAAGCATTGCTCAGTTTAATCCTCTTGACCTAAGGCTGTCACTATATCACTGCAGTTACACCTAGCTAAATAAAGCACATTGCAGCAGCTTAGTTTATTTTTCCCAGACCAGAACTGGGTGCAAGTTGGTTTACCAAGCATTGAAAGTAAAGACTAAGAGGTAGTTAAGAGGAAATGTGGGTATAAGCCTTACCTTTTATCTTTTTCCTGCTTTTCTGTGTTCTGTGAATGAATGCATGAATGCATGAATGAATGAATGAATGAATGCCTACAGTTGAGTAGTTTTTACCAAGTGTGCTGATCATAAGCTCTTTGACAGGAAAGATTTTGCTTTTACTGTGTATAAGTAGATCCATAATGCCAACAATGTTGAGAATACAGAGTTATGGGACTCCAAGGCTTCATCTTCTGTGATGGGTGAGGGAAAACAAACCTGTCACTTAATGGATATCCTAGCAGGATCTAAAGCACAGTTTGTCATGCAACCATACCAACACACTTGGATTTTCTGTGCCAGACACTTAAAAGAAGCCTGGGCTAGTTTGTATGTAGTCCATAAATATCAGATTTCGCAGGAAATTCATAAACATCTTTCTGAGAGCTACTTGCCAATGTGGTTTTGAATAATACAAACAACTCAGGTTAAGCACATCAGATGCAAAAACCTTCATGGTAGAGGGATAATGGTGTGATTTGAGAGCAGTCTCAGTGCTGATTCAGAGCTGTATGCAGTATGCAGCATCACTGGGTAGGCCACAGAAGCAGATTAGCTGCTAGAGGCACCATGCTCCCCTCTCTGGCTAACACACAAAACTGAGACTGTCTAATTCAAGAAATTGAGCCCTTCCATCCTCTCAGAAACCTTTCCTAGAGATTGTACATCTTATGTTTCCCACTGACAACAGATTACCTACTCAAGTCCCCTTCCTTCATGTAATATTAGAACTTTTCAGGGCATGAAGACATATAAATGCATCATTAGAAAGAAAAATAAGATAGAAAGAAAAAGTTATTATGCACACCTACCTGATCTCCAAACACTAACAGTTTTGGCTTTACACTTTTCTTTTCCCAGAAAAACACAAAATTCAGTTTTTACAGTTGCTTCTGTGGGTGGAAGGATGCAAAAACATGAGTGAACACTGGCTTTCTAACAAATGTTCTTGAGACTGGGTGTGCTTTAATCTCTTTTAGGAGTTAGACATTCTCCTAAATTTTACTTTGTTGTTGAGCAATTCATGTTTTCTTCAGTACAAGATGAAATGATGGTAAAGTCTAAAAGCAAAAGCAATGTACAGAAAAAAATAGTCTTTAGAGCTGAGTTTTCCTGCCTCAGCCATCTTGAGGGATGCTGTTTTATTTGCCTTTTTAATGTATTAAATCTTAAAGGGTTATTATTACTAGTAGCATTATAAACATGACAACTTCTCTGTAGTGCAGTTTTATTAGTAGAAAATGTGAAGATGGTTTTGGCAATGGTTGAGCAGCATGTGACTGGACAACCAGTACAGAGATATGAGATATTGGCAGCAGCCAGAACAGCAAAATGGCCACTGAAGCATCAATGATAAAAAATGTCTAAGCAAATAGATCTTCCAGGAATCAATCATTAAGTTCAGGCATTAAAAAATCAACAATTCAAGAAAAATGTCTGCATTTGATATTTTTCAAAGGAAATCTTATTGCTGCTCTGTTTAGAAATTAATTTCTGCATTGAAAAACAGGACTTGTGAAACTTGATGAGAGAGGATTTCTTCTGATCATATTATGGACCATGTGAGAATATACTGGAAGTAGAAAGGAGAATAATTTTACTGTTCATCCTGCCTCAAGTTTAGAAGGAAAGAGTATCTATTTTTGATCCAGTTGTTTGATGTTTACAACTAATATTTTTATAATGTTGTACTGCATGACAGAAAACTAGAAGAGATGTGAGACTGTGTGCTTGTACAGAGGCGATATTGGCTCATTTTTTAAGACAAATCCTGTGACTTAATTACCTTTACAACTTTAAAAAGTAACACAAAATGACAGGAGTTTCTAGACTCTACATCTCTCTCCTTCAGACCATGCTTTCCACACCATGGCTCCAGCTTAAACATTTACATTTGCTGCATGCATGCCAACAAAATCCCTGACAAGTCTGGGGATGAGATGGGAAGAATGATTCAAAGGGAGACTTCAGTGTTTTGAAGGTGCTAGTATTTACTGTTAGCTTCTCAATTAGAAAAAGACATATTTCAGTCAAATTGTGAAAATAAATTTAATTGTTTTGTCATTATAAAATTTGTTTCTCCTCTATGATGGAAACCTGTCCATTATTCCAGTCCTGTGAACAAAGGGAAGCAGGAATTTTGAAATCTTTTACACTTGCATTAAATAGCAGGTATGTGGAGTCAAGATGGAAGAGATACTGAAGATCTAACAGGCTCACATGTAACTTAAAGAGCTGAGATTAAAGTGGCCTATTTAACATAAATTTTACAACAAAGTAATACAAAATTGTAGGAGAGGTTTTCAAGATTCTTTATGAGCGTTCTTCTGTATTTATTCACTTAGCCACCAAAAGCTTTTTATACAGATTTATATGTAAGTTATTTTTTTAAATAAAAATTTTTATGGCAGTTCCAAGTTGTCTGGTTTTATTTAAACCTCATCAGAGTGTTCCAAAAATAACTGTAATGTAAGTACTTATCAGAACTCCAACAACATAAGTCAACATTTATTTCAAGTACTATGTAATAGTGGACTGCTGGAAAGGCCTGTATTAAGTCTTATCATTACTCTAACTTTTCTAAAATTTGGGATTTATGAAATTTGAGAATACACAGGACATCATCTACTCAATTTACAAAGCCTCCTTTTCTTGGCTGTCTTAACAGGTTCATTAAACCATAACATCCTGTAGTATCAGTCTTAACAGGTCAAATCTTATCAGGCCAGAGCTACTCTTGAAAATAGAATCAATACAGTCCCTGCTCACCATCCTTCTTGAAGATGAAGAATAACTTCCTACCTTCACTCCCCCTGTGCAGTATAAAGATTCTTCTTTGTTTACACAGTGCTCAGAACAAAAAGGCTCTAAACTCAGCAAGAGCCTGGTAAGCAGTGTCAGTAATAAAGGCATGTCAAAAGGCATTTTGGAAAGTTCATTATTAAGCTGCACTTGTGTTCCAACTTCCGTGGAAATTTTGTATAGTCTTTTTTAACTTTTGGATATAAAGAAGAGGAAGGAGGGGAAATCAGCCCACAATTTTATTTGTTGTTTTATCTAACGCTGAGATATTTTGGTTTAAGTATCTTGAGATTTCACTGCATTACGAATACAGTATAGGAAATACAGAAAGACAGAGAAAAAACTGCAGAGAAGAAAACAATGAGAGAGAGTGAACACAGAATATTTACTGAACATGAGCTTTTTTTCCTATTAAATTGTGACCAATTTTCAGACTTGAATCAGACCGAAGAACTAATTTTGCTGTAAACACATAGATACACAGACAGCATAAAGTGAGG
The DNA here is from genome assembly GCF_012460135.2 of Molothrus ater. Taxonomy (NCBI): domain Eukaryota; kingdom Metazoa; phylum Chordata; class Aves; order Passeriformes; family Icteridae; genus Molothrus; species Molothrus ater. Next base: position 108,245,044 of record NC_050478.2, on the reverse strand, counting down.
CGATGACTTCTTTCCTTGAAGTATGCTCAGACTAAATAAAGTTCAGTTTGGTAACACTAGAACAGTACAAGAAAGCTTATACTTTTCCCTTGAAGAATTAAGCAGTTCAAAAAAACACTCCAGGAGGCCTGAAGAGACCCCCAAGTCTACATACTAAAATAAACATCTCCATTAACGTTTTCATTTCTATTTCTTAATCTAAGAGGCAAGGTTGGAGGAAAGGCTGGAGGCTAGAACATTATGTCTCATTCAGGTTTACAGCATCTACAACATGAAGATTCCATCTTTGGAAATGCACAAAAAAAGATAGGTTTTTCCCCGGTTTCTTTTTTCAACCTGTTAATGAAAAGTTGTCCCAGTTTGAGACAAATTTTGGGAGGAAACTGTTTTTTTTTTCTCACGGAATGAGATCGCAGATTTGCATCACTGCAAATTATTGTTTGAATGTGAATAAGTCCTCTTGAAAAAAACCCCAACATTTTAGCTAAGCAGCTTGTTCAGTTTTGCTCCACACCTTGCTTGTAACACTACTTAACCTTGGTTTTAATGCAAAGCTAGAATATATTGCCTACTTTTATCAAAAGCCAAAAATAACACAGTACTCTGTATTTTTCTGTGCAAATATTGTTAAAGCTGGGGGATGAAGGGAAATAAAACTGACCTGAACAGAATGAAAAATTGTGCTGCAATTAAAAAGACTCTGCTGTGGTAGAGAAAGAAAATATGAAAAGGAAAAAATACAGCCGCATGTAAGAAATAAACAGCAATTAGTGAATGAGACTATTGCTGCTTAAAATTGGTATTTAAAACTTGGAAGAAGATCAAGCAACTTTCTTGTAGCATTCCTACATTAACATGTACAATGAAACCTCATATCAGCAAATTGCAGCATAAAGACGTTAACGTGTTATGCTACCATAAAATAGCATGAAAAAGTCTTAGAGGGGAAAAGAAAGGAATCTGGGGGAGAAAGGTTTCTACAGTTACACAAAATTATTTATTTTGCCTCGTGTGTATTTGGCAATGAAGATTTAAAACTTAACAATGACAAGGACTGTTAGTATTGCAGCTTATGTTCTAAGCAGAGGTATTTATATTACTTAGGTTTCTTCTTCCTAATGTTAGAACTCTGTTATTACATAGAGAGAGACAAACAAATCCTGTAGAATAACAATATGTTTCCTTAAAAAGTGTATTTCTGGTAAAACAAGAATGCTCCTCTAAGTGTACTTTATTGACTTTTAAAATGTTCAAAGTGCTATCTGTTTTGGAGGTAGAAGTTATATTAATATTAATCTAAAATCGTCCTAATATTTCTTTTGCTTAAAACAACAAAAGTTGGAAGAGTTCGGTTACTGTAATGCATAATAATACACCTGTCTTCAAAACATCTTTCAAAAATGTTATTCTTTGAGCTGGCAAAGCCACCACTCTCTCTGGAAATTGTTTCAAACCCCATCCTACGTGAAGGCCTGCTGTGGCTGACATTTATGTGATTTCCTTCATGGACATTGTAGAGAGGTCACAGACCAAAATCCAAGTGTTTGTTTTTCATTCCTAATAGCAGAAAGATTTTAAACATGAAGCAATCACTCTCTTCTTCAAGAAAGGTAATTTATCTCTTCCCTTAGCACAGTCAGATCCTGGAGACTTGCCACTTCAATTCTCTGAGATTTTATAACCCACACTACAATATTCAAATAAAATTTTATTGTATTGTGAAAAGGGGAGGGAAGAAGAAAAACTGTGTTAGCACTGATTGAAGTTGAAACTTCAATCTGTGAAGGTCAGGGAATTCAAAATAGCTTCTTATATTATCTTTATTCAGCTTCAGTGTGTGAACATGTAAAAGTTTTTTTTAAGACATCTGTGTGTGCATGGAACAAAATACTATTTAAAGTAGTCTGAAAATAAACTAATTCCAAGGTGATCAGGATTTCACTTTCAAAAAAAAATTGTGTAAAATGTGATTTACTTTTCTTTATAGCTCATTATAGTAAAGCTGTGGGTTCCTTGCCCATGTTGTTTGATAGGGAAAGTTGGTGGTGCCCAAAATAACTGACTCAGGAAAACTTAAACTTGTTACCAAAGGTATTAACAGTATGATTTCCAGTAAAGCCTGTAGAAGCCAAGATTGTGAAATCCAGACAACTTATTTAAAATGCACCCTTTTCAAGTGTCAGCCATCAATTTAAAAGGCAGCTAAACTGTCTATTAAGTCATCAAAGCAAATCAAATGCCTACTGTCTTAGCATTTCCAGTGTTTTCCCTAAAATTAAACTTTTGTACGTTCTTTAAAGACAACAGTAATCATGTCATTGCTTTTGGACATAATGTCCAAAGCTGAGCATGTTTTAAAAATTAATCCTATTATTTTGTCAGACATCTCTCTCCTTTCATCAGTTGAAAAAACAGCCTCCTGTAGAGAGTCAAATCTTTTTTTTTTATCATTTCAGTGCTAGCTACAATTATCTTTGTTATTTTAAAGAACTTACCCTCTTACTGAAGAGACCTGAAGAAAAAAAGTCTTCAGTTAAAAGGACACCTACTGTCAGCATTGTTAGTCTTTTATGAAAATTGCCTCATGTCGTGCCTTTTCAATTTAATTTTTTTTTTTGTGAATACAGTATGTAATTCATACACACACATGTGAGTGACTGGATCACTGAATAACAAATATTAGACTTTTTTCTGCTGTAAACAAATTGATTGCCTATAGCAACATGTCGCTTCTAGGCTGATTAAGAAAAAAATAACTACAGGAATCTTTAACACAGAAACTTCAACACCAGCCAGCTGTCCAAGTCTAATCACCTTGGCTGCATTTGTTTAATAATGTAGGAGAGAGCTCCTCATGCTCCATTTGCTCAGAATGTAAGAGATACTTTCAATGGAGTTGAATGAAAATTAGGCTGAATTTAAGGAATTAGGATAAATCCTGGCCATAGAGGATTAAGGCAAGTGAAGGAGCATCTAAAGGGCAACTAAAGTGCAGTACAGTAGAGGGCATGCTGTTAATTCCCTGCAGCTGGGGCTGGAGAAATGGCAAATTCTCAGGTTGTGACCAGTTTAAGAAAGAAATTCAATAGAAGTCCATGGACCCACTCCTAGCAGTAAATGTTAACTTGAGCTTCACCAAGGAGAAGCAGAGTTCAAATGTGACCATTTGAGCATATGCTCAAAATATTCACCTCTTTTTTGTTGTTGTTGTTGTTGTTGTTGTTGTTGTTGTTGTTGTTGTTGTATGGTGACCTGTGGATTTTATTAGCCAGTTCATCCTAAGAGTAGGCTTCTTCTGTGAGTCAAAGAAACTGATATCTCAGTGCCTAATTTCCAGGGCATTTAAAATTTCTGATTTTTTTTTTCTCTATACAGTGCCTGATTTAACACATAAGGAAAAATTAAAGCTTTTATAATAAAGTATTACCAATTGAAAAAATTTGGTCATAAAGGTACCAGTGTAATGGAGGTGCAGATTCTCTTACCCAACCCTGAGACCTTCCCAGCTTCATGGATATTAATTTTTATGGTGATTACAGGAGTAGTTTTGTTATTTCCATGTTTGAACTGTTGGCAAGACACTTAAAAAGACATTGCTTAATGCCTTTAGTATAACACAAATAATTTTTTTTTTTTTGCTTTTTGGGAATTTATTTTAAGATTTATTTGCTCTATAAGGACTAATATCTTCATCTCTTTTCCATGCACTTCTCCACCAATAAAGGGTAACAGAACTAACTGTTACATGGTTAGAGATCTATAAAACTATTATGGTTGTGTGGATAGATGACTGTATTGGCTGGCCAGAGTTCTATTTCTGATTCTTCTATCCAACACAAACAGAGAGTAAATGGGTTTGGTTTCTTTTTTTTTTAAGTGAGCTCTTTTTTGGGGGGAGGGGAGGGGGGGGAAGAAACGTTTGGTTTTGGTCTTTGTTTTATTTTATTTTGGATTTAGATGAATCATTACCTGGGTGGAGTGCCTCATGGTAACAGTATTATTATTTCATTTCTGTTTGGTTTGAAACAAACAAAATCCTTCATTTCCTTCATTGATATCATATTCAATATTTTGCATTAGGTGTTTTCTTCAAGCCCAGCATAATATCAAGAAAATGAATGCTGTCCTTCAGTTGACACTGGCAATATTTAAATTTTTTGCTAGGATTGTGCAAAGCGTTCTTAAACTGTATTGGCACCATACTCCATCATGACTTCATATAGCTAGGATAATGTACATTATTTTGCACTAAACACTGTCATAATTCTAGTCAATGGGATTTTGCCTTGTAACAGCACTTAATTGGTGTAAAACCACACTAACTCCAAGTGCTTAAATGATCTCACTAAGTGGCATTGAGGTTAATTTTAATCTTGATTCTGTACTTCTGTGGTTTATGGGGCTGTGCCCAGTTTTTAGAAAAGAATGAGCCAGGGGAGAGCCACAGCAGTCAATAAAATAAACTTTCTCAGTACTACAATAATACTTCCTGGTCCAGGTTTTAGCAAACTATAGTGGGTAAAAATCATCTGAAGAAATGCTTCACATACACCTTTCTGAGGCTGCACCTGTAATTGACCATACACAAGATGGTCACTTAAAAACCATGAATCAGTTTCAGCACAGCAATTTAGCAACATCAAACCCAAGTGGGTCTGTGTCACTTTAGGCACCAGCTTAGAGTAGTCTCACTGTAATGAGACTATTTAATGTTAACTTTTTTTTCAAATGTGCCCCTCTGTAGTCTGAGGAAATGCACCATGGTACAATGTTCCACCACATGCCTTTATCCTACATCTTTGGGTTCTCAGTGCAGGATAGTCCCTGAAGAAAAGAATTTCAAACTTTGACTCAGACCAACACTCTCCTTGTTTTTTTGATATCCATTACTTTTGCCATTTCTGTTTTTTAATTGCTTTCAGGACACTTGACAAAATCTTGAATAATGCTATGAATATAAATCTTATTTATACAAATAGGCTGTGCCTTTGCAACAAGAATTATATAGCACATGGATACCACTGTGCAGTATTGTGCACCTTCAGATGTCATGGCTCATGGAAGAGGAGAACAAGCTCCCTATGAATTGCATTGTACAGCTGCATTTCCAATACCATGACTTGTAGAGGGATGTACATGACTAACCTTTACAAGGTTTCAAGCCTTCATCTTTCAAAATCTCCATATACAGGACAAAATATTTTTTCATGTTGCCACAGGGCCTCATCAGTTATTAAGGAAGGTCCCCTAATATTAATGTGAAAACATCAACATGAGCAGGAACTGGGGTTCATCTTTAACAGTGTTCAAAGGAAAATCTGTTCTCTGGATAATCTAGATATTAATGTCGCTAAGAATTCACACCTCACTAGGGAATATCTGATTTATTTTCAGTTCCCCAGCATATGGTGCTTTCTCTGTGTTCCACAGACAGCAAAAAATAATAGTTTGGCTTAATTTCGCTCAGTTTAAAATTGGAAAATGCTTTTGGCCCACTTATGGTTAAATGTTGTATTTTTCCCAAGGATATGTGGAAAGAACTGTTTTATTCAGAAGGAAGGAAAGGAGGATTAAGTGACTGCTGTGGGAAGGTCCTTTAGCCAATGCTTGAAAAGGTTCTCCCCACAGTGACAGCAGCAAAGCTTGGGGCCATCCTGCCCAGCCTTTGCTGAAGAATTCCATTGGGATAATTTTCCATTAATTTTCTTTATTCTGACCCTTCCTGACTCTTTTTATCCAGTTTGATCCCTTGGTCCTAGCGTAAGAATCTATTTGCTTCTCAGTTGTCTCTTTATGGCTTTCTTAGAGCCAATATAATAATCCCCCAAACAGATCTTTTCTTATTTCTTTTCCTGTACAGATGTCTGCTTCTCAATGGAGAAAAGGTATCCCCTTTATGAAAGCAGCAGCATGAAAGAAACATCCCAGCAACTTGGAGACCCCTCTCCATAATATCAGTGCCAACAACATAAAACAATCCTTTTCTCCCTTCCCACTACCCCCTCAGTTTTTGGGGAGCCATTCCCAGCTATTCTTCTACCTTAGCCTTTCACTTGACATCCCTTGAGAGGCTGAACTATGTTGGAAATAATTTTCTTCTTCCTAAAGCTTCTGTGACAGCGTAACAGCAGCTGGCTGTTCAACCAGGAATGTGTTAGACTGGGGGCTAGGCAAAAAAAAAAAAAAAAAAAAAAAAAAAAAACAACAACAACAACAAAAACCCTTAAAAAACAGCCCTCAATTTGAGGGTTGCTACTACCCTTAAAGCTGTTTTTGCTTTTTAGGATGTTACCCAGAGACAAGCCTTTCCTGACAGATAGAAGGATCTTACTCAAAACAGACAATGGATAAACTGGAAAGATGAACAAGGGTGCTCTTTATCATGATCATAAAAGATCATGATCATATAAAAGATCATGATCTTTTCCTCATCTTACTCTCAACCATAGATACAGTCTAGATGCTGGAAGAGTAAAGGTAAATGCCAAATATCTGAACAAGCACAGGAGATTTTTTCTTCATTGGAGTCTTTGCCCTTAGTTTTCAGTTCCTTTTTATTATACCTACAAATTATTAGCAAATACACTGTAAAATTAATAGCATTTTGCAATAGCTGTATAAGGCCAAGCAATTTTCAATGTCCTACATGTCTGAATTTTCTCTGTAATGTGATTTTTGGTTGTTTATGTTATGGAGCAGATCACCTTGAGTGCCACCATGCAGCACACACAGGACAACCAGGAGATCAGGCCCAGCCAGCCTGAGTTCATGAAAGCCACGTGCTGCTTGACTGGCCTGATCTCCTGTTCATGACAGTGTGACCCACTTAGTGGATGAGTGGAAGGCTGCAGATGTTGTCTACCTTGACTTTAGGAAAGCCTCTGACACTGATTACCACAGTATTCTCCTGGAGAAACTGCCTGCTCATGGCTTGGGTGCAGTGCTCACTGGGTAAAAACCCAAGAATTGTCCAGACAGCCAGGCCCAGGGAGTGGTGGTGAATGGAGTTACATCCAGCTGGCAGCTGGACTCAGAGTTGGGGCCAGTCCTGTTTAATATCTTTATCAGGACTGAGTGAATTCTCAGTCAGACTTAAACAATTCTATGATTCTATTAAAATACTGTCTCTGGCAGCAAAAGTATTGCCAGACTTTTTTTTCCCTAGCACTCCTCGAGAAGAGCCAGTACTGTGAGTAGAGGTGTCGAGTCATTATATGGATGTGTATGGAAAGTGAGAAAACGCCACTGAAAGAATTAACCATTTCCAAAAGTTCTATGTTGCTCGAGTCCAGGCTGAAGTTCATGGTGTTTACACAGTGCCCTGACTCTAGGAAAGTAACAGCGCTGAGAAGGAACAGATGTAAAGCAAAGCAATATGCATAAACAAATCTCCAAACCAACCCAAGGCCTGTAATTTTCTGCATACAATGCAAAGTTACAGCCAAGGATAGTATCAATTGTGGTTTTGATGGATAACTAAACAGTACATAATTCTTTGGTTTGACTCAACTAAGATCCAGACTCCTCACAACTGTGGTACACTCATCATCGTAAGTCCTCTTCTGTTTTTCTCATCCTTCAGTTCTTTTGTTGCAATTTCTTAGCCATTGACACAAGGACTCATATTTGGAGGGATTTCATCACTAGTTCTGAATGCCTTGTATATGTTTACAATTTACTGACTCATCTCCAGGTGGGATTAGACATTCTTCACTTCAGAAGCTTAAGATATGCTCAAGCAGAATCAAAAGGGACATGGCTGCTTTAATGGATATGGAAACTCAACATTATTTATCAGCACTCCTGGCTTCCCAAGGATATTTATTTGCAAAGGCAATCTGGTGATGACTCCAAATCAGTGTCAGGAGAGAATACGGAGAGATATAAAGCGATGAGCGTGGGATGGAAGTGGAAGACTGCCAGGAATGGAACTGCAAAGAATGTATTTACAAAAGCTTCAGCGCAAAGGAAAATGAGGGTTCTTCCTGGCCCAAGAGCAAATGCTGAAGGGTGTGTTTCTCAGCAAAGGATATTATTCTGGGAAACTGGTTCTGATGGGGAGTCATCTAGTAACCAGAGCAAGGGTGTGATGCAAGGGTTAATATGATCACTGTATCTGCTAACATGGGAGCACTGAGTAGGAGTCTGGTACATGTATTACTTCTGTTTTTCAAATTACTACAGCTGGTGGCAAAATACAGCATGCAGTTCTAGTACCAGCATTTCAAGCAGCATGTTAGAAAATTAGAGGGTCAGGGGAGAACTGGAACATTTATTAAATTATTGAGAAGTATTTATTTAATGAAATACTCAAAGACTTTGATTTAGTTAGCTTAATGAGGAAAAGCTTCATCTTATCAAAGGTAACTGGTCTGTTCCAATACAGTGAAAAGACACATGAAAAAGTTAACTCTTTCAGTGCTGAAAAAGTAACAAGAGTGAATGACTAGAAATTACAAAAGTCAGATAAATGTAGCTTACTCATTACTTCCCTGGAAGGGTTTAAGGCCAGGTTGGATGGAGCTCTGAGCAATCTGGTCTAGTGAAAGGCATCCCTGACCACTACAATGGTGTTGAAACTAGATGACCTTTAATGTCCCTTCCAACCTAAACCATTCTATGATTCTATGACATTAGCCTGTGACATTTTTAAAGAGAAGGGTAACCATCCACTTAGTACAGGCAACATCAGCAATTTTTAAATGAAAATGGGAATTTTTTTGTAGAAAATAGTAAGTGTCTAATTAGGCAGTAACTTCTGCTTTGTTTCCAAACTAACAATTTTAAGGCAAATCACTAGCATGCGTATAGAATGCCTGAAAACAAATCCTGTGACAACAAATACTGAAAATAAATACATTTTCAGTATTTATTTTTCTCCAAAAACTATTCTTGGCTATGCAACAGCCGTGGTACAACGTAGGTACCACAGCAGTACCACAAAGCTCAGTGCCGGATGCAAAATCCTTCTGCAAATCAAAGTGAACACTTGGGTGTTTAGTCTGTGCTGAGCTCCCTGCTGTTGCCTGCAGCTCAGGAACTGTGAGCAGACGAGGCTGCAGCAGCAGCTCATAGTGCACCCTCTCCACAGTGGTTCAAAGAAAGGCCTAGGTGGAAAAAGTGTCTCTCCCTGACTTGTGAAATAAGACTTCTCACAGAAGAACTGCATTTCACTAGGAAAATATAACTAGCAAGACTTGCCACTCCAAATCAAGTTCCTATGTCTGCCTCAAAAACATCCCCTTGCTCTGCACAAGTTCTCTGCCTTGTTAGGAAAACTACTATGTAATAATTTTGAGCCTGTGCTTTGATGAAGTCAAAATAAATTATTAAAACGGCCCCTTCTGACTTCAGAAAATATAAAAAAACAATGAATATTATCCATTAGCAGCAGATAAAAAGAGATTTTAAAGCTGAAGAACTAAAGTCACAGAGTTTTTGATTAGCTAGTTAGTTGTTTTCCGAATCTGCACGTGTATTGACCTGTGATCTTTAAAAAAAAAATAAATTAGAGCTACAGTTAAAAAAAAAAAATTAAGTTCTTAACTTCAACTCCTAAATACTTTCTTTAAGACTCTGGGAAAAAAAAACCAGACCAACTTTCAAAGTTGACAAGCCCTTAGGAACTCCCACTGATCCTGAGGTGAGAAGCAGCAGAGGGGTGTTTATAAGCAGGAGAACACAGATTTAGGCTTTTGACAAAGGAGCCCTGTCCCATCTTGCCATGACAGTTGTTAACACCCTAATTCAAAGAACCCTCTCACTCTGCAGCCTCAGAGTCCACCTCAGAGTCACCGTGCCATTTCCTAATCCACTGCCTGGCAGCTACCGGGGGCACCGCTCAGCTCTGCAGCTCGTGTCGCTGTTGAAGCATCTGAACCAACACACTGGTGAAGAGGGGGACAAGCACATGTTCCCCTCAGCTCTGAGGATGGAGACCTCTTGGGAAGAGATAAAGTGGGGGCAGCTGTCAACAGTAGCAAATCATGGTGCCACAGGAAAAAGCCCTTTTTTTTTGTCTTTTGGTTTGGTTTTGTTTTGTTTGAAGTTGCAGACACAGTTGTGCCTGCAGAGATCAGAATTTTCACAGGATATACCTGGCACTGTGAGGACAAAAACCCAAGTCTCCAAGCTGCCTAATGTAACCAAGGGAGAATATTCTTCCCCTATGAATAAATCTTTAGAGACTTCCTAAAGTTCAGATTAATGATCTGGTCATGTAAATTCAGACAGCATTTGGGGATGATTTAGGCTTGCATTGCTGCAAAACATATAGAAGATCTGCAAAATTTCATTTTAAAGATGAAAGCCATTTTTGAGTCTTACTAATGTAAAAATGATTCAAAAAGTAGGAGGAATTTTTTAAAAAATCAGATTTTTCTGCAAGAATGTAAAATATTTCTCCATGGCTACTTCACTGCATGTCTAATTTTAACTTGGACTGAATTTTTGCAGACAAATTGCAAATGCTCTTAATAAGAAAACTACCATTATTAATATACTTTTTGATAAAAACAATTTTTCAGATGCTTGAATCCACAATTCCCTAACCTTCTAACTGTTCTAAACTTCTGAATCCTTCTGCAATTTTTGAGAACATTGTCTGAAAGGGGAGCATTGAGAACATTGTCTGAAAGGGGAAATTCATGAGCCTAGACAGCAGCCTCTCTTCCATGCTTAATCCAACGGGAAGTATTGGAAATCTCAGAGCATCTCTTCCATACCCAAAATAAGGGACTTGTTCTATGAAGATGGCTTGTTTGCAGAATTTTTGCAAAACGGCAGTTGTTGGGGGAATAGGAGGTATATTGGATGCAGATGGGTCTGTCAGGGGATATGGCTGTGAAACTCTTCTGAACTGTAACAACATAATTTTCAGATCTGTAAAAATGCCAGATTTTGGCCAACTTTAACAGCAATTGAAAAAGGCACAACCTCGATGTAAGGATCATGCTCCTCCTGAAGTTAAGCTCTCTGCTTCAGACCCTGGAGTAAAATACCAGAAATGGCAGCAAGAATTTTTCAACAAAAATAAAATTACATATTTTCCCTGATCTCATTCTTCTAAAAGGACAAAGAATTTTTTCAAAGTTTTCAAAAAGCACTTGGCTTGAAACAGAGAATTAGAACTTATTAACTAAAGGAAATAATACAGTAAATGAAAATAAGGTTTAGTGGAAAATATTAGACATATCTAAATATAGGTGTTAGAATTCTATTTAATAATGAAAGTGACAATCCACATGAGAGCTCTTACAATTTTATTGAAGTAAATTATTAAAATTTCATTAAATTAGATTATTATTTGCCTATGCTGATTTACTACAAACAACTAGGGTTACACTTTCTTAATTTTTATTACCAAGAAGTCAGGAATAGTAAGATTTATCTTTTGGAAATTTCTTTGTTTCTTTTTGTAGGTGTTACATACATACTTCTTCATAGAAGTCAACAGCTTCATTCACACCAGTGAATTCTGATTATGGCTAAAGAGGGACTCTGGGACTCTCCTGACTGCATAAATCAGAAAAAAGTCGAGACTTCTCATCCCAAGACAGTAAAATTATTACTTTATATTGTTGGAAAGCCAACCAAGAAAAAGTAAATACTTCAAATCATAAATAATTTTTAAAGTATTTACGGAAGCTAGCTTTTTAAGAAGCAAGTTCACCTCTTTCCTACTGGCCTGATCAATATGAAGCAGCTCTGTGAAACTCTAAAACTTTCTTTTGTAGAGATTAGAAATCATCATATGCCCTTGTTAGAAGTCATCATACTTTCAGTCGATCATCAGTTACAGGTCGATCATCCTTTCTCACACCATATGATTAAAGCCTTGTTCTGGAAAATATTTTTTTCTTTTTTCTAAGATAACCCACTGAATAGAGATGCTATGCTGATCTAAAGGCCTCTATCTTGATTTTCAATAGGAACTCTCCATGCCAAACAGCTTGAAGGCAGTGGGCAGTGATGCTGAATGAGATTCCTGAAAGAATGAGGCACAAGCAATCAGCTTGAATATGTTGATCCCAGATCTTCACACCAAGGGTATAAACATGAAGCCAATTACACAATATGCAAATATATTGTATCACATCTGTATTACATATGCTCAGCTTCTTCTCTGTAGAGAAATCCTTTAGAAAAAATTCATTAGCAATTAACAGAAATAAAACTATGGTGACACATGCAATTTAGCTACCAGAAAAGGGAAAAGAAAATCCTTTTCTAGAAATCATATATATATATATGTGTATCTGTATGTGCATACACACACACACACACTTATGTATATCTCAATAAAAAGCAATTAATGCTGCTAATGCTGCTGAAGCTTGCTAAAGCAGAAAGAGATCTGCTGTATGCTACATTTTTCTATCCTAACCCAGCTGATTTTCAAATGTGAGCACAACAGCACACTAATGCTGCAGCTGTAGTCACCTTTCCATGTCTTTCATTGCCTTGATTTAAGAAAAAAATGGAAAAATATGTAGAGCTATGCATCTTAAGTAATGATAGGGCCAAAAAAGCCCACCAGGAAAAACTGTACAAGTTCTGTAAGGAATTACAAGATACAGTCAAATAAGTATTATTTACTTACTGCTAAGACCACCTTTTCCCCCTTCTTTCTGAGAATATGTCCCTAAATAAAATGACAATTAGAACTTTTTTGGGGTTTTAGTTCAAATGGGTGATCAACATGAAAAAGCATATTCAAAAACCGGAACATTCAGACCAAATAATTCAGTGTCATACTTATTTTACTGAAGTTAGAGAAAGACAGCAGCACTAACAATAGCATTTAAATTATTCTGATTTTAAAAATATTTAGGCTATTTAAGTTTCTGTGCCACTCAGTTTTTCTTACCCACTTGATGCTATCTATGTAAAACTTCATTCTTCTTGGCCATACATGATTATTTACTTCCTAAAGCAATAAATCATTTTCATGTGGTGCCTACAACTAACAGTCTTACTATTCAGAAAAATCTCCCTCCCCTTAGGAATTTCATATGTGTGAAGTTGCTACAGAGAACATACAAATATGCTTTTTCCCCATTGCCTGTCACAGACTACTCAAAATAAATCTGGAGTCTTAGGATGACAACAGAATGCAAGTTTAAAACCACTGTTTTAAAAACTTGGATTTTTGTTAGTACTTCCTTCTTTTCTGTTAGGAGAATTTATCTGGATTAGCTGATGGTGTATGCAGCCTTTGTGTCAGAGTAAAAAACATTCACTGCACTTTCCACCATTGTGATAAAACTCATTAATAAGCATTGGACGTCCGCAGACCTATTAATTGTGTGATTTATTTCTGGGGTTTTTTTTAGACAAATAAAAGTATTTCTTCATATGCCATGAAAAATACAAGAAAAGTGGACAAAAACTAACATGCCCTTAGTACTTTTGCTCAATGCATTTACACTTCCATCTTGTAAATACTTAGACATAGAAACAGGAGTTTGCATGTGTGCAGTGTAACTCACTGAAATCACATGCATAAATGTCAGATAAGGGCTTAAACTGTCAGTAAAGTACTTAATGTGCGTAATTTGAATTGAGGAGAGGAGTAGTAGTGGCAATACCTGGCAGATTAAATATAAGAACAGATCCACAAGGGAAAGGGTCTCCTTTTCCAAAATATTTGAAGCCATGAGCAATCTAGTAGGTTCCAAATTGAAAGCATTCATTTTTTACAGAATTTTATGAACCTTAGAAATGAAAATTAATTTGGACAAGTTGAAAGAGAAATTCAACTCCATGACCAACATGGGAATTACCCTAATCCTCTCTTCAACTCAATCATGGAATTTGAACAAGTTTTTCTGGAAGCCCTTGAGATCTCCTAGCTTGAACATTAACTTGTGTCCACTATTTTCATACTAGTTAAAACATATAAATGCAATCTGAGGCTGAATTAGGAGATCAACCCTTTGAGTTCTAAATCAGTTGTTTGAATCTTAGCCAGAAATTGCCAGCTGGCTGGCTTTTGCATGATATACATGAAAAAAGTTGACAATCTCATTTTAGCAGCAGTACGAACTCTGAATTTCCAGCTATGCCTACTTACTGCTAGATTATTTCTGTGTGGGAAAAAAAAATAATAAAAAGGTGTTCTCTTGGGTTTATGCTACAGATTAAGGATTCCCTAAGGAGTCATTCGTGTTTGGAGGCAATGAGCAGGTTTCTCCTCTGCTCTGCTCTCCCAAATAAATGCCTCTCACCATAGAGAGATGTGGTGCAGAGATTATACCTCAAAAGGTACTACCCACCCCTGCTGTCTTACCTCTTAATCAGAATATCCAGAAGTAGGGAACTATGAGCCAGAGGAAACTTCGGGTTTTAAGTAAATGAGGGAAGCCCACTGCTTTATTCAAACTTGTTCAAGGCTAGAAGATTCAGTAAAATGACGTTGGTGTGAGCAATTTTTCTGCCAGTCTTACTAATCCTGCCAAGTAAATTTAAAGGCAGCAGTAGAACCATAAGAAGCATCAGCCAGAGCTCAGATCTGGTAGCTTTCCAGATATGCTGCTGAGCCTTTAGTTTTTCAGGCCTTTAGGGATGGATGGGTTGAAGGATGTGAGGGGCCAGGCTCATTTAGGTGACAGGTAATTATTCTCATCGGACAGCTGGTTTATGGAGTAGTTTATAATGTGTACTTTGCATTCTGTAAAACACTTGTGAAAGTGAATAAATGCTCAAATACAGCCATTAGCAAATGCTAATATTTTGCCTACTTATCAGAAAATACAAACAGGAATCCGTTACTCAGGGAAAGTTACTGTTTCATAAGCAAATCCAAGCATTTCTCCTTAGAATTGCTGAAAAGACCGAACACATGCTCTGTCAGGTGCAAAACCAGGAAACTCGTCCTTGTTACAGGATATAAACATCAGCTGTGCCCTTCTTGCTTACTTTCCCTCAGGCTTTGGCTAAATTTTAATCCAGAAACTCATGACCAGCCGTAGTTTCCTCCTCTCATTTTTCTTCTCAACTCTTGGGATCGGTGCAACTGCACGGGCTACAACTTTAAAGAGGGCGCGGGGAAGGAGGGAGGTGGCGGGGTGGGGGGTGGCTGTTTTGCTAGCTGAGGCCGCCTCTGCTCGGCTGAGTCTCCTTTGGTGTCGCAGCCTTGCAGGTGGCGTCTGGCTCGGCCGGTGCCCGGGCTCTGCTCTGCCCCGCGGAGGCGGCGGGCGGCGCGGCTGCGGCTGCGGCTGCCCGGGCGGGCGGGAGCGCATCCCCGCCGCGGCTCCGGGGCCTTCTCCGCCTCTGCCCTGCCTTGGGTGCGCAGCTGCATCGCAGCTCACGAGTGACCGCTACTTTCAATTCCCAGGCTAATGAAATCAGCATCGTAAAAGCACGTACTTACCCCGCCTTTCCCCGGCAAAAATACAAAGACAAATCCGCTGTTTCCTTTCAAAACATTGAGCATGACGGTTTGCGTTATTTCCTAAAGGAAGGGGGGATGTTGGGAAGAGTATTTTCCTTGCAAGTTCGGGTGTAAAGATGCTTTAAAATAAATAATGCACCATTTTGAATGAACGCTTCATGAGATAGCCTAGGGGCCAATACCCGCGAATCCTCCCCTTACTATGTCCCAGGATGAAAGCTCTGATGCATAGACACAAAACAACTTTGCCGACTGCGGGCGAGCGAAAATCTGTGCCAGCTCGGCAAATGACCCAGCACTTGGTACTTGCTTCTCTAACTGTTCGCTCAGCAGCACTCCCCAGCTCCGTTCCGCACGCTGACATTTTTGGACCCGCGGACTGCGGACCCAGCCAAGCTTTGGAAAACATTTGCTAATAAAATTCAGCAGGTAGTTTAGAAAAAGAAATACGGAATGAGGGGGACGGAAGGTGGCTAAAGGAAAGAAAAAAGGGGGGGAGGAAAGAAGGAAAAAAATAAAAAAGAGGAAAGCTAAGCAGTAACAGCTGAGCGGAACTTGCCGAGCCGCCAGCCGGCAGGGCTGTCCCACGGTTCCTGGGCTGGGCGCCCCCGCAGCTTCTCGCTGCACCGACTGTGCCCTACCGGGCACGGCGGAGACGGGTCCTTCCTTCCCCAGAAAGTTCTCGCCCCCCAAACCATTGCAGTACACCAAGTGTGTGGGTTGGAATTTATTTCGTTCCACCGCTCTGTAGCTGTTGGCGTTGCGGGGTCAACGGGCGCTGCCGCCTGCCCCGCTGCCCCCAGCGCCCGCTCTCTGGGGACCGAGGAGGGGCAGCACTATTCGCAGGCACAGCGGCGAATTTCCCCGGCGCTCAGCGTGCCGTGCCGTTCCCATTGGCCGTGCGGCCGGCAGGGAGCGACGGGAGGCGGAGAGGGAGCTGCCAGCAGCAGACAGGCAGGCAGGCACCGGGCGAGCGCGTAGACAGGCGCACGGCAGGCAGAGGCTGCTGGGGTATTGTTATCATTGTGCTTCGGCGGAGAGCTTTGCCTGCAGGGGGAGGGGTGGAGGGAGGAGAAGAAAGAGGGAGAGAGAAAGTGCGGGGCGAGCATGCAGCAGGGCTGGGGCCGGCGAAGCGGCGGTGCTGGTGTGCCTGGGCTGAGGCGCTGAGAGGAGCCGCCTGCCCAAGCTCGCTGGGGGGCACCGGCGGGAGGAGCGAGGCGGGCACGATCCAGGCGTGGGGAAGGCTGCCAGCCGAAGGGAGCCGCCGCCGCACCGGCCTCGCAGCAGCAGCAGCGACTACTTCTTTCTTATCTCCCAGCCTTTGTTTGCCCATCCTCCTCCTCCTCCTCCTCTTCCCTGCCCACCCTCTGCACCGCGGAGGGGGCTCGGCCGAGAGGCAAGCAGGCTGACCCAGAGCTGAGTTTCACCCATCCTCCGCCCCCCGCGCTCTCTCTCTCCGCTGCATCGCTGCCCATGAGCTAGAGCGGCAGCCGGCTCCGGCAGGCGGGGGCAGACGCCGACCGCAGCTCCCGGCAGCTGCCGCTGCCCGACCCTCCCCGCCGCTCCCCTCGCCCCGCTCCGCGGGCTCCAGCCGCGCTCCGGAACTGCTGGGGGCCGCCCTGCCGCCGCCCCTCCTCGCCTCCATGTGCCGGGTAGCGGGAGCGCCGCCGCGGATCCTGCCGCCGCTGGCGCTGATGCTGCTGGCGGCCCTGCAGCAGGTAAGCACCGCCGGCGGGGAGCGGGCCGGGCTGCGGCTCTTTGTTCCCCCGCGGGCGGCGATGCCCGGGGAAGGCGGGAGAGCCGGGGGGAGAAAAGGGGGGGGGGGGGTGGTAGAGCAGGCAGGCTGCGCTTCGTGGTGGGGGTCTCGGGGAGGGGGTAGGGGAAAGCGGCCCCGCCGCCGGGGTGCCCCGGGGTGGCTCGTGGCCGCTCGTGCAGAGGCACCTGCTCGGGGCAGCCCCGCCACCGGGCTCCTCGCCGCGGGGACGGAGAGAGAGAGAGGGGGGAGCCCCTGCCCGGGGCCGGCTGAGAGGGAGAGGGTGGTCCTGAGACGCGAGAGGTGATGGGGGCACTGATCCCCCCTCATTCCCGGGAGAGCAGGTGCCGCGGGACGTGGGGGGGAGCTGGCTGGTTCCCGTGCGCCTGGCAGGAGCACGGGAGCGCGGCCCCGCCGCGGGCGCGGGGGACAAACTACCGGAGTGGGGGACGGAGCGAACATTCCTCCCTCCGTCCCGCGTGATGAAGGGCGGGCTGTGGTGCCAGAGAAGTGCGGGGCAGAGAACAACCCCCGCATCTCGACTACCCCCAGCTCCCTCGCCCGCTAATCCTTTCTCCGGGAAGAATTTAATCAGCCTCCGCCTGGGCGCTGGGCTTCCCCACCCCCTGCCGCTAACGGGAATTTCCACTGGGACGGGCTCGGGCCCTGAAGTGTTTAATTTATTATTATGAAAGTCCCGCTGCTGCCTCCCCCCGGCGGCCTTGCCGGGGCGCTCCGGGCGGCTGACGGACGGGGTCCTGGGCAGGTGGTCGCGGGGCAGCGCCGGGCACCGCTAGCCGCGGTGCGCTCCTAGGGGGTGCAGAAAGTGGAGGTCTGTGGCGAGATGGGAGTCAACGGGAGGGTGTGGGGAGACGACAAAATGGATCCCGTTGGGGCAGCAGGGGCAGTGCCCGCAGGGTGATGGTTGGGCTCCCCTCCGGCGGCAAGGAGTGTGCGGAGCGGCAGCGGAGCCGGGGCACCCGGTGGGTTCCCCGTTCGTTTTGTGCTCGCTGAGCTCGTATCCGGCGCGGCGCCGGGGGTGGAGAGGGCGGTAAGTCCGAGGGACAGATGGCGCAGATCATCGCCTCTTAATGGTATTTACGATTGGGGCATTTCTGTCGGGCCGGGGGAGCGGGTTGAGGCGAGGCCGGGGTGCCGGGGCGGGCAGGGCGCCCTCCCGCAGCGGCTGGCGCAGGGCAGGGGGAGGCGGCAGGCGCAGCCACTGTCCATGGTGCGGCCCCGCTGCCTCCGCCGCGCCGGGGCGGGAGGACCCCGCCCGGCCTCCCGGCTCCTCGCCGCTTCTCCGTCTCTGACGCTCCTGTTGCCTGACGGGGTCCCCGGGCAGTTGAGTGCTTCACGCAGTTTCTGAGGCACTCTCAGGGGCTGATGACTTGCGCCAGGCGAGCGAGGTGCTGAAACGCCGCTCCCCGGCAGCCGGGCATTTTCCCTTGAGTCCTAGGAGGACGCGCGGCAGGGTGGCTGGCGCGACACGGGAGCGTCCGGCTGAGCATGAGCGGCTGCATGTGATAGCAGACACCCTGTTCAGAAACTTGTGTGTGCCACTTACCGGCTGTTGTTGTGTTGGGTTGGTTTTTTCGTGTGTTTTTTTTTAAGTCCTTGTGTGCTGTTTACTGTATGTGCTTTCAGTTCTGTTTAGTCTTCCTATCTCAATAAATCTTTAAAGCACAAAATCTGCAGTAAGCTTTTATTTCATCTCCTTTTTTTTTTTTTTTTCTCCTTACCCAAGGCAGGTTTGAAATTGAAGCACAGGCTATGAATTAAGGACAGGAACTAGCCGTGTTGCTTTTATATATCACTCAGTGTCACTGGCACGTTATGGTTGGGGAATCCAATTTCCCCCTTGTTTGGGTATCCATTAAATCAGGTTAGGGTTGATTTTTAATAGCGTGTAACAAAATTGGAACTTGAGTACGAAATCAGATTTACAGACCTGTATCTGTATAATGCTTTCATTTTAAGAGCTCTTTTTTTCTTTCTCCCTTCTTCCATCATGCATTCTGCAAGAACCTTCACCAGCTAGGTGCATTGCTAACTTTTTTCCCCTGTTGTTAAACCTACTACTTTTGGTTTGTAGGAGGTTATTTGTATCGGGTTCTTCTGAAATGTTGAACCTTTTCACTCAGTTTTTCCTCTCTGCAACACAGCATCTATCCATTTTCTAGAGTATTAATCAGTTTGTTATTTGTTATTGGTACAGAAAAGCTGTCACTGTGGAATTACTTGAAAAATTGTAACTGGAACCAGATTTTAAGGGCAGATCTGTGGATGTTTTTATGTACAGGAAATACAGCTTAAGAGTTTTGGTAGTGTGTAACCTGCACAAGAAAGAGAGGAATGAAAAGTGCACTCTGTTTTGCTGGCTAGCATATCAGTATGAGTCTGAGAGTACTACATGAAAAAAATCCTGACAGAAGATGGGATGAAAGGAGTGAATCTTGTTTTCCTGACTAAATCAACAATTCCAATCCAATGAAGGAATGGGAAAGCCAGTATGAGTTTACAGGAATGAGACTACTATTAAAAATAAACTGGAATGCAAATTAGAAATAAAGTGCTCAAAAAGGAAATATATTTCTTTAAATATAAGTTGATTGAATCACTATGTGGATGTTTTCTGTTTCTAAAGCAAAAGCAAGTAAACAATAAAGCAGTTTTTGGAGGCTTTTGAGCTTCAGGTGACTGGTTTGAATTCGAATTATGATGACAAAGGACGTAAGTTATTACCCTCTGCAGGCAATTTTGGTCTTATTCCAGGTCTTAGCGAATGTATCCAGGTGATAAAGCTACTACCCTAAATGACACTCCTGTTAAGCTGCCTCAGCTGAGAATCCAGCAATGGCGTTTCTTGCCAGCTCTACCGCTCTAGTAATTACCCCCAGCAGCAGTAGTCTCTGGCAGAATTAGGGTGAGGAATATTAATGTAGTTTTGTTTAGAAACAAGCAAGATTGTGGGTAAATCTTCTGTGTCTCACAATATACCCGTGTCCTAGACTTACTTTTTTTTATCTGTATAAGCATGAGTTTTACAGTGTCTCTGATAAATTACTCCATTAAGAGACACCAACACCATTCAAAGTACACTGAATATAGTTGAATTGAGGGCATTTTGTAACACATTCATAAGCCCCTGACCAGAGTAGTTACGTAGAGTATCTCAGGCTTTTTCTGTGTAGATCTCCATGGTCTGATTTTGTTTTGTGTTCAAAGATTCCATTGGAAAAGTTAAATGTGGCAGGGTATTGCAGGAGAGAGCTCTCCAATCCTTGTCTGTCTCGTCTAAGTGATAGTAATAACACTGACACATCCTCAAAATTCAGATAATTGCAGAGCTGAATTTCCTTGGATATTAAACTGAATATATTATTTAAATATATTTTGTTAAAATACTTTTTTAAAAAACTCCTTTTTACATCTATTATAGGACAGATAAGGTTGTGTAATTCAGTGAGTTTTTTGAATTTAAGTCATTGATTGATAGAACAGGAGATAATCAGAATTTTTTTAATAAACAAAATTATCTGGGCAGATATTCTAGCAAGGTCAGAAATATATACTCTGCTTATGTACCAGAGGGCACATATTCTTATGTTGTCAATCTATGTATTTTTAATAAATGTGTGTTTTCTAGAGAGCCTTCTACTGCTCTCTCTCTTCCTGGGTAGTACTGCTACCTAGGCATGCAGCTCAGTGTGCTGGAAAGATGCATGTATAGTTTTGATACCACCTTTTAAAATATTTCCCAAAATTATCATATTTTTGAGCTACATCTAGTCAAGAGTGTATAATTCAAAAACTTCCTATTATTTTCCTTTCTGTTTCTAGAAGTTGAAGGACCTCCCAGAAACATCATTGGAAGAACCCTGTCATGTTCTATCTTACTTGGTTTCATTGATGCTTTTATATCAATAATGTATTTTATTACTTCTTTTAATAACTGAGCACTAACACATGAGACAGTTGAGTTGTGACAGAACTGCATGTTTATATTTAAAAATAGCTTGAGGAAGCTGTGAGTAAAGTTATTTTTACTCAATACAGACAGTATTGTGTAAAGGACTTGTCATGTGGTAAGGAAGAGGAATTTTTGAATGGCTTTTCCTGCTTAACAAAATCATTTACCAGTTAAACTCTCTGTTTCTCATTGGTTTTGTAAGTGCTTTTTTAGGTTAACAAAAAAGTTCAGAAACCTTACAATAGTTCAAGTAGTTACCAGCATTCACATTAGAATGAGAGCATAACTTACTTCAAACAATGTACACACACAAAGCACAAGTCTATTCCCAAAGGCTGTGCAATCTCTAATGTTCCCTGGAATTTTTTATTTTAAATTCTTGTTATAAAGGGTAGGAGGAACTCATAGTGGCCTTATGGAGTAGCCTGTGTGCTTCCATTAACCCAGTAGCACCAGTTGTGTGTAAGGTTCAGTGAGACAGATTACAGAATAAGCTGATGATCTGATAAGGATCATCGAGTCCCGGTCCTGACCGTGCACAGCACCATCCCCAAGAGTCTCACCATGTGCATGAGAGCATTGTCCAAACTTTGGGTGGAGAGTAATGAAGGCAAAAAGAGTTCTTGACTTCCTTTGCAGGAGCAGTGGTAAAGGACTTCTCACCTGCCACAGACTGAGACTCGCTCGTTGGCCAATGGTGACATACAGTGAGGTGAATCCTGAGAGGAAAGAAACATGAACATTATTGCAGATGAGTTTAAGGAAGATCTGTATTTTCCTCAAGTGCATTTGTAGTTTGTGAGTGAGCTGAGAGGGACCTTCTTCACCTGGGTGTTGAAGCATGTTGCTGTTCACCTTGAGAGGTATATAATCCAAGTGTGCATGATTCATAATTTGATTTGATCCTGCGCTTCTTGCTGAAAGATCATGGGAACTCTGTCTGAATAAAGAAGGGAAATTAGGCTTTCTATTTTTATATGACTTATGAAAACAGATACAGTATCAGCAGCTTCCAAGATGGGAGGTGATTCGCTGCCAAATCTTTTCAGCATTTCACTTAAAGTATTTGGTTTTAGTCAGTATTTGTATATTTAATTAAATACCATGTTTCCAAAAAGTGTGTTTATCCTCTCCTCTAGGCACTCCTTGACATATTTAAAAATATATTATTACCAAGACTCCTCTAGGGACTCTCCCATTCCTTATAATTAGCATATAATTATCACCCAGCAACTGAAGACGTAGTTAAATTTTGTGATCCCCCCAAAGAGGCCTTTCAAGGCCTCCCCCAAAGGTCAGAAAAATGCAGCATCCTCCTGTATGGAATAGCAGCAGTTTTATGGGCTGAGATGTTCAGTATGAGCAATACAATGGCTATTACCAAATCAGAGAGATGTCATTTCTTGTAGAGAAATTAGAATCTGTGGTCAACTACAGGATCAATTTTTTTAAGTTATTATTAAAACAATTATTAAAACTTAGACATACAGACGTTTTAAGATATCCTTCTTTGAGCTGTGGCTTACCTGAGGAACCATGTGTTTTGGAAGATGCAGCCACTCCCATGTTCTCCTAGTTGAGGGAGGGCAAAAACCCAAACTTGGATCATGGGTTTGAGCTATGTGGGGTATACTAAATAATTGTCTTAATTTTTAGTAGAGCCAATGAATATTGTCTCTCATTAGGGGTTAACAGGATAGGCTGTGAACATGGTTTGTAAAACTGGGGGATGAACAGATGCAGAGCAGGGCGTGGTGGTACTGGTGGATGAGAAGCTGGACATGGCCAGAGAGAGAGACTTTTTACATGGGCATGTAGAGATAGGATAAGTAGGAATGGCTACAAACTGAAAAACAGTAGGTTGAGATCAGTTACTCCACCACAGGGAGGGTGGTAAGGCAGTGGAACCACTTGCCCAGAGAAGCTGTAGATGCCCCATCCCTGGAAGTGTTCAAGGCCAGGTTGGATAGGGCTTTGAGCAAGTCCCACTGGTTTAGTGGAAGGTGTCCCTGCCCATGGGCAGGAAAGGTGGAAATAGATGACTTACACAGCCCCTTCCAACTCAAGGCGTTGTATGTTTCTATGACCCTTTGGTGGTTTAAGGCAAGTTACTTTAAACCAGATAGTAGCATAAAAGTTGTAGATCCTTTTAATTAGGAAGGTGCTTTAGAGCTCTTAAGTGTTGGTTTAAGAAATTGGATTTTCTGATCTAAAATCTTGTGGTTCACAAAGTAGAGCGCTGATTAGAAGTGAAGATGGTGTAACGAAAGCCCTTTCTGCTGTAACTGAATGACCTCTGGGACGATGTGGCCTGGCACCCACTTTGGAAGCTTTTGGCTTCCAGAACAATTTGAATGAAAGGCACTTTTCTTTCTCTCCAGTTGCACTCTATGGTTGAAAACAAATTGTACTTGACTACTTTTGCTGAAGTACTGAGTACTGTGAGAGTATAAACTGTTGGCAGCTTTGTTTGCAGCAAGTTGGGGATTTAAGAGAGTTGCTGAACATTTTGAATTCTTGTATCTAAAGGTTTTCAGATATGTTTCTATCATCCAGGACATCTTTCTTATGCCTTATGACAGTAAATAGAAACCAGTTACTAAATAATACCACCTCGTACAGCATATCCCTTTGTGTCAGATAATGTCTGTACACAAAACTAAAAACGGACAGAACAATCTCTAGTTTTTAGAGTTCCCTAAAACCTAAGTTGCAAGTGAGTATTGGGTATCATCCTGGCTTTTAAATTAATGAAGAAACACCCAGTCTTTAAACACAGTCACAAATGTTTCTGTGATCTGTGTTTAAGTTGAATATTACTGTGGTAGTTGTAAATGAATGTTGGTTATTAAGGAGGAAGAGCTCAAATACCCCATTCTTGCTTCATCATACATATAATTATGTCAGACATTGTTTTGAACTTCACACAATAATGTCCTGTGAATTGGCTAGACTTGGCAATTGGTAACTGTACTGTGTTCAGTTATACTGTGTAGTATGATATTTTCTTTGATACATACCCTGCTTGGTTTCTCATTTTACTACCTAGGCTTCTTTTCTTATGGGACTAAGTTTACAATATAAAAGAAAGCAGTCTTCCAAAAACAACTTGCCTTGCATTCTTGCATTTTGTTAAAATTGTTATTAAGAAATCTTGTGTTGTAGTAGTAGTACATGTAGATGCAAAGTAGAAGAGACTTGGGTATTTCAGATTGATAGCTACTACTCAACTCCAGTGGTGTATGGCATTTGCAGAGGAGGTGGTGAGATTACATTTTGAAATACATGTTTCTTTAAATGGATATTTCCAGATATTTGGAATTTTAAATGTGTCTACTTTTTAAAAACAATGGAAATTGGTTATGAGTCCAGATCTGTCAGTACTAGTGAAGAAATTCTGCCTGGCTCAATATTTGTTTCAGTTAGAAACTTTTCAAAACTCTGAGGCCTGTTTTGTTGGAAGACTTTTACTGGTGGTATTAAGAAAAAGATGTAAATGCAAATCCCTTAGAATTATACACTTGAGATTGTAAACAGGTTGTTAATAGTATTTTGGGTTTCAGGTTTTTTTTTGGTGGGTTGTTTGTTTTTTTTCTTTTAATCTAGCTAGAATACAGCTTTGGAATTAAACCACAGTTTTCATATCTAGAGATGAAACTAAAGTAACAGAGGAGCAGGATGTCAAAACTGCAGGCTTAACTGCCTTAACTATATCAAAATGGTGGATTCTTTTAATTGATTGAATAACAGTTTTGACAGAAGACTTCTAATTTACATCATGTTGCTTCATAATTGCCGTTTTCCTGTTGCATTTATATTTGAGATCTACAGTACTGAGTTTATATGCATGAGTTGATACCATGTGTGACTATCTCTCTAGCATCTGGAGATGGTAATGCTTATCACTCATTTAGCTGTTAAAAATGGCTAAACAAGTCATAAAGGATAAGGAAAGCAGAATAGTTTTTTAGAAGTAATTTTATTTTGCTGTCGCAAAGTCTGGTAGTATTTGAGAGGAGAATTTTCCAAGTGCTGAGCTTCTTTAAAACTCTGTGACTCCACTGAGCAGGTTTTATGCGGGTACAAGCTAAGGTAATTGCTTTCTGTCTTAAAAAGATGGTGTTTTTTAAAGGAGTGTCCTTTTGCAGATGGATGTACAAGTAATATTATCTTAAATTTGAAAGTGTCTTGGGAATTGTACTAATCACACAAAATCCTGTAAATTATAATAATGTGTCCCATAATCTTCACTAGCTTTTGCCTTTTGCCCCAGATAAGGGGATAAAAATATTTCAACATCCTTCTTTTCTTAGGTTTAAGTCTTGCTGTACTCTTAGGCTGAACTTAATGTGACCCAGCATGTCTGAAGTTGCAACTTCTACTTAATTCAGAATGCTTAACACAGGGCGATTAAGAATTGCTGAAAATTCGAATTCTTCCTTCCCTTGTGTTTTTGTTCTGAAACAATCTTTATAAAGGGCTGTTTTTGGAGAGCAGAGTACAGTCTTTTGTTTCTGGATAAAATTGATGGCTGCAAATGAAAGAATAAAGAAGGCTCTCTATTCATGTTCCCCAGCCTTTGTTTCATTGGGCATTGTTTCAGTTTATAAGAGCTGTTTAGTACATATAGATTACTGGAAAGGCTGAAAGATTCCCAAACACATCAGTGCAGTCTTGTTAAAAATCCTGCTATCTCCTCAGCTGCCCAGCCAGTAGTTTTTGGTTTCAAAGATACCATGGAAGACTTTTGTTTCCTTTTCCACCACATTACTTAGAAGTCACCTTTTCTGCAGTAGTTTAAATGAGTCTTACTATTTTTATTTCAAATTATGGAAACCTTATCAAACCTGTGATTTGAGTTTGAAAGCTGAGGAAACTGGCTAGTTAAAATTTTAGTTATTTCTGATTTGCCATCTTCTTACCTTAAAAACTCAATGTATAAATAAACTGTTGGCACATGGCTACAGATCTTGGTTCTAGTTTTGTAGGGAACATGGTTCCGTGGCAGCTAAACTGTTGCTTTATTTGCTTTCTCTTTAGGGTCTCCTTATAAACATAATAAACTACTTAAGCAGTTGTACACAGGTGAGATACCCACGTAGATCTTAAATCACAACAGTTTAAGTTAATCTGAAACTTGATAATTACAAGTTCTCTTACTGAGGGCATACCTGGATAGTGCATTAACTTGCGAGTTAGTAAATTTTAAATTCTTTTTGGTTTTGCAAGTGTGAGTGTTGAGCTGCACAGGTAGGATGCTCTTGGTGTAAATGCAATGCAATGAGTTACAGATGCCTCCTTGTATTAGTGATAAAACTCTTCTAACAGGGCTTGACATGCTGAGTTTGGCCATGTTTGTCCATGGAGAGATTACACTTCCACCAAGTCCCTTTCCCCTGAGTAAACCCCTGTCATTTAAGGTGCTCCTGTCCCACCTCTGCTTTAATGCTCTCTTTCCCTGAGGTTGCTAGGGTGAATGGGTGTGACACCATCATCTCTTCTTTCTCCCTCCCTTTTTTATTTTTTCCTGTAGGCCTTTCTTTGCAAGATGCAGGGATGCTTACGTGGCCTTGAGTCAGTCTGCTTGATGGAAGCCCATCTGGAAAGCAAACAGGACAATCTAATTTAACTCTTGGTCAGATTTAAGTATGATATAATCACACAGTTGCTTGTGCTGTCCAAGACCATATACTACATCTGGGCATGCATGTGGATAGGCCTTTGTTTGGCATTTAGAGGTGTTTCAGATTGTGTGGGAGCTGTCATGATTTCTTGGCTATATCTCAGCCCAGGCTGCAATGGGAGCTGACCTCTCTGCTGTAGTATGAAAGAGGTTTGCCAATGTACATTCATGTAGCCACATGTAAGGTGGGCCATTGTCTTGTGCAGTACTAAAATGAGACAAAACCAATCCACTGAAAAGAAATCTTAGTTCTTTGCCGCAGAAAATTTTTGGTTTTGGTTTTGTTTTTTTTTTTACAAATAGGCAACAAGCTGTCCTGGAAAATAGCTTTGCTACCAGAACTGTTTTATGAACATGGAAGACTACAGTACAAACACATTTCCAAATGCTGTATTATATTTCTTAATGGAAAGGCATTTATGAAGCTCTTTTAAGAATGTGATTTGAGGGTAAACTTTTTTAATAAGTGAGAGAACAAACAGTTTCAGTGGCTCAGCTCTTCCATTGTGCAAATTTAATGAGCTGCTGTCCTTTTAAGTTAATGTCCCTTTGAAATAGGAGTTGCATTGGAGACATTTGGCTTTATATGATAGCTGTTTGAACGCTAACACAAATGTAAGTTCTGTTAAGTTATTGCAAATGTAACATTTTGTCTGAGTTTACTTGTTCTGGTGCAGCCTCACGTAGAAATATTCCATATAAAGCATTTTACACCAGTGGTTGAAGTTATCCCTTTCAAGCAATCTGGCTGTGAAAAAGTCGAGATGTGTTTTGTGCAACATTTATTTCCAGAGGAAGGAATGTTTTTGTTCCCTTTATGATTCCCCTTCAGTCTAGATGTCTGGTTTATTGGAAGTGTTCAGTTGTCAGAAGAATCAAGATGGTGTATTATTTAGATCTTACCAGACAAGTGGGATTTGTTCCTTCCATTCCAGTTATCAGAAAGATTAACCCTTTGCCCTCGCAGTCCTAATTGCAGTCGTTCAGAAACAAAGATTCTGCTTGTACAAGACAGCAGCAAAGTGTAGTATGTGCCAACTGGAATGTTTCTCTGGTGAATGTGGGTTGCAAGTATTACATACATTTTGTCTTGTGTTTCAGGCACCGATAAAAGCAACCTGTGAAGATTTGTCATGCAAGACTGGATTTCCTGAAGATGTTCACAGCGCAGTAGTCTCAAGGAGTGTACATGGAGGACAGCCTCTTCTCAATGGTACTGTTAGAAAACATATTTTGAACTTTTTTGTTTCTTCTAGTTGTAGCCATAAGTTGTAGCCACTCTGGAGCATTTTCATCCTTAAATAGGACACAAATTCTTTCAGGAGAGAGCATTGGCTGCTCTGTGATTATTTCGTGATCACTATCGTAGGACTTGGAAAATCAGTTGGCATTAGTGGCAGCACATGCACCTCTGACTGTAATTTGAGAACACTGAGTGTTGCAATATTTCCCATTATTATCCTCTAATTCTTGGCACAGCATTCACACTGACGTTTCTTACTACCACTGACAGTCTGTATGCCATTAGTCTGTACTTACAGCTCATGTATGTATGAGGAGGTAAAGAAAATTTCCTTTTTGTTTTACCTCTCATAGAAGAACTGCAGTTACATCCAGTGCTAGTGCTCATGTTAGTGCAGAGATAGTTCCCTTACTGCTTTTTCGTGGCAGTCTGAGGAGAGACACCACTAGGAAGCAAGCAGTGGGATGGGCAGCAACACGAGAGAGTGGTTGTCTGTGAGCCCCTGGTCAGTGACCGCAGCGCTGCAGGCTCTGTGAGGAGGCGTGCCAGGAGAGGCAGGACCGTGCCAGGGCTGTCTCAGGGACAGTGCACACTGCTCTCTCACCCTGGCACCTACCTGCATCCAAATGGCATGGTGCCCAGGCTGGGGATGGCCTGCTCGGTGAGCACAAGCCCTTTCCTCTGCCAGGGATGCCCTGCAGTCAGTACACCTGCCCAGGTTTGTCCAGGTTGGGAATTCAGTTCACTGTTCTTTTTGTGTCTCTATTTTGCAGGGATAGACTGGGACAAAGAGGCAGATGCTGTGAATGTTTCCTAGATTTCCCAGCCAGTTAAGTTTCAGTATACAAGCTTGCAGAAGTACAACGTTTTTAAAAAAATTGCATTAATTTGTCTGTTTTCTGAACCGCTAACATAATTTTTTTAATCTAATTTGGAAATTGTGGAACTAAGAACATCATTTTTAGACAGTTTCAAATACAGCTTAAATAAGGACTAATTTCATTTAATTTGTTGTTTCTTTCACATATAAATTTAGCTACACAGTTCAAGACATTGAAATGAAAAAAATTCTAATGAATCTGCAAAACAAATGAACTAAAAGCTGTAGTCTTGATTTTACATGCTGTATGTAGCAGTCTCTCGTTAATTATATTTTACAGACCTGTTTTGTAATTTCTAGAAGTATAATGGAAACTTGAATGCAGGATGAATTGATTAGCTTTAGTGTATTTAAACTTGAGTTATTAAAGCTTTCTCTATTCAGTTTCAAGAAAGTATATTCTACAAGCACAGACTTTTCTTTTATTAAAAGATGGCTTAGAAATTTATGTATTGAAGTAAATGTTCTGCCAATTGAGAAAATAATAAAGAGGAAAGAAAATATTCCTCACTTTTCCACCAAATGGGAGTTAATAGATGGCTCTCCTATATACTCCTGTAATAGACATCAGCATGAGAATTCCTTGGTATGTGATGAGCACAGGCAGGGTGCAGAAACGGGGATGCAGAGCACAGCAGCCAAATGCTTTCCAAAGGTGCCGCCTTGAAATACCAAATGTTTGTTACAGGTTGACTGTCACACCAGTTCCTCTTGAATGGAGATCACACAACTTTTGAGATCTGCCCTGTTCTGTGGAAGTTCTCTTTACTCTCTATGGAATCAAGGCTGTTTCTGCAGTTTTCCCTTTTCCCACCAGTTAGGAACCACAGTAGACTGGGCACTAATTGTCTGTTGTCATTGCTCATGCAAACCTGCTGATAATGTCTGATCAGCTTTAACTGAGTCTGAACTAGTTACATAGGATGACAAACTGACTTCCTGTCTCATTATTCATCCCAGTCCCACAGTCCCTTCCCTTGCTTCTCAGAAGTGAGTGAAGCATGACTGTTGGTTTGTCCTTGAATGGTATTAAAATGCATAACATTTTAGGGAAGTAAGAATTGGAAACACTGTATGAGGCAAATGGTATGTATCACATCATATCAGCTGGTTGAAAAATGACCTGGGGGAGTCTTTTTCCTGCTACCGTTTCCTCAACTGAATTACTGCAGTGGTTAATTCTTTTGAAAATTTTGACATGCTTAAAAGCATATAATTTGGTGGTTACACATAAACATACAGTCCATCATTGCATAGCTTTGACTTAAATTTAATTACACTGTCATTTTGAAATACTGTTGTTGTCAAAAGCCTATTTTCTGGTTATTAAACTAGATTCAGATGATGCTGGAAGTTAAGTATAGTTGCATGACATTTGCTTCGTAGGGGTAATCATGTGCCTGATTCTGATCTCGGCTGCCTCGCCTATCTAAATGCATGGAATTATTTAAGTTGGAAAAAGACCTCTAAAACCATAAAGCCAATCCATTAATTCAGCACTGCCAAGTTTACCACTAAACCACGTCCTAAGCACTACATCTGCATGTCCTTTAAATACCTCCTGAGATGGTGACTCCAACAATTTCCTGGGTAGCCTGTTCCAATGCTTGCCGACCTGTTTGCTGAAGAAATTGTTCCTAATATCCAATCTAAACCTTCCCTATGGATGGTGATGCCATTTTTCTTTGTCCTATCACTTGTTTCTGGAAGAAAGGACCAACCCCCACCTCATTACAACCTGCTTTCAGGTAGTTGTAGAGAGCAGTAAGGTCCTACAATTGGCCTTGGCTCACTGATCCTCTGTATTACCTTCCTGCCCTCCAGCAGATCAGGATTCCTGCCCAACTGAGGTGCACTTAACCCCCTCATCCCCATCATCGATAAAGGTATTGAACAGTACTGGCCCCAGCAGTGAGCCCTGGGGAACCACTGGTGGCCAGCTGCCAGCTGGATGTAACTCCATTCACCACCTCTACCTGGGCCTGGCTGTCTGGACAATTTTTGGGTTTTTACCCAGTGAACACTGCACCTATCAAGCTGTGAGCAGCCAGTATCTCCAGGAGAATATCGTGGTAATGGGTGTCAGAGGCTTTTCTAAAGTGTAAGTGGACAACATCTGCAGCGTTCCACTCATCCATTAAGTGGGTCACCCTGTCATAACAGGAGATCAGGCCAGTCAAGCAGCACGTGGCTTTCATGAACTCAAGCTGGTTGGGCCTGATCTCCTGGTTGTCCTGTGTGTGCTGCATGGTAGCACTCTAGGTGATCTGCTCCATATCCTTCCCCAGCCCCTAAGTCAGTCTTGTAGGTCTGCAGATCCTCCTTCCAGCTTCTTGTAGCTGTGCATCAAGTTTACTCACCTCTGGTCAACTGTGACCTCCCTGGTCATCCAGGACTGCTGATAAATGATGGAAAGTGGATTGCTGAGCACTTCTGCCAGTTCCTTCAGTACCTTTGTGTGAATCCCATCTGTCTCCGTAGACTTGTATGTGTCTAAGTGATGCAGCAAGTCACTGAGAATTTCTCCTTGTGTTATGGGGGCTTTACTCTGCTCCCTGTTCCAGTCTTCTAGCTCAGGGGCAAGGTACCCAGAGAACAACTGGTTTTTTATGACTGGACCACGGCAAAGAAGGCACCAAGTACCTCAACCTTTTCCTCATCCTTTGTCCCTATGATTCTACTCATATTTGTTAAAGGATGGAGGTTCTTCTTAGCCCTCCTTTTTCCTAGAAAGATTGCTTTTAAAAATTGTCTTTTAGTAGTAATTTGTCACTAGATTATGTTCTGTTTGGGTTTTGGGGCTTCTGATTTTCTCCCTGTATAACCTTGCAATATTCTTGTAGATACTTACACTAGTTCCTGTATGTTTTAGAGATGAAGGCTTTCATTTTCTTTGGTTTTGTGCATTGATACCGCCAGCACAGAGGCTTTATGGACATCTCAGATATCTACAGAGTAATTTGACCCTAACTTGATGCTTTCTTGACAACTTCCACATGTTTATCATCTGTCTTGTTTATTTGCTTTTGTCTAGTACATTGGTGGACAGGCTTCTCTTAAATTCTTTGGCTTCTGTCTTACCAAAACTTAAATAAAATTAGAAGTATCATATGACTTGTTGGTCCCCCACATTCAGTTTGTTACAGTAGCACAGGATATCTGGATTTTAAAACTCTATTATAAGAAATTTTCTTGCACTGTACTGTACTGTGTGTTTTTTGAAGAGTTTTTTTTTTCCACCCTCTGTTCAGGTGGTACTTGTTTTTGATGGAAGATCGAACTTGTTCCCATTGCATTTAAGAATAATTTATAATGGTTTTGTTCATTCCTATGGCTAGGACATTATGACAGCATCTACTGATTTTTTTCCTTTTTGGCATGAGGGCATGAGAGGCAACTATACATTCAGTTCTTGTCCAGGTGTTCAGTTGTCCCAGTACATGAAAAATTGGTGGAGCAATATATATTCAGAATAACTTAAATTAGAAAGGGGAAAAAATGCTTCACATTTATTAATTGGGGGGGGGAGGGAAGTTGGTGGGGAAGGGAAAGAGAGATGCCCTTGCTGCCCTTGGTTTCAGGATGAGGAAATGGAGGAGATGATTCTAGTTGAGAGGTCACAGGAGTTGGAAACTTCTCCTTTTGTAGGCTGTGACTAAGCTGTGTAGAAGGTGACCTGCACCATATAGGCTGTCCCCTATTGCCTCCTTCTGGTTTAGTGTCAGCAGTGTCCCATGGTCCTGTGTTCCCCTGGAACAGACTTCCCTGGTCATGCCCTTGGAGACTCTTTGACGCTGATACTTTACAATTCATCTTGTACAATGTCTGGCAAGTCTGACTTAAAGGCACAGTATGCTCAGGTCACTAGATACAAATAAGATAAGTCCTATAGGCCTAATATTAAATTTATTTACTATGTTTGACATGTTGTTTCACTTGATACCAGTAGGTTCATTGAAATTACAGTGGTTTTTACCGAGGAGCTAGGTGACCTCAGAACTACTGCCTTAATTTCTGTAAAGGGAGAAATGAATAATAATTTCAGAAGCAGAATTAAGAGAAACTTCATTCATTGCTAAAAATTGTCTTAGTAATAAACCCATGGAATTACTTGAGCCCCTAGCTCTTTTAAAATGTAATATACTTTGAAATTTTTTAGGACTTAAATCCTCCAACGTTTAAAAAAGAAGATAAGTAATATGCAAATAAGTCTCCAGTCATCAGCTAATAGAAGTAGATACCTAACCCAAATTGAGGGCACAGTACTTAGGACTGGTTTCTGTAAATAAAATGTGATTACTGTTTGGAGAGCCATAAATAAGATGTAGTGTTGGGAGAAGAAGAGTTTGAGTCAAGAGGGAGTTCCGTTTAATATATGAAATGCCCTTGCTTGCACTGGTTTTATCACATTTTTGTAGTTCATCCAGGGAAAAGTACTTTTGGCAGTTTGATATGTCCAGCATGTTTATCTAATCTTTGTTCTATATCCTGCAAATTTTAAGGTACAAATAAAGCACTTTCAGCTAAAATCATTCACCTCAAAAGGTTACTTGAATGGTTTGCAGAATCATTTTTTAGAGATTCTTATGCTGATAATTATTGTAGCAGTTTCTTATCTCTCAGAGATGTTATTTTAACATTGTCTGTCCTGTTACTAAATGCATGGTTTTAGTTGTCTGCTAAGAAAATTCATTCCTAAACCATTAATTCAAGTGCTGTGTAGCTATAAAATATTTCTGAGGTCTTTGTGCTGTACAATGATAAAGAAAAAAAAATGTTTTGGTGTTGATCACAGAGATAAGCAGTGATTATTGATGATTAACACTGCAGTTTCATTTAAGCCACAGTAAGCATCAGCTCTGCCAAAAAAGGAACGCTTATGCCCTACCTCCTCTTTTAGCCTGGGACCAAGTGCTCATGAAACCATCAAATGAACGGGGTTAGCCAATTTATCTGGGGTAAACTTTCACTCCCACTCCTTTAGACTTTTTTTCTGTGTGACCTTGTAGGCTTAAACAGAGCCATAGTGTCCCTGCTGCTTTCTTTCTTCTAGCAATGAAATGCTTAGAAAATAGTGTTTGTTTTGATGCTTTCAAACTGAGTGGCAAAACTTGGTTTTTGCATTCCCACAGACTTACTTTGTAGTTTACCGTTGAAAATACCAATTGGTCTCAACCCAGAAATGTGTTTTTGTTGGGAGTGTGGCCCTCAGGCATGGCCTGGTGTTTAAGAGTAACTTGACATTTCTTCATGATGTAGTGGAGGGTTACATGGACACTCTCTGTCACAGGTGAAGCTACTTGGCTTTGTTGCTAGTGTTGTTTTATTCTGCATATACAGATGTCTACCATCAGCTAAGAATAAAATTCCTTTCTAAAAAGTCATAATGCTTAAAACTGAAGACAGCAGCACATCTTTTAAGGTGGATTAACTGTAGAGCCAAGGAAAGTGTTCTTAAAAGAATTACATTTTCCAAAAGGGAAATTAGTCTTTACCCAGGAAAAAGATTTTGGCCTTTTTTTTTCTTCTATTAAAAAAAATGAAAATAGTAACCGCTTTGTTTGAAGTCTCCTTGCCTTAAGCAAGAAGACAAGTTGACAAGTTCCTTCCAGGCAGACAGCCAAACAATCTCAGATAGATGGGGTCTCTCTATGAGCTGCCAGCAAACTGGGGAAAAATTGTTTCAATTCTTCCCAAATGTATTGTTTTCTGAAATTCTTTTCCTGTACTCTTCACCCTGCCCCCTCTTGCAAAAAAAGAAAGAAAGAAGAAAAACACTACAACCTACCATCCCCTTCTAGTTACTCTTTTAAGCCTTAGTGGGAGTGAATTTTTTTTCCAGAAGCTTCTGTTGTTAATATATTTTTCCCCCCTGAGTTATGCTTAAGACTTAGTAGGTTTAGTTTTGCCCTCTTCTTTGAGAAGCAGAGTAAATTCTATTGCTGTTGTTTGGTGATGCTGTGCATTGTTGTTTTATTGTATGTTACAGTTGCATTCCAGTTGTTGGTTTCTTGCCTTTTTAATACTTTTCATCTTCTTTTCTCAAACAGTTTTCCTGTTTGTACTCTTACCATACCCCACAGCATCCTAAATTCTCCAATGTCAGTTTGGAGCTTGCTATCCTGGATTGGAAGAGCTGCTTCTGTTTGCTTTCACTATGCTAGCACAGTACCTGTTTTGTGATACCAATTGTCTGTTCATGTACCAAGCTCTTAATCTATTCTTAGATACTTGTCCCCTGAAAATTATAGCTTTCTTTTGCTGAAGCAAGAGACTGCTTTTCTTGAGATGTCGTTTCCTTATTCCCTTTTACCAACTACTTAAAACATGGATTACATTTTAGAGTATATATAGCATATATTCACCTTACTAAACAGTGGTAATACACTATTTGAATGGTGACTCCTTTTTGCTTTTTTTGTCTGACTTATATGGGATACCTGATTTTAATTTTGAATATTAAACTACTGACCATAAGTTTGCATCATCTCAAGTCAAGCTTGTATGTTGAATGTTGCATACATATAAATGGAGAATAGCATAAATAATGAAATGCAGTGATGTTATGAATGTATACAAAGGACTAACATTTCAGAAACATAATTCTGTTATTCATTGGTGGACTGTAAAGCTATTTTGGAATTGTGTGTAGTATGTGAATCAATTTGTACATCCAGTATCAAAGAACTTATAACTTAAGTTCTAGGTAAGAAGGAATTCTAAAAAAAAATCTAATCAAAATGTACTAAACAAAATTATTACTTTTCATGGAATATTTTTAATACAGGTTGAGAATACAGTTTATAGTAAAATCTTAAATAAACTACTCTGTCCAGTTTTTCCAAAGAAGAAACATGATTCTCCCTTATTCCCCGGAAAAGGAGCGCTGCTTCTGTTTCTCATGTAGATTCTTATAACTCCATCTTGATAAAAAGAAAAATACACCTACAGAGAAATTATAGAAATCTTGAATGGTTGCAGTGTTCTGGGATCTATAAATTACTATCTTAGTTAATTAGTCCAGTTCAGATAGTAATTTCTGTCTGTAGTCCATTTACTTGGAATGCACTGAATTAATTAGTACTTATTCCCTTTTCCTGTATTCAGCTGGTTACTTACAAGGGTCTCAAATGTATGACCTTTCTGTGTGCAGAAATCTGAGTTACAAGCAGCAGAATTGGTAGCTGCCTCAGTAAGCTCTGAGCATGGCTCAATGAAGGATGGCAAAGGGGATGTTTCTTTCTGCCCTCTGAAGCTGGCTCTAGCATTATAGTCTTTCTAACACCATTTAGTGTAGCCTTAGTTCAATTTTAAGCTATACCATCTGGCTTTGATTCCCAAGGGGCCATTATTTTTCCTGGAATCATTGTAGTTAGAGTATTCTTCAATGCTGACCAGTGCTCTAGGGAAAGCTGGAAGGAATGGTGGCTGCAAAGCTGTGCAGAAAACCTCCCCAGCAGGCAAAGGTGCCCCTGGGTATGGGTGATTTATTTAGTTACAGAAGAAGGTTGCTGTTGCATTCAAGAGCTGCGTGGAAAAAAATATTTTTGTGGGGTACATAAGTATATGGAATATATGGAACAGAAACTCAGGTGAAGCCTTCTGTGTTAGCATATATAATGTGAGAAAATGGTATTTATAATTAGGAATTCAAATTGTTACTTAGGACTACAGTACGTCTTCTGTTGACTTGTCATTTTTCTAACAACCTGGAAGATAAATTTACAAGAGCATCCTACTGAACTGATATTGCAGGAAATATCCTATATTGCAAAACATATTACCATACTAAATACAGATAAACTCCTCTAGTATTTAAACACTTAAAGACCACATTACATCAAATATTACTGCCTTGAATACTTGGATGTCAGTCAACAAATCCCAAGTACAGTTTGAACTGCTCTGATTCTGGTTGAATGCAGTGAGGCAGATTTATTGCTTTTGGTTGAACTTGGGACACTCAATGTAAGAGCATTTTTTTTATTCTGGAAATAATAACTTTTGGAAGAGTTCACTTCCAAGCTTTCACAACACATCCTAGGCATCAGAGCCAGCCTTGCTAAACTCAGGAGAAAGGAGGAGCAGAAGGAAGGTGCAAAAAAACAAGATCAGATTTTGGATGGAAAGGAAATTTGCTGGACTTGCTGTTATCTTCTAATTAGACTGTAGAAGGAGCAACTGGCCTTTGGTACCCTGTAAATCTTTCCAATTTAACCCAGCACAGATGGTTTTCTGCTCGTTTCCATATGCCCTCGCTGGTTGATGTGTCCTCCAGAGGGTGGGGAAAATAATGTTGGGGGATAAATGGAGTGAAACACTCCATTTTGGAGTGCAAAATGGAGCTGAGGCTGGGGAAAGGATGGAAGCAGAAGAGTCCAGGTGATGAAGGATAATGAATGGAGGGTGGAGTTATGAACCATTCAACGGGGAAGAGAAAGCAGAGGTTGTCCACAACCCTAGAAAGAGCAGAGAAACTTCACATTAGTTGGAAGAGGAGGCAGAAGCAACCCGAGGTAAAAAGGAAAATATCTTTGAATACTTTCAGATTTCCTCATGGCATCCAGTTTGAGCTAGCCATGGACATCCAATACCCCCCCTAAAGGAAATGCTGAGGACCCAGTAGAGCTCACCAGTATGAAATAAGTGAGCGCGTAGTGCTGAGAAGCTTTTCTAGGAGAAACCACCAGGCCTTCTTTACATCAGAATGACAGCACTGTGTCCCACATATTTCTTTTTTTTTTGCAATTTAATTTAAAAAATGTAATTTTGTGAGTGTTCAGCCAAGATCAGAACCTGCACAAGGAAGAGCCTTTTGAAGATAAACTGCTCTTATAGCCAAGACATGAGGCTAGCTAGAGTACCTACAGCTGCACATCATGACTTGTCCACTATTTTGGAGGAAACATTGAGTTTGAGCACTAAGGGTTCATCAGTGTCTATGAAGTTGTATTGAAATCCACTGCTGCTTTTTGTTACAGGTGATTTGGTACCACCAATATTTTCTTCATTTTTTCTCACCTTGTGTGTATATATGTGCAGTTTAAGTGAATATGAAAACACCAGCCTGAATTAAAGTTAGGAGAGGATATATCCAAAATGTAAATCTTTCCTGTTGCTGCAAACGCATTAAAATTATGTGGCTGCAGGATGAGTGAGTTTGATCAGCAAGATAATGCATCACAAAACTGTTTCTCCTTTTTGTGGGCTCCTTCTCTTCTGGGTCAGGTTAGTTGTTGATTTGCTGGGATCTGCTGTGGAAAAGGAGATAACTTAATGAGAAAAGAGGTGTGTCAATGGTGATGAGATAAAAGGAGGTCATAACTGAATTAAACTCCACTGTGTTAGATTCTCTGGTAGGTTTTTTCCCACCCTCTTTTCTCTCTGCAGTGCTTTCTTCCTGCTGTTTTCATATATTCCAGGATTGGGCAGCTGAGGATCAGTGCCCTGCCATCCCTTGCCCTTGATGGCTGCTGCATCCCCACGCTTCCCAGGCACAGCAGTGAATTGTGCCTCAGTTCTTAGCTGGGTTGCAGATGACAGTGAGCAATCCCATTAACCTGCCAGCCTGGCTGCAGATAATCCCGGAGAACCAGGGCACCCAGTGCTGCCCACCCACGGCTGCCATCCCTCACCCTGCTGGCTGCAGCTCCTGCCTGCCTGTAGGCACTGATGCTCTGGGCAGAGGAGCAGCACAGCACGGCTCAGGTGCATCTCCTCCTCCTCCTCTGAGCTGACTGCAGAGCTCACAAACTGGCCCATTTAGATTTATTTTTTTCCTTCTTTTTTGCCGTCTGCTGTGTTTTGGCAGACCTGTGAGCAGTGGCAAATATTATGATCGTGTCTGCTTGCCTGCAGCTCTTTTTTGTGCACTGTGCCGCCTTTTAAGAAGTAGATTTTGTTTGGTTTTGAAAGTTAATGGCATATGCCTCTCAGGTTGTAGAGAGAAGGAATTACTTAAGGCCCTCTGAGTTCCAGTTTAACATTCTCTTATATAGGGAAGTCAGAATCCCTAAAAGCACAATTTATAACATAAAAGCTATCAAAATAGCAGTGCAATCTGTTAAAGTGTTTAAAAATTTGATTCGCTGCAGTTTAAAATGTGAAATAAATGTACACTAATTGTTTTGAATGGAGATGAAGATAGTGTTTGAAGCCAGTCTTTAAAGGAATTAGTGAGATAGCACTGCAGTCAATGGTGAAGCACTATTTTCCTGTAATGGGCTAAGCAATGTTCTCTAATTAGCTTGCAAATTGATATTCAAATACAAGTAAACTGGCAATCAAATACAAGCAAAACATCTATGTAAGTAGACTTTGACGTCTGCATTTAGCATACCTGTATCACAATTATGTGTGGGTAAAGGGTAAGCTCTTAGTTGTTTTCAGCATGGAGCTTTTATTAATGGTGGCTCACTGGTTACAGTAGGTCATTTTTTTAACTTAAGCACCTGAAAAGAGGAAAAAGAAGTCCTTTTTTTTTCCCCACGAGTGAATGGCTTTTAAACATTAGTAACATAATACTAAGTGTGCATGAGGTTTTTTCCTGTCTTCATTTCTTCTGGCTCTTGTCAGCTAGTTGTGCACATAGGATTTGATACATAGCTGAGTCAGTGGCAATTACCCTGTTGAGTTTTCCTGGATTTGGGATCATATTTATGTTCATTATTAAAATTATTGCTATATGGTATAGCCATTTCATTTTCAAGCCTTGTGTCAGAAACTGGATGCATAAACTATTAGTGGTGTTTATGTTGTAAGGTTTTCAGTGGTATGTAGTACAGGTTCTTAAACTTGAATACCTGGCACAAGTAGGTTTCTCAAAGGAGAATCATAGAATGGTTTGGGTTGGAAGGAATTTAAAGACCATCTAGTCCCACTCCCCCTGACATGGACAGGGACACCTTTCACTGGACCGGATAGCTCAGAGCAGCATCCAGCCTGGCCTTGAACACTCCCAGGAATGGGACGCCCACAGCTTCTCTTAGCAACCCGTTCCAGTGCCTCGCTGCCCTCACAGTAAATTATTTCTTCCTAGCCATACAAAAAAATTGGTGCATAAGAATTCTTGCTGGAAAAGGTAAACAAAAATCACACATTTAAAATTCTGTTTTCTGGGCCTTTTTAATGTCTGTATTTTCTACGCTATATAACATGTCTCACTCATTGATACCTCACACACTGATACCTTGCTAACTACCCTCTGCAAGAATATTATTTACTGACAGAAGTGTGAACTGTATCAGTGGGAAAAGTATGTGGCTTTGTCAACCACCAATACTCCATCCATCAGCTGTTATGGTGTTTGTTTGGCATCATCTTTTATGCTAAAAGTTCTTCGGAATGTATTTCCCTAAATCAAATTCTTGTCACTATGCATTCATTAAATCCAATTAATGTTTGCATAGATTTAGCTTTCAGTGCTGATTATTGTCTGAATTCTTCAAGGGGGAAAAACTCAAACAAAACCAAAACAAAAAACCCCCTTTGTGTGAAGTGTTTTCTGTAGAGCAGTAAGTATGCATTTTATACCGTAGAAATAATACATCAGTGAAAGTCTTGACTTTCCAATTCAGTATGTGCTTTTCTGTTCAAATAACCCCAATTTTTGCTTTGCTGTGCTTTAGTGCATGTATGTGCTTTTATAAAAAATTGATCAACTTGGTTCTCTGGGGACAGTTAATGGGGGAGTGTAGGTCCCTCAGAGGTCACAGGTTCAGATCAGTTCTGCCATCTGCATCCAGTAGCCGGTAACTTATAACTGCTTGGTAGGTTATGCAAAAGGAGCTTTGGTTTGATTTCTTCTGAAGGAGTCTCTGTTGAAAAGGTACTTATTATACAAGAGCAGAAATACTGCTGAAATTAGTGGAAACTGGGTCAGCGCATGTAGGCAGGGAGTGCTCATTGGTATGAAGGTAGCTGGAGAAGGTCAATATCACAGTGCTTTCCTGACTGGAAGAGAGAAGCACTGAAACAGATGGGAATTTGAACCTCTGGAAGTGCATTTATGCAGAGCTGTGATATGTTAGGGCAGTAGTTTTAACAGCTTGGGGCAAGTAGCACATTTAGTGTTTTAGGTACTGCAGGTGTTGTTGTCTATGTGTAATTGATTCAGTATGTTTACCAGAACTGGAATGAAGTCTGTATCACACTGAAACTTCAAATACAAATTAACAGCAAAAGAAATCCCTCTCATCTTTATCCTGTATGTCACTACCTGCACTTCTGACCATGCCAAGTCTCATTTAATTAGAATCTTCTTGTTGTGCCTGTGTGCCAATTAATTATTTAAGAATTATATGTGTCATGATTTATAAAAATGGATCTTTTTTCCTCAGAGAAAGTGATTATATCAGTTATTACAGCTGCAAATGATCTCTAAGTTATTTCCTCCTTCCAGTTTTTGAAACAAAGTCTGTAATTTACAGATGCATGCCAAAAAGCCAACATAATGTGGCTAAAATGGAAGATTTTTGTTAGCCTTCAGTGAGTTTGCTGTTTAAAGGAAGCAAAGCCTACAAAAGCACAGGTGCACCTGGCTTTAGGAAGCAATTTTGCAAGAGACATCCCAGCAGAACATGGCTGTTCCAGTCTGCTGGGCAGGTTATGGTGCACTGATGAAGCCTGGCTTAAGGTGGCCACTGTCTCAGTGTCTTTTGGGTTTTATATTGCAGCTGATTTAAACCAAAATAAAAGTTATTGAATCCTAACAGTACTGAGTTGTGTGTTCCTCACAAAACCCAACAATAGTATACAAAGATTCTTAATTTTTTAAGCCCTGTCTGTCATGCAGGACATAGATAAAAAACTGAAGAAGCTCTCTCCAAACATTTGTTCCTGTAAATGACTATGAACTTCGAAAAGATACCTGAAATTTTTGTAGGGTAACCAAATAAGGTCTTGGAAATGGCTGCTTTTAAAAACTGCTTGCTGTCTGCTCAAAGATGATAGTGTGACTTCTGTTGCAAACAATTTAAAAATTGTAACTGTGAGCCTAGTAGATGAGCAAAGTCTGAAGGTCTATATATGTATGTTCTAGTAGCAATAACTTCTTACAAAGCATTTATTTTGTAGAAGGGGTAGAAATAGATAAATTGTTTGGTAAGCTGTTACATCAGTGTTTTAATAGTGTCTGTCAACCATGTATATTTATGATGCAGAGAATTTTCTAAATAATGGACAGTGTCAAAATGTCACTGCAGGTCAAAACACGGGTTTTTTTTTGTTTGTAGGTCTTTGGTTTTATTTGGTGTTAGAGTTCTAAAGTCTCTGTATTATTATTTTAGTAAGAATCTTGCTGTCTTACATTTTAAAATTTCTGCAAGCCATGCACAGATCTGCATGCACAGGATAATTAAGTTCTGAGTGTACCATCCCATGAACTGAGAGAGAAGAACATCACTCACCTTAATGCCCTTAATGTAAACTCTGTCAATAACATTGCTCATTTTGTATTGCATACTTTATGTTAAATTTGCTAATTTTGCAAAAACAATTTTTAAAATGTTTTATTATATAATGATTGTTTTATTAACAATATGATAATATTAAACAAGTCTTTAGAAAGACCTGGAGATGCCAGTGGGACAGTGGGGTCTGTAATACTCAATATGGGACAGACAGATGGTTTTAGGTTGTTTCAGAATGTGCCCAGTTAATTCTGATAATGTGATTGGCAGATTAATTCTTATTTATGCACAGTCTATTTGCTGCCTTTCTCAATGCATGTGGATGAACATGGTATATCTCATCTTTTTAAACTGATGCTCCTACTAAACATTCAAAATATGTTTTCTTCACTATAGTGAATATTAAAATTAAAGTTTATCTTCTAAAAATTTTTGCTACAGGATGCAGAATTTTTAGTGGTTCTATGACTTGAACCATCAGGTGTTCAGAGCCCTCTGAGGTGGATGTTGCAGGTTCCAGGCACTATCCGTGGCTCTTAAAAAAAGTTAAATCTCTGTGATTGAAAGACTTAAAGAGTGCTGTCATGGGGGATATTGAAAATGGCTGGGAAGATTAGAAGGCCAATTTGGAAGACTGATAGCTCCAAGTTCCCTCATTTCAAGAGTAACAGTTCCCCTTATTTAGAGGGTATAAGAATTGCAGAGCAGCATCAGCAGCTCCCAAATGGAGAAGCATATCTTGCTAGTGAGAGACAAACATAAAACAGATGCACATTAAAATAGGGTTTGCTGATAACAGTCCTGCTTGTGGATAGCAGTCCTACTGTGGTAACAGTCCCTACTCTGGGAGAGTGTCTCACTCTGCCAGATCCAAATGCATTGGGAAATTTCATGCAGAAGCATTTGCCTTGCTGTGGATGAGGTGGCTAAATTAAAGTTTGGTCTCTGTTTTTGGTTCTGTACAAGGTAGTAGGACCAGAGAGGGGTGGGCTGGGGGTGGGCTGAAAGAGGTGTTTTGATGAGGGACT
Organism: Molothrus ater; assembly: GCF_012460135.2. Taxonomy (NCBI): domain Eukaryota; kingdom Metazoa; phylum Chordata; class Aves; order Passeriformes; family Icteridae; genus Molothrus; species Molothrus ater. The sequence continues at coordinate 108,201,681 of NC_050478.2, read as the reverse complement.
GAATGGTACAACTTTCCTGATATGAGTCACCCCCAGTGTGCATCTTCCCTGGTGACAGAGGAGCTCAGGCAGATGTTACTTCTCAAGTCTAAGGTCTAAATCCTGTATTGGAACAAAGTAATCTAAATTACCATGGGAGAGGGCAGTCCCACATCTCTTCCTAGCCCTCCCCAGCAGTCCAGGTGCATGTTTTGTCCTAGTTAGAGTGGTCTTGCAGCCTCAGTATGAATCAGTCTGATCACATGGCAGGCTTACACTGAAGTGACAGAGAAGTGATATTCATGTGGATCAGCAGGATGAATGAACTTGTCCCATAGCTGCACTGCAATGGCTTCTGGGAGGAGAGGGATATGGGACCATGGGCTGCAAGACCACATCTTCTAGCAGGATCTTGTGCCTAAATAATTTTAATTGTTGTGCCAGAAGTGCATCCTAGCTGCGTTTGTAAATATTGTTCATTTTTTACTGAGATCTTCATCTCTCACTGGCCAGCCATACTGCTTTGCTGTCCTTTTAGATCTGCAGAACCAGGGTGGTTGATTTGAGCATCTAGTATGCAAATCAGATGACCTTTTTTTAATGAATGTATAAATCATGGATATTTTCACCATTAGCTCAAGCCCTTCTGTGAAATATGAGGATGATGTGCAGCATTTTAATCTTCAGTCTGTCCAGTCTCTCTCCTTGCCCTTCCCACACCTCCATACTAACAATCCAGCATTAAACCCCTAAGTAAGTGGCAGTGTCTTCAGACAAGAAGAGTCACAGGCTTATTGCAAAGACAAAATGAAACAAACAAAGCCAGCTACCATAGTTGTGAGTAATTTTTGCATGCGATCCCTGTTGAACTCTCTTTTGTCACCTGGGGTGGTGTAAAACATGACAGTCTACCAGGGCTGCTTCAAGGGCTTCAGTGGCATTCTCGGTTCCTCAGACTCTTCCATGTGTAGAGATTTGAGGGCTGTCTCTGCTGGAGTCTCCTGCTGTACCAGAGGATGCTGCTGCCTCGGTGTAGGCGTGCTGGCTCTCTGCTGGAGGCTGCCATGCTGCTGCAGGGCTGGTGACGCGGGCTGCCTGTCTGCGCTCTGCCTCCGCGGGCCAGAGCCTCCCGTGAGTTATCATCGATAAAGATGTGCTGACACCAGGGCAGCAGCAGCAGAACTAGAGCAGCACAAGGATGTGCGTGGTGGCCTTCTGTCAGGCCTTGCTCATCACTGTTGTTAGCAAAGTCAAGATCTGGGGTTGGAAGGATTTTGTGCTGGGAAGGCAAAAGAGCCCCAGGGCTCTTGGTCACACAGACCTTTGAAGCTGTCTTCAGGAAATGGTCTGCAGTGCTTTCTGCAGTGAATTCCTCTGGTAGCCAGGCTTGCTGCCCCTCTGCTGAGGCTGAAGTCTTGTTCCACGTGGATGTACTGTGGCCCATGGGGTTAAAAATAGACACATTCTCCATGACTTGTAATAATCAGTTTGATTAAGTTTGGGATGAAAACAACAGGAATGTTTTATTTTAAGCTGAAGGCTGTGACTTGTTTTGGACAACACTTCTAAAGCTTCCCATTAAGGGAGGTAAAAAGCAAACCCGGCAGCCTTGTAAACTATCTACTACGAAGTTCTTTAAATAGCACAATCTATCTCTCCTCTTAAATTAGTGGTCAGCTTAAAAGTAATTCATCAAAACCAGTGGATTTACATAAGTATGTGGTATAAGACAGATGAAAACTAGGTCTGGAGTTTCTGAGAATACTTGAAATTCAAGGCAAATCTGGCTAGTCTAAAATCAACCACAAACTTCGTAAGCTTCTAGTATTTAGGGGTTTGGGCTTTTTGTTGTTTTTTTATTTTGGAATATCTCAGCTGGAAAAGGGAAATCCTGTAGATCTGCTATGGATCTTGCATTCTAGAAAAGATGTGCAAGTTATTTTATGTATCTTAAGTGAATGTTACAGGGAATGACAAGGATGCTGGCTTTCTGTTCAGGGATGAATAGGAGTAAAGGTGTATCTCGAGATTGTTGTGTGTGATGAAGAAAATGTATTGGAGGGCATCAGTCTGTTTCTTCAGATAAAGATTTTTTGATACCTGATTTTTTTATAATCTGACCCAGTGGTCAGGAATCTTTTGGTTTTACTTACAACTTACATGTTTTCCCATAAAGTTGGATGTTTGTTAGTACCTTTTCTTTTTAATTAGAATATTGATGTGCAGTTGCATAATCTGAGCATCCAAAGTTATATTAGTATTTCCTACTGGTTTACATGGATTATTTTTTTATTTGCCCTTGACTTGTAATGAGCCTGTGAGCTACAAGCTATCTGTGTGCCCATGGGCAGATCCTGATTCTAAAAGTAAAAACTGACAGCTATGGCCAGAGGGGGCTTTTCAATGCAATACAGTGTGGCTTTGCCAATAATTTTAATTTTTCTAATCAGACTTTAAGGGGGGATCAAAAATTTAATTAAGACATTTCTTTTTTATTATTTTTTGTACATCTGAACTATTTTGTGCTCTTATGAGAACATTGTGAAAATAAATCTCCAGTATTTAGACAGATTTAGTACAGAACAACTTCCTCATCTGAATTCAATGACTGCCTGCCTTGCATGGGTGAATACTTGTCATAGTGCAAAACTTTAGAAGTAGACTATAATACCGAAAAAAATAGAGCAATTTTAAGGAGTATTAGGAACTTGGAAATGTTCAGCTTTTCTGAAATGCTGTGCAAAGTACTGAATATGAATATTACATTTTAAAAGAAGGCAATTTTAGTACACTTGCAGCAGTGCACATATTAAGCAGAGATCAATAAATAGCTTGTGATAGTTAATGTGCATATCAGTTTTACTGAAAGTATTCCGTGTGAGGAGGAGGCGATCGCAAGAAGATAGAAAATTATTTGATTAATTTCATTATGGGCTTTTATTTTATTCCAAGTTACAAATTTAGGAAATCCGTGACATGATAAAACATGAAAATCTGTAGTTCCTGCATACTTGCCATTAAGATTGGTAATTAGATGTTATTTCTGTAACTTTTTTGTACATCTGTCAAACTGCAGTAGACGTGAAAACAAGGGACATCTGTTTTTCTTAAATGGCAAATGCAGTACCTTAATAGTAATTAAATTATATAGACTCAGTTCTCATTAGGTGAATTGTTTTTTTCTCCTTTACATTATTGAAGCAGCAGAAAACAGTGAAATTTAATCATTTCCTGTCAATACAAAAGCTGTGTTCAAAGCTTGAAGTGAATTTTGCTTTCTAGAAACTGGTGGTTAATACCAGAGATGAATTGTGCCATGCGGTGCTGGACAGTGTCTTGTGAGCTGATTCAAGTATAGGAATTGCCTGGAACTACAGGGAACATCACACTTCTTTTTGCAATCTTTTCACTTTGTAGTCACTGAAGCTGTCGGGAGCAAGAGCCCACATCCTGTTGTGTGTCACCAGAAATGCCAAAGGTTTATAGGTGATTTGGAGGTAGAGGACTTGCTGATAGGAGAGTTTGGATGGAAGACTGCACTGTCCAAACGGGTCTGTCCCTTTGCTCAGCCACCCTGCTCCCTTGGGGCATTTACTGAGTGCTTTCTCCATCTCCATCTCCATCTGTCCTTATGCTTAAAATCTCTCTAAATTTCTAAAGCTGTAGTTTTGGGTGTTTGGAAGCACTTTTAAAGTGGTATGACACTGACTTAAGCAGGAAGCACAACCTTGGAGGAACAGGTTTTTAGAGCAGGATGCCAAGAGTAGTTTAAAAAATGCAGGGCAGTGTTCATAGTTCAGAGCAATTAAGTATGAAAACTTCCCAGTAAAAATGTTGAGATTGGAATGGGCTTTTCAATAATGCAATAACTCTGCCATCTACTAAAGCCTTTGATTTGAAAAAAAAAAAAAAACAAAACACAACAAAGGAAAAATACTCCCTGGTTTTATGTAATGTGTTCCGCAGCCTTTGTCTTTTGTTTCATGCTGTTTGAAAGCCTGGTAAGCAATATCAGTTATTGACACCTAGTCCAGTTTTTCATCTCCCGTTGTTGTCTTTTGCTTCTAAAAGGATGTCATCATTGCGTACAGAGGAAGAGTAGCACATGGATTAAAAATTATCTACCTAAAGTGAGTGTAAGGCTAGTTGGAGTACACTAGGTTGCCTTTACTGAAATATTTTCTCCTTGAATCTCTTAAGCCATCACTGTTTGTCATACTGCTTGGCTTTGCATCATTGGTCAAGGTAGCTCCTGTCCTGCGAGTCTGAAGGGCTGATCTAGAAACCTTTTGTGTATTGTGAATGTGGGAAAACTTTGGGGTCAGACAGCCCTGAATGGAACCACATGTACTAGGGAGGCCTTGCTTCCCACCCATGGACATGGTGGCATTTCTGTGCCACAGGGAAGGGAGGACAGTGGGCTTGCTGAGGCACAGTGTACCACCAGTTCTACCAAGCAAGGATAATCTCTGTCCAAGGAGATCAGAGCTGTGCTCCACCCTTGCACTGGGAATGAAGGCACAATAGCAATCTTCAAAGTCTTGGGAGACTTGGGATGCATTTTTTAAAAGTGCGTTTTAAAAAAGAATAAAAAGTAAGTATCAAAGGTGATCTCTGTATTTAAGGGTCTAGTTATAGGATAAGCTTCCAGAGACCATCTGAAGTAAAACAGCCTTTAAAGAAAAGTAAGTCTTTTCAAAGAGCAGCTCTCTGTTTCACCCAGAAGAGACAGTGTAAAGAACCCTCACAATAAAGTTTTCTTACATATTTGGGTGAAATAGTCTTTTATAAAGATAAGTAAGAAAGATGGAGAAATCCTCCTCTCCTCAGCAGAGGCTGGAGTTGAAATTCTCATTGAAGACAGATTTTGGTAACTGCTAATCTTTTGCTGGCAGTATTTTCATCGTGGGGAAAGCTGAGGATGGTGGTTTAACCTTTTACTTTCTTTTTCCTCTTCTTTTCTTCCCCTCTATTTTTTTAGCCTTTATTAATCTAGTGTTAGTTTTGGAGAATGAAGATTTTTGTTGCTACCAGGAACTGTCTGTTCTTTGATACAGTTCTTACATTTTTGTCTTTATTTTCTGCAACTTAAAAAAAAATCTAATGGGTGAGTTCAGAGAGAGACCAGAATGTGCACATGCATCAGACTTCTCTTTGAATGCCACAGATACTGAGGCTATTTTGGGCAAATGACTTAGGAGGTGTGGCAGTGAGCTGATGGCCCTTATCTCTGGCTCACCTCCGTGTCAGATCTGATGGGACCTGGGCATGCAGAGGGTGTGCTGCATTCCCAGATGCTGCCCTGCCACAGCTGCAGGGAGGTCAGATGCTAGAGGCACCTCTGGTCATCTCCAGGCAGCTCCCAGGATGGTAATAGCAGAAAGTGTCTGTGGTTTATTTTGGTCCAGTGACTTTGTCTCTGGCCACAAAGCAGAGATAGGAAAATCAAAGAACTGCATGCCTCCAGGAGCCTGTAGTGGGTGTGATTTAAGTTATCTGCAGGGCACATAGTGTTCCATAAACTTTCATCATATGGATTCTGGCTGTACTTTCTGCTAGATCTAAAATTAGTTGGTAGTCATTATTGCTTCATGCATTAAGTGAAGTTAAGAGGTAAAAGTGAAATTTTCAGCAAAAATTAAGACATTAAGGGAAACAAGCAATGCAGATTTAAATGCTGAATACTTCTAATAGCAGTGAGTAGCTGAGCATGTTTCTGTGGGCATCCTTTACAGCTAAAAGAGTCGAAGAATTGGGGTCAAATCCTGCCATGCTGGATGAACTTACTTATTTCTCCACTGCCAGAGTCTGTAAGACAGAACAATCAAACATATAAAGGTGACACAAAAAATACTCTTAAAAGAAATTTAAAAACCTTAATTAAAAATCATAACAATGTGAGTAAAAGTCTAATGTTTCCTATTTGTTTGTCCATCTTTGTAACATAATGTAAAATGATCCTTTGACCAGTAAATTAACACAGCTTTTTAATATGCCTAAAGAAAATACTTAAGGGGAGGAGAATACTACACTTGAGGGTACAGCACCCTTAAGTTGTTACTTTTTATGTACTAAAATGAGAAATTGTGAGAATTCTGGCAGTGGGATTGAACTTTGACAACAGAAATTTTTGTGAGTGTTGAGGGTTTTTTGTCTTCTATGGATCCAGGTTGCTGCTCAGATATATTTCCTGGGAAGGTGGGGGTGGATGGCCTTAGAATGTTGTTTCTTATACCAGCTGAACAGTGCTAATTCTGTAGAGCCTTCTTTGATGTTCCATCCCTTTAAAGAAGGCAGTGCTCTCCACTTCTCATTGCTAGACCTGTGACCCACTGGCAAGTGTTGGTTCAGAGGTCTCATATAGAATTAATACATGAGGCAGTTAATGTTCCACTGCATTAAAGCAAAGTTGGTCTTCTATCAACTTTTACACTCCCCAAGAGCAAAGAGGCTTGAGTTGGCGCACTCATTTTGCCATCTGAAGTCTAAACAGGGATGTGGTCAAGAAGGAAAGTTGAGAGGAACATGTCAGGGGTTTAAAGTTCTTTCATATTTTTCCAGACAGAATTTAGTTAGGAAGGATCTTTGTGGTGATGCTTTTTTTGTTTGCGAAGCTCTCTGACAATGACAAGCCCTGGGTAGTGCAGGCTGTCATTTATGCTGTCCGTGGTCTAACCATTGCACAGTATGCATATTTTGTGTGATGTCTGTAATCTTCTGACAGGCCAGAGCTGTTGAAATGCCATGTAAAGTTCATTCCATCCTTTTTACTAGTTAGCTGAATTTTCTTCAGAAAGATGGTTTTGCTTCATGGCATACCTTGGAAGACATTCTCTGCTGTTTTCTCTAAGAACTAATGACAGTGTTACAAAAATAGCCCCAGACTTTTGTGTCATCTCACTCCACTCTTCATTTGTTTTCAGAGTAGTTGCACGTAGGCTTGAACTACTTTCAGAGTAGTTGCACATAGAATTGACCTTTTTGACTTAAGTTTGCTCCATGCAACAAGAGGCTCTGCAGTTACTTGAAGGGCTCTCAAATCTGTCTTCCCTATACTTCCACTATATCCATACCTCACTGAAAGCAGGACCCAGCCCTACCCCTCTGCACGTTTTCATCCTGCTTTCCTTAATGCAGACCCCAGCATTGCTTTTGCCTCAGTTCCTGCTGTTGTCTTCTTCAGTATCCCCGACCTGCTGAACCAGATAGGCCTCATCTTTCAAGTGTGTACCTCAAATGCACCTTTGCTTCAGCTTTGAGGTTTGAGCAGGTTGCCATTTTGTCACGCAGCAGCTGACAACCTCCTTGTGCATATGCTCAAGTGGTGGCACATCCAGAAGGTGGCAAACTGAATGCTACCATTCATTGCTAGTTTATGCCAAAAAATTTTTAGGTGTAAGGTATGTACTTGAGTGCTATTTCTTTTGGCTAGATCATTCAGCAGATAGACCTTTCTGTTCTTGCAGAGTCTTCCCATATCTTGAGCCCTGTGAGCTGTGTAATACTGGGAGTTGGGATATCAAACCCATGTGAGTTTTGTGTGCTGAGAACTGATCATCTCATAAGACAGCGGAGCAGGGATTGGTTTAAGTTCTTCCTCAAGACTTATATGTAAATGCTCTGTTGAATACTAAAATTAAAATTATTCTTAACAAGACATGGTGTGCATTCATGAGAGTGTAATGAAAGACCAGAAGTTCAGGAATTACATAGCAGAGAGGCACAAATGGTTCTGCGGGGATCATGAGAAGTTATGCCACAGTTTTCTCCTGCTCTCTTGGGATTTGGTGCAAGACCAAAGTTAACTCATTTTCTCATAAGCCCTGTAATTTATCAAGTTACTTAGATGTTTGTGGTTTTCCTTTGTAGGATGCCATTCCATGAGATGGCAATGCTCAAAGGGCTGTGCTCATTCTTAAAGTGAGATTACAGGGTGGGGAGAAGTGGCATGAGTTTAAAAACAGAGAGGGAAATTCTGACCCCACTTTTAACTTTGCAACAATGATAAGGCTAACTAGACTGAAGTCAGCCTACATTTTAAGCTGGTGACATGGTGTGGGAGGACACTCTTGACTGGTTGATTATACACCAAAGATATCCAACATGACCAAGATAATACAAGTTTTGAAAAGTTTTTAGATAAATACTGTACATTCTTACAGAACAAACAAAGTATGAAAGTCCAATCACCTTCATGCTCAGTGCAAACCTGATTTTTTAGAAAATCTGGGTTTGGACTTGCTGTTGATATCTCTCCTAATGGGATAAAAGAGTTGGGGAGTGACTGTGTGGTGAAGGCCTGAGCACCAGCCCACCTGGATACCCTGGCACTGGCAGAGCCACAGGCACGAGCAGTTGAATTTTGGCTGCTGCTGTTGCAGCAGCTGGACCTGTTTAGCTGAATACTCTGCCTCTGACTTTCTTCAAAAAAAAAAAAAAAAAAAAAAAAAGAAAAGAAGAAAAAAAATCCACTCACTTAGACTGCAATTAGGAAAAAAGTTCATGACCTCATATGTTAGGAATGAATAAATGTCCAGAAGTTTATACTTACAGATGTTTTGAGTGTCAGTAGCTTGCAGGGCTGCTTGCCAGGAAGGGACCTCTTGGTCAAACTCCAAGACTAAAGTGTTGGCAAATGAGTTGGTTTATCTCTTCACCATTTGTCGTGCTCATTGGACATATATAGGTTTATTTTTTTTAATTAATTGTCTAGAAAGACCCCTCTCCTCTCATATTTTTTTCTTCCCAAATAGTCTGACCCCTTCCCATCAGCTGTCAGTTACTGTTTTGTTTGCAGACTGAAATGGTGCTAGAGAATTTTGAAATAGCTTCAGTTAAAAAAAAAATCTGGATAATTGCATTTAATTAACAGCAGAATAATATCTATTCTTTAAACAAGTAGTCCTTTCAAGATAAATCTTGTCAGTAACTACAAAAATAATACTGAAGGAAAAAATCACTATAGCTACAGACTTTGTTAAATTTGTCTTGGTCTTCTTTTTGCTTTGCAAGCTAACCAACCAAAATGCCGTTTTGGAAACATGCATTGATCAATGTATGTATATAATTATCTATGGCATGTTTTCATTGCATAAGAACTAGAAATTAACAAACAAGCACAATTTCTAATACAATAATTTTTTTAAAATTTCTAATTGATGACAAAAAATAAATATTCTTGGTGAGTTTGTTTTACGAACTATTTTTCACAGCTATATTAACTTTCGAAAAGATAGAATGTTGAATTTGTTTAATGGTTTGTGTTTACAAGACCATTGTTTTCACAACCTGTTAGCTTTCTTTTTTTAATTAAACTTTATTAGGATTCCATGGTGGTCATTTTGACACCAAATCATGCTTTCCTCATCTACATCAGCTATTTGGACATAGGTTAAAACTTCTTGGTGTCCATGAAGTTTTGAGAGGTTGATTGTTGTAAGGCAGTGGCTTAGTATCCATGAGAGAGGTGGCCAAGATGCCATGCTGTGTGGCATTGCAATAATTTTCTTTTTTTTTTTTTTATCAAAAAGCAACCTTGAAATGCATAATGTTAGCTCAGGAAAGGAAGGATCTATATGACTGAAGACCCTTCCTCTGTGCTTTCTTCACTTTTCTGTTGCGAATCAGATAATCTCATTTCTGATGCTGCTCAGAGTTCCATAACATAAATCTGAGTAGACTAAATGTTCAGCTGCATCTAATGACTTCTGTGTACTTTTGAACTGACTGCATAAATTATATAGTTGAAGATTCATGCACAAAATATACAAATACTGAGTAGCAGTAAATGGGGTTTGTGGATGAAATTCACTCCATGCAGATGGCCCATTTAAGATGCTTCTACTTGACAACCTCTGCCAGAGGTATGTTTATGGGAGGAGGGAGGGTAGTAAAGGATGAAACATAATTTTGGCACTGTCTAAAAGGACAGTAAGTAAGCATCTTAGTTGACAGCCTGTCTAGGATTTGTGGATCAGATAACCTGGGTGCATATCTTTCTCCTAGTTTTGCATTTGTATTGGAGGCTGCAAATAAACATTACTTAATGGTTCTTAAAGGGAGCAGTAGTCGTACTGAGGGGTGATCACAAAGTACTGAGTGCCATCCCTCAAATAGGGTAAAATCTAAGTGTTATCTGGTGTGTGGAGCCAAAGGATGCTATATTGAATGAAGATTTAAAGTTAGACTACAAGAAAGCAAGTGTAAATTCTGTGAACTGTACCTAAATTAAGAGAAAAATCAGAGGGGATGGTCAGAGCAGGCTGATGGCAGGGCTGTGGGGTCGCTCTTTGGGACAGCACCCTATGGTAAAACTGGCAGACAAAAATGATTACATTATTTGTTTAAATAAAATTGACCTTAGAAAGAATTTCTTTTTATTGAGGAAAAAGCTTCATATAAATCTGACGTTATTTGTGCCCTTATTTCTATTTACAGCTATTAAGAGATAACTATCACATTTAGAGGAAAGTAATGATGTTTTCTCCTTCTAGACATAATTACCGTAAGCAGCAAACATCAAAGGTCACTGTTACCAGAGCATTCTTTAGGATATTCAAACAAGCCATTTTCGGTTAGGAGGCTATACTGAGTTGAAAGCTGTGGTATGTGTGGGATTGAGACAGAGAAATTACAAAAAGTCAACAGAGGATGCTCCATTCTGGTGTCACCCTAAAGTCAATGTCTGTGTGCATGTATTCTGTAAAGCATGTCTGTAAAAATGGCTTTGTACTTCCTGGTGTATTGTTCAGCAGTGAGATGTGCATCAAATATGCTTACTGTGCAAGTTTAATTATGTTCCCTCTAACTGCTAGTCTTGCATTTTCAGTCTGGAACCTAAGTTTAAAGTGCATTTTGCTTTATCATCTTCAATATTAAATGTTCTGTGGATTCATCTAAGCCTTTATTTTTGCAGCTCTAGTCCTGGCAGGTTTGCCCAGTGGAGCTGTTGAGGCTGTACTGGAAAAGATGTGCTGTATACTTATAAATAAAAGAAACTGTTTTCTCTTGGTACTTATATCAGCCGTCCCATCGTCATCCAAAAATAGTTTTGCTTAGCATTCCCACAGGTGTATTGGCTTCTTGCATTTGGCTCACAGTTTACAATCAATGCATAATTTGTTCAAGGAAGGTTTTTTTAAGCTAGGATGCTAAAATGCCATTCTTCACCTTCCCTTTTGTATACACAAAGATGTCTTCCTCATTCTTATGAAGTGTGTATCCAATGATGCATTTGTATATTTGTTGTTTGCAGCTGCTTTGTTGTTTTATTTGGGTTTTTTCCTGGGTGATTAGGTAACTTCTCTTCTTTTTAATAGATTTATTTTTGTATCTCCCTTTCTAGTTTAGCGAAGCTGAGAATCCCTTTCAAAGACTAGATGTAAATTTGCTCTCCCAGAGTGTTGATGTTGCTAACCTTGAACCTTAGCAGATACCTCATCCTTGATCCTGTGGAGCTTTCATGAGTGAAACATAGCCAAAAACCTGATCATTTTCTTTCCCCCTGATAGTTTATTGAAACCGATGCTAGTTAGAAAGCTGATCTGAAGAAATTCCTACATAGAAGTACAGGAACTTCTGGGATTTAAGCCTTTCTGTCATCTGCTCTATCTTACTCTTGTTTGGCACATGCCTGAATATGCAGGTTCAGCAGCCTTGCTGTTTTGTCTCTGCCCTGTTCAGAGCAATCTCTGGAAAGTGATTCATAAAATGGTTTTATGGATACTTTTCAGATGCTGACGTAACTCTTATTCACCACTTAGAGAAAGCAAAAAAATGATTATAGTCTTATCCCTTTCACATATTTGTCTGGGGTAAGGTGTTCGTTCATCCCCAGAGTATGTTAGAGTATTGCCTCCAGATTCTTCTGGGGAAGTAGGTGGGGTGTTTGCTGTTGTTTCATGGGTTTATTGTGTGCTTTTTATTCAGGCATTTTGGCTTTTTCATGTTTTAGAAGGATTTTCCAAAGGATTTCTTACTTTGCTATTCATGTTTATTGATTCTATTAAAAAAAAAAAAAAAAAAAGAAATCATCTCTTGTGTGGCCAGTGTCCTGGTTCAGTACAAAATTTAGGAGGAAATGCCTAACATCACCCCTGGACTGCCAGTGATAAGGCTTTCTAAATCTGTGTTTTGTAATTCCTGCCATACCATCAAAGCCCGTGTGGAAAAGCACCAAGATTGCAGAGAAGGAAACAAATCTGCAGGTGAACACCTCAGACTGACTTCTGTGACATAGATCGCAAAGAGCTAAGAGTTGTTCTGGCATGAAAGGCTGTTTTTTTTCTGGAAGTGGTGCAAGGTTTTGGAAGCTACCAGAGTCAGGGGAAGTGTTACTCTTTCAAACATAACTGCATGTTAAGTGATTCTTATTAAAGACTCTTGCTGATATTGTGCTTGCATTGTTCCTATCTTCACAGGCTGGTGCACTCTTGGCACCCTCACGGGTCATGCAGCCTTACAGAATTCCTCATCCTCCTCTGCATTATGTGTCCTTCAAATACTTTGCAAAGGATATCATGCCTCCCTCAGTTGTTGCTTCACTAAGATATGTGAACCATTATGTTCAGCTCTTTAATCATCCAATATTAGTTGCTCTTGCCAGGCTGCTTCTTCTGTTTGTTGCTTAACTTCCTTTTGGTTTGTCTTTATCCTTCTCTTTTTTAGACTTGGACAGACAACAGATTTGGAATACTGTTATGGAGGATAATAGAATATGGCTAATAAACACTAATTATCCTACCTCCAGTCTTTCTGGATGATGTGGCCGTATGTTCATTTATTTTTACTTTATGTCATTAGAAGAGGAAAGTCATCTTGAGTATTGCATTGACTTAAAAAGTAGCACCTGCATCCTTTGGTTGCAGTAAATGTAAGGTTTTGTTTGTTTTGGGTTTTTTTTTTTTGATGGAGAGGAAATTGATGTAAAGAAACGTAGCAACTTAAGCATTAGTCCAGTTATCAGAGAGGCGGTAGATTTGTAGTCCTTTTGTAGCTCTGTTTTCTTGACCTGGTAATAACCAGCAGTCACTTTGTATGTCTGAATGGTGTTTTTAAAACAAAGATCAAGGAGCAGTCAACAAACAGAATGAAAGAAAGAAGTTATTACAAATATGTAAAGAATGACAACTCATATTCCAGTAAAATTTTTACACCAAGTTATAGAAGAAATATGTATGATTTACTGCCAGACATTTTATGTCAGATGATTAAAATTATTTAGGAAAGCTGGGTATCTGAAACAGAATTGGAAAGCAGATCAGTCTGGGGAATTGTCCCATCTGGCAGATGTCTGCAAGAAATCACTGCAAGCAAGGATAATTTATTTTTCTTCTTTCCCCCAAATTATATATGCTATTCATTCCAAATTTAAGAGCAGCCCTCTAAGAAATACGTGGTTTGAGTTTCATTGTTCCCACTGTGAGTGCCTGTAAGAACCATTGAGGAAAGACAGATTTCCAGACTGAAGCAAATAAAAGGATTATTGCCCTCCAGAATTGTTATTTGATAGGTTAAATCTTGCAGTCCCAGGTTTGGTTTTTTTCTGGTTGAGCAGAATTATTGAGCAACCATGACTTCCTTGTCTCTACAGCCAGATGCCTTTTATCAGTTCTATATCTCAGTTGCAATAAGGATAGCTATTCAATTACTGTGATTTTTGCCTCTTGTTTTTATGTTTTGAAAGGTCTCCTGTAGATGTGTTAAGAAGCTCTCTTACCAGGAAACTGAAGTTTGTTGGAGAGGTACATGTCCAGTGTAAAATGTTTTAGGCCTCCTCATAAAGGGGAACAAAAAATCCAACAGCTGCTTGTTTTTGTGTTTCCCTGGATCTTTTCAGATATCTTCACGCCCAGTTTTTCCCTCCTCTGAAAACTGACTTTTGGACTGTGAAGTAGAAAAAAACAAGTTGAAAAAGTTGTCATTATGTGTATTCTTTTTGAATTTTTAGCTTCCTTTCTGGAATTAGTGCGCCTTTGAAATCCTGTGTTTCCTTTTTTGTGATTTGCAGTTAGAATATGGAAACATATAATCACTGACTGGTAGTTTGCTCTCTTACCAGCTTCAGTGAGTGAAGTAATACTTTATAACCCTGTTGGAAGTACAATTCTAAATGTTTTGTTCATCTTTAAAGATTTATTGCTATGAGTTTTTTTAATGTAAATCACCAAATACCACAGTTTATCCGAAACATTTTTCCCTATGCGTGAAACAGACTTGATAAGATGTTAGATGCTGGATATTTATTTATTACTGAAAAAATTCTGTTTAACAAAGTGTATTCAGAATAGCAAAGTTTTTTTTGCAAGCATACCCATTTTCTTTGCATGGGAAATAATTTTTTATGTGCAGTTTATTTTCCATGTTCTGGCTTTCTACAGCATGATTATTTCCTCTTTTAAGTCATTAATATCTTATTGTATCTACTATCACATGGAGAGTAGAACAGTCCCTTATAGCAAAATGATAACTGGTTAGATTTAAAATTATTTCATCTATAAATCTTGGCATCTTTATAATTTTTCATACCTGGAAGAATCAATGCTTAGAGAAGTAAATTATATTATATGAGGCAAAAAAAAACTCCTGGTAAGTGTGGACCATGTGAATGAGAATAGTTTCTCTGGAAGTTTGTTTAAGTTCAATATTTCCAAGACAAGAGTTTTTCTTTATTATTTTTTAACAACCATGGGCACATCCTACTAGCTCTGCACAGAGGGGAGAGAATTGAAGAACTACAAAAATAAAAACCTTCAGCAGAAGTTTGGAGTGGTTTCTGTGTTACAAAGAGTAAATTTTATTAAACATAACTGGTCCACCCAATAGTGAGACAGTCTCTTACCTAATGTAATAAAGACTCTGTTAATGCTTTAGAAAACCCTAATCAAATAATACTTAAACTAGAGAAGAACCTTCCTGGGATGCTACTTTTTTTTTTTTTTTCCTATAAAACAGCAGTGCAATTTTAGTTTATTGTGTTCTGTTCTTGTTCCCATGCTGGTGGAAGTCATGCTTAATTTTGGCCAAAATGAAATACTGCCTTTATTTGTCTGCATGTTTTTGCTTCTGAAATGAGCACCAGAGAGAGCCATGTATTATGCAGTATATTTCTCTGCCTCAGTCATAAACACAATGTTTCTTGCCCTCACAGTCTCTTCAGGACATACCAGCACTATCCTTGGTCACATGAGGAATTTTAGCTGGTTTTGGAGCTATGGGACACTTTAATTGTGACCCAGGATTTATACTGTGCTCTGCAGTACTGTGAAAATGTTGCTCAGTTGAGTCCTATACTCATCAAATGTGTACTGTGATGTGAATTCTGCTCTGGAGGCAACAATGCATTCCCCTTCTGAAAAGAGGTTTTGCATGTCTCTGTTAGTATAATTATCCAGAAATTTCACAAAGGAACAAAAAAGACTTTGTTTCACCATGTCCCAAAGTGTTGAAATAATGTATTTTTAAATCTGTTTAGTGTTAATGTTTTAGATTTTTTCCAATTTTTAAGTTGGGATCACTTAGAAAGCAGAGAAGATTGGATGTTGCAGTGGTCAACAATATCTCCCTAATAAAAGCCTCAATGAGCACAGTAAAAGCAGTATTTGGGTTTGATACTGGCAAAAAAGTTTGTATTTATTTAATTCTTCTTTTAATATTATCATGATGGTAAACTTCTTTGCACAAAATTCATTACAATTTAACTATGATTGAAAGGAGAGGTAATGTTTAGAAGATGGATAACAACACTGATTTTAAATTGAAACTCCTGTCCTCATGTAATGCTGTGGTAGCACACATTTTGCTCTGCTGTAAAATGCTGCATCCATTATTTTGTGAGTTTGGCTTTGGTGCAGCTGCATTGGGGTCCAAATGCAAAAGAAAGGAATCTGACTCAGCAATTAAAAAGACCCTTTTGTCGAGATGAGGCCTAAAACTAGTTCTCTCCAGCCTGAATTTTTGTTGCTGTTATTGTTCCTATTGGTCATTTGCTAAGTATAGGAACAAAAGGGTTTTTATATCCAAGTTAAGAATAGAGTTTCTAACAAGGTGGAACCAATAACTGAGAATTAAGAACTTGGTGTTTGGAAGAGCCAGCAGAAGGGCTTCCCATTTGAAGATATCTGTAAACAAAACAAAACACAATTTTTTTAACAGTGTTCCATCCATCTTTATCCCTGTTTCAAAAGAAAATTTTCCACAGATTTGCAAGCTCTGCTTTGCTAGTCTGTTGAATAGTATACTACATTGCTACATAAATAAAGAGACTTGAGATTTAAATTGCAGAAATGAATCCTATGTGGCATGCTTGTCTGCCATTAAAATTTTATTAATCACCACTCTTAAATTTTAGGAGTAGATCCTTCTTATACACAGTTAAACTTTTAGCTACATGAGTATGCAGGCTTTTATATTCAGTTCTCATAGTGAAGGAAAGGTAAGATTCTCACTGGTCTAGTACAGCATGTGTTGAAGCAATCTGAGTTAAGCACAATAATGCCATCCATTGACACGCTGTCAGTCTGTCAGGGTTTTCTTCATAATTCAGTTTACTTATATAAATAATGCGTAAAAAACATTGAATTAAAGAGCAGAAAATAATGTGGATGAAATAAATGTTAAATCAAATTTGTAATTATTAAAGTTCTTTGCAAATATTGAAGTAGTAAAATATGTGTAGCTTTGTTGGTCAAACTTATCTTTTCTTTCCGGCATAGAGTCATGCAATCTGTGATGCACCTTACACTGTGTTTTTTTGTAGAAATACTGTGTATGGTACTTCAAAAATATGTCTTCTGGACAACTGTGCACTGGGAATTTCTGAGAAAACATGGTACACTTTAGCCTGAACCTTGTGCCGTTAGCAAGCAGAGTGGTCTCACCAGCAAATTTCCATTTCTGTGCTATAGCTGTGTGCTCATATTGGGGGAGAAAAATTCTTGAAACAATTTTTCATGTTTGGTGTATGCTTTTATTAGCAGTTTCCCTCCCCCTTGTCTTTTTATCTGCCCTGTGTACTTCTCCAGTAAAAATGCATTTTACATGCAAATGATAAAGGTTGATGATAATCAACCTTTGCAAATCCATTTGACTCAGTTTGAAAGGAGCAGAACTGGAATGATGGAGAGAAGAGAAATAGGATCCTTGACAAACTCATGATACGTGGTTCTATATATGTTGTCTTTTTTTCTAAATTTATGTGTAAAGAAAAATAACATGTGGGGAAAAGGAAAACTTCATCGCTTGCTTTTGGTGGTTAAAGAGACTGCAGTAGTTTTACTAAGATACTCATGTTTGATTAATCATATCTTAAATTGATTGGAAACTTATATTGCTTCTGAATGCAATTGTACTTACTAACTTATCTCATTACCAGTATTTATTCAATGAAGATTAGTTTTAATATACTGATATATGCTTAAATTGTTTTCTTTATATGTTAAATTTCTTTGAAAAGTACATTTAGTAAGCCACTAACATGGAAGAGTAGAATAGAACATTAACAAAATGAATGTTTGACAAGCACAATTCTTTAAACGTACATTGTTTCTTCATTTCATATGGCTGTAAAATTAAAAGTGCTCTTAATGTTCAGTTTTAACAAATGGTGCTTTTATCCAATTGAAAAATAATCACCTTTTCTTTCTCTTAAGCAAATTAAATATTTTTACCAAGTAACTAGATTATTAACTTAATGTGCCTCAGTTATTTTGACTGACATGAGAAGAAAAAACCTGTGTAGGTTTTGCTTAGTATATTCAATCTGTTAAACCCAAAAACCCCTAAAAGTTTATGCAGTAAATCATAATTGCATTAATTTCATAGTATAAAGGCTATGAGCTTTAGATGTTGTCTTACTAGCACAAGTTTGTGCAAAAAGAGAGATGTAGAGGGACTGGGGAGGTAAGTCAGAACAGCTGAAACTAAATGCCATGCCAGTTTAAGCTGTTGTTCATGACATTTTTAGTGAGGCTGAGTTTGAAGTTAGAGGCAACAATATGTATGGAAGTGTAAGTTGCTGTGGGTAAGGTGATAATACTGACACAAAAGTTAATCTGTGAAAGTTTTCATACAAAGTGGATTTCAATATTAGTAACTTTAGTCTAAGATGTTATTTTGTTTCACTAGTTTGCACTTTGGGTGAGCTACAGATAAAAATGCGTAGGTAGATTTATAACTATTCATTTATCACTTGACATCAGGCATAGTAGTTGAACATTAAAGATTCTTATCCTAAAGTTAGTTTGGAACAAAGAGTTTTTAAATCTAATGTTACAACAAGCATATAGAATTGCTTTAATACAGAGATAATTCTCAGTCTGTATTGCATCTAGTAGCCCACAAAAGAGTCTGTATTTATAATTTTCTGTAAAATTAATCAGGAAGGCCCAAGACTATGAAGTAGAATAGAAACTTCTTCTTTCATGGATCCATTTGTAATTGAGTGGATGTGCAGGTGGAAGCATCCATTTGACCACACTTCCAAAGTCAAGGTATCTCACATGGACTTGGAAGAACAAAGTTGTGCAGGACTGTAGGTTGTTGATCTACCTGGTCCTTTTTAGGTTGTTTTCTTGTCTTTCAGCAATAGTAACAAATCAGTATTTGCATACTCTGTGCACGGTCATCACTGTCTATATAACTTCGAAAACATGATAGAAGAACTTGCCCTGTCTTTTGAGATGGTTGCCTTGTCTTTTTGATACGTTGGATCTTTCTACATTTTGGGTTTTTGTGTTATGGTTCGATTCACTGGATCGGCAGCAGTTGCTGCTTTCATGGAGTGAGAAGCTTAGTTTCTTATGTTTTCGTGCATCCTTTTGTTCCTACATAGTTGGTTTCTTTGATAGCCTTGGTTTACCTCATGACATCTTGGTGGTTCATCTTGGATCAGCAGCAGAACTGCTTTATCATGCTGGTCTTTGGGCAGATGTGCCGCTCTTTGTGTGCCTGCCTTCCAACTTTCATACTGCCTTTTGTCCCTGTGGCGTGGAAATTGATCCCTCCTAAAGGGCGCTGTCAAATTCAGTCAGGGAGAAAAGGATACCCTCCCAAAGCTGGAGGAGAAAATCAGCGAGTCCCTAAGGATAAGCCTGTTTCAGCACGGCTGCATAGCTGAAATATTGAAGCTGGTGGCTCTGTATGTGCCATCTTAAGAATTTGTCAGTGTGAATAACCCGCGACCCTCCGACTGTATGCAAAGCAAGGCCTGAATAACAGCTTTGTGCTGCAGGAACTTAACACATGGAGCGGGACTAAAAGCAGGGTTTCATTGGTTATTTTGGACATTTAACATTCAAGTCTCGTAGAAGAAAGAAGCTCGTTATGACTCAGTTCCGTTAATTAGACGTAAATTACTGTCTTCAGTGCCTTAACACAAGGGAAGGAAGGTAAGGGGGAGTTCTGCAGGACCAGAGGATACAGAAATTGCAATTAGATGGGGGCTTGGGCTGGGAAAGAGTGGTTGAGCACAAGCTCCCATTGAGGGTGAAACCCATTCAGGGTTTCACACTGAACAGTGTGTGCAAGGACTGAAGTCAGAATAATCACTTTCTAGCCTCCACCCAGATTTGTTGTGTTTCATTCCAGGATGACTGATGTGGCTGACTCTGAATGATGTGATGAACAGATGTAGTTCATCTAGTGAAGGTTTTATCTTCTGTGGAAAGCTTTAAGCAATCTCCGTTTTAAAAAAGGCGATTAGCCTTTAATTCTTAAAAGTTCAAAGGGACATCCAAAGTATTCCCTGACTTCTCATGGTCCTGGGCATAGCCATGGTCTTCTCATAGTATTTATCATCTCTTTATCATGAACAGGCTAAAAATATTATGCCTATTACATATTGTCTAGTGTACCCTGTCCCGGAAATTTTGGGTTTGAAGCAGAATTGCAGAAGCATTAAGGAGATAAATGAATTTACATGTGTCTCTGTTCAAGAAGAGGTAATAATTTGTTTTGAAGCTAATAATTCTTATATTAGATTTGGTGAGTTTTATTTCATTGCTTGCAAAATGAACCATTTGAAAAATGTATTACTTAAAAGATGCTTTAATCCACTAAAACGGATTTCTAAAAAGCATTTTGCAGTTGGCTGATTCAAATTCAGAGATGAAAGGATTGTTTTCCATAGTGTTAACATGGAAATGTTTATTGTCCATCCTTATAGTAAATAGCAATAGCCACATTTTTTCCTCTTCACTAGGATTTTGCCCAGTGGTAGCATTAAACAAGCATCTGACTCAACAGTAGTTGTAGTTTTGTTCCCCTCTCTGGAGTTAAATTCAGAAGTAACATATTAACATAACATCCACAATAGTGTAGTTGATTTTTTTGAGAAATTGATAGAAGTACTTAAAGCATAATTTCATTTCTCTTTGAATGTTAGTATCTAACGAGGAAAAGTTAGCTGTAGGGACTTAATGACAGGGCAGGCTCACGGCACAGTGAATAATTTTTTGTTCCTGCATTGTTATCTGTCCAACTGTTCCATGAATACCTTTTAGAGCTGAGCAGTAAATCTGCCTGTAACTTCTACGCTGTTTCTCTAAGAACAATTTTCTCTTCTTGTGACAATAATGTTGGTAAGTAACCAGGCTGGTTATAAGTAGAGAAGCTGGGATTTGTAGTCTTGCCTCCTGATGATTAGGCTTTCTTTGTTCCTCAAAAAGCCATTGAAGTATTAATAAAGGCTAAAAACAGCAGGTTGCTCAGCACCAGTCAGAAGCCAACACAGCGAGGAGCAAGGGGCAGGCAGGGGGAGGACACAGATGGACTTGTATGTAGATACCAAAATGTAATTGCAGGCATTTCTTGTATAGAAAATAGTATAGACTTTAAAACCTATAATGAAATGGTCAGTTTGGGCAACTGACACCTAGTGTATTACAGAATACATTGAAAGAGATTACAAGTTGGAATATCACAGTTTGAAATGCAGGAAACAAAAATGTTACATTTCTGTAAAGGCTGTTGGTAAAGAAAAACTATGACCTGCTCCACTCCCAGTAATTCTTTTTGAGTTTGTTTTTAATTGGTACTCATTTTCGAGCCCTTGAACTACCTTTGTAGTAACAAGCGAAAAAAGACAGTTTCACAAACATTAATATTCCAGAGGCAAGTCTGACCCTCAGGCCCATACTTAGCTGCAGACATATTTGCTTCTGTGAGTGCTCAGAGTGGCTCTTACAGCTATGCTATTGTAGACTTCTAAAACCTAAACTTGTGAGGTGCCCTAGGAAAGCAAACAAAGTGTTTTCTTTGAACACAGTGAATTGTTTTGTTCTTATCTAAAACTGTTTGGCTTGTAAATCCCATTTTAGCCTTTTCAGTTACTTCAGCAAGTTGATAGGGAGAAACATTGTGTTCTTCAATATGCAGTCTTACTCATTAACTGTGGTCACTGTAAATCATTGTCAGAGTGACAATCTGTTAGTGACAGGATGGAAGATACCATGTTCGCCCATGCAGCTGGAAGGGCATAACTGTTACTGAAGGTCATTTCAGAATGCAGAAGGAATAGAGGGTATTTATTTTAGACGATTTTTGCATGACCAATGTTATATGTGTCATATATTCAGATTGTAAGAATGCTGTCTACAGATAAGAACCACTTTATTTTTCTCACTGCAATACTGCCAGCTGAAAATAGCCTTATAGATGTTTTTGATGTGATTCTTGTATGAGGCAGGATAGAATTCTGTGCTGATTCTTTCTGCTCTGTCAGTTTACCATGTAGACCATTTAGTGAAATGCTTAATAAATCAACTCTTACGAACTATATAAATAATTAGAGAACCAAATCCTCTAGCAGAGGACTAGTAGTCTTGCTGCAACAACCTATGTGTCCTTCATGCCCTACCTTCTGCATCATCTGATTTTAATACAGTGAAGTACATAAACTTAGTTGAAGTCTTGCATAAGCTTAGTTAAAGTCTGTAGTTGTGAGATTTCTCTCTGCCAGCCTGGTACTCCCGTGTCCTTGCACTTGTTTTTCTCCTTCCTGTTAGTAAGTAAAATAATGACTTCTGAAGAGGTTGAATCAAAGGAATTAAAAACATTATTAGAATAAATGACTTTTATAAAGAAATCTTGTATGTAAAAGACTTTTTTCCTGGTCTCAAAGCACAAATAGCAGGGATACTTCTCTCGTACATATTTGGATGGACTGCCCTCAAGTAATAGATCTTCTGCAGTTAGATATTCTTCTAGAGTGCATGTGATTTCTTCACCAGCTTCTCTGAAGGGCTCAGCTTCCAGATAATTTTGCTCCCTTGGCTCTGTGTGCTTACCTTACCTCAAATCTCAGAAATTTTTAAAGAGAATAAATCCTCATTCTCTGAAGAAAGCAATGTCTTTATTTAAGACTGGCTTTTATAGGACTTGGAGTGCAAGATCGTGTATTTTTGTTAGCTAGTACTGAGCAGCTGGTACTTTTTGACCTCAAGTGGTGCCAGAGGAGGTTTTGATTGGATTTTAAGAAAAAATTCTTCACTGAAATTGTTGTCAAGCATTGGAACAGGCTGCCCAGGGTAGTGGTTGAGTCACTATCCCTGGAGGTGTTAAAAAGACATGTAGATATGGCACTTAGGGACATGGTTTAGTGGTGCATTTGACAGTGTCTTGTTAATGGTTGGACTCAATGATCCTAAAGGTCTTTTCTAAACTAAACAATTCTTTGATTTTAAACCTGGATGGGTCCTGATTGGGGAGTGCCTTGTTACAGTTGCTTAAATTCACCTAATTTTTTTTGGCCACTTGGACATTTTGAGAGAAACTGTGTGTTTTCAGTGGAAAAAAAAAATTCCAACCAGCCCTTAATGGCATCTCTTCCCCATTGACTTCCTTTTGTAATCACAAGTCCCTTTTTTTCTGTAAACATATGAATTATAAACTTCACACCATCTTCTAACCGATGTCTGTTCACTGTGCTTTAGTCTCAATAGCTTCCCTGCCACTGCAGCACTGTGAGGTTGTACCAAGAGAGCAGCAGAGCCTCCATGAAGTGCAGCCAGTGCTCCTTGGGGAGTTGTGTGCAGTGCTTAGTGACACAATGTCCAGTCCTTAAATTTCAGACTTATATTTGAAAGGTATATCTTTCGCAGGTTGTGAGAAGCAGAGGAGAAGGTAAAGCAATCATCAGTCTGTTTCTATTTGAGCATCTTCAAATTTGGATGTGGGTTTGTTGGGTTATTTGTTGGGACAACAGCAGGAGCTGGTGGCACAGTTTGCTGACAAGTGCTGAGAGCCAGTCAGGGAGCACAGTCAAATAGCAAAGCAGCATCCTGTGTATGCAGTGAAACTAAATGCATCAGAGGCTAATGACAAGAGGAAGCTTACATTTTTTTATCTGATTCATTATTCTAAGAATTGCATTGTAATCTCTTCTTTCCAGTGTTAGTTCCTGTCTGCTTCCATCTGGCATATCTTTTCATATTAGGTCTTGCACCCTTGTTTTTCAGTCTGCCACTGTTATTTCTATTGCTGCTTCATACTTGGCTCATCACAGTTTTCTTCAATGGCCTATTAAAGCTTCCCTCTGGATTCTTCCTGCTCTGTTGGGCACTGCTGAACAATTTATGGGAAGCTTCTTGTTTGTGCTTGCCAACTGCAACACAAACTAGAGAAGGCATTGCTCCTCATGAAGTGGCCGTGCTAATTGTGACCCACACTGGCTGTGTCATCAGGGCTATTCCAGATCCAGGGTAGAGCCTTTGCCAGGCCAGCTGGTATCCATTCGAGGTCAGGTCTGGTGTCTGAGTCCCCAAGGGGCGAGTACACAAATATCTATCTATAGCTCAGTGAAAGGATTATATCAGATCAGAGACTTTTGAAAGACTGGTCACCCTCAGATGCTAATTCTCATCTAGACTGTTTACCTGTAGGCAATCTCAGCCTCAGAACTGTAAACAAATATTTCAGTAATTTTTCCCTCTGGATATATATATTTATAAACCACTTCTGATATGTTCTGACTCTCTCTCTCTCTCTCCTTTTCAGAAACACTTCCTAAAAACAGGCTCTTGTTTTAGTCCAGTTAATCTTATTTAGAACAAATCTGTTTCAGTATAACATATTAATTTTTTATCAAAAAATCCCAAACACCAAACAACCACAAGTGCAACCAAAACAAGCATTCTTCCTCTTTGTAGATGGCTGGCTGTTCTTTGACTTTGTGGAAATACTTGTATAGGTGGATTAGACATTAAAAAAAAAAAAGACAATATTGGTGAGGTATGGAGTTTTCTTGTGTCTTCAACCGATACCATTTATCATCAGCAGTGAGTATGTTTGCTGGGTAGATGACTCCAAAATAATTTTATAATTTGAATATGCCCTGCAAAAAATTCATTTAAGGCATTTTCACAAGTCTCTTTTTGTTCAGTGCAAGGTCTCCAGAAGTATCAGGAGAAGTGATGTAAGCTGGGAAAGGAGCCCACTCCAAATGTACATCTAGAACCACTTGATCTTTGATCTTTGTTTGCTGGTGGTTTGCACGTAGCCCAGGGCAAATCTTTTGACTTTGTATGTGCGCCTTTCTTTGGCTCCAAAATAAGAATACTTGCCCAGCTGAGAATAACATTGGAAAGATTTTAAAACAAAAAAGGCTTTGTCTGCCCCAAGTCTTGTGTCCTTTTTAAAAACTACACGAGTTGACCAAATGAAAGATACTTCTTCATCTAAAACTTATCATTCATTGTTAATCCTCTAGTCTGTGTTGTCTGGGCTCTGGCTTCTCCAGTGAAGAGGGAGTTATTTTTAGATGGCAGGTTTCCCAGTTTGTCTTAACCCTTTAGCAAAGCAATTTGTCTTTCAGTTGAGTACAGAAAGTGTCCAGATTATGAGACACGTTGAATTTGCTACAGTTGGTTGCAAGGAATTCCATCATCTTCAGCTAGTTGTTCTTCTCTTTAAAATGTTTACATTTATTTGATAAATTGAGTAGAAAATGGGGTAAAAACATGCCAGATAATTTCTGGAAGTCTGCTTCTTAGGATCCCCTGAAGACAGAAACCATTATATGAATACCACATCAGCAGCATCCCCATGTCAAGGACTTAAATTCACAGTTAACTCAGGGCAGAGATAAATAGCACTTGGTGTCCTAAGGCATTGTTATGAATCCATATATATTTAATAGTATGTGTGTATAGGGCATGCGTGTATGTATAAACAACACAAATGTCCTATGATACAAGAAAACCTGTTAGTTTACATTCTGAATACATTCTGCATTTTTCTGTATCCCCTAACAATAATCAATCTTGTTGAGGGTAAGCTGAAATTCTGAAAATACACTAGCCGATGGTCCTTTTACAATATATGTGAGGTTCTCTTATGTATGTAGTCCTTGTCTTTGGATAAAGTCCAAAGAAAACATTTTTAATGCAACAAGTTAATACAAAAATTTTCAATTCTCTGTCTCTTATTTTTCTGTTCTCAAAATGGAAATTGAACTTGTAATACCAATTACAGATACAGTCTTTGAAAAATCAAAGTTGTTATGCAGTGTTATTAGCAAATTTTGACTCTCTATCTAAGAATTTTAAGGGAGGAATGTGACCACTTTTGAATAAGTGTAGCAATAACCTACATATTTTGAAGTCTTGGATGTTGAAATAATTCCCAGCCATCAGAAACTTGAATGATTTTCCTGTGAGAACTGAAGTGGTTCTGAGTCTCTTGAATAACTTCACAGGCAACTAAATCTCTCCTGTGAAGTGTATTTAGTTGTGATTTCAGCTGAAAAGGAACTTTTCAGACTTTGTGTTATGAATGTTGCATTTAGAGAGTGGGAGAAACATTTAATTGTTAATGTATAGTTTATTTGACATCACCGAGTTTAAGCAGTGATTTACCACCAACTTCATGAGTTATACACACCTATAATTTGGAATCAAATTGGAAGACTGTTGATTATAGAACTAGAATTCCTGTTGCTTCTGCTTAGCAATCTGTTACACACACAGTCAGCATCCATAATATTTATTGTACACCAGGACTCCCGTTTTGTATTTCTCCCCCCCATACATATTTGCTGTATGCTGGAACTTTGCCCCTCTGTTCCTTCCTGTACAGTAAGATGTCTGTGAGTATCAGTGGGAGTAGAACAGAGCTGGCAGTATATAATTCCAGTGAATTTATCTCTGCTTTGGTGACACAATCCCACAGCAGGAAAACAGGCTTGTTTTGCATTTCTTTCTGCATCTGCACAATAGAGAAGGGATTTAGCTGAAGAAAATAGGGAAGGGATATAAAGCACAGATTTTAAAAAGGGGAAAATGAGCTAGAGGAAGTAATGTTCAAGTATAGTATTAAGAGCCTACTTTGATGGGTTTGAAGTGATTTTGCTCCTTTGGAAGCAGATGACTAAATAAAACAATCAGTCATGGATACCTTCTTAAGTGTCTCCTACCAAATTTTTTATACTGCCAGTCTCCACCAGAGGAATAGCATGAATGTAAATACCAGCTAGAGCTATGAAAGTGATGTTAGCAGCAGGAGTGTAGAACCTCAGTTTTTCATCTGCTGTGAAAATATACTGAGATGTGTATATTAACAGTCCAGGACTGCATCTCCACAAGGATTTATACATATGTCCAGTTCAAAGCATATGAGTATTTGTAATAATACAAATTATTTTAGTGGTTCAGGCTTTTTTTTCCGGTCAGGCAAATCCTACAGTTGACCTCATGGTGTTTTGTATTAGCTAAGGCTGCAAAATATGCTTTTTGATTGTGTAGTATAATATTTTGTGTGTTTACATTACAAATGTCATTCTTCCGTGATCATGCTTTGTACCTATAATTCTGACTTTATCTGTTACAATGAAGGTTTGGCTTTGGAAAATTGGAAACAGACTTGTGGTTATAATTGTATCCATAAACCATGCAGCCTTTAGTGCTCAAGTCTAAATAAAGAACAGAATTCTCATAAAACAGTAATGGAAGAAAGTAGCTTCTGCTGTGAAAAAATTAGAAAACCTGTTCTACTTTGTAATAAAAGTTTCAGTATGTTAGTTTGCAAGTATTTATTGTGGTCATTGATCTTGTGAAAACTTGATCTATTGGCTGATTATTGCAAATACAGAAAACATACAGAGATTTATTGTCCAAATGTGAATAGGCTCACAGAGTTTCAGAGTTCACACTCTTTTATGACAGAAAGAAGGAAGAAAATATTCTAGGTTCTGGTTTTTACAGCTGTGTTCCTTCTTGTTTCTTTTAGGCTTTGTTGTGTCAGAACATATTAGGCAGGTCAGTGATAACTCTGAAATTCGGTGGTCTTTGTACATAAACTACATAAAGCCATGCCCTTAAAAAAGTCCTGGTAAACTGAACTGCAGTGATTTTGAGCTGGGGCAGAGAGGAATGTGCTTTGAAGAACAAACCTCTAATTTACTGTTTCCCAGATTTGTTATGGTGAAATAATTTTAATAGACATCCAGTATGGCATGTCCACAATGGTACAGTTCAGCTATCAGTAAAAGCATATTATCTATTCAATTTCACTTGCCTGTAAATAAATATGGTAGATTTTAATTACAGTTTGTCTGAAAAGTAGAATTAGAACTTGTAATTTTTGATTTCTTTTTTGGTCTGGGAGTCAAGAGGAGATTTTATTTGTGTGGTTTTGAGGTTTTTGAATTGGATCTAGGGAAAAAATTCTTCTAGCTAGAAATTTCCTTACCACAAACCTACACTGTGGTCATTGCCTAACTGTTTTACTAAATGCCCATGGATTCATCATGTAAAAACATCTTGTGCCCCAGTTTCGAGCAGCATTTGAGAGCCTCCTCTAACAGAATGAGGTAGGCTGCTGATAGGCATCCAACCTGAAAAGTGATTTTGGTGCAAAAGCATACACCAGTGCCTTCTTTGTTCATCCTCCAGTTGTTTTTCCTGTCTGTTAGAATGTATCTCTAGTGTAATGTCACAAAGATGGATATGGTTGTTCATTAATCTCATGCAATATTTCACTTATTTTAAAAACAGAAGTAGATGGAGAAAGGATGTTGTGTATTGTGTTCTGCTTTGCTCATCATCATCAAAATCACATGGTATTTTCTGAGCCTAGTCTTTATTGTTGGCATTAATGTCTGAGATGCTGATAGCATGGCTTGACTGTTTAGTTCCTATAAACTTCACAGAAGTCATGATTCCATAAGTGCAAAATTCACTTGTATCCGTATTGGAGGCAGGAAGGGTTTTAATTTTGCTAACTGAGTAAAATTAATTTTTCCTCACAAATCATGCAAATTGTACTGTCACAGATGCTTCAGGTACATGAAGTAGCTACACCAAGGAATAGGCTCTCCAGATGAGAGATGTTCTGTCTTGATGTTTGTCCTGGTCTGGATATGCCTTAGCTATGTAATGCCTGAAATTAGATTCAAAAATCCATATTGTGGTATTTATAAATAGTTTGATTTTCAGTGGTCCCAAAAAACCACAGCTCCTGTCAGCAATTCAGTTAATTCAGTGCACTGTTTTGCATTTAGTGACAAAACAAATGAGCCAGAATTAACGGAGTTGGTTGTTTTAGCACTACTTCGTTTCGTAGGCACCTCTGATGTGGAAATACACCAGTAGCACTTGCTCCCATCAGGTTGAGTGTCTTTTGCATCATTTGACCCAGGTTTTCTGCTGTTGTCAGTCAGACGTGAGAGGGTAGCAATTATCTACTACAGATACACAGTTTTACATAAAGACATTGAAAGAACCTCTAAGATGGTGGTGGTGCTGATTATGTCAATATTCCTTTGTCAGGTGCCTATTTCCTATCTATTTTATAGCTCTTCTGAAGAGACTGGAAAGGCAAGGAGTTATCACCTATCTGGGTAGCCTCACTGCTTCCCTCCTCTTCAATCCTCCATACAGACAAAAGAGAGGAGCAACATGAAAGAAAAGGAGGTTATGATGTGGAAAACTACCGATTTTTTCCTGCTTCACCCATCCTGCTGTCAGAACTAAATGTTGATATATCATGCACAATTTTCAGTGTACTCACAGAATTTGAAAGTGGGCATATAAAACTCAGCAGGCTATGAAATCAGGAAATTTATAAACTTTCATGCAAGCAGGCGGCCTGTGGCAGGGTG
This sequence comes from Molothrus ater, assembly GCF_012460135.2. NCBI lineage: Eukaryota > Metazoa > Chordata > Aves > Passeriformes > Icteridae > Molothrus > Molothrus ater. The sequence continues at coordinate 108,172,610 of NC_050478.2, read as the reverse complement.
AGACCTTCCATCTCTTCTTGTGAGAAACAGTTACAGGCCCCTGCACTCCATTTGCAGGTAAGAAGTCTGTATCATGCTTGTCTTGCAGGAGGGTAAGATGTGGAGAGAGGGAGGCAGACCCCTTGCTGCAAATATTGCACTATCAGCTAAGTAGTCACACTATCCAGCTAGACCTCAATGATACAGTGCTTAATTCAAGGCTTGATAGATGTGACTGTACCTAAAGCCAGTATTTACTATTATTGTCATGGCATCCTCTGATGTAGTCTAAATTGCATTATCAGTCAAAAGTATTACTAATTGAGAAGATTCTTGTACATGATGTACATACCACAGTGCAATATACTGACCAAGTGCTATCTTCTTACAAAGCTAGAATCTGACAGTCTAGTTTGGGAATTACATTTCAGCTTTACAAGATTTACTTGGTAATTGGAATAAGAAGCATTCACTGCTCATGGTCTCTTTAAAAAACAAACTTCTGTCAAAATTCTTTCCCATGCTTACCTCAGTTACACTGAGATAGAACTTGGAGTTTTCACAGTTACAGCCTAAATGTCACTAGCCATTTCTCTCCTAGTTACCTCAAGGTACTTTGCTGGATTTCTGCTTCAGAGTTTGGAAGGAGCCTAGCAGAAGAGCACTTGAATAATTGGAGAGAGCCCCCAGAGCAGTTCCAAGGCCCTTGCACAAGCCAGGAGAGACTGCTTGCTTTAGTTCTCTTAAAAACCCTTAGGTGGAAGGGTTTGATGCTTGTGCAGGGCTAAACCTTCAAAGTGAGCAAATGTGAGTCTCATTTGCTAGAGTTTCCATGTGGAAGACTCCTGTTTCCTGGACTAAAGGGTACTCTGAGGCTGCATGAAACTCCTAAGCAAGTGCAGATTTCGACCTCAATAAGCTGGTCCTGCTGCCAGCATTCCCCGCATACCCATCCCAGGGAGGCCCTCCTCCGTAAACTCCACATGAAAGAGAGCAGACTAAAAGCCTTAGAAAGTGCATCCAGCTTTTTGTTTCCTTTGTCATCAATACAGTGTGTTCTGGTGTCTCCAAGACAACCATGTCTAAAAGGCTGACTGCATCTTTCACTGCTGCTCTATAGCGAGCTTGCCGAGATCGGCTGTGAGGGCCAACCTCTAGCCAGTTTTTATCCATGTGTTTTCCGGGTAGTGCCTAAGTTACTTTCTGTGCTTGTTTTGGTTTCAGTTTTATTGCAAGAATTAAGCTCTGGTTTATCAGATACTGATTTTAAAGATACTGTTTTGGGGTTGTCCCAGCTCATCTTTCTTTGAATAGTTGTAAGGAGCAGCTAGGATGTTTCCAGTAATGCGTGCAACAATGCTGGCTTTCTTTGCATTTCAGGTCCATTCTGCATCTGATAATAGATGCCTTCCTGCCACTGAATAGAGATGTACTGAGTCTTGCGTTCTGCCTGCTCTTTTGTTGCCCATGTGTACCGCCTTCTTGAATGATTACTGGTTTCAAATTTAAGTTGAGAGAGTCAAAATACCTGGTTTTCTGATTTCTGTGTAGTTGTCTTGTCAGTTTGCAGATTTGCAAACGCGCACACTAGGGGGGAGGAGGTGATTGCTCACTCATGGTACGTGTTCTCTGAGCAACATCATCACAATCCTTTCCCAGTGTTCAGCTGCCCCAGATCTGTGGCCTCTGTGTCCCTTTCTGTGTAATGTACTTCTCTGCCACTTGCTTAGTGAAAACTGGTTAATGAAATACAGTTCCATGAGGTCAGGGGCTTTGGGAATTACCATTGTTCTGTTTCCTTACAGTTGTCTGGCAGAGAGGCAGAATCCAAGGCATGTTTCTTCCAGCTGAAGTGAAGAGTAGTTAAAGATAATGTAATTATTTGTGGTTTACAGCTGCCACAGTCAAGAACATCTCCCCTTCCCTGCCATGGGCTTTGTCAAGGTAGTTAGCATGGTTAAGCATATGCTTAACTCTTAGAGTAACCAGCTGTTGCTATCACTTCCCAGGATGTCTGAGATCCACAATGCTTAGACAAAAGAAAAAGAAATAAAATTATCTCATAGCAAATTCCAGCCTGAGTAGTGGCAATTCTGTTTTCTTGGCAGCCTCAATATACTGTAAAGAATATATAGATAATGTACTGTAAAAATATGGAGATAAACATCTAGATAGATAGCATTTATATATGTTGGGAAATCTTTAAATGGATGCATCATCTTTAATAGTGTTTGTTGTAGCATATTATTTTATTTGTATGTCTGAATCCAGTATCTTAGAGATAAAATTGATTTCTGCAAGCACTGTATTGGTGTACTTAGAAAAGGATAACCAGTGACTTGCCTGTAGACAGTAAGAAAGGACTGTGTGAATAAGACAGTATTGGTTGAGGTATAGTCTGCAACAGAATGAATGAGAGCAAGCTGTGGTGCCTGTGACCGGGGCCATGTCTAACTTGGCAGAAGCATTCTCCCTTGCTTGCATGCTGTTGGTGAGAGCAGTCATGTGTTCCCTTAGTACTGTGTGTAGAAACATTTCCTCTGGGTTTTTTACCGGGTCTCAGCAGAGCAGTCAAATTGAGAGGCGAGAGGATATGGTATAAAGGAGGAGCAGACTGGGATGCTCTTCATGCTTGGTCGCCTTGATTCCCACACACACACGCAAAACCTCTTCCTCCCCTTTTTCTGTTAGTCATCAGAAATTTTAGGAAAAGCCACAGGAGCAAATCCTCCATTGGGTCGTAAAATTCCAGACATCATAAAATGTGTTGGAGCTACTTTTCATTTCCCTAGGATGCAGTCTTGCAGTTCTCCTGCAGACCAAACCCCGCCAAATCAATACCAATGTGGTACAGAGAGTTTTCTGGGATCTACTTGTTTCCCTTTAGCACTTTGCAAGCACAGTGACTACTCTGGAAAAGCTGGCCTTTGGTTGTTGATATTTTATTTATTTATTATCAATTTGAGATGGATGTTCAGAAAGGTTTGTTGTTCAACTTTCAAATGAAATTACAAGTGAAGACTCCTGCATTTTTCTGTAGCAGTCTGTTCAATTTTCCCTTTCTTGCCTCATTCAAAGCAAGAATAAATAATACCAAGATTACTTAAAGCTTTCAACCTTTGAGGTGGTTTTTTGTTTTTTGGGTTTTCTTGTTTGTGTGGGGTTTTTTCTTGTTTTTGGAGGTTTTTTTCAAAACAGCATGAAATTACATTTCCAGTAGACACCATTCAAGAGTTCTAACTGAGCAGTAGAGTAAATAATACCTAAAAATTTGAGAGGGTGGGGGAACATGTGACTTTTAAAATATTTTCGTAGAGACTTAAATTTTATAAAAACTTGCAAGAACTTAAGGTTGGTATGATTGGTGTTACTATATTAACAGGCTGTGGCTGGTTGATTCAGGCTTTTTAGGGCTTGCTTAAATACACTGAATTCACGTTCATTAATAATGTGGCTGCCATCCTTTAGTTGTTCAGTTGCACCATAAATAATTTGTTTCATGCATGTGTAATGTTTTCAGTAAATTGAGTGATGTGGGTGGGCATTGAGTTATGTAATAATGAAGAACTTGAAACTATAATTAGTTTTAATCTGCTGTGCTATCAAAATAATCTGTAAGTCAACTCACTTTCCTCTGAGTTACTGTTCTAAGTTGCATTTAATAATCACAATTCATAATCTGTTAAATTTTTGATAATTTCAGTGTTTCATGTTTAATGTTTTCATTTGAAAGGTGGATTGTTTCTCTGTAAATGGATCGGTATTAGCTGAAGTCACCTTCTTCGATGAATGTAATAATTTACAATTGACTTCAATTTTAGAAGTTTTGACAAAAAATGCTCCGTTTCCTAGATGAAGTTTGGGGGGGGGGAAGATAACTGATTATTTCAGGTTAGTATGAAATTATTTCCTGTTGTTACTAGCTGTGTTACAATTTCTATTTTACATGTACTAGTGGTACAGCATAAGCTACACAATGGCCCACAAATAAACTTCACAAATCATGCTTCTATTTTAATCATCAGTAATGCCTGTAGTGGGCTCTGTCATTTAACTTCTGCCTTGCTGTAAATAAAACTATTTTTCAGCCATATGTCGCTTCCTTAAACTTGCCATGAAAATCTTTAGCCTGAGAGAGATTTTTCTCATGAGGAATCTCTGTGGCATTGTGGTTTGCTGTGAAGGTGAGGGCAGATTCTTGCTCCATTTGTAAACCTTTGCAAAAACAGCTTGCTAAGTGGTTTTGGAGGAATTTGTTTGCCTGCTTTCTGTTTGCTTTTGAAGTGGCTTGCTTAGCACTCTTGCTGGAAGTGTTATGTGGAATAATTGGGGAGGGAGGAAAGAGAGAAAAAAAAAAATAAAGTGCCACATGTAGCATAGAATTTGGTGGACTTGATAAAGAAACAGACCTAAGACTGGCAATTTCCCTGGACACCCATCAAGTACAAACATTTTTGTAGCTTTCACTGCCCAAGGCAAGCTGCAAAGAATTGCCACCCCTCCTGGTCAAAAGCCACTTGCACAGTAAACGAAATAGTCACTAAACAATTTGCTGCCCGTAATGTTTTGGTGACCTGCGTGACCCCTTGTCCCACCTGCATGGCACAGCTGTGCCTGCAGCAGCGTCACTGCGGAATTCAGGGCTACAGCGTTTGGGTGGCGTTTGGCATCACGTTCCCGAGCTCCATGTTTGTGGGTCAGAGCGTAAGTTCCTCATCTGAGCAGACTGAGATGCCTTCTCTTGCCTGGGAAGGCAGAGGTTTGTATCAGTTACAGGAGGAGCAGAAACTGCTTGTGTATAGGCTCTCGTGGTGCTTTCCCTATGCAGTGTGAAACCGCCCAGCTCAAATGTGGCACCAGAAGCAGGGGATCCTCCTCACCTCTCACTCCACCTCCATCTGCAGGGAAACTCCTCCTGTTTGGCCAGGGAGTGATGTTCCTTGGGGTTATCCAGCAAAGCAGCATTAATAGGGGCAGGGATAAGCTCATTCCCTGCCTCCTTTACTTGATGGTTTTATTTACCTTAGATCGTGTTTCATAGTAGCTGCATTTGAAGCCCTTAAAAAATTTGGGCTGTTTTTTTTTTGTTTGTTTGTTTTTTTAATTATCTATTGTAAGAAAAGGAAATAGTCAAGCCATTACTATATGTGCATGATGTTTATGAGCAGATGAGAAATGCAGATGTGGTCCACGTAGTAAAGTACTATATCAGGAAACCTAAATGCACCTTTTAAAAACTTGATAAATTCACTTTTGGGAAACAGTGATAATTAAGAACACAGCATTAAGTAGTATCAAAACTGTGTTTAGTTCTGATGAGCCAGTTCTCTAATTCAAAGTTATATATATATGTTTGTTGACCAGGCCTTCTAAATGTTTCTCAGACTCAGATGTAAAAAGGAAAGGACAAAGTCACCTTTTTTACTTTAATAAGAGAACTCTCAAATCTCAGCCTTCTGCAGCTGATGACCACAGTGAAGAAAAGTATCAAATATTAGCAAATATTTCAAACATAAAATGTGCTATGTGACTGAGAAGACATTCTTAGGAAAAGATGCACCCTGTCAATTTTTATCTAGAGAAATTAGATATCTTTTTTGATCTTAAGCATCTAGTTTTTCCTTCAGATAAATGAAAATCACAAGCTCACCTGTGCTTTTGACCTGATGAGACTACAAAGAAAGAATGGTTCTCTTTGACGAGAGAACCATTAAAACACATTGACACAGATCATATTAATTTATTTTTTTCTAAATAAAACAACAAAGATTTCAGTACATAGTTCAGGTGGTGACAGATTTTCAGGACAGTATTTTGAGAGTAATGTTGTGTTCCCTCATGCATTTCTTAATTACTTCAGTATGACTTTCAAATTTTTCTTTACAGACTTTGTTGCTGATTTCTGATTCTTTTGTGGAAGGTTTCTGAACTTAGGTCTTGCCTGCTTTTTAGAATTAATTTAAGAATAGTTTCTGAGTTCATTGTAAACACAGCATGAATTGTGTTTGCTCTTCATCCATCATTAGATAACATCATCTCTAGTTGTGAAGGGGAGAATGCATTTGATAGAATAGTGGAAAGAAGTGATGTGTCCAATGATGTCGTCCCCTAAAATACTTTGAGTTAAGCTTTTTCAGGTAAGGAAGATGTTTTTGTTTAAGACATTGCTGTTTGTCTTGGCTCTGCCACTCTGCATCAAGATTTTGGGAAGACCATTGTGTCTTCTCCTTTTAGAGACTTTTCCTATTCTCGGTTTCCATCTTCCCCATTTGGGAGAGCGATAGAACAAGCACCTACTTGGCAATAGTACTGCCCCGAAAAACATGGACACATTTTATGGCAAACACCTCTCAAAGACATGTAGTTGAAAAACGTGAAGGCAGAGAATAGGGTTGTGTCATGTGTAAGAAGGTAGGCTGAGAAAAGAATGGTGGAGTCAAGCTGTATTAAGGATATTAATAAATACCAGAACAAGTTGACATTGCAGTACTTGGCAAAAGTGCAGAAATCTGCTGGATCTGGAGGTAAACTACTGTAAAACCAGAGTTGTGTAGCGTAGAGAGACATGAGTCACTTGAATGTGATTTGAAGACAGAACTGAATAAAATTACTGATTTTTATCACGGGGGCTTGTTGAGAGTAGCACAGATAAATCACAGCTCAACAACTAGAATTTCACGTCTCAGGTTCTGTTACCTTGGCCCTCAAAGAAAAATTTGAATTGTATATTGGAGACATCCAGCAATAAAAGAGTTACGGAAAAAACATGTAGATTGGTTATACCATTTGTTTTTAAAATCTGTAAGTTATGGCTATAATGTACAAAATGCCAACAGATGTACATTGAAAATGACATCTCTGCATTTATAAAACAAAAAAAATCCACACTGTAATGAACTTTATAAATTTTTGACTTGTAATAAGGAACAGCAGCCGTGTTGTGTGCTTGTGAGCCAAAAATCTGATTAATTTTCCCCAAATGCCTTTCTCCATACCCAGGGTACCATATGTATTTCATTTGTGGCATCATGTGTATGTTCCTTGATTTTTTTTTTTTTTTGATTTATGACACTACTAAGCATGAATCTGCTAAGAACTTCACATGAATGTTAGTACTTTATGACATCGTAGTATGTTGCTTTTTGTAACATCCTTAAGTTATGTACACAGTACCACAAGGATTATTGAAAAATGGACTGGACCTCAAAATGAAGTTCAATTTTCAGTGGCTCTTTGCTTTCCCTTGGCAGCATATCAAAGCAAAGTAATAACATTTCAGTGCCAGTATTTTAAAATGTAGCTCAGATGTTTATTGTAAGGTCAGATCTGTTCCGTTTCACTTGCTGCTTACTCCTGCTGTGGGAGAGGCTGCTTTTAGTTTGCAGAAATCCATTTCTCATGGGAAGGTGAGCTTTAGATACCATGATCTTGAGCTCTGAGAGGCAAATCAAAATAACACATCACTCATTTACTGCAGGCATTGCCTAACTTAATAAGAGTTGTTCTGGACGTCGAGTGCTCAGCTGAGATGGGCAGATCAAATTGATTATATTGCTTGCTAACCTGTCTGATTACCTCATCAGAGTGTTGCACCAGCCATGTAGACTCTCTCCACTGGCAAGAAGGTCTTCAGTGCAAAGACTGTGAGCAGCCTGTCCAAACAAAGCTGAAAATGTGATTCCATGTGTTCTGGATAGTGCCTTTTGGACAACTACTGAGCCTGTGTTTGCAGGCTCTCAGGCTGTGTTCCTTGGGAGCCTCCTCCTGAGGGTAACTGAATTCCTGACCTTTACTATAAAATGGGGTAGGATGATGTGAATATGGATCTACGTTCCAGTTAAAATGTGCACCTTTTAATAGAAAATACAAAGTAGTGGAGAATACCTGCACTAAAATTACTTGCAATGAATAGAATACATTTAGCTTTAGGGGCTATTTTTTTTTTTATTTTCAGGGTGTGCATGTGCAAGGGGATGGTTTGATTTGTAGCTTTTTGTGATTGATTAGTTTGTGGTTTTCAGGGTGGGTTTTTGTTTTAGTGGATTTTTTTTGCTTTTCTTGTTGTTTTTTTTTTTTAACTTCCTAGAGCACAGCCCAAATCTTAGTGAAATAGATCCTAAATATCACTGCAGAGACTCCAGTCCTTGCCCACGGATGCGGACTGGCCACAACTGCATGCAGCTATCTGTCAGTTCCCTCAGACAGAGGTGAGAGGAGAGAGCAGTTTTTTATCTGCTACTCTTGAACTTCAGACTCCCAACATCCCATGACAGGTTGCTATTTCATGCTCTGCAGTTTTGTTTCAACAGAAACTCAGTATGCTGTTCCACTGAATGACTTTGTGTTCTCCCTGTTGGTGACACTATTGCATTTATGGACCAAAAGCATATTCACATGCACACAAAGACACATCTGGAGGATCGTATTAGAGAGGAACTGTGCATCATGCACCAAGAAAGAAAAGAATTTTGCCATGAGTGACTTTAGCAGTCTTTTAGATAGATCATGAATCTGCTTGTATTAGCCATCAAAGCACAGCATTTCAGTGATTTTTGCACAAGATGTTCATGGTAATGCTTATCCTAAGGACAAAGATCTCTGGATCAGCAGTCATTACTGTAGAACACACTGGATAGTATTTTCTGAAGTATACAGCAAGCATAGCATGGCTTTCTTTATTCCCTTTGCAAATTGGCATTGTTTTTTGGGAAGAGGAAGTGAAAAGAGATGCTTGTTCTCGTGAGTGAATGCCACAGGTGTCTTTTTGAGGAATTCAAACATTTGAGGAAAATTGAGAAGAATACAGATGGCAGTTGAAATAGCCATTGAAATGTTAAAATGTTTATTACAATGGGGCTTTTCCATTCAGATTCCTTTTGGAAATCAATATTTAGTATTCTGGTAAGCAAAGCAAGAAGTGCCTTCTATTGGAATAACACAGTACTTGGGTTTCTAAAGGAAGACTTAGTTCTATTTTTGTGATGGATTGAGTCTGCAAGTTGCTGAGTGTTTCCATTGTTCAGGTATTTGTATTACATTTGATTCATGTAAATGTTAGACGTTATCCAATTTTCACCTTGTACCTAGGACTCCCAGACAGGGAGCAGCCCTGGTACACCAGTTGCTGTAGAAATAATCCCCAGACATGCGGGATGCAGTCTGGGCATTTGGAGGGTGTTGCTGTGTAATCTTTGCTAAGAAACTTAGAATGTTGTGACTAATAATTGAAAAATTAAGACTGCATAGAGTGCAACAGCTCAGTGCTTCTCAGCAAAATAGTCTTGACTCAGACAGTAATAGGTTAATTGCCACATCCAGAAATGAATCCTAATGATTCCCTCTAGGAGCCATTATCACATGTGGGGTTTTCATTGAGATATTTATAACTGTAATCTTTTGGTCTCAAAGTCCATGTAACTGTTCAATCCAGCAAAGGGGTTCAGAAAGGTAATACCCTGCTCTCATCCTTAGGCTTTGCTAAAAGTAGAATTTTTAGTTCTAGTTCAATCAGTCAAGCCCCTGCTATTTTCAGGCATTATTCCAATCTAACACAATTTGAATGTCAAGTGTCTTGTGTTTTGTGCTCACAAGGCCCACAGGAAAGTCTAGACATGCAAAAAAAAAAAAAAAAAAAAAAAAAGGAAAAAAGAAAAAAAGCTGCATTTATCGTAGGAAGAGGATCTTCAAATATATCAGAAGATCCGTTCTTTTTCTTCTCTGCTCTTCTGTGACTAGACTGAATCATGATTGTAAAACAAGAGTCTGTTCAGCCAGGTCTGTCTCTTCTCTTTCCACCTGGAATAAATTGCATAAATTTGCACAGCATTGCTTTGGCATAGAATCCTGAAGTATGTCTTAATTTTGCAGTACTGAAAGTTCCCTCTTTAATGAAGTCTGTCTGTATTTCTCTCATTTGTCTGCAAATTGTATCCAAGGATTTATTTTCTTTTTCCCCTTCCTATATTAATCCTGGTACCATGTTGTGCTGCTGTCATGCTTGTCTGCATTTTGCTAAGAAAATGGGTTTTTTTTAATCTTTTTTTTTCTCCTGGTGTGATGCCTCTTTTATTTCTGTCAATTCTATTACTGTCAGTCTGAATTTGAGGGGATTATCTGAGCCTCGTAATTTTGTAATCACTTGACAAGATATTCAAAAAACAGTAAAAGATCTTGAAGGAAAGTAGCATCACATAAATTTTGACTTACACTGTGTCACATGTACACAAGTAACCTCATGTTGGTCATTCTAATGAGTTTGCATTGTATGGTGCAGTCAAACATGAAGCAAAGTGCTACTTCTGCTTGCAGCCAGTGTTTGTCTAATTTACCTACAGTCAGGTGGGCCTTACATGAAATAGAAAAATCATTTGAAAAGACTCAAGTCTGAGGTCCTCACTCTGCAGCATAGACACAAAAAGTCCAAATTGCTCCTCCTCTTTTGTTCTTCCTTTTGATACTTGGCAACTTTGCAAGGATGGGTGGTTTTCATCTCATTGAGAATAGTGTTTAGGTGGTCAACCAAGAAGATAAAAATAATTAATTGTTTGAGAGCATTCACCAAGTGCCAGTTGCTAGAAGGTATTCCAGCACTGAACTTTTTTCTGATCGTTGGACTCACTTTAGCTCTTCAGGAAAAAATTCATAATGTATGTACATATTTTTTTTCATGGACTGATGATAACATTAAGATACCCCTATGATGTTGTAGTGTTTTAGGTGAGCTTCCATAGTCAGCAGTGTCAAGTAATTTCCTACATATTTCTAATTAGATCTAATTCTAATGCTAGTGGTTCTTCATTTATTTTTAAGGCATCTGCACACATTATTGGATTGAGGGGGAATGTGAGGCATATTCAGAGAGATGCTATAACAAGATTCTATGAACAACCTAAATAATAATCTTAAAATATGTGAAATCAGGCATCTTCCTGATAGTTCCCTTGATATTTCCCCCTCTTTAATGGTAATCAGTTAATTAGCATGTCACCTTAGCTATTTTAAATGTTGAAAGTAGCACACAGAGGGAGTGAATACCCATTTAGGGGTTACTTTCACCCACAGGTACTCCCTCATAATATCATAGATGTTGTCATCTTATTGCACAAGTTCCATACCTTCTTGGTGATGTCTCATAGGCAGCTCCTTACAGCACTGACTCCTTCTTCTTCACAGCACAGCCAAAAAAAAACTCCAACTCTCTCCTCACCCACTCTTTTATAGCACTCATCCTCATTGGACACAGCTGTGGCCTGTCAAGGGCAGCCTAATCTTTGGTAATTAGTACAGCTGCAACTCCTCAGGTGTGGGATTACCTTCTGCACTATCTTTATTTTCTTACGTTCTATCCCTCCACAGATGGATGTGCAACTTTTTGAGTTCTCTGCTTTGTTATGGGTAGCACTACTGTGGCCTGGCTGTGAAATACTCTGTACTAGCCTGCACCAGTCACCAAGAGCTTTTTCTGAATTTTAAGGTCAGATATCTCTGTTTAAGAATAATAATGATGAAAACCTGAGGTCTGACTAGATACTATTAAGCCAACTAGTTTTCTGCCTGAGGCCTACTGGACATGATCCAGTGATACTATAATCCGTGGGATTTATGGTTTTTATTGTTATCTAACCACATCAGTGTAAATACTGCTGGGCTGTCTCTGCTGTCTCTTCCACCCCCTTTGGCAACTGGCAGGTTTCTTCCCCTTGTTTAATACAAAAGCACAGTGTTCAAGCAGGGTAGTTTTTCACCATTATCCATTTGCTAAGGAAATGAGCATCCCTGTGTTACAGGGAGGTTCTGCTTTGAGATCAGGCATGCACAGCAAAATGCAGACAAACTCCTTCCTGTGGGGATGCTACTGCAGTTGTGTCCATGTCCATTGGCTGGAAGGTTCTCCAGGTTCCCCCCAGAGGATAACAGCTTTCATCTTTTAGCAAAGAAGCAGTGCACAGAGCTGTCACAGTAACTAGAGTATGACTAAGGACCTTTTAAAAGTCATAAAGAATAATTGCAGCTTTGGAAAATTAGACCGTAGTATGCCCAGAGGAGTGACATGTGGGAGAGTGACAAAAGCCACCAGTGTTGGGCAGACCAGACAGAGGAAGGAAGGAGAGAAAGGAAGGAAGGAAGGAAGGAAGGAAGGAAGGAAGGAAGGAAGGAAGGAAGGAAGGAAGGAAGGAAGGAAGGAAGGAAGGAAGGAAGGAAGGAAGGAAGGAAGGAAGGAAGGAAGGAAGGAAGGAAGGAAGGAAGGAAGGAAGGAAGGAAGGAAGGAAGGAAGGAAGGAAGGAAGGAAGGAAGGAAGGAAGGAAGGAAGGAAGGAAGGAAGGAAGGAAGGAAGGAAGGAAGGAAGGAAGGAAGGAAGGAAGGAAGGAAGGAAGGAAGGAAGGAAGGAAGGAAGGAAGGAAGGAAGGAAGGAAGGAAGGAAGGAAGGAAGGAAGGAAGGAAGGAAGGAAGGAAGGAAGGAAGGAAGGAAGTGGTGGAAGTGGTGGGAGGAAGGAAGAAAGGAAGCAAGCAAGCAGAGGAAAATCTGTATTGGGGTTTGTGGAGGGTCGTTTCATTCAAATGTGTGCTGGTTTGTGAAGCTGCAAGGAGGGTTTAGGAAGGGTTGTCCCCTTTCCCCTTGAAGCATCCATAGCCACATGGGAGGGACTGCCAAATATGATCTCTAGAAACAGGTGGTATCCTGGAGTATGCAGCAGAATACAAAATATTAAGCGTTCCCACATCTGCTTCAAGACTTTTTTTTTTAATGGATTGTTGAAAGGAGTGCTGCCATTTTGTCAGTGCTGGGAATTTTTGTTTGATGCAACGCAATTCAAATACAACACTCGCTTCTGCCTGAGCAGTCCTGTAATTTAATGAGAAAAATCCCTAATTTTATTTTGTTGTATTTCTTTTCACGGTACGAAGTGACACGTGGCCTAAAAGTGATATATGCTTCTCTCCTATGTTCTGTTGTTGTTCCTAAACCCCTTTTAGTGCTGGGGCTTAAGCTGCTGTTTAAAGCTGCTGACTGATTGAATTTATAAAATAGATCATCAGCTCATTTGTAAGTATGCACCCATTTGATATTTCAGCAAGTTCTGGCTTTTTACAGAAACTATAGGTGCTTGGATATTCAGTTTGTTAGTTAATGTGTTTATTTTTGTAAAGACAGCCTCCCATGATCTTTCTGCCTAGGTGTGCTCCAAGCCTAAGCTGCAGCCTGAAATTAGCAATGCTTTGACACCTCAGCAGCTCTGTCAGGAGCACAGGTGAAAGAGGGGACAGGAAAAATGGGAGCATCAGGGAATAAAGTAAGGTTCTTTAAACTAGAAAACAGAACACCTGTAAAGGCAGGGAGAAGGAACAATAAAGAAGAAAGAGAGCTAGGAAAAAAAAAAAACTTGAAACCTGAAGCCTAAAAGGACTTCAGGCCAAGAACAGTTAGCATAGAGAACATATAAAAGCATCTATTCTCTATTCTCACTTTCCTTATTGCTAGTGAGGGAAAAGGAAAAAAAATAAAAGAGCTAACTTTTTTGGCATTTTCTAAAGATAGAATAAAAGGAAAAGCAGCTTATCCAGTTTTTTACTAGATATTTAAGTCATTACTGTAGCACAAAAACTGCCCTTTAATTGCTGCACTGTAATTGTAGGTATTTGTTTCTTACGCTGCTTACGGTCACATAAAAACGAATAGAGGTAAAAATAGGTTTGTGTTAAGTGCCTCAATTTTGAAAGCATTTTCTGCTAGCTATCTGCAGAGACAGTACTTTCCCTTTAGTCTCCTGGTTTGACTGTTCAGTAGATACATTTTTTTAATTACCAAATTGGATTTTAGCAGGTGTAGTCAGTTGATGCATTATGGGTATAAGAGATTAGTGTTTAATCCTTCTTTTTATTACTGTGTAGAATGGTGTGCTTGGGAAAGTATTAAAGGTGCATTGCATACTCCAGAGTACAGAAATGACATTTATTACTGAGTTTTCTTTCAGCTAGCATCATTTAGAAAAAAGCTGGTGCAGAACTCTGCAGGGGCCTATAGGCTCATCTATAGTGAAACTGCCTTAATGCAGAGTGGAGGAAAATGGAAAGAAACCTTTTTGTGTTTTAAAACAAAAGCAGTTGTCGAAATACAAGAACTTTCCCTCTTGAAGATGATTATTCTCTTTTTCTACATTTTACTTTTTCTAAAATAAAGACAAAAGGGATGTGAAAAGCACAGATCTTTGTGCCAGTGAGTGGTAGAGGCAAAGACTGAAAAGGGTCAGTGAATCAGATATAATTTGGACTCTGTTTGAGATACCAGTCCTGTGTTTTGCTGATGGCTGGTATTCCTGTACTGAAAAGCTGCAGAGGATTTCTATCGAATAGAAAGAACATTATCCCCATTTTCATTCTGGCATGCCTGTTACGACTTTGTTCTGTAAACAAAGAGGATTATGGGAACTGGAAACTAGATGGCATTTTATTAAAGAACTGTGTAAGTCTTTCCCTGTGAATGCAAGAATTAGGCAGTCTGATGGTAGCTACCTGTGAAAGAAAATACTTTAAAAAATAGACCTTAATGTTTGAATTATTAGGGCTCATAAAGAGGCATTAGGGTTCATAAGGCCTCATGAATGTAGGAAGGAGCTTTAGTATTTCCCAGTTGTACCTTGCAACAAAATACTTTAAAAGAAAAACTTTCACAGTAATTGTACAAATTAGGAATGAAAAAGAATATGTTGCAGAAATAGGGAGAGGGAGATTTATGTCCAGTGTTCTTCTGTCATGTAGACTGCCAGATTGCTTTGGAAGTATGTTATTTTGGGAAATGTACGTATTTATCCATTTAGAACTAGCAGTCTCAGGAGTAGGGCAGGAGAGAGAATTGCACTGAGTCATAGCTGTGGTAACCAGTACAAATTACTTTTACCAGCATAACATACAACTTTTATAAAAACTTAGGGTTTTTGTACAGTAGACTACTTAACATCCTGTTTCCCCAGAGTAAAGTCATACATCAGTACTAGGTTTTACCTAATGCCTGCTGCAGATCACTCAAACTGCTTTCAATTAATGAAAAAAGTGTACAGTATGAATTAAACCTAATTCTTGCAAATCTCCTTTCCTTTTAATTATTGTTTTCCTAACTGAATAGACAATAAGCAGACAGTTCAGCGTGGAAAAGTGGGAAGTTGAGCTGCTATTAGTCAGATCATGAAACACCTAAGGTTGGTAAATAGCTTGAATATATCCTCAGTTTCACCTCAGTTGAAACCTTCTGATTTGACACCTCTTCACCACTTGAGAGCCTCATAACCAGGCTTGCCCATGGAACCAGGCTGTAAAGATATTGAAGACAAGTGTAAATAGCATTTAGAAGCAAATGGGCCGTATTTGGCCCTCAGTAAGTGGCAAAACTCCAGTTGGGCTTGCGTGACCTGCTGAAGCAGCCCTCTACTCCAAGTGGGCTGGGGTGGCAGAACACAGGGCTCAGCACAAGGCACAGGTTTTCAAAAGCAATTATTGAATTAGCAGGCTTTGGTAAGTAGCTGTCTTTTGACAGCCAGCTTTCTTTTCAAGTGTCACAGCTTGGTTAGTCCAGCAAGGCTCAAAATGAGTAGTGCTTTGAGATTGTTGGATGGTCTGGAGTATGGGATAAACTACAGGTCATAAATATAAAAGCAGAGAAGAAAAAGGGATTAGGAAAAAAGACTAGAAGAAACTTTTAGAAACAATGCTGGTGTATGGAAATATCTCTAAAGGATATAATGTCAAATGGAATTACAGTACAGCTGGGAAATGCCATTGCCTAAAATAACCTGATTATATTTCATATTTATTTTGACTCAGTAATTTCTGTAGCTAATATTCTCAGTTTGCAGATGCAAACAACATTTTTCTGGCTGATGTAGACAACCCATCAGACAACTGATCAGAAAATCAGATATTAAATAATACTTAGTAAGATTTCAAGATGGTTTCAGAAAGTTCTAAAATCAGACTAAATTGAAGGGCGGTGATGGAAAAGGCAAGTTAGAATGTATTTTAGTTCTTTGTGATTATAACAGTTTGCCAGGATGTCAAAAACCCAGTTCTTTTGAAGGTCATCTATAATTATAGTAAAGGATGTCTCATGGGCATTACACATGCCACTCCAACAAGCCATGAACTGAAATATGAGCATGTGCACTATGCCAGTAGGACTAACAGATCATCTTACAGATACAGAAGTAACCAGTATGAATAAATTACTAATTTATAAAGTAAGAGCGGGGAGGGGGGCATTATATGGGGTTTCTCTTGTAGTTTTCTCCTGCTTCTCTCTCTGAGAAGTAAAGACTTGTTTAATACAGAGTGTTCTTGGAGAGTGTTCAGATATTAAATATGCAGATGGCTAGACAGTTCAAGCAGAATGTTTCCATATAGTTTCTCCATCTGTCAAAGGTAAAAGTGGTATCTAGTAGGTAGTTGTACCTAAGATACTTTCTTATTCTGTTTATTTTGTCTGTTGCAAAAACAATCCCAAGTGGATGAAATAGCTGTAGGTTTTCTGTTTTATGATGCATGCTCTTAACTGTATTGCTGAAGTACGCATTGTTAGCACTTGGCATTTGTTGCAGTTTTCCATTATTTCTACTAAGTGAGCCTTTGCCTTGAGGTTGCTGCTTAGGCATTGAGAAGAGCATTCCAACAAATTTACAGAAGGAAACACACTCTAGTGTGCTTATATGCATGTGGATGTTATCTGGATGTGAACTGAATTCTTTTCTAAGTGCAGAAAATCCAGATGGCAAACTCAGTCTCACGATCAAAACGGGTAATGAAAGTTCTGTATTAATATTCTATGTTGCACATGAATATATATGTTCATGAAATATTTTACAGTGGGCTATATTATTAACAGCAATTTTTTTGCTCAGTCCTTGTTTGGATCAAGTAATTCTGATATTATTTTCCTAGGACAAAAAGAGCAGAAGCACGTTGGCAAAGAGTGCAAACCAACATGAGTAGCTGTATTTTACAGATACTATGAATCATTCATCTCATTAGACCTGAGCAGGAGTGGTGGTGATCTCTAGTGCACTTTAAATGAATTTGCATGTCTAGTTCTTAACGTTTTGTACACTACACATGTATGCACACGTTGTAATTACTTCCATGCAAGAGTGTTAAACTGAAAGCTTCCTTTAATATCATGGAGCTGTAGACTTTCATTTTACAATGTTGTAGTCTCAGAGGTCCTCTTCTATTCTTTACTTAATAGAATATACTTGCCTTGTTTTTAAGACAAGAAAAGACTCAAATTAGGAAATTAATGGTCTTTTGTCTTAGGATATAATATTTAATAATAGTCATAAGCTAATACTAAGTACAATTTTTCTTCTGTTTAAAGACCCTACATTTATAAACCCTTGTGCACAGCCCTATTTCGAGCCTGTGAACTGAGTGCATTTACTCCCATGTTGCATATTACCGCTTTTATATGACCAAAAGTATTCTCTAAAATTGAAACAGTTATCTTTGAGTTTGATTGAATACTTCCCAGGGCTTTCAAATAATATACTTCTAAAAAGCAAATACTTTCAGAAGATGCACAGGATACTCAAAAATCCATGAGTTATTTTTACAGATTATGTTACTCTTATCTGATCATTTATGCAGAGTGTTATGAAAAAGCAGTAAAATCAGATACCTGATTACTCTTTCTCTTGCATATTAAGTTACTAAGATTCTGCAGATGATATCTAGTTAATCTTTTTTTTAAGTGGAAAAAAAAAATCTGTGATTGATCTGTCAACATAAAGTGACTTGTGGAAAGTATGCCTCCCTTTCCTGTGGTTTTTAGAAAAGAACAGGGTTGCATAAGCAGTCATTATTCACAGTAAAACAAAAAAAATATTTCCTGTAGCATTTTTGCAAAAAAAAGTCTTTGCCTGAAAACCTACTGTCAGAAATCACTCTTTGTTCATACTAGTTGAACGCTGAAAAATGAAGCAAAGTGATCTAAATCGAATTTACAAGACTGATAGCCATGTGTTTGGGGGGAGAGTAGCTACTGCACAACCTGCACTCTGTCAAGGGAATTTAATTATAGATGGTTATACTTGACTATAATTCGTTAATGTGTGCTCCTTGCAAAGGGAGAATAATTCTCACATTGACAATTTTATATGTTTTTACCAGGATACTGTCAGAGGAAGGGATTTTCATTGAATTTCATAATACAGTTGCCTTGGGGAAGAATATCAATGAAGTGGCTAGCAGGGTGGTTTTTCTGTTTTATTTTTGTGCTGCTGGAGTCTGTATGTAAGGAGATGGGGGAAAAGAAATCTTCTTCTTTATGAATTTGAATATCTAAAATAGGAACATATTCTGTTACTGTGCAATAGTTAGGAAATATTTTTATAAAATATTGTTGTGATATCTTGCTCTTTCAGACCATAATGACAAATATTCATTTTAGCTTTCACCTTTTTGAGAAACGGTAATGATCAAAGTTTAGATTAATCTTCATTCTCTTTCCCACTCTTGTACTTTTCAGAAGTAAATCTGAGAAAAACCAGAGATAGATCTGGCTCTAGAACTGTTTGTCCTTTTGGTCAAGACACATTTTTGAAAAGCAGATTTTGAGAGCAGTTGTAGCTGAGATGAGATGAGAGGTTAGCAGAGGCACAGAGCTATGGGTTATGGTGCTGGCTGCTGGTTTTTTGGTTGTTTTTTTTTCTTATGTGAACTGTTTCTGAGAGGTTTGTTTGGGAACAGTGGTGGCATTTTAAGGATGTCCAGCTTCCTCCATGCTTGAGGTCTGAGTTGTCTGTGCCTGTGTAACCAAGTACAAATAGCACTGTTCAATAGTCCATTAATTATTCATTAAATTCTTTTATTGTTAAACATAGTGACTTTGGAGTAAGCTGTTCTTAGACATCTTTTTATTTCTGTGCTGGGCAAGAATTACAGAATTAGGACTGTGATAATTTCTACATACTGGAGTAGTTGCTTTAAGTAGTAGCTTTATATTCTTGGCTTAGAGTCATGCATGTTCTCATTTGGCTGTAGCATTTCAACCAAGTGTTGCAGTGAGCTGACTCAAGCTGCAAGGCCCATGTTGAAAAAAGCAGGGGGTCAATGGGATGGTTAACATCTGGGAACTGGAACTTCTGCCTGCCAATTTTCTCCTCCCATGTTACCTGCTAAACAGAGGATCTGACGTCTCCAAATTCTGCAGACCTGTAGCCTGTAGATTATAGAGAAGGAAGTCATTGTACCTGATAAAGCAGGTAGGATGGACTTGAGGATCCATAGGAATTTCTTAAATATATGAAAGCTTACACTAGAGGCTGAGTATTTACTAGAGTTTCAGAAAACCACTCTCTTTGCTTATGAGGAAGACCAGAGGCAACCTCTCCAAGGAGGATCACAGGAGCAGCCCTGCTGGTGAAGCTTGAGCCTTTTACCCAGGGAGATTTGTTCTTTCAGGGCTCAGTGCTTTGTGGACATGGCATGCTCTTCTCCCCAAGGGGAGGCTGGCCTTTGACAGGAAAAGACCTTCAAAATCTGTGATCTGTCTGGAAAGAGCACTATCCCTGCCCAGTTCAGCAAGATTACGATTAAGAAGGTTGATGCTGTATCATTTATTTAGAGTAGTGCTGTGCTTTGTCTCCTTTTTTTATCTGATGCACTCTTTTAAAATACAGTCTTTTCTGTCAGGAGAGGGAAAATGAGGGATTCTGGATAACTGGAAGGGTGCAATAAGGAAAGAAATTTAATCTCTCATGTGAACATCAGCCTAGTCCTTAAAGTTCAAATACAAAAAAGTATGATTCTTCTTAGTACCTTCCTGAAAACAGTGCATTACAGAAGAAAGCACATGATGCATGACATTTAGTAGTGATTTTTCTTGTGAGGGACCTTTAGGTTTTGAAGCTAAATAGTTTTTGCATGGTTTAGCACAATATAAAAAGTGCAATAACTGAAATGAGGCATAAAGCCTCATTTCATCTTCATCTTCACTATGTGGATTTCAGCACAACCTTCATAATGGTATTTTGCACTTCTATTGCCCATACAATCAAAATACTTCATAATGCTTTGGAAACATTAAAGAGTGATCATTGGTTATAAAAGCACACTTTCATTTTTTTACTTACTATTATTTGCAGTAACCCAGAAGATAACTGATGGTGAAAAGAATTGGGTAGATATGGCAGTAACCTGTTACCAGTTCTGTTTTGTGGACAACACATCATTATCTCTACATTCGGTTTTCCTGACTTCTTGTTCCATCGTGTGTCTTTCAGACACAACAAAAGGAAGGAGGGAGGAGGGAATTAAACAAGAATAGGTAATTCCTAAGTAGATAAAGGGACATGTGTGGTACAGAACATAGCTTAAAAAAAACCAAAAACAACCTAAAACGCCAAGCAAACAAACACAAAAACCCAAACAAAAAGAAAAACTCAAGGTCGTTAACTTGGGTTTTCTTTGTGAGGCATTTACTGCCTCCTCCACCTTGTCAATGAGGGACAAGGAAACTCAGTCCCAGAGCTCAAAAGAAATCTTCCTGAGATGGCACAGCTGAGTCACAGGCTGATGTGGGCACAGAATTTAATATTCTTAACATACTTCAGGGTTTCTGCCTTACCCCCACTAGCAGCGAGAACGTGCTGGAAACACAGTTGTGTTTGCAGTTATGATTGCAGTGTAATAAAATTTTTTGAGCATTTTTAATGACTCAGCTTGACTAGATCTTTGCGAAGCTTGAGATGCAAACCCAACTAGCAACCGACTGAAGTGTACCTTAGGACATGGAAGGAGTTGGTTTTCTTGCTGGTTTGTGGGCAGGAGACTGTTCCTGTCTAGGGTTAAAATCACAGCCTAGCAGTCCACAGAAGAATATCATTGTTATGTGGCAGGGACTGACTGGTAAAGTACAAGTCTTAACTTGTAACTGCATGTGATAGTAGCAGCAGCAAGTTAAGCATCTCTGCTTTTGGGTTTGTTCTTAGTGCATTGATGTCACAGTAAATTCAAGTGGGCTGCTTTTTCAATTTTGTTTTGTTTGCCATTTTATGTCTGTTTTACAGTGAGGTTTCGAAGCTGTGATGGAAACAAAAAAATACACTTTGGTAGCAGTGAGCCAGAAGATTTCAGAGTAGGTGAGGATGGTGTGGTCTATGCAGAGCGAAGCTTTCAGCTTTCAGCGGAGCCCACGGAGTTTGTCGTGTCTGCTCAAGACAAGGAAACCCAGCAAGAATGGCAAATGAGGGTGAAGCTAACCCCTGAACCAGCCTTCACAGGGGCTTCAGAAAAGGTAAAACAAGAGCTTAATGCAGCCTGTATAAATGTATCTCCACAAAGAGGCATAAAAATAGGGGTTTAATTTTGCCTGTCATGCACCTCTCCGTGAATCAGCTTATTAATGGACACCTAGTGCATGCAAAGCTGGAGCTTTAGAAGGAACTTTGATCATCTTTTAGTCTGTAGTTTTGCTAAGGCATGAAAAGACATGCCTATTTAACTATATAGGATTCTTTGTGTTTGAGCTTTTTGTTTGTATAGCTTGAGATTTATACCTGAATTTAAGTCTCACACAGCCATTTCTTTATTTTAAATTGCTTGAAAGTATTATAGTATTTATTCAAGTGGTTAAATATAACCGCAAAATAAACAAATCTGTGATAGAATGCATCAGTCACATTTATTAGATGGGAACTGTAGATTTACAGCAGTAAGTAGGAAAGCACTTCTGGCAGGGAATATTGGCTTTGTCGTGTCCCGTCATAATCAAATTGGAGATTGTAAATTATTCATGATTCCAGCACTACTTGGTAAGGAAGATAGTCTCCCTCTGCTGGAAGCTGCCATAGGATAAACCATGTACTGTTACAAAAATCAGACCTAGCAATGTGCAATTAGCAATGTGTTTACTTTAGAAAAGCATATTAGTTTGTTTACCTTTTTCTGTCATATTACCTGTTGCTTACTGTTACTTGCCTTCTCCTTAGTGAAGGAGAAGTGTTCAGTTTACAGATAAAGAACAAAATTTATTCATAGATTAACATACCTATAATAGGAACACATTTAAGATTTAAGCATCATGTTAAAAGTAGGTAATGTGGTTATGCAATACATTTTTCCTGAGAACACGCTGGAGACCACTGTGTGTAATTCTCATTTGTTTGCTTACTTGGTGATTGTGTTAAATTTGCTAAGGCATGATTTTAACAATGGAAATACTGTCATTTTGTTTGTAGAAGCACTGTAAAAGAGCAGATGCTTAGATGTGCCAGTGCATGCCCTGTTTATTCCAAAGCCACTATTCAGGTGTCCTTACCATTAACAGAATGTAGAGGAGTAGAATCTGGCCTTCATTTGGGTGTCTGTTCGTACTCTGCAATGTAGTTGCCTAGATTAAAAAAAAGTTCTTTTGAAAGATTTGGAGGATGTTTTTGTCACCCTGTTTCTAACCTTAAGCAAGCTAGCTAGCTGTGTGTGCTGTCATCCCAAGGATGAAATAACTGCAGATATAGAAGAGAATGTTGACACCCAGCAGAGATTAATGCCCAGTGTGTAAAGTGGGTCATCTACTGCATCCATCATGGCTGACATAGGTTTAAAATAATTACAGCATTAATTCTATGGGATCTAATAGGGTCATAAATATTTGAGACATTCCTTACCAGTATGTATTAAACTTCTCTTGGAACTCAAATTACATTATAGCACACCCAGATCTAAATTTAGAGTACAGTAGCACATTACCTGAACTGAAGCTCTAGCTAATGAGAAATGCATTAAGGAATACTATTAAATTCTGCAAAATGTTAACTACTTCTCAGAAAGTGCCAGATAGTTTACACAGTTAGTGCCATGTTATAAATGGTTTATAATTCCCTTTCTCTTCCTAGTTAAATAAGGGAAAAAAAAGGTTTCTTAAACTTTGGCAGTGAAATTGTAAATGATATTGGTTATTTTCAAACTGCACTGTGAATGCAAATAAAACAGTTCGATGAACACAGAGAAAGGACAGTCTTTCAGTCAATTATGTAATTGTACCTGAGTTACTTTATAATGTCTGCTAGTAATTCTCCTTCTAACATGTGCTTAATTTTATCTTGTACCTGGGAAAGGACCAAAGGAAAATTGAAGAAATCATATTTCCATGGCAACAATACAAGCACAGCAGCCCTCTGAAGAGGCAGAAGAGAGACTGGGTTATTCCTCCAATCAACCTACCAGAAAATTCCAAAGGACCTTTTCCTCAGGAATTAGTTAGGGTAAGGAAGTTAATAGAAGTGTGGTTTCAGTATCCCTCAGAGAGCTCTTGAAGAGGTTTTGTGTAAATGATGTCTTGTTCATCATCCAGACATTTATCAGAGTCTTTTGGGTCTTTTGGTTTCTTGTTGCTACCTGTGCATTGCATGCTGGGATGCATCTAATTTCCTGGGGTTTAACTTGTTCCTATGCATCTCTACTGGTGGAAGATGACCTTGTTTTGGGTGGTAAGTGTGTTAAGGGGCATCTCTGCTGGTTCAGGAGTTTTCCAGTCTCCTGCACTGGAGTTCTCTGCCTGGGAAATGGTGTGGGAGTGAGCAGGAAGCAGGGTGCGCCAGGAGACCAAAGGAAATTGTATCTGATGGGGTGGGGACAGCAGCTCTTCCACAGGATTCTGCTGCTCAGAAGTGGCCACTGCAAGGAGCCACTGCAGGAGCCAGCCTCCTCTGGGCTGGCTTCCACACATGATACTGGCTGGTCATGATCAATTTGTTGGAACTTGGCAGAACATTAGCCCAAGTTGATAGGACGCAGTTTCACTCTGTTCTTTTTTATGTGTGCGCTGGTGATTCAGCTGCTCCTCAGAGATGCACTTCCCTTCAGTTGTTTCCTTGGAATATGAAACAAGTTCAATGTTTAAGCAAAAATGGCGAGTTTCTAAAGAGCTGGCCTGTCATGGAAGAGAGCCTGTAGCTTTGGGCTGAGAAGGTATCGGAGAAAGGGGAAAGCATAAACCAGGCTTTTTATTTCATGTGTAATTTTAGGATACTATATGTTTTCTCTAAGATCTAAACAATTCTGCTTAAAATATTTGCTTGTTTTTGTTTAACACAAATAATTTTTATTTTGAGAAATAAACAGGGATAATTTTACATTCCTGAATATCTTTGACCAGTTTCTAACAAAGAGTGCTGTTAAGAACTTCCAACTTTACACCAACTCTGTACCATTTCCAGAATACTTATTTTTGCAAGTACATCTTAAGGAGCAAGGAGAAGATAAATAGAGCTGCTGCTTGTCTCAGCAGCAGTCCCATCCTGCACTTGTTTGTAGCTAATGTAAACTTTATCTTTTTTTGACACACAGATTAGGTCCGATCGTGATAAAAGCCTTTCTCTGCGGTACAGTGTGACTGGCCCAGGAGCTGACCAGCCTCCAACAGGCATCTTCATCATCAACCCCATCTCAGGACAGCTGTCTGTCACAAAGCCTTTAGACCGGGAGCAGATTGCTTCTTTTCATGTAAGAGTTTAATTTACCACAAATCAGATTATCAAATTGAAGATGAACATCTGCTTCAAACATGACTTGAGCAGCCAGCATTTAGTTTTGTATGAGATATGATTTGAGGAGTTTGTAGCAGATTTGTATTTATTGTACTTAATAAGGCTAACTCTTACTATATTTAAGCAGCTTAAGTACATTAACATACGTAAACAGTGATTAAATGTATTTAGGTAAAGTAATTTTAAAATATGGAAATATGGGTACTGTGGCTTATATTTCAAGTACAGGCCATGGATCACAGTCTCCACTGAATTGTATACTTTCCAGAAGTTTATTTTTAATTCAGCAACTTAAATTAGGATGTGACTGCTATTAGAATTGCAGCAGCAGCTGTGATTTGAGAAATGGATGGGAAGAATAACATACCAATTTTTATTTTAGGGCCAAATCTAAGCATTTTAATAGAATTGTAAATTAGGCCTGTCAGCTTATGAAAATGATATTCTTTGCTCGAGAGAAATTGAAAAAGTAGACCACAGATTCCAGTACCAGTGGAAAAAGAAAGTTGCAAGGAAGATGGGGAGAGCAGGCTGTGACCTAAAGTTTCCTGTGCTTTTGGGAAACCATGCTGAAATCACCCAGCTCCTGGGTGAGTGAAAACTGGAGAGAGTTTTCCAGCATGTTGTGGACTAAAACACTCCTTACCTTGTGCTCTGGGGAGCTCTTTGAGTGCTGCTCCCAAGCAAAGGACACAGCAGGAAGCATCTGGGGGGGAGGTGTGGGTGAAAGGCTCTCAAACAACAGCTCTAGCATCCATAAGATTTTAACTGAGAATTTGACATTGGCAATTCAGGATTTACTGACTTAGGAATTTACATTTATATGAGTCATTACCAGAGTGGTGAGTTAATAATGCCATCTTGCTGCTTTCTAGTAGCTTTGTAGCCATAAGATACGTGTGTGTGTATGTACATGATGGGCATCAGCAGGACTGCTACAGGAGAAAGTTGCTCTTTTCCCTAGCAATGGCCATGCTGTGGTCTAAATACACAGATTTACACTTAAATCTCCATCTTTATAGAGAATGTTTTCTAATAGCCATTATTAAAAACAGAATTCTATATGACAGTAGGCACTAGTAGTAATCAAAATTAAATGATCTAAAATAATTTTCATCAAATCAAGGAAGGAAGTCTGCAACTTAGAATAGTTTGGAAGTCTGAACATCAGTTCCATTAGCAGCTTGGAAATTTAAAACGTCGATATGAAGGAGCAGTGGCAGATAAGAAAATACACTGAGCTAAAAATGTCTGGCCTGAAATTTCCTGTCACTATTATTATATCTATTTGCACCTGTATGTTGTGCAAATTCTAATACTTTTAATGATTTTTGCAGCTGAGAGCACATGCAGTGGATGTGAATGGAAACCAGGTGGAAAATCCTATTGACATTGTTATTAATGTCATTGACATGAATGACAATAGACCTGAATTCTTACACCAGGTTTGGAATGGCACAGTCCCTGAAGGATCAAAGCCAGGTAATATATGGGCTTTTGGGAGGCAGAGGTATTATTTTGAAGTATCATATTTACAGTATCACTTTGAAGGTGTGATGAAGGGAGTGCCTTCAGACCTTGTAATACTTTGAAAAGTGTCTTTAGTGTGATGTGCAAAATCTCAGATCCTCTATCTTCTTATTTCACCCTATTTTTAATGCACTTTTTAGCATGCTGGGATTCATTTCCAAAAGGCAAAATTGCTATGTGAATGAACTAAAACCAGGGGAGGCTTTAAGTGTATGACTTCTGGTTTATGGTTTTCAAAATCCTAATTATAACATCACAGTTCTTACATTTATTTTTATGATGGACATTGATGTTCATTTAGTTGACAGGTCAGGGTATAAGAGATTTCTGAAATGTCACTAGATACAGTTCTAGTTCTGATTCCCAGAGGCTTTGCAAATACTGGGATTTGAAATCAGTGTCATTTGAATTCTTGAGAAAACCTAAGTGTTGTTCAGATCTCATTAAAATTCTAATCAGCACAGACTAAAGTTTGCACTATGGCTGAAACCACTTCCTTAATTTGTCAGAAGTGCAAAATGAAAGGTTAGCACCAGAAATGTGTTTTCTAACTTTGCAGTGTTTATTTGGCATTTGAGATCTACCTCAAAGACTTTTGAAAGAGTATTATTTATATTGATTTTCAGTCACTATCAGTATGTCCACCAATTCTGAACAATAAGTATATTTCCTTTGGCCCAATTAATAACATAAGTATCTAAACATGAGATGTTCTTTTGTTACAGAAATGTTATTTGTGGCAGAACTGCAGAGTTTCATTGTTTATGTAGCTTCTTCAGTTATAAGCAAATCTAGTCTTGTATAAACATAGAGTATTTTTATCTCCTCTTATGTATTTTAATTACTCTGTTGGTGAGTCTTGATTTAAGCCAGTTTGTTTTAAGTAAAGAAGGAATGTGCAGATTTTACCAAAAGAAATATGTGCTTTGACCACTGCTTGTAAAGTGATCTTGTATAATCTGAGTGTAAACTGTTGATATAACATCAATTATTTATCCTGCTGCTAGGGACCTACGTGATGACTGTTACTGCCATCGATGCTGATGATCCCAACGCCCAGAATGGGATGCTGAGATACAGAATCTTGTCCCAGGCCCCGAGCAGCCCCTCTCCAAACATGTTTACAATCAACAACGAAACTGGTGACATTATCACTGTTGCAGCTGGGCTTGACAGAGAGGTAGGGCAGGTCTTAATCCTGTGGGCTGGGTTGCACTTAATGTTGTAAAGATTATGGCTCAGGGTGGTGGGTGGGTGAGAAGGTGAGTGAGGAGCTGGACCTGAGCTGACAATGTGCACCTGCAGGCAGTCATATCCAGGGCTGCATCCGAAGCAGCATGGCCAGCAGATAATTCTCCTCTTCTGTTCTGCTCCTCTGAGACCCCACCTGGTGTGCTGCATCCAGATCTGGGGTTCTCAGCACAGGAAATAAGTGAACCTGCCTGGAGCAAGTCTAGAGGAGCGATGTGAAGATCATCAGTAGGCTGGAGCACCTCTCTTATGAAGATAGGTTGGAGCACCTCTCTTATGAAGATAGGCTGAGAGAGCTGGGGCTGTTTAGCCTGGAGAAGAGAAGGCTCTGGGGAAACCTTATTGCTGCTTTCTAGTACCTAAATGGGGCATAGAGGGGAGCCTGGAGAGGGGTTTTTAATAAAGGCATATAGAGCTAGGATGAGGGGAGATGACTATAAACTGAAAGCAGGTGCATTTAGATGAGATAAAAGGAAGAAGTTCTTTACTGTGAGGGTGGTAAGACGCAGGAGCAAGTTGTCCAGAGAAGTTGTGTATTCCCCATCCCTGGAAGTGTTTAAGGCCAGGTTGGATGGCATTCTGAGCAACCTAGTGTAGTTGGAGGTGTCCCTACCTGGGGCTGGGTGTCTGCAACTAGATGATCTTTAAGGTCACTTCTAGTCCATACAATTTCATGATGCTGTGATATGTTTCTCCCCATCCCCAGTCTTAACTTACTCCCTTTCTTCACCCTGTTGACACCACTTGTTTTCCTAGTCTCAGAGTACAAAATTCAGAGGAGAAAAATTATGTTAGGGATGAAAATTGGACCTTTGTTCCATACACGTAGTTACTCTTGGCTCTGTGGGGTCATGGAAAGGATCTTATCCAATAAGCCTGTTTGCTCTTAAGAAACAGATACATCTAACAGATACACACTAAAGCAGAGCAATGCAATAATAATAATAGCAAAAAGAAATAATCTGTCAGTAATTCACTGCTACGTGCTGAGCAAGGTGCATCCTGTCTAGACAGTTCCTCACTGTGCCCACCACTGGAGAAGGAGTGTGCCAGATCCTCTGCTCTGATTCACCCATCTGTGAGGTTGGGAATAAAAATATTTCCCTCCCAACTCCAAATCTGTCACACTAACTGTGCTTTTAAACCACTTGAAAACTTCAGAAGAGATAAGCATTATTTTATAAACAAGCTATAAAATCCTAACAAACCTCTTTTGAATACATCTTGTTTCAACTTCTGTATTACTAACCTCATTTTAGCTCATTAAATCCCAAGTACTGGGTTTGCTGTTCATCTTTTAGCTGCTTGTTTATAGTTATTTAAAATAGAGAATAAAAATGCTTTCTGAAGCTCTGTGTTTGCTATTAATATTCTGATGCATTTCAGTTTGAAAGGGGCAATCAGAAGATTAGAAAAGCTAAACAGACTGTTAGATATTGCAATTAATTTTTGAGGTTTTATTAACATTCATTCTATTTAAGTTGGTTTTGAAGAGAAGGGATTTGAGCAAAGGAAAACCCTGAACTTTACAGTATGGCCCTGTTAAATTAAAAGAATGATGGGCAGCTTTGCCCTTGTTTTTAAAATCCCCTGGTCATCTTTGACAGATGAACTTTCAGAAGGACATAGCGATAATTCTTGAGGTTTTATCACTTGGTGACTAGCTATACTGGAGGGATTTAACTTGGAAGAAACCAGCTGCCTGTGGAGCTTAGACCCTCACATTAACAGTTGGAAAAGCCTTGTCATTCACCATTAGTTTTCCTGATGGATCACTCTGCTGACACCCAGATGGGTATATATAAACATTTCTTGAACATGTTGGATATTAATGATTAACGTTAAATCATTCAAATATTAAATTAGACTAATATGAAATAAAATGGTTTCCTTCCCAAGCTTTGCTTCCTCCATTTCCTGAGTCATTTTGTGGAAGTCAATTAAATTAAAATGACTGGGAGTCTAGAGAGCCAAAGCTGAATCGTCTTCTGACAGTGAGCTGGGGAGTGCCTTGTTGTCTGTGTACCCCAGCTGGTCTGCCCACTTCTGCCTTTCCACTCTTTTCTCTAAGTCTTGTCTCTCTTGATAAAGCTCTAATTAAAGTCATAAAATGCTAGGCAGAATTTTAAATTCTTAAATAATGTGACACATTTTTTATGGGAGCATAAGTGTTGTAGGCATTAAAAAAAAAAAGTGGTTCCTCTGATAGCAGTCCTCATCTGCTGGTATTTTAGATTAACATGCACAATGCATTATCTGTGCTAACATGCACAGGAGGAGATATGCTTAGGTAAGGAAACTCAGCTTAAGGCAGAAGAAATCTTTCATTTGTTATCTCAAAAGATGCTGTTTCATGAGATCCAGCTGCTCTTATTTCTTCCGTTATTGCTGTGGAATTCACTTCGGCATTAAAACATCTGCCTTACTGCTGGAGGTGCTGAAGAAGTCAGGCAAGGTACTTAAATTTACACACTGACATTCCTGCCTCACGTGAGGTTAATTCAGTGAAGTGGTCTTTTATTTGGCCTCTGTTGAAGTGGAAAGATGTGAACTGATGAGGTCTGCGTTCTTTCTTGAAGCTGCCAGTTTGCTTTTAGATGTGTTGCTGCTAAGTCTCTGTGCAGGCTGCTGACACATGCTCCACAGCTCATTCCTGGCTGCTTCTCAAACCGCAGTAAAAAGAGACCACGTCCCCCAATTTCCCCATGCCTGGAAAGTTGTGTGCTTCTTGATTTCTGAAATTTCACTCTTAGCAGTTTATCTGCTTTATGTGAGTGCTGGGAAGAGGGGAAAAAAAACAAGGAACCAAACAAAAACACTGATTTGCTGTCTTTTGGGGCACTTTCTGGGGAAGTTTTTAGTGTGGTGGTTCTGTTGGAATTAAGTAAGACGATTGTAAGGAAGCTGAGTCTCTGTGTAATAATAATGGAGTTTTCTTTAATGAAATTTGCTTCTTGGGATCAATGTATTAAGACCCAGATGAATCAGAAGCACCTGCTGTTTCAATAATATAGAATCATATGGCAGTGAGATTTGCTTCAATACTGCTTTAGATTTTATTGCTTCACAGTAAGTAAAGTATGATTTTTTTCCTGGATGACAGTGGTAAAAGCATTTCTTTGATTCCCTCATGACTGCTACTCTTATTGGTGTCCTGAAGCAAACCTTTAAGATGTTTAAAGCCTATTGAAGGTCAGTTTGCAAGTATATTTTCCGAGCCAAAATTCATATACATCTACGTATATATATTTATGCATTATCAAACATGAATACTGCATTTCTGTAGACTTAATACTAGTCTTGCTTTTTTAAAGAATTGTGGGATGCGTATGTAGCAATTCACATTTGGGGTGTCTTGTAAGGGTTTCTGTGTGAAAGAGGTCATGAGCATAAATCGTTATCTTCAGTGGGCAATAAAGATCCATAGAGCTTATTTTTAAAACTTTCTATTCCGTGACTCATTGTTGCTGCTTGGAAATGTTGCAAACCATTAAACCTCTCATGTCTATCGTACTGTCTGGCCAAAGTTTGAAAGAAAGCTAAATACTACCCATGGAATTATCCTTGCTTATTTTTTGTATCAATACCTGTAATTCCTTTTTGTAAATTGTGTGATTCTAGGGGTGTCCTGCTTAGGGTCAGGAGTTAGACTCTCTGATCCTGATGGGTCTGTTCCAACTCAGCATGTTTCATGATTCTATAAATTGTTTTCATGAGAAGTAATCTGTCATATACCCCCCTCTTTAGACAGTGGAAGAAAATAGTGTACCAAGTGGAACAAAAAAAACCCCAAAACATAAAAATAGGCTCTTTCTCTAATATTTTTATTTTGCCAAAATGTTTTTGCCAGTGTTAGTAAACCGTTTGTGAAAGTGCTGTTTCAAAGTAATAACAGCTCCTTATGTTTATGTCCTTTCTTTTGGGAAGAACTGGATGATAACACTTCTCTGCAAGGAATGACGATGAACTGAAAAAATGAAGGAGCATGCACAATATTTGAGAGCAATTAGTTAAAATATTTGAGAGCAATGAGTTAAAATAAACTTTTCAGCAATTCTACACAGAAAACATCTTTATGATGGCTTTTTTTTTTTTAATAGAACCTTGTCAATGTTATTTTAAGCAGCTCACCAGGCTGAGGTCAGGTCTCCACCAGGCATTTCGGGTGCTTAGGGGCGCTGGCCCCAGTCCAGTTGTGAGGGGGGAGCGAGTGCCCAGCTCAAGGGCCGTTAGCAGCAGTGGGGGGAGAGGGGGCCCATGGCTGCCATACTCGGCCAGGGTGTTTAACATTTATGGAAATAGCCCGTTTGGTGCTTCCCTCCCCCTTTCTCCAGTGCCCTTACTCATCTCTGTTGGCCTCGACATCTTTGGTTTCCATAGAGATCACAAGAAGTTGCAGCAGCAGTTTTATACTCAGGCTTGGCTGAAACAAAACCTTGGCACTTGTGGCCGTTTGGCCAACAAACCTACCTTGGCTCAGTGCTCTCAAATGCTTTTGAGGACTTTCCCTGTTTTAGTATAAAATGCACTCTGGCTCTCTTTTCGCTGTTTGAAAAGCATTGTTAAACCTGTGATCATGCATTAACTGTCTAAAGTGGTTTGATTTATTAGAGTAGGAAGTAGTCAGCCTGTCCTAACCTTGATGGTCTTTGAAGAAAGTCAAACAGTAGTTCAGTATAAGCAACCTGCTGCTGTATTCCTGTGGCACAAACTTTGCTTGCTCCTGTCATTTTGGGTGATGCTAACTAGAATAAACAGTGTGATAGGCTCCGTTGCTTAGCAGAGTGCAATTTTTGGGAACACCTGCTGTCCTATGGTAATGTTAGTTTTGTCTAAAACTTATGTTGTCATTTTGTGTTTTAGAAAGTACAACAATATACATTAATAATTCAAGCTACGGACATGGAAGGAAACCCAACATATGGTCTTTCAAACACAGCAACTGCTGTCATCGCTGTGACAGATGTCAATGACAATCCTCCAGAGTTCACTGCCATGACTGTAAGTACAGGATAGGAGTTACTGAAGGATTGTGTATTTATAACCCTTCTCTGTTTCTCTCATTATATTCGCAGACAGTAAATATTTATTACTTACTAAATACTGTACTGGCAGGCAGAATCAAAATATGTGCAGAATATATATTCCTTACATGCTGTGTTCTGTTTTTGACCAAAAGGCAAAAGCTGACAAGGGAATCAAGCCATTGGTTCTCTGGGTGGCCTCAGGTAAACTGCATTAGATAAATTATCAGAGCTCCAGTGAAGAGAGGTGGGCTGTCCCGCTTTAATGAACGTTCAGCCTGGTGTGGCCCTTGCATGCTCCCCGAGCTGAGGTGAAGTGTTTCCATGGTTTCTGCAGTTCTATGGGGAAGTGCCGGAGAACAGGGTGGA
This sequence comes from Molothrus ater, assembly GCF_012460135.2. Lineage (NCBI taxonomy): Eukaryota > Metazoa > Chordata > Aves > Passeriformes > Icteridae > Molothrus > Molothrus ater. The sequence continues at coordinate 108,139,930 of NC_050478.2, read as the reverse complement.
TGTGATCGTGGCGAACCTGACGGTGACAGATAAGGACCAGCCGCACACGCCGGCCTGGAACGCCATGTACCGCATGACCGGGGGGGACCCCACCGGCCGCTTCACCATCCTCACCGACCCCAACAGCAACGACGGGCTGGTCACTGTCGTAAAGGTAAGGCACGCCTGCCTTTCAGAGAGTTCAGCAGAGATGGAAGAGGTGGGAGAACACCAAAACGTGGGAAATGTGAATTCCTGAGGCCAGCATGAATCTGGAATAAAACGGATGCTCCCTTTCTTGTGGAATTGAGTCTGTCTCTTCTAATGTTACCTTGCTTATGCTATCAATAGTATTCCGCCTGCTCAGTTTTAAAAATCTGGCTAGGTTATTAGAAATTAAAAATCTTGAATCTTTATTTGCTAAAAGTTAGAAATTACTCTGTGGAAAAGTGTCTGCTTAGTATTTTTTGCTAGTCTAAACAACTTCCTACCTCCTCAATTAGCAGTCATGCGTGTCATCTGCACATTTTCTGTCAAGATGTTCCATTAAGGAAGAGATACAGGCAGTCAAAGCACAATCAGAGAGGAAAAAATAATAGGTGGGAGGGTACTTCTACAAGAGACATTTAAAGACTGGCTATTTTTAAAACCTCATTTAAATACCTTTTATGGAATAACCTGTCTGTCTTCATTCTCTAGCCAACACAGCTCTGTGTTGAGGGATGACTTATTTCAAGTGATAATAACAATGTGATTCTATAATTAAACCTGCCAGGCAATAGCCACCTTTCCTCATGACCCACTGATAAATGTCTCATCTCTGAGTTGGCCTGCTCTGCTTTTGGCTGATCGGTTTCAAAGTCAAATGTGCAATGCCAGTAATCCCATTTGGAAATTAAAAAATTCACTTTTCCTTTTGTTTTGTTTTGTTTTGTTTTATTTCATTTTGTTTCATTTTATTTAATTTCATTTTGTTTGATTTTAATCCTCCCAGTATCTAGGTGACAAAAAGATACAACCTACATGCAGCATTAATAGTAATTCACAGTGGGTTTCTTTAAGAACTGTCTCTGGTTTATAACTGCTCTTCCCCAGAGGTACCAATTGTTGCATTGCAGTCTTCCAAGAAGAATTATGTGAGTGTCTGTGCTTTTTAGCACTCCTTTAAGTGCCCAGACACGGGAAGAGTTGGAAACCTGCCTACAGTTTCTCTTGGCAGTGCAATGAGTTGATCTGTCAACCTGTAATGAAGATTAGATTGTCTCTTGTCACTTACTTCATACTGTCACATGCCAACTGCCCCAGTAAGGTACAGGGTTTTCTTCCAATCTGGGATCTGTGTGAGTAGTACAGTGCATAGTACAAAGGGAAATCCTGTCTCCAGGAATGCCTCAACCCTGTGCAGCATGACAGAGGAACTCTAGATTCACACTGTTTTTAGTTCTTCTTAAGTTGGAATTCCGGCTCTCGAGGAACTCTCCAAATGGAAGGTTATCTTCACTGGGAAGGTGGAAGCTATAGGTATATCAGAAAACAGGTTGACTGGGATTACCAAGAGTCTTTCTAGTGGGATGTTGAGGACATGAGAATCTCTGATCTATGGGAATAGCTATAGTCATGAACTTCTTTGAAGGAAACTTCCATCCTTCTGACAGAACTCTTTCAGCTTTCTGTCCCTAGGAGAGATCCATCAGGAGGCACATCTGAGTGCCTGGCACAAACCTGGGAGCTCCTTCATCATTTTGTGATTAAACTATTAGTTTCCTCATTTGTCTCTAATGGCAGTACCAGAGTAGGTTAAATCCCAGAATGATTTCTAAAGGTTTCTAGCTCTTCTGACTTCAAAACTGCTGCTGCTGCTGTGTGCAGAACTGAAACCACCACATGCTGCTAAGCAAAACCCCAACACATGGGCTTGTGTTGAGGTGATGGTATTGTGCTCTCTTCAGACTCTGTGCTGATTTTTCAGAAAAGTACAAGTAATCTTCAAAAATGTGCTTAATTTTAAAATGTTACTGTGTGTCCATTGCTACTGTGAGTGAACATTAACACTTGCTCTTTGCTCTTCCCAGCCTATTGACTTCGAGACCAACAGGATGTTTGTACTTACCGTAGCTGCAGAAAATCAAGTGCCTTTGGCTAAGGGGATTCAGCATCCTCCTCAGTCAACAGCAACCGTGTCCATTACAGTCATTGATGTGAATGAGCCCCCATATTTTGTTCCAAACCCCAAGCTCGTGCGTCAGGAAGAAGGGCTGATGGCTGGGAGCATGTTGACAACTTTTACTGCTCAGGACCCAGATCGTTACATGCAGCAAACCTCCCTAAGGTCTATATAAGCACTTTGCAATATCTGTGTTGTGGAATGGGGGGGGAGCAAAGAGGTGACTTGTGAAATGACTGCATTTACTGTAGCACACAGCTGTGCCAACACATCCTGTGGGTTTTGTGCAGCTTTCTCCAAAGGGATTTTTGGCTGTAGAGAAGGTGAACTGACCAGGTGTGTAAGCTGGGTTGTTTTCTCATCCTAAGTCCCATTGCATCAAGATAGAATGCAGTTATGCATCTGTGGTAAAGTATATGTTCTATCCCAGCAAATTCAGTCAGGGCAGGCACGTGCTTCTGTGAATTAAGATCATTTGCAATTAAAATTCACCAGTAATTTTCACAGGGCAACGAAGTCAGATTGTTGATGAAATCTGAAGGGTTTTCTTTTTATTTTTTCTCCAGTAATGCAAAATGGAGGTGTTGTCTGTCTGTGAATTCTTGTATGGACAGCTATGATCATAATTTGATCATAATTTTTCTTATGTCTAAAACTTTTCTACACAAGTATGCCTCATGTAAGAAATGGGCGTTATTTGCAAATTAAGGCTGTGACTCCCCGTGGGTCAGGACTCACCTTATACAGCTTCTTTTTTTTTTTTAGCTAATGTAGAAGAAACTCCAGGACTTCTGTACTGTCTTTCCTTCCAAAATAAAGATGATTGCAGTTTTATATTCTCTTGATATTTGGTTAGCTCTTTGTAATACTTTGCTCATTTCTGGACATAACCATCATAGAAATGACAGCATGAGGACTTCAGCACTAAGATAGCTTGCACCTGATTAATGTCAAAGAGAAAATTTATCAGATAGAAGAATGGTTTTGAAAGTCAGTTCTCTTTCAAATTAAGATGAAAAACATGCAGTAAAACCAGGGCCTCTGAAAATGAAGTGATACTGAAGTGCTAGAACAATGTGAGTTAGTGCAACTAACACTATCCGTTTTTACTTCTCTCCTGCTCTCAGCGCTCTGACAATATGAAAATTAGTATGAATAGCTCTGTAGGTGTAGAAGAACCAAGGAGGATCCTGACTGAATATTTTAATTGAGTCTGAGTATTAATGTTATATAGTTTATGGTAATTATATGATTTCCTCCAGTTACATGATAACTTACAGGGCAAGGCACTTGAAGAATCGAAATGCAGGACTGGTTTATGTATTTCCAAGAAATTTACTGACAGGGCTTGATAAATGGAAATTTATTATGGAAAATAAAATACTGTCTTCAAATTCCAAAAACATGTTCAGAATACAAATTAAAATACCAATACTGTCTTTGTTGTCAATTTTTATGTTGCTAGATAAATAACGTAAACTTATGATTAATTACACAGGTACTCAAAACTTTCAGATCCTGCAAATTGGCTGAAAATTGACCCTGTTAATGGACAAATAACTACTACAGCTGTTTTGGACAGAGAGTCAATATATGTGCAAAACAATATGTATAATGCAACATTTCTTGCTTCTGATAATGGTATGTATCAATATTGTGTATTTTTTTCAAAAAGCTTTTCATCTTTGTGATTGAATGGCATTCAGTTTTAGGGGCAGAAAACAGGATATGCTTAGAATACATCCCGTTGGAAGTCTGTATTACTATCAGACCATGTATAATTTCCCAGCTACTTGGGAAATGGCTGAAGAATAATTCTCTGAGTTTAAAGAAAAACACTGTCTTGGTTACAGTAGTTGTGTTGACAGCAAATTGAAAAAGCCCTGCATGGGAGTGTGGTAGGTTGAGTGAATGCACAGCATGAGTGGGCTTTATGGGGAGTAATGTGTCATTGGAGGGGCTTTGTATTTTCCCACATTCAGGCTGCAGCAGTGCAGAAGGAAAAGTATCTTTTTGTTGTCAGATTGTTAATGACAATTAACACTGCTCAGAAATGAGTCCTTTGATTTCAGCTGGAGGGCTGTACTGTTCATAGCTGATAGCAGAAAGATGGACAGGCACAGTTAGGGACATTCTCACATTATAAGGGAAAACTGAAACACTGGGGCTATTTGCCTTGGAAAGAAGACATAGTAAAAATTTCTGAACTGGAAGCTATATCAACTGTTTCTATACTTTGGCCCTGTTCTGGAGAAAGGACATAAATGGAACTGGAAGATTATGGGAGGTAGAATGAGAACCATTGCTAGTTATACTGAAAAATTCACTGCCAAATGATCACACCAGTGTGTGATTCCACAAGATTTATGGAAGCATAACACATTCGATATAGATGGCAGGAATGTCCAAAAATAGCATGATGAAACTCAGTATTAGAAAGAATTTAAATAGCACATTTATGGTAAAGGATGATCTTAAGCCTTCAAAGTTAGGAAATAATTTTTCCAGAGGACAAACCATCCCTATTTTGCACCTTCTTTGAAGCCTTTGATGTGGACCATCTCTGGAGGTTAACTGTCTGTCTGGTCAGTGAAGTGAGTGAGTCCATGATCTATGGATCTGCAGTTATTTGCTGAATTTTGCTGAGTAGGGCCATTTTTCTCAGTGCAGACTACATAAGAATTATTGTGTCAGCAGGGCCAGTGACAGTGTTAGATTGGTTTTGTAAAAGAATCCCAAAACTGAGGTAAACATGTAAGTGTGTTGGTACAGCTTCATTTAAATAACTTTGCAACTGGAAACAGGCTTAATGCTATTTCGTTTTCTTTTAGGAATACCCCCAATGAGTGGAACTGGCACACTTCAGATATACCTGCTGGACATCAATGATAATGCCCCCCAAGTGCATCCAAAAGAAGCCACAACTTGTGAAACACTGCAGCCTAATGCTATTAACATCACTGCTGTAGACCCTGACATAGATCCAAATGCAGGCCCGTTTGCCTTTGAACTGCCTGACACACCTGCTAGTATTAAGAGGAATTGGACCATTGTTCGAATTAGTGGTAATTAACATTATGGAAATCTTCATAGTTTTAAAGAAACTTTTGCAAATATCTTCTCTGTGGTATTATTTCACAACATACATGAGTTTGGTTGATATGAACAAGAAATCACCTTAGTGTAAGTTCCCCAGAGGACAAGAAATTTTAAGAAAGAAAAGATGATCACAGCAGTCAGGAAGTCTGTCACCCTGAGTGTCACAGAGCAGTTTGAGCAAGAAATTAGCACTGAGCTGAAACATGAGCTATTTTTGCCAATGCTGTTTTAATCCCATGTGAGCAATATATTACTTTTTAACCAGCACCTTATTTTCACACGCAGGTGATCACGCCCAGCTCTCCTTAAGAATCCGGTTCCTGGAGGCCGGTATCTATGACGTGCCCATAGTAATTACAGATTCTGGAAATCCACATGCATCCAGCACTTCCTTGCTGAAGGTGAAAGTTTGCCAGTGTGACTTAAATGGAGACTGCACGGATGTTGACCGGATTGTTGGTGCAGGGCTGGGAACTGGTGCCATCATTGCAATTCTGCTTTGTATCATCATCTTGCTCAGTGAGTAGATAGCTCTCTTAATTTTAACTCCTTTACTCTTGTTTTGCAAGTACAATATTACTTATTTTAGTATCAGGTACCTTGACAAAGACAGGGGAGTTATTGAAGGCTCAGGTCCAGGAATTGTTTCTGCATGTTTCAGTGTTTTGGACAAGTACAAAAACTTCCTGATAGTACAGGATTTGGAGTTGGACAGAGTACAGCTAGCACCTGTTTGGCACTCAAAGCCCTGCATTGGGTTGTGAAAGATATTTTCCATTTATACTCACAGACACTTGTAGTGTTACATCAGTGAGTGGCCAAGTTGAAGATGTGATTAGTCCCCAGGCTTCTAATCTGTCTTGTGTTGCCAGTACTGTGCAATTTGGTGCCACCCTTAGCAGGTAAAAATGCTTTTAAGGAGTGCTCTGATGTTACTAACACTGTGTTTCAGATAAGTAGGAATTTCTGTTGGAAAATAATGCATCACAGTCCTTCGTGTAAGGCCTGACAAGAAAGGCAGGTGTTGCAATGATGTGTATGTTTAAGTACTGCATAAAGCTGTACCATTTTATTTTGTGTGAAGTGCATTGAGTAAGGGAAATGACTAAAAATCATGAGTAAGTGTCTGTCCAGTGGAGTAAATTAGATAATTAGATTAGCTAGCTCTCCTACACATTATAGTTAACTGATTGCCTGTTGTGGTGGAACACAAGGGAGAGATTAGCCTGGTCATAGTACACTATGCACCCATCTAGAACATAGAAAATTATGGGAAGGGGTAATTAAAAAAAAAAGAGCCTGGATAAGCACATGATTTTACACAAGCACACAGTGCATTTACTTTCTTGATAGAAAAAATCTTTTAAATGCTAGGTATGAAACTAACAGAGCCTTATTGAAGGAAAGATTTCTTTCTGAATATAGTGGTTTATGAAGCACAGTCTTTCTTAATTCTTTTCATGGCAAGTTTATTTTGCAATTTGGAATGGATTTGTTACTTACAACCTTGAATATGTGATTGATTTCTAAACTGAATTGTCTGTAGTGGTCTGAGTTAAACCATCTCTTACTTAAGCTGCCTTCTGTCAAATTATTAATTTTAAAAACCTCCAGAACAGTCAAATCCAACTTCATTGCTTTTTTTTTTCTTCTTCTTTTAAATCTTCACACAATTTCTACAGTTTTTATGGCTGTGGTCCAGAACTAAGGTGTGGTTTTGTCTCTTCCATTTTTGTGTTACAGTTTTAGTTTTAATGTTTGTGGTATGGATGAAACGCCGTGATAAAGAGCGCCAGGCAAAGCAGCTCTTGATTGATCCTGAAGATGATGTGAGGGACAACATTCTGAAATACGATGAAGAAGGGGGTGGAGAAGAAGATCAGGTGAGGAAAGGTTAATGGGTTTTATGTATAGATTTACACTTCTCACTGCACTTTGTCTTGTTTACATTGAAGCACTCTGGTAGGTAGCTAATTTTTACATTAAGTACTGAAGGCAATAACTTTAAATAAAACATTGCTTTTTTTTTTTTTTTTTGCCATTACTAATATACCAATTGCTTGCCGTTTGGATAAGATATAAAAGCAGTATCTTGTCCTCTTGCAGTAAAAGCATTCTGACCAGATTCCAGCTAAGGCTGTTATATTTAAATGAAAGTTAACATTTACTGTCATTGCTGTCTGTAAACTTTCCTCGCTCCCTGTCTGGGAACTTGTACAGCAACACGAGTGCAGGGTGCCTAATATCATCGAAACCAAATACAGCCCTTTCTTGATGGTGGGTGAATGCCTTTCTAGATAAATAGTAATGTTGGCTATTGACAGATTTGCCACCACTGGGATTTCAGGCTTGGAAAGCATTTAGGTTTCAAGTAGCTGTCAGGGCACATCTGTGTTTATTCAAATACTTTTCCAGGCAGGTGCCATGTGCATTTACTCTCATGTCACCTCTGGTTGAACCACTGCTGATATGTCAGAGGACTAGGAGTGATGTGTGTATGCTAAGAATAGTGTCTTTTCGCCCTTCTCTCTCCAAGTTAGTGGATTTTCAAGCAGTGTGATTTCCTTCCTTTAGAGGACGTTTATTAAGTGTGTTATGAACATGACAAACAGCAGATTTATGCACATTATCAATGGTAGAAGTGAGTGTAGTAATTACAAAGAGAACAGTGCGTATAATAGAGTCTAAGAAATTTTCCAGTTAAAAGCCTTGAAAAATTAAGTGCAATTCTTCCACACATCCCCAGTCTCAGTCATCTGGCACTTGAGTTATCTGAAAAGTGTCTCCCTTCACTGCTGCAGACTTCTATAGTTTCCTTCTGCTCATTTGTTTGTTTATCTGAAATTTGTGTTCCCCTTAGTAATTTCCATGCTTCCTGCATTTCCCCAAGTACTGTTCCTACTTCCTAGCTTTTCTGCATAATGTTCTTCTTAGGCAGTTTTCAAAGGAAACTTCAGTTTATGCAGTTTTTGAAAAATGCTTATGTTAAATAAAGTGAAAACAGCCCTTTGAGTCTATGCATGTATTCCAGTTATTTGTACATAGTTTCAGTACAAGAACTGCATCCTGTTTGTGCATCTGTTGTTGTACAGAAAAGTTACAATCTTAAAAGAAAATTAGGAAAACTCAGTCCTGTGAGAAGTAATTTTTCAGTTCGCATATTCCCAGCTCCTGTTCATCCTGAATTCTCTGGGGGATCTGTTCAGCAATTGTCATGGATCTTTGATTTTTAATTACTGTCCACACAACCCTCAGGACAGAAGTGAGTAAGGTTCTCTGAGTATAGTGCATTGGGAAGCCATAGGTGATGGTAGGGTAGCATTGGGTGGGATTGTGCTGCAGATCAGAAACATTAACCACAGTAACAGTGTACAATGACAGCAAAACAGGAATGGTTCTGAAGTCTCTCCTCTGCCCATCTTGTGCTGTGCTCCTCTCCAGCTGGCAGTGCTGTCTTTGTGAGAGGTATAGTCAGGGTGGTGTGGCAGGAGGGAGTGAGACATCCTGTGAGTGCCGCGGAGATTGGGGCGATGTAAAGCATCCGTAATCGCAGTGAATGAACGTGCTGCACGCAGAGAAAGGAGAACTGCCAACGGGTGCACTGGCAGGAAAACAGTAAGGAATGTGAAATTAGGACCATTTCCTCTCACAGTGGACATAGAAAGCATCTAAACCTAGAGAATTTTAAGGGCTTTACAAAAGATTGAATGGTTTTTAGTCACAAACCCCCTTCTTACTTTCTAAAGATGAATTTAAAGCCACTACTGCGATTTAGTTATCTTCACTGCAGCCACTTTGTTCAGGTACGCGGGTCCCCTTTTTGATCCATTGACAATAGGCCAGTCTCTGGGGGTCTAAAACACACTTGCACACTCTAAATGTCGAAAACATGTCCAGAAAAGAACAGCTTGGACAAAGTGTAACAAGCTTTTTTACCATTTCTAGTGTAGCCAGTTTTATACCACTAGTAGGCAAAAATAGTGGTAGGTTCTCCCATTGCTTCAAAGCTTGGAATTTGTTCCTATGCAGAATGGATGAAGAGAGAGCACAAACTTTTCATCTTATTTTCTTGTCTACAATGTATGATATAAATATGTTCTGTCTTGCTTTTCAGGGAGATTATTTTACTTTATTTTGGTTAGACATTTTTTTAAATCTAAATTCTTTCTGTACTTAACTAGATGGTAATAATTCTTAGATTTGTTTCGTCTTGGTTCCCTCCTGGCCCTCCTCATCCTCTGTGCCCAGAGGAAAGAGGGGGAATGATATTTCATTGGGGTTTATTTTGTTCTGCACGCATTTATGTGAGATTTCGGAACTTAGAATGCAGAGCTTTTCAAATGTCCCAACAAGTTCTCTGCAAGCAGTAATCTCATTTTTTGAAAACCATGGCTTAGCAAAATACTGCATAAGCAAACTTGCGTGCAGCATTGTGGGCAAAAGATATTGGCTAGAAAGATCTTTGTGTTTTTGTCAATGTTAATGAAAGTATTCAAGTGTCAAAGTGAGTGTCCTAAAAAAGTACGGGACTAACATCAAAAATGTATTTTCAGAGTGAGACCTCACAGAGTAAAACTGCCACTGTTCTATTAAAATCAAGAAAAATTGCTTTGTGTCAATCTTGGATCCATAAGTCATCAGCAAATTACAGGAAAATGCTCTGCATCAATATTAACTTTTTTTATGGTGCACCATACCTGAAATCCTGAGGACTGATTAAACAAGCAGCTTCAGTAGAAGGCAGTAAACAAGGTGACTCAAACACAGAGCCATCCTGCCCAGGGTGCATCTCATGTGATGAAATAAAAGGGAATTTTAAAGCCTTGTGTGCATCTCAGTGAAAACAGTATTTTAAAAGCTTCAGACATTTTCATAAAAGGTAAAGTTGCTTTTATTTATAGCCAGCAAATTACTTTTTAAAATCACATGCTTCTGTAGAAGGACAGCTTAAAGATTTACCCTGTGTGGCCTGATATTTCCCAGATGTTTAGGTTATTTGAAGATGAGACTGTTAGGGCTTGAAGGTAAGTGATAGAACTTAGGTCTCTCTTTATCCTGAAGCAAATTAAATGTTGGAGGTTTTTATCTTAAAACACTTTATTTATTTGAGAGGTTTAATTTATTTATATTGAAACTATGCAAGTTGGGTTTCTTAGCTGTCATGGCAGACCCAGAAACTCCTAAAACATGTTCAGCAGGTTCCTTTCAAACTCTCTGTACATTCTATCAGATTGATGTCTCCTGTAAGAAATTAGATGAGTTCAAATTCCAGCTAGTTCCTCTTGAGTCACAGCAACTGCCAGAAACAAGTTGGAATTCCTCTTTCATTTTGTTGGTGTGTTTGGGTTTTTTTTTCTCCTGTGCCAGCAATTCCAAGGAATTATGAAGTGAAATCTGTAATAAAAGAGCAGTTTAGTCCTTTGTGAAGGTCTTCTGGTAATCCCATCTTAGGCCATCTTGGCCTGCTTTGTTCAGTCTGACAGACTGAATGCTTGTCAAGAAAATTGAGGATCTTGAATGATTCATAGTTGTCTTCTACCCTGGCATGATGTACACAGGGTCGTGTGATCTCCACAGCAGCTGAGAAAAATGCTATTAATTCTGTAAGCCAGGAAAGCTTTTGATCTGTGGGTTGTAACTGAAGTCAGCCTGCTCACCTCCAAAGAGCATTGTCAACACTGGAAGTGTTTTGGACTTTTTTCACCCAGAAAAAACAGGCTGAAAAACAGGCTCCAAAATGTTTACAGCACTCCTGTTGTTCCAGGCAGCAACTGTCTGGGTTTTCTGAGCTATGAATGTACCAGCAGAAGTTGGTGATAAGGGAGGAATGAGAAAAAGCAGAATTATTCCAGATAGAAAGCTTTGGATTCTTCTCAGAATTCTGTTTACTGTTTTCTACTTTCAACAGTTGAGCTACCTGACTTAGAGGAGATGGGCCATGAGAGGGTTTGAGTCAGCATCATTCTGCAGAAGTCAACGCAACTTGTTTGGGAAGGGGAAAGGTATTGGGGTTGGGTTGGGTTTTTTTTGGTGTTGGTTTATTTGGCTTGGTTTTTTTTTTTTTGGTTTTTTTTTTTTTTTTTTTTTTTTTTGTTAAACCCTGATATTTTATTTTGTTTTTCCTAAAATTGTATCTGAATCTTAAACTCCTGCTGATGGGGGACAGTATAGTTTGTTACATTCTGAAACAGAAAGTTCAAATTAGGAAACTGTAGTGAGTGCCTCTCTTGACTATTAATGAACCTCATGATCCGTGGCTTGTAGTTGTTCAGCAAATGGGCAGGTGTGAGGTGCAAATAGTGAATATTCTTTCCTGATATAATGTGCTCTGAACTTGTAACACCAGTCTCAGTTCCAGAGAACCCAAACCTGCTGCTGACTGAGTGTTGGAGCACTTAGCATGTGTCTGCAATGTAGTTTGCACACACAGCACATCACAACCCATAACCATCACTAACTCATTTTTGTCACATATCTTGGGCCATTTGTGTGACTTACATCAAGGTGGTGGGTGCTTGACTGGGATATGTGCACCATATGTCAGCCTGATAACTGTGATACTTTTTTTTTTTTTATCTAATTGCTGTTGTAATATGTCTCATTGCACAAGATGATTCTCTCCTTTGAGTTCATTTCTATAATGTTTCCTGAATTTTAGCAATACTTGCTCATGCAGGTAGTCCTGCTGAAGCAAGTTGTCTGAGCAAGTGGGTGGTATGCTTTTAAAGTATTGCAGATGAGCTGTTTTGAACATGTAGGATAATCTAGCCCTCAGATCTTTTCAGCACTAGAATTTCAATGCAGTGATTTTACTATTATTCAGAGTAGTTTACTTGCTGAGGAGTCTTCATTGTCCTTCCTACATCAATTTTTTTTACATTAATCAGTTGCTTGCTTTTTATCATTTTTTTACATATTTACATAAGAGAGAAAATCATAGCATTTAACGCTGTTAATCGCATTAAAAGTAAAAGATGAATGGTTTATTGTATGTGTGCAGGATCTAAATTCTGAACAGAAATTGCTCTTTTATGAAAGGGTAGCTGTGTTCTAGCATTTATGTGTCATAGATAAAAGCAAAATTAGGTAATCCTTCTGAATTTTTGTGTGTGGGTTTTGGGGTTCCTTTTCATATTGTCATAACTTTCTGTATGCCCGCATTTTGAGATAACATCAGTCTTCTGTGCTGGGTCTTTTTACCACTTGTAAACATGATAATGGTCCTTACCTACTCCATGAACTTTATAAATCCATGTGATTAGATTTTCTTTTTCACCACCCTGTGTTAATGAGATTCATTTACTCTCAGTTTTTAACCTTCATTTTGCATTGCATTAAGAATAGAACATGTTTTATGTTCTGAAATTTCAAACATAATGAATGAAATAAAGGTTGCTATGATATTCCCCATGAATATACAATACTATAATTAAAAGATAGTTATTTCAGGGATTGTGTTTGCTTACTAAGACATTAGCTTCACTTTTTTGAATAAGTGACTCATACAGTGCTCCTATGGAGGAATTACTGTCATTCCTTGGTGAATCTTTATCTCATGATATGAAAAGTAGTGTTTTCGTAATTCCATTACAAAATTGTTTTGTTTAATTTTATCATATCTAGACCCTCTGCCTGTTATTGCATTGTATCTGCAGCTGGAGCTTCACTTTCACCTTTTTAATTATGAAAAAGATAAGCCAGCTTCTTTGTTATCTTAAAAATTATTAACTTGTAGTACTCCAGATGCATCTGTTATAAAAACAAATGGGAAAAGCAGTATGGCAGAAAGTAATCTAAAACAAGTGACAAAGAGCAACTGTTGGTGTAGGCATTTTAACTATCCTCCCCCCTGCAGCCTACATCTAGTCAGTTCTCTATCTTTGCTTTTTTTGAAGTCTCATAGTTCCAGGAAATGTAAGATTTAGGGGAGGTTGTAGTATTTTGCAGAACTGAAGCAATATTTTATGTGAAAATTTCTCATAGCCTTTTAGGGTGATTTTTCTGGGTTTGGGGGTAGAATATATAGCAGGATTGGTTTTCACTTCTTTTTTCTTTTTTTTCTTTTTTTCTTTTTTTTTTTTAAGATTTCAGTGGGAACATGCAAGAGTAAAATATTTTTTTCCTTACTTCTCCATCTCATTTCTCTATTGGAGTAGACAGTAATTGCCTTTGGGACAAAAAGGCAAAGCAGAACACCTGTTTTATCCATAGGTACTGCAGAGTCATTATTAGTTCTGTTCTCTTCAGAAAATAAAAAAAACTGAGTTTCTACTAAAGCTCCATCCTCTAAAAGGGGCAGGTAAAATTCAAATTTCTGCTCCTCTTGCTTTATATGCACCTAAACCACTGCAGCTGGTTGTGTTCAGTGAAAGACACTTGCAGGTCTTACCATCAAATTAAGTCAAAGTGATCTGGTGACATTAAAGTTGATTATTTCTTCTATGGGGATAGAGCTGAACTTCCATATTTCTTTGCAAAGGGTGCATCCCTTGAAAATGAGAAACAGGTATAGTGGTTTTGTTACATTATTCATGTGTCCAGTCCTGTGTTAGTGGCTAACCAAAGCTTTCGTTCTGTAGAAGGTGAAAACCCAAATCATCCCTCAAAGTGTATCACACACAGTCTCCTGAACAGCCAGGAAATAAACCAAGAGCTCCGAGACACCAGAGAAGCCAGAGTCATAAATCATTAATGCATGTCAGTCACATTCCAGGCACTAGGCTGTGGTAGTGGAAAGCTCTCAATTCAGATGTAATGTATTAAAATATTTTCTGAGTTTTCTTTTCTCAAAAAAAGTCCTACCTGTCTCTGCATAGCATTTTGTAGTTTTGGTTCATTGTTGTTTCATTCTGTTGTCTGCAGTTCTGCATCATAATGTTCCAGGATACATTCATATAAGGCAGTTACCAGTTAAACATGTTTTACTTGTTAGGGTTTTTCCAAGAACTTAAGTGAATTTTCTAATTTAGAACAACTAATGAGGATGAAAAAAATAAAAGCTGTTTAAAACATCTCCTTCTGTAACCAATGATTGCTCTATGAGGGATTATTACTCAGGTGCTGTTCAGTGAATAGCTTCCTTGCCCAAGAGAAAGTTATTTAATAAGATTTTTGAAGGCTTCATTATCCTGTTTTTCAGTGATTATTGGGGAGTGTAAAATAGCCTTTTGTTCTGTTTTGGATATTTCTTCTATTCAAGTTGAGATACTTAAACTGTGCTTTGGACTACTGTGTAGATATTCTTAAAGAAGTGCTTTGGGGGGGTTTTAGAGCCCTCTGCATAAATTTCTGGTAATTTTTAGGGCTTGGTTACCTGATTTTGACATTTAGCAATCTTCATTGGGATTGCATGTTTCAGGAATATAAGGTTTGAACTAATAATGGTTGAAGTCTTTTCTTAAAGCTGTTAGAACTAAGTGAAGAGATAATGTCAACATTGCAATCATCTTGGAGGGGAGAGGGGGTTAGTGGGGTTTGGGGGAAGAGGTGGGCGGTGAGATGGATTGATTTCACAGGATGAAACTTCTGATAAAATGTCCTTCTAGCACTTTAAAGTTGTCATCTCTTTAACCACCAGTTATTGAAAAGGCAACCAAAGTTTCTCCAGTGATAACAGATCCCTTCATAAACAAGCAGAAAAACAAAAAATCATTCAGCTTGCTTCACTTACATCACTTGTAGAATGTGAGGTTTCTGTTTCCCTGTTGACTGTAGATTTAGACTATCAGACTAGTCCAGGTTTCTGGTTTCCAAAGGCCTGAGTTTTTCTAGATGCAAAATGAGAGCAAACTTACATATCTTAGCAGTATTGCAATTGAGAAAAAAGAAGTAGATTCTCTCTTTCATCAACAATTTTAAGTTTGTCCAGAAGTTTGACAAGGAGAAAACTCGAATGAAACATCTGTTTGAGTGTGCACAAGTCCAAACTGAAGGAAGGGATTTTTTTCTAGAATTGCTGAAGTTAAGGCTAACCAGCCCTAACTAAATAAGTACTCTGACAAAAATTGGCAGCCATATGAATTAGATACCCACAACTCTCGCTGAAGTACATTTCCAATGGAGGGCCGAGACATTTTCTCCAGTGAACTGCCAGTAATCCATAAGGAGATTTTAACTATCAGGAAGTTATATGGGAAAAGACTGGAGTGAAACCAAAGCACTGTAGAATTGTGGTCCTGAAATTAAGAGTTAAAATGATGACCCAGAATCCTGATCAAAGCTGTCTGTCCCAACCTATCCCACCATGTTTTGTTCACTCTTGGATGTGCCAGTTTTCCATTCAGCTGTCACTTCTACAGTTAACTATCTTAACAAACTCTGTTTGAGGCTAACCTTTAAGTCCATTCGGGAGCTTTAGGTAGTGTGTGAAAAGCTTTCCTGTCTGTGAAAGCAGCACTGAGTGAAGAGATGGGATCTCAGCACCTCTAAACAGCTTATGACCTGGCGTTTTAAAACATTTTTCCATCTTTTACTTTGCAATAATTGAGTAGAGTTACTTTAGACAGAATGTTGAAACAGCTGGAGTGGTTGCGTGGTGCCTGGCGCTCAGTGGGTTTGGGGAGGTGGTGGATGGGTTGGCCATTCCCTACTGGTGTGCACTTAGTACTGGTTTAAATGATAGGAGGGGTTTGAGAGTCCAAGGTAATACATACAGTGGATCTGTATGTATTTGTGTCATCCAGACACTATTAGACCTGCAAGATAAATTTTCTCTGATAGAAGGCTAAATGACAGTGTCATAAATTACCCTAGAAAAGAAAACCAAAGTGGGATTCTACCTAAGGACACGTTCTGCACTGCTGTCACCTCACAGATGGCTATCTTTGCTGACTTTCTAGCTATTAGAGTCTGCATATGTCTCAAACTACTAAATACATACAAAAGGATGCCTTAGATGTGGACATAATAGACCGACAAGCTTGATTTATATTTCTGTATTAGCACTAACCAGTAAAAGAATTGTATACAAATGTGTGTGGGTGGGGAAAAAAATTATAGAGTTGAAGTGAATAGAGATGCTCTTCTGGTTTTAATACATTGTTATTTAACTGTACCAGTTTGAATTCTTCCACAATGAAATGCTTAGATTTAAAAAAATAGATACATATTTCATTTCTCCCTGTTGATGTTTTCCACCTTTATCTTTTGGGTGGGTATGAAAAGCACTCGTGTTACATATTTATAAATTCTAAAAAGTACATTCTTCTTTGTTTGATAGGATTTTCTGATAGCATGTCTCTAAACTATTTTGATTTATTTTACGTAATAAAAAGGGAAAGGATAAAAAGTTCTGTTCTGTTTACTTTTCTCTGATTCATACTGCTTCCTGGAGATCACTTATTATTCTGTTTGGTACATGAAGTACCAAAGGGTAGGAGTTAAAGCTCTGCCCCAAGGAACTTGTAATCTAATTAAAGCATATGAAACTGCATTCTCAGATCTCAGTGGAGCTGTTCCACCTTTTTTGACTATATATTTGTGTGCAGCCATCTGAGAACCCAAGTAACAAATCAGAAGGTGTAGTGGGTTTGATAATCAGTTACAGTTCTCCCCACAAACTACCATCACTGCTGTCAAAAAGAACTCGTCTCCTGTTGAAAAGTCTGGGTTTGGGGTCACAGGAGGTCGTAGTCTCAGAAAGGATCTACATCCCGTGAGATAACAGCAGCAGTGAAAGCTTGCACTCCTTCCCTTAGGAGCCAGTAAGGAACTAATGAAAAATAGTCTGCGCAGACAACTTCCAGCAAGTTGAGATTATAAATAAGATTCTTACCAGAACAGCACTGTTGAAAAATTGATATTTTGGATGGGTAGAGTAGCCTATTTAGGATGTCTATAACTGCTTGGATTATTTGTGGGGAGGTATCTGGCATACAGCAGAGTTGGCATGAGCCCCCATCTGCTGGTAGTGCTTGAATGGCCTTCGTTTAAGCCTTGAAGTCCAGTTCTTTGTTTTGCATTCTCACCAATGCCCTGTGTAAAGGCATCAGAGAGCATGACTTTCTTCTAGACACGGCAACAGTGAGGAGAATGATAATGATGAAATGCATCTCACTGTGCAGAGAGAATTCAGGAATATCTATGTTGAATGCATAAACATTGATCTAATTAAATTTTTCACATACGTACATACTGCTTATTGGAATTCCTACTGCTATGCTAACTTCATCAGTCTGCCAGAGTTTGAAACTGCAGCATCAAGTACTTAATGAACAGATTCATGAGTAATCTCTAGGAAGTGCTTAGAATTAAGGCCAAATCTAAGGAGCTTTGTACTTCTTATGACATTTTTCACCCTTTGGCTTTCATATTATGGAAGCCACATAAAATCAGCAAGGAGTCTTAAATTCATTCTTTGAAGGTATTAGAAAATACTGCAGAACACTGTGCTTGCTTTTTTCTCTCAGAATGTATGGCATTTATTTTCTTAGAAAAATAAGAGTTGGATTTGGCATCTTTGCTCTGTGCTGTAAATCATCATTACTAGGTAAAGTGTTTAGTCCCTTCATAGTACTACTCAAATCCCTGCTTCTCAAGGGAAAACTTATGAGAAGCTCTACAAATCTGATGGAATAGAATCAAACCAGGAGATTCAGGGAGTATAAATCAAATAACATCCTGTTGGTATGCAAATAGCAGTGTTATTGACTTATCCTCAGTAAGCATTACAATCCTGAAAACAGGACTTCTGGTGAAATGATACTTTGCATTTTCCTTTTTTCCCTTCTCATGTTTCCCCCTGACAGATATTGTTTGAAATTCTGCTACCGTACTGTGTCTGTTTCATATTTTGCAGGATTATGACTTGAGCCAGCTCCAGCAGCCTGACACTCTGGAACCAGATGCCATCAAACCTGTTGGAATCAGACGTCTTGATGAAAGGCCAATCCATGCAGAACCTCAGTATCCAGTCAGATCAGCTGCTCCTCATCCTGGGGACATTGGGGACTTCATTAATGAGGTAAAGAAGCGAAAAAAGGTTTCCTCCTAAGATCTGATAAGCTTTTGTATTTTGTTTATTCTACTCCGCATGAGTAGCTGCTATGTTAGAACATAATAACTTTTTAAAACTTCCTCAGACAATTAAAATTGTCTCACTAGACAGAAATAAATACAGTCTTCTAAAGTACAGACAAATTTAATTAACTCATTCAAACAGAAAGGGAAAGATGTATCAATTAACTTCTGTGCATCCGTATTAATTACATTCATAGTACGTTATCAGCAGCAACCACAATATCTCCAAGCAGGATTATGCAATGGGTTGCAAGTAATAAACAGAATAACAAAATTGTATGTAGCCTGAACTCATTTATTAATTCACAGTAATTTAATAATGGAAGAAGTTCATTTTCATTCTCCTCATACATTACCCTTTGAATCCAGATAATAGTGGAAATTCAGTACCTTCAATAAGACCAAAAGAATTCCGTCAAATACGATTAGTGAGCAGGGCAGCTAAATTAAATGTTATGTAAGTGCTTTCAATACTTGTCTTGTCATAGAGCTTTCAAAGATTTTGCATTATCTTTGATTCTTCAATCTAATAAATGTAATTGAGATTCAGACTATACCAGAGTACTGATAGCTCTGAAAGAAATTATCCTTATTATTTCTATCACTGGTCAGTCTTAAATCATTGGTGTTGTGGTACTTATGATAGAACATGTATCTTGTGTTTGCTGGTTATAGGGAAAAAAAAAATGCTAACCCAGATTTACTTCTATTTTTACTTTATTCTGTACTGAATTGTAGTAGTTAATTATTTCTCGTATCTTCCTTGTCAGCTGGAGCTGGACACATATTGCAGAGTATTGCAGAACAGTTTCTGCAAACGTGTTTATTCTTGTTTGCCTTGAAGAAAAGTCATGCTAATATACTAAAGTCTTTTGTGTTAGAAAGCTGCAGAAAATTGAATTTGCCCCTTTTAAGGTATACGGTGATACATTTGTCAAAAAACTTAGAGGAGAGTTGACTAGCAGGAAATGTACAAATATTCTTGTAAGACATATTTTAAGAGACTTCAGTTTTACTCCAGAGACTGCCTTACACTTCTAAATATTACAGTTATAATTGGCTTCTGGAAAATAGCGGAGACACGGGACAATAAAAGGCCCACATAGCTGGCCAAGGCAGTGTACACACAAGAACTTCCTTGTGCTTCCAAACACTCAGAGATTCCCCATCCTGTTCTCACACAGCTGTGGCCAGACGGTGCCCACCTGGCAGGCAGTAGTGAAGAACCCTGTTTTTTGTTGTTCTCAAAGCAGCCAGGAGGCTCTGTTATGGAGCAAAGGCAGGGAATGGGTCCAATTCTGCTGGAAGGCCAGAAAGGGGCCAGAGGTTGTCCATCCTCCTAAGATTTTTTAATGACTTAGCAGGCTGTTCTTGCAATATTATTTTTCAGTAGGTTATCACTCTTGAAGCTGATAGCATCAGTGTGTACACATGGGGCAGAAGAAACAGTACGTGCTCTCTTGATTTAACCCTGTACGTTTATAATGCATTACAGATGAGCATGGAGTAATTTTTTTCCTGCTGTCTACTATACTATATCAGTACCTCCCTTTATGCTTCGCCTTGCCATCCACCAAAGAAGAAAGCTTCTCCCAGCTATTCATACACAGTAAAATAATGTCATTGATTAAGAAAATATGTGCAAATATATATGAAGTTAAAGAAAACACGGCAGTTTTCTTGTCTGCAACTTAGCTCAGAATTAATTATATCTGCTGATTGAAAGGAACTGTGTGAGGTAGTTTCTGTGTTTTAAGGATTATATATTTAGCTTGTCTTCTTCATAAGGTTTTTTTTTATGAGAATTTTACAGGAATGTATTGTTTTACTGTGGGGCATTCCATCTAACCCTCTGTCTAGCAGACAGTAGCCACCCAAAGATTGTCTATGCTCTGTTTTCCCAGAAGACTGAGCAAAATAGGCATTTTATTTCTCTAAAATAGTGTCAGCTTAATTTGTGTTTTCTGTAAAAAATTTCCCATGACAGATGTGATTCTAAATTGTCTGCTGGGTGTGGGAGAAAATGGGTATGTCTTTCATAGGAGTATTCCTATGGAGATTGTTACAGTTAAATTTCAAAATTATCAGTGTCTAGAGTATAAATTTTCAGGCTGCACAGGTTTTCAGACTCCAGAAAATTGCACCTGCAGTCCTGGTGTGATTAAACCCAAGAAACTTGGTAAGTTTCTCTCAGTTTTACTTGAGGTAAATTGAAAAAATATCTTGAGTAAAGCCTGTACCAGACATTTCTTAAGGCAGTTCCTAAAGAAGATAAGCTGAGCTGTGGAAACAACATAGCAAGATAAGAAAGAGCAAAGTTCATATCTCTCTGCATCCAACTTCAGTATTATTAGACGTAATTCTTCCCTTGGGCGTCTCTATCCCAAACCACCCACCAAACTAGCCCAGTCCCTAGCTGAGCAGGGAGAGAGGCTGCTTTTGAACTGTCAGCACTTCAGTAGCAAAGTCTGCATTAGACCCTTGGTTTGAAAAGATGCAACACTTTCGGAGATGAGTCCAGTCTTTTGGAGGACTTGACCCTATTCCAGGAGATGTGGGTCAGTATGGTCTTATGAGATGCTGGTCCACATGTGGAAATTAATTTAATCTGTTGAATGCTCACCAGAACCTCAGATACACTGTTCAGATTAGCTTCTGAATTCCTTTAGCTTTTGACAAAAAATTTATTTCAGATACAGGAGGGTTTAGCTCCCATTTCCAAGCAAGACCTGGGAGTTTTCTTCTTATTTTCCTTACAGAGTCATAGAAACAAAAAGCAAAAAAAATATCCCGTGGGTCATTTAGGTTTTTTCCTTTTAGCAGTACTCTGTTTCTTCTGGTATATTATTTTCTACCTGTCATTCTTTGTATTAAACCTACTTAACTCAATGAGACATACATAAGTATGAGTATTTTGTAGTGTTCTGGTGACTTCTCAGTTGAAAAACAAGTTAGAATTACAATAAAAAGTCTTGCATTTTTTTAACACAAAGTTGAGATAGCACGCACAAAGCTATGAACTGTTTAAAACAGGAAGGTTCCAGAGGTGTCTGATAGTCAAAATAGGTTTTGCAGGCATAAGCTAAATGACCTCAGGGATTTTTTGTTTTGTCTGTTTCAATGGATAGATGAATCTGTAATTTAAGAGGGGAAGGGAAAAACCTCCTTTTCTTCCAGTTCAGTGTACAAACAAGTCAGTGAAATAAGTCATGTATTATTAAGAATCCTCTGTAGACTTTGTTTTCCATTTTGAGCCTTTCAAAGCCTAACCTGCAGAGTGTGGAGCATAATTAACACTTAGAATAGTCAAGATTCACAGGACAGTATAAATTAGACCTGTTTGAAGTAGTTTTGTTAATCCTGTTTTCAAGACCCACCTATATTGTCCCTAGAAATCTCAAGAAAGTTATATTGTGGTGGAGAATTTGTGGCTAAGAATAAATTTATAATCAGTAGAGGACATTGCCTGAGGTAAACTAAATTTAAATTGCAAACTGAAGGTCTCATCCCATGGAGACATGGAGGACCCTCAATTCATTCTTAGTAAATGGTTATTGATACAGTGCACCTCCATGCAAAATGGACTCCCTCGATGGTTCCAGATATAAACCAATTTGTTTTTTGTATTTCCCTGAAGGTCTCTGTTCTTCCTTTCCTTCTCATCAAAAGTCTGCTGAATCGGATTAGGTAGTAGGATTAATGAAAATAGAAGCATTAGATTTTGTAATGTTCCATGTTAGTTCAAGATTTGAGAAGGTTGCTTTCCTTTAACTTGAGTGAAATGGAGAATGCCTGCCTGTATTAAGGCACGTTTACTGTTGTTCCTCAACCAAGGCACTCTAATTTCTCCAGTTCTGCCCCTTATCACCTCCCTAGTGAAAGCTCTACTATGTATATAAAAGAGGAAAAGGAAATAAGTGAGCCTGTCCAAGGTCTCAAGCTGACCTCTCTGTTGCTGTGGCTCTTCTGTGACTGCTTGTTGTGCACTGGTGGTGTAGCACACGTAAAGAAATGTGACAATTCACTGTCCCACCAGGTTCCCCTGCTCCTGAGGATGTGCCCCAGAAATTCTGTTGTTGAATGAGCTTCTCACTCTAATGAAAGCTTTGCATTTTCAGATCAGGAAACTGTAAACCAAGTAACTGTAACGGCTCTGTTGCTCTGAGGTTCTTGAACACATCTGGTAAAAACTGAGATCTCTTTTCAGAAGTGACTGACAACGAATGCCTTGGCAACAAAATCAGTAGAAGCCACTCCTGGCAGCCATTTGTTGTCTTTTTGGTTGTGCAGATGCAGCAGGTCATGTATCCATAGCACCTCCACCCACTGAAAGGGACAGTATAGTAAAAGAAAAAAGGTGGCAGTGCTGAAACCAAAGGGAGCTTCTAAGCTGATGGCACTGCCCGTGCCAGGGCTGTCTGGCATGCTGTAGAGCCCAACAGCAAAGAGCAGCATCACACTGGGTACGCTCAAAAAATTGGCTTAGCAGAGGGAAAGAGAAAACATTGTAGTACTTCTTTCTCATTTTACTATGTAACTTGTGACACAAATATAGCAGAAATCTTGTCATTTGAAGAGTTAGACACTAAGTTCAGTCATTACACTGTGCACCAGAAGATAGGTGAAAATGTCAGTGTAACTTGTGCGGTGCAGTTGAATCAATACTTCCAAAACATGACCCGTAGCTACGTTCTCTGAATGAAATGGATTACACTGCCAGCACAACCTTTGAGAAAGTGAATTTGTTAGTGAGATCCTATCTTGTAAGTCAGTAACTCAAAACCAGTTTCCTTTTCTGAAATGCTATCATGATAGCCGCAGCAAATTGAAAAAAAAATTACAAGTTCCCCTTTGGAAAAACAGATGGGAAAGAGGCTGCCTTCTGCCTTGTCATGGATGACTGATAGGTATCAGAATTTTTGCAGTGCTGTAGGAAAATGTTTTGTTCGCTGATTTTTTAAAATAAATTGGTATCCCATGGTTGGCTGGCTATTAGTAGGCAGAACTGCAGGGAAATAACATTTTGTCTCCAAACTAACTTTCTAAATGACTTTCACACATGGATAGCTGGCATTTGTACCTCAGCACTCCTTAACCTCAGCTGGCATTTATTCTCCTTCCCTGTCACCTGCGTTCCAAACACGTGGGTGTCTGTCACCCCAAGCAGGCTTTAGGAAAGATCTGAATACCATGAGGCCAGTTACTGCCTAAGAAGTAAAGTTGTCTTTGTGCTTCACTGCAGAAAATAAGAAAAAGCCTTAGAACTTGCCCCTTGGAAGCTGGATAAGGGATGTCTTCCAACACTTACTGTTGCCTTTTCAAAATCACTCATCTTTTTTGCTTATTATGGCCATCAGGTTTGAAAATGCCAGAGAGAGATAACAAGCATCACCAATTATTCTTATCTCATAATTCAAAATTGCACTTTTAATTCAGGCTATTAATAACCTGCTTGATGTTGTTGTACCACATGAAATGATCATTTCAAGGCCAAAATTTGTTCTTGATTGGAGGTCATTGGGTTGATAAATATGCTGGGCTTTTCCACCACTGATTTGGAAATTATTTTAGGTACATTTTGCACAATTCTGAATTATTTAAATAGGTAATAAAGAACCAGGATTCACTTCTACCTTATCGATACAAAATGCTTTAATTAATGGATTTAATATGTATGTACTCCATAATACATATTTGTAGAAGAAAAATCAGCTTCTGGTTCCATTTTGTCATATTTGGACAAAACACAATTGAGAGTGAAACGTACTTTTCTAAAACCAGAATATATTAGATAATTTGAAGGAAGCTCACTCATTCTTTCAAATAAGTAGGAGTATAATGCCATTCTTTAAATAAATAAACATTAAAAATTGAAAGTAAAACCAGCACAAATATCACTGGTAAAAATTAATAGTGAGCAATTTAAAATCCTAGCACAGCCTTATGAAATTCTGAAAGATACATTATCCCCTGTCAGTGGCTGCCAGAGTAGATCCTATTCAAAATGGAAGATCTTGAAAAAAAGTGTTGTTAATCCCAGGGAAGAAACTATGAGGTTAAAAAAATAAAAATCATAAGAGAACTTTTTGGCTTCAGGCTTTTATATTCAGCTTGTAAATCTTCCCCAGATAAGCACAGAGAAAATGTCTCATATTCTAAAGTTAGTTACCCATATAAGCACTTAGGTTTGGACTTATGTAACAAAACAGAGAATGTAGAGGCTTTTCTCTGGAAGAAGTGTGGTTCTTTCCTGGCTTTTCCTCTTCAATTCCCCAGCATTTCCTCCAATTCATTTTGTGTTGCTTTTAATTTTGTCTATTCAGCTCCATAGACTGGAAATGTAAAAATGCTGATGGCCTACTGTTCGTGTGTTGATAACTTCAGTACTTTGAAATGAGGAAACAAAAACAGTCATCATCTTGTATTCAGCTTTGATGTCACTGTGTGTATTTTCTGAAGAGCAGGTGGATTTCATGGGTGGATGTGGCAAAACATAAAAGGCTTAAGACAACATACCATATATTTTTCTCACAGCAGCCTACAAAGGTACATGAGTTTAAAGGACTAACTTAATATGGATTTTGGCACATGCAGATGGATTGCAGGCCAGAAAAGTCAGTGGATATGCTATTGACCATGTGAGATGGCTGTTGAATTGAATCTCTGCAAACATGCTTATTTCTCCTTCCTCATCTGTCTAACCATTCCTACATGGCACAGGTTGTGAGCTGTATATCTTTTAAACTGTTTATTTACTAGCTTCAGTCCCAGTGCCATGATTCTCTCTTAAGGTTTTGTTAGGGCTGTGATTGCAGCTACATTCAAAATGTCCAGTGCTGCAATGCTGGAAACCCGGTCATTCTAAAAGGAGTTACAAAAATGTAAATCCTGTTTTGCAATGAATGGCAGGAGAGGAAGAACGTTGTTTTCTCAAGTGGTGCTTGATAGATAACTGCACTGCAAATATTCTGGATATGCTTTTGTCTCGCTCTCAGATACAGAACTTTATCTTCTTTTTTCCCCTCTCCTTTTTGCAGGGACTTAAAGCAGCTGACAATGACCCTACAGCCCCACCATATGACTCCCTCTTAGTCTTTGACTACGAAGGAAGCGGCTCCACTGCTGGATCCTTGAGCTCTCTTAACTCCTCAAGTAGTGGTGGTGAGCAAGACTATGACTACCTAAATGACTGGGGCCCACGTTTCAAGAAACTTGCTGACATGTACGGTGGAGGTGATGACTGAACTTCAAAGTGAACTTTGGTTTCGGACAAGTACAAACATTTCAACTGATATTCCCCAAAAGCATACAGAAGCTAGGCTTTAACTTTGTAGTCTACTAGCACAAGTGCTTGCTGAAGGCTTTGGCTTAGGCTGCAAACCAATTTGGGCTCCGTGGAATATCAGTGATCCAATGCTGTTTGGAAAAAAATATTGAGCTCAGTTACACTTGAATTTTACAGTACAGAAGCACTGGGATTTTATGTGCCTTTTTGTACCTTTTTCAGATCGGAATTAGTTTTATGTTTAAGGCTTTAATGGTACTGATTTGTGAAATGATGCATTAAAGAGACAAAATATGTTGGGGTGGGGAGGAGTAAGGTGAAACACAATATACTTCACAATGCTTTTGTTACATCGCATTGCTTTTATTAAAATAAGGAGATTAAAAATAAACAAAAAAATCCTCATGGAACAATTTTATTATCTGGGAGAGAGGACCATGAGGTGGAACAATGTACATTACTTCTAGTTTTAGATGTTAGGGGACTTTTTTCACTAAAATTCTAAAAATTATGCAGCTGGTTGCAAATAAAGGGAGTTTTCATATCACCAGTTTGTAGCAGAATTGATTTTTTTTTTCTTATGCTAGAATGTTAGACACATTTTGGTCTTAATCCATGTACACGTTTTGGTTTTTGTTGGGTTTTTTTTTTTAATTTCTAGTATTTTTTTCCCACTTCACTGTAAAAAATGGTATGTGTACATAATGTTTTATTGGCATAGTCTGTGGAGAAGTGCAGAAACTTCAGAACATGTGTATGTATTATTTGGACTATGGATTCAGGTTTTTGCATGTTTATATCTTTCGTTTATGGATAAAGTATTTACAAAACAGGTTGCAAACAAGTGACATTGATTCAATTGTTGAACTGTAGTTAGAGTACTCAATATTTTTTTTATTTTTATTTTTATTATTTTTTTGGTTTGGGGAGGGAGAAAAGTTCTTAGCACAAAAAAGTTTTACATAATTTGTACCAAAAAAGGGGGGGGAGGGGAGTTGGCCTGATACTGGTGGCACGAGAAAATATACAGTATGTTTTCGGGGTGGGAGGGGGGGGGAAGGAGCTTTCAAACTGGAGAGACTTCTGAGAACAGCTTTGCCTCTGTATTGTGTACCAGAATATGAATGATACACCTCTGACCCCAACGTTCTGAATAAAATGCTAATTTTGGATCTGGTGCTTGGTTTGGCATTTTTTCTTCCACCTGAGCAGCCCTGACCGCAGTAAATAAAAAGTACGCAAAATGTGTTTGAGTTCTGTGAGAAGTTGTGTGTGCTTCTTTGGCATTTCCTACTGCCAGACTGAAAACAAGCTGCATGTAGAAGAAAGCCCAGCACAAATTTGGAAGGCAAGTTCCCAGGTAAAAGCAAAGTGATCTATGCTGGGATTTCTGGGAATTCACAATTTTCAGTTCCCCAGTGATGGGGTGGGGATGGCTCTTTGGTTTAATGTGCATTATCTAAATAAGAACCTGCATAATTTTTGGCTCATTTCTAGACTGACAGTTTAATGGATGTGTGATTATGCTGCAGGCTGCATAAATAAATTGCAGATTGTGGCAATCCTCTGCTGCCTGGACTTTCTTGTGCTGAAGTGAAGACAAGACCCTGCTAACCTGAGTGCACATCAAATCGTGTCCTTCAAGGAGGTGCTCACATTCATGGAGCTCTATCAAAAAGCCCCATTAGGAGATTTGTCATTAGTAAACATGTTTCTGACCTGTTACCATGATTTACTTGCAAACCAAGCAACCATAGTAGGTACAGTTCTGTCTTTGTTCTCTTGCAGCAATCTGCTCAGGTTTAATGCCTACATTTACAGACATTAAGGACCTAATTGTGAACGGTGTGAGCCTCAAACAAAATGAAATGCTCTCAGTGGAAAGGGAGGGGAACCAGGCTCTGGCAGCAAAATAATCTGGCAGGAAAGCTCATCACTGGTGCCACTTCAGTGCTTCCTCAGCACTCACACCATAATTTACATAACTTGACTTTGGGACATAAATCCCAAAATCTGATTTGGGGAGGGTTAACGCTGCATGGGGAATGTCTCCTTTTTTTGCTCCTGATGAAAGGTAGCAATCCTCTCAGGTTGGGATATACTATTTCAGCTTCTGCACACCTGGCTATTATTTATGTCATGCATTTGCAACTATAACTTAATGCTGTAATATAGCCTTGATTTTTGAGTAATGTGTCAAAGTTACCAACAAGTGCTGTTAAGCTATTTTCAAATTCAATTTGTAATATACAGAACAAAGCATGTAGATCAGGACATGGAAATAAAGTCTGACCATGCGTAGTTAAGTAAGGACAACTTTCATAAAGGGCAGATTTTAAACTGTCAATGCATGTTAAATAAGCAGAAGACAGCTTTTAGCACACAAAATTATGCAAAAATGTAGTTCAAGCGTAATCTAGTATTGTTACTTTGAACCAACAAACTGAAAATGCTAAATGAACTTTATTCATTGACACTGAATGTTAAAAGACACACTGGGAGAGAGATCTGTGAAAGATTTCCCGTCCGGGCTATAGCACAATTTTTTGTTAAAAGTGGACAGAGGTCATCTTTTATAAGCACTTGGCTGTTCTGCACAGCACTAGGAGCTTTATCTTGATCAGACGGACAGCCAGCTCTACAGCTCCTTTGAAATTGTAGCAACAGTTCTCAGACCTAGTGATAGTTCAGCATTAGGTCTGCTGAACAGAACAAAGAGATTTTATGCATCTCAACTGCTTATAGAAGAAGAAAAAAGATGTTTGAACTGATCATCTTTCATCAAGTTTCAGATTCATCTTTATTCTAGAAATGTGCAGCCATGTTTTGTACCTGTGATACCTGCTTCAATGCCCATCAGAGGGCTGCACTGAGAGGAAGATGGCTGAACATTGGTTGGGCCCGACAATATTTTTGAAAAACAGAAATTTTGGCAGCCTAATTTGTAAATAGCATTTGGTAGTAGCATATACTACCTCTGCTTTGTAGACACTGTATCCAAGGGAAGTTACTGGCAAGAAATGAGGCTTGAGCAACTTCTACCTTTCAGCCTTTCTGCAATTTGTATTTTTTTCAATGATAGTCTTTCATAGCCTATATCCTTCTCAGCTTCAGGGCTGATAAAGGTGGGGAAGAGTGGTTTCAGGAAATAAACATTTGAAATGGATACTGATGGCCTTATGGCAGATGGGTCTACCCTACTGCATTTTCTCTGGGATTGCCAAATACTGATGAATATAGGCTAATACTCATCCCATAATAGTCTAAAATGTACTCACCATGCTCCCTCCAGGTAGTTGAACTCTGAAGTGGTTCTTTTGGTAGTAAAGTAAACAAAGTGACTAAAAGCCACATGAAGGCTGCTGCTTAGGAATTCTCTTTCTTGGTATGCAGTACTTTTTTGGACTAGACTAATGTTACCCAGAACATTAACATCTACTTTGCCATGGTCCCATTCACCTTAACACCCGAGGGAAAATATCTTCTGACAGCTGATGGGACACACAATTCCCAAAAGGGTCTCTAAAACCTTTCTGTAGTTACTAGAGATGTCTCATGTAAGCCACTGCTAATTCTTCCTTTACACAACTGCTTCCACCTTCCTAAGGAACATTTCTGCTAGCAGTGGTAGCATAATTTTGACATATTTACCTTTCTGGTTCAGGAGTGTGAAGCAAAGTTCCAGCTTTTACCTTAGTCAATATTTATTAGTCAAATAGAAATCAGAAAAGTCAGATGAATGCTTAAATACCTAATCCACAGTGGTATATTTTATACACAATTTTCAGCCAGGGATGATCCACATTTGTATGGTGTCCTTATTTTTTATTTGTTTTGCATTTGCTTAAATAAACTTTAATGTTTAGGCTCTCTCTAGACAAGGATCTTTCCTAGGAATTTCTTTAGAGCATAGGATAAGTTCTCTTTACTTAATATATGTCACAGGAATAACGAAAATATTTCCCTTGAGCAACAAAGCCCAGCTGGGAAACAGAAGTGAGGAAGAAAGATTAAGGAAAAAAGGCTAAGTGTTCCTCACAGGGACCCAAGGTGCTTTCTAGCACACAGACAGGGAAAGAGCACCCCATTTGTTAGGGACCCTTTGATGAATCAATGCAAGACACTCTTCAGCCAACCTGTGCCTCTGTACTGGCCAAACATCTTTTTGGGTGTAACAGAGAACTTGGAGATGTCCCTTCTCTGGAATTCTCTGTGTCAGTGCTGCTTCCTGTCCTGCTGGGTTACATTCCAGCACTGTGCTTTCCCAGTTTTCCTCCTCAGTTTACCTAGGAAGTTGAACAGTGCCAAAACTCACCAGGTTTTATGTAACTTCCAGTTTACAAGCCACAAAGAATCAAGGTCTTAAGTCTTGTTTTGCTTTGGTTGTTTGCTTTGGTTGTTTTGCTGTAGGCTGGAGGACGTGTTCTCCACACAACAATAGCTGGGAAGGATTTGTCTTCCTTTTCAAAGTTCAGTATCCTGAACTGTATTTTACCCCCGTAACCTCTGTGTGCTTCTAGGCCATCTAAAAATGCAGCAATTGCCAGTGATACAGTAGACACTTATAATCAGATTTCGCATTTATGATGTGCTCTCTTGACATTTCTGCCACAGACGGGCATATCCTGTGGTGACAACATGACACTGCAACCCCACCCAGAGAGCTTTTTGGAAAGATCAGTCGGGGTGAGGTGGTGGACATGGGCTAACTGAGCTGCTCTCCTGTTGCTCTGGCTGCAGAGAATGCATTTCTGTGTGTGTAACTGTTGCCTCTCAGAAGATTTAAGCATAATGGCAGGTCTCTTGCCACTCTTCTCTGAGCACAAAAAAGCTCCCATGTAGGACGCCTGGAATGCACCCACACATCATCATCTCCTGCATGCCTTGCCACCTTTATAATCATTTACTGCCTCAACAAGATGGTCATTATTTTCTATTTGCTTCCATCTTTATTCTTCTCCCCCAGCTATGTTTCAGAAAATACCTAAGAGCATTTGTCTTTCATTAACAAAGGGAATGAACTCTGGTTTATTATTTTTGTTACTTGTTGCATTTCCCATCTAATATGTAGTTTTTAAACCCTTTTGCCTTCCATAAGCAAATTCAACTTTCTTAGTTCTCTTGGCAAGGCTGAGAAAATGCTTCCACTTTTGTTTCCGTTTCTACTTAACCCATTTTCAGTTTTTGTAAGAATCTCTTTTGCTCTTGTTTTCAGACCTTAAATCAATATTCTGTGAAAAACAGTGACCAACCTCTTCTTCTTTAAATTGGCTATTTTCCCCTCCTAATAGGGAACATGCTTGTAGAGTTCCTATTTTCCTGTGTTGCACCCAGGAAAAAAGTTAGATTTTTCATTGTTCAAAATGGATTTTATTTATGATTATTTCTTAAAATATATTCATTTTGAGAGGCTTTTTTTTCAAGCACTAATGCATTTTAAACCTCATGGTGGTACACATTTATGCAATTTCATGAAACCACCTTCAGGTGGTTCACTCCCTCCCAAAGAGCCTAAATACTGATTCCGAAATAAACATATTTTGCTCTGGGTACGAATAAGGAATAGTAGCATTGTGCAAATTACTTTTATACTCCTGCTTCTGAAGATAAAATGTGTTGATATGGTATGGGTATATACAGACAGATCCATGGGCCCACCCCTTCTGGGTTCCAAATTACAGAAGTTTGATTATTACATTACATTTGTTATCTGCAGTACTGCAGAGCGAGCTTATAAACACCCAGCTGTCTCTGTGCACCATAAATCAAAAGTAATGGCCAGATAATCAAAATTATGTTCCAATTCTAGAACATTCATTACTCGTGGCATTGTGTGAAGCAGTTATAAAAACAAGCAATGTGCTAGGATGATTAGAGGGAATTACACTAAAAATGTAGAATCGTTGCTGGTATGGTCTGACTTGAAGTTAACAAAGAGCAGTTTGCTCAGTAAGGGTATTTCAAGATAAACCGAGAAATAAACAAAAATTTGTCTTTTAGACTGACCTAGTCAGGAAGCAATATTCAGAGCCCTATCTGTCTGAGAACTGATTTTTCCTCATTTGGGCAAAATGAAACTAAACAATAAAAATTACCAAAAATAGTCAACCCAACCCTTAAAAACTCTTCATGGAATGGGAGAGGCAACTTCAAAGACCTGCTCTGCTGTCATGTTTCATAACAAAGAATTCCAGGCTATTGCCAAGTTTTTTGATCTTCCCATTTTTCTGTGTGGCAAAAGTTCACACTGACTAGAGACCAAATTATCTGACTGCCGAATGTCTAAATCCAAACTCTAACTTAGAGTTAGTTACTTCGGCGTTTCCCATTGTTCCTTCTTGGTATGACTAATTAAATACCTAAGAAAATAATGTAACACCTGAACTACTGTTCAGGATGTAAAAAAGCCCCAGCCCACGCTCAGGAGCTATGCCTTGGTGTTTTATATGCTGAGTGAATGCCATTATTTTGAAACTAATGAGTTTTTCCATTAAAGTCTTGTGGAAATCTCTAGATTTTATTGTGAAGGAAACAGTTTCTAAATCCTTTGCATTTATTCACAAAACAAATTGTTTTCTGGATGTTCCCACTCACCCTTCAGCTATTTTAAGGCAAGACTTAAATGGCAATAAGATTTTCATATGGGTTGATGACCACAAGGAAACCTTTTGAGCCCTAGCCTTCAGGCTTGACCTTCAGAGGCTGGAAAGCAATCCTTTTTGCTGAATAGCAGTCCATCAGGTCAAGTTCTCATGAAAAATGTTTTTCCTTTGAAATTGAGTAGTGTCAACATATATAGTGGAGCAGTGTGTTACAGAAGGTAAGTGAGAGTGGCAGAACACAGCCCTTCCAAAATGGGTTCAGACCCAAAGCTCCTGAGTCAACCAAGATGCTCCCACTTGGGATGCCCCCCAAGCAGTCAGCTCAGGGAAACATTTACATCTGTATTATTCCTGCAGCCATATTTGATAGCATTTGAAGATAAACAACCTTGAATCACCAGTAATGTATGCATGAATACATTTCTTCCAGAAAATAGAGACTGACATAACAATTCCAAGTTGTTATCAATTATTGGTTGACTTCCTTTTGAAAAATGTCATTTAATGACTTCATATTTTTTAAAAACTCACTGTATTCACTAAGGTGCTGTGTTTGTGAACTCTGGACTGTGTTGTGATGACAGGTGACCCTGTTTAAATGAGCTTTTACAGAAATCTATTTCAGAACTGAGTATTTGGAAGAGAATTTTGATGGCAATTTTATTGGCTGATGATCTCAAAGACCATGAGACACTCAGACTTTTAGTAGCTGCCACAGGAA
Source organism: Molothrus ater (assembly GCF_012460135.2). Taxonomy (NCBI): domain Eukaryota; kingdom Metazoa; phylum Chordata; class Aves; order Passeriformes; family Icteridae; genus Molothrus; species Molothrus ater. The sequence goes on along the minus strand of NC_050478.2, from coordinate 108,107,063 downwards.
TATCAGATCAGCTGCCATTCTAGAGGAGAGGGAGAAGATGATGCTGTGAAATTAGATTTTAACACTGCTCCACTCATAAGTACAGTAGGAAAAAAACATAAAGTAAAATGCTGGGTCATGAGTTAGATGCTGTGTAAGTATTTCTTTTAGGTCTGTGAGCCACCTGCACAGTGATGGTGATTTTGCAAGGATAGCATTCATATTAAGTCTCAAATATAATACCAGGCTTCTCTGAAGATCATCACAAGGTTAATTGTCCTTTCAATTCACATGAACATGTTTTACTTCTGCATATTTATGCATTTTATTGCATTTTATTCCACTACTTGAAAATCCTTAGTGAGTCTTAAGTGTAAATTTTTGTTAATTGAATATAACAATATTCAATTTGTTTACTGAATATTGAGGGATCCCTGAAAAAAAGAAAATGTGAATGACCACTCAACAGAGATTATAATGAAAGTAGGTAGAAAGGGCAGATTATCATAGCACCCCATCAATAACACTATATAAATTTGCCCATTGCAGAAAACTGAAGAGGTTTTTCATAGTAGCAGCATCTTATTGTGACTTTTTTTTAATTCTAAAAAGAGTCAAAATGGGTATCATTTTAGAACTAGAGAAGTAGGGATGGAATGAGCACTTATTCTGTGATCTTAAAGATTTGGGACTTGTGACCCCCCTCAGTGAAAATAAAATTGCTAATGTCAACCCATCTTTGGCAGACAGCACCTCGCATTGATTTTATACATAATTCAGCACAATTGACAGCCTTTTCAGGACAAGCAGGAGACTGATACGTTATGGAGGCTAAATTGCTTCTCCATTCTGTAAAAGGGGATCTCTAGAGGCCATGATTTGTGTTTAATGGTGTAAAGAGTTGGAACTGTGAAGAAGTTGGACTGTGTTACGGCTGATGTGAAGATTCGCACAGTAATGCAGCAGCATGGTAAAAAAGTGCCTCCACTGAATTTTCTGAGATAAAAAGAAACCCTTTTCTCCCCTCTGTCTTGCCCCAAACTGTAGCAAAAGAAGTGAGAGTGCATTACCCCTGTTTAGTTTTGCACATGCAGTACCAGATGTATTATCTGTGCAATCAGCTGGTAACCCAGCCATGGTGGGACTAACCAGCAGAACAGCCATGGGAAAGAGTGCAGCATCCTTGCTGATGCTCTTCTGCTTTTGTCACCTGTTGAATTACCTCAGAGAAGTGAGCAGCTGTGGGGTAAACCTAGGCATAAAACTGAAATTTATTCATTTTCTCTGTCTGTGTCTGAGTTTCCACCAGGGATCCTGGGTGTTCTTTCTGAGATCTTTCCAGGGTAAGAGCAAGTGCACAACAACTTCTTCATGAAGTGCTGCTAATCCCCATCCTCCTTCACACCACATTATTATTAGCCCCAACCACCCCCCCCCCCCGCAAAGGGCTCCTTGTACAGTGCCAGGGGCCAGCATATGTGAAATAATAAGACAAGGCTGCATTTTTTTTACTTCATTGCCTCTTAGAAAAATTTTTTGACTCCATGGAGTGCCTCCATTTGCCAAACAGCTGGTGCACAGCTCTCTCCTTGGTAGCCACCCAGACCGTCCAGTCTCTGGCATCCATGCACCTTGTACAGAGCCAAAACCAGAGCAGAAGAAACGTCTATTCCTGAGCTGGATTTCCCCAGAATCCCCACTGTTAATTTGATGTACTAGCAAAACTCTCTCACAGTTTAGGAACAATAGTAGCAGAGACACATTGTCCTATCTTATTTTCTTTTTTTTTATTGTGTTTATGTGAGTCACTGATGCACACATTCTGTGTTCGTTGCAAGAAACTATTCTTGCAGTGTAATCAGATAATTAGATGTTTTGTCGCTGTCTTGTGCTGTTTAATATAAAGACTTTGAATGACAATATGGCAGCTCCTTTCCAGCAAACTTTACAGGCTGCTTGTTGCAAACTGCAAGTTAAACTTTAATTGGGTGTCCTGAGATTTGCTACTAGGAAGGTAATAACCTCAGCACAATAACACAAAGCTGCATCTTTTCACTGCTGTCAGTGTTGTAAATAAAGGCTAATTTTCCAACAGACTCGCTCTTTCTTCAGCAATCAGGTTTACCAAAAGAGGTAGAACCTTATTCCATAATTTCTGCAGAATGTAATATGCACAGACATGAGCAACCCAAGTGGCCTTGTATGTGAATGAGTATATGGGGGTGGGGACTGACAAAGGAGAACTACATTTTGAAATAACAACATGAATTTTATTGAAAAAGCATTGAGTTGTTTGCCCTTTTATTTAGCCTTTATGATAGCAAATAGAAATAATTTGGCTTGCCAGCCAGACTTAGAAATGTGGAGGTAGAAAAAAAGGCAGCCCAAAACCTCAGCGTAATTTTGAGTCAAATGAGGTTTGGATCAAACTCAATGCAATTTATTTTTATACACTGTCCTCCATGCAGAGTGTTACAAAGCAGTTTACAGGGAGAGTTAATCATCAGAAGCTAAAGGGAAAAGTAAGGTTTTAAAAGCCAAAAATAATTTGGTAGCAGGGAGGAATCATGGAGGCTTTATTGGCATTCTGAGAGAAATGAGAAAAGTTCCAGGTAGAGCACTTTTTTTTCTGGTTTTTGGAAGGCAAAGTCCTGTATTCAGTTGTGTCAGAAAATGGCACATTCTTTTTAATGACACTACTTTTGCGTGGCTCATCTTGTCAGAGAAGCATATCAGTGTCACCCAACCTGAGACCTGTTCCAGTTCTGCTCTGAAGAGCTGCCACACAGACTACTTGCCATAAATAGGAAAGAGTATTACTGAGATAGAACTTCATACACTGCAAGAATTACTTTTTTTTTTTCTAAATAAAACCTGGTATCCTCAAAATATCACCAACTTTATCCATTTTGAGGTTGACTTTTAAAAATATAAAAACAGAATGCTGGTATTGTATTATGGTCTTATAATACACATACACTGACATGTATTTAATATTTACTAATTAATTAATAAATGAATACTACGTAATATTTTGTATATTGGGAAAGATTGTCTGATCTCCTGCTTCAGTTTTGCATAACTGATAAAGCTATTCAGGCTAAGCTAATTTACATTAGCTAAGAATTTTATTTATTTCACTTGCTTTGTGTTTACAGAAATCAGATATCTGTATCATCCAATTAGTGTCTCTCACTGTGAGGTTTTAGTGATGCAGGATGTAGAAGGAGCAACATGGTAACCAGGTCTAGCCCCAAAATGATGTGTACCCTTGGAGTCACTACTCCCTAGCTGACTTTCCTCCAGACTCTCCTGGGCTTTCCAATACACAAAGTGTTTTCCAGACCTTCAAAACTCCTCAGGCAAAGCAGAATTTTCACCTGCTTGGTCTTCTTCTTTATCTGAGATCCTTCCTTGAAAGATCAAAACAATTTGTACTGCTCTCTATGTTATGTTCTCTGGTTGGTCTTTGTCTTACACTGACAGCTCAGCCTGGAACATACCTCAGACAACAAGAGGAAAACAGGTGTGAATGCTTTCAGCTTGGTTTGGTTAGCTTAAAAATTTAACCAAGCCAAACATTTGTTGCTTATCAAATTCTCCAAATTCTTCCAACATTTGTATTTATGAAGTGGCCTGCCAAAGGATTTGATGTGTCAGCTTGAGGGGGAGACAGGGTCCTACCAGAGCCTGGAAGCTGTTCAGCCACTCCTCAGGAAGGGAAAGGAGGTGTGAAATAGTCGGGGTCAATTACAGCCCCACCGTAAACAGAGAAAAGGAAAGGGAAGAGGTGTAAGGCTGCAGGGCACACAGTGATGGGCGTACAGCAAGGCAGGGTGCTGCCTCTTAGATAGCCCTCGCCAGGAGAGGAGGCAGCCCTCCCTGCTGCACCCTGCTCAGCTGCTTTGTTCCCAAGTGTGAGTAGGAATGTGCTTCATTCTCACCGACCAGAAGCATGGGGTAAGGTATTGCAATAGAAAACTGTTAGTCTAGACCACAGAACCAGTAAGAAGATGAAAAATGCTTTTTCTTTTGTGTCCTTTTTGTCATTCATTCATTCATTCATTAAGGGGGTCATTTCAGGAAGCAATGATTATAGCAGATGCTATGCCTCAAGCCTCCTTCAAGAAGACTTTTAAAGAATATTGTGATTCCATTCATCATTTTTTTAAGTGATGATCTCCAACGACACAGTTTTTACACAAGTGTAACTTCACAGACCTTGACATTCATGTTTATCACCGTGAGGCAAATGTTGCACCCACAACCATCCATGAAGAAGAATGAAGATGGCATTAGATTGTGTGTGATATTGTGTTACAACACTTGTGGGTTATTATAACAGCAGCCTCTGGATGTTAAATCTCTTCCTAGTTCAAACTTTTTTTTCTGCCAAAAGCAATTTTTGCCTCACCACCCAAAGCCTGAAGGTGCTAAGATTCTGCTTCATTCACACATTTTCACTTAAAAATAGGGGTGCCTATTACAAAAGTTTGCAGCAGTTGGGAAACAAAAAAGTTTGGCTGTAAAATTCAAATAAGGGAATGCTTGCAATGAATTTTCTAGCTCAGAAACTTCAGAAAACTACTGCTGCCTCATATTTACTCTGTGATCACACAGATCATGTGAGGTCAAAAATGTACAAAATGCCTCTATTTACTTTTATATATATGTTCTTCTGATATTTCAGCCCTCGCTCCCTGCCCCCTGTGCTTCCTTTGCTTTTCAAACTCATGAGCTTCCACATTTATCTGGATCTAGTACAAACAGGTCTTTAGGAAACTGGTAGGGCCGTGAATCACCTATTCAGGAGGACAATCCTTGGTTCAACAAGAAACAAGCCACTTGTAGTAGCTTTTGTTCTTAACCTTCTACTTTTCTCTTAAGATTCGGCTCACAGTATTTTGATATCATTGACAAAAAAATCAGATTTCCAAGATTTTCAAAAGTGTCCTTGATGACCACCACATTCCAAGCCAAATACTGTTTTGAAGTCTTAATAAAAAAGCATTTGGTTGATGCTGCATGAGTTTGGTAGCAGAGACAGTAACAGGAGTGGTCTCTCTGAGAAGAAACCAGGAGTTGTCCCCATGCGTGTCTCCCCAGAGACGTTTCCAGCTGGCTCCAAAAAGGATCTGCTGCTGTTCAAACCTGATCCCCTCAGCAGCACTGGGGGCATCTCTGTGCTAACATATTTATGGAGAGTGAAAAAACACGGTGCAGCAGCTGCGTGAGAAAGGGGAGAGTGAAACATTTGCAAAACCAGCCCTGCAGACACCAGTGTAAGGGAGGAAGGAGAGGGAAGAGGGTGCTCCAGATGCTGGAGCAGAGGTTTTCCTGCAGCCTCTGGAGAAGGATGTAATGGAGCAGGGTTGTCTTCCTGCAGCCCATGGAGGAAGACAGCTCCATGGTGGAGCAGGTGAATATGCCCTGAAGGAATCTGCAGTCAATGGAAAGGAGCCCTTGCCAGGAGCATGTTGTCTGGAAGGAGCTGCTGCCCATGGGGCACCCATGAAGAACTGTGCATCATGGGAGAGATCCCATGATGGAGCAAGGGAAGAGAGCAGAGGAAGGAGCAGCAGAGATGAAATGTTATGGACTTACCAGAAGCCCCATCCGCCATTCGTCCCTCCCTACTTCCTCCAATAAAGGAGTCAGGAGTGAGGGAGTGAAATTGAACCTAGCAAGAAGGAGGGCTGGGGGAAAGTGTTTTAGTTTTGTCTGTTTTTCTCACTATCCTACTCTAACTGGCAATAAATTAAATTCATTTTCCCCAGGTTGAATCTGTTTTGCCCCTTACTGTAATTGGTGAGTGATCTCCCTGTCTGTATCGTGACCCTGTCTTATTTTCTCACCCATGTGTAGAGGAGGGATAGCAAAAGTGCAGCTGGGTAGGTACCTGGTGGCCAGCCAAGGTCAGCCCACCACAAAAACATATCACCAATAATATCTGAGTGACAGTATCACAGCATCATTAGATTTTTCAAACATATATAGAAAGAAACACACACTCACTTATCCCTTAGTTCTCTCAGCTCTGCTGCATTAATAGAATAGTGAAATATCCCAGGAATTTTGCAGCTTTACGGATTTGAGAGAGGACAGGCCAAGAAAAAACAACACTGAAGGGAAGCTGATGAAACATAACCAGGAGATTGAATAGGTTTAAAAAAACAGCAAGTGGTTTAGAACTGTAATGAGGAAAACAACCCTTTGGTTCAAAAGAAACTGCTTGTCCATTTGCAGGATAATCAATATCTTATCCTAAAACAGCTGTGAGCAAATATAAAAAAGATAGAATCCTGTATTCTGGAAAAGATTTGCTGATCAAGCCCAAGCTCCATCAGAAACAGAAGCATAAATAACTTCATATTGATAATGATTCTTAGGGAAAAAGAGCTGAATAAACAGCACTGAATAAAATGTAAAATTGCATTTTATCTTTCTGTTTTCTTGTAAAACTCTGTGCTAGCAGACCTGGACTGTGTCTGCCTCTAGCATTTGATCAGAATTCTTTCTCAGTCAGCCTTTTTTATTTCCCTGCCTTATTTTAAGCATAATTATCAGATTGATAAATATGTGCATGAAGCATAGCATTAGCAGAGCCTGTGTTCTGAATTACTGTGGCATTGTTGCTTCTAGGGAGCAGAGACAGTTTAGGACCACAAAATGAGCATGTTTCACTGAACAGATTATCTTTTTCAGCTAATAATAGTTTGTATCAAATACCATTTTGTGAAAGATAGAGACCAACTTGCACGCTCTCTGTAAAAAAAGAAAAAAAGTGGAAAATGTTCCCTACAGAACTCACATATTACAAAATCAATTTTGCCTTAAAGGACAATTTTAACAGTAATTTCAATCCTAAAGTAGGTCTGTATGTTGCTGGGCTCCTTATATATTTATATCATAGTGAGAGTACAAGGACCCAACAGTGCTCCCATTTCAGGCCCTGTGTAAAATTCAGCCTAAACTCACAGTAATGAAAATAGAGGCTGGATTGTTCACATCCTGAGAATTTTTGTCTTGAAAGTTCCAGTTAGATCTTACAATACATGCACTAGCTTGAACTAAACATCTAACTCTTCCAGGACATCAAGGTGCTTGGTCTTTGTAGTTCCATTATAAATTGTTGTTCAATCTGATTTCTTCTCCACAAACCAAAGTCCACTTTCCACACTAGTACTCCTAAAAAATATCTTCTTCTCCTTGGTAGCAGAGACTTCCCTCACAGCAAGCTTAGCTTTGCAACTTTTAGGAATAGTTCAGCCTTTTTCTTGTAGAGGGTAACAACTTTACTGCCAAGAGAAAAGGATAAGCTGTTTGAAACAACAAGCTCCATCCAACAAGCTCAAATCCTGCACACACTCTGGTATTGGACACCCTAATGGGATAGGAGGGGGATTTTTAGCAAAGCATCAACTAAACTTCATGTTTCTCATGGAGTGCTCGTTCCCTCTGGTTTTTATCATGTCAGATGGGCAGTGATGACAGCTGCTCAATAGTTGTCCTCCAGCCCTTGGTGCCTGCAGCACTGAGCTGACTCAGGGGGCCAAGTGCTGGCCGACAGCTGAAGGCTTCCCAAAAACATGAGAAAAGTAAGTTTCTGAAGGAGACCTGTGTGGCCAATCCCTTTTTAGTCTCAAAAATGTGTTTTAAACTGCTTAGTCTAATGAGAGCAAAGTTTCCAACCTAAGCTTTTCACAGGGCCATATGCTTACATATTCATAGGATTATGGAATCGTGGAATCATGGAGTCATAAAATCATAGAATGGCTGGAGTTGGAATGGACCTTAAGGATCATTTGTTTTTAATCCCTCTGCATTGGCAGAGACACCTCCCATTAGACCAAGTTGCTCAGACTCCCATCCAACCTGGCTTTGAACAGTTCCAGGGATGGGGGCATCTACAACTTCTCTGGGCAACCTGCACCAGTGTCTCACCAACCTCATAGTAAATAATTTCTTCCAAATGTGCAATCTAAACCTACTCTCTCTCAATTTAAAGCCATTCCCCTTTGCCCTACAACTATCTGCCCATGTAAGAAGCCCCTCTCCAGCTCTCCTGTTGCCCCTTTAGGTACTGGAAGGCCAAAAAATTGTATCTGGAGGCTTTAAATGGTCCAGCTGCAAGACCTTGACAGGTGTGAGCCGCAAGACTGGGGGAAAAAAGTTTAGTTTTTTGGATGTACTGCAATGACATACAGAACTGTCTTTTAGAAAGTTTCAGCTCCTGCCTTCACTGGGTAAGGAAAACCAGGTATTTTAGCAAAGAGATACTGAGCATTCTGAGACACTGGGAAACTGTTCACAAGCTTGTGTCCCTGACTTAAAGCATTATCATGTGTTACAGGAAAAAGGAGAATATCCAACAATGCTGTTCCTGTTCCAAAAGGGCTTTGCATTCTGTGTCGGTTGCATTCAGAAGCTGCACAGACTTTGGTTGCTTGTGCAGCTCTACAGACCATATTACTGCACACGTTTTCCAATTATCCAACTTCTGTGAGAACAGAAGGTCAGAAGACCATTCTAGATAAATATTTTTGTCACCTTGCACTTGATTACTAAGCTTTCCAAAGGGTAAACAGCCATGATTTCACCATCAGTCTTGGAATGACAAGGTTCTGAAGTGCATGGAGTGCATGACATGTTGCTGCAATATCAGGGGCAGAAGATGAGCATTGACATATGGGGCAGAGGGTAATATTTTGATTGATTGTTTGCATAGGAACTTACTGGTGAGGCCTGAGAGCTTTGAAAACACGCAAAGATTAAGATATAGAATTTAAACTCAAGAAATTATATTTCTGTGGCAGGTCTGGCAGAAAATGTGGATGGAAGAGAGTATTGAAGAGTACAAAAAGACAAAGTTCCCTAAGAAAGTAATTCCAAATGCAATAATAAACTAATTAAACACCATTAGAAATATAATGAAACTAGCACTGTCTCCCACAGACAACCCACTGTCTTAAATAAGCATTTTAATAATCCTTCTGGGGATTTTGGTACAATTTTGTCTGACCTTTAAATAAAGACCACCAACATAGCAATTAAATATGATTGGCCAGCCTGTGTGAATTGTCTTCAACCTAGAGTCAGTTCTCTTTATTTTGTTGCCTGCCTCCTTCATACTTACTTTTAAATACAGCTGTCTTTTCAGGGAACTTTTTTTTTCTTTATCAAAATCTGCTGCATTTTTCTGTCTTCCTGTGGCTATTGGTCTCTTGTTTTGTTCTCCCTAAAGCTTTTGTAGTCAGCTCCCGATATTTAGAATTTTTTTCCTTTGTTAGAATCAGCTTGTAAAATCAAAATATTTTTTAGCACTCTTAGAAATTCATTTAATATTAAGAAAATAGAGGATTGAATTCACTCCCTGTATAGCCACAATCACCTTCAATGTACCTTGTGGGAGGAAATTTTTTGATACTGCAAGTGTTGTCCCCTAGCACTGCTGCTATATCTGGATCAAGAGTTGAGTCTCCGTGTTAAGATTGATGGAGATAGGGGTTCCATTCCTGAGAACATTCTTGAACAAATACAGTTGTTGCAAGATTAGTTGAGCCAAACTGAAAATGCATGCACAGCTGTGCATGGACAGTCATCCTCCTCCTCCTAGATTTCCTCTTCTTTAAAAGAAAAAATGTGGTCCTTCCCTCCAATAACAAATACTGTTCCAAGCTTGACAAACTGCAGCTGACAACCATAGCCACCACAAACAAAAATGATCTGTCAAAAGGTAAGAGATTTTGGAGTAGTAGTTCTTCAGCCCTAATTCATACTTCTAAAGAACAGGGATATATACAGCTGCTTTGCTATCAAAGACATGAAGATTTGGAAGGTGCCTTTTTATCCTCCCACATTTAGCATATGTCTTAGCCATGCATAAGACTTTTCCAGAGTGGAGGAAGCCTAAGAGGAGGAGGAGGGGCAGGGAGGAGGCAAAATTTTCTTCCTTTCCAAGATGCAATCTGAAGTGATTCTAGAAATACTCACTTTAGCTGTATATATTTTTGAAGATAAGACTTGTTCATATCAATCAAAGCAGAGTGGCAGCAGCCCGAGTGAATTGCTTCAAGTAGTTCTGCTTTTCACAATCTGATGCAGCCCTTTGATATGTTTGTTCAGTTGCAGAGGGGCTCTAATATCACAGGCACAGCTGGTTTCCCACTCTGCTATCACACTTAACAGTGGGGGGCTCTCCTCTACTGCAGCTGCCTCTAACATCAGTACCACAGCTATTCCAAAGGCCCCCAGTTTTCCGTGGGCCCCTTGCCTCTCCCATATGACCTCCATCTCACTAAGGTGATAAATAAACTGTTCATGAGGTTTCTTTTTAAAAAAAATTTAATTACTCAATTCCAGCCACTGGTGATTCCAAATGAACGAGATCTTGAGAGCCAGGATGGAGATATTGCAATCTATTAATGGCAGAGGTAAGCAAAGAAAGGTGGTGGAATCAGGAGAGACCTGGAAAAAAGTGAAAGCACTGAATAACATCCAGGTAGAAAGTGATGCAGAGTTAGTCATCTGAAGAAGCAGAGGGTGAGAGTGGCATGTGAAATTCCAATTTTCTGCTTTCTGACCTCATTTTAACCTGTTATACACAGTGCTGCAACTGTTAGACCTACTAAGCCATTTCCACTGACAGCAATGCCAACCATTCCATTGCTTCCATGAGAATACAGCTAGGCTGATATAAAATAACTTTACCCTAGAAAACAACATTTTGAAGCACTTAATTTACATTTTTGAAAGTTTATTTTGTGAATGAGCAGTGTTTGTTGACATCTCTTTGGGTTTCAACTAAAACTGAAGCACACCTAGTTTTCTGTTAAGATTAGTTAAATTCTAAAACATTTTTAAATTAGAGAATTAAAGAATTTTAGAATCATTTTTCTTCCTTGAGTAATATAGAAAACATAGAACTTAATATTTTAATAGCTGCCTTTTTTATTTTAAATTCGTGGCTAGTGGAGGTTTGGTGGCAACATTTTTGGCAAGTTCTGAATTGTCTTGTATCTCCTTCCATAGCATAAGGCAAATTAAGAGATGGCTATACATCGTTTTTATCTATACCTATTGAGAGTGAACAGTCAGTAGTTGTCAAAGAGAATGGTTTCGTTGTATTTCTGTGTCAAATGTTAACTGCTCTGGAAGCAGTGCCTCTGTATCCACCATAAGCAGTGCTGGTCATTCTTCAAGATCTGAATATTGAACAGGTCAGTCCAGGGACTGGTGCAGAACCACACTATCCTGGACTGACTTTCTTGGCTTGAAGACTGTAGGCTTCAGCCTTGCAATGCAGGATCCACCCTCTCATGAGTACTGCTGAAACTCCACGAGGAAGGAATCAGGACCTCTGTCCCTTGTGATGGAGAGTGGCAAACTTGGGTGGCCAGGTAAGTGCAGCCTACGGGAATAATGGCACAGAGAGTCTTTCAGCTGATAGGGAGATCTGAAGCACCTGCAGGTATTCTAAGCAAATTAGCCCCTAACCACATAAAGGCAGAAATCAAGGATTAACCTTGAAAAAAGCCTGGGACTTGCACAAGGCAGGACTTTCAGACATAGGAAGGAAAATAAGGCCTCTTTTCTGAAAAGCATTGTAAATTCTCTACAGTATGACATCATCATCAAGTAGGTACATCTATGAGTATGTTCAACAGCAAATTTAGCAAGAGAAACTTGTGCATGCCATGCAGCCACACTCTAACAGGCTGCTTATACCTTCCCACCTGAAAGCTGCTCTTTGGAAAGTTGTTTTATCACGTCTTCCCAGCAGCTGTGTAAATCCTACAGTCTGATATTCTGGCACGGGAGAAAGGACTTGAAGAAGAGGAGGTGTAGACTACACTAGTCATTCAGTGGATAAATGTGTCAGCAGTGAAGTGCATTGAAAATTATGTTTCTGGGAAGAGTGCTAAGAAAAATAGATATACTCTGGTGGTCTGTAGCTCCTCCAGAAGCTTTTTCAGTCCCCTGATCAAGCTACAAAACAAACAATTTGCATCTTTGGGAAAGAGAACCTGGGAGTATGGTATGGTCATGAGAAGGTGTTACAGAAGCCAGTGCAGTAATTCCCAGCTTCCACATGGTTTTAGCAGGCAGACAGACACAGCTAGTTTATAATTGGCCTTCCTTGGAACTCAGAGGCAGGCCCCAGATTGTGACTGCCATTCGAAAATGCTGCAACACATAATAAAAAGAGTATGGAAAAACTGCAGCAATCCACATTACTTGTGACATCCATACAGTGGCCATTTACAGAGCCAGAGAAAGTAAATATAAGAAGCCTGCTTAGTTGTTCAGAATGAATGCACACATATTCTCAAGTGTTAGAAACAGACAAAAACATTATATGCGGCAAAAAACAAATAGATTGCACTAAAAAGTTGTCATCAGCCTCTCTAGGAGCAATTTAGGCTAAATTCAAGATGCAGATGGCATAATCTCCACTGTGATCTTCTGGAAAGATTTGACAGAGGTGGGTGCTTTGTTGACTGTTCTTGCACAAGGTCACAGAGCTGACCATATGCTGTTATCATCACTGTGAAAAGGAAAAGAAAAAAAAGAAATCAGAAGAAAAGGCAGGCTTTACATGACTCCCCCAATCTCCTTCCCAATTAAAATTGTGCTAGTTGAAAAATCATCAGGCATTCACTATCCCGGCTGTAGATGCTTGGAAAAAACCCAGTGGGATCCTAGTGCTTTAATCATACTATTGATCTCCCTTTACCTACATCATTATGGTATTCTGGATTTTGGTTTTTTTTTCTGTGTGGTTTTTTTTCTTTTTTTACACAACCTGCTAAGATTTTGCATTCAGTTTCTGCATAAAACAGAGGACCAAATCTGTGATCTTTTGTACAGCTACACACAGCCCACACAGCATTAAAATGACCATCATTTTGCTAGTCATGTCCTGTGTGGGTGGCAATATGTAGAATTATCCTTTAAAGGCTAGTCTCCCTAAGTTAACCCAGGATGGAACAGTAGACCAAAATAAATAGCTATGTTCTATTTAACATTTCTCAGAAAAAAAACCCTATGATAAATTACAGAAATTACATCATGACCATGGAGATAGCAAATGAATAACTGAAATGCATTGTTTTAATGCACCTGGTTTATGTTTCTAACTAAGAACTAGTTCACTATTTCATATTTCTGACACACAGAAGTCTCTGTTAAACATCCAGACCACCTATTTCTTCAATTAAGATGTGAGAGCTAGCAGTACATATTTTGTGGCATTTTAAATAAGCCCTTTAGCAGGCCACAAAAGATCAAAAACCAAAAAGTAATATAGTTTTACTAGGAGGTTGTTCTGGCATTTATACATCATGTTGAGTACATCAAAAAACAAAGCCAGTTTAAGAACAGTTCTATTACTCCTAATGCACCAAACAGGGCCTGAAATTATTCACTTTAAATTCAGTGAAAAAGCCCCATTACGTTTAATGTGTTGCATCAAATGTTGCTGACTAAAATGTCAATATTTACAGTTGCCACCAGGAAACATCAAACTGTCACAGCACTTGCCTTTTGACAGCAGAAAACTAGCTCTCCTTGGTTAACACCACATGGAAAGTACTGGGAATAGCAGTCACAGTAGGGATAACAAAATGCTTGATGAAATCCAGGCACTGAAATCCACAGTGCTTTTCTCTTCAGAGGCACTCCTAATGCAATAGGTCTACAGAGGCACAGTAAGTAACTCCCACATCAACCTCTATTACATAAAATAATTAAGTCTACAACAATGATTTGGAATAAGAGACTATTGCCACAGGATCAATGTTGTGCACTTTGAAGAAGAACAAACCTGAGCTGCACCATGCCATTTATTTTCCATAAATGCTTTGGCTTTGCCTTGCTGTTCTTGCATCTGCAGGAGCCCATTATCCTGGATAATATTCTGTTCCATTGACAATTATATCTTATTTCTGTCCTTTACGTAGCTGCTGCTTTGAGGATCTCTCATTATGTGATGCAATTTTCATCGCTGAACTTCCTTTAACTTTTACTGCCAAGAGTATATTTTTATATTAACCCCTGCAAGTGTCCAGAAACACCAGCTTGGAGTCAGCAGTCTGGTAGAAATTTGATGGCTGCAGCAGGATGATCACTGCACAGAGCTTGGGAACCAACTGATTTGTATTTAAGTGGTCTGCAGGGACAATAGAAATCCCAGCACTCAGAAGAAAATTAGTATATTTAGGCTTTTCCCACATGCTGTGTTCTCAATAATACAAGCTTTCACTAAAAGAAAAAAAAAGAAACCAACTTCTAGCCCTTCCAATTGCAAAAATAGTCTTCACTAAGTAAATCCCATCGCTGCTGTTTTGTTGAGTCTGCAGCTAGCTAGACTGAAACAATAGCACCCAAAGAGCCCACAACTCCCTGGTTGCATCTTAATGGGCTGTTTGTTAACTTCAAAGCTGACCATTTAAATGCTAACATTATTAGGCAAGTAATACAAAACATAAGCACCCAGCTTGAATCATTAGCATTTAATTGCCTAACATTTTCTCTTGTTTAATCTACAGCACTGTGCAAAATGGTCTTAATTTTGGTTTTGAACAGTGGAGCACTCAGGGTTTTGTTGCCCTGTGTGGAGGGACTCATGAAGAAAAAGCAAAATATTTGAGCTTCCAAAAACCTGCATCTTTTAATGCCACAAATAATGCAGCTTTACTCTAAAGTTTTCTCAGGTCTTTTTTTTTTTCTTTTATTTAGGTTCTTTTCCTTGACTGGGATGCTTGTTACCTACTCTGGGCAAGGACTGTTATTAAGAAGCAAAGATTCAGCTGCTAATGAAAGAGTTCAGAGTTGTTGCCTTTATTCTTTGCTTGAGCAAATGGGAAAAAAAGCTGTTTCTACTGCTTTTTCAAGGTGGTGTAAAGGTCACTGACAATAGCTCCCCTATAGATGCCAATGTGTGACATTTTGCCTGAATAAAACAGAAACATGATAAGCTATGAAAAAAATTCAAATTCTTTTCTAGATAAAGCTGTTTCTGAAATGTGACTTGTTCCTTAAAATAAGGTACAGAATTTAACTTTTATCTTCAAATCTTATCTGAAGCTTAAAGCATGTCCCCTGAATGTAAAAAATCACCAAAAAAAGTGAAGTAACACAAATCATGTAAAATATATACAATGAAACCTGGACAAAGACTAATAGACTAATGTCTAAATGGATGATTAGACTAAAGTGATGATTTGAAGTTTCAGGTTTTAGCAGCTGAGATCAAGCCTGGAGTGTGAAGATGGAAATTCCACCAAAACCACCGTCTCCAAAAAATAATCCCCAAACTCCTTTTTTATCACTGAGAGACACCTTATTGTTAATTTCAGAAATAACAAGAAAGATGATAAAACCAAGCAATTGTGGTGTATTTTTGACATTTTGTCCTCTGAGATTTCCATTCTTCTGTTCACTTTTTTTCCATGCTTCTCTGGTGTCTGGTCTTCATTGTTAAAAAAACAGGTTTTTTTCTCTTGTTCTGGGAAGTGTTTTCTAACCCCCAAAAAGAGCATAATGAAAACAACATTTCAGTTTCTCTCCAAGTTAAATTCACCTTGACCAACACCATTTCCCCCATGAAGTTAGGACTTCAGTAAATTTACCTGGCAGGAAGTACTACGCAGCTGATCCTCACTGGGTGCTCTGTCACTTCCCTGCAGTTCAAAATACAACATTTTTTTTTGGCTTGAAAGAAGCCCTGAGATAGATGGAAATATCAAACCCATGTATGCAGGAGATCAAATCTGTCAAGTGGCAAAAGTTTAAACACTTTTCTTACATGATATTTTCACTCAGAGATTAATTTATGGAATATTATTTTATCTTAAACCTGTAAAGCTCCCTGGATTCACCATTACACTATGTTAGCCTGTAAGCATTACACTGATCCATTTGAAGAATTTTGTCTCTGGACAAACAAAGCATTACTAGGCAGATTTACCAAAAGAGTTACAAGATGCTGATTCCAGCCATCCTTCAAAAGAAGCCAAAGAGGACTGTTGAAAAAAAAATTTGAAATTAGTGACTGCAGGATTGTAGTTTGTATGAGAACTCAGGCAGATGTAAGCAAAAAGGATGGAAAGGCAAAAGAAAGGATAGAAAGGCAAAGGGTCCTAGTGACTGGACAGCAAACTGATTAAAGTGTTCATCCCTGGCTGCCTGTAGACCTTCTCCTTTCTCTCATTCATAACAAGCAATCAAACAAATCCCTCTGTCAGTCTGTAGCAAGTTACACTGCATGGCAATCCCTTTTCCCATTCTCAAGCACGTCTTTCTAAAACCTCTTGTTCACCTGGAGAAAATATGTGCTGAACTTTTGCAAACTAATCTCAGGCTCTGGTGGTTTCACCCCAGTTTGGCCATTTTCATTACACTGACATCTTCAATCCTCTCTTTTCTAAACACAGTCATTGGAATTTTATGAATCATCTTCTTGTAGAGTAGCATAATATTGAGATGCAGTAATGGAGGGTGCCAGCAGATGGTGACATATGTAAATTTCTATAAAGATTATGTGTTACAAAAGAGTCTTTAGAGGAGGTGCAGATACTTCATGTATTTCTGCTTCCATTTCTTGTAATGCTCAGGGAAAAAGAAAATCTTCTTTTTATTATTTCTATCTTGGCCTGCTACAGCTGGTGGCAGCTGTTT
The DNA here is from genome assembly GCF_012460135.2 of Molothrus ater. NCBI lineage: Eukaryota > Metazoa > Chordata > Aves > Passeriformes > Icteridae > Molothrus > Molothrus ater. The sequence continues at coordinate 108,090,404 of NC_050478.2, read as the reverse complement.
GGGGACCTATTTCTACCACTCAGATAATTTTATTTGGCATTGATGCCTGGGTAGCTGCTGCAAACCATCTTGGAAACTCCTACAGAGTGTGTCTACTTTATGCTCTTTTGCTGAGGGTTGTTTGTTGTTTGTTTTTGTTTTGGTTTTTTTTTCTTTTTCCTTTGGAGAAGTTATTACCAAGTGCGCTGTTTACTGTTTATTGTTGATATCACAGGGGAGCCAGAATGCAAAATAGATGGCTGTAATAGCCACAGGGTAGCATACTGGGGGCCAACAGAGGAGAAATGCTAATCACATTGCCATTTCCTGGCCCATATGGTCAGGGCTTCAGTACACGATGGTTTGAAATGCTATTATGAGTACAGGCTAATATCGATTCTTCAGAGAAGACTTTGGCAAATCCATTACCAACTCTCTTAAACTGCACCTCACTAACAATTTAGGGTAGCCATTCGTCCAGAGAGAAGAAATACAGCTGTGGGCTTGATGAACTCAGAGAAGAGTCGACCTTATAGGAGGGGAAAAACTTTGAAAAGTCACATTAGTGTTTTTTCTTGGCAAGAATGAACTGCAGATCTCTTCTGAGGGAATGACTTGCTCAAACTGCAATCCTGTCCTTGTATCTCAAACAGATCTAGCTCACTCATTCAGTGTGAAAACCCTTTTGGCCACAGAAGGCATTTATGCCTCAGCTGTTATTGTCTCCCATTCACCAGAGGCTTTCACCCCAAAATAGAAAGGGCCATGTGTTGCCACACCAGTCCTCTCCAGCAATCTTTCCAAACTTCCCTCTCTGGTGGATCAGATGAACTTGTGGGACTGTGAAGTGGGTACCACTGAGGGACAGGAATTTTCTCTGAGGCTTTGGGGTGGACAACAGGAGGGCAGAGCGGGCAGGTGGAGGCACCAGTTTGCCATCCTGTGCCAAAAGTAGTCCCAGCTCCTCTGCTAGGGCTTTGCAAGGCTATGGTGGTGCTGCCCACAGGGCTGTTCTTCTCTGTTAGCACTAACTGGTGCCATTCACGAACAGTGGAGAAAATAAAGCAAGTAGCTTGTGGTAGCTGAGAAATCGATACATTCTGCTGAACTGAAGAAAGGTTTGTGTTCCTAATGTTCAAGCATTATCCCACATATTCATAGGAGGGAGAGGAAGAACTTGAGGACAATCAGTAAACAATGGAAATGGACTATGGCAGAGTACAACATTAAAGCGACCAGAATGGAGACAATTTTATTTTCAGACATAGTCATAGTCAGCAGCGCACACAACCTGTGCACAGTCCTAATGTGAATCAGGCTGTTTTGAATTCACTTTTCCCTAGTCAGCTACCCTTCCTTGCCCTAAAAGGTGGTCCTTTCTGGTACTACGCTCTACTGACACCACAGTGACCAGATATGAGCAAGAGGTATCCTCAAAAATTCTTTACTCTACAGGTTCCTAAGCCATGCAGTCTCCTTCAGGCTACACTTCATTTGGTCAGATGATGGGAATGGAAAGTCTTCTCCATTTCTAGGTAGCCCTAGGAGACTCAGGTCTCTTTCCATTCAAGAGCACAGAAGAGCCAGCCACTGCTGCCACTTTAGCATGGTGGTAACAGCAACCCTTTAAAGAGATTTGCTTTGAAAGCCTGGCCTTAAATGCTTGTAAGGTCTGAGGGAAGTCAAATTTTAGTAAATCCATCCCTATTACTGGGGAGTGAGAAATTTTCAATCTTTGGGATTAAATTTTCCTTAATAATACAAAGTGCATGCTTTCAGCTCTGGGATTATTCTGTCTGGAAAGATGCTTTCTTGCTCCCTGTGCAGTCACTTTTTAGAGTATTTTGTATCCCTACTTTGACTGTCCCTAAATGGCATTTACTCACAAAGCCATTGCTACATAGCATGTGTTCTCCTGCCTAGCAAACTGCATGTCTATTATCACTGATATTTTTGTACCACTCATCATGACCTGAGCAGTTGTAGATTATCCTGAGATTTTGCCTCAATGCATAAATTTTCCTGCATCAAAGACTTGTTGTTTTCCATTTATGGCCCTTGTAGTGCATTTTGGGGTTGGCTTTTTTTGCTGCCTAGCCTTGGGAATCAGACACATACACACACAATGTTGTTTTTCTGTAACAGGCAGGTTACAGAAAAATATTTGAAGAAAAATACATGAAGAAAGACATATCCTAATATGAGGTTACAGAGCACTGCACTGAAGTCATCATGTTGCTCCATTTGGAATAATTCTGAGAGGAAAGTGTGTAATTAGGAGCACTGTGTATATTTGGGGAATGAGGACATCATCAGTGAGAACATTGATGATGGAAAACCTGGTATAATTTGTGGTGTGAGTAGGTGTGTACTCTCCTCCTCAGATTTACACTTCTTGCTAGGAATAGATTTGGTAGCAGGGCTGGCTTTGGGGAAGAATTAAGGGGACAACTGCCTGTAATGGGCAGCAAAGCAAGCCCCTCAGAAAGGGCTGATCATCCTCCTATTGTATGAGAGCAGGGTCATTGGCTGAGCTAGGGGGTGTGAAAATAAATCTGTCTCTGGTGGGAAGGAATAGGCAATGAAAAGAAGACTGACTTTGCTAGTTGGGCCTGGCAGGGAAGAAGGCAGCAGAGGAGAGGTGGCACTGGTAACTGCCTTTGCTTCCTAGCATCTGTGCCAGCACCTGCCTGTTCCACACAGCCTCACTGTCTGTTCTGCACTCCTCCAATATTTCAGTTTGCCTCTGCTGCTGATAAACTGTGAGCCAACTCTGTCTTGGAGGCACAGTGCAGTCCTTTCTTTGATGGAAAACTGTGGTTCTCCTCCATCCTGACTCATAACACTATGTCTGTGTTATAAAGGATCAAGCCCTCCAGACCAGGTGTTTTCTACCATTTTCATTTTCCCAACTTTACTTTCACCATATTGCAGTGCCATCATACAGCACACAAGAGCAACAGCTTTTTCTGTCCTGTGTCATTGTCACCACTACTTAATTCTTGAGTTTGGAGTTCTGCTGAGGTTCCAAAGCCCCTACTCACTGAAAACAACATCTTGATAGGATATGGGTAGAGTGGGATAATTTTGAGATGAATTGTAGATCTAAACTAACTATGTATTTTTGGATACATTTTCACAATATGGCCAAGCTGATGTACAAGCTCACCAGTGACTAAAGGGAGAAACTGTGGTAACTTTTCTTCTGATTCCTCTTTTCTTCTTTTCTCCACCCTCCCCTTTTCCCCTCCCCATCTCTCACCACAGCAATCAGCTTTCCCTCCTGATTCCATTACAATGGCTCATCTGATGTCAAGTGAAACTGCTTTGTCTTGTCCTTTTCTGCCATCTGATTGGGCTGCTGTGTCTTGCTGTGTGACTTACATGAGTATGAAAGTCATCTCAAAGTGAGCAGTAAGAGAGCATGGTTAGGAGCAGGAAGGATGGAGATATTCAGGAATGAAGCTGAACCTGCTACTTACACAGTGGTACACTATTTGTCTCAGACCATATCATAAGATCAGACTCTAAGTGTGCCATGCCAGAAATCTCATCAATTATTTGGACATTTCATAGTACAACAGTCACTGAATCAGTTGGGCTGGAATGGACCTTGGGATGTCTTTCAGTCTGCTCTCAGCAAGGTCAAAGGGACCATTAAAGGTCTCTTTGGTTAAATGTGTGCCAATGGACTTCAAGAAACCCCATTTTGGTTGCAAGATTTACCTGCTGACAATCTGTAGAGCATAAAAGTACCAGGACTGACATGAAAGGAAGTGAGTGGATTCAGGCTCCCTGCAATTTCATGAAAGACATCCTCTGTGTAAGTGGTATTCATGGCCTCATATTCTCCTTCTGAATCTGCAGGTTTTCAGAAGGGTTCTCTTGGTACACACTTTCTTATATAAGGGGTCCCTTGAATGCTGTTTTCCACAGTAAATCCTGGCAGGTTTTGCTGAGAGAGAATGCAAAGATGTTCATACCTCATAAATACATAAGGCAAAGGATGTCAGGGAAGGGAAATATTCTCTCCATTCTATAAAGGAAAGCTTTGCTGAATCTTTTTTCTCCTCCAGAGTCCCAGTGAACATGTGCAGCAGCGTAGCAACGGGGACACCAACCTCCTGAGGCTCAGCCCAGTACCTTCCCTGTAAAACTATTTTTCTTCAAAGCTGCCATCTAGGAGGATTTTCTTAGCTGCTCACAGCTCAGATTTGTTGGGGACTTTTGCCTAAGCTCATTCTCTTTCTTGAATACAAGTGTGCATTTGTTTCCTTGATCTGCTATCACACAATTTCCTTTTAAACAGAGCTTACTGTGCAATCTTATGTCAGCCTTTGCATTTGTTCTTGTGCCATGAACAGATTTTTCTTTGCCTTGTGTGACTCCACACACTTTATGGAGATTAGAGCTGCTCTGGTTTGTGCTATCACTGCCTTACTCACTGCCTTACTGGCCATTTTTCAAATATTTTGTAAATCCATAATAAATTATTCTTTCTGCAGGATGTTCCATCATCAGTATGAAAGATATTTGAAAGGCTGTTGTAAAGTAATCAGATGCCTTGCCTTCCTTTGCCAGCTGTTGGGAACACATGATGACCAAGTGGAGAGTTTTCATCTGGGTGCAACAATCTTCTAATGTTTTGATTGGAACATTCATTTTATTCATTCTGTAAGTTCAAAGGTGAATGAATTTTGTTAATCCTATTCTCCTTCACAGTGTGAATTGAGATTTTCAATTTTTCTCCACTGGAGACCTTTTTTCTCTTGTGCTGATATGCACCAAAATATTCTACCTGGCTTGTTCAGTATTTCCCTAGGAATCCCTCCAGTCTTAGCTGCTTGGGTGGATAATTTCACCCATTCATTGTTACTGCTCTCACTTACCATTTGATATCTGACATCCTTTGCCCATCCTCATTTATGTCCTCTTTGCAGCTGGTATAGGAAGAGACTCGTTTGACTTCTCATGTTTGCCAAAGTTCATGAGCCTCAGAGCTCTGTGTTAGGAGTAAAAGTGGATGAGAGAGTTGGGTATCTCTTAGGTAATACCTTTCTACTCCTATGGCCCTTAATGTTGAAAGAATTAAACACTGGGAGGCAAGGCATTTGCTCACAGTTCAAAATAAGTTTCAGTCAATATTTAGTTTCAAGCTTTTGATTTTTTTTTTTTTCAGGTCAATGTTTCTAGGAAAAGAAGAAAGGAATGTGGGTTTTTCCTTGTAGTGTTTCACGGCTGCCCCCACTCAAAACCAGTTATACCCAACCATTCACTGAAAAATTTCCCAGTGACTTCATCGTGTTGTTTCTGTAGGGTAGCAGAGATCCATGTAAAGGTTGGAAAGAAAGATGCTTCTTATGTGACAAAGATATGGCTTTTTTACCACAAAGGAAGAGCTGCAACTGAATTAATTGGAGTCCATGATATTTTCCTACCCTTTAGCTATACTCTTGGTGTACCTAGAGTGGCCCTTTTGGGAAACATCTACAGTGCCCATCCTAAAACACTAAATTGTTGACTATATTCCAGCAGTTTGTTCAAAAAGGCAGACAGACTCTCCAGTATTTCACTGTGATGGAGCAGCCCAACTTTCTGCAGCTTTAATTAACAGTAATATGAGATACAGAAGCAATAACACAAGTGTATCACCAGTAGAGACAGTGACATGCTCTGGCTTTTCAACCTGACTGCTTTTTCTGCTCATCTTTCCTGATGCTAATTCCCCAAATTAACTTTGCAATGAACATTTACCACTCTGGTAATATGGCTGCATCTGCACTCTCAATTATCAGAAGGTGTGGCCAAAACATTTCCTGAATCATCGCCTGGTCACTGCGCTAAGGATGTGTGAAAGGATTTTGGAAGGTCAGACATTTTCTGTGTAAACAACACTGAATGTCCTAAAATACGCTGCCTCCACTGTGAATTCAAAAACTTTTATTCAGCACTTATGTTAGCAAAATTTACTTGCTTAGAGGCAAGTGAAAGACAAAGGCAAAGTGGGTTAGAACATGGCCAGACCTAATTCAATTTTGTATTTAAGTGATTGTCCTCAGGAAATTTTTACCTAGTACTACTAATTTTAAAATTAATTTATTAGAAAAGAGATGGGGGAAAAAAGTAATTTATATATAACTCAAGAACTACTGTGGCACTGGGATAAAGTGCAGTGCAAATATGCCTGAGCACCTTGTTTAGTGCTCGTAAATAGACTGAATCCTAACTCATGCTTCTGTTTAAATAGGCTATTCCACAGGTCATATTTCTCATTTTCTGCAGCCAACTTGTCACCTGGTTATGTTGCAAAGATTTACACTACATTCACAAATGCCAGTTTAAAGTGTCAAGGCTCCTTTAAAAGAAAAATAAAGTTAACCTGGGCAAAATGAATAATACATATTTTATAGCCAAAAAGTGGATTTCTTTTAAGTTTCAGAAGAACTGTGAGTTCCTGCAGCCTGTGATTGCAACAATATTTTTTCCTAAGGAACAGAAAGCATTTATACCTTGATATCCAATTTCTTAAGGTACGCCTATACTTATAAATTTTAGTCTATTTCTTCTCCATTCATTGTGTACTCTGGGAGAAGCTGGGAACTATGTAAATTTTTACTTTACAGCTGCTGAAACACAAGCAAACAGCATCATCCCTAATGCCTCCTGTGAAGCAACAGTCCTTGGTTTTTCTCCAAAATTAAATAAAAATAAAACACTTATAAATTGGTACTCCAAATTCTGATAGAGTTTCTCTCCACAAGACACCAGTGTCTCATCACTGTGGTTCCTAATGGCCATATTGGTTTACAAACATTGTCACACATTACAATACTTGTAGGCTGAAGATCCTGTGATGTAATGTAAATCTCATTTTCAGATTTTAATTAACAAATAAAGATTATAGAAATGGTAAAGATGACTGCAAATTGCAGTTCAGTTGTTTTCAGTTGATAGAAGATAGGTAGAAGCTCTTATCAAAACAGGTTGTACAATGCCACTGATGGGCTGAAATTGAAATTTTCAGTTATTTGGAAGATAGGCAATCCTGTTGTTCTGGGATAACATGACCATGATTCACTGCCTCAAAAGCAATCACAGATCAGCAACTCCTTTCTGCCCCCAGCCACTCTATCCCATGTCAGAGTGAAGGTCACAACAATGTTCAGCAGGCTGGTGAATGCCTGGGGATTTTGTGGCTTGTGTTTGTCAGGAGTATGTGAACACAAGTTTGTCATCTAGTCTGCAAGTGCTCAGGGCTTACAGCCACAGCTATTATAGGGTAAAAGTGGTTAGGGAAAGCTGTGTCATGGAGCATGAGAGTGCACCCCCTCTCTTTGTCCAAATATAGTTGCATTTGTAGACTAAAGATCCCCTGGGCAGAAGTGAATTTAGAGGGCATCTGGACAAAGTAGACTCAGGTGAGAAAACTTTATTTCATTCATTAAAAAAACCCAAAAAATTACAGTTGAAAGTAGAAAAGAATTTGAGACTTTACAAACACACAGGTAAATCATCCATTCACAGCCTCTGCTGGCCTTGTGAGGCAATGGGCAGCACTGGAGGTGGCGAAGCAAAGAGTAATGCTCTTCTGCTGCCCTTTGTCACCCACTCATTTTCCTGCCAGGTTGCTTCTGAGTGTCCCTGTTCCAGGGTGGGTCCCTCATGGGTACACCTAATTAACTTCTGCCCCTCACAGAGAGGAGGACTTCAAAGGGAAGAGGGTAAATAAAGAAGCTGTGAAGAAGCTCTTTTGGAAGGAGAATATGTCTTCCAGACTGTGAGAGCTGTATCAGCATCAACAAAGCAAAATCAAAGGCCAGAAAACCATGCCATGGAGGGACACTTAGGGAGGGTGAGGAGAAGACTGGTGTGAAAGAACTGAGAAAGGGAAGGTACAGAGCAGCAAAGTGGGGGTGCAGAAGGCCCACAAGGAGAAGATTTAGCTGCTGATGTGCTTCTTGAGGAGAGGGATGGCCCTGGTGCTGCTGAGGGAAGACCACCATCTGTTTGGAAGTGGTAAGTTTAGCTGTTTTTGTGTGTTTGTGTTAGGCCTTGGGTGTAAATACCAACATGTCACTGGTCTCACTGCAGGTTGTGCCACCTCATCCTGTAGGGATGGATCAGCTAATCTGGGGTGTTTGAAACAGCAATCTATTCCCACCTGTTCTGGAGGCCATGGAACACTTACCTCAGTGGATACTACACCCTCTTATACCTTGAGAAACACTGATACTTACTTAACCTCCTCTGAAATTTCTAGTTTTATTAGTCAGTTTTTCAATTTTTTAAAATTTCCTCCTGTTCCCCAAGAAGTGCAGTGTAAATTACTGCTTCAGTAAGAAAATCAGTGGGTATCCCAGGTCTGGAGCCATCTGTACATGACAGAGCTCAGGGAACTCATGCTGAGAAAATCTCTTTGAACTTAATGTCCCCAAAATTTAACTAAACTGCAAAAATTCCTTTACTTCTTTCAAGAAGTAATTGGAAACTTTCCCTAAACTTTGTAAAAATTATACTGGTCTCCCATTCCTGGTTATTTTCTGAAAAAAAAAAAAAAGAAAAAAAGAAAGAAAGAAAGAAAAAGCTTTTTTCTATGTATTCTGGCTTTTTTTTTTTTTTGCAGAACATACATCCATGCACATCCTTTTATAAATATTTAAAATTTTTCATTTGACAGCTTTGAAGTAAATGCTAATATGTACACTTTCCCCCCTCATGAATGTCAACATGCTCTAGGAACCATATTTTTATGTTTATTGCTGCCTTGTGAAGTAAAAGTCATGCAAATGATATAAAAGTAGAAGGCTCTAATAAAAAACGAAAGCAGAAGGGAATAAATAGGAATGACCAACTACCAATGGAGGGAAGTTCCAGAGAAGCTGACTACAGAAGCAGTAGAAAGGGAAGCAGAAGGGGAATCCTATTTTATCCCCCAAATGCTCTGTGAAGATGTTAGAGGAAGGAGGCAGAGAGGCCTCCCATCAGACAATAAACACAACATCCGTGTTTTCTGCAATGCCATCTGTTTCTGCATCTTGCAGTGCATTGCTACATACAGCTGCTGCCACCAAATGCCCAGCTAATTTTAGGGTACTTATCTGTGCCTGAGCTTGGGTAAGTAGTCTCTCAGCCTCCATTTGTAGGAGATGACACATGAGCTCTCCCACCTGCTGTAGATTTCCTCACAATTTCCCTTGGGAGATCATAAAGGGAGCTATGCAGTTGTGGGATAAGAAAGAAGGGTTATACAATTAATTAGAAATTTTGAAGTTGTCAGCAGCATAAGCTGTAGTAAGCAGTTTGTTTTCAGTCCAGGAGGAGTTGGCCTGCAAAATAAATTAAAAAACCCCATCTCTTTGACTGGAAGAGTGCAGCAAATTCATCAATGTTTGTGTAAAGAAGCAAAGGAGGATAAAGCAAAGCTTGTGAACAATGCTAAATAGTATAGTTGCAGGAAAAAAATAATGACCTGTCTTAGGAACACAGACTGTGCCAATCTCTGGACAATGGAGAGGGTTCCTCTCACTCCTGGGTAGAGGAACTTGCTACTGAAACAAGAAGTTGCATCCTGTGAGCATGGAGATCTGTATGTGTAGTACTTCTGCTTGTTTTCTTGCTTATTCATGGGCATTTGTAGGTATGGAAGGGGAAGAGGTATTGCCTACTCATACATTCAATGGGACTGTCACCTTAGCTGGATGGCTGTGTGGAGAATGCCCTAAACTGTACTGGGGAACAGCAGAAGGAAGGCTAAACTAAATGGGAATCCAGCCATGATTTGGTGTGTGGATGAGTGCCATTGTTTCTCCATGTTTGAACCTTTGCGTTGAGAAGGGCTTGAGAAAGATAAAATCTTAGTAGTCAAGGAATTTGAATGGAAGCAAATTGACAGCAAAATACTGAACTGCAGGATGACTTAAGAGTTCCACATGGCAAAAAAAATATAAAGAAGCCTTCATCATAGTCTCCTTGATGAAAACCACCTGTTGATGGAAGCCAAGATTCAAATAAAATAAACAAGTCTATCTTAAGAAAGTAAAGGAATGCCACTAAGAATGTCATAATGTAAACTGAGAGTGTACATTCACCTTGAATACTGCTTACAATTCTGGGCACAGCACTTCAAAAAGGGCAAAGCAAATGGATCCAGAGAAGGACAAGAAAAAAGTATCAGAGGAATAGCAAGATGTCTCCTGTGTGCATGGTGATTATAAAGGTGAATGCTTTAGAAAGGAGCAAATAACTTATGACATAGCATAAATATATCCAGTACTGACTAGAACAAAGAAGGTTAGACAGAGGCACCTGTTTGCTTTCACACTAGAAAAAAAATTACAGACACACCATAAATGATAAGAAAACCAATTTAAAACTTTTAAAAGGATAGTTCTGGAAGCATGAATAGCATGCAGATGTGTATACAATGCAGTAAAACACGACTGAGAAAAAGGGATCAGTAGGATTCCAAAGAGTCCTTAAGACCAGATCTCCAATGGTATTCAGGTGACTAAGTCCTACTGAAACAAAGTAGTGACTTTAATTAGCTATGAGCTCAGTATTGGGAAGTTCTGAGCATGCTGGCTGTAATCCAGTGAGACCCCTGCTTTGCTCTCAGCAGGTAAATATTGTCCCTGATGAGTGCAGCAGAAATTATACCCCTGAGGTTAAGCACACACTTATGTTATTTGCTGGACCTGCATGAGCATGTTGAGTAAAGAGTTTTCCATAAATAAAATGCCCACAATTATTTATCCTAGGGGAAAAAATTGCTTCATTGAGGAACAAACACCCAGTGATCTGTATACATTTAACTGTAACAATAGAACTCATATAATAATGTACAAGAGCTGACTGAAATATAAGGAAGAATTGAGCACCAACTGGAAATACATGCTGGTTGTTTATTTCACTGGCAAGAAAGATGTTACATAAAAGAAAAAAATTCCTTAACTTAAAGCTTCATTTCGTTGTCTGACACTCTTTTGGAAGAAATGAATAGTCTCTTGTCAGTATGCCTTAGTGAAAAAACAAGAGAGAATATTTTTTAAAAATATATACCTCTACACCTAGAGTATTTAAGAGTCAAATACATGAATCAAACACAGTAATAGTTTGGAAGTTTTGAAGTTCTGATTCACTGTTGCTGAGAGCTGCTGGGATTAGTTACATGGTATGTGCTCCTTGGTGGCAAAATGAGCTGCCCTTCCTCCACCGCCCTCCAGCCCTTTGTGCCTGCTCCCACACTCATTGAGATGTGCCAGCACAACTGCTTGTGGGATCATTTCATGGACCAGATTAGGGAGATCTGTACTGAAAAGCAAGCAAACAAACAAAAAACAAGAACAAAAGCCTTTTTCTCCTGGTGCTTTTCTTTTTGCCCTGGATTGTATCAGGGGTCTGAGACACAGAGTGTTCGACAAACAATTGCATTGCCTCCGTCAAGGAGACAGCAAACTGCAGCTGAGGGGCAGCAGTTGGGTCAGGGCAATGCTGAGGAACTTCCCAAGGCAGTTTTGTCAGCAAAAATAATATTTAATTGCCCCAAAAGTCTCTCTCTAGAATCAATTACATCAGAATTTAATTTCAAAATTGAGATTCATCCCATTTCTCTGTAACTGTACTTTTATACATATGTATATATGCATAGAAATCTACATTAAAATATTATATATGTATGCAAGTGTATCTCTAAATTTTGAAAATATTCACTAAGCTGTGAGATTTGTCTTCCTTGAGGTAAAAAAAAAATCAAGAAAAAAAACCACACAGGCAAACTATGTGTTTAGAGACAGAGCTAAAAATGCCTGGGAAAACACAGTGCAATGTTTGTAAAGACCTATACAATAGAGTCCTAGCTGCCTGCCACACAAACATTCCTCTCTTGTGAATGGATGCTTAACTATGGAGCAACAGACCATAAGCGTGGGCAGAGCAGCAGATGGCAGGTCACTCTATTAATATGGAGAATTCAAGCGATTCCAAACATTTTGCTGTGCTTTAACCCCCATGATGTGAAACTGTATGACAATGGAGTGAAGTTCCAATGGCTCCATTTGAGGAGCAAGGAATGTGGAGATAGACCTAATTGGATATTACCCATTTACTGCCAGCTCCTATTTACTGTAACCAAACCACCCATTCTTCCCTACCTGCTGAAGTGTATTTTGTGTCTGTCAGCAAGGTACTTTGTAGAGCTTATGCATGCTGAGATGCAGAATCAGTCTGTGTGCAGACATTTTCCCTGTCCCCGGGACAAATGGCAGAACAACATGCCCAAGAAAATGAAACAACTGATGGATCTAGAAAGACGACTTTGGTCTCCAGGCTTCAAGACAGCATACTGTGTGCTGGCCTGTGCCTGTCACTGGAAGGCCTCATGACTAAAGTTTTCTTAAGACACAAGGAGAATTGCATCTTCCTTTAAACTGCTAGATGACCTGCACTTTAATGGGGTTACCCTTAACTACATTAAGTGGTTTTCCACATTCTAAATCTTCTTAATATTTTGTTACCCGGGGAGCTTTATTAGCATTCACCTGTCTGAAAATGACTGGGGAACAGAAATGCAAATTACTCCCAGATAATGCAAATACATGGCATTTTGCAAATGAACCTTGAAAAGCTTATGCACATGTTGGACCATATTCCTTGCAGCTTCTGTCCTCAATTAAGCTGGTGATGACCATAATATATTATATTGTATGTCAGAGGTTAATTGTTCTCACCTTTTTTTGTCTCTATCTCATCACCTTCTCCATTCTTCTCTCCTGACCAGTGACAACAGCAGTTGGAAGCAGCTGTCTTAGTTTGCTATCTTGTGTCAGATGTGTTAAATGCAGGGCTGCTCAACGTGCAGTTCACATCACTCCAGGGGAATATGTTGAATATCCAGGGCCTGAGTTTGGGTGCTTTTTCTTACTTCTCCATGGAAGTAAAAGCAGACTTGGAGGAGACTTCACTTCTGTGAACTTTATGATGTAGGAGTTGCCCCCGAGGTTTTCTGCCTTCAGATTGTATTTTGTCCTGCCCTCACTTCTCTGAATTAAAATCCTCTTTGTTCAATGCTTCAAATATGATAGGCATTCCATAGTGAAAGGAATGAGCAACTCTTCCCTGGAAAAACTTCAGAAAAACAAATAGGTACCAAGCCTCCAATGAAGGGGCGATCTTCAGATGTAATTCTACACTGGAGCATTTTTATCTGCCAATATCATTTAATTCCAGGCACAGCTTTACTTGACCACTGTTAGATACACTCATTTTATTCTGTACTGTACAGCAGAAATGGGACCTTGGAAATAATGCATGTAAATACCACTTTGTAGTATTTAAGGTCTACTTCTGAAGCAATACAATTCTCAACAAACTCTTGAAACCTTTCCAAACACTAATACTTATTAAATGGACCCAAATCTTCCAGGTTGATATAATGAATACATCAAGAATGTTACCATAAGTAGACCCTTAAAATAGTTTGATATACATATATTCGTCCTAGAAAATTTTATAAAGGAAAACAATTATTTGAATGTCAGCCATTGCTGTCATTTAAAAATAATGTGTGCAGAAGCAAGAACTTTGCAGATAGTCAATAAAGGGCAGAAATTTTCAATTATTTTTTTTTCCACAAAGCATCTCTGGCTCCTCAGTAGCATTCCTCAAGGGAGACCCACAAATCCCTTCAAATAATAAGTATATATTACAATTTGTAGCTCCCTTGGTTACTCAAAAGTAGCTCCCTTGGTTACAATAATGAATATATTGCATTATGTGCTATTCCAGTCAGCCATCTGACCCTATTTTTGTGGACATGAATAGCTTCTTTCTTGTGTCTGTTTCATAGGATCTGTCAACTCTCTTCCTGCTGATGTGTGTCACATCTCTATCACTACTTTCCTCTCAAGTGATCTAGTCAATTAGCAAAATTAGATTAAGCTATGAGCATATATATTAAAATTATTTTTATCTTTCTTTTCAAGGTAATGCTTCTTACCAGAGTTTATAAGACGACTCCAAAATCTGTACTTTTTCCTCCCCTCGTTGTATTGTAAATCTAATAAAAGTTTTTGCAACCCTAGATCTTAACAAAATGCTGGAGGAAAGAGTAAGTCTTAACACTTACATTCTGAAGATCATCAGTGTGAAGATGTAGGAAATGGAGCAAAACAATTTTTTTTTAGATTACAGTGATGTGGAATATAGGATGGTGCATCTGCATCAAAAAATACTGTGTTTGGCTTTTTCATAAGAGTAGGAAGGTGACTTCTTCTGCCTGCTGATTTGTCATCTCTGCTGGTACTGACAGGTGCATTGATCCTCATACTCATCTCTCCATTGGCACAAGAAATTCAGTTAAAGGCCACTACAAATGCCTGTTAACCCAAAAGAGGTTTTAGTAACTAAATATTGCCTATGCTGAAATGTAGAACAGGAAAGGAAATATTTTCAAGTGTATTTTCTGTCCCCATTGCTGTTTTGTAGATAAGGTTTCTGTGACTTAAAATTTAGAACTCCAAGTGATGTATAAGATCATTGGGGTGTTGAAAGACATTTTTTGACCTTTTGACTTCATTAGGCTTTGCATTTTTATTTGGTGATCATTTAAGAAATAACCCCCCATATTTTAGATACATGCATGTATGAACTGGTTTGGCAACTTCCACTGTTCCTTATTCTGTCATCTGAAATATCAGAATAATCTGGGGGAAATATAGGGTTTTTTTACACCGCAGAAATATCTTCCAGTGCTTCTCAGATCCCTCTACTAGTATGTGCAATATGGGATGATATTTCATTATTAAAAAGGTCACAGAACATTGCTTTTAAGTGAAAGACCTTCCTTGAAAATATATTAGGAATATTTCACTACGAGTTTCTAAGGAATCTCTTTAAGGAGTGATGAAAACAGTCTTTATTCTTGCCCAAGTCATGAAGGAAATTGCTTTGGAAAAGAGAATGGTAAAGAGGGAAGGGGAGGAAGAGGGAAAAACCCCACTATGCAAACAACCTCATATCATTATCTCTTTTTTCTCATTGTACTTTTGCACATACGCTTTGAAAGTGTACTTGGTGGACTTTCCTGGCTTTGCCTGAACGGAATATCACATCAAGCACCCCAGCCCAGCAGTGGTTTCGCAGCCCTGTCTGATATTCCCTTTGTGCGTCAGGAGGAGGTAGATTTTGTTTCATGCATCATTCATAAACTCACTGCTGAGATTCCACAAGTTGCTACATCTCCCACTCCTATTTCAGAGGCTTAAAACAAAAAGAGATGACTGCACTTCTGTGGAAAATGGCCACATGTGCCACTTCATAAGATGTTGCTGATGTCAAAGATGACACTTATTTTGAATACATGGTAAAAAAAGTAGCTCTTTACTGTTGCACCCACGTCTTAAAACTTTTCTTGAGTCTTATTGTGTGCTGTATTCACATGCTGACAGAGGAGACACCTGTATTCCCAGCACAAAGACCAGGATAAATAGAAACCTGTCTTTATGTGGAAAGATGCTCCTTGAGAATGTTGGCAAATCACTTAATCATCCAGCCAATCATAACCTTTTCTCTTACCCAACTATGTCACAGTAAGACCACCTTCCCTTGCATTCAGCCTATTCTCTGCACCTATTGGACTTCTTTCCTCTCTTTTCTTCTTTTTATGTCTCCACAATGTGTGGTAGATCCTTTCCTCCTTTTTTTTTTCATCATCTGGAATAGCCATCAACCATTATGTGACTGATTCAGTTGGGCTTATTTTATATTTGGTGACCTTGGACATCTATTGTCACTGGGCTATGCCTCCTTTCTCAGCTAGAAAAAAAAACTAAGGAAAAAAAAACAAAAAAAACCCACCACAATACCACCACCACCAATGATAATAAAGGCAATAGAACTTTCATTCCTGAGCTTCTTCACAATCCCAGTATGAAAGCCTCTAAAAAGCCAAGAGACTTCAGCAATCACCCTTACCTCTACCTAGACTGGGTATAAGATCCATTTTTACAAAGAATATCTGTATTTGTGCTGATAAATGTAGCCCACGGAGACATGTTCTCAGATGTTTTTGGTAATGGCATATATAATCCATCACAGTGAATTTTGAAGCGGGGCCTCAGGAAGGGTGATGAATCCCTGGACTGAATTAATTTATAGCAAGGCAAATGTGTACTCCTGCCTGTAGCCCAGAAACTGTTCCCTACAGATGGCTAGTCACATCTTTCACTGTGTTTTCCCCTGATTAGGCAGAAGCATAGGATGTCCCTGGTGGGGACCCCATTCAATCAAGTGAAACACAACAGGAATTTGATGGTGCCCAGAAGAAAAAGTCCATGTTCACATTTCTGACTTCACATTCCTCAAAGCTCCCTAAGGATGAGAGGACATCAGCTTTGATCTTGCAATGGGCCATGCTGCTCTCCCTATGACCACCCCTTCATGTTAGAAACATGATTGCTCTTGTTTATCAACCACAATTTGTGCATAAATGTTAACAGGACCAGAACAAAACCCTGAAACATTTCATGCTTTTCATACCACTCTTCATTTTTTTTTTAATAATGTCTTCCTCTGCTGACCTTATAGACCTTGAAATAAATGCACTTTTCAGTACACTAAATTACAGAATTACAAGAAGGATTGGGAGAAAGATCTGGGGAGCTACGCTCTGATCTCAGTGTTGGAAAAGGTTGTGGAGCAGATCATCTTGAGTGCCATCATGAAGCACACACAGAACAATCAGTGGATCAGGCCCATTTGGTGTGAGTTTATGAGAGGCAGGTCTTGCTTGACCACTGTGCCTCCTTCTATGAGGCCACTGAGTAGATGAAGGAAAAGCCGTGGATGGTGTCTACCTGGACTTTAGTGAGGCCTTTGGCAACATTTCCGATGGCATTGTCCTGGAGAAACTGGCTGCTCATAGATTCTGTGAGCAGTCTTTGCTGGGTATAAAGCTGTTTGGATGGCCAGGCCCAGAGAGGTGGTGAATGGAGTTACATCCAGCTGGCAGCTGGTCATCAGTGGTGTTCCCCAGGGCTCAGCTAGGGCCACTCCTGTTTAATATCTTTATCAATGACCTGGCCAGGAGGATCAAGTGTTCCTGCAATCCTCCAGTTTGCAGATGACACTGAGCCGGACAGGAGACTCCTCCTGCTGAGGAGCAGGAAGGGTCTAAAAAGGGATCTGGACAGGACAGATCCACAACCTGAGGCTCAACAAGGTCCTGCCCTGGGGTCACAACAACCCCATGCAGCACTGGATGCTGGGGGCAGTGTATGGAAATCTGCTTGGTGAAAAAAGAGTTCAGGGAGAGGATCAGGGGAGACCTTATCACTCTCTAGATCAACCTGAAAGGAATTTGTACTGTGGTAGGGGTTGCTCTGCTCCTGGGGAACAAGCAATAGCATGAGAAAAATGGCTTCAAGTTGCACCAGGGGAGGTTTAGATTAAATATTAGGAAAAATTCCTTTATCAAAAATGTTGGAACATCGTCAAACATTGGAACAGGCTGCCCAGGGAAGTGGTTGAGTCACCATCCCTGGTGATATTTAAAAGGTGTGTAATTTGTCACTTTGGGGCATGGTTTCATGGTGGGCTGGGCAGCAGTAGGTTAAAAGTTGGAATTCATGATCTTAAAAGTCTTTTCCAAACTAAACAGTTCTATGATTCTATGATAACACACTGGTTCACCCCAAAATTCAGCAGAAGAGTACTGGTGTCTAGTGTAGTATTAGTAAATAATACTTATACTTCTGAAATTATACTTCTGAAACCAAAATTATGAATGTGTCATGGAAGACAAGCTCAGAAAGATGCCCTGCTCCTCTCTTGCTCTTCACTGAGATGGAAGGTTGCAGTTTCTTCCTGTTAAGGAGCTAATAAGGACAAAAAAAGTAGTAATAAAACCAGTATTAGTTTTGTGCTGCCCTGACCTTTCTGCACGTTTTGCTTAGCGACCACTCAAGGAATTTAAAACAAACACGTTCATTGATGTCACGTTACCAAGAAACCTGGCCAGACATTCAAGAGCACAATTGCATAGGCTTTACTTTTTTTTTTTTCCTAGCTCACTTTTATCTCAGGTTTGTTTGGGGAGGGAATAGCAATGGTCCAGCTGAACCTTCAGGCAGGTTTTCAAGTCAGGTTGAGGAATTCCATGACTGAATAGTATTTATACAGTGCTGAAATTTTTTTTTTGAAAAGTTTTTTAAAGTATTTTTCTAATTAACCTTCTGCTACATTTTTGGATAGATGAGATATTACCTGGATACTGGTTGTTTATACTATTGGGCAGCTTCTGAACTTAATTCTGGTTTCTTTATATGCAAAATCCCTCTTAAACTATGGATGAATTCATGTTTTTTTTTGACAAAACTTACAAAAATAAAATAGGATGGGGGCATGCATGGGGGGTTGTGTTATTGTGACAGATGCCATGTTTCCCAACATGCAGCAGAACTTGCTGTGTATTAGTTTGTGTACAATATGCTTTTCATTGCTGTCACAATGAACCAAGCATGATAACACTGCTGGTATTCAGTGCTGAAGAATTCATATCTATCATTTGGAGACATCTCCATTCATTTTATATTAAAGGTGTGAGAATTTTTTGTGTGGTGATAGGATGATACATTCTGCTATCACATAGGTCCTTCATTCCCAGTGCCTGGGCAATGTCTTTAAAAGTTTATGTGAAGTCTGTGTTTTGCTCTAGGTGGTTGCCTCATTCCTGAGTGTTTCTCCACATGCTGCAAAATGAAGACATTTGGCCCTTGGCCCTAGGAACTAACAGCAGCCTTTCACTCAGCTCACATTTAATTTCTGTGCAAGTCTTTTTCTGTGGGTCTTTGGACCACATTGTGTGCTGGCATTACCCCGTGTGGAGAAATTTGCATAACACAAAGTATCAGAAAGTGTCATTTTGATTCAGTCTGCTCCTGTTGAAGTGTAAACAGCCACTCAAGATGTAAGGCAAGGGTATTCTCTGTTCCTTCCTTGCCTGATTCAGAACCTCAATGGCTCTTCAGGCAGACAGGTCAACGTTTTCCACAAGGAAAATGGAAGGGCAAGAAGCACTACAAATCCCTCCTTAAAGCTTGTGTGGTATGTGAGGTAACTGGAGTTTTTCACAAAGCAGTAATTAAAATGAAGCACACACTTGGTGCAAGTAAAATTACTGTATTAGAACTTTAGCCCAAACTGTTGTCTCTATAGCATTTGTTATTATAATTTGCCACATCCCAAACAGTTAACTGTTGGTGAGGTTTTGGTGCAAAATTCATTTTCTTTGTGAAAGGACTGTGTTTATTTAACTAATTTTAGGTCTGCTCCTATTAGTTGTCATGGGGGTATAATAAACCCTTTTACATTTTGTAAAGGACAAAGAGAGAAAGGAATTTTCAGTTTCTGTCATCATAGCTCAATTGACTTGCTTTCTCTGGTAGCTATGCTGCATCAGCTCCTTGCCAAAGAGCCTGTCTTCCCTTCATTACAATTTTCTAAATCTGCTCCTTGTCTCCTGAACTGTCTGGCATTTTATCTGGAGGACATTTCAGTTCAAGGAAAGGGACAAGACTATAGAGATTTCTCCCCCTGAAGAAATTTAACCTTTGTGCTGGATTGACATGTCTGTGCACTTAAAACCATTTTATACCTAAATCATGTACAAGTCAAATCCCTCAAGCCCCCGTGTTTCAATCTTGAGGGAATGAGGTAAATTTACATCTAATCTTGAGGGGCTGGTGAGAGGAACTGTGCCAAGAAAGATGCCAATTATGAACAGGACAAGCTGGTTTTCACCTGCTTGTTGAGGTATATGCATAAGCAAATCCTTAGCTGCTGTAAATTAGTGCAATTCCACTCACATCTAAAGACTCTCCATGTTCATTATCTGGATCTTTATTTTCAGGTACTGTGTGTGCTACACTATTTCCTCTGCGAGGTAATTTGCATTCAGGCATGCTCCAGCTGCATGATTCTATAATATTTATACGCCTGTCATTATAAAATGCTGAGTGAACAATAACAGGGACTAAACAGGAGCATATGAAGAGCAGAAAAGACACACAGGGATGAAGTGCCTGTCTCACACAACTATTCAATGTGTTAACTGCTTCATTATTATTTTCCATTATTTCTTAGCTAGACATAGAACATACAGTCTGCTGTAGTGGAAAAAAGATAGTTTGTCCAACAATTGGAGGAAATTTAAAAACTAAAGCTATGGCACAGCTGCTTTTTTTCTTCTCCTCGCTGCAAGTGCTGAGAGAAAAATGCACTTTGAGGCTAAGCTTTTCAGTGTAGAGAAAGTAAAAAAAAAAAAAAAAAGCCAAGAAGAATACAAGAAAACTTCAGCGTGTGCAATAAGGTTAACCCTGAAGGAAAAAGATATTCACTGCAATGCACAAAACATCTCCTTGCTACCTAGTCTCTGTGTTTTACCCTAAAAATCAGAAAAAACTGATGAGAGAAGAACTGGGAAGCAAAAGTGCAGCAGTCAGAAGGACCAAGTGAAAGCAATCCTCAGGATAAGAGCAGGAAAGAAACAAAGGAAGAGAGAAGCAGCACCAGGAAAGCTTCTGTTCCTTTATGCAGTCGTTTGCAGTCTCCCCTTCTGCCAGGGTCTGAGGCGTGCTGAATTCTGGCTGTCAAAGCAGCCCAACAAAACCTTTTAGAGACATCAGATAATCTGTCCTGCTGGCCATTGGACTTCAGTGGGATTTTGTGATGCTGTCATTTGAAAGCCACTGCCGATGACACATAATGAGTTAACAAGAGTCATCATTGGTAGCTCCAAGTGGTTGTAACATCTGGGTTATGAAGTTTACAAGGGAAAAGTAAAGTTGAATTTTGGACATAAAATATTCGGCAGATCACAATCATACTTTGTTAATAAGTGTTAACCTTGAAAATAAATCAGCCCTTTGGAGTGTTGGCTACTCAAGCACAGAAAATGCTGGGTATCCAAAGAGCTCTCTTGCTCCTTACTATGTAAATTGCAGCACTTCTGCCCTTCAAGAGAGGGAGCAGAAATAGTCTCTACCATTCAGTCAAAGAGTCACAAAGCTCAAAAAGCCAAGAACATGTTGCTTAAGAGCAGCCTCCATTTTGGGACAGGATGTTTAATGGATATTTATGGACAAATATTGCAAAACAAAACCAGATTACTAAATTAAAATACATGAAAATATGCAAGAAAATAAACATGTATGATGAAAGAAATTTAAAATGGTTGAGCATCATTGAATTCCAAGTTTGAATTATTACCACTGAGAATAAACCTATGAAAATTCAAGGAAGAAAAATATTTTAAAGAGAACACAGATACTTTAAATACACATTTAAGGTCCAATTCCATCTGACCCCCAGGAGCTTTCCTTCAAGCAAAGTGGGTGCAGCAGAGTCAGCCAAATAGACATTGAACATTAATAGACATAACATGTTCTTGAGGGACCAATAAGGATTTGAGAATGGGGAGATGAACAAAATGTACCCAAGTAAATGGATTATACAGCATAGTAGGTGTGCATCTGAACTCAGGGATGTTAGGTTCAGGCTTGCTTCAAGCTAGCACTAGAACTATAAGCAATATTTCTGCATCTGGACCAATAATTTTCCTCTCTAAAGGAAAGAAAGTGGAAACAAAATTCTCTTCAGTGAAAGACATAGCTAAGTCCCAGCTGGGATACACTTTATTCTTCCTTCATTTTTAACCATTTAAATGTGTCTCAAGGTTTTGAGATCAAGAGAGGATAAAACTTTTATCTGTATTGGGTTTGAATGACCAGTTGTTGGTGGTGGGAAGTATACAAGGGGGGCTTCTCTGAGAAGCTGCTGGGAATTTCCCCATGCCCAAGAGGGCTGATGTAAGCTGTCTCCATGATAAACCCACTGCTGGCTGAGGCTGAGCTCATCAGTGACCCTGGTAGTGACTCTTGATTTGGTTTTACCTCTCATTATTCTCCCCTGCTTTGACTGGTAGTAAATTCACTTAATTTCTCCATGTTGAACCTCTCTTACCAGTGACAGTAATTGGTGAGTGATCTCCCCCTGTCCTTATCTTGAGCCACGAGCCTCTCATTATATTTTCTCTTCCTCTCCCAGCTGGGGAGGAGAGTGATAGAGTGGTCTTGGTGGGCATCTGACATCCAGCCAGGGTCAACCAATCACATTATCTAAAATGGGCTCTTTCACAATTAAATGATTCTACTCCAGTCATTTTATTTTTAAAGACATGAAAATTGACGAGAAAAATAGAAACCTCAATCCAAATTACTCCAAGCATGTTTTATGTTGTAAAGGGGGAAATAATGTTTGAAACCCTAAACTCACAACTGCCCTAAGTTCTAATGAACCAACCAAAAACCTGAGACCTTCCAGATGTTCCAAGAGTCTGGGATTCAGATTCCACATATCAAACCACTTTTAAAAATAAATATGAAATGTGGTACAGATTTAGACAATTTAATCCACTGAGTTCCACTCATATCCTGTATAGACAAGTTGTTTTTGCTATTCCCATCAGTAATGACTTTTGTAATTGGATAGGCTGTGAAATTCAGCTCTTCTTCATATCTCCATCTATTACCAGTTTCTCTGTTCTCTTTTTGATGCCCAAATTATCTCATATTCATCTGGACTTTGTCAATGCAAAGCTGTTCTTATTACTAGCCTTTGTTGTTTTCCGACTTGATTTTGAGTCAAAGTCCTTTCTTGTAAATATGTATCATTAACATACTTGATTAACTTATTAAACATTGCAGCACAAGCTCATTATGTGTTTGTCTGATGTGATTTAACTTTCATTTGGAGTGAGTTCATTGCAAAAGAAAGGCTGTGTGATGCAGAGGGAACACAGGATACTGCATAATGCTCTCTCCTGTCAAGCAGTGGTTCAAATCCAGTCTCTTCAAAAGCAGCTTTAATTATCACTGTCTAACAGTTTTGAAGAAGGATTTTTTGGTAGCTGCCTCATAAAACTAGGAGTTGTTTGTGCACAGACTTTGTTGCAAAAAGTGAAGAATGACAAAAAAATGTGCTTTCTTCTAATATTGAATAAAGGACTTTATTCTGATAAAGTGTTTTTCCCCTTTGCTTCCCTTGTTTCTTCTCTTTTTACAGCACTATAGAATTTCTGCTGTGAACTTTTTCCCACCTTCCCTGTGCTGGTATTCTGCCTATTAACTAAAGCAACTGTAAGTCTCTTTATGCTACAGTAGGACCCTGGGCAAGTCACTGTGTGAACATGCATCCTTTTTCCAGCTGCAGCAGCAGTGCCAGCTGCAGAGGTTATCAGCACAACCCTGACTCCTAGCTACCCATCCTTGCCAGAGGCAAGACAGCCTGAGCTGCTCTCAGGAAAGTACCTGAATCCAGATGGGGTAGCAGAGATTTACTCATCACCCTTTCAAACAGGGCCCACTTGTCTGAGCTGGAATGGGTTGAGGAGCTTTTCCATGAGCAGCTAAAGGAGCCTGAAGGAGCAGTAGGGTCTGCTGTGAGAACAGTGATTTGCAATGGCACTGGGAGGGCTGCAGCAGCTCCTTCTGTCACCTTAGGCGTAGGTAAAAGGTGCCACGTGTCCACACACTCTTGGTCAGTGTGCTCTGTCTGTAACATGGGCTCGATGCCATTCTCTGAATTTCATGCAAGGCAGAATTCAGCAGCTGTGCCAACCCCTCCAAGAACAAGGATGGAAAGCAAAAACAAAAGCTAAAGCATGATTAAGAATTGCTATGTCAGATTCTAACAGAGTGATGGCAGGCATAGCTGCTGCATTTTAGCCATGAAACAAAGTAAATGGTTTCCATGCTAACTATTCAGGGCAGACAAGAATTCCATCTCCCAGTGTCCCTGGAGGAAAGGCTTCATGTGTCTGTCCAGCTCCACATGAAAAGTGCACGCCAGACTATAGGTCACAGCAACCCCCTCCACCCCCAGCCCTAGACTAGGGAGGAGATAGGTCATTTTTGCCTTCTAGGCTCTTCTATTGTCTTGTCCATGCAAGCTCAGTTGAGCTTGCTACTATATCAGGGACAAGAGGAATGCCCCCCTGTCTGCCTGTTTACTGCACGAGACGTAGATTGCTGGTCTCCTGTAACAAGAAAGATCCCCGAGGGTATAAGAGATTTCTCTACCTCCCTACCATGCTTCTCTACATGGGTGGACAGGCCAGGTCAAAATGTGATTCTTCATGATTGCCACATCTTTCTGCTGGTGCCTCATCAGCAGAGAAGCCCTGGGGCTCCTGAATGCACTTGGCCATCACACTGCCCTGCAGACAGGCAGCATCAATGCACAATTCCTGGCGCATCACTTGTCTTCTGCCTGCATTTGTAAAACAGTTTTGTTGCAACCCAGGGATGCCCTTCCAGCAGAGTAGAGCAAGCCTGCTCTATCAGGTTTCTGATATGGGAATTTGCAATTAAGTCAAAAGTGTAATTTCTCTGAAGTGTGTGTGTACTGAGAAAATCACTAATATTCCTGGGAATAAATCCACTCACTCACTGTGGTATTCTCAGGAAGACAGTAGGAAAGCTATATCTGTGTTTAGAGGGCTGGGACACACTGTCTATATTAATTAAGAACTGAAATTGATACTCTCCAGTAGACATACCTGTTTCAAGATTTACTCAGCTCTGGTTCACATGATCTATAAAGAACCTAAGAATTACTAAGGAACTATTCAGACGTTGTTTTGTCAAAAAATGAGGTGACATGGCACAAGGTGACACCATCCCTTTGCTGTCTAAGAGATAAAATAGCTCTTATGCTCCAGGAAGAAAAATTGTCTCCTTTGGAAGAAATAGTGAGAGAATGTAGATGGTCTGTATTGTGTGGGAAATCAGTCTTGATGATTACCACTGTCTCTACTGTCTTCAAGCTTGTCAGTCTCTGCAGCTGATAGTCTGGGGTCCTGCACAAGATCTAAACTAGTCTTTAGGAAGTGTAGAGCCGTTATTTATGATATAAACCACAGGACAACCTGACTGTGTGATGGCAGCTTTTCAATTTGCAATATGTCCTTTATAAAGAATCACACTTCCTTTTAGAACACACAGGGAAAAATATATTCTTGTGTTCATCGAACTGTTGGAGCTACATGACAACAAGCAAGAAGTCTGGAAACCATGGAAAGGAGGGCATCATAATCCATAACACTGCATAATTAATCATTTTTGCAAAAACATAATCTTAAAAGCCTTGAAGTGTTTATAAGCTTCCAGTGGCCTATTAATAAAACACAGTCAAAATGGAAATTAACTCTTTAAAATATGATGGTGGCTGAAATGAAATTTTCCACAGAATAAATTAGTTAGAGGGCATGCATGTCTTTGTTTCCTGCTCTTTTAGAAAGAATCACTGAATAAATCTAACTTTTGCTTTAAACTCAAGGTATTTGCAACAGTGTATGGGATGGTAATTAGTTCTACAGAACAAGAAAAAGGTTAGCAGAGGAGCCATATAATCTAAAAATAAAACAGTTCCAATGGTTTAGCAGAATGATTAAACAACACAGTTTCTGATGGCAGGAGCTATCAAGAAATTCAAGCATTTCTCAGTGCTTCATGATGTTTTTCCATAGCCTATCACAGTTTCTTTTTAAAATGAAGCCTAATTGGTTTACAGTACACACTCATCATTTCATGTGCCAAAAATACTGTCTATTAGAGGAACATTAAGGTGATAAAATAATCCCACAGAAGCAAGAAAGACTAGTTGCAGATTAGACTTCTATGGTGTAATATAAAGGGCACCACAGGAAGACATTAATGTGGAACCTAATTCTGGAAACATAATGATAATTATTATTTTCCAACAGGTAATAAGAATAATCAGCATTTATGCTCCTGTATGATCTGGATGCATTCAGTATGGCTGAGAGGAAGGTACCTTTTGGGTAAATGAAGGAAGTAATGGGGGGGAGGCAGATCTGTGATCTGCTGTAGAGTAGAGCTGTTAGGAAGGTCTCACAGAGCTGCCCTCCAATTGCCATGAAAAGGCCAGGGATGCTTACGTGGACAGGTGCTGAACTCAGGGAATTGAGCTAAAACAGTACTGAGTGCCTTAGAGAAGCTCAGGCTAATGTTTACATAAAGTGAGAGGAGCTGGGAGTATGGAGTTTTTTAGAGTCTTTTAATTCCATTTGTGCTTGGGCAACGTTTTTCATTTCACTTTTTTTAGGTAATTTTCCAGCTTTTATTATGCTAAGTAAATACTGAAAAAAGATAATATTATTGATTTGGTAGTCACATAATAACAGTAAAACTAATGTAAATTTAGATACAATTTTGTAAAAAGGACATAAAACCTCTTATTAAACTTCAAAGAAAGAAGCTGAATTTGAACCAGATCAAAGATTCATGAAGTCAATCTGGTCTTACACTATTATGCATTGGTCATAGCCTGAGTCAAAAACTGAGTTCTCAAACAAACATAGCAGATTACAGAGTGATGCTGGTGATCACTACACCATCACACCTGAATTTTTGAGCCACAGATCCCTGTACACATTAAGTTGCCTTCAGTCAGCAGTGCTGTTACAGCAGATTACTCTGCACTCTCCTCCGCTTTGCTCTCCCACTGGACCAGCATCAGATCTTATGGTGGATGAGGCCATAAGTGTTGATACAGCCAGAAGTGAATAAGATTGGGAAACCAAGCAGCTTAAAACTAGCTGGGAGGATTTTTTGTCCATTTTTTTCCCTCTCACCTCTGGGTTGGTTTTACCAAGGATCCATTCTACACTCCATACCACTGTGTGTCTCCATCAGCACTGATGCTCTCTCCTCAGAGAGGGAAGGGCTGTTGAGCCACAGGCTGACTGAGCTGGGGAAAGAAGTTGTTTTTTGTTGGATGGAAGTGTTGGAAGTGTGTCCAACATTGTGTGTGTCACCCATGGCATTTGCTCTTCCCCTCGGAGCAAAGCTGGCTGCAGGTGGAACATTCATGGCAGTGACCTAGTTAACCAGGAACTTGACCCAGATACAAGCTCATTTTTCTGTCCCTAGGGTGCCTGGTTTCAATATCAGACAGGTAAAAATGGAAATTGGGTTGCTCATCTCAATGTAACCATTCCAACAGGTTGTGAGCCACAGTTTGGCCCAGAAAGTATTTTCTCCTCAGGTTCTATCTACACAATAACATATAGATGGCCACAAACTAGCTTCTCCTATGCTCTGCATTAATCAGATGTGAGCCAGAAAATGCTGGTTGCATGGTTGTGCTGAATCCAGAGTTATATTGAGGAGAGCTTTGCAGTAAGTGCTAACACAGCCAAGTGGTGCACACTCCATCACAGGGAGCGCAGGCAGAGCTGGGTCATAAATAATGACATCTGTCTGGCCTGCACATGCTCAGAGGAGTAAGGCAGGTTATGAATCAGGTTTGATAGACACTGGCACCAGCAAACCCCTCCAGTACCTGCTGACTAAATGCTGGGCTCTAAGCTGTCAAATGCCATGGGAATGGGATTGAGTTACTGCATTTGCAAGCATTAATCTTGAGTTCAGATGAGTTGTGCAAGATCATAACTGAGGGCTTGGAAACTTCTAGCTAAGTCTTTGCCTTCCTCAGCTATAAAATGGCTGAACGATTTTTTGGAATTAAAAACAAAACAAAAACCACTGCTGTGCTAAAATCTGTGTTCCAGATTATAGTACAGAGCATATTTTTATGGCAGAGTTTAAACTAGAAATGTGGGTGGAATCTTAATTAACAGATTGCTATAGGACTCACATTATCAGTTGCCAATAACTATCATACTGTTTATGGTTAAATATCACCTTACAAGCCTGCATTTAGAAATATCCCTGACATTTAATGTTTCTTTTTTTCATAAGTGCAACAAAACCCATAACACATAAGCTGCATGGAACCTTATTAACATGTTTACCATGATATTCTGATTCAGTTTCTCTCATTCTTCAGTTAAGGTCTGTGGAGAAAAAGGAGATGGAAATACCCATTGCTATAAACAAGGAATCAGAAACCACACAGCAACCCAAGTTCTTTAAAAAATATTGTTCCTTGATTGTCTGCACGTGAAATGTGAATCACGTGTGTGGATATGAAATTACCTAAAGATGGGGTTCTGATATTAAGAAAAAACCCATAAAAATGGGGAGAATTCATAGCATGACCCTGCTGAGTTTTATTCTACTGCATTGCCACATGTTTAAGAAGATGTAGTTGGGTGAACAGATCACAGTCTGTAATGGGAATATATTGGTTAATGAAAGCTCGTAGCACATGGGGCCAACCTCATCACAGGCCTAATTGGACACAACAGCACCGATCTCAGTGGTGTTGTACCCACATATGCTGGCAGCAAATCTGGCCCCATGCCTGTAAGCAATGAGCAGAAATGTTAGAGCAAATATGAAAAAGAACAACTCCACTAATGATTTTGAACTGAGATCACTGGTGACACAGTTCAATTACAGCATTAGTTCCTGGTGTCAGAGAGGGGTTAAAATGGAATGTAATGACTCTTTAGCAGATAGATTTGGAGCAATTAGAAGTCTGAAAATGTCTCTCTGTGTAACTAAAAATATAATTGCTTTTGAATAGCTAGGCTATAGAATCTTTTTTCTTCTTTTCCTTTCTCTTTTTTTCTGGTCTGAAAACTGTGATTTTTACTCCTATTACTCATCCGCATGGACTTAATTGACTGAGGTTCTAAACCCCAACCCTCTAGTGAGTACTGATGAGGTTTTAAATTACTCTGAATTGAAGCACTTTAAAATACAGGCAAGGAAGTGTGCTAAGGCAATACAACATATGGAGTGAAATGTGGGTTTAGATTATCTTGGTTTCACATCTCTGCATGGAACTCCACTAAGGCCACCTTAGAAAAGGCAGCATTGCCCACTGTTAATCACTGGGTACTGTTCCTGTGCTTCTGTCTGCAGCAGTTTCCAAACAGTCACTATAAGTGTGTGTTTATTATTCCTGGTTGCAGCATTATGATGACTGAGGCTGAAATATTTTCACTAGAGGACGATCCTGATATCCCTTCTACATTTTAAAATGAAGACATGTAGGTAGGGAAGAAATGGGTGGGAGTGAGAGAGAACCAGTTTCATGTCTGACACTGCCCCACGCAGCATCTTACCTTTTTCCTGGCTGCCTTCTGCATCTAGGTCCAGACCAACACAGCATACCCCACAGCAACCCTTTGGATAACTTTTTGTTTTCATGACTTTATTTCTGGACCTTCTGGGAGCAAGAGTGTCTGGGATCTTTTGATCACAAAAGGTGAAGGTTTTGATGAGCATAGCACCTGCAGCAGGAGTTTCTGAATGTTGAATAGATTCACGTGCACTGCACTGAAACAAACAGGAGTGCCAATAGGATACAAAGCAGTCAGACCATGTGGATGGGCTGTACTGAACATGTATTTCAGGCAGATTTTCATCCCAGCACTACTCTTTTGCAGTGCTACCCTGCCTTTAAGGGAGGAAAAGCTCTTCTAAATTCCATACTAAGATACTCTGAGCAGCAGTGTTTCCACATGACAAGGAGTTGTAGAGCCAGATCTTACACTTCCCTCCTTCCACACCTCAGATGTGTCAGACTCCAGGAAAAATGCAAAGCCTGAGAGAAATGTCTTTCAGCTGTCAGTATGTGATCATAACCTATGGATGCAAAATAGATCCAGAAGTACTCATGAGGATGGGAGTCAGGCAAAGAAACAAGGAGCTCTGCTAATGACAGCTGTGCACCTCAAATAAGCTAAGGACGGTTGCTCCTGCAGGAACTGGTGAGATGCTGCTGCTCTTCCACACCCTCCAAAGAATCTGAAAGCAAAGCCACTGGGGAAGAAACTCATTAGAGGGCAGTAAAAGAGGAGCTCAAAAACTCTAGTGCTGCAAAGGCATCCTCTTTTCTTCTAGGTTTGCTACTCATTTTCATTATGGTGAGCAAACCTTGCTGATGGACACAATGACAGAGAATTGCCAATAGCTCTCCAATAAAGAGCTACCTCGTAGGTGTCAGGTGTGTGAGACAAAATCCATATCAGATTGGCTGGGCCATCTCTGCCTGAAATCTGATAGTGCTGCCAAGCAGCAAGAGATGATAATTTCAGTATCCCCATGGTTTTGTTTTGGACATAAGGAGTTGTAGAGACCAAGAAACCATTTGAGCCTAATCTTAAACACTGAGACTAGCAGCTTTTCAAGACATTGACCCAAAATTAAGCACAGGCTCAACGTCAACATGAAGAGTTAAGCAAATATGCATACATTTCTATCTTTATTATGGCACTACCAGATGTTCTGCCTCGTCTTCTACAGTGCTAATGTGGGTAATGAGGCTGCCTGGAAACATCAGATCACTTGACCTTGAGTGGAATTTTCCTCATTCCTTTGAACAGCAAGGTTGCATTTGTTAGCTAAGGAGGCAATGAATGTTTATGCCCAATTTAAGCAATTGCAGACAGCACTTATTATGTGTGGAGTAGAGGTTTTTAACTGCAAATTTGAACTGAAAAAAAGAAAGTATAACTGCTGTTTTATTAAGACATAAATCTATGGATGTTTAATTGGAAGGAGACAGGTAAAGGAGAGCAGTACTCTGCCTTGGTCCAGAATTTCTCCCACACAACATTCCCAGCAGAGCAGTAAGTGCCAACATATTCCACCACGGAAACAAAAGGAAGAAAGTTTTTATTACAAGCACAGTCTTCAGTGGATGTTCAGTGATCTACAAGTAAGATATTATTACAGAAGCTTGCCACTTCTGAGACTTGATTAATTGTTCTGAGGGTGTCAGATATGTCTTATCAGAATCCAGCCTGTTTGTTTAAGAAGTGATCAGTGTTGGAAGCTTGTTAATGATTCCCAATAACTCAATTTTTTTCTCCTGACCACATTTTTAATTTCCACCTATGCGACACTTATATCAATTTTTAAGTGATATTATAGCACTTCAGAGTTCCAGGAGACAGCACAGTCGATTGCAAAAAAGTCTAATAACTAGAAGTTCCTGGATTCAGACTGTGATTAGCCATTAACCTATTGTGTGACCTCAGACATGTCCCTTAATTCTCTTTTCCCTCAGCTTAGCTATCTAATATTTTTTCACAGAATTACAGCACCTTGCCAAAAGATTAAGAGCCTCCTGTGAATCAGCTATCATGAGAAAATGGAATTAGAAAACAATGACAGAAGGAGCACAAAAGGAAAGCAAAGGAGGTAATGGGTGCTAAAATAGTTACCAAAAAGGAAGTAAAAAGTTCATCTC
Organism: Molothrus ater; assembly: GCF_012460135.2. Lineage (NCBI taxonomy): Eukaryota > Metazoa > Chordata > Aves > Passeriformes > Icteridae > Molothrus > Molothrus ater. Next base: position 108,059,183 of record NC_050478.2, on the reverse strand, counting down.
CATTTGTGTGAGTGCCTTATACTGTACAAAACTTTTTCTAAGCAATCTCATCAGCATTTGCTTCTGAGGGATTTCTTTTACTTCTTGCAGATTTGTTGTCTAATAAATTTGGCATCCAGGCTTCTTTTAGCCTAAAGAAATCTTATGACTAGATGAGAACAAGTAAATTCCCATGTCTGTAAAAATCAGGTAGCTCCCCAACAGCTTCATTGGGAACTTCAACTGTTCTCATCAGAGATTCCCTTCCCCCATCCCCATGTAAAGTTAATGTGCATAGGAATTAAAAATGTGGGTGACATTGTTTTGCAAATGATGTGAACTCAGTTCTGAAATCCTTTCGCACCATTCCAAAGACAAAAAGAGATTTTTGACACAAGGAATTTCAAACATAACTGCGTGCAACACCTATTTGCATGGATTTAAGTATGGCCTGAGATACAGGTGCTCACAGATTCAGTTTTTCTGCACATTTTCATAAAGCAGAGAGTGATCTAAGTACATCACAAGTGGCCAGAAAAAATTAATTTCAAGCATGGATGTGCTCTAATACACACTCCAGAAGAGTCCTGGTTGCTTCAGTTTCACCACATCCATAGCTAAACCCATAATCTTGGTAGAGTAGGGATTACACCATATCAACCACAATGCTAGGAATATTGTTTCCTTGGACATCTATCTTGCAGAGTCCCTTTCGCATTGTGTGGCCTCAATGCTGTCTCTTTCTACTTCATTCCCTGCACTTTATTGTCATGGCAGACCAGGAGCCACAGACCTGCCTTTGTACACACTTTAATGCCTGTTGCCAGATGCAAATTCACCTCCAATGGAAAAAAGAAACACAAGCTCAGAGTTAAAATATCTGGATTGGTTGCATCTTCTCCCTTTGTTACTACTCTGCTCTCATTTCCTATGGCTGAGATCCCTGAAGGGCGGTGGTTGCTGGTCACACACATATTCCTGTGTGCTACAAGCCATATGATGAGCTGGCTTTTCATCCTTCCACCTTTCCACTTGCTAGTCCATGGCTCTGACACTCCTCCACCATCACCACTTGAGTTGCTAATGCCTTTCAGCAGTCCTTGCTGATGCTCTGCTGAATCACTGTGCTGCATTTTCTCCTGCTCCTCCTTGGCAGAAAAGAATTCTGACATGTATATTTTTGTTTCCTTAATGTGAATTTTCTTTTTCCAGAACCTGAAGGGAGAGAGCTTGTTTGTTACCGACTAAGGCCACAGACAGAGCAAAATTTGTTGGTGCTGGCATTTAACAATGCCATTAGTACATTTTAACAAACAAGCTCTTGGGCATAGAAGTTCTTTTCCAGAGCATCTCCTTTATAAGGCTTTTCACTGTCAGGCCTCAAAGATCTTGACAAATGAAAGCATTGCCATTTTGCAGATGGGCAAAAGAGGTGTGGAACAGGATCCTAGCACAAGAAGGGCACATTCTCACAGCTTTTAGGAAGCACTGAAATGTAAATAATGAAGAGAAAGGCAAAAGGCTGCATACCTAACCCCTTCACCTCGTCATTATGCACTAGGCTCTCCCCTGCCTGACACTGCCAACACAGCAATATCTTCCATGAACCAGTTGGTAATTCAAGATATAGTGTTTTAATTATTAATAAAAGACACTTGAAGACATCATGACCTGTTAGAGACACCGTCTTAGAGTGCAACTCTGCAGATGGAGCAGAATATAGTCTTAAACAGTATGATTAATATTTATGCAGCTTGATAAGCTAGTTTAGATCCTGACCCTCACTAGGTTTCTGTGGAGATGTGTCTCTGCTTGCTTCCCTACCCTCCCTCCTCTTCCTCCTCCTGCCCTCCATCCTAGTAATAATTGTGTGGCTGCTGCTATAGCTCTCAGACTTCAAGGTCAAGTTTTGAAGTTAAAAGGGCCCTGAATACTGTTGAGCCTTAAATTGGAGCTCCTGACCACTTCTGCTTCCTCCTTTTCTGCATCTCTTTGCAAGGAAGAAGTGGGGGATCTGCTGGCATCTATTTAAGTGCAAAACAGGAGGTATGAAAGGACAAATCTTGGGTGTTCACTCTTGGATTAGGACGGCAGTTTTAAGTTTTCATAGGGTTTTAGGTGATGCAGAGGGAGAACAGTAAGAAACTCAGTGTAGGGAAACTCCTGAAAAAGATTAAGTGATCCTGTGAAATGGTTCTGCAAGATATAATAGACCACAGAGCATCATTTCTACATGCTCTAAAATTTAAAGACACAGGAACCTGACATGTCTATCACAATTTTGTAAAAGGATGGTTCCCCTATTTTTCCCAGTTGTGTTGAGTTGCCTTATTTTACCTCTCAGTGACACTATGAGCCTAGGGCTCAGCAATACATCACAGTGGGACAATTCACTCATGGCACACTCCAAATGAAATATCCACAAATTGGATTACCGCCCCAAAGCACTCCATAATTCATGATTTCACTGCATAATAACAAGTGTGCTTGCATAGGAAAAGCAACACGGAATTTAGCATAAAGCCCTGTTTTTCCAATTTTATGTGATGAGAGCAGACACAAAAACAGTGGTTTGCTTATTAAGCAACACTAACCTCAAACCTCTCCATCCACAAGTGAATGCAAGGCTGTGAGCATTAGAGGGCAGCACAGTAACACTTTCCTTCCTTCAAAGAAAAGGATTTTAGGATGCCATCATTTCCAAGTGGTCCAGTTCAGACAGTTTTGTCAAACCTCTGGGAGTTTCATGTATCCCCCATTAAGAGATCTCTTTTCTTAAAGAGCTGCAGAACAGAGGATGTACCAGTCCAAGGAAAAGGTGCAAAAACTGTACTTTTCCCATTTTGGCTGCTGATAAAGCTCCCGACCTTACAATCTCTCTATTGGCAAAGACTTATTTGTCCACTTGCACCTTGCTTTCTTAGCTCACACTTTATGTAGCTTCTAATGTTGTTTTCAAGGCAAGGGCAGAATCAGTGCAGTGCAATGACCAACAGACCAGCTGGGCCTTAAATGAAGCATTTTGTATCTTCCAGACACCCAAAGGAAGTCTGTCTTTGGAAAGGGCAAGTTTAAACATGAAAAGAACTGATGATCCATAATAATGACAAATCACCCTTTTTGTTATCTAATTTACTAGTGCCAGGCACCTTCCCAATTTCTATTCTATGAGCAGAAGACTGGATCTGGGTAAATAATCCATAATTACACGAATGTAAAATTAGGATTGATTCAAGAAGACCATTTTTATACGGCAGGTTAATAGATTTATTCTTTTTCTACTTTTTTTACATGATATGTCACTTCAGTTGTGACAAAACAAGTCCTTACAAGACAAGTCCATACAGTATTGGATATACACAAGTGTTACAAAACTCCTCTGTTGTCCAGACAAGCCAGAAGACTGATCCAATTATAACAGGATGAGACAGCCCCAGCTCTCAACTAGGTGTCATGACGAGCCCAGCTGGAGATCTAGACCAAGAAGTGACCCTCAGACTGTCATTCTGCAGACCAGTGGGCTAGAAACAAGATCAAGGAGGAGCTTGATGGCTTAATTTCCAAGCAGCCAGAGTTCCCATCCCCGCCTCCTGCCCACCCCATCCTCCTCATGGCACAGCAGCTGGCTCACAGAGGACCAGCACTGATCAGAGGAAAATGCTGAGCATCTCACAGCTTGCTGTACTAGGCTGTGAGTGTCTTGAGGTGATATAGCTGGGGGAGGTTTAGGAGGTATGAGTGACACAAAAAAAGGCATGCCCAGAACCAAAAGGAGGCAAGAAAATTCTTTCACAACTAATGAGAGTGGTGTGGTGTCCTAACTCCATCTTTCAGACAGGTGAGAAGATTTTTCTCCACAGTAAAAGAAGAAAGCCTGTGAACAGATGCCTGAGGCCTGCAACACACATTGAAAAGACAAGGAGGAAAAAAAGAAGTAGAGAAAAAAGTCTGCTTGTATACTTTGAACAAACCAGCTGAGTGAGGCTTGTATCATTGAATTAGCTTTTAAATCAACCAGACCTTCGATAGTCAAGGCCAAGGCATTCATTCTTGTACGCAGTTTGACATCCTTTACCCACTCAAACACTACCCGCTATCACTGAACTGCGCTGCAGGGTGCTTGACAAAACATTGAAAAAACAAAAACATACATAAATGAAACTTGGCATGGTATGTCTTTCTGCCTATGTAGATCAACAGCTTTGCCTGTATTGTGAATTTCTTCAAAACAACTTTCCTTTTCAGAAGAGAGTAGTAATTTAGTATTGTCCAGGGAAAGCTCTCTTATTTCATGCATTTAATTGTACCACAGATGACTGGAATCTGAGTGAGGAAACAGACACTTATGTGAATAAACTGATTATGAACAGTCTTCTAAAACTTGATTTGAAGAAAAAAATGATACAATGGCTGATCCTTGATTGCCTCCTGGAGCCAGCTCTGGCTCCTGTTTGCCTCACACTTGACCTCTCTGTATATGTGGAGGCCAGGTTATCTGGAAGGAAAGAGCGTGTCAGGCTGTTTGTCACTTTATGTGGACAGGGGATTTAATCAAATACATGTATGGATCATGCATATGTTTGTATTTATAATAATCATAATCATATTATATACCCTAGATACTGATTTTATATATATATAATATATACATTAGATACTGATTAGAAACATTACTTGATCTAGTGGAAGGTGTTCCTGTCCATGGCAGGCAAGTTGGATCTACAAGATCATTAAGGGCTCTTTCAACCCAAATCACTCTATGATTTATGATGATTATACATATACAGCACCATCCACTGTATGGGGCTTTGTCCAACAGGATTTACCCTTTCATGATAAAGCTTTTGGAAATGCTAACAGAAAACTAAGTAAAGCCCAAGCATGAATGTCAATTACTTTGAGATAAATAAAAAAAGAAATTAAAAAGTGGCAGCTGGGGCAAAAGGAAGAAATTTTTTGTCGTGATGGGCTGTAATAAGTTCCTTCACTCTTGGTCAAAAATACAGTGGGAATGTATCTTATCTGACATTTCCACTGCACCTTCCCTGTTTCACTCATCTCCCAATTTGTTTTGGTTCTCCGTGGAGTCCTTCAGTTTCCTATAAGATTTTCAAGAGCAAGTGATGAAGCAGTGTAGGCAATGAAGGAGCTATGGTCCACAGGGGATTTAAATGAAGCTAGCCTGCACTTTCTACCCTGTGATGAGAGCAATTAACTGGCGTGACGGCATAATATTTGAAGCCATGAAATGTATTATTCCTAGTCTTAGCCTGTATTGATTATCATCAAAAGCCTTGAAGGTCATCTAAACATTTATTAAGTCCAAACTATGGCTGTTGGTCAATATTTCTAAGATTGACCTGTGTCACAGGCCACTATTTGGATAACTTCAGCTCAACCCAACAAGTATACAAAAATCAAATCAGGAGCCTCGACTACGATGGGTGGACTATGGCAGGACTATGGATCCTCTCCCAGCTTTTCCCATGGAACTGGTTTGCTAAACATTGCCCATTTCCAGCACATAAGATTGGGAATTCCAGCAGTTTCATTTTCATTTAGGTCCGCAAAAAACACTTGAAAGTACAAAACGGTACAGCAATGCAGAGAAGCAAGCACCAGTAAATGGGCTGTCAGCTATTAAAAGTCTACTGCTTCTTTTTAGAAGGTGAAGACCCAGCTGCCTGCACCACCCAACCAGGTGGGCTTGGCTGACCATATGCAAGGTAATCATTCATGTGGATCCTTTCTAAGGCACTGAAAGAGGTGGAGGAATCTTTTATACAGGACGAAAAAACTAAATGACAGCAATCCAAGCCCACAAAAGGATTTCTGTTCCTAAGACTAGAAAAAAATCATGCCTAAAGCCTGTCTTATTCTGCATCTGAAAAACTGTAGTCAATTTTGTTTTCTTGTGCAAAATTCTCCACTGCTACATCCAAATTTAACATCATAGCCTTAGGAGACAGTTCTCTGATCGTCCAGACAAATAATTTTTATTGCAGCTGTTTGCTGGTGTGTTTCTGTGGTTGGAAGGCACTCGGGGCTTGTGGTTGGAAGGCTCTCTGACCTGGAATATAAGAACTCAAATGCATCTTCAGTGATGAAACTCCCAGACATTCTGCTGTACTAACCACTCCACTTTAGGAGCTGTCTCCTGCCTAAACCTCATCACAAACCTCATCAAAAATGTGGAAGTTTTGTGGCCAGCTTCCCTGATGTACCTGCTTTTCATGTTTATCTGAAGCATTGTGTTAAACACAAGGACTCTGGCAAACCTTTCTAAAAAGCATTGAAGATTTGAATCCTGCCTCCATTTAACAGAGGAGGCATATCTGTGATAGCATCCACCCAGGAGATCAGATGCCTGTCAGAAGTACAGTTTTGAAGAGTTAGCAATTTCAAATGCTTGTCTCCTACAAGACTACCTCAACAAACAGACTGTTTTGGAGGTAGTATTCTCCCTCTCTTGTTGAAGAATGAAAGAAGATTTCTTGGAAAATGTGACTTTTTGCACAGAGAAAAGGCACAAGACTGAGAAAGGAGCTTGCTTCATCCTGATTATAAGAATACAGTAGATATGCTTTAGGCAGTGATTCAATAATACAGATAGTACTGACACTGCTTTTCTTCTCAGCATGGACATAAATAATTGTAACACATTATTTTCTTGGTAATTCCTTAATTTCTAAGTTTAACCTGACTTGGAGAGGGTTCATGCTATTGGAAGAGACAGCAGAAGACACTCTTACTCTCTTTTGGTGTCTCATTGTTGTCTTCATGACCTGCCTGATGATGAGTTTGTACGGTAGTACTCAAGCTTTTCCTTTGGAGTTGCTTGGAAGAATGTATGGATCCATGATCTGATGTGGCTTCTTCCTCTGTAGACCTTAATAGCTTTGTATGTCAATCTTGCCATCTGCATGGAGCACCCTAAAAGCCTGGGACCAACGTTTGGATGAGTTTTCCTCTTATGTGAGATGTAGCTGAAGTGGGTGCTATTGTTTGTATAGGTTTTCAAACAGGTAATATTTGTCCTTGTTTATGTTGTAATGTACTTTTTCCCCACCTTGAGTAATCATCCAGTTGTGGAGGTGTTAAAAGCAGGTGTAGTTGCCCCACTGAAGCTACTGAGTACAAGAGCATGCCACCACTGGTTTTTGGGTTTGTTTTCTTTTTTTTTGGTAAAATCACCCGCAGTGCTTGTCTAAGACACGTGGGTTGTGTATTTTGGTGATGAGATTCCTGTATACTGGAGACCCACAAACCTTTACTACTCCATTGAAAGTACATGTTCCACATAAAGCATTTATGCTTACTACAGGCTGAGGGAAAGGCCTGACACTTTTTCTTCTCTTAAGCTGAGCATACATGTCATTCATAATTATGGAAGCAGAAAACAACTGGTAAAGACATACCACAATGAACTCTGCTGCAGAACCACAATATATGGTTTTGGGGAAAAGATATGCAGCACTTATGCTGCTTCACTTTTAAGGTGAATCTTCCCTCTGAGTATTGGATTTATTTTTTCCTTGAGAACATGTCTGAAAATATCTCCAGCATGGTGTAATCTATCTCGTTAGGAAGGCAAAGAGAGCTCATCGGAAGTATATTTTATGATCTCCAAGTATAAAAACTCCCTCAGATAGGGACAAAATGACAGCTGGCAGACAAGCAGCAGACTCTGTCAAAGATGAAGAAAGCTACTCAACTGTTCTTTAAATTGAGTAGTAGGACTTTTAACAAGCAGGGCCTGCAATCCCCTTGACAGTACGTTTAGTGCACGTAGCTCTGCCATCACCTTTGTTTGAATGGTACACTTCTTCAATCAGTCCTGTTTTGAGTGAACACACAGTGCTCTTCTAATCACTCCCTTGCAGAATACCATGTGTAATTCCTGGATTTCACGGTTCCACATGATCCAGTTGGGTGTTGCTTTGTAGGAAGGCGACTGCTGTGCGTGTGAAGTGTTGGAGTGATTGGGGTGGCAGGGCAGAGCTGTGCCAGCTGCAGGAGATGGGCAAAGGTGTGAATGCAGCATCAGCTCAGGGACCCACTGCTCAGGAAGGGTGAAACCAATTGGTTGGAGCATGATATTTAAGGGATAGAGAGAAAAGACTTGGAGTGACTGAGGAGAAAAAAACACATTGAGACAGAAAGTGAGTCCCTGTGGGGGAGAAAAAAAACCCTTAGAAACATGTCCTCTCGTGGCAAAACTACAATGACATTAGACGTGATGGAATGAAGCAACAATGCAGGAATTTCTTTTAATGAATCTTAATTCATAAATATACTTAAATATTTCTGTTTTGTTCTGTTCTCCACTAATTACTTTTAAGGCAAATTCCTGACCTTTCAACTACTCAATCAAGACCTAAATACAATTATGATGAAATTCTCTTATTCCCTGGACAATTGTATAAAAGGGGAAAAAAAAAGGAGGGAAAAAAGGAGGGTAAAAAAGAAAAGCATACGCTTTTTGCAGTATAGCAAATCAAAGTCTTACAGTTGTTTAATATCTGTCTTTATTTTCTCTCTATCAGTCCTTTCTGCCACTCCTTTACTTACTGTAAGGAAAATGGCCAGCTGCCTAATTAGGGCACAGCAGACTGAAATGCAGTTGCTTTGTGCCAGAGATCTACCTGAAGTCCCAGCTCCTGCAGAGCATTCAAAGAGAAGTTGTTCCCTTGGAAGCTGCCAGCCTTCTCCCTACAGGTTTCTCATGAGGAGGTGAGGATGCTCCAGGCTCCTCTGCTTTGTCTTGCTTCACTGTTTTTAGTGTTATGATCCTTACACTCTCCTCATCATTTTTTCCCCCTCCCTTGTGGCTGTTTGCTTTCTAGGCCTGTGGCAGTTTCTCAGTGAGGAGACGGGCTGTTTATTTCACAAGGACCATCTCTAGTGTATGAATCTGGCCTGGGGAGTTTTGATACTGGCTAGAAATGAACCAGCATGGGAATCTTGATTGCACAAGGCCAGGCTGTGCTTTATCTTACTCTTCAGCTTTCTGATCTCTTTCTTTTTACTAGTTCTCATAGAAGTTTTTCTCTTTCTCTTTCTCTTTCTCTCTTTCTTTTTTTCTTTGTAAAGGAAGACCTTACCTAGGAATCCCATTAGGAAGATGCGGAGGGAGAACAACAGCATGAAAGGATCAAGTGTTTCAGCAAACAGATATCTTGCAGGGAACATTGCACATAAAACCTGCAGGAATATGGCTTAGGAGCCTCTTGGCCAGTGAGTCAAGCTGCAGGAAGGCAGAGCAGGTTAGGTCAGAGGTTCATATGCATTCCTTGTGTCAAGGACCATGGCATCTACATTCATCTTTCTCAACATTTCAGTGAAAACCATCTCTATTGCCTCAAGAAGCTAAATTGCATTTGCTGTGCTGCAAGCAAGGTGGTAGTTTTGAGGAAAGATTGCTATCATCTTTTACATGGAGACTCATTAATTTCTGTGATGTGCTAAATCTGCTCACTTACATGATGGTTAGTGCAAGCATTTTCTAATTGCTACCCATAATGCACTTCTAACCCCAGAGAAGCTAATTTAGCAGCCTTTATTTTCATCCCCTTCCATTTTTTTAAGTGGTATTATGTTGATATCATGTACATTTATAAAAGAAAATTATTTCTGCTCTATAAGGGTACTGTCTGAACATCCACAGCAGAGGCAAATGCTTCAAATGCTTACGAATGGCAGTAAAGTCAATATTACTAATTTAGTACAAAGTATTCTTCCTCTTTGATATTGAAAATATGTTGGCTTCTTTCAGATGCTATTCTTTCTTTGTGCTGTCCAACAAAGATACAGGTCTAGGCTAAATATATATCTCAGGACTTTTCAAAAGTGACTGTTTTTTCCCTTCTCAGTGTTTTAATTTTTGTGGTAACTGTCCAGAGATATCTGACAGAATAATTTTTTTTTTTTTTAGAGAGATGGATCATTTTTCCTTGCTAATGAAAAAGCAAAAATAAGATAGAAAACAATGTCCACATCTGGGACAGCTGGCTCTGCACATGGCTGTTAGCATGGGTACAAGAAGCCTGAGTCTTCCAGATTGCATTTGCTTTGAAGAGTCAAATCTCTGACTCTGATTTGAGTCAAAAATGAATGGAGCCTCCAGCCTAAACTAAGCTTGCATTAGTGAGCTGCTGTCTATTCTGATGAAGAGCTTCCTGCTGTATTTTCCCTTCTTGCAACATTCTGCCATGGGGTTGGATGAACAGCCAGAGCTGATGTAAGGGAAGAGTTTGCAAGAAGGCTGGGAAAACCAGGGATTGAATTTTCAGTATCTGTTCAATCAATTTACTGGTAACATGAAGCTTCATTTTATACCCATCTCACTGAGCTGCTAAACTTCAGCCAGACCACTCCATAGATATGTTATGTTCAAGATCTGAAGGGCCTCCCATTTTCATGTGTCCTGTTACACACAAGCTCATTGCTGTTAGGCTTGTGGGCAGAAAGTTACTCTTTCAAAAAGTGCAGTGTATTGCCTCAGTTATGGTCCAAAAAAAAGGAACAATGAACCAGAACCCAGAAGAAAAGTCAAGCACCAGGTATAAGAAAATAGTAAAGCTTGAAAATGGACTGCCAAAGGTACTGGCCTGCACTGCAGTCTTTGGTGAAGGATTTGTCAGAAAACACTGGATGTGAATTTACTGTATCATTTGGGCACTAAAGAACAATTAGCTTTGGAAGAGAAAAAAATAACACAGATGCTGGGTCTCCTCACCTGGTTTTTAGGGCTGCAGGAAATTGTCTGCACCTCTGGCTGTGCCCTGCCCTGCCATCAATCCAAATAAGAGGGATGTTCAGTGGAAAAGAACAGGGCATGACATAGGAAGTTGCTAGATGTAACAGATAAACATGTGAGGAGATGGCAGAAGTTAGAGGTAGCACCAGGAGGGAGGGAGGGAGGGAGGGATGGATGGATGGATGGATGGATGGATGGATGGATGGATGGATGGATGGATGGATGGATGGATGGATGGGTTTTGCAGGTGGCTAAGGATGATATCCATGAGGAACGACCAGCTTTCACAGATAACTGAGCTGAGGAGTGCTGGGACCCTGCCCATAGTCCTGCAAGTGCCTAGGTAACCACATCAGTAACACTTTATTTGGGTGTGGATGCAACAAAACTGGCAGCCATGGGAAAATAAAAAGGCTGCTGTTTATTTGGGAAGAGGCTGCAGTAGGCAAGGGGAGTTGTGAGCATGGCAGAAAGGAGGGAAAAGGGATAATAAGGTGCACAGACCCTGTGAGCTGTCTGGGGGACACTTGATGGCCAGTCCTGCTCCAGTAAGATAAACCTGTTCTTCTGACTGTATCACAGGGGCCAAAGTTGTGGCTGTGAATTCCATGCTGGAGGATGGTGTGCTCTTTGATCCCACAAGGGGATGGCTGGGTGACCCAGAGTGGCATCCCAATGTCCCTGTGCCCATGCCTGTTCCAGTCTCAAGAGCACTGGCAGCTGTCACTTCAGACAGCTAACACTGTCAGGGACAGTCCCTGGGGACCTTACCTGGGACAGTAACCGATGAACCTGCTGGCCCCAAATTGCAAACTGACATTTTCTCCCAAGATTATTTATAAATAAAAAGATAGTAATCTTCTTTCAAGTGAAAACATTGAGATTGTTCTGTAAAACTAATAACAGTGTAGCAGAAAAGAAAAAATAACCCATAAAAAGGTTGTTGGGAAAAGTGCATTTATTATTTTAGTGGGGTGCAGGGGGTTACTTAGGGACAGGAGTGCAGCGGGTTAATTTCTCAGTCTTCTTACACTGATCAAGAGGGAATGCTTGAAGGACTAATCATAAATAATCATAATCATATCCTGCCTAGATGGATATGGATTTAAACATAGATGCAGTTGCCTTGAAAATTATTCCATAAAGATACTGAAGGCAAAGAGGGGATATGTGAAATTAACAGCAGAATGGGCTAATTAAGATCTTCAGATAGGTGCTTAAAACTGGGTTATTATGTAGAATGTTGCTTACTTGAATGTGCCTTTTAAAAATACTGTTTTCTTCAGTATTTTGTTGTTGTTTTCTTTAACTTAACAGCCCCCCCCACCCTGTTTTGACCTCTCAGGGACACAGAGGTGTACAGGGCAGTTCTGAGCTGGTGAACTGTAGCTGGAGAATGCTCAGCCCACACTGCAGTTTCTTGGTCCTGCTGCCTCTGTTGTATTTTACTGAGAAGCCTCTGGGAACACATTGGCACTGAATAACATTGAGAAGAAAAAAATACTTTGAAAGCCACTTGTTGTCTTAAGGGTCACTGGGAGAGTCTCAGCCCATGCATTCGGAGCATTGCCTCCTGTGTGAGCCTGAGTTTAAAGCTTGATTGGTTAAATACTCCTTACAATTTTTCCTGAAAATATGCTGTCTCTCTTGTAGTTTCCCATTTCACCCAAGAGTCTCTTGGCTAGCTCAGGAATTTTTTTAACAGAAGCCACAGGAAAGCTGGAAGAAAGTGGACAAGAAAGAGCTGCAAAAAAAGCATTGGCTGTAGCAAAGGAAAGGAAATGCTGTGTCTCCACATCAGCATTTCTGCATGGAAGGATAAAAGGTAGAGAGCTAATCAGAATTCATCAGTGACCCCTTTTGCAGAAATAATTTAAATTGTTCTAATTTTTTTTTTCAGAAAAGAGCAATTTTCTTAAGCTCTAAAAGGGTTGTGCACTCATGCCAAAATTATTGAATCTTCCCAGACTTTCTAGCGGCAGCAGTTTCATTTCCTAGGTAATTGCAGGTACCATGTTGGCACAATTATTTCAAAACTACTTGTCTGGGACAGTACTCTGGAAAGCAAATGTTCACATCTTTCCATATGTGAGGGTTCAAGTCTGAGCTCCAAAGGGCAGCCAGCAGCGTTAGAGGGAATGTATCTCCCAGCCGCTTTACTACCACTGCTTTTAACATGGAAACATTTTGCAGTGATCCCAAAACACAAGTAAACATGAGCACATAAATTCACATGCTGCTTTCAGAGCAGATGTTTTTTTTCTTTTTTCTTTTTTCTTTTTTTTTTTTTTTCTGTCAGCTGTGCCCCTCACAAAAATTGATGGTTCAGGTTGAATGCATGTTGTAATGCTATTTTTATGTGTGGTTATTGGGATTGGTTCTTGTTTGCATGTCAGTAGCTGCCTGCCAGCTGGTGGCTACATTCTGCTGGACAATTAGCAATTTTCCCCATCTGGTGAATAGATTTACTCCACGTGCACCTTGCATTTGATAACATCTGAGGTTCAAACAGAGATGTTTTGGTGAGAGTTTGCTCTTCCCTATCTACAGTAGGGCTTTCTGCTCTATGCTGCTCATATTTTCAGAGAACTGTGGCTTTTAAGAGTGATGGAAGTATGGTTTAAGTGGTTTGTGTGCTCCAGTTAGACCCTGGTGTTTTCAATTCTCCTAGAAATAAAGCAGAAGTACAGAAATTATGTTCCTAATTTGATGAATAATAAATATGAAGGATTTTTTCCTTTTCACACAAACTTTCTTCATAATGGGCTTTATTTTTGGTGATCTGCTTTGTTTCCACCTCCTGCACAGCTCCAAGTTAACAGATAATGTGTAAAACCTATCACTGCAGGATTGAATTGTTTCAGAGTCCACTTCGCTAACATCTCATCCTACCAGATTCTAACTGATCATAAGAGTCATGCTGTGCACCCATTTAAATTGAAAAGCTTACAGGGTCGGTTGGGCCATTTCAAAGTTTGCAGAGACTTAGCTTTAATCTTCTTAAAATATTAGGCCACGTGACCTTGCATACCATATTGTCAGTGGGATAAAGATCCCTTTGATTTTTATTTACACTTCTTCACATGGGAGGAGGCAGGTTAATTCATTTCATCTCAGTGCCACCTTTGGTTCCCTCCCTAGGTCACTCATGTGGATGCAGGAATGCCTTTGGCAAGAAGAGTTTGCATTTTTCTGCTGCTCAGTGCTCCAGTTTGCTCTTCGGAGGCACGCTTACGAGATGTCAGCTTTGCAGGCAGATAAATTGTTTTCTTTCTGCATAAAAGATGTCCTTCCATCTATCTTTACGAAATGGAGTTTTTCACAATAAATGTTTCATGCAGACAATTTCTACAATTCATGTACTTGCTTTTACTTTATAACTTTTCAATTAAACAATGGTTTCTGAAAGCTGGCAGTTGTTCCAACCTGCTGTTGTTATGAATTTTGCCTTCAAGTTTTGGGATTTTTTTAATGTTTACTGTGTAGCAAAAAGAAGGCATAAGGACTAAAGAAAAAAAAAACCCACTGTAAAAAAAACACTGTAACCATGGAGGATAATGGATTTGAAAAAAACCCTGAGTACATGGAAATCCCACAGCCCCTTTCTTCATCACTCTGCATAGCTATTTACACACATGCAAAAGCAGTAAAAAATATTGATTTACTAGTGTCCTTGGCTAGAAAACTAGGTTCCATGGAAGGAAAAGTATAGGTCTTTCTGTCTAGAAGAGGGAAGGGCAAGGAAGAGTTTTCGGACGTAAAGTGAGAGAGCTCTGGTGCTATCCAAGCATTTAGTTATTTCAACAATGACAAAAAAATTGCAAGAGGAGGAGTACTTTCTGCAAAAACATCCCTTCAGCCTAAAGCTCATTTTTTCCATCTAGAACTGCACTTATAATTTGGCTAAGATTGTTTCCCTGTGGTCTTCCAGAGTCCAGGGAAGGGTGGTAAAGCAGTGATGATTTCAGGCCTAGTGTTAAAATTAAACAGTTCCTTCATAAAGTTAATGAGTTCAAATTCAAAATATTAACCTGTCTTGCCATCTGCTAGTAGCCAAGCTATTCTAACACGATGACAATATTACAGACTTTGTGCATTTTCTCTTCCTACATATCCCTCCTTATGGAAGAAGTAACTCCTGTTACTTCAGTGACTCAGTACTTGCCAATGCTTCATGTAGCAACAGCACAGTTTGTAAATTATTTGAGCACATACAAGCCCATTAAACAAAGAAAATTTACCAGGTGATCTAATTTACCAGACAACACTGGTCCAAACTTTTTCTCTCTAGCTACATTTCCAAATGACAATGACCATTTCAACAAAAAGCTTTATATTCACAGCCTTTCCCAGAGGTGACAATCCATAAGGATTTCTATGGGATTTAACACCCTGTCAAATGTGCAAAACTCTATTCTAAAGAAGGACATCTTCCAATTTAAATGTCACCTTAATCTAAAAAATTTCCAGCTTTCATTACTGCAAGTAATATCTACATGCTCAGACCAGCAAAGGTAAAACAACCCTGTTTTTTAATTCTGTTGTTTATTTTACACATTCAAACACTTCTTCTTCTTTCAGGTGAGTTTACCATACATAAATCTTTAGAGGAAATGCTTTCATTTTGGGGGTCAGGGGCAGGAGAATGAAGCTAGGCAGATAGTTATAGCAATTTGGAGTCTCAGCTCAATTTCTGACTGAAAAGAAAGAGGTCACATTTAAACCACTGGGAAAAGTCTAAAGGCTTTGGTTCACTTTTCCTTTCATATAGCTGCAGCTAAACTGATTACCTTCTCCCCACCACATCCACCCCCAAAAGCAGGAGTGAGGGTTGTAACAAGGGCAGCTAAATCCAAGATAGATGATGAGTCAGAGGCTTCAGCTGTGATTTGTGCAGCCTGGCATATTAATGTAAACTGATAGCAGCTTATAATGAGCATCTGCTATTGCCTCCTGTTAAAGATGAGGTATTGGACTTGCTGGACCTTTGATGTGACCCAAGTACAGCTGCTCTGGTGTTTGTAAGGGCTCAAACCATTAGTGGAGCTGCTAAGGAGAAAAAAAACTCCAAAAATGCAAGGGTTGACTGTCTCAAGTTCCTCATACGTCTCTGTAAATTGACAGAGTTTGGGAGTCCAGTTCCAGAAAAGTTAGGGATTAGTTTCTGGGGGAGGAAGAGAGGGCATATTCACAGAAAGAATTGAAGCTGCAGATGAACTGCAGTCCTGGAATGGGGTTACATTTTTTAACCTAAATTGAGGTTTGGTTTCTATTTGGACTCTGAAGGCTTAAAAAGTACCAGATGCAGAGAGATGAGCTCCCAACAATACTGTGAGAATGAGTCAAAAGGAAGGCCAGCCTGCCCTAGGTATGTGTGAGAATGACCACTCACACAGCTCCTTCCCGCATAATCAGTTTTAATTTGTTATCTTGCATGTCTTATAGTCCAAGAAAGGTGATATCTGTGAGAAAGGGGGAAAAAAGTGTCTAAAGAAAGCAGAGGTTGAAAATTTGCAAAGAGATTTGGGATTGGATGTGAAAATTGAGTCTCCTTTTAATTAATTTAGAATAGCTGAATGGTGAGGCGATATTTCTCTAAATGTGTAGTTATAAGCTGAAAAGATACAGAGCACACATCAGGGCATTAGATCTGTAGATCACTACTCTGAAATGGTATAAAACCTGAGCTGAAAATTAAATGTCATCCCATGTTTAGTATTTGATACAGTGAAATATGGCTTTTGAGACCTGGGTAAAGAACTGAGGACTAAGTGAATACTTTGAGATCCTTCTGCTGCAATGTGAATGAGGAAGGCAAAAGAAAGGCTCATGCTGGAGTGGGTGGGGGTGCCAGAGCCTGTTCCTTGCGATGAATTGACTGGATTAGACAGTTTCCACATAAACAGATGTGGGGAATGTTATTACTCTCTGAAAGCACTAGTGTCAGGCAGCAGCAATGTGAGAGAACTGCCAGGTTATAAGCAGAAATTTTTCTCAGGATTCAAGCTGTTTCTTTCCCAGTTTTCTATCCTTTCCCCCTTCTGAGAGATATGATGAAATTATTAGTTGCTATGATAGGTGATAAGTGGAGAGAGATGGAAATGACACATCTAGAAATTCAGAATAGGCTTTATTTTTCTTTCCTTCCAAAACTGCTTCTTGCTCTTCAACCCTTCCTCCCTTTTCCTCTGTACAGAGGTTGCTTTCTCTCCCCCTTCTCCTCTCCTCTTAAGCCCTTATCAGCCACACTTGGTCCTCCTCTCCCTTTGCCTGGAGGCAGGCAGGGCCCTGTTGTCCCACCTGCACTGAGCTGCATTCCCAGCTGCCGGCTGCATGGCAATCCACGGGCCCAGAAATGCACCCCAGGTCCTGCCATGCGCTGCTGCAGCTGTCCTGGGAGCAGCTGGGACCTGGAGGGAACAGTCTGGTTTATGGGTGACAAAAGGACTGTGAGCAAAAGGGGAGGTAATTTCCTCATTGGGGATTCTGGTTATTTTGGGAAGCTCAATAGCTGCATGTTTTGTTATTTTTTGATTTATTATGTGATGTGATGCAGGGGGAAGTGTCACTTCAGCAGTACATGAAGTGTTTTTTTTCATTTGGAAAAGAAAACAAATTCAAAATTGATAAATATAAAAATATGCCCCAACATTTGTGCTAGAAATACAGGAAGTTTAAAGGAAAAACAACACTAAATGACAAATTCATCAGGTCCTGGAAAAAATGACCTATGCAGCACCATTTCCATGCAGAGGGAGTTGTCAGATGCCCCTTTGATGTTCACAACCAAGCAAAGAGACCTGGGAACAAGGAAGTGGAAATGAGTGGAAATCTTTAGACTGGATTGCAAGGACTGAGAGGACAAAGCTCCTTAGAGATGGGGGAGAAACAGTAGAAGCAAAAGTGCTGTCAGATCCTACACATTGTTGGGGTAGGAGCCCATCAAGTTGTGCCGTAAATGTTGCCAAAGATTATTAGTGAATCCTTGCTCTAGCATATACATCACCCAACAGGCTCTCAGGAAAAGGAGCAGATCTTAGAAAAGTACTTTTTGCCTTTTGATTGAGAGTGGAAAGGGCTATGGGTATAACAAGCACAAGCTGTTTTAATCCAGTGCTGCTTAAGAGATGATTACTTTAAGTATAGCAATGCCTCCTGGCTGTACAGGAGTCCCTGAAATCTCTTGAATTGGCTTGAAAATGAAAGGTGACTGTTGTTCAGTGCAAGGCATTCTCCCTAAAGTCTGTCTCTGACTGTTGCAAGGAAGCAATGTGATGGCTGAAGCAAAATGTTCCAATAAACTCATCTGCCCCGGGTGTGAATCCCTGTGGCCAGCAAAAACAGGGCCCAGACCGCTGTGCCGGAAGGTGAAAGCAGGTTAGATTATAAATGCAACAATAATTACAGTGTTATTGAAAACAATTTTACTGAACATGAAAAATTCAGAGGACACAAAGCAGTCAGTAAGGCTGTGAGAGACTGCTCTGAGATGTGAGAGTAAAACAAAAAAGACTGTTGCCAGAAGAATATTGGGTCTAGAAAAACTAATGCGACAAAGCAGCTGGTCAGCAGTTTCAGGGAGAAGATGCAGGCAGACAAAACAAAAAAGAATAAAAGATAATCAAAGATCTGAAAGGGAAGAAGGGTTTTCCATGTCCTTGGGGTGAATGAAGTAATCATTGTGAAACAGGCATACTAATGAAAGGCCTGGGAAATGTGTGAAAAAAATTCCACTATGAGTAGCTAAACAGATGCTTTTTATTTATGGCCTGCTAGAAAAAACAGCCAGCATGGAGAAGACTCAGGCTCAGGCTTGGTTGGACAGGATAGCATTAAAAGGGATGAGCCCTGGAGGGCAAAGAAGGAGTGTGCATGGCTGTCAGGACACATGGGAAGGGCATCCTTGCCTGGGAGGGGATCCACAGTTCTGTGTCTCAGGGGCAAGGAAACATCTATGACTCCTCCTCCTGAGGAAGTGTATGGCTTTTGCTGCTGATTTAGCTACAAAATGGACAAGTCATTACTGAGACCTGTTTGCTGTGAGCTGAGGTGCTGGTGATAGTGGTTCTGGCTCCAGAGCACCAATAACCTGTGCTGCTGAGGGCAGGGAGCTGCTGGAGGGAATTTACGTCTTGCTGTGATGTGGCTGCATGGCTCTTCTGCACAAGCTCCTTCTCCATTGTAGGAATAATGGACCTATTGTTCTTAATGGCTGTGTTGTAGGCTTCAAGTCACTGAGAAGTGTCTGGTCCAATCTAAAGATCCTGTATTTTGTGTGCAGACACTCCTCCATTTGGAAAAAATGCAGGACTAAATATAGCAGCAGACAGGCTTGGACTGTGCTCCTTAATTCCCCGACTGGAGATCTTGGAGATTTTACAACCCCACGCCAAAATGCTGAGCTATGGTCGTACATAAGATCAAGAGTGGTTGAATTTGACAGTGCTGAAGTAAAAACCTGAAAATCAGGAGCCTGTTTGTGTGATTCCTGAGAAACAGCTGATGGCTAAGCCAGGCGTGCATGGCAGTGGTGGCTGCATGTGCTGTGTGGCAGCCCCACATCAGAGGGGTAAAGTGGAGGTGCCTGACTCTCTTCTCACACCCCCCTTTCTGGGGGCAGACACCCACACCTGCCTGCACACCCCAAGAGAGGTGTGTGCACAAGCTGGGGGTCGTGAATGGATGAGTGGAGGAAATGGGGTGCAAGGGTATATTTTGGTGAGTTGCTCTGCTTTGTAAGTGCAGCCTCACTTCATCAGCTTCCCATCTTTAAAATGGAGGGAATATAAACTCCTCTCTAATTTAAAGATAAATTAACTTTTGCTTCTGAAGCATTCAAGTGGCATATTGAGAAGCACCACAGGAGAGTCCATGAAAAGACAAATTATTTTATGCAGAGGGAAGGGATTTGGTTACTGTACAGTTAAGCAGAGGCTGGAACTAGATGGTAGGTGAAGGAATGAAACAATACACTGCACAGCTGTGCATTGGCACCATCTATTGCACTGAGTGAGGCACAGGGTTTCATCAGAAAAAATAGTATGTGGCCTTATAATGAAAGGCTTTGTTGTAAGAGGAAGGGGACTAGAAAATCTTAAACCTGCCATTTCCTAACCTTTAAACAGTTGACTTTGTACCCACAATGTTCTTTCACTGTTGTTGGTTTTGCATGTAGCACAATACAAAGCAGTAAGGGCTTTTATTATTAAACAGAAGTGACAACAGGATCTGTGGCACTGGGCTGCACAGGAATGTAGTGGAGTCAGCAGTTTAGTGCATGATTGTTTAATCCAGGATTTGGGCAGTCTGCAGGCAGTAGTCCAGCACTGCACAATCTATGTTCATCAGCTTGCAGATTAGACAGGAGCAGCTCAGGACTGCATCCCTATATTTCCCCTCCTCTCCCAAATAATTGTTTTTCTCTCACTGTACCAGCTGTACCACTGCAAATCAGGTTCATACATGAAGGTAAACATTTTGCTTGTACCACAACACACTGTTCAAGAGGCAAGCAGAGTATACACTGACTTCAGCTTCCACCATGTGCTTTGTGCTTTCTTGCAGCACCCTTTTTGTGTTAGACAAGGGTGAAATGTTAACATGAGGATAGTAAAGAAACAAGTTGACTTTTGGTGCTTAGAAGCAATAATAGATGCTCGCCTCACTATGAACTTTGTGTAACTCAAGTTTAACCTTTACATGCTTGTGTAGAATAAGAGATAGATTAGGTTTGCAGGAGAACTGAAGGTTAAAAAAAAGAGAAAGACTTTAAATCCCAAAGGCATGGAGAAGAAGCCAGAGGTCTGATTGCATTGTGTCAGATGGCAGTTGTTCTCCTCTTTGAAGCAGCCCTGATACACACAGGATATTGTAATGCTGCGGTGTTACAGCCTCTTCTATTCTGTGAACCCACAGAAAATGTTTTAGAGAAGCAGGAGATCCTTGGCAAATTTTAGCCTGCAGCAATATCCCCAGTTTCTCAGTCTATTATTTTATGTTTTCTCTCAGGCAGTGTAAGACTAGTGCCACAGCCAGATGAAGCTGTGCCATGCTCAGCCTACTGGTCCTGCCTCTGCATTACCTTCTTTCTTGCATCCCATCAAAAGATAAAATTACATGGAAGTTGAAATTAAAAGCCCAAGTGGGAAGACAGATCTGCTGCCCTAGTAATTTCCTGGGGGCAAGACAAGTTTATGATGACTTAAGCCCCAGAGCTTCATTTGCTTTGTGGACTGTCATTAAGTGATATAAACCACCAGGTCTCTACAGATCATGGGGTGAAAATTGCCCCAACGGATGGGTCAGAAACACTAATGAAGAGAATTTATAAATAATTTATACATTAATGAAGTATCCCCAGGTTGATAGGTAAATGCAAGTAAGAGGAACTGCAGGATTAGGGGTGCATAGGCAAAACAGTGCAATTGCCCTTCTGTATCTCCCAATACACCTCTCCTCCAGGACTGGGGGCAAAAACCAGCACAAAACCCTACAGTCTTCTCAATGTTATCAGAAGCCTGGTTTTAGAGTCCAAGTCAGACCTTTCCTCAAGGTGCACATTTGTTTGCATTTGGAGACATGAGGAGACCCTAATATGTTGAGGTGTGAGGACCTGATGTATGTTGAAGTCTCTCTGCCCACCAAAAACAGTGTAAGAGTAGGCCCTGAAAAGAGCAAGAATGTAATGTTATGCAGCATAAAACATTCCAAAACAGACCTGCTCTTATTCTGCCCTCTCTTCTGACCCCAACTGTATATTCCCTCCCTTCCTTTTTTTTGTTGATGCTTGTAAGGTCATGGCATGAGATCTGAAAACTGAATACTTCTGAAGCTTTTTTCCTTAGTTTTATACAGTTAGTTTCATCTCCCCAAACAAGCTCTTCATGCAGCAGTGTGGGTATCTATCCTGGTGCAAGGGAGAGGGCAAGATCATTGCTGGGGGCAGAGTTGCTGGATGTGAGGCTGGGCTGGGGCACAGCCGACTTAGATCAACCTCATTTACTAAGGAATTGCATCTTCGTTAACTATTCTGAGTGTTTAATGTTGTTTCAGGCCGGGCAGAAGTGAGCTATATATAGCCCTTGATTACAGACTATGCCTAAATAATTGTCTAGTCCAATGACATGCCTAGAAAACTCTATCACTCCCATGGATCCAGAATGAAAAAACCCCGTAGATCTTGCTTCCAACTTCCGAAGCAGTCCTTGCAGTGTTTGTTGTTTCTTGCAAATATTAATGCTTATAAAAAATTTGAGCCTTTTCTACTCCTCATGTGGGATCCTAAGAGGCTGCAGTATAAGTGTATGGTGTGCTTGTACTACAGGGATTGTGCAAATTAATTTCAGGGGGTGAGAGAGTACAAGAAAAAGGAGGCAATGAAGAACTAGTGGAGGAAAGAACACAAAAAATTAATCCAAGCCATCTTTATAGATCAACCTGTATATTTACAGCTACTGTTGAGAGATGAGTTATTGAATGATATCTGTTTTCACCCTGGCCATAGATTTCAAAAATGCATGCAAGTACAAATATCTTCACCCAAGCGGCAAACATTTGGACAGTTTTCAAATCTAAATGTTGTTTATGAATTGATTTTTGCTTCCTTAAGTTCAGCTCAGCTATCCTTGCAGCATACCAAGTGCCATAACCAGCCTGATGAATCACACTGAGGTTATGTTTTACATCTGGAATCCTGCAGCACTCATCCTGGAGAGATGCTTTCAGACATCAGCACTTGGAGTGGGAAGACAAAAAGCAGTCACGGGAACATGTACCCGTTTTTTCTGTAAATATAAAGTAAAGGCTGTGTCCTTTAAGGGCAGTGCTTTGTTACTGTGCAGATAACTCTAGGACTGCTTCTGTGTTTTCAGTGTTTGTTAGTTTCATAAGCTCTGAGGGTAACGGGGACTCGACATTTTCTTCTAGACCAAATCCGATGGTCAACTCTCAGTTTTAACTTCTGCAAACTGAATGTGAAAACTGCAGGGATTTGTCTGCATACAGGCTTCCACAATTCTGTTGGCTGTAAAATTGTTTATTATAAGGACTTTAGTCTCTGAAGAACCTGTGCTGGCTGCTGTCAGGAACAGAACATGCATTAGATTGGTGGAGTAATCTGATAATGCAAATTCTTCATATTTCATCAAGGGAGCATTTACTCTGCAGTCCCAAATGCTTCCTGGCAAAACAGACTGGCAGCACTGATCTCTGGCAAGATGGCAATGCTCTTATTTCTTCCAGAAGGCAAGAACTAAACTACCTCCCCTCCCCTCTGGGAAAGACTATAAATAGAGGTCTGCTGGGATCCTGATCTCACATTCACAGAGGCAGCTGCCATCTGGGATTGCAGTTGACCCCCTGTCCCTTCTTCATCTTCTCTATTTCCTCTTCAATGGTATTTGTGTGATTTTGAGGTGAGCTGATCCAGGGAATTAAAACAACTGAAAAGCAATGGTAGAAAAAGAAGAGACTGGTGCTTGCACATATTGCACATTGTTTCCTCCATATTTCTGGCTACGCCGAGAGAAGCTGACTACCTTCCACAAGACATTCTGAAGTGCTGGGCAACAAAATAAACAGCATGTGAGGTGACCTAGGGATTTAAGCTTAATCCACGTCTGTGGAGTAAACTGCTGAAGAAAGGCACATATTCTAACTGGAAAATATCAATCATATACTATTTACTAACTGCAGGCACAGTTACTATTTCTGTACCGGCAAACCACAAAGAGAATGAAACCTTGTGGGTTAAATTAATGGAAACCAAGACAGACAGCAAAACAACTAGCTCAGAACTACCAAGCTGTACTTAACTCAAGAGTCACCCTGAACTCATGAGCCTTTGCCATATCCCTGCTTTCCTGAGAAAGTGCTGTGTTCCTGTGCAGGAGGGAGTGTGTCCTCAGGGAGGGACACAACCTAAATGAGAGCAGGAGTGCCAGTTTGGGAAATAAGCAGTGCAACAGATGCAGCCAGCTATGAACATATATTTGTTGCATAATTTTTCCCCTAAATGTTTAACCTGTTAAGAGCTAGTGCCTAATGAAACTGCAGGAGGATATTTTTTAACTGACCGCTACTGCATGTGTTGGAAGAAACCTTTACTAAAGATGCCCCTGGTGCCATGTATTTTGCTGGAGGGACCAAGTGACATCTGCTTTATCAAGATGCAGGAAATGCCATTTCCTGTCTGGTCAGGGGCATCAAGCCAAATACTGGTCTCAGTTGTCAGCCAGTCAATTATTTGATTATGGATGTACAGCCAGCTTGTGTTTGTAGATCATCTTCCAGCTAGACTGAAAAGATTACATATATACATTTGACAGCCAATGTGCTCTTATTTTCAGCTTAAAACCATTACTTACTAACACAGAAGGCTGGCCTCATGAAAGTGAATTGTTCTCCTTCCCTGCTGTTAAAAAATTTTGATGTGCACTGATGAGTTTGCTCAGATCCTTATTCTGTGGTTTTTGCAGAGACAAGAATCAGTTTCTTCTCAGTAAGATGAAAGAAGTAATATTTTTCCCCTATATCCCAAAATAAATTAAGGTTTTCTGGCAGTGGTGCTCATTTCACCCCTTGGTTTTGAGAAACGCTATTCATCCTGAGAAAACAACTCTCTGTCTGTTGGCTTGAGGATCCAGCTGCTTGTCATGTTAAACCATGTGGAGGCTGCATCTGAGTCCATCTGTATTGCCAGGATCAGTGCCCCAGGGACTCAGCACAAAAAACACTTTGATCCCTCCCAGTGACAGGGTTTTTGCTAACAAGCCTCCAGACATTTCAGTTGGTATGTCATAACCCTTGCTAAACTAGAACAGAAGGATGAAACAAAAGTATCTCCAAAGACCTTTAATAACAATCAGTCGAAGGGGAATGAGTAAAACATCCCAGGTGAGGCACTTCTGTAAAAAGCATTAGCATTTGCCATATGATTGTAACGAGGACGGAGAGGCTTTTTTCCCCACCTTTTTCCTTTTTTCTTGTCCTTTTCTTCAGAGATGAAAGAAAGGATGGGAGCTATGGACTGTGAATTGCAGAGAACAAAGCACTTAACATCCTTTAAATAGCTTGATAGGGTCAAAGTAAGGCAAAAAGTCTAAAACTCGTAGAAGAGAGAATGAACCTGAAAAGTCCTAATATGTTTTATACTGAGCGGCCCCCCTGCAAATTGTACCTCTTGGTGATGGCCTGATTAGTCCAAATTTTTCACACACTTAACAGCAACTACAGTACAAACCTCCTGTACACCCTGAGAGGATTTATGCTTTTAATTCCCACCATTATAGAGCTGCAAATATACCCCATTGCTTTTACCTTTTAAAATCCAGACTGCATGTGCAGTGGGCATGTGATTTGTGCAGCCAGAGTTTTCGATGAGTGCTTCAAAATAGCAATCACCTGATGCCTCTGCACTAGGGCAGTAAGTAAGAAGTTACCTAATGCCTTGTGTTGATGAAGCACTCTGGTCAGTGGTAGAGTCTGGTCTACTTGCAAGTAGAGTTGAATTTTTTCTAGACAGCTGAGACCTAGAGTTTTTACAATTTAAGTGCATTACTTGAGCAGAAATCAGATTGTCAACAAGGCAGTATGTGATTAGTGTCAGCAGGGCAACTTTCAATAGATCATGTAAATGAAGCAAGGAGGGCAGCAAGGCCAAAATCCTTGTCTTAATTAACAGAAAGCATACTTTGTAGATGATTTTGTTGCTTAAAGAAAAGGAACAGTGAAGGAGAGAGAGCATGAAAATGCAAGGTTTTATCTAACGTGTCCAGCCATGTTCCTCCCTCTTCTGCAAAATAATTTTGCAGAAAACAGGCAATTTGATCTGAAACCCCAACTCTGCATCCAAAGGCATAGGAAGTTTTGTCACTTAGGGAATGGAATGTTGTGCAGACAAGTAACAATCCAGCATGACCTAGTGGAGCAGAAACATTTAAGTAGCTCATCAGCTAGGCTATGATTCTTTAAACATATGGTATTAGAAGCATCCATTTCTGAAAAAAGACCTACCTACAAGTCTAGGAAATCAAGGTGCAGGTATCTTTTCAACAGTGCGATAGGGTTGATCCATTCATCTTGTCAAGCACCATTCAATAGTTACTATGACTACTTATTATTAATAATGTTGTTCTACTTTGTGAGCATTAAAATATATGTAAATCAAGCTTTAGATAATTTGTCTCTAAAAAGCTGATGTTTCTGGAAATGTACCTTTCATCTTCATCCAAGATTTTTATTTGAAAAATTATTTTGTTCTTTTTAAACTGCAAACAAGAAATCAACCCACCTACCTCTTTCCTCCTCATCCTCACCAAAAGATTTTCTCCTCCTTAACAGCACCAAAATATTTCTATCTCTCTTTTTGTTGAAATATGCAACTGCAGAAGAGAGAAAACTTCTTGAAGCACTTACTCATCCTTGCCATGAAGGGCAAAAGGAGTCCATATTTCTCCTGACACTCACAGTTTTTGGCTCCTCTGTGGTCTCATTAACATTCCTTTTTTCATCCAGAGCATCTCTGTGTTTTCAAGCTGGGTAATGTTTGCATTACAGTTAAAACAACCCAGAAAAGTTGGATTGCTTGTATCATGTATTTCTTAGTGAATGGCACCCTAAGAAACATTTTCCTGCCAGAACTCCCAGCTGTCCTCTTGACAGAAACTCTTGCGGCAATGAGTGCAAATAGCTCAGTAAGTGGTTCTAGGGTAAACGTGAAAACTCTCCCCCATGCCAAAGGGAGATTTCTCAGGAGCATTTCACAATGTCACTCTCCACAAACATCAAGCCATGCCTGATGGCAACCAGGCTGACATTGCCTCAGTATTCCTCTTCTCCTGAGAGTACTTTGACAGACTGTTTAGTTGTGGGGGGTTTTTTTCTCTTTTATTTAATGGCAGCTTTGCAAGGTTCATTTATGTTAGCTAAATAGCAATGTGCCCACTAGTGTGTTAGCCAGTCTTTCCTGCATTGGCAAAGCAGGGATGCAACTGGCTCTACTACTGTGCTTATGGCACACCCTGATCAGAGTTTGCTTCCTTGTGGTTTTATTTTGTACTATTACTTGGGAATATGGGTAGGAATCAATCATGTCAAGATTCCTGAAGATATTGTATCATCTTTGCCTGTCCTTTTGAGCTGTAAAGCAAAACAGCATCATTATATACTGCCTTCCTACATAAGTCAGGTGATTCAACTTCAGAAAACATCTGAAATATATTGATCACATTGCTGAGCTGTCCAATATTGTTTTACAACTAAAGAAAAAAAAATTGCACCTGAGAAGTCAGATTCATGTCTCAAATGACCTTCAAAAAGATCCTGGTGACATGAAGTCATAAAGAAGAGATGGATAGTTAATTTTTCCTTGCAGGTGCACCTCGTCCTTTGGCATGAGTTGAACGATACCCACTCACTCAAAGACTCCTGAGCTCATTTTCAAAGGTTATGGATGGATTTTTTAGTTCCCTCCTGCTTGTTCTATCCTAGTGTCACAACCATCAAACAGCTCTGGCACAAGTAGAAAGCAAGAGCCAAGGGGATTCTCTCCCCTGTGTCTCTAATTCATGTAGATTAATGGATGCCCTTTACCTTTTGATTTGTACCTTGAAGAGACACCTTGAAGTTTGCTCAGTATTAGCTGAGGAACATTTGCCTATTGTCCTGTTCTTCAAGTTGTATGATATGAATTAGGTTTCCTTCTTTCAGTGAATGAAGCAGAACTTGGTAGCTTACTGCCGGTCTGTGAAGTCTTTCAGCAATAAGTCACTGCTTCCTTCCTTAGATTCTGAATAGTGCTGCTGTTTCTGATCATGGTTTTGCAGGAATCAAACTTTTTTTTTTAAATTGACTGTTCTGGAGACTGAGCATCCTTTGGTAACAGTTGTGTTTATAGACCGTAGCTGAGTCAGCTGAAACACCAGACAATAATAACTGCAGAGAATTTGTATTTAACTAAGAAGTCCAATTTTATGTGAGCCAGAAAAGACTTTTTCTTCTTTCCCCTGAAGTACTGTGCATGTTCTCATTCTAAGTCTATCCCTGAGAGAATCTAAATTTACTCTTTCCTGGCTTTTGAGAAATACACAGCAAGACATGAGCTGTTGGTGGATAGGAAAGCTCTGAAATGAGGGAAGAGACAGAAGCTTACAAAAGAAAGTTCCGTGTCTGTATTTACTTGTTTTCAATAGCAGTCTGCAGTGTCCTGGGGGTGCTCTGGCAGAGCTGAGCACAGGAAGGGCCCTGTGCTGGGGCTAGGCTGGCTCTGAGTCAGATGTGTGATGAATTGCATGAGAGCCACACAATTCATCACACATTTGTTACTCTGACTGCGCCATCATCACACGACTGGCACTGCTGTGTGCCTTCCCAATGGGAACGTGGCTATGTCTCCCAGGGCAAAGCTCAGCACCCCTTGTGTGTGTGGGGGGCTGTGCATGGGAGGAACCAGGCCCTTGCACATGTCCTTTGCTTCCACATGGCCTTTGTGAGGAACTGTAACACCGGCGTGTGCCAGCTTCTGCTTTGAGACTCCTTTCTTCCGCCGCAGCGGTGCAAGGGCAGACCTTCATTTACACAGAAACCTCCGTGTGCAGCAGGACCTAACTTTTATAATGGAAGTGCCTGCAGACAAGAAAAAAGGAGTTCTGCTTTTATGCTTTTGTGTAACCTAGGCTTTACTCCTCAAAGGCCTTCTCCTGCCGATAAGAACAAAACCCGACACGCAAATGGCTATTTCTACCACCGTCCCAGAGGTGACATCTCCTCTGTCTGCTCCTGGCTCGGGATGCATGGGCTACTGAGAGGACGTCATCATCACAAGAAGTGCAAGAGCTTCTCAACCTGTCGAGCACGCTACCTGCTTGGGAGGACATGCTGATGGGGAGGCTCTTCAGAAGAGAGATTCTAAGTGTCAAACTTTTTCTTCTTTTTGGTAACAGCTCAATCTAACTGAAAAACTGTAATTATTACTGATTTTGAAAACATCACTACATTTTTCTGAACTTATCACAAGCTGCACTTTTTTTCTTTTACATTTTTTTTCTTTTTTCATTTTGATTTTTTTCCCTTTACTTACTTTCCCTTTTTCTTTCTTTTTGTTTTTCTTTCTCCTTTTGGCTATTTTTTCTTTCCTTTTTTTTCTTCTTTTTTCTTTTATCCTTTTTCTTTGTTTTTCTACCTTCTTTTTTCTTTTCTTCAAGGGAAAGCTGGTTGTGTTCTTCTTACTCTCAAGTTACATTAGGACAGTGGCCCAAAATTCAACACCCTTCTTTTTCTGTCTTTCAGGCAGTTGGCTCCAAATCTTTTGTTTTACAGATTCTAGAGCCTTATTTGTTTATTCTGCTTTAACTCTGCTGGTATAAGATCTCCCTTTCCCTAGAATGTGGATGTAGATATATGAGATAATGGTCCTACCAAGTTTTGAATGTATCTCTAGTGGCATATCTAACTACAGATGAATCCTGTATTAAGTAGTTTGTGGTGGTAGCAGCAAAAAGGCCTAAGGGACAGGGCAAGGATATCAAGGTTGTAACTGTCCTGTTGGGATTTTGCTAGCAGAACCACCTCAAATACAGGATATGAAAGTTATGGTGATATAGAGTGCTTCACCTCGAGCAACTCCAGCAAAACACAGAACTCAAGGCTGTAGCAGCTCTGTAGCACTGTAGAATGAAAGGTTTGATGTGCTGCAGTGATTCCACCTTCCATGAGGACAGTGTTGGTTGTTCCCAAGAGCACAGTAATGCTTACCTGAAATATCAGTGATGATAACCTCAGCCACAGCATGAAGTTAATGAGAGCACATGGAGTCGGAGAAATACTGATGTCAATTAATAATTGAAGTTGGATCCAAATACAGAAGTTATTCCTATATGCTGGAAATACCAATCACATTGCTATTATAAATAAAATAAATATAAATAAATTAAAGAGGTGTCTGTTGTCAATGGCACAGGTGCAGACAGGGAAAGATTTATAACTGATTTACTTCTTGCCCATAAGGGAACTGCTCCATTGGTATGACAGATTTAACTGCATTCAGATTGGAGAAACTGTGCTGGTTTTAGTACATTATAACTAAAGAGACTGTTATACTAGTGTAGATGAAGACTTGAGGTTAAGATATGCTGAGGGACAGAACACCACTTGTATTCTCTCTGTAGTTAACAGAAAACATACACAGAAATGAAATCCTCTGCATTAATAATTTCCATAAATTTACTATGTCAAGTGCAGAATAGAAAGTCATTATATTTCCACTGTGCATCACTCTAATGTAAAAAGTGCATAAACCATTAGGATAATGATTTCTACCATTACTTGTCAGTATTATGTGAAAAGATTTTGTTATCATCCATTTACATTAATTTCAACATGCATGCATTTCGTCAGGAATGCAGACTTTCTGAAGTGATTGCTTCCCATTGATTAATGTAGCCAGAAGTTTCCTGATTTGCCAAATGTCACGGAACAGTTTATTAATGGTGCCTGTTATGTGTATAAAGCTTTGCATCAGAAG
Source organism: Molothrus ater (assembly GCF_012460135.2). Classification (NCBI taxonomy): domain Eukaryota; kingdom Metazoa; phylum Chordata; class Aves; order Passeriformes; family Icteridae; genus Molothrus; species Molothrus ater. The sequence continues at coordinate 108,028,926 of NC_050478.2, read as the reverse complement.
AGGTTTCATCTATAAATTAGTACAGCTTAGAAACATTCAGTTAAACAAGAAAATATTTCTAGTGTGGTTGCTGTGTTGGGGACTCACTACTAATGCATACCAGTAGTGATCCTTTGCCTTGGGATGAGTGAAAAGTGTGACTCTGTGTGGCTGAGTTTATGTAGTGTCTAAGGCAAAGAACCACTTGGATAAAAGTGATCCATCTGTATGCAATACAATTTTGAAATGCTGTTCATCTTCTTCAGAGAAGGAACAAGCCCTGCCACACTTGCATCCATTCAGGGCTGGATGTCAAAATCCCCAGGTAAACTTCAGTCCGGGTGTAAGGAGATGATGTTCACATAGCTCACCATCTTCTCCTTTTAAAATAGCACCTCTCTGACAAAACTGGTTTTTGCTGGGAATTTTTGATTCCGTAACATTAAAATTTTTCAAGGGAACAAGAAGGAGTTTCCAGAAAGAAAAAGGATAAGGATTCTTATCTTTGGATAAGAAATAACCCTACACTAGAACAAGGACCAGGGATTTAAATTTTCAGGGTTTGATTTCTCAATTTGAATCAGTAACACAAACCTCTGCACCAGCTGTGTTGTGACAGTGTCAACTCAGGTCTTCCTGCAGCAGTTCTGTTTTGTAGAGTTAGACTGAGACTCAACCTGATCCCCTGTAAGTGGAAACCTTCATTGCCAGTTATTGAGGCCTCTTTTTCATCCCAGTTTGAATGTTTTCTTTCTCTCCTAACTGAGAAAGGGGGGATATTTGAAACCTTTAATTTGAGGCAGTAAAAACATTTTCTGTTTACTCAATAGAGTGATTTGAAAGCAGCAATACATGCCTCTACTCCTTTTGTTTTCTCTTTCTATGAACATTCAAGTGAAAAGGATTTTGTCCTCCATGTTTGTAGAAAAAAAATTTTAGCAATTTATTTTAAAGTGCCCTTGGAAACCAAATACTATATTTTGCCAAGGTAAGCACTGTTGCTCAAGGAGCTTGAATATGCACTCATCTGGGTAATAGGAACAACACCATGTGACTAATAAAATCAATGTCTGCTAAGTAATGTGGTTCAAACTGGAAATGTTTTTGATCACTCCAGGGGCATGTTTTTCTCCTGACTGGAGAAGAAAATAGAACTAGTCTAACAGCAGACATTTTCCTATGGAAAAAGTTAATTTATATAAAGCAGGATATTAATAGGTCTGAGTAGCTCACCATGAAGACAGCATCTCTGATTTGATGCTATCTTAACTTTGTCAAAGTAACATTAGCCCTTGCCTTCATATAAAGTGTTCAATTAAGCCAATTTCTGCCCTTAGTCCTGACACAGCTTGTTGTTAAAATGCACTTTGAGTATCGAAAGGCAGACTAACCTGTCATTAGACATAGCTTGGAATAGATCTGGCATAATTATATACTTTCTTATTGCTGAAGTGATTGCTCAATATTAGACCTGCAAATTGCCGGCAAACCATGAGGCATTGGGGCACTGCAAATGTGGAAAGGCAGCCTGAAGGAGTAACACTGATAGAGTGAAAGAGTTCAAAAGCTTCTTCAAAGTCAGGTGAGGGTATTTCATACCCAGGCTTAGATGACACCATGTGCAATGTGGCTGAAGAAGAGGCATTCCTGACCTGTACCAAGGTAAGAGAAACAAGTTAGCAGTTTTGATTCACTGGGAATCATCTGGAAATATTTTTTCTTCAGAATATGTTGTTTTTTTTTTCATTTCTACTTATCCCTCCTGCTTGGAAAATGCACTAATTTCAGTCCAATTCCTCCATTTAAGGGCTGTAGTTTTTATTCCCATGAAAGCAGATGGAGGGAAAATCTCTAGTGTGTAGAAAATAAAGCAAGCTGTCCAATTAAATCACCACACTGATTCCTAATTCCACTGTGGCCCTGTCTGAGAAGGCCATTAGGAACAAAAAACCTCTCTGAGGAGCATTTTTCTGGCACTTCACACTCATGAGGAAGGTATCTGCAGGCAGCCAGGCATGCAGAGTGCCTGGAAAGGGGGGAGATGCTTAGGAAACTGAAGTTCTGCAGCACTCTGCAGCATTTCCTTGCAATGGTAAGGAAGAATAGAAATGATTAAATAGAGCAAGTAATCCCAAGCAGGAACTGCTGTGATTAGGGTGAGACCTGAGAAGACACTTGGCATCAGACCCCCACCTCTTTGGTGCCTGTCACTTACACAGGGCTGTGGGGTGCCCAGCAGGCAGGCAGGCAGCAGCTGTGGGGCACAGGCAGGCAACCAAGGGGCAGAGGCAGAGAGCCATGGGGTGCAGGCAGGCTCTCCATAGCAGGCAAATTAAAGGCTCCTTTGGAACTGCATTGAATAGGGCAAAATAGTATTTACTTACCTTACTACAAGGCTGTAGTAAATGTCTTCAATACATAATATTATACAGGCAATTAATAGACAAATATTTCTATATCTAGAAATGTGGTAGAATTCAAGTTAATCCCACTGGTACAGAGCAATAACACTAACCTTATTAAACTTCATATCCAAAGGCAGTAGGTTTACTACAGAGCTTTCATATCTAGCAGTGAAATTCCAGGCAGTTATAGCTTTTAATTTTAAGGTAAACACTGATAGATCCATCATTTGGAAATAGCCAGTTGCAAACTGAAAATAGAGAAACAAAATACTGTGGATGAAATGTGGTGCTTGTGTGCTGCCTTCTATCAGCATATAGCAGGACACTGTTTCAGAATCTACGAGATTTGGGAACAAAAAGGAAGATTATGGAGGAGCACATTTGTTTTACAGGGAAATGCACTCCAGAGCTGTTTACAGAGTAGGAAGCCAAGCCAGTGAATTTCTGCACCAAAGTCAACAAATAAGCTGATTGACAGTGTTTGTTGATAACAACCACAGTCTTTCTGTTACATCCAGCCAAAGCAATCAAAACTCAGTAACCATGAAGGGACAGTATGAGTAAGATCTACAGTTAATGGATGAACAACAGCAGCCCAGCAGCCATTCAAGCTTAAAGAGAGCTTGCTCACCAGAATTTGAATGTTCTTTCTGCTCCTGGGAGCAATAGAGGTGGTTTCTTCCTGCAGCATAAGAGACAAGCCTCAGGATACCTAGCAGAGAGTGAATGTTATTCCTAGGGCCATTTTACTGTGTTTCAGCTTGTTTTCTTGGCAGCATTACAGAGTGTAATTCTGTGAGTGATGAATACGATTCATACTAGCCAAACTGACCTTTGAAATTGGGAGTAGGCAAATACATCAGAAGAAATTCAAGCTCTAACAAATAAGCTGATAAAATGAATGAATTATATTTATAGAGCCTGCCAGTCTATTAAGAGGTCACTTTGACAGCCCTGGAGGTCCAAATGTGAGAGTTTCCATTCTCTCCTGCATACCTGAGCAGCCATTCATACATATTTAGTAACCAGGTGCATTATCACTATTTTGGCTCTTCATGCTCTTGGATAAATCTCTTTGTAGAATGCATTGTGTGGTACAGAAAACTATGTTTTTGTGGGTCTGAGTGCTCATGAAGTTCCTGAAAACCTTAACAAGACTAGCTAGCCAAGACAAAGAGGGAGAGAGATGAAGAAGATTATGGCATATGTCTAAAACACCTAGAGCTGACCTTGAAAAAGGGCTGGACAAGGACCTGTTTAGAGCAGGCAGCAACACCCTTTCCAGCAGCTCCTGCCAACCAACACATCCCTGGGTCTGTGCAAGCACATGGGAGGAACCCAGCTGAGCAGATGGGGCAGTGAGTGGGATAGGTGCAGGACATGGCTGCCAGCATAGGGTGAAGTAAACTACCACCAAAAGAGCACCAGAGTGTCACCATTTTAAAAGTTTCCATCATTTAGTGACTGTAGGCAGTTTCAACAACAAGATTTGAAAGACCCACACCCTATCTCAGGTTTGTTTTGTGTGAAATTGTAGACTCCAGAAGTGCTGGAGGAAATTTAAATCATCTCTTAGCTGGACTATTTTTCTAATCAAGGGATCCTTGACATGAGTTGAGAACCTGACCTGCCATGATTCTGGAGCCCATAGCTCCATGTACAGTAACAGACTGTTCTTCCAAGCATCCCAGGGACAATCTGTGCCATCAGTGGGTTTGCAACCTCAGTTTTCAGTTCGGCGTTTAGAAAAATTGGCACATAGAATTTGTATACTTCTAAAACTGTGGCTTCACTCCATAGCTGTATTTGATTTCTGTATATGAGCACTTAAAGCATTTTGGAATCTCTCTCTAGAAGAGAAAAGCAGTTTAATATAAAAATCTGTTTCCTTTTTTTTATTCCTAACAGCAAGGTAAATAAGAAGTGCTGAGAATTGCATGTGACTGGAAGATTTGAGGTTTGCTTAGAGCCATTTCAGTGGTTATTTTGAACTTTCATAGCAAAACAATATCATTTCCTTTCTTCACATTCATAACTTACCAACATGTTTACATTTTCAGCTGAACATTTCCATTCTTGGCTGTACTGAAAGGTGATACTCTGTTTACTGGATATAACACTGAGCAAAATCCCTTCAACCTTTTGAATTACCTCAGGCTGAAAAGTATAATCCATTATCCAAATATTCTCCCAGTGTTTTTCTAGTAGAATAATATAGCACAACTAGTCGAAGATAAAAGCTTGGCCTGTATATAGCAATTGCTAAGGATTTCTTTGGCTGGAGATGAAGCAAGAAGGTTTAAAATAAGACCACCTCTGTGTGTGCTCAATGAGTGTTTTGCTTAGATTGTAACACTGTGCAAAGCATAATTTGCAACCCTCTCTATAAAAATTTCTTCTGTCTGTGTGGATAAGAGGCCGGTACTGAGACCACCATGCTCAAATTGTCATTAACAATGAATAAACACTATGAAGATGTAAAGCCAGAGTCCTTTAATATCATTTAAAGGAAAAAGAAAGAAACAACCCCCCCCCCAAAAAAAAAAAAAAACAAAACAAAAAAAACAAATCCACCCCCAAAAAACCCCAAAACCAAAAAGCAACAAATCAATAAAATAAAACATTATTTTGATACAGTGTGAATTTAGACATTAATGTGTATATTCATAGAAACACAGCATATGTGTGTGTGCATGTACACACACCCACATATGCACAAGCACAACCTTCCTCTGTTAAAAAAAAGTAATAATTTAAATTCCTTCAGCACTCTGATCTCCATTATTCTTCATATTAAATTTACTGTCTTTCATTGTGAGGCTGCAGCCATGTGCACAGATAATTAGTCTCCATGCACATATTGGTTAGTCAAAGAGGGGACATTGCTTATTTACTGGAAGATATGAGCTTTAGTGCACTATTGGAGTAATTTAAATGATATCTTCTTATTATGAAAAGCTTAAGTAATATTTTTTTGTCAATAAAAATAATAAATCATAAACGCCTTCATGTCTTTTTAGCTGCATTTTAAGCTGTGCAATGTAACCTGATCATTTGCACTCAGTAGCATTTTTTGCTTTGCCTAAACATTTTGTCAAAAATTAGAGAATCAAGAGATCATCCCATCTATCCTTTTACCCACAGTAGTCAACTGTACATTAGCTGACAGATGCCAATCTATTTTGGGAGGCTTCCCAGGAAATCTATCCCTGTGCACTTCTATATTTACCACTAGAAAGTTTTTCCCTGACATCTATGCCTAATCCCTTGTTTTGCAAGCTGGATCTATTAATATACACTCTCACTCTTTTTTCTACCCTGCACCCTTTTTGTTACACGCTACCTAAAAATGTATAGAGTGTTTCATCAGAACCTTTACAATCAGAAGAAAATTGCCATTTTCTTGCAGATTTTGCTCCTGTTCATAAACTCCAATAAGATTTGTTTTTGTTTGGTTGGTTTTGTTTTTTTTTTTTTGGACAGCAGATATTATATTATTCACTCAAACAAAACATATGCCCAGGTTCTTGTCTGCAAAACTCCCATCTTTCCAGAAGTTTGCCAGGTGTATTTATGCAAGTCAGTGCTTCTGCGTGTCCCTAAGACCATTTTGTCTGTTTATGTTTCCAATTTGTCATAATTTTTGCTCTTTCTTCCCTTTCTCTCTTTCAATGTTGATGTACCCTGTAGATTTAGGAATCATTATCCTTTCCACCATCCAGCCCATTAACAACCACATGGAAAGCTAGTGGACACAAGACAGATCCTTACAGAACACCGTATTGGTGCCATTAGTAACTCCCCTGCTTGTAGTTCAGCCAGTTTTGTGCTCACAGTCTTATTTGCAACTTTATCTGCTCCTAATGGCTTTGAACCTGTCTCATGCTGCTGGTTATCTTCTGTGGGTGTACAATACAGACCCCAGTCTGAAGCTGGGATTGGAATCTCCCCTAACAGACGGACAGTACTACTACTGCAGCTGTATGAATTCATCAGAGGGTCATCAAGGTTGGAAAGGCCCCTAAAAGCATCAAGTCCACCTTTTGATGCCAGCCATTGAGTCTGCAGTCCAGCTGATGCAGAAAGTGACTGGGGGAATCAGGTAAATGTCACCAGCTACCCCTTCTAAATTAACACTTACAGATCCATCACAAGAGGAGGTCAAGTACTAGTAGTTTTCATGGAAGTCTGAGGTTTAATTGAGGAGTTTTAATCCAGTTTTTGTCAGTATCCCAAGGTCCTGCAGTTACAGTTTTCCATGTGTGAATCTACATCTCTGAATGAAGGTGATGTGAAACCTGCCTCCTCTGCCTGGGGTTGTTTGTAACTACTTCTGGGAAGAAGGGCACAGCTAGATAAGGGCTTCATCTACCATAAAAGCCTGTGGTCTGTGAGGGGAGAGACACTACTGGGATTTTTAGTCTGCTCACGGGTAGAGAACATAATCTCAACCTGCCACATACACAAAGCCACTTCACAGATGTGAAGGACACAGAGGTTTGTGTGCCCCCTTGCTTGTTAAAAAAAGACACTGTAGAGTGGTTCTGTTTATTTTTTCATGGCAGAGCTGCATTAAAGTTCATGTACTCCCTGAAGGTCAGGAAGACTTGCTTGAATCCAGAGCGCTCTGGGTCTTCTCTTGTGTGCACATGACATGTGATCAGGCTTGACACAACACAAAGGGTCATGGAATGAGCAAAGACTGCAAGTCTGTTGGCCTGTCAGTCTCTAGTGATGGCCACCTGTGAGACTGACCTGTCCAAAACCCACTCTTCCCTGTGCTCACAGGGAGCTTACACAGTTTTCTTCACTCCTCACTACCTCAAAGTTTTGCAACATGCTTGTGGAGGATTGGGATGCAGACCCTCTCCTAAGCAGTTTTCCAGCTTGGAGACACCTCATTTGCACTCTGTGGTAGGGTAGGGGTAGGGCTGCTTGCAGCTTGGGGAATGCTTGAGAGAGACTGATGTGTGCTTGCCCTACATCTGTCACTGTTTAGCCTCCAGCTGGGCAGACAGATACATAGGATTGATTCAGGGTAATCTTAGTATAGTCTAATGACACGTCAGGTTTTTGGCAAAGGCATCCTGACTGTGAGATTATCTAGAGCCTGGATAGCTGGATGTTATTCTTCCTGTCTTCCTTCTTGTAACTCCCAATGGTAATCTCTTATCTAAATATTACACAATGAAAAAAACAGGAGATTGGCAATGGTAAAATGAATAACCAAGCTATTGACAGTAATTATTCTGCAATTTATCTGTAGTCCATAGCTTCACTTCATCTGATGTTTATTTTTTCTGATCCAACCTTTTGCTCATTTGTTTTCTTACTTGAGTAAAAACATCCTTAATGACTTTTTCTTGTCCACAAAAAGAAAGTTCTTTAGCAGAAAAAAAAAGGCTGACCAGAGAACAGCTTTCACTGGCATATTTATTGTGAGTGCTTCATACTTTGTAGCATATGTGGGAATAATATGTAAAGCAATACATGATAGGATCTCCTACAACAGCAAGGGATGCAAGTTCTATGATACATAAGAAAAATAAATAGACAGTGCACTGTAAAATACCAATTTGCCACAATGTGTCAGGGTGAGCTCCATAAAACAGCTGGGACAAATCTAGCAGCTGTTAATGGGTACTGATGATACACTAGGACATGAAGCTCAATAGGAAAAGAGCTGTGGAGTGAAACAGCTGAAATTCCTAATGTAGACACCATGACCAAAAAGATGAAGCAAAAAATGAGGAAAGATATTAAATCTAAAAAAAGAATAGCTGAGCTTAAATTGTTGCAGCATGCAGTGAGGCTTTTGCTGCTCTGGATGACAGAATGTCTTGTTGCAGTCACTTCATTAAAGTGGCAAATACACAGCAGCCCAGTGCTACTTAAGGACATGTTTGAATCATCTCAGGCTATTTAGTTTAGATTTCAAGCACCTGTCCTGAAATCCGAAATTCAAAGTAATGCCACCACAATAGAGCTTCAGGTATGTAGTCAAGAAAACTAAAGGGGAAATGAAGACACTCAATACATTCAGTACTGGGAACATAAAACCAATTTCCTGAAAAATAAAAACGCACAAAAACAAGCACCCCATATAAATCTTCTACCTCTATTTCTATTTTCTGTTCCACAGAGTCTTATATTTCATTCACAAACATAACCTCTGAGCATTTTTCCATATTGCCTAAGCAACATGTCTACCATCTTTCATCTAATTCTTTTGTTCTTCTGCAGAAAAGCATGGACAGGGTGTCTCTTCTTTATGTTTGGTTTCAAAAGGATTTTTGATTCATTTTTTACATGCAAGCTACTGTAAAATTCCTAGGGGAAAATGAAAGTGCTAGGATTCATGATTGTCTGTAGTTCATTGGAAAACCTATTTATTTTAACTTCTGAAAAAGTTCTGTTCATTGAGGAACACACACACACACACACACACACACACACACACACACACACACACACCCTCCCCCAAAACCACTAAGAATTGCTGTTGGATATTTTATCAAGCTGCATTAATAAAAGCCTTATACTTTTGGGGGCAGGTGGGTATCTCCTACACCCATTCACTGGGAATGAAGGCAGAGAATTGCAAAGTTTTGTGAAGACTGGGATGTGAAGGGAATTTGTAATGCACCACTTTCTCCCTTATGCTTAACGTTTATTGTGCTTTTCTTCTCAGGTTGCTGCTATCTCAGGCCTAAAGGCAGAGATGATGACACTGCAGTGAAGAGCTCAAATTTTCCCTAAAGTAGACTCATTTAGCTTGTCTTAATCATCTTCTTCAGCCATACGAGGCAATGAGAGGAGTAGTGAGAAGAGTAAGGAAGGTGTAAATGGGAAATGAGAATAACCAGGTGCTTAAGGTACTCTCTGACCAGCTGTACAAAACCAGCATTTCCAGCCTAAGAATCAAGGAGGGAGAGGTGGGCCTGGGATATGTTTGGAATCTGGAATGAGAAGTAGCTGCTGCCTCCAAGTTTTTAGATGGAGAAGGGCGTGTTCTGAGGAGTTTGTGCGCTGAAATCACTCAAGCTCCCCAGCTCACAATGCTAAAACAAGAACTCCCCCAGCTGTTCAATCCAACTGCCTTGGAGGGTTGGATAGCTAAAAACCCCATGAGCTTCTCCATCCTGCAGCATGCCATGAAGTTGAATGGGCTTGCTAAGCTTTATCTCACCATTTACGTTGCATATACCCTGCTTTTCCCAGCCACATTGCTTTATTTTAGTGAGCTGGCAGGAAATGGAAAATCTGTGTAGGATTCTTACATGTTTTCACAGCTGCCTAGTCACAAATATGACAAAGTGTAATAAAGTTCTCATAAGGACTAATCCTTGCTGTGACAATATGCAGTAGCCAACTTGTGTTGGTTCTGCAGTTGCCACTGCAGTCATTTATTTCTCCATGAAAGGTGGGTCTTCTGAGGGTACTATAGGAGCACCTATTTCATCAGGGCTGAGAGATGCATTCAAACACACATAAGGGAAAGCTGATGTGGAAAGTTATGTGTGCTTTAAAGGGAAGAGTCTAAACTCAATGTTAAACAGTGCTGAGCAAGGCCTGTTCCAATCTCCTTTTCATATTTACACTTAGGCTTTAGCCATAAAATACTGAAGCTTACAACTGGTTGTGTTGTCACCATTTTGGAGTCCTGGCATTAATAGTTTATGCAATAGGCATTAAAGTTAACTATAGAAGTATTTTTAAAGAAGCAAGCATTCATGTGCTATAAAGCACATTATGGAGAACCTAATCAGCTAGAATGTGTTTTGCTTATGATGTGCACGTCTAACCTAACATTGCAAGATTGAAAGCCTAGAATTCCTCCATCAGAAAGTTTACAGTGGGCCCACAATGCCTTTCTGCATTTTCATTCCCAGCTAAAAGGTGTAATTATTCCTTTGTAACTTTCAAAACTAAAAATGAACATTGCTGTGAGCTCGCGCAGACAGAAAAGCTCTTTAAAACCCTTGCCTCAGCCATGCAGACTGCTCCTGTTGTTATCACCAAGTTTCACACAGCTTTTGTCATCACACTTTTCTGTCTGTCATCAAAGAAAGTGTAAGTTTTGGTTCTTTTATTCAGCAACCGCAGATGCTAGATCTTATCTGCGATTTAGAAAACTCTCTGTTCTTCTTTTTGAGAGCAAAAAATTCCTTCCAATACGAAGGTAAATTTATAGAATTAGAGGAAATATTTAATACTGGAAGGTAATAAAAGAAAGAGAAAGAAGCTAGGAATTTTAGAGTTCTAGTAGGAAGTTAATTTTTCATGTGATACTTAATATAATCCCCCTCTTCAGTCCTTGTCTTCCCTACAGGCTTTACTTACTTGATCTGAAGAGAATCAATACACAAAATTGTCCTTGTGTCATGAACTTCCTTGTCCTTGTGCCATTGGCCTTCCCTGTTGTATCTCTACCTCTGTCCAAATACCTCTCCTGGTTATGTTGCTCCGTCAGGAATGCTCTAATAAGTGATATCCAAGGCTCAGGTGTGAAGGAAAAACAACACCAGCAAAAAAGCAGACAGGCCCACTGCAATGGTTTCCCCTGATAGCTTGTTTCATACATTTTCCTCTGCAATACCTTCACTTGAAGAAAGCTTCATAACAGTGTGACTTAGCAACTCTTCTTCGTGTTTTGTGGTTTTTTCCTTCTCATTTTTTCCTAGGAATCGTGTTTGTTGATAATAGCAGCGTGATAAAAATCTGGGAAATTATCTTTCCTCTTTTTAAAAGGAGCACCTAGCTCATAGGGAGCTGTACATATAAAGGGGCTCTTGGGGAGCTGTACATATACAGATGCTCACCAGTCATTCTGGTATGATTCATCCACTAAAGAGCTACAGTTTCAAGTTAGTTGGGCCAATTAGTTGAATCATTTGAAGAAGAAAGTAGATCTTTGCACCCAAATGCCTTGAAGTTGCATTTTGAAATCTGTGAGTTGTCCTGCAAAGGAAACATCTTCTTATTCTCCTTTCCTTTTGTTTTGACAGATTGGATGTGTTTGCTTTTTCCCTAACTGATTACTCTTTGAAATACAATATGTTCTTATCATCAGTGTGAGATACTGTGAACAGATCTGAAAATCACTACTAGCTTGAGAAAGGAGTTAGATTGAGTATCTCCATTTCTGTAAATCCAGGTTTCTATATCCTCATCACCTGCACTGACACCCAAAGGGACACCTTTACCAGTATAGATTAGGTCACTGTCAGTCAAAGTCAAGCCCACCTGGAATGGGAACAGGGTTTAATGTCAATGCCTGCAGAGCAGTGCATGGATGTGAAGAGTCTCCAACACTTTTGATTATAAGGAAAGCAAGAGAAATGCACCCTGCCTTCAGACTTGTGAGGGCACTGATCCTTACTCTGCAGTGTGGGTGATCTTTGTGTCTTAAAAGCTTTTGAAAAATCAAAATGCCAGAAAAGTTATTTTGTACATTTAATCCAGTCCTGTTAACTAGGAATTTTGCTTTGAAAATGTAGACCAGGTCTTAGAAATGTAGATCAGAGGTCTTCTGCACTTTGAATAATTTTCTGTCTGTTTGCTTTCTACAGTCATTGTGAATTGGCCTCTATGAAGGAAGCGTCATGGAAAGAACCTTGCAGTTTACTAGAATAGAGGTGATTTACGTGCAAGTACAGAGAGTGAGGAGGGATAAAGAAGGCAGAATAAGTCTTTGACACCTAAGAAGTGATGGCAGGTATGTGATGAGTGGCACCTCACATAATAAATCCTAAGAAACACCTGTTAGCATCGTAAATTGAGTGGAAGAGCTACGTGTTGGGCTGAGCTGGTGCATAATTGGAACCCTGGAATGTATTTGTGCAGCTTGCAGCAGGAGTCCAAAATATGTGGACTTGGCAAAAGCCATCAGTAGCGTCAAATAATTATGAAATACTTGAAAGCCCCAGGTAAATAACCTCTTCAGAATTGGCAGGCATCAATGGTTCATTCTGTTCTTTCCTTCTTTATATGGTGAGCTGTTGTAAATCCCTAGTGGAAAATCCAGTGAGGCAGACAGGGGAGAATGCAATCAGCAATCCAAGCAATAAGAACAAAAAGAAGAATGGCACTTACAAATTTTCCTACCAACGCCACAGTCCTTTCCAATTCCAATCTGATAGAAAGGATTTAGCTGAGTAGCTTGGCTGGGTGAAGTGGAGTTTTTACAAGTCTAACACAAAGGACCAATACATTTGATTTGGTGGACGTGTAAGCTCTAAAAATAATATTCAGCAAATTCAATTCCTTAATCATTGTGACCATAAGAACCAAGTGTTTGTAATGTTCTCAGTACATGCAGAGAGTAATTACATCGGATTTTAATAAGACTTGCTGTGAATTGTTGACCAATGATTCACTATGGGGGAAAAATTAATTAAATTTTAATGTGAAAAGCTATTGTTAATTAAAAGTTGTATGAAAAACAGCCATAAAAAGTAGTTAAGGTGTACAGATTTGAAATTACTAAAAGGGCATATAAAGAAAAGGAATAAGACATTTTTGAACTGGATTATATGCCTACAGGTTATATGCCTAAAAACAACAATCCACATGCAAATTGGCTTCTCCAGCTATTAAAAATCTGCCTCGGGAAGATGAGCACCCTGTGAGAGATGATAGCTTGCACCCATGGCAGTAGAGATCAGTGGGTGGGTTGGTCTCAGGAAAGACATTTACTATCATACCTTCTATAGATTGCAGAGCTTACAAAGAAAAAGACTGTGACAGCTAAGCAACCAGTGCAGGAACACTGGCAACGGGAAACAGTGTCATTGCAGCCTTGGGGGACATTCCACTGTAAATTCCAGATATGCCATTGACTTCATCCATGTTTCCATCCCCTATCAGACTTTGCTTTCCAGTCCCTACCATGTCCTTTTTTACAGGGGCCCTTAAAATACACTCCAGTTATGCAGAAGCTGGAGAGAAAATGCCAGAAAGAAACTTGGGCACAGATCCCAAAAGTGATTTAAGTATATATTATGGTTCTCAACGAAAAATTTTGATCCTCAGGGTTGCAGCTGTGTTGCTGCCCAGCTCCACTGTACTTGGGCTACTGCAGGTTCCCCCCAAATCAGGACCTGCTTTTGAGGATGACTGGAATACAAAGAAGATGTGGTTAAGACGTGGTAAGTCCAGAACCCAGTTCATAAATAAATCTGATTAGGATCAATGTTTTCTTCATTTTCTAAGAAGCTTGGACAGAGCCTGGTACACTTTTGTGACAGCTACTTCACCAAAATTAATGAAATGAAATAACATGGCTTTTCTCTGGGTTTTTTTTCAGGAGGGGATTTTGTACAGGATGTTTGAGCTGATTGGGAGGGTTTTTGTTTTCCTACACTTTGTGTTGTCACTCTAGGGGGTGTTGTGGGCTATGCTTGGAGGACCAAGCACCGAAGTTAAATAATGTAACACCAGCACTGTGGAAATGAAGTCCTCTTATAACTCCAGACCTTTGTGTTTTCCTCCATAACAAACCTATGAAGGATCAGCAGGGTCTCAAATTGTTTGTGTGGGTGGCATATTGCGACTCTTTTTACAGATTTCTTTTTCCTTTTACAGTCGAGAAATTAATGTATTTTAAGTTACTTCATCATACATGTCTCATTCAGATCATTATAATGAAATCAGCAAGGTTAAATCACGCATTACAAAGTGCTTTTCCTTAATCATCAGTTTATCCAAAGGACTGACAAGTGAGCTATTGCACTGGGTAATCTAATGCCCATTTTCCCCTTAAGGATTAGGATTTATTTACTCACGAAGGACAAGCATCTACTATCTCATTTTGATGGTATTCATGCAAATGAAAATTTAAAATCTTCTCCATTATATGGTAAATTCCTACAAAAACAGCTTCTTAAATTCTCAAATATATGCATCTGTATAGTCAGCTTTAAAAAATCTCAGTTCAGTGGTCTGAAATATATTGGAATATAACACATTACAGGTGGTGCAAGTGCTTTACAGTAAAATATTATTCACTTAGCTCTCTCAGGGGGTCATTGACCAAAAGAGGAAATATAACTGGAGTCTAACTACTGAGATTCAGTTTTCCAAACAAAAATGAGCTTGAATTTCTTCCCAATGCTCAATATTTCTTAAAGGGCAAATAAATAATTAGAATTAAATCCCAGTTTTAATTTAGTTTAGTGAATACTCTGCTTGCAGTTCTAAAAGAAACCCATGTGGAGCTTTTACAGATGTTTGCAGAAACCTGTACCTCTTGATTGCTGAAATCATCTCTAAAGATTAAATCAATAGACACATATGTATGACCTTTCAAAGAGCAGTTTGTATGTCATTCTCAGTAGCCCCATGAAAACGTTCCAGTTAAAATGTCAACAGCGGGATCACTCTTGAAGCATCAAAGGTTATTCTTGCTACACAGTTCTATGAAGATGGTGACCCTAGCCACACATGCGTAGCTGCACCAACAAATTATAACATTAACCAAATGTAACAATTTATTTTATCATTATGCTGTTCCCTAAATCACATCATTGTGTGACTATTAATAAGCATAGCTGAAAAATAGAATTAGTGGAGAGGTTATCTCACAAAGAAAGATCATGACTGCCTTCATGCAGCTCAAAATGCAGAGCATGACCTTTGAGAGCAAGGAAACAGTTGAAGGCAAATTATTTCTAATACTATAATTCCTTCAAATATAATAAAAAATCCAAGAAAGGCATTTGCACAAAAATTAATGGTTGATCCCCGATCAGTGTACACTGGCCTACAGCTATGCAATTGCACCTGACCTACTCATGGGAGCAATTGCAGTGCCAAAAGCTTTGGAGCAGGTGGCCACCCAAGCTCTTCTTCTCCTGTCCCTTGCAGACTTGCTGTGGGAACACAAGAACCTCTGTACTGGCACAGAGCTGCCACTTTGGGGACTAGCTGTGAATGGGGCCTTCCCAGAAATGTGGAAGATAGGGGAGGGGCATTATTTTTGGTGTTGTTTTGACATTAGCGCTTTGTTCCTGTGTTGTGCATTTTCCAGAACCAAATTCTTTCTTTTTTTGCCTGATTTTGTACAATTAATTCAAGCCATGTGTAGCTGTTCTCCATTGGCAATGGACTGTTAGCCACTGCACCCATTTTGTCACAGTTCTGCATTTGAATGTAATCATACTTCTTAGTCTGACAAGTACCTAAATATCTAGAGTCTACTCACTTGTCCTATGCCGATAATCAATAATTCATTCTCTGAATAACTCCATAAAAATGGCAAGGATGATGAATATTTTTTTCTCTCTCAGTTTAAAATAAAATCCATATTAGTTTCATCAACTGGCAATTATTAATGTGCCTTACTTAACCAAGAATTGATTTGATTCTGGCAAGTGCTTAATGTCTTTAAATTGTGGTAAATAATTGCTATCCATATTCAGCAGTTTAGTACACCAACATAAGATGATCTTGCTCTAATGGGAGACATATCTGTGAAGAATATCAGGTAAAAGCCTTCAGCCGTCTCTTTTGCTTGAAAGCTTG
Organism: Molothrus ater; assembly: GCF_012460135.2. NCBI lineage: Eukaryota > Metazoa > Chordata > Aves > Passeriformes > Icteridae > Molothrus > Molothrus ater. Next base: position 108,013,018 of record NC_050478.2, on the reverse strand, counting down.
TGCTGGACCGGCTGTAGGGGTAACTATAGCAATAAATGGAGCCTAAACAAAGCTTGGGGCTCAAAACTCAGAAGCAAAATCAAGCTGTAGATTTTTAGGCTGAGACACAATATATATGAAATATCTCTATTTCTATTTTTATTTCCTAATAACCTGGAAGTTGTTGTATAAATGCCAACCTTTTAGAATTCCTCACAGGTTTGGCATACTTATTAATAATTCAGGAGTTTAGAAGGATGGCCTGTCTGTGACATTAGCTTGTCATAAAATTGTTATGTTTAATCCTATGGATATGGCTGTATTACATATACCTCATATGCACAATTTCACTTCTGTGGCAGATATTTAGCTCAGCTATTTAAACTTCTTTGTTTAGTGTCTTGCCCCTTTAAAAGCCTGTGAAGCAAAGTGGAAAGTACTGATAAGAACAGACTGAGGGACTGTGGGTAGGATAGGTCTTCTATGAATTGTAAATCGACTGTGGAATGATTAAGTAATATGGTTGAATTGGGAAGTGTAGTCAGTATAAAGATCTCATGGCTTTTAGTTTCACTACAGTCTTCCATTTTTGGCTGATGTACAGCTGCATTTGGCTGTCCAGTGATCGACTTCCGAGTAAAGGATATTAAGCCTAAATGTTTGAGGTTAAGCACAAACTTTACTTTACAGTAGTTGACTGAGGGTTCCTAAATCAAATGAAGATTCCTATATCAAATGTGACCTCGCCTACCAATCTGTTCCAGATCTTATCCAAAGTCACTTGTCCCTTCCTGTTAGAAGAAAAGTGGTTGTCTTTTCCCAATGTCCCAGAAATGAGACCTATTGGAAGGAGCAAAGCTCATTGATATAAGGTGAAAATCCTTGGAATGAGGAAACTATGACTTGTTAATGCTTTTCCTTTGTATGGATGGCATTAACCTGCCCAGACCTCAGGAAAGTAACAATGATTAAAAAAAAATAAAAGTCCTGTTTCAAATTCATAGAATGTGGGTAGAGGAGTGCTGCATGGATTTAGTAATTTGTTTATTTAAAATGGCACTGCAGGCAAGAATTTCAGCCATCCCACCAGAGTAAATTGTACTAAAGAGTGCTACAAGTTTTGTTAAGGCCCCAGACATAAGCCTCTTCCCAGCAGGATAGCTTACACAAGCTTTCTGGAAAAATGCCTGTATTCAACAACAAATCTGAATTCACATTGAGTAGTAAACCTTGGTATAGTCTGAAAAGAAGAACAAACAAAGCCCATACTGTAAATATACCCCATAAAGATACAGGAGCTCGCATTAATCAAGTAAGCTAGGACAACAAGTGACCTTTTCTAATAAGAAATGAGGCAACTAAAGCAGCCATTAAATTTTGCAGCAGCCCTATTTAATATCTGTGACATTCATCATCACACGACGTAAATGTCCTCAGCCTGTCGACATTTGCCAATCATCCTTCACTAAGAGGGAAATTGGTCTCAAGCTTTTAGAGCACAGCTTCCCAAATTCTGGCAATGCCAAGGCCATTCTAACTCCTTTTCAACCCTAAAATGACAGAGAGCAGCTGTTTAGCCAGCAAGGTTAACAAACCTTGGAAAAGCATTAGTGCTACTATGGTTTTAGCACTTTTCAAAACACAAAAGTTGAAAATGACTGTCTGACACAGGCCTGCTACTTTTACAGGAGTCAAATGTACAAAGTCACTGTTAAGATATCTAGGCTTTGTCTTTCAATAAAAATGCGTATGCTTGCAATTCTAACACATGAAGAGTTTTCGAGAAATGAAGGTTCATATATACTGAGATGTAGCCACTGCTTTAAGCTTTGTGGTTTAGTTTCAAACTCGGCACAGAGATGGTAATTAGAAATGCTAGAAATAAAGATACCACAATTCAGTGTCCAGGGAATACATTCTCTTATTGAGCTCATGAACTCTCACTGTGACTTTGAAAACTTAGACATCTACTCTGCCAAGACTGTCTTCCACTGGCTTTTTTTTTCTTTTTTTTTGTTTTTTTTGGTTGTTTTCTTTGTTTTTGTTTGTTTGTTTTGTTTGTTTGTTTTTTGCTACCCTTAAAGGATTTTCAGGGTTTGAATTGAGCCTCAGGCCTTCTCAGCTTTATAGGAAAATGATTTTGAACCAGCAGTTAGGATCCTGCAGATCAGGTAGGAGCCTGGAAATCATCCATGGGCTTTCTTTTTTTCTTTTTTGCCTTGTTGATTTGCCCAGTTCTTAAATGATATCCCCTTCTTCTGGCTAAGAAGTCATCACTGACATCAGTGCCCTCACAGCCCCAGCCACATCCTGTTTCAGTCTGGCATCAGCAATGAAGAGCTGGTGCCAGACCAAGTTTTGCTTCACTGACTGCCAGGGAAGTTTTATGCTGGTCTATATGCAGAGACAGAGAATCCTTTGCCACTGATGGATGATCTGCTTAGGGCTACCAGCAGGCAAGCCCTTGCTGTTTTAGCAAGTTCTAGTCCTGTTTTTAGCTTACTTGGCATTTGATGCAGCTGACTTGCCTGAGAAATTTGGGAGAGTAGGGAGATCTCATCCCTTTTAAAATACCTTTTTTCTATTCCTCTCAGAAAAGTCTGAGACTGTTTGTTAGGGACTTCCTCTACCTCCTTCCCCAACAGCTCTCACTTGGAAAACATCTCTTAAATGCCACTTTTCCTAGTTTTGGTGAGCTTACAGGTAATACTGTGTCACAGAAGATAACGTCCGTTTATAGTGCCTTAAATGTCAAACATGAATGATATCCTAATTCACTGAAAAATGGGATTTGAGATGAAAAGGACCTGGCTCAAGGCAAAGAAATGAGAGTTGTAACTTCTTAAAAAGGGGACATCACTTTGATGAGAGGAAAGAGCTACATGAAAAGCCTCACAGGTGGACTGCTGCCATCCCTTGTGTAGGTTATAGCACTGGATTCAGCTACTCAGGCTTTCCTCCACTCTTGAGTGCTTATGACCAACACTGAAAGGAATGCCTGTGGATGGCAAGGAAATCCAGCTTTGGAGGGGAACCAACTCTCTGTAATTCAAGTTTTGGGTTTTTATGATATGGATGATTGCAATCCTTTCTCCTTGGATGTACCAAAACAATCTCTGAAAGCTTAGCTGGTCTATGATGCAGCTGCACCTCTTCTAAAACAGACTGCTAAGATATCTATCAGCCCAGTTCCCCTTTGCTTGTCTTGGAACTATATGCAGTTTTGCTTGTACTGAAAGTGTTTTGCTTCAGTTTTAAATCCTTGAAGAGAAAGGTCCTGGTTGTGTCAGTGTCCACCTGTTTGCCTGTGGGTTGTGGTGGCAGTGACCAGCTACCAGACTGGATTCACTGGTTTCCAGTGTCTGTGGGCAAAACTGAGTTTGTCTTTAAAGGCTGAAGTTCACCCTGGGAATGCTACAGGAAAGATGCAACATCCATCTCTTTATGTCAGTTTCTTTAACAGATTGACAACATGTAAGCCAATGGTTATAAACCAAAATTTCCACTTATTTCATATCACGTAAAGGCAGTAGGAAATAACAAGAAGGATTCAATGAGCTTCTAAATTTAGGGCAAGAGTAGACAGTTTGTGTGTTATGCTTGAGCAGCTCAAATGCAGCCTGTTTGCCTTGTCTTGTGCCAAGCAACAAGCAGTTTTTGTCCAGGAGCTGCTGGAAAATTCAGACTTCCAGTTATGAAGGAGGCAAATCACTAATGATCACCAGGTCACCTGCATCATCCCAGCCCTTCCCGTCCTGGGGAGATATGAAATGGATTCTGGGAAGCCTGCACTGCAGGACTTCAGGAAACAACATGATTTTCATACCTGGGAACCACTGATGGTGCTCCCCTACCCTACTGCTTCTCAGTGCCTTTAGAAAGACTGCATGGAGATGGCAACAACCTGTAAACTCAGGGTATGTCTATAGAACCAGGATCCTCTGTCAAGTGGAGAGATTAACAGAGGCTTTGTATCAGCTCTACGTAATGTTTAATAATATTTCCAATAGTGGTAATCACAATTAATTGAAATGAATGTGTGCAAATACTGACTACAGCCTGAAAAATTGGTAATTAACTGTCTGAAATGTTTGCTTTTTTTGCAAATCCAAAGAATTAGATTCAGATAACTTTTTTTTCTTATCTTTTTTTCCCTATTATAGCGTGCTTGTATTTTCCTCTGTGGTTCGGAAATCCCAGCTGTACATATGTTCCTACTCCCCATGGGCAGGGATTTCAGTGAGGAACAGATGACATATGATCATCACTGTAGTTCCAATAAGAAGTTGGTTGTGTAAAGGAAAGCTGCTGCCTGGCTCTAGCTATGAAGCTTCATCGCAAGACTTCTGAATAAAAGTATCTGAGTTCTGTATGACCTTTTTTATACCAGAATCCCACTTGCTGGCAGAACATGCATCATAAGGACTTTTTTGTTAAAAGGTAGGAAAACATTTTCCAGACAGTTAACATTTTCCAGACCTCTGCTGTTTTGGGTGAAGAGTGACAAATAGCACTACACATCAAAAGACTATTTTCATTTCAGTTCTCATTCTTTCTGGCTTTTTTTTTTCCCTCTCTTTCTCTCTGTTGAAAATAGAGAAAAAAAAACATCATTGGCCAAAACATGGGACAACAGAGAAAGAAAAGCTATCAAACAAAGCCTTTATAAGGAGAGAGTTGCAGAGACTGGCTATAACTGTGGTAGAGAAAATATCATTCCTTATGAAAGGTTCAGTCACTGTATCCATGCGTTCCTCACTATATTAGCCACAATCCCTGCCTGTCCTCAAGCACTGAGTGATCTAAAGTTGTCAAAAGCTCAGATCTTGAACTTCACACAGAAAGCAAGTCCTAAGTCCGCATGCAGGGTCTGTCAGTGTTGTTTTTCACTATGAACATTGTTTTCAGCTTCTACCTAATTAGTCCGTAGAGGGATACTATTTCTATGCACAGAATTTTCTTATTTTGTAAAAAATAGTGAGAATTCCCTGCATGTGAGTAATGGTAATTTTTTTCTTCTAGTTGCCCCCAAAGGCACCTTTCTTTTAAATATTAATCTGCAGTGGTGTTGTTCAGATCTTTATGAGATGGGTTGCTAAATTTGAAATCAAGATATTTAGTATAAGACTGGATAGCAGAAAACTTCTTTGATTTGCTCCTTTTGTTTTCTTTTATTTTCAAAACATATTTTAAACATGTTAATTTAGCACAGTTTCTTCTTAGCCCTTGGAGAAGCTCAGCTTAGCCATCAATTTCGTTGTAGAGAGACCATTTTTCTTCTGACAAGCTTGTGAGCATCCTAACCTATAATTCACCCAAATTTGTGAGACATTAATTCTCTCTGGCAGCTCAATCCATTAAAGACAGTAAAGAATTTGGACCAATTAATACATTCTTTTGACAGATGCAGTAATGAAATTGCTACTTCCATTCTATTTGCCTTTTGACGTACGAGCCCAGATCAATCCCAAGAAGTATGAGGGACCATTTTTATGTCTGGTCTCCAGCAGTGACTCTCTATTCTCTGTGCATTCTTGAATTATGTCCCTGAGATTATTTACATAATATATATCACACTAGCATATTAAAGCTTCCAGAATTGTTCCCAATCTCTGGATGTAAAAATCTGCCATTTCACTTTTCTTGCATATGGAAATAGTACTAGCCTCAAGGCAGGGAGAGGTACAAAGTAGAACTGTCTTCCTGCTCTTGGTGGCAATCAGAGTGTAGTTCTGTGTAGTTCCTGGGGTGCAAGACTGTTATAGGGAAAGTCTACCTGTATCTGAGTAACCCAGGAATTCCCCTCATACACAGGTGTGGTATTTGCTGGGTCCCCAGGACAAAGAAGGAATTGAGAATCTGACTCCATGTTCTTAGAAGGCTAATTTATTATTTTATGATATTATATTACACCATAGAATGCTATATTAAAACTATACTAAAGAATAGAGAAAGGATACAGACAGAAAGCTACAAAGAATGATAATGGAAACTCGTGACTGCTTCCAGAATCCCGACACAGCTGGATGGTGATTGGTCATTAAGTCAAAACAATTCATGTGAAACCAATCAAACAACCACCTGTTGGATATAACAATCTCCAACCACATTCCAAAGCAGCAAAACACAGGAGAAGCAATCAGATAATTATTATTTTCATTTTTCTCTGAGGCTTCTCAGCTTCTCAGGAGAAGAAATCCTGGCAAAGGGATTTTTCAGAAAATATGACAGTGACACCCAGGGGCCCATCAACTGAATTTCTCAGAATGGAGAAATAGAGGACTCCAGCAGGCAGGACATAAAATCATTTGGCATTGTGGCTGGCTGCTGGACCTCCCTGCCCTCCTTCTCTGCTCCTCTGATTGCACAGACATCATTCATAGCTAGACCCAACAGCAGGACAGGCCAGATGAAGTGCTCATATTACATGCATTCTTTATAGTCAGGCAACCCCTAAGAATGTTTTTAGTACTGTATTTTTGCCTCTTTCATAATCTCTTATTTCCCTATTTTTTTTGTGACTGAATTAAAATGGCCTTTAAACTCAAGTATAGGGGACCAAGGGTGTTGTAGACCTTGCTAATGATTTATAAACACATACAGTTGGCTTTGCTGAGATTCACAGCATGTTTATTTGTGTTCACCTCCTTCCCAAATCCCTGAACTTCTGCACCTCATATGCTAGAATTTGATTTTAGAAGAAAAGTTTCTTTCCACTATCTTTTTAAATTAAAGATAGAAAGTATCATATACCTTTTTTTTTTTTTTTTTTTTTTTTTTTTTTTGTGAAGCCCACTGAAAATTTAAGGCTAAATAGGGTGCTGGGAGAAGGGGTTCAAATGAATAAATATTCTTTCCAACTGATGCCATTGCCTGAAATGTAGCAGCCCCTTAATTTTTCTTTAAATTTAAATAGATCAGTTCATCCTGATACTGATGTGGTGACACCCTTTTCTGTATAGGAGCAGCCATCAGGGTAACTAGATGTGTGACAGCTTTTTAACTGTACAGTTACGCTGGTAGACACTCTGAAAGGGAAGTTGTCACAAAGAAGTTATTTGTGGTCTACCTCAAAGCTATGTTTTAGAAGCTCAAAGCAGGAAGAGGTAAATGCATTGGCAGTGAGTACACTGTGTGGATGACACAATGCAGGGAGGCACAGACATAAGCAGCACTGAGTGATGGAACCAGAATCACATGCACAAAAGCCAAGAAATCTTGAGAATTAACTATGAAGAATGAGATGATGGATAACAGTTAGGAATGCATCAATTAATTGTTGCAGCAACATCTAAGCTCAAAGTCTTAACAATTAGAAATAAGCAATCAGGATCTGCCATAGGGAGTGAAGCAAATATTTGGACACATTATTTCTGGCAGAGATAATAAAAACCATGATGTTGTTGCGCAAAACACTGGCACAGTTCAGCAGAAAGGCTGTACACAGTAGTGGTTTCCTACATGAAGTGTGAAAAGGGACACGTTCAGAAAAGAGCTATGAGCATGACCTAACATCTAGATCATATTTCACAAGATCTTGTTTTGCTAGAGGACCACATCAGATATAGATAAGCTGAGAAGGGATGTCACTATTCTGCACCACAGAAGTAAACTCTAAGAAAGAAAAGTTATTTAAGGTAGCAAAGAACTTTGACACAGTTTCCAGGGAAATAATTCAGAACAGAAATTAGAATTAACTGACTTCTGGTAAGAGAAATGAGGTCTGATATGATCTTCTGTTAAGAACAGGGACTAGGAGAGGGGAAAAAAGGCTGCAGAACTGTTCTGAAAATAGTTTTTACTAGTTTTAAGAAAAAAATATGATCATATTTTCCAGGATAGCAGAGTATTAGACTTAAAAAACTACATCTGTTCAAACACATTTTCTGTACCCATAGAAGTTCCTTACACTCATACAAGTTATTTTGGTTCTTGAATACAATCAGCGGACTCATTTACATCTGCACTCATACTAAGTGCAAAGTGTAATTGTACTTGAAATTAAGATACAGATGTTTCACACACAGTAATCAGTATTTTGCAGAGCTAACCCTCTGGAATTGTTACAGATGGTTTAAAGATTTGTTTTCAGGAGCAGAAGGTTCCTAGCTCTTTCTCTTTTTTGAGAGCAGACAATATTTACTGAAAAGAACAAGTGAAAAAATCCCACATCTATGGGTACACACACTCTATATTTGCTTTTAGATTTCAGACTCATTCAGACTTTTACTCTAGATTTGGAGGATTCATTCTGCATGGAAACCAAGCTAGTTTTAAATTTTAAAGTAAGATTTTAAAATTCTAATTTATTCTTCCTGTTTTGTATTTTTCTCAAAGCATAACTGAAATGGCATTCTGAACAAGACTCCATAATGCTGCTCTTTGCCTATTGAAAAGACATTCCTCATGTTTTGTACATTGGCTCAGAAAGCCTAATACTGAATGCATTTCACTGTGGGGATGTACATTATAAAATGGTCTTAGCTTCATCTTCTGAATAATTCTGCTCAGAAACAGCATTAATGAACTGTCTGCCATCTTTATCACTCATTGTTAATCCGTCTCCCACTCAGTTCTCTACCTGTCTGGCATTTCATTTCCATAGACGTATTTTCCTCTCTGTAATACTGCTTGCACAACTTTATATGTGTTGTGTACTTCAGATAACAAGACACTTAGACTTTCCTCTTGAAAGAGCATTTTAATAGACTACAGAAAATCTTTCAAAGTTACAGAGTCCTAAAAGCCTCTTTTAATGAATCAAGGGCCATGTTTCACTATCTACTAGACTTTTGGACACATCTAGATTTTTACATTTTACATTCAACAGAAACATCTGAGTGTGTTAGCAGTGCAATATTCATCAGTAAGAAATCCCAAATATGTCCTGGATTTAGACAATGGCCTGGGAGGGACGAACCTTAGAGACAGCAGAAAAAATCCTTTCTTTCTGTGTGTTTATTCACTGGCTGTTTTATTGCAGTTCAATGCATGAATTTGAACAGGGAATGAAAATTTAAAATACCTTGGTCATATTCATCCTGAAAATGCCATTTTCTTTCCTTTAGTGTGTCTTTATTTAGTACCAATATAAACCTTGAAAAGAGAGTCTTTCTACAATTGCAAATTATCTCTGCAATGTAAATAACAGTGAAAATAATCTTTGGTATGTATTGATGAACAGAGTGCAAATATGACTTCTAGCCTGTGTGTATCTTTGGAAAACTCGGGTATCAAGAAACACTATTAATATCTTTTAGGAGGCTGTGTGATGAACATAAATAGAAAACAGAGTTTTCTATCACCAAACCTTAAAAACTTCAGCTAGTATCTAGAGGGTGAGTGAGGCAGTAGATTAGCCATGGTTTTGGTACTGGGTTTTTGTTGCAGATCACTGTCTGAAGAGAGAGCATTGCCATCTTTCTCACTGAACACTGGTATTCCATACAGATAAGCCTTGCCACATTGCACCCACAGTGGCTTTATAAACTGAGGGAAAGTCTTCAGTGAATTTCACAGAACCACAGAATATTCTAAGTTGGTAGGAACTCACAAGGATCATTAAGTCCAGCTCTTAAGTGAATGGCCCATAAGGGGCCCTGGCATTATTAACACCATCCTCTAACCAACTGAACTGATCTCAGTGGCATATTTGAGAACATATCACAAAGATGGGATCTTCAGAATGAATTTGAACTGGTATGGGATTGAATTCTGGGTTGCAGGAGAAAGGAGACAAACTATTTTGGGGGAAAATACTTGAGAATAAATTGGCCTCTGAAGAAGAAGGCACTTTGTGTGAAGATGTGAGCAGCAACCTGGCCGTGGTGTGATCCAGCCCAGAGCTCTCACCAGACTTGGAAAGGAGTGAACTGATTGACCAAGCAGTCTGGTAGTTTTGTGAAGTGTGTAGTGGCCTCTACTGGTATATTGAAATGTTACATGGATATTTATGCTGTCTCAGAATTCTGAAGAACTCTGGATAAACACAATAGATGTTCAATATGCACCAACCAGCCAGTTTGGTATCCTGTCTTGGTTATTATTTCTGCTGTTAATGTAAATGAATTCATCTATCAGATTATGTCTTTTAGTCCAAGGGGTTTCCTCTCCTCAACTCGATATAGAGCTTGCTAAATGGATACATTCTCTCTTGTTGGTGAGAAAGGCAATAGTCTCCTTCAATTATTGTTGATCACATCTGATATGGCCATGCTTAGCAGAGGATGCCATAATTTGTCCTGTTGTATTTTTATGTCTTTTGATGGATCATGAAGATAATGCAATGAAAAATTATTTCAGACTGTTCTATGAATAATTCTTTCATTGCAAAGACTTTATGCCCAGTTGTATGAATTAATTCGGTACCTGTTACCTGTGCACCCCTTGTAAGATCATTTAATATTAAGGTAGTTCTTACATGGTCTATCATAATTTCTTATCAATGAAGCAATAGTTAATGGGCATTTAAGAGGAGGTTACTGCTTGTGCTCAAACTCTGCTAACATTATTTGCTCCTTCATTGTTAATCAATTTGCCACATCTTCACAGAGATACCACTGTAATGCAGTAGAAGTTCAGTCATAATTGTAATTAAATAGCCACATTTAATTTCAATTAAATAATGAAAGCTTAAATAAGCTGTTGATTTTTTTCTTCTCTGATAGAACTAACTTGCCATGAAGAAACAGCTTTTCATTTTCTTTCAGAAGAGCCAAAGCTTCTATAGAAATAGTATTACCAAAGGGGTTGCAAAATGAATGAATGCTGGGACATGAGACAGGAAACAGAACTGGAGCTTGTTAACTCCAGGATGTACTCTTGCAAAACTGGTTGAAGTAAGGGAGCTTTCTAAGACATTTCCTTCAGTCTTTCAAGTGCCCAGATTTCAGAATTCACACTCTGTTAGCACTAATCACTGGGGTACTAGGAAGGATGTAGAGATCTAGGTTTCAGTTTTCTCTTACGTAAAACAAAAGAAGGAACTAATAACATACAGTTCTTTGTAAAACATTTTGATATTTATTCCAACATAATTTCAATCATTTTTTACATTAAAATGGACCCATATTTAACCATCTACATTTGGACTTATAAGTGTCTCTTCTTACTGCTCTTCTGTTTGTGTGTTATCGGTGCTTTCACTTTCTATCATATGTGTTTATTGACTTGCCTGCATGCTGTATTCATGCTGCTTTGAAGCTCCCTTCTCTACAGAAATAATGGAGCCTCAATTCAAACATTAACTTTTCAGAGTTTGAGAGGAAGGAGAAGCACAAAGGAAGATTTGACTTGTTTGTCACTGAAAGCTTAACAGGAACATTGAGCCTCAGCCATTTCTTCATAGGAACTGCCTGGCTATATGGGATGTCTGATTTAACTTCTACAGGCCATTGTTTGAATTCCATTAATGGATTTGATCATAGAATCATTAAGGTTGGAAAGACCTCCAAGATTGTGTCCAACCTTTGACCAAGCACCATCATGTCAACTAAACCATTGCACCAAGTGTCACATCCAGCTGTTTCTGGAACACCTCCTGGTTTGGAGATTCCACCACCTCCCTGTTTCCAGTGTTGCACAATGCTTTCCATGAAGAAATTTCTCCTGATGTCTAATCCAAACCTCCCTGGTGCAGCTTGAGGCTATGTCCTGTTACTTGTTGCTTGGAAGAAGAGGCCAACCCCCACCTGGCTGCATCCTTCTTCCAGGCAGTTGTAGAGAGCAAGAAGATCTCCCCTGAGCCTCTTTTTCTCCAGGCTAAACAGCCCCAGCTCCCTCAGGCACTCCTCATAGGACTTGTGCTCCAGACCCTTCCCCAGATCTGCTGCTCTTCCCTGGACACACTCCAGCACCTCAATGTCTTTCTTGAAGAGAGGGGCCCAGAACTGGACACGGGACTCAATGTCAGGGTTGGCTACAATACGAGATGAAGAAGGAGAAAGGCCACCCTCCTTCTCAATCACTGTTGGAACTCTCCCCTCTCTTAAGCTACTAGGACACTTAGGTGAGCTCTTGAATAACCTGGGGTCCTCTTTGGTATCCATGTCTAGATGTTGCTTAGACAGCACCCTGGTGACCTGAATGCTGGCTTTACAAGCTATTGGATCTTTCTGTGTTAATATCTCTTTTCCTAGGGCCTATTCCTTGTTTTGCTCCATTTCACCTAATACTATCCTAGGAAATCAGGATTCATATTAGCTTTGCTGAGAGAGGAAGGTAGAAGAAAATGACCCCAGGTGTCTGTCAAGTATGAGACATTCTGTGATTCTGTGTCTCAAGATGATTATTTGAATTCACTAGTCAACAGCTTAAAAGAGATAAAATCAGTGTTCACCAAGGCTTGGTTGTCCTTTCCTTCCTGTCAAGACAGGAGAAGGATGTGCAGCTGGAAATGCCTTGTTACCATACAGGAGCTGGAAGGGTGGATATGCTTATGTAAGCTTTCATAAGCAGATATGTTCCTTAATTTATTTCTTAACTGGCAAGGTCAAAATACCTCCTGAAAAATTAAACACACTCCCTGCTGTGAGAGCTGATAATCATCTCCAATCACACCAACATTAGTGAATATGTCCCCATTTCTTTGGTGTGGCTGTCAATCTCTGCTCCAATTCCAGAGCCAAATGTAAGTTTGTGTTGACAGCCTACACTTCTGTAACTTTCTCCCCAGAATAGAGGTCTTGTTGCTGTTTAATGAAGACATCTTTATTAAAGATGCAGTCTCAAAATTCTACCTAACAATTAATAAGGCTGTTTGCAAGCAAAGCACTGATAGGGATGAGTTGCATGACTGGAGTTCTGTAGCAGGAGTACTTGATCCTTGCCTCCAATCTTCCTACTCCTCTTCTTTTCTTTCTGCCATCTGCAAGGCTTATCTAGCTCTGCTGTGAGCCAGTGCATCTAGATAAAGACACCAAGATAGAGCAGTGAGTGGATTTTTGCCATTCTAGTGGGCTGAATTGACTCTGCAGAGGATGGACCAGTCACTGTGGTCAACGCAAGGGAAGCAGACCCACCAACTCTGATGGAGGAGCTAGAAGGCAACAGTTTGGTTTAGCCAGCTGGAGGAATTTCACCCAAGCAGTTTCTACTTTTTTGGCTGTGGTTTTGGCAAATTTCATTACAGGCTTTGGAAAGTCCAGGGATTGGAGGTATCTTATATAACATAAATTATTTTGCTATTTGTTTTTAATTTTTTCCCAATCTACATACTGTGTCATTCCTAAGGGTGGTGAAGGTTTCTGCTGGAACCTGCCTTATGTTCTAGCAATCAAACATGTCTATTATTTCATGCAAGAAAAGCCCAGTAATCCTACAAAGCTAAATTGCTCCCTCCCTATTTTTACATTCCTACATTGCTCCTTCTCAAGAGGATGTCATACAAAACAATGTTTAGCTCGATTTCCTCTGAACAAAATGAAACCCTACCTGTCACAGAAGAATAACTCAGTGCAAAACTGAATATAATGAGTATGGTCTGATGAGCAGAAGTCTCTCAATCACAACATGCTCCCCACAGGACAGCATATTAACAATACTGCACTGTGAATTGTCTTGAGAAAAGGCTTCTGGCCAAAACATTGACATTCACAAGCAGCTGCTGCACTCAGAAAATGTAGGTTTTAATTATCTTGGGTAAAACAATCAATTTGGAGTGCAAGGCAAGTTAGACTCCTGAATATTACTGATCACCTGGAAAATCACAATGAATGGATGCTTTTCTTCTCAATCTACCTTTCAGCCTGCAGCTCATTCCCTGGGCTGTAATAAATGCATTAGGTTTTGCTTAGCAAAGCAGCACCACTGAAGAAAATTCATGAAATGAAACTTGAAAGAAAGTGAATTATTTAAATGAAAAGAGGTATGATGTTGCTAGTTACCTGCTCCTCACTCATTTCCTGGGGATTTAATATGCTTGCATGTGATTCCAAATCAAATAAAACAATCTACTGATTGCTTCATACAGACAATAACTGAACAACCAGAGTTATTTCTTCCTGTTTCCCACATTTCTTTATTTTTCTTCAGGTCATGCCAACACGATGGCTTAGATAGCTGGGATTAATATGTACACACACAAATATGTGCATACATTGCCATTTCCTCTATTCTCTTCTTCCAGAAGCTGTGGGCACTTGTCTTGGGGCTCCTGGTATTGCAGGCCAGGCCCAGTCCTTGCTCCCAGTAAATGCAGGCCGATGCTGGCAGAGTGACACCGGGTGGCAGCAGCGGGTTTCCAGCCGGTGAGTTGAGCTGAAGCGAGGCCCTTGTCACAAGTAATGAAGACATAGAAATTAATTTTGTTTTGATTTCTGAAGTGAGTGCTTGGCATGTTATCCAACTCCAGATTTCTTCAGTTTGTCATTTGTTCATGCCTCACAGTCCTAGATCCCTTCTTTTTGCTTAAGCTAACATTGTAATTGCTTCATGAATGACAGATTCATTGGGGTTTGTGATACTGGAGGATGTGTGGTGCATGTGTCATCTGCTGAGAATTTGGGATTGTAGCCAGCTGGAGGAAAATTGGACAGCTATTTGTCTTTAGGGTATATACCATGTTTGTCCTGATCTTTGTCCTACTTAACGTGTCAAGAGTTGTGACAAGCACAATAGAAGAAACCCTTTCAGAAACATATTTTGCAATTACTGCAAACTTTGCTGGGCAGATGACAGACCTGGTGAGCAAACTGCCTGCTAACCATTATCTTCTCACAGGGGGTTTTCATCACTTGGCAAGTCCCCTCTGAGTGGGCATCTCCTGGCACTTGGGAGCAGAGCTCTGGGCAAAAGACAATTTGTTGGGCTGTTTTCTTCTTTCTAGGGAAGTTTAAGATGAGGTCAGACTCCAAAGCCAGCAGCCTATTGCTTTGTCTGACCTACATGCTGCCTGTTATACTAATGGTTCCCAGATGCATTTGCTTTTTAGCAATTTAGAGACTAAAATATACTTCTTGCAGGGAGACAAGTGGGGGATGTAGACGTCTGAAAGCCCACACCTCAGAATACATCTTGACAGCCACCGTAGCCATTAGTGAGGCACTCTGACTGCAAACTTGAGACCCAAACAGGCTCAATTTTGTTTCTTAATATCAGTGGTACAGTAGCATGACTCAAGATACTATTTTGGGTGAGGTTTTTTTTCTCCCCAAGAGCAGGCAAAGATTTTCCAAGTGTCTCATGCTCGGATTTCTCTATTTGATTTAGCTGAGGAAGCTCAAAGGAGTAGCATGTTATGTCTTGCTTGCTTTCACTGCTGATTAATGCACAAAAACCCTGAGTCCCAGCTGAAAGCAGTTACGACAACAACCTCTGCAAAACCCAAATGTTTTCATTTTAGCAGACTCCTGTTCATGCTGTAAATTCCTCTTTAAAATACAGGGCCCTTCATGCGGTCATACCATAGTTCAAAAGCCAATTAAGCCTTTTTTTAAAGGTTGGTAATGTGTCTGTCTGCACTGAAAATCTGTGTTCAACAGCTAATGCCTTGAAAGTAATCCATTGCCTTCCAAAAATTCTTTACTCTTCTATTTTCTCTCAACACTAATCAGAACATATTCTAGGGCAGCTCAGTTCATGGCAGTATTGATAATCCTGCATCTTAAATGTCTTGATGGTACACACAATATGCATAACCTTGGCAAACGTAGCGATACAGTGCCAATGGTCAAAAGTATGAACAACTAATTTTCTGCAATGGCTGTTGGGACTTGATGATTTAATATGAAGATGAACCCCATTGTTCGGTTTTTCAAATATTGAGAAGCTAGTGTGTGAAGACCAAACTGGACATGAATAAATTGAATTTAGTTTTTTTTTACGAGCAGCAACATCAAAAATACATGCTCTGTGAAAGCTGGATGCAGCCTTATGTGGGAAAACTGTTCCTACATACCATGTCAAAGTAAAATCTGAGGATGGATTTCCATTCCTAAAAGAATAGAAATATATACTGTGTAAAATATAATAGTATGCATGGCATATATGTCAGTTAGAAATAGGCCAGCTAGAAATGAGAGATAAGACTTTGAAAAAATTGCAAACATTACAAAACATATTGGACTGTGATAAAGCAGGGCAGAAGGGGGTCAGAAATATCTTCTCTCTCCCATGTTGCTTTCTGCCCCCTGTTTGCCACCTTTGGTAGCAGGTACCCACTGTTCCTCTGTGCCACCTCCCTGCCACACCCTGTTACCTGCTTCAGGTATCACACAAATCCTCCCACCAGTGCCCTGAGATGTTCACAGAAACATCCTCCAGTGCTCTAGACTGGTACCTGAGACATTTTGCTGGCAGTTCAACCAGCCTCAGCCATCTCTCCTAGAATCATCTTTCTTAATATTTCTCTGTATTTCTTTACCTGGGTTTTGCCTATTCTACATTGTCCCTACTGTGCTTCCCTGACCATCCCTACACACGGTGATGTCTCCTCTGTGGTGTGAGTTACTCAGAAGCTGCAGATCCCTGAACCACTGGTGCCAGGAAGAATGCTGTCATGAGAGGTGGGAGAGGGATCAAAGCCTCACTGGTGACTGAAGAGAGGAGGAGATACGAAAGGACATCTCGAAGGATAGGAAGAGAAGGTCTGTAGCAAGCCAAGCTTTAATCAATAGAAACTGCTGCATAATCTGCTCTAAATCTCCATCTTCCCACAACACCCTGAAGCACTTCACGCAGTCATAACTGCTGACTGTTCTCAGCACTGGGGAAGCCACATTGATCATCTGTAATGCATGTTTACATGAAAGTTATTTACACAAATGCAGAATACAGCAGCTCATTAAATAATTTTTCATGACATGTCACTTATGGAGCAGAAGTAAATTTGGCTGCTACATAGCAGTTTCTACTGAAGTGGCTAGAATGTAATGCATTGACATTAAGCAGAAGCAATCAGCTTGAGAAATTTTGTATTGAATGCATTTTGAAGAGTAATTAAGCTTCCTAGAGTAAGCAATGCTTGTTAAATTGTGTGTTAGTACTCGTTACTTAAAGTAGATAACACTACATTGTTTTAAACAGCCTGTCTTATCTTCCCTAAAGAATAAGATTATCTTCTCTGTCTTGCTCTTCTCGGTCTTTCATGAAATACACTCTGTGTGTGTGTGTGTGTCCCTCAATCTGTTTTTCATGTGGCCTCCTACAGTAAAGCTCAGCTGCAAGAGCAGCAGCAGGCCAGCGAGAGATAATGATATTTTCCCCTTTCTCAGGGCCTGCTCTGCCACTCTTGCTCCCACAGGTTAGTTTCTCTTATTATTGGGAATTATGGGACTGCTCAAGGAGTAGAAGTGGAGGCACTGAGACATGAGTAGGATGCTGCCCTAAAAGTGAGAGGGCAAAGACCTTGTTGTGGTTTAACACTGGCCCAACACCAGGCACCCATGAGAGTTGTTTGTTCACCCTCCCCTGCCACGGCTGGGTAGGGGAGAAGAAAAACTTAAAGTCTTCATGAGTGAGATAAGGACTGGGAGAAAACACTTCAAGAGCAAAACATGTTCAACCTAAAGTTGCAAAGTGAATTTATTACTAACAGAATCAGAGGAAGATAATGAGAAGTAGAATAAGCCCTTAAAACACCTGATTTCCTCCCAGCCTCTCCCTCCTTCCCACCAACAGAGCAGGGAGACAGGGCAGGGGGGTTTGGCCAGTTCATCACTGGGATTTTCTTCCGCTGCTCTGGTAGAGTCCTTCCCTCTGAGGCCGTGGGGTCCCTCCCATGGCAGACAGTTCTCAATGAAATTCTCTGGTGTGGGTCCACTCTCATGAGCAGCAGCCATACTGCACCTACTGCAGTGTGAACTCCTCCCATGGGCAGACAATCCTCCCAAAACTGCTGTGGCATGGCTCTCTTCCCACGGGGTGCAGTCCTCCAAAGACAGGCTGCTCCAGACTGGGAGCAGAGGCCTTCTCTCTCCACCAGGTCTCCCACTGGATCACAGCCTCCTCCAGGCATCCACCTGCTCCAGCATGGGCACCTCCCCCACGGGCTCTGGGTGGATCCCTGCATCCCCCATGGATCCCCATGGGCTGTGGGTGGATCTCTGCATCCCCCGTGGATCCCCATGGGCTGTGGGTGGATCTCTGTATCCCCCATGGATCCCCATGGGCTGTGGGTGGATCTCTGCATCCCCCATGGATCCCCATGGGCTGTGGATGGATCTCTGCATCCCCCATGGATCCCCATGGGCTGTGGGTGGATCTCTGCATCCCCTGCGGATCCCCATGGGCTGTGGATGGATCTCTGCATCCC
This sequence comes from Molothrus ater, assembly GCF_012460135.2. Taxonomy (NCBI): domain Eukaryota; kingdom Metazoa; phylum Chordata; class Aves; order Passeriformes; family Icteridae; genus Molothrus; species Molothrus ater. The sequence continues at coordinate 107,994,789 of NC_050478.2, read as the reverse complement.
CCATGGATCCTCATGGGCTGTGGATGGATCTCTGTATCCCCTGTGGATCCCCATGGGCTGTGGGTGGATCCCTGCATCCTCCATGCATCCTCATGGGCTGTGGATGGATCTCTGCATCCCCTGCGGATCCCCACGGGCTCTGGGTGGATCTCTGTATCCCCTATGGATCCCCATGGGCTGTGGGTGGATCTCTGCATCCCCCGTGGATCCCCACAGGCTGTGGGTGGATCTCTGCATCCCTCATGGATCCCCATGGGCTGTGGGAGGATCTCTGCATCCCCCGTGGATCCCCATGGGCTGAGGGTGGATCTCTGCATCCCTCATGGATCCCCATGGGCTGTGGGAGGATCTCTGCATCCCTGTGGATCCCCAAGGGCTGAGGGTGGGTCTCTGTATCCCCCATTGCCCCATGGGCTGTGGTTGCATCTCTGTATCCCCCATGGATCCCCAAGGGCTGCAGGGGCACAGCTGCCTCACCATAGCCACACCACAGCCTGCAGAGGAATCTCAGCTCTGGTGCCTGGAGCACCTCCTTCCCCTCCTCCACTGCCTTTGGTGTCTCCATGTTGTTTCCTTCACATATTCTCACCTCCTCCTCTTCTCTGACTAGAAGAAAAATTCTGTGACCTTGTTTTGATTTCATCTTAAATATGTCATCACAGAGGTGTTACCACCACCTCTAATTGGCCCAGCTTTGGCCAGCAGCATGTCCATCCATCTTCAGTGCCATCAGGGGCTGGCTCTGCTGGACATGCTGGAAGCTTCTCACAAGAGCCATCTTTGTGGCCACCCCTGCTAACAAAACCAGGCCATGCAAAAACAATACAGGTCAGCATAATTAACATGAACTACCTGGTTAGTCAGGGCAAAGAGAACAAAGCCTAAGCAACTTGATGAGCAGGAATTTGCTGCAGGAATTTTTCTCTGTATCTCATGACTTGTTTATCTAAGTTCAATGCCCATATTTATTCTTATGATCCAGGACCAGAGAGTGTATAAGCACTAAATAAACAACGTTTACTGCTTCTCCTGTAAAACATTTACTGCTTTATTATAAGGCTCTGTTAATGTGATTAGAATTTTCTCCACAACTAGAGTTTACATTATGGGGCACCTTAAAGCATAAATGACACTGTTCTTGATACCATGCAAATAAGTACTACTTGAACGTGCATTATTTGTAAGCCCCAAAGGAGCAATTGAGCCAAGTGAGCTAATTCTTCTGAGCAGGATTAGTATATCCCATGAGAAGCCATGTCACATTACAACTGATCTCTTACTTTTTTATAAAAATGCAGTTGCTGTGGTTTCTAGGTACCGTATATGATCCATTTTCTTACATTTCAGCTCTGGATGGCAGTCACCAGGGAGAATTTTTAATCTCATGACTTTTATTGAAACACAAGAGCAGAAGCATAAACCGCATTATTGCTGAAGGAAGTTGGTCTGAGAAGCTGTATTCCCATATGCATATGAGTAAGTGAATTACAAGTTAATCCACGTGCAAAAGAGTTTTAGTGATCTCAGTCTGCCTTCTGCAATTTCAGCTCTCTTTGGAAAAGTGAACCAAACATCACTAAAAACACATATTTTCCACTGTCAAATATTTCTCATTCCTAGACACTGTCCCTTGGCACCTCAGTAACTTTGTCATTCTTTGAGTGGATTAGTGGTCACTTAGGCAACCGGCACAAATTCCAGTGTCTGAACTGATTTGCCCTGAAAACCTGCCAGCTAGTCAGTGAACAAGTGACTTCTTCATGACTGGTGGAAGGAATGTCACATGATCTCCTTTATTTACATCTTGACAGAAGCTACTAAAGCAAGGAAGATCTGAAAAGTAATCCAAGATTATTAACAGCTTAAGGCAGACACTGTGTGCAGCAATTCTCAATTTGAGTGTTTATAATCATGCTAAGCTTTTCTGAAGTGTAAGAGTGACTGGCGGTCGAACTGACATCCTTTTTTGGAAATTTTCATGCTTTCCCCACAAATCATGTGTAATGTTTGATTGTTCTAGAAACTGCTTGAAATGTTTGACTGTTCTAGGAACTACTAATAATACAGCATATCCCATCTTCTTGCACTCTTGTAAAATCACTGATATTTTGTAAAGTCACTCATGTTGGCATGCTCACAATATGACATAGAGATTTCTCGGCAGGATCCCCCTTTTCAAAAGAAAAGCTAAATTCTTTAAGACAGCGTGTGGGCAAGTTCTTTGAGGAGAAAAGGTGTTAAGTTTTTCCTGTTTTAGGTGCTCAGCAGGATTTCCTATTTGGTGGTATAATCTGTCCACAGATTTTCCTCTGCATGGCCTGAAAGGTCAGATACTAAAGTCACGACTACTACACCATAAATTGTTTCTGGTCAGAAATGTCTTACAGGAGAAACTGATGCTCACTGACCTGGTTTTGCTACTGGGGTATTCTGGACTCCGATGAAATAACTGTGGTGAATGCATTGGGAGTAATTCCCAGTGCACTCTTGCATCTTCCAATGTGTTTACTAGCAGATATGCATTTAATGAAATTTAGAACATAATTCTAACTGTCATGGCCAAGACATTTTGTCAGAATTCATGCTTCCAGAAATCTAAAATGTAGCTATGGTCTATGCAAAACTGAGTCTTGCTAGCTTTTTCACAGTTGCCTCTCACATACCTCTATCTGTCGCTGCTGCTTTTAGGAGGAAGCATTTGAGTTTGCAAGGAGCACAATATTGCTTGCACTTGTCTTTCATTCTCTGAAGGCAAGGTTAATAACATGAGGGACTTTTCAGGATTATCTGTAGCCTGGCCTCTTCTTTTTCTGTGGTTTAAAGATTCCTTGGACACGGTGTCAACACTGACTGCAAATGTCCTCAGTTTGAAAACCTAGAATAAAGAATGCGTAGCCACTAGATGTAGGGTTTGTTTTTTTTTAACGAAAACCCAGAAAAATACAGCTGTGGCCAAAATTTTACTTTGTTTGTTTTTCTTCCTGTACCATACTGTGAAGGCAGGGAATAGATTTTCCTTTCTTTTTAGCATCAATGTGATTTGAAGCTGGTTGGTTTCCAGCTATTGCAAGGCTCACACTTGAGATGATGATATGCATGGATATGTAAGTGAAATTTGAGTCAGATATTCAGAGGGTTCATGGTCTCTAGCTATTTCCACAGAGGTGCCTGAGACATTGGATGAAACCTAGTGCAAAGATTACAGTCTTGACTATCTGTATTGCTTATTAAGTAAATTACTTCTTTCCAATCTAATATCAATGGTGTAAAATTTTTTTAGGTATACTGAAATATGTAACTGAATATATGGATTTCTGTCACCCAGTTGGAGTTCTGAGTGCAAAAAATTACATTAAATGAGAAGTGATCAAGAAATATCAGAAAGACAGAAGCATCTGCTGAAGCTCAAGACCATCTCAACTCAGGAGGTTCTGCAGCTATGAATGTGGAGTTATACACCAAGGAAAGAAAATCTCACAGTCTACACTTCTTGGGAATTTCCTGAGTCGTGGTTTGTCTTTGAGAACTTCCCTCATACTGAAATGAGGCTTCTTCTCAGCCTTTACTCGAAGTCAGCATTGAAAAGCATCTTGGAAAAGCACCATCAATTGGGCCAAGATTCTCAAAATAGCTAAATGCCTAACTTGTCTATAATTCTTTGGGAGATAGATTCCAAAATACTTTGTCCTTATACAGTCACATTTTTGAGAAGGATAGAGAAGACCTGTAGAACACTAATCCATGCAAATGAAAACTTTTAGTATTTTTGTAGGAAGCAGGAAAAAATATACAGGGCATCCTCAAGGCATGTTGAGCAAGTTCAGAAAATGTAAAGTGCAGTAAGAAAATTCCAAGAAGTATTATTTTATGAGCAAAGGCCAGTGATATTTGTGCCATAAGTTATATAGATCAAAGAAAAATATTGTTAAGCATTTTCTATACATGTATTTCAGTGGCTTTGCATCAAAACCTCCCCAAATATTTAAAAACTTGAATTGCTCCTGGGCTCCTTCACAGTACCTGACAGAAATCTTTCCAAAAGTATGATTCAGTGAGAAATACAAGAAACAAACCCACAGAAAACGTGATGTGAAAGTTTTACATTAAGAGGATAATAATTATGTTGAGTAATATCCACTGTCTGTTAGACTCTTCAGTAGATACTTCATAAGGAGGAAAGCCTTAGCTGCAAGAAGCTCACAATCTCATGACTGCATATTCAACCTTAATGTTTTATTTATTTCCTTTGTTTTGAGTCCTACTGTGAGTTTGAACATTTTCTCAGTGTAGCTGGAGGTTTGGGGTTTGAAATACATAAATATGCATTTGAACTGTAATAGTGCTTTTAGTCTAAATGCTTTTATCTCAGAAATTCAATTATAATTACTCTATAAATAAATATCACAGTGCTAGATATATACAAGGAATTTAATCTGAACAGGTAATTTGTGGACTTAGCTAATTAAGCTTCCCTGGCCAAACTATTCCTAGAGTATATTCAAATCTGCAAAAAAAAGGAATAAAAGGACAGAATATCAATAATATTGGGACTTATTTTTTCAAGGTGCTGACTCTGAGCAGCCGACCACACTGGAAATTTGGGAAGCAGAGCAGACTTTAAAGGAATTCCATAAAGCTAAAGGGGAAAAGCATTGGTTATGCTGATACTTTGTAGTGTTGAATACAAAACTGTCCTCTGGGGTATTGTTAAGTTGAAGACAAACACATCCACATCTCTGCTGCAGCTCTAATACAGCAGGGAACATACGTTTTGGTTCGGGACTGTCTGCCTTTTTGTCTCTGCTGCTCAGACTAGGCATGTCAGCATGTGTTAAAGTATTACAATCATTTGGATCACGCTGCCTCCTTCTGCTAATGAGTCTTAGGTCTTGTTTTACCTGCTTTCAAGTCTCCATGTGAGAGTCAGGTCAGTGCACAGAGCCCATGCTGGGAGAGATGTGCTGCCACAAGGAGGGAGGAGAGCCGCAGTGCTCAGCGCAGTTGGCTGGTGGCAGCTACAGCTGCGTCGGTGCCGCAGCAGCCTGCAGAGCACAAAGTGAGGCCCTGGGAATGACAGCCTGGTAGCCATTTGTGACACTCCACACAAAAGGTGGTCCCTAGTTCTAATCGTACTTTTAGCCCCCTAACAAGATCTTTGCAATAGAGTGAGGCAATTCTGTTATTGATTCTGAACATGCTCCCCAGTGGCGAGTTTCCTTCTCCACTCTGTGTTTTGGTCAAATTGACAGACTTTAAAGTTGTGCCTGCACTGCAGGCATGGCATAGCATGAGAAGAAATCTGGCAGTCCAGGCAGGTGCTGTTTCACCATCCATTTCACCTCGTGTTGGTGCAGGTTCCTCCTTTGCCAGCCTCAGTGACATATTTTGAACTCTCAAGCGCATCATCAGAAAATCCCATACTTATACTTGATAGTGAGGAACAAAGTCATAGAATCATAGGATCATTTAAGAAATACCTTTAAAGATCACCTAGTCCAACTCCCCTTCAATAATCAGAGACATCTTAAACTAAATCACGTTACTCAGAGGCCTATCCAACCTGATTCTGAATGTTTCCAGGCAGGTGGCATCTATCACCTCTCTGGCCTGCTTGTTGTAGAATTTGACCATCCTCATAGTGAAGAATTTCTTCCTAATGTCCAATCGAAACCTACCCAGATTAAAGCCAGCCTGTCTTGTCCTGTCACTACATGCCATTGTAAAAAGTCCTTCTCCAGCTCTCCTGCAAGCCCCCCTTAGGTACTGGAAGGACGCTCTAAGATCTCCTTGAAACCTTCTCCAGGCTGAGCAGCCTCAGCTCAGACTGTCTTTATAGGATAAGTCCTCCAGCTCTGTGATAATCTTGATGTTTTCCTCTGGACTCACTCCAGCAGGTCCATGATCTTCTTGAGCTGGAGGTCCCAGAGCTGGATGCAACACTCCAGTTATGGACTTTAACAGCAGAGTAGAGGAAAGGAATCACCTCCCTCAGCCTGCTGGCCATGTTTCTCTTGGTGTAGCCCAGGTCACAGTTGTCTTTCAGAGCTACAAGCACTCATGGCAGGTTTATGAGCTTCTCATTAACCAACAACCCAAATCTTCAGGGCTGGTCTCTCTCCATTCACTGTCCAGACTGCATTTGTTCTTGGGATGAGCTCATCTCTTAGCTTAATTTGCCTTATTGCACCTGGTTTAGCCACAGTTTTGTCTGTGTATACAGACATAACAGGTGATTTGGAAGTGGATTGCCTCCATTTTTATGGAGGGCTTAAATAAAGCAGTTTATCCTGATGAAAAATAGGGATAAACATTATTTCCTCTATTGACAGGTAACATACTTTGAACAAGATGGAGGAAAAAACTATATATCTTTCACTTCTCCATGGAGGGAAATGTTCATGCTTTTCAGAAATTGTGAATCAGAGGTTTGTGAAATGGTTGCAATATTGAATTTACAGGTGTGTGACAAATGTTTTTTCCTTTTTATTCCCTATGCAGTGTATTTCCAAATAAACATTACATTGTTTTAACTTCATTATATTCAATCAAAAATTTACAATTAAAAGGATTAAGAAACCCCAAAATGCTAAAATACAAAATGTGAGATGAAAAAAACCCCTAAGAACTGATGTGACTTATCTGACACATTTTTCATAAGACAATCACAAGAACAAAATTGTGGAACTGAAAAGTTCAGGACAGTGTAAATTATACTTACTCAACAAATACCGCTCTCTAATACTGCATATCTTTGTCAGAACAGGGCCCCACTAATTTGGTGCAGAGCACAATCTCAGAAGGTAAATACGCAGTATATAGAGAAATGGCCATGCTTATCTGGCTTGCATAAAAATCTATGTAGAATCTTAATTTATAGCATAGTGATGAAGCACACTTCCTTAGCAAGATGTTTAAAGCAGTATTGGCATATGTTTTTATATGATTTGTACTGACAGTTGAAGATTCCCAGTTACTGGATATTCCCAATTGAAAGTGTTGCAAGGGAGCATTATTTGTGTCCCATTCTGAAGGAAATGTCACAGTATTTCTGAACAGTGTTTTTAAGAATCATATCTATGTTATACATGCATCAAACAATTCAATAGCAATATAGAACTTTTAACAATAATAATTTGATTCACTGTTAATTTAAGTTCTTTCAACTTCTTAGGTGTTGTGTATTTTGTCAGGCAACATCTCAAAACCAAGTTTGCTAACTGTAGCTTTTTGAAAGATTACAATGTACTCTCATGTTAATTCAATTCCATTTCACGAAGATAGAGTGACTGCACTGGAAGCAAGGCTTGTGTTTTATTATAAGGGGAACCAATATTTAAATTAGTTCATAAGCTCAGCATCAAAGAAAAAAATGTTGCATGTAATGATTTGCATATTACCCTGTGTATGCATGATAGCAACTAGAAGAAGCAGTTCAAGCAAAGTAACTGGAAGCTACAGGGATATAGAGTATAATCCCTTGATACATGTGCCTAAAAGAAATAGAGTGCTGTCAAGACCTACCACTAATATATAAAATCACACAGAATGTGTGTGGGTGAACAAACATCAGAGACTGAGAAATACAAAGCTGCTGTAAGAAGAAAATTATACTTGTGGGGAGGCCATTATCCAAAGAGAATCCCACGGTTTTGTTAAATTCCTTTCTTTATTTGTAGATTCCCAGTGCTGCATGTTTTGTAATTTAGGAACTAGTGAAGAAAGTGCACATCACCAAATGAGAAAAATCTGCCAAGAACTTGAGTGTGCGTGCTGATTTAGACAGAAGTTGTAAATTGGTATTTTCTGTTTGAGTTTGTTAATATTATTTTGATATTTTGGTAATATTATTTTGATAAGGTATATTAGCAATCAGACACATTATTAGAGATATTTTGAATGCTAAAATTAAATATATTACAGCATATTGCCTAGAGAGCTGCCTAGGAGGAATTAATTAATTATTGGTATTGAAATTAAGGAAGAATTAAGTAAAAATTTGGTTCCCAATTTTGTTTCATGCGAATTTAGAAAATGTTCAGAATATGTTTTATTTTTATGATTCTAGAATACCTCATCAGTGAATTCACATTTCTCCAGCTGTGGTACTATTTTCTGTAGGTTTAGTCTGAGCACTGATAATCCAGCTGAAGGAAATGACTTCACTGAAAAGAATTCACTTATTGTACTGTATAGTGCCTTAAGGATTTCTTGTGGTGTGGTTTACTAAGGGAAGAAGGGCTCTGGTCTTGATTTCCCTCCACACCTCTCCTCAGGTGTCGGTTGAACATCCAGAATAACTTCAAAGGACAAGAGGACAGACCCAAGTGAGGATCATGGAGCAGGCTCAGCTCTCCCTGAGGAGCTGCCTCTCCCAGCCGCTGCATGCTTACCCACAGCCTGGCCCTACAGGGGCTTTCCTTTGCCCAGCGAAAGCAAAGGAAGAAGGAGATCATCACCTCAGAAGAGTTTGTATGAGAAGTATTCACAGTACAGGGCTTGGCTGCACACGTTTTCGTACGTGTGTGTCCTTCTCATGGGCTGCAGATGGTTGCACATTGAACCATGAAACCTCCTCCCTCTCTCATCCCATGAACAAATATTCAGGATGAATGGGGATGAGGATATAAAAGGAAAACCTGGTAGCAGAGAATCAAAACTGCTTTCTTCTTCACAGTGACTGCCACTGCAATCCCTTAATAGTCTCACGATCCAGCTGTAAATTCCCTTCCCTATTCCGTGTAACTCAGCTGGTCCATGTAGGCCCCTCCACTGAGTACACTGAGACTTTGCTGGTGCTCTTGGCAAGGGAGGCTACAGACTGTCAGTAATCCCTTTTGCATTTTTGGTGTTTGTTTCTGATAAGATAACTGGACCCAATAAGTGAATTAATTTTGAAAGATTCATTGAGCTAGCAAAGCAAAGTGTAAATCTGATTCTTTAGTCTTGTAACGTGAGTCCCAGAAAAGGGTGATTTGGGCTCTACCCCCCTTGCTGATGGCAGCTCTGGTGGAGGAAACACAAAGGCAATCTGAAAAATACATTAGCTTCTTGCATAAAGGCAAATAATGTTCATTTCAGCCTTTTTCTGGGTGCATATCCTTTCATAGGTGAGGTCTCTAGGACTAAGTCTTGTCCTAGTTGATACAAGGATTTAGTATTACTGCATAAAAATACAGCAGCTCACACTTGGACGTCCGATAATCATAAGTTTGTGCAGCAAGAAACACTGTTATTTCCCTTTTTCATTTAGGTCTACAGGCTGCTGGAGATGTTGGTTTGTGTGTCCCAGCAACATGACAGTTTTGGTCATTTTGAGGAGCATTGAAAAGAGAGGGCAATTGGCAATTGGCAATTGATGCTTCTTTATACTGAAGGAAATTCCTGTAATATTTCTAATATTGTTTCTCTCCGAGTTTTTTGCTTAGAAATATGAAAAGCAATGTTCTGGAAAAACAGTAGGCTCTTGTTTGCCCTGCTTTTGTCAGTCAAATTTATACAGAAACTGAGTACAAACTAGCAAATATTTAGTAGTTCAACTTTCTTTAAGGGGATCATGACGATTGTTTTAATCAATGTTAGGGGAAAAGATAAACTTTCTTTGTCGTATATCTCAGATTGAACATAATCTTTTATATTTCTCCTTTAATATGATACAAACTTCAATATTAGCTGTAATATACTAAAACATATTTCCATTGGTCTGAAAAGTATGATTATTCTCTAAGTCATCCTTGTCCTAGGTACACGTGTTCACAATTCCTGAAATTAATGTCAGCACATCTCCAGCGTCATCACAGGAAATTTGAAAGCACCATCTCTACAGAGACATTTACTTTCTTACTTTTTGCTGGCAATGAGTCTGTGCAGTCTAGCTTATTGAAACCTAGAAGAGCAGAAAGGTATTTCAAATCCCAGGCACTCAATGAATGAGATGTGAAATGAATTTCATGTGGATCATCCCCTGGAGGCTTGTCACAATAGATAAGGCAAAGTGGATAGATGCTGCATTAGTTCATGTATGCTTCTGAGTAGCAGAGCTAATAACTGAATCATAATTTCACTTCGGGACACAAGGCTACTATATACTGTCCTCCTTTGATCTCTTCACCCATTCCAGCAAGCTAGGAAAATACCATAATAAAACTTCCTAAATACATGCAAGGAGAAAACTGGTAAAACCTTATAAAACAGCCAAACCACTCCACAAGCAGCAATTATTAACCCCTTTAAACTGAAAAGTGCCAGACATAGTTTTTATTTCTAGTCCTCAAGATATGTAAGCCTATTTTCAATTATTTGTATGTGGTATAACAGTAAAACTTCATACATGACAGGCTGTGTTTCTATTTGACAAATCCTCCCATTTAACTCTTGTTGAGAAGCTGATGTGCAGACACCTGAGCTGCTACTTCAGGAGAAGAGCATATTTAGCTCAGACCACAGCAGCTCATTTATTTTTATTCTTCATGAGAGATTAGATATGTAATGACTGGAGTAGTGCTGAGGTGTTGCTTTTCACCAGCTCTCAGTAGCTGAATACAACAGAGGCTGTGTGGAAACAAGATTTGTTTTTGGCTCCTGTTAGCAGTTGTGCCAATGTTAGCACTTCCAAAGACCTGTCTCCTGCTCAAATCTCTAGGTAGGAAGCACCTCTACTGGCAGCAAATATCAGCTTTGCAGCTGACCAAACCCAAAGATTTAATATGAGAAAATGCCAGGGAGTATCAGCTGGTCTGGTTACTCTTCCTCCCTCTACTCCAGAAGTTGTCTCCAAAATATATTTTACTGTAATCCCAGAAAACAACAATGACCAGTTCTAATTGAGATATTCTGTTCCTCCAAATTCCTTTGGTTATTGATGCTGCCTCTGTGCAGGTCACACACCATTCAGTTGCCCTGAGGTTTCCTTTACCTTTTCGAGGTAAAATGTAACACACAACTGGTTATTCCTGTAATTATGGTTTTAAAAAATTCCCAAAAACTTGCAAGTCTATTTTGTGAGTTACTCACATGCAAGAAGCCTATCACATTATTATTTTTCTACAAATTATAGGTAAATAATGGACTGAAAATTTTAATGCTATGACTGTGATTTTGTGTGTGTGTGTTCATTCCAGCTGTTTAGATTCACTTCTGCACCACACAGAAAATCCCAGCACAGAATGCATTGGCAGTGATTTTAGATTGTAGGGCATTTTATAGCTCAGCATTTTGGCTGACAAATGAGGGAGGGATAGCACATATATTATTATTGTCTCTAATCTGAATACACAGAAAGTGACTCCTGAGGAAATCACTGCCTTTGTAGTCAGAGGTAAAATTACAAACCATCACCACTTGTATCTGGCTTCTTGCTGTGGTAAAGAAAGGGAGGGGAAAAAAATATCATTTCAATGTGGTTTTTTATTTAGTATAAAATCTCCAACAGGTGGGTTCCAGAATAATCACAATCTGTGAATCATGATGTAAATACAAATAAAATTACTTTCCAAACCATCTGCATGCATACAAGTTAATAGAGTTCTAGTTGAACATTTTTTTGTGAATGCTCTGATGCTGTGAAAGAGGTAAAGTGTGTTCCTTGACTCTGAATAAAAGCACAATGAAAGATGATTAAACAGTGAGATTTAGTTGAAAGAGAAGAATATATAAATTCCTCTTGCTCTTAAGAAAAATGAGGTCTGAAATGCTTTTGAAATCAAGTTCTGAAATCATGATGTTTCAATAAGTCATAATTTGAAAAAGAACAGATTGTTCTATATCAACAGCCTATTTATTGCTAATGAGATAATTGACATTATAGTGCCTCTTGTCCACAGTTTTGCTTTGGTATTAGTCATCTTGTCATCACAAATTGAAAAATCCCATTTCAGAAGAAATCCTCAAATCTATGTTAATTCTTATTCTGTTGATCATTATTTGTTTTCTTGTTTGTGTTAAAGGACAGATTTTCACTTCTATTAACTACATTGTATTGAGAGTTTAGATTATGTCTTTCTACTGAGTTGGGGAACACGTAGATTTCTGCTTGCCAGGTTCTCAGGTCTCCTTTTCCCAAGTCATAGTTGTTTGTTGTACCACAAAAACACCCAGGGTTTTTGCCCCTATTTCCCATATAACTTAAGAACTTTAGGGGTCTATTTCTCTGGGCAATTAAATGCTGTGTGGAGAATTTGCACACATTTCTGTTGATAAACAGCACTTCTGCAGTACACCATTCTAACAGTGAATTAAAAAGAAACCCCAAGACCTTAGGAGTTACAAATCGTAAGGAGACACCCTTGCCTGGGGTTATACAAAGAGGACTTTAATGTGTATGAATGCTGCTAGTTTTCATTTCTCTAATGATTACTTAGAGTCTGCAAAATGGACATACTTTCCTGCTTATGTAGTGGTATGGCCAGTACTTTTTATGTGCCCCAGCATGGATGTTCATTACACAGAGCCCCAGGATTTGGTCCTTTATTTCTAAAAGGTAGCCTTTTTTCCCTATTATCAATGGCCCTTGCTTCATAGGCCGCCGCTATACGAGCTTATTCATTTTTCACTCATCTAGATGTTGCATTGAAGTTAGATCACATATAAGTGTCTTTCACCTCTCTGGGGGGCACTCTGTAAACAGCCATTAACTAAAATGTACACAAGCAGGTAGGCATGTAAATACATAAAGAAAGACCCTTTGAAAAACAAAGTGATTCTTTTCTCCAAGAGAATTTTCTTCTGCTTCTCTACTTGAAAGTTAGGAGATACAAATATAATTAAGTTATGACGTAAGTAAACAGAATGAGTAATTAAGATCGTTTGTTGTCCTGAGACTGAGCTCACCTGATGACCTGGACGACCTGGTTATGAAGTTCCATATTTTTCAAAATCCAGGTGTTTTTGTGCTCACAGTGCTAAGGACAGGATTCTTATGATTCATGGGTTACTGTCACTGTGCATGCCTTCTAATGGAAAACATACAGGATACAAGGAAATGTGCAGTAACTCAGGTGCCTAACATCTTGGAAAACAGCCATTCGCTTGTCAAGTTCTTCATGGAGAGTAGTTGGAAGCCTTGTCAGCCACACTTTGTTCTCTAATGTACCTAAGCTTGTTTTATTGCTGCTTTCTCAGATGGACAGGTACAGCTCAACTTGAATCATGGTTTGGTTTTTTATTGTTGTTGTTCTTGCTTCAGATTGGAGGAGTTTTGTGGTTTTTCTTTTAGTGTAAACAAGCATGTCATCGCTGTCCTTTTTCCATCTCTAGTGCACGATCTAAGATTACTGGGACAGCATTTGTGGCAACAGAATGATTTTAAATAGCGTTAGTGATACAAACCATTTTAACTTGCCAGCAATGAGTTAGAAATGTCTGGACTTTAAATCAGGCATGTGGCAGTAGTATAGAGCATGCATGCTGTTCAGGATGTCCTGAGGGCTGTGAGATCAATTCAGCTTTGCTCAGCCGTGTCAACAGTGACTATCCAAAGATGCTGACATGGCTCAGCTTGATAAGTTGAAGAAATTTAGCTGCTTTGATAAGGTTAAAGGGGGAATCCAGGCAAGAATAGAAAACAAAACAAAACAGTGCTTAGAAGCTTGACTACACACTGCAGCAACCCACTGATGACTGACAATACAACCAGTGTAAATTACCTGTCCTCCAGAAAAAAATAATTAACAAGCTGTGTATGGAAAAGGAATCAGCTGGTGTCTACAATCCTTCCTGCTCTATCTGGTGTCAGGCAATGACACCAACAAAACCAATTACATTGTTGTTCCTGCCTGTCTCATAAGGCCTGTCCGTGATATAGGGCTGAGAACTTCAGAAGAGGCTGCCTCCAAAATGCAAAATTTTATCCTGAGTTTAAACTTTGCTACTGGAGAAGAACTCAGCAAATAGGTTTAGGAATTTAAAAACTTTTTTTTTCCTGTGGAAGAATTAAAGCAGTGGCTTATCACAAAAAAAGATCATAGAGCTGCAGGGTAAAATTGGAAGCCCACCAAATCAGTGCAAGGGTCTTCATAGTAAGACCTTTGATAAATTGGTTTCAAATGCCTTTTTGCATGCACAGTTCAAGTATGCCCTTGAATGATTTAAAGAGTGTATCAGTTTGTCAGTGTATTGACTTGTTTTCTAAGTGAAACTTAGTTTTTGCTGAAGAACTTACTAATACAGTGTTACTCTTGAAATTACTTGTGTCTGCATTCCTACCTTAAAAATAAAAGAAAAAATACTTTCTAAAACTTGTCTTTTTTAGCCATCCACCACACAATGCAACATTTACAGAGGCATATTAGACATCTGCCATACCAATTACAGGAATTAAGCCTGTCCAGAATGTTTTATTTCTTTTAGTTTTCACCAAAGCTTGTGTCCTTTGAACTATTTCTAGGTTTGGTGGTCTGAAAAATATAGCAAGTAGAGAAACGAGGAAGCATTTGATGCTTGTCACAGATCAGGCTGGCCTTTGTGAGTCCTGACACTTTTTTCTTGTCTGACAAAATATGGTATATGGAGAAATGCTAACCAATAGCAGGCTGCTGAGGTTTACAAAATTCCCAGTTAAGTGGGAAACAAAATTACAGATCAAACCAGTTGCTAAATTCAAGAAGAATTGAGTGTTTAGAGGGATTGAATGGAGTAAAATGTATGAAGAAGTGCTAGGAGAACCTCAAGATAGGCAGAAAATAATTTTTAGGGAGTTGCAGGAAAGGTCAAGTTGCTGTAACTGAACTTGGAATAACTAGTGAAGAACTGCAGGCAATGCAATACCTTCTGGAGAGCAAAGTGATAAAAACCAGTGCTTTTGAGATTGGACTGGACTGGACAGAATTATGTGGTAAAAAATATGGTACTGGCAGAGATTCAGGGATCCAGTTAATCTCTTTTAAATAGTGAAAATCCTTGTACATCTAATAACCTCAAGTATTGAAAATGTAGATTAATAAGTCCTATTAAAAAATCAGAGTTGTTAGGCAAAAATATGGATTCGAACTAAAATGCATAGGATCACACAGTGCATATTTTGTTCAATATTATGTTGAAGCAGCTAAATCACAGACATTTCAGAGTTATGATAAAATGCCTTTAGTCATGCTGGTTATAATTTGGGAGAGTGGTTCTTTTACTGATATAAGAGGTTGATGTAGAGCATTTGTACTCAACTATCAGCTTAAATTCACATGGTGCACACCACCAGCCTATTCAGACTAACTTTGATAGAAAGGTTTAGGAGCTTATTTGGTTCATTTTTTACTTAGAGATTATTTTTTATTGCTTCTTTCAATGAACATTGTGGCATAGGAGGGAATTCTTTAATTTGATAAATTTTAATTTTGGCTGATTTTTTTCTACTGGAAGCTCTGAAGCAAAGCAGGTGGCACTGTTCCCTAGAGATCTAAGAGAACCGGAAACTGAAGCAAAACATGAATTAGATTTGTTAGAATAAATCTTAGGAAATATAGCTCAGAAGGAAATTATTCTTCTTTTGCTGTCTTCAGAATAAAAGATACAATGGTTCATATATTGCACAAAATGAGAGTATATCTCAAATACAATCACTTTTAAAAATTTTTATTTTATTTTATGACAGTCAGAGTGTGGTGCTGACCTTCAGAATGCAGGCTGGCTATCTAGAAAGAGGCGCCCTTGTAATTTGAATGACAACCTTGCCACTACTTTAAAAAGCAAGAGATGTTTACAGCCACTTCAGAGAATGCATCTTATAGGAAAGCTTGACCCTGATGCCACATCTCTTTTTGCTGGGTAACATTTCAGGCAGCAGAAGTTACAAAACAGAACAGAATATGCTGTGACCTTGTCCACTGAGGTTCTTGAACTAGTTTTCTATTGTTTCCTACATAGCAATGACTCTTCTGATATTACCCTTAAATGCCCTGAAGATCAGTCAGTCTTCTCACCCAAGAAAATACTGATGGGGTCGATATCATATTTATTGAAATATTTATGTTTCATTTGGTCTCAAATTTCTTGCTACAAAGAAAGAGAAATTATGAGGAAATTGTCATTAGTCAAAGATTCTCTTTTTTTTCTTTTTTTTTTGGGTTTGATTTAAATTCTTACCATTCCCATGTCAAAAGACTACATTTGTATATTGGTGTCATTACATTGTTTGTTTTTCTTTGTGTGTAGCATATATTCTCATGTTGACTTCCCATAATGTTAACCACTAAAATAATGATGCAATTATGACATTGTGTTGACTCTTCAAATATATTTCATTGCTCCCATTTCCATCTTGAGCTGCCACTGGTTTTGTGAATATACTTCGTTCAACAACTTCATTGCTTTGCATGTGATATTCCTCTTGCAAAATGCAGGTAATGAAGTCTGCCTCTTTTGCTGATGCTATATTGGAGCAAGATAATGTCCATACATCTTTTAAAAATAGCAAAGGCTTGGAATTCTCACAGCTGAGAATCTGAGGTGCAACTAAAATTTGAAATGTAAAAATCAGTGAGGAAATATGACTGGAAATGTATTTAAACACACTTACCTAAAATATAACATGCAAAAATCACAGAAATCACTGCTGTCTGGGTTTTATTATCCGGGATTTTTACCTGACACCCTGGAGATGTGCTGCAGGAATTCCTGCTTCTGAGAAAATTTTCATTCTATATTTAATCCCAATCTCTTTATCTTGATGTGTGTGATTGTATAGGGACACAAATGCATGTACAGCTATCAAAGTTTATAAAAGTAACTGTCAGGAGCAGGGGGTGGCAGTCACATCAACACACATTTTTGTTTTGTTTCTATAATCCTTTAGACAATCTTTTTTATTTGTCCAATCCTGTGCATTTTTAGGGCTCATATACCACTTCTTACTGTAGCAGAACTGTGTCAAGCCAGCACTGACACTCCCCATTAATTTTAAAGGAGCAGCTCTATCACCATTTTAAAATTTTGTCCACTTTTTGAGAACCTATCTTGGCTTTCTTTTCACTTTCATTTGTTTAGCCCAGATGCAGAGGTCTCTGTAACTCTTGTTTTTTAAATCTACCAACTTCTTTTCTCTAAGTCAAGATTTCTTCATTTAATTTTTTTTCTATTTTCTATGCTCCTGTTGATTTGCTGTAGAATAAAATAAATTGTGCATTTCTGGAAGTAAGTCCAAGATATTTAATTTAACATTGTGCTTTGCCTAGATTCCACCTCTCCTCCCACATTATGTCATTGTTTTGAGTAGATGATTTTAAGAGTGTCTTGAGCTTCCTAGTGCAGCAATTGTTCTTTTGGATGATTATAGCACAACTCTGGAAGTTGTGAAACTGCCATTGAAACAGGCATCAGCTACATGTGCACCCATGGGCACCAAAGAGCTTTATGAAAGCTCTGGCTGTTGAGTGTCAGATAATAAATCCAGGAGGAAAACAATATGAAAAATTGCTTAAATGATCAAACCAGAAAAGATGAATAATGACACAACACTGAGAATTTCTGATTATTGAACCAGTAACAAAGCACACTTCTCAGTTCCCCTCAAACAGACCCTGTCAGGAAAACAAAGCAAGTCAAAACCAAGCAGTACAGAAAGGTCTTCCTTCTCTCCGTTTTGATCCTTTGCCTGCTACTTTGAACAGCGAGTTGCTTGAACGAACTGTTAGCATTTTAATTATTTAAAAGGTCATCAGTGCGTGGGAGAGCTACGCTGAAAGCTAGGAAAGGTTTTTCAAATCAAACAGAAAAGGCAGGAATAAACTACAGGCAAACTCATAAAGGAATAGCTGAAGAGGAGGAACAAACCTTATGGAAAAGTCTGCAAGAGACCGCTGCCCTTGACTTATTCACTTGTCAGCGGCATTGAAGAACTACTCTGGATCTAACCATGTTTACAGTTTCAGCACTCATATTTCCTTATTTAATAGAATATAACTTGTTTAAATTTTATCTATCCATCTGCTGAGCTGCTGATTTAATATCCAGTTACCTTTGCTAATTTTAGAAGCCGTATGGTAAAGTGGTTTTTTCTAAGGAGGAAGGACGACCTATAATTTTGACTTGTGTCAGAGCATGTGCCAGTTTTAATTAGAAAGCTGGAGTTAGTTCAGAGACCAAAGTATTCTATGTGTCTAGGAAATGTAAAGTTAATTAAAAAAATAATTTAAAAAAAGGTAACTAAATGGGTAGTAACTGATACTGACAGAAGAATGTTCAACTGCTGTAGAACTGAATTTCCATATTGACATAGAGTAGATGGCAGTCCTCCTCTTTACTAGGCTGTCTGCAAGAATGAGATCATGTTTTATGATAAAAGTAGTGCAGCCTGATACTCTGAAATACCTCAAAACAATAGAGGCAGAAGTTTACATTGTGCTTGAAAGAACTTGCTAAAGAGAGTGCAAACAAAGAAGTATTAGAAACTCAAAGTATCAAATAGAAGTATGGTATTACAAACATAGTTATATAACAATGACAGTTAAGTCTGCAAATATGTGAGATTCCAGTATTTTCCTTTCTTAAAAATCCCCGCAAAATAAGTTTGAACCATTATTTAGTTTCCCCTTAAGACTCAAACACTGTTTTACTGGAAGAGAGGCACAAAACTTATCTGTGTTTTCCTAAAGCTTTGATGTATTTCAGGTAGTTCCAACAGAAAAATTTAAGCAGTCAGCTCAAGCTAAACTCATTCCTAGAGCTCCTCCACAGGCATGGATGTTCAGCATCATTGCTTCAGGTCTGGCCCATCTAACTGTCACAGATGCTATTATCTTCCTGAATTTGTTCCTGAAAAAGGCAATGGCTAGGGGAGAAATATTTCCCATTAGAATTAATATAATTGCAGGGGGTGAGGGTGGGATGCACAGAAGGTGCAGACAGTTTAAGAGAAGGATGAGGAGGATTGGGAAAGCAGGAGCAGGGCTGTCTGCTGTACTCTGAGCTACAGGGTTTTCTGAGCAGATCACAGAGCTGAAATATCTCAGATGCTTCACCTCTGAGACTGAACACACAGTTGTGTGAATCTTTCAGAATAAGCACTTTTGGTAGCTCTAAGTGCACTGTGGCATTTCCATAGTTGCTATTGTCCTCTTCTGATGAACCATGAGTAACTAAGGGTGAAGGACAGAAAAACAGGGTAATGATGATGATAACAAGGAGATGCCAATGATGTTGGGGTACTGTTCTAATGCAATTGCTTGTCTGTGCTCCTCTCTCCAAATATAAGCCCATTTAAACCTCTATTTTGCTCTTGTATCTGCATTGCAGAAAAATAACAATATTTGTCCAGGGAAGGAAATCAGTTCTCCATCCTTTTCAATTCAGAGAAGTAAACACAGCTAACTTTTGTGATCTTCCCATTCTGGAGAGCTACCTGGGTCCTCCCTTTGCAGATGAGGGAGTCAGTGGAGAAGGATCTTTGCAATGGGTCTGGGCACACAGATCCCACCAAACCTTTTAGAGAGTGACTTGACTTCTCCAGGTGTTAGGTCCAAGAGAATACCTCATTTGGAGGTTTCCTGTGAGGTAACCACAATAGTTTCATAAGAATTTTTGGTCATGGGTTTTAAGAGCAGGTTGGTGTGAGTAATGCAGAGAAACAAAGTGCTATGTGGTAAGGGGAGAGTGAGGAAAGGCTGCAAATTTCACCAGAATGAAATCGTGATGGGTGAGGCATGGGAATTTGGTGGAGAATTTAGAGAGACAAAAAGGAAAATACAATATTTTGTTATATACACCTGGGTTTATACTGCACTGAGCATCTACATCTAATACTAAAAATAGTATCCTGCATTTTAATTAAAAATGGCACACAAGGTCAGAGAGGTGTTGCTCTTTGCCTCTCACTGTTTCTGATGAATGACCTATTGGAAGGTACAAGAAGAGTACAGAGATATTTATCTCCTTACAGCCCATGTATGTCTTAATCCTTCTATCATAGGCTATTGTACCTATGGTCTTATGAATTTCTTTTTCAAGGTGAAGCTGCCTTTCTTACAATGAAATTTAAAAATAGTCATGAACTACTTACATTTCCTCTCTCCTAAGCAATCTTGCACAGCTCAATGGGGTCAATGGGGTCATATTTTCCAGGTTCTAAGAAGCAGCGTGATGTGCACAGAGTTTCTGCTGTTAAAAGTGAAAACCTTGCACCTACATCTGGATTGCAGAGCAGGTGTTTTATTCAGCTCATCCCACACACCCCAGCCTTCCAGCAGTGCATGAGAGGGGAGTGCAATGCAGGTCCCTCCCAGCTGCTCTGTTCTTCCCCAGGGAAATCAGGACAAGGAAAACAAGGAACACCTGGGATTCTTCCTGGCACAGGGACAGCATGTGGCCAGCAGATATCACACATCTCATGGGACAGATGTAACAGTGAATGAACCCTGCATTGTACTTGTGCCCCTGTGACTTTGTACGGTTTCAGGCTTCTGCTGATGCAGCTTTGCTATTTAAAGATGAATATGCTCCTAGTGCCTGCCTGCCTTGCCTTGCCTTCCTTCCAGCTCAATTCAAACATGTGCTGCAGGAACTTGATTTTGTTCAGCTGAAGCAGCTGTTCCAACAGTTAAATCAGAAATCTCCCCTTGTAAGGCATGATCCTTGCCCTGTGTCTGCACAGAGGCGTGCATACACACCTTCCAGGGGGAAGCCTGCTCTGTCAGGCACACAGACACTCTGTCCCTCTGTCCCCTTACACTCCAGCCCAAACTTGCCTAGAGTCTTGGACAAATCTCTTGCACCTGACAGCCTCCAGAATGAGATAACACACAGGATACATGGCAGAAATATGCAGTGGCATAAGAAGACAGGCCCACTTACAAAGTATCAGAACAGAATGATACCTGGATGGGCCATGTGACTCCTGCTGCCTCTGCACAGTTTTGCAATAAACGTTTGTGCCTGAAAAATATTCTCTCCACTAGCTTTTGTTTCAGATTTAATAAAGGAACAGGGGAATTTGGGTTGCTCCTGATTGTCTCCACAAGTCCATAACTGAATTTTCAGAGGAAAAGCTGTCAAGTCTGGAAAAAGGTATTTGTTTCCTGACATTTCTGTCAACACTTGAATTCCTGCTGCAGCATATATGACCAGCATTTTCCATGGAAAGAGAGGTTAACTATTGTCCAGAGGAGTTCAGGAATGGAGTATGCCGTGCCAAGAGGGATGCTGAGAGATGAAATGGCATTGAATAATTACATATATGTTGTACTTTTACACAAAGCAATAAAAAGTAGGCATGCTCACCAAGGAACATGCCTTGCGGACCTTCTGTGTAATGGAGATAATTAGGAAAAACTGTGAAGCAAGAAAATTAATGACAGATCAATTAACCTCCCCATTGTTATCAAAATGAATTACTTAAACCAGAGTTCTACTCAGTGCAGCAGCTGTGGATAACAACTATTTCATATTCAGCTTGCCAAAGGCCTGGGAGGGCTGCAGGGTTCAGAGGCACCTCTGGAGCTCTGAGCACCTGGACGGCCAGGAGCAGTGGGATGTGGGGAGGTGGCAGAGCTGATGGCAGCCAGCACCTCAGGACATGGTGCTTGCTGCTGGGTGATCTGGCTTCTTCTAAAACACAGCACCGTATTCTGCCTCTGAGCTGATTTCCCTTGTGCAATTCAGGAGAAACATGGTCTCAAAAACTTATTTTGGTTTTTAAGTCCCCTTGAGAGGCAAAATGAGAGACCCCTGGTTTTTTTATTTTTGTTTCTAAGCAACACTTTTGTCTGCAAATCATCTCAGTACTTCACAGGCTGTGAAGGTCTGAAAGCTAAGAAATATTTATAGCCCCATTATACATAAACTAAAAAAACACAGAGGTTTCTTTAAGCATCACCCAGATTATTTAAGGGAGAAATACAAATTTCAGGATTGCAACACAGCTGGCGTAGCACAGAGCATTTTCTTTTCTGTAAGAGTTGTATCTGGCTGCACATTTTAACAATCCACATTTTGATGCAAGACCAAAAGCAGCAAGTAAAAAATGGAGATGCTGTAAGTTTTGGGACAATTTCGGGTCATTTGTATATCAGGTCTCTGCTCCCTGGTTAGCTATGTGCTGGCTTTGAAAATGACCAGGAGAGAATTAGGATTTCCAAGGAATTTTTCTGGGTAATAATGCTTTGAGTCCTATTGTTGAAATGTTATAAAGGAGCAGTGGATTTGCTCAAAACTAGTCCTAGTTTTTATTGGTTTTAGTAGTACAACATATTTAGGAAGGCAAATTTTTGCATTGTACTTAGAAGCTTTTGATGTATGGGGCTTAGGGCTCTGTTGAGAAAAAATCAAGACCTCAAGTATGTAGGCAACTGAGAGCCAAAACCACCATCTCTAGCTTTATGCTGTCCTAAGGATCAGCTCCTTGTTTGTCCTGGCACAAGGCTGTTTGTAAATTTGTTAACATAATATGGTAGAGAGACACTTATAATTCTGGTTTGGACTATTTTTCACCTTTGTCCTTACTCACAATAATTTTCTTTGACTAAGAGACCAGACAATGACTGATAGAGTGCATATGAATAATACACTGTGCTGTCAGGCTTTTGGTATGTTCACCAAAAAAAAGCTACAAGAAATACACAAGCACACACATACAGCCCCCATCTCCAGAGTAAAAAAGAAAGAAGTACAGAGAAGTTTTCTGCTTTCCTGCATCAACCATAGTTTAGTCTTTCTTGTTTTTCAGCTTCTCCGGGAGAATTTTCTCTCTCTTCATATTCATAGGACTCCAGGGTGCTCTCACATATATCTTGTGAATGACTGAGGCTAGAAAGAGAGATTAAATTTAGACATGGTAAACTAACCTTCAGGTGATACCTACCAAATGTAGTAGTGACTCTGTTTACTGATACCTCCTGCATAGTGTGAGGGGGTGAGGAAGTACTCTTCCTCTACAGAGACTGTAACCAGTCACCATGGAAGCCAAAGGGCTCTTTTATATTTGGAATTCCATGTAATAATCAAGAATTTATGAAACCTCTTTATTTCACCCCCCCCCAGTTTAAATCATGCTTTTACAATCACTTAGCCATGCAATCATAGTCAAAATTGAACCATTTCCACCAAGCACTTTTCTTTTGCCAGAATTGCAGGGATAGAAATGTGCCATCAGAGTTTTCACAGCCAGTCCTATTCCCTGGTGGTGAGTATCTGCTGTTTCAAAGGCAGTGTGACAGGAGTCCTGAAAGCTACTGCTTAGGATGGAACAATTGGTAAATATGGTAATTTTGTGTGGAAGAGGGGATCTGAGGATACTGTAAGCCTGAAAACCCAAACCACTCCAGTCTTTGTGGTACTGCAGTCAGAGCACAGAACCAAATTATGAGTGCACACTTAGTCTTTTCTAAATACAGCATTGTTAGTGGGTTGAGGCTGCTGACGTTTCTGTCTGTTCGCACTGCTGACATGGCCAGTCTGCAGCAATCTGCAACAACAGAGAATTCTTGGCCTCTCTTCAGTTCATAAACCTTTTTTTATATGCCACTTGTCACTAGAGTTCAATTAATTTAGTCTGCTGTTAGTAATGTGTGATTTGTTTTTCCTCCTGTTTCACTGGTAGCTGGAGTGCTTAGTACAGATAGCTTGCTTTCAGCTCTGTTCTGTGACTTAACAGCTGCTCATTTTAGAAAGGAGTGGGGGATGTGTTAAGCTAACCATGGTGCCAGCTTTTAGAGAGTTGTAGATTGGCTCAAATTTATATTTTTTAAAGACAAGATCCATCGCGAGCCACTCTTAAAAGAAATCTATAAGCATAAAAAATTTCTGCAACGTTCTTTAGCCCGTAGTCAGAAGAAGCTTACACTTTCACAGTCCTAATTTAATTCTGCCCTTACATGCTTATCCTTGTCTGGCTTTCTCAATAAATTCCTATCTGCTTCAAGCATGTAAATTTTTATTCAGTGATGAACACAGGTTAGCCAGGCCAATGAAAATATTTCTAAAAAAGTACAGAACAGCACCGTTATTAAGATGGATATTTGTTATTGGTGAAATTCAGGAATTCTGACTGAATTCTCACTCAGATTTTCTCATTGCAAACACTTAATTCTGAACCTACCACCTTCAGGCACATAGAGGGTCATCCTGGAATATGGCTAATTTGAGACCCATGTTCCTAGTCAATCTTGAAGCATATGATTATAATCTAGCGATGCTGCTTTTTCATTTCCCCTTTATCTGAAAACTCTGAATCAATTTATATTTCCCTATTTCTCTCTATCCCACCCATAACTCCCTCCTTTAGCTTTCTGTATAATTGATACCCTTTGTGTTGACCTCAGATCTGTGCCTTTTTTTGTTGTATAATTTAGGCTTTGAGAAAGATCTGAGTCTTCTGTCGTCTAGTTGCCTCACATGAGATGAACTATTATGCCAAAAGCCATCTTGAAGTGGTGTTATTGGAAGTTTAGCATGTAGAGGAGCCTAAACTATGTTACATCTGCACACACACACACAAACATGCACAGAGTAAAAGTGTAGAGCAATTTAACTCTAGGTGTTTCATACATAGTTACCTTAGAAAAGAAACAAGTGTTTGAGTTTATTGACCAGATTTTTACTGAGGGTTCTGAAGTCAAATACTTTGAGGAAACATCAGATTTGATGAAAAGTCAGAAAGTCTCTGAATACATGAATGACTTCAACTGCCTGATGATACATGTAATCAATAAACTCTATAATCTGAGGTCTCTGCTCTGGTCAATGAATGGGTGAATTATGTACAAGAAATTAGGCAGGAACACTCTGAAAAACAGCTATTACCTGTCAGATGCCTGCTGATGTATGGCAGAAAGAAGGTGGCCTCTCTTGAGGGAAAATGGGGCTGCAGTTAACCAGCTGTGTAGCTTTTGCTGCTCCCTTGGAGAGCTAAAGTCTACCAGGGGCTCTGAAGCTAAACTTTCAAAAACTGTCCAAAATTCAGAGCCCAAATTCTCTGTGCATTCAGTAGAGAGAGGTGCTGGCTGACAGCCTGCTCCAAAGACAGATGTCTGCATGTTTGAATAATTCTCAGAATGTGTTTCTCACTTCCTGGGTGCACAAATTTAGCCTCTAAGGCTATTCCTGGGCCCAGCTAAAAACTTCTGATAGTTGCTATCTGAATGTACAATGTGCTACAGAAAGCTAAATCCTGTGAATAACCAGACTTACACATTTTAAATAGAACTTGAATCAGCAGAGACAATTCCACATCCAAACAATTCCACATCCACTGCCTTACCTCTCCCAGGGGCTACAGAGATTAAAGCATTGCTACTTGCATGTGACAGAAGTGAGCTCCACAGAAAAGCCTGTGCTGAAGTACCCACATCTCTAATCAGGAGAACTGAAGAGCATGCAGTACATGAGTCACAGGGCCACACACTGCACAATTAAAAAGAAAAAAGGAATATTGCTATGAGAGAGGCCCTGGGGCAGGAGTGTGCAGCAGCACCAGTGCTCATGAGACAAGCGAGCCACAGGCAGGAGGCATTCTGGTGGGCTTGTAGTCTTGTAGGAAGGGGTGCAGAACAGAGGGAGCCTCTTCTATCAGGGGCAAATGCCTTCACTCAGAATCCATTTACTTTGAAGATGGAGATGGCAGCATTCACAGGACATTATGGTCCGGCTGGGTTCACAACTAGATGGATGGGTCACATGAGGCAGGCTCTAAGAGATTCACTCTACTGGTGTACCTGTAACTACCTTCCAGAGTAGGGATTTATCCTGGGGACCATCCTGTTATCTTTATTGATGTTTTAGATTAGATGATGACATGCACTCTTATCGCGTTTGCAGGTCACAGAAGATTGGAAAGGACTGCTTGATACACTTGAGAGCAGAATTACCATCCACAGGGACCTCAAAAAACTGACAGGAATCTTATGAAATTCAGCAAGGACAAATGCACAGCTCTGCACCTGTGAATCAAAACCCTGCCATAATTCATAGCCTGGGGACTGACTGTCTGGGGAGCATCTCTGCACAAAAGGACCTGGGGATCTTGCAGAACATCAGGCTGAGGATGAGCCAGCCGTGTGCACTGCCTGCAGAGAAGGGCCAAAATACCTTGGGTTATATTAACAAGAGCACAAACAGTGCTTCCAAGGTTCTGGAAAGTGATTATGCATTTCTACTCAACACTCATTGCACTACTATTTAGAGAACTGCGACCTTCTCTGCCCTGCCCTGCCCAGTGAAGAAAAGGCACTGATGAAGTGGAGAGAGTTCAGCAGAGGGTCACCAACTGGGACTTCTGCACTCACCCTGGAGGAGGAGCTGAGGGAGCAGGACTGGCTCAGACTGCAGAAGAGGCAGCTTTGGGAGCACCTAAAAGAATCCCCCCCCCCCCGGCACCTTTGCAAAAGGCAGTGAGGAGAATGGAATCAGGAAATGTTGAGACTGGATTAAAGGAGATCCTTTTCTTAAAAAGAGGCAATGAACAAGGCTGCCCAGAGAGGTTGTGAGCGACGACATCTTGTCTTACAGCTTACCCTTTTTTCAGTTGGACGGAGATTTTCTGAGATCCCTTCCAATCTAGATTTTTCCATCAATTTATGACATACGGAATGCTAGAGTCTGAAGTGGCATTGAATAGCATAGGTATGTGAGTACATGGTACATAGGTATGTGAGTAAATAAATAAAAATTAACTGAATAATGAGGCTAAATCCAAATAATGAATAGCCTCTAACTCACAGAGCACGATTGATGCTCTGCTTTGAGAAAGCCCTGGGTCCAATGCAAAGATACAGCATGCAGCTATCTAATTACTGGGTAATAATGAATATTACCAAAAGCATAAAATGTTAGTTTCACAAGCAGTCTGAATTCCATTCTTTCCTCACTTTGAGAAGCTTGACTTTTCAGCCTTAATGTCCTTTTAACACAATTTTCATGTAATTCTCTATAAACAACATAAGAGGTTTTACACTGAAAATGTGTTTAGATGTTTGTTTTATCATTGTGCAAGAGGTTCCTCTCCTTGACAGATTGTCGTACCGATACGGCTTGCTTTCTTTGCATTTAATCATGCATGAAGAATAAACAGGGTGAAGGGTGTTTCATTTCAAAGTCTATGAAGGGTAATCTTGCTGACTGCTGTGCTGGCCAAGTGCATTAGGATGTTATGCAGTTTGTTGGTTCAAGTGGCAAGCTTGTAAGTCCCAGGAGATAAATGCCCATATTTTTTTTCCTTATGTTGTTCTCTGCAAACTGGACCTGTGTCAGACTGTTTTTGGACAGATCAACCGATCAATGCTTCTGTATTCTTACTTACATCAATCATCTTTTCTGTTATGAGCCATGTCCCAAAATCCCTGTCTACACAAAACTCTTATTGACATCTTCAGGAGCCCACGGGACAGCAGGGTTTGATAAAACAGAGACTGTTAAAAACATGGAAAATTGCAATAAAACATAAAATACAGCTCTATATTTAAACAGTAAGTCTCCTGATACAGGAGTAAGGAATTTACCTGGCCCATATCACTTCTGAACTTCTGCAGAGTCTCTGCTGCTGGTAACCTCTGTTCACCTTGGCCAAGTGCATGCATGGAGCTGGTGCAACCCATTCCTCTGGCTAAGGAGGTGGATACACAGCCTGGCTGTGAATGCTACATTTCATACAACTATTTCTTCATACAGTAAATAAGGGTTACTTATGTGTGTGTACGTGTGTGCATCTAGGTATGCCTGCATGTGTGTGTAATATGCTCCCATCCTGCAAGATAAGTACACATCTGCTAAACTGAAAATACTGTTTCTTTGCTGTTTCTTCATCTGCTAACACAGAGCAACACCAATGACATGAGCAAGGTTTGCAGAGATGATTACTATAAATTATCTTCCTCTTAGGTAGCAGAGTGTTTTAGGTACAAAAAAATATGTACACTGGAAAATATTATCTGTATCATGTCCATTCATCTTTCCTCTTATTTCACCATAGCAGAAAGATTCGCTTATCACAATAAAACATTTTTGTTTTTTAAAAGAAGATTTTTAATAATGAAAACATTAGGTTTTTGTCACATTCTGCTGCCACTGCTTTTGAATAAGAATATTGTCAGGGAATGAACCTGTACTTGGGGGACTTAAAGCAGCAGAATATGTCTCATGAGATTGGTATCAGATGTCACAGAATCATTGTTCCTAAAATTGCTGACGTTCTGCTCAAAATGGCAGCTAAAAATAATATAAAGAAGTCTTCCTCTATTTGCTTGCCTCTTTTAAATTGCTAAGATTTTCAAAATCATTGGGTCACATCAATTGCAGTAGGCCCTTCTTACCCAGCATGTGTCTTCTGACAAGGCTAGAAGAAGGAAGAAAGGTGGACTTTAAAAATGAGCTGCATTTTTCTAATCTAATTGCTGGTGGCAGAAGGTTTACGCCATCAGTAGAGAAGTATGATGCAGAAGTTGTTCAGCAGCATTAATAGCCATCCCTGCTCAAGTTACATTTTAAAATATGACATGTGCTTTTGACATCTGGGACCAGTAGTTGAGGAGGTGTAAGTGCTGCAGTGATGTGACCATGAACTTACTGGTTTAAGACATATGCATGTATAGGAACTGCCATCTTAATTGCTAGGAAGAAGTGAACCAGCCATTTCCAGCCCTAAAAATATGATTCTCTGTAGCTTGAACAGAAGGACTGCATTTGGGAGCTGGAGAATGTAAAAGCCATATAATTTAAGGATCAAGAAAAGAACAGGAATTAAAAATCCAGTATGACAGGTGACATATGGACACTTTGGTAGTCATAGTTAGAACATAGGAATTAAATTATGATTTACTAACACTATTTTTGAGACATATGCAATTTAGTATAAAAATATTGTAGCTGAACACCAAATTTTATTTCTGGAATTAAACATTTTCCTGACTTCTTCTGAGCACCAGACATATTATTTATTAGTTTTTCTCAGAAGTATAGACATTTAACTGCTCATCCCTATTGAATAGCATGTTTCATTTAGTACTTAAAGAGCCTACGTGCATGCAAAATTGATAACTACAGCTGGGTTCACAAGCTGCTCAGAATGCAAAGATGCCCATTTTTCATGTTCAAATGCCAAGTGGAACCCAAAAAGATGTATTTTATGTATGACAGGTGCACACAGATTCTACAGACGTGCCTAAGACCTCATGCTTTCAATAATTTGGCATCTCTTCTGCAGTAGACACAAAACAGATCAAAAGATCAAAGATATCAAATGTTGTGGGGCACTGAAATATCATCATGCAGTTTCCAGTGCTGTAAATACTCTCTTGAGGTCCATGTATATCCTGTAAAAGAAGTTGTTTGTCTCAACATGAGTTCATTTGACACAGCCAGTTTACTTGAAAGGTAAATACAAAGCTATTTTGTCTGATAATACTTTTAATGATTTTTAAAAGTCCTTGGACAGCTGGGTATTCTAGAGAGCTATAATACACATAATATAATCTTCTGTAATGAGTGAGAAAGGACATTTTTCAGTATTAGACCTAAAAGCACCTTCAGAGCGTCAGTGTAGGATTTTTCATTCCGCTGTTAAGAGTTTCTGGCTGTTTGTTAGAACACCATTGGGGATGCATGTCAAAGGGATAAAGGAAAAACACTTCTAACTACAGGTGGTCTTTTTGGTTCTCTTCAGCAATGGGAAAGCTCAGACAAACCCCAGGTGGTGCAGAGTCCTCAGCACCATGCCGGAGTCCCTTAGGGTAGGACAGGTTGCAGCAGTTAGGTAGTCCCCTCCTGCCAAGTTCAGTCACTCCAAATTTTAATATTTCATGGAGAAATAAGATCATTTCTGAGCTGAGCAGATGGGTGAAGGAACCTGTGAATAATATTTCTTTGGTTAATTTTGCTTCATAAGCTTCACATTTCCTCGGTTTAAAAAAATCCAGATGTGAATGAAGGCAAGGCAGACATACCTTGACACAAAATATCTCTGGGTCCTCTTCCTACCTTGAATGGCAAGGGTAGGGACAGAATCGGAAGGCCCAATCTAAACAAAGGAGGGAAAAGTCACATATTTTAACAGAATTGTATGCAAGACATTTTATTCCTTAGAGCTATTGCTTCATGTTCTCTGTGCATTCAGGTGAGTGGCAGTGTTACAGCACATTAGTCACATTTT
The DNA here is from genome assembly GCF_012460135.2 of Molothrus ater. NCBI lineage: Eukaryota > Metazoa > Chordata > Aves > Passeriformes > Icteridae > Molothrus > Molothrus ater. The sequence goes on along the minus strand of NC_050478.2, from coordinate 107,964,734 downwards.
CTAATTCTCCTTTGTTCTCTTTTCTAACACAAGCATGGATTGTTGGATCAATCTAGATCACTCCAGAGCCTCAATGTGGATGTTACATTCTGCACGCCTCATCTGGTGCTTCTCATACACTCTGTCCAAGAATAAATGAGTCTTAAATGTGGCACTGTTTCTTTACTCCAGTGCTGATGGAAAGTGAAAGTATTCCTCTGACTGACAGAATAAAGGTCAGAAGCTGTGTGAAAATATGGCAGACCCTAAATGTGGGACTCAGATAAATCTGTGCCAGAAGTACTAAATTCACTCTGTTCACATCTATTTTACAGCATAAGTTGAACTTGCAGATTGCAGTTTCCTCATTACTTCAGAACTTTTTTTAAAGGTCTTTAAAAAACAGAGTAAAAAAGGTAGGGGGTTTATTGGAGAATTTGCTGTGCAAAACCCTCTGTTGTATGAGAGGTCAAGCCAAATGAAAGCAAAGGTTCTTCTCAGATCCAAAAATCAATAACTCTTTGGAATTACTGCAAAGACTTGGTGTACTACTGCCAACCCTTCAAAAGAAAAAAAATCTATTTTCTGTGGCCTTATACTCACCCTGTCCACTTTGAAATTATACTGCTCATTGACAGAATTAATACAAGTGCAGTTTCCAATTTAATTGATGCAGCATTTTTTCAGTGGAGAAAATACAATTCTTTGTAGTAACTGATTTGTTACAAGTAAATAAAGGGTAATTATGTAGCCTGCTGTTCACATTAGACAATCCATTTCAGCTCCTGGTCTACAGATGTTTAAGTCTATACAGATGCTTGGCAGCAGACTGAGGGCATATTTACTGCCTATCTGCAGTGAGCAGGGACTAAAGTCACTAAATCTGCAAAATGTGGTAAGAGATCATACTGATTTTCTAACAGCCATCCAGCATTACACAGATACTTTATCATGGAGCTGTACACAAGTTACTTAGTCCTGCTGATGAAGGCATTAATTAGGTGAGGAAAAGCAGCCTACAGATGAAACCAGTCTTGCTTTTAGATGCAAATTGTGTGCCTACAGCTTTTTTGTGCGTCTCAGCTTTACAGTCCCCCACAGTTCCAGCTTGGATGCCGGTCTTTTAGTTTAGCAAGTGTCAACAGTTTGAAGGGCAGCTTTGGAAAAGAGGAGAAGTAACATAAAATAAAATTCATATTTTTGAAGGCTTAGCTATGCCTGTGATAAAAGCAAGGCTATGTACAATGAACTGTGAAAACATGGCAAGAAATGACAGTGTCTCAGCTGATAATATCTACAGGAAATAAAACCCTGCAGAAATCTCAACTTGCTGTCAAAAACAGTCCAAACATTATACACATGGCTTGTACAGTTAAGAACCTGGAACCAGAGTGTGCTGAAGTGCTAAACTGGCTTTTGACAGCACTAGCATCTTGCAGGACAGAGGATGATTTTTTTTCTTTTCACTGCATTCTCTTAGTTCCATTCAGTGACTATTTTATTCAAACCTGAGAAACCAGCTGGGAGTTGAAAAAGCAGAGAGGCTGATATTCCTCTCAGAGCTTTCAAAAAGTATGGGAGGGGAGGAGGAGGAGATCTACCACCACTTCTGAAAGCTTAGTGAGATCGTGACCAGAAAGAACGACTGCTGTTCAATTCACTGGTAGATATTGTTCCCTTTAAAAAGTTATCTGGTTTTAATGTAAGGCTCTTTTCCCCCATTTAAAAAAAGGTTCTAAGCACATTTTAGGTATTTTTTTCTTTCTTTATGTGAAAGCTAAATGTCCAATTGATATCCATATGCAGCTTGGTCCAAATCATAAGAAAAAAATCTAGCACTTGGTAATTAAACAGTGAGGTGTCGGCATATACAATAAAAATAATGGGGACAGACAGTAAAAATAAACACTATTTATTGTTTCATTATTTATGTCAGGAGAGTTCAACTTGTGATCCACAGGTTTTATGCAGCCTGCCAAGACAGCTCCACTGGCTAACAGCCCTTTCCTCTTTGCCCTGTTTCCTACTGATTTCTCAGGAACAACATGGAAGGCAGATGAAACACTCTGCTCACAGTAACCTTGTCCAAGAACCTTGCTTTCCTAGGGATGCTGCCATGGTGGGTGCACAAAATAGAGAGTGAAGGAACTCACACAGATTCACTACTGCCCATGCATCACAAGTGTGGTTACTGTACTACTGTACTTACATACTCTTTGAACAGAGTGGGACACAATTCTCTCTCCCAGGATTTTCCTCGGGGGAAGGCAGTGAGAAAGCACAGAGAGAAAAGAGAAAACAATTCTTATCTCTGCTTGCTGCTCCTGTTGTTTGGCACATTGGAATGTATTATGGAGATTGTTTACCGAAAGGGGTTTGTTAATTGGACTCTGCTGATGGTTGTTTGGACTGATTGATCAATTAGGTCAAAGCTGTGTCATGACTGTCTGGTAAGGGTCATAGGTGTTTTTTAGTGTAAGACAGCTATAGTATAGTATGTTATGTAATGTAATATAGTATAGCTTAATAAAGCAATTGTTCAGCCTTCTGAATCATGGAGTTAGAGCACGTTATTCCCCGACTGGGGGCCATCCTGCATCAATAGTCACATATTAATTGGCTGGTCTTCCTCTGACTCTAGAAGAAGGTCTGAGGCCTGCTCTATATAATTTGTTTCTAAAAGATGTGAGTAGGTTACAATGTATAGTAGTAAAAAGAATCAACTTTTTTTTTTTTGCAAAAAAGGTGTATGCAAAATGAGATTAAAATCAGCTACTTTAACTTTGGGCTTCAGCTTGCTGATTTAAAATATTTAAAATAATGATATTTAAATCTTTCTGCTTTAACCAGCGTGCTAGCAAGTAACTGTGCCAGTAGTCAGAAGTTATCTGTATCTTCATGTTCAGGTCAGCAAACCAATCCATTCTCAAGTAAAGAACAAATTAACTTGAGATTGTTGATTCCAGAGAATTGTGTGTGTGTCTGTGTGTCTGTGTGTGTGCAGAGGTTCATTAGGAGGTCATGTTACTTTTAGCATATTTGAATGACAATTCTTGCAGAAGTGCCAGCCATGAAGGGAAATGACACATGCTGATTAAAAGGAATAAAAAAAAAAAAAGAAGAAAAAAAAGGATATTGCTTTTTGAGAAGTGCAAATTGCAAGCCAGACCATGGTGAAAATCTCCTTGTCTGCACTGTTGATTTCATAACCTTCAGCTATCAAACCTCTTAGAGAAAAACTGGCAGATTACTAGAGCTCTGCAAATACTTTGGACTTCTCAGCTTTAATTCATTTCAAGATGCCTCTTCTCCCTAATAAAAGGTTTTCTATATTTCAAGAACCTAGCTATAATACAACTGTATTGACAACACATCTTATTTAAAAGACATACAATGTTTCCATGGGAAAAGACAATCTTCTATATAAGGCTATCAAAAAAATTTGCAAACCCTTTCTTTCTGGGGAAGAAATTTTCAAAATCAGACACAGATATATAAGAACAAAAATATAATAAGAATTGTATATAGTTTCTCACTATGATTGCATAAAAGCTCCTGTTACAATTATATGAAGGAAGCCATATCTGTAAAATAGATAAGGCTATAAATTAGATAGGCTGTGTTGGGAATCATAGGTTTATATCCTCACATTCCTTAAGGCATGCAAATATAGGCTTTCTTACACTCCTCACATGTTGTGAGAGGATTACAAAGGGAGATTTCAGACCACTGGTTCCCTAGAATTTAAGCTTGCAAAACTCATTTCCCTGTTCCAGACCTTCCATGCTGGAGACAGCACAATCAACCCTCTTTTTATTAGGAAACAGCTTGTCCTGGAGTTGTCTGAAGCCATGTGTCCTCTAGTTATTTCATGCTCACCCTATCTCACCTGCATTCTCTTCAATTTTGCTGAAATATAGCTAACACAATTTTTTTTTTTACCCCAGAGTACTCTTTCTGTGTCAGAAATTTCTTTTGGGATTCTGCTGGGCATGTACTAAATTTCACAACTTAACATTTGGGATGGGCTCTGAACCACAACCAGGAGGAAGACAGGAACACAGAAAGCTACAGCAGTGCCTGCTGCAGGTTAACAGGAAATGTTCTGAGTTCTCCTGCAACTTTTTGATAGCTTCTTCTATTGTAACCTTATAGGTGACCCACTAAAAGTCTGTATATACTGCCTAACTAATTGCATTGCTCCATTTATTCTTTCCAAAATATTTGGCAAGTTTTGCTGGCATAGCCAAGGTTTTGTGTTGCAGTGAAAAGAGGTGCTGGTCATCCCCATCTCTCTTGAAAAGGGCTTCAGTTTTCCTTGGTGAGACAGGTCCAAGAAGGTTGAAAAGACACAAATAATAGTCAAGAAATGATAAAGACATGATTAAAAATTTCAGCCTATGGTATAGGAAGATATGACTCTCAGAAGTGATGTGACAGAAATGGTGTTGCTGTGAACAAATCCACAAGCATAAGACATATGAGAAAAAGGCTTAAGATCATGGATAATGTCAACATATAGGCAGAAGAGAAGTTAAAGGAACTTATATAATATTTTGTATGTATTTAGGCACAGACTTTCCAGCTATGATTTCAGATGGATGTGAATGTTGATAGTTCCTGACTCATGCTTTTGCTCTTTTTTTTGTTGTTTCTACTGATCATCAGTCACTAATACTACAAGAATGGTACGATTTAGGTCCCATCCCTCTGACCTCATATTATCTGTGTCATCCAGCACCAGGACTGCCCATGGATCCTACATGGTCCATCCATGTAGCAGATGGAGTTAAAACAGGAGCAAACCTCTAACATGCCTTGTGTGGGCATGGTCTGTCTTCTCCCAGTATTTGTAGAGAAAGGAAAACAGGGAGGATTTAGGAGAGCACCATCATCAATCTCATCATCCATCTGTGTTTGCTGGGTTTTTTTATTAGAGGGTGAAGATTATGATGGCGATAAAACTTCACCCAGAGCTAAAAGGCAGAGCACTTATGGAAGGCTGGAAGCTGTTCATGGAACTATGCACCACACATACAAATAGTTGCTCAAAATTGAAATTCTCTTTCCAGCTGCATCTGCTTTTTGTGGCAAGAATATGCACTTTTTGTAGATGACTATGCTATGATCTTGTTAGAAAAAGGGGCATTTTGTAAGTAGGATGTGTCATAAACAGTCATTACTTCCAGCACTCACTACAAAAATACCAATATTGACAAGGATGTGAACAACTTCAAAAATTAAAGTTAGATGATGAAGATCTCAGAAGGCAATAACTAACAGCTCTTCCAAAAGCTGTATGATGGAATAATTCTCTCAAATGTGTTACCCAGTCATCTGGACATGCTGCAAAGTATAAAATACAGCACAATTACTGATCTTTAGCTCTCAAATCAAGATAATTCCCTTTATGATTTCCCCCCAGCTATACAGCAATGCAATTATTTTGCTATATTAACATTTCTTGCTGAATATTACAGTCTCACACTGCAACTATTTAAAGTCAAATGCTGAGATTTAATCTTCTCTTTAAAATAATTCAGGAGGTAAAAAAAATTACTTTTAAATAAGTTTGTAAGTTTGTTTGTTTGTTTTCTTTTGCTTCTTAGGCATAAACAAAAATATTTTTTATCAAAAAAACATGGAGTGAAAGTTGAATTTATCTGGGAGAAGATGATACTTTAAATGAAAGAGGGAATATCATTCTGAATTCAGCACACTCTTGAAAACTCAAAGAAACATTTCCTGAATTTCCTTCAATTTTTTATGCCTTTCATTCGGAAACATGGCTTATTTTTTAAAAATGTGAAGGAAAAAGTTATAGTGAGGAAGGCAACACTCAAATAAGAAGGGGAAAATTTTACAAATAGTTAGCTCTGCAGGTTTGGTGAGCAATTTTCACATTTTCAGAATATTTGCAGATGGGAACCTGCAATAGCTTCCCTGGATACTTTATTTTCCATAGTTTTTTTGGTTTTGTTTGCTTGTTTGTTTAGTTTTGGGTTTTGGTTTTTTTGTTTGTGGGGGGTTTTTTTGGTGTTTGTTTTTTTTTTTTTTTTTTGTGAGCAAGTAACCATTCCTATTTATCATGAAAGTCTTTTAAAATGAAGCATCCTGAGATTCAAGGGATGGTATCTGTCTCACTGCAAAGCAGAGCTCCAGTATCCCATAGCAGCTTTTTGTCCTATATAATTAAGAGTTCATGAAAATGGGTTTGTACAAAAGCTGCATCCACAGTGGTGTGCTAAATATGTCAAGGACATAACTAGAAGCCCTGGCCCATCATGCCCTTGATTTGTTTGTGTACTCCTTATGCATATTTTTGACCTGGGATAATCAACTTTCCTAGTCAATGCCAGTCTAGGATGAGACAACAGCATAGTCCAGGGGCTGTTCTCTTGGATGTCAATGAGATCCAGGCAGGGTCCTGGAAGAGAATTCAGCAACTAAGTGACACTGCCTGCAAGGCTGGGGAACAGGTCCCAGATCATGTCCTTTACTAGCACTCCTTACAGACTTACCATGACTTAGTGCCTAACATCAAACTAACCAGTTTGTGCTGGGATCCTTCTGTCACAAAAGGCCCACAGGTTTTGATGAACATGTTTAAGCTTAAGTTGCTGAGAAAGTTGTACTTGAAATGGCTTGGCTAGCTGAGGTGCCCAAGGTTAAAGTACAAGTACCAAGGTTTGACAACTCAATGACTTATAAAATATTGTTACTGTTTGGGAATGTAGCTGATGAATCACTGATGCTTATTAAAGGAAATTAATTTTTTTTTTCCAAATTCTTTCACCTAATTTTCCCCACCTGTTCTAACATGCACTCTGGATCAGAAAGAAATCAGTGCTCATGGTTCATAACACAAAAGTGCTACAGGATGATGCCTTACTCCAAGGCATCATTGCTACTCAGCTCTCATCTTTCAGGACTCTGTACCCTCACATTCAGGACTTTTTGGTCAGTATTTCTAAACCCTAATACAGCTGTTTTACTCTCCCTGTGTTAAATGCTCTCCTTTCAGTGTGCCTACCATATGACATGGCCCAAATCAGCTGCTAGCAGAGCACCCCTGTCCTAGAGTGATGGTTCTCTCTTTCACCGTGGGAAATCCTTCAGTATTTTAAACTACAAAACCCATGTATGGAACTGACAGGAACACAGCTTCCTCTGAAGAACCCCCCTTGAGGAGGTGAGGAGAAGGAGCCCACCAGCCCCTTCTTCAGCACAGCACTGGCGGGCAGGGATAAATCTTCCGGCAGCCGCCCATCCTCCCCTTCCTGCTGCCGCTACAGCGGCTCCGTGCCAAACGCCCGCGCATTGAAAAACATTTGTTTTGCGCCATAAAACCCAGTGGCTAACAGCTGCACATGTTGTCTCCAGTGTCATAAACCTGTCATCAGCCTGGTATTGTTTACATATGGCTACAAGGCCCTCGTAACTGAGCGTCCCCGCGCGGTGCGGCGACAGCCAACGCTTTCCTGACAGCTGTGTCAACTGGAAGCAGCACAGCCAGCTTATTTGCTTCAGCAAAAGCCTCAGTAGCCCCCACCCTAAAGACACAAATCAGATTCTTTCATTTTTTTAATGAGCTCAATGTTAATAATAGATCAACTGCAGTGCAGATGCTGGAGTGGAAAATAGCTCGCATTTCACTAACAAGGCACATAATTCTCCCAGAAATAATGGATTTCAACTGAAATAGTTGCAGCCAGCCAGGCAGCACTTATAATGCATGACCGAGTGTCCAAAATGAAATCAAAATCTGGGAAACATGCAAAGGTGCTAATTTTCTACATCAGTGGGATTTATCAAGTTCCTACTGATTAATATGAAAAGTTGTTTTGCTGTTCAACTGATAGAGCTTTGTTTTACTTGCATAGACTTGAAAGAAATTGATTTCAATATTACAGGAACTTCTCGATTGGCAGAATGCTTTTAAATCAGTAAATCAATTCTCTCTGAATTATAAATGGCAGTTATTAAATAGGGATTTTTTTTAATCTCCATCTTAGTGACAAGGTTCCTATATATTGAGAGAACAGCTACAATATTTTTCTTTATATACACATACCAAGACATTTTTTGAAAGATCTGAGTTTAATTCACTGGTTTTTCCACCATCTTTCATTACTTAAAAAATATTTATTAACCTTCCCTGTCAAAAAGGGTCATTTACCCAGGATTCTTTACACAGTATGATTTGAAATTGCTTGGCAAGAGGGAAAGATAAAAGAGAAATACATAAATCAGCATTTGCTTTAGAGCACATGCCTTCCCAGAGAACTCTGTGCCTGGATCATTAAAACTGAGGTTAACTTGCTTACCTTCACAGTGGATGTTATTCCCTAGTTATTCCTTAACTGTGAAAGCTATTCCTTAGTTGTAAAGTGGAGGCACACATTCTAAAACTCAGCCAGAGTAAATAGCTCTAAATGTAGATTTAAAGGTCTCCAATTCTTCCATGATGGAGAAGATGGAATGCTCTGTCAGAGATTTCAGATTGGGAGTAACTATTCTTACAAGTTTCAGGACCATGTTAGCTTCTCTTTACTTTCCACAGGATTTTAGTTTGCACAGTTTCAGGACCTGTGGGCTTGTTGACAACCTCTGATGAAATGCTGCAGCACTCTCAAGTCACTGTCAACAAGAACTGGTCCCAGCACCCAGCACAAGCAGAACAGTACTGTGGATGCTCACCTGGGCTTTGAAGTGACTTTATTCTACTAATGCTTTGTTGACATTATTATTTTGGATTGGTTTCTTGAACAGACACAGGTTCACTGCAGTGCGTAGTGTGGATCCTCCCTGAGGTCTGTGGAACAGGTAAGGCCTGAAGCTGCAGCATCCTGAGCAAGGGAAATGCAAACTATTCCACACTTCCAATGTTTACAGCACCTTTCAGGGTTGGTCTCTTATATTTCAAGTCCCTGAGCACTACTAATGTTACCTTTAAACATCACTGTTGCTACAATTATTAAAGGTGGGATATTTAACCATGACCGTAAAAAGTCCTGGGTTTCTGGTCTCTGCCAATTTATGCTGTGGAAGCCATGAATATTCAAAACCCTTAGAATCTCATCAGAAAAATGTAGAGTGAAATGCTGTAACCATTCTAGAGAACTTCACTGTTAGAAATGACTGGGGCTGTGGTCTGTACCTGGAGCCTCTACATGACATTACCCTTTCCAGGAAGGGTGAGCCATTGCCCTGCTCCCTGAACACATCTTGGGGAAGGTCAAATACCTGCTGAGCCACCTCTGTGCTCAAATGGACACTCCACCAGTGAACATCCACACATGGTGGCTGGGGTTTATTCTCCTGGTGGCCACAGCTCATGGTCACTCCTCACGGCTCACTCCTTGTTTCCAACAACAGGCACTTTTGGCCCTGCTGTCCCTGGGTTGATGGGTGGTCATCCATCTGCTAACAACTCATCAGTCTTTGTTCTACCCAAAGGGCATTGATCCTAGTTTATCTAAAATATTTTCTCTAAAAGTTTCATCTTTCATTGAAAGTACCAGCCTGAACTAGCTCTAAATCTTATGTATTATGGATTATGCTAAATTAGATAGAATTTGAAAAATTACCTCTAAATGTCTCATAGTTATTTATCATCATCCAGGGTCTGTCAGCCCCCACAGGATGATCAAAGAACCTTTTTTGCCTTGGTTTTGCTACACACTGGTAAAGGTTATGACATTCTCATTCAATACTTCTTATTTCCTTAACATTAATGACCAAAATGGGCAGCAAAAATGTAACACTTCTAGAATAGATTAATTTCAACCCCCTATTTGTATTCATTGGTTTTATTATCAACATCACACATTATCTGTTATAGTCTGGCATTTTAAAAGGGAGGATGACTTTATGCAGTAAGGGCAATAACTAATAAAATGGTAAAATAGCATTATGTTCCAGCAGATAAATATATATTAGAGTTTCATAGAACTAGACTGCCTGACCAGCCAATGAAAAGGGAATTAATCTAATTTATTGTTATATCATTTTTATCTAGGAATGTGTACATTACTCTTTATGTGATTAATATACCTTAGTGCTAGAGCACCCTTTTCTTGCCCTTAGTAATTAGCTGTTGCTTGATGTGAGGCCATAACACTGTCTGCTCAAAAGCAATTATCATCTATCATGTATTGGCCTGTTCAGACTTTTAAGTTTGGAGGTCTTTCTCAAGAAGGCTTCAGATTTTTTATTTGCTTTTTTATTTTTTATTATTTTCATGTCACTGCTATTCCGCATGGGGAGCCTAAAATCATCGTGAACACCTTCAGTTGAAAGAAGAGCATGAAAGCTGCAGTAACAACAACAATAGCTCAGAAAAAGATTTCAGTTTGATTGAAGCTTTGGGTACCCTCTAAATAAAACCAATATTTCTTCTGTGGAAAAAACATATAGATTGCAATATCTTTCACCTGTTTCAGATGTTAAGTTTAACAAGTAGGGAACTGTGGTTTAGGATGCCTTCTAAACTTGATTTTTTTTATTAGTCCTCTTTTTCTGTATTTCCCCTCTCCTCCAATTTTTTTCCTTCAGAATCAGAGGGTGTTCTCCAACAGCATGATACATTGCATGTTTAGAAGTTAGTCATATATAACTCCAAATTCACAAAATATGAGCTAGTGCTCCAAATTTTGAAATGTTATTAGAATTATTAAGATTTAGATAAGAAGAAATGAATAAATTTTTGCAAATATTATTACATACATTTTCCAAGCATCTGTGTTTGAAGCTTAAGTATACATGAAACTAATTACGTGAATTGCCTTAATCTAGTTCAGTCTTCATGGACATTGCAAAGGGAAGTTGGGCAATGGAAAAAGGAAGATAAACCTAAATTTGTCCTAATAGGGACGTGAATAAACATAAAGCCAAAGTAGCTGAGACTTATTTCTGAGCAGTAGATATTTTGATTTTTCGATTTAAGTAAATGCAGCCTTGTGTCTGATATCTGCATCATCTATGGTTTCTGTTCTTGTTTGATCTTTAAGTAGGAATTGCACTGTGGATTTTGTTTAACTGATTTAAGGATCTGTTTTCATGGACACCACCACACTGACTGAAAGCTTCAGTTCCCAGGGAATGCAACTGGGCCATACAAAGGTGCTATGTCTATATTGGTTACATTAATAACAGAATATTTCCCCAAACCAATGGTGTTAGAGATGACCAAAAAAGTTACAGGTAGCCAAATCCAAGACAGGTACAATCTAGTGGATCATGTCAATATGAGGATTTCTTGTTTGTTGAAATATGCCACAAATATTAGTGTAACTGACTGAATAGTTTATGGGGACAGGGCTGACATTTAGGAAAACCAAGGGATTTACATGCATGATACCTCTGTTTGCCTTTCAGGCAGCACATACATGCTAAAATCATGGCACAGTAGTGTAAGAAGTCTTGAAATGGCTCTCCATCTTAAAAGTTTTGTTGCAGGAGTTGTGTATTGCCTGTATCTATAGATGTGCAGAACTGTGCTATGCTTGGCTATGGTTGCAAGCTGTGTGTTGTTTTTCTTGGCATGCTGAAAATCTGCCCTCTGAAATGTCACTGCTTGCCTGTACACCATTCTCTGCTAAGATCTTGTGGCTCCCCTGGTGACCTGCTTGTTTAAAACACAGCAGGGGAAACATGGAGAAAGCACAGAAATTTGGGCAAAATAAAATTCAAACCTTAAGACACTGAAATCACACAACCCTTTGCAAGAGTCCAGCATTGCCTGGACTGGTATCTGAAACTTGCTCGCATGGAGAGGGATATCTCACAAAGCTGAGAACTGAAAATTCACAGATGCCTTATTATAAAACAAAAATCTGGCTTTGACAGTAAGGGAACATTTATTCTCCCTTAAAATTCTATATAAGTACAGATTTCATGGGAATGTTTACAGTAAACCTCAGTTCAAGTTTCTCACTCAGCTGGTGTTTCAGTTCATTATATACAAATACTCATATGAAAAGCTCTTTAAAATCAAAATGAAAAAGAATCTGCTTAACATAATACATTGTCCCAAGCACAAATAAACTGACAAGGAATGTATTCAGACTGGAAATGAGAAGCTTTGTATAGAGGCAGAGCACTGAATTTCAGACAGCTTTCAGGAGGGGCAGTGCAGATTGAAAACTTGAGTAAGTTTTATGATGACCCTCAAAAGATGTGTTTAAGGCAAATGTTGTCCATGTTAACAAGAACATCCTTAAAATTTTCAAACTGCATTTCTAGTATGTACTCCCACCTTGAAGTAGTTCTGGAGCAGAGACTAGATTAATTTCTGCAGCTTGGTGGGCTCTCTCATTTAATATTGGCCAGAGGCACAGATAAAACTTAAGAATCAGTATTTTGAGAAGACTAGGTAAGCAGAGTGACAGCTGAAAAGAACATGTTGTAGTCCTTTCCTCCTTGTGTAAGGCTAAGCAACACAGCTTGTGATCATTTATTTAGGTTGTGTCATTATGGGATCCAAGTCAAATGCAGAACTTTTGACAGAGTTGAGTGGTTCATATGCTTCCCAGGATTCTGGTCTTTCTAATCTTGCTGTTACCATCTGGGCACTATGAATAAAGAAATGCACAAGCTAAGTCAGGTGGGTCTTATCCCCCTTCTAGCAACTAAATACCTCTGAGGTGTAACACAGTGACGTATACAATTTCTTTTTCATTCAGTTTGAGTGCATGGGCCATACTCTGAATTCTTATAATAGCAAAATCCTCTTTGAAGTTGATCAGTTGTCCAGCAATTTACATTGTCAGCAGTTTTCTTGGATTTCAAGTCATCCTTTTCTCAGGATTTGGGTTGAATGAGAGCTTGCCTGAGAAAGAAATCTGAATATGGTCTTTGTTGATTGAATGAGAGGTCAGTATTGCTGCGAGTCACGAAGTGGCCAGGTCTCACTGGGTTGGCTTCTTTAAAACCTACACAGCTGTTGCCTCACAAACTACTTATACACATACATAGATATAAATAAGCACTTGTCACACTCTTGCCCTACAGCAAGGAGTAAATACAAAGCAAAACTTTATGATGCTTAGGACACTGCTGGTTTTCACATCAGGATCTTCCTGGGCCCTAAGAAAAGCTTTTATGAAACTAGCTCTTCTCCCCCTTGAAAGCAGCATCTTATATCATGGTAAAGATCAGGGACATGGTAGGTAAGGGAGACTAGCTTTTACAAATTTTGGAATGATACAACCATTCTGCTTTTACTTAAACTTATCACTACCTTAGATGTCTTTTTTGTCCTGCTTTTCTTTCAGTTTGGTTGATAGCATAGAAGAGTTACTCAAGACTATGTTTTCATATCATTCCTACAAGTAACTTACAGTAAAGATATTACATGGGGTTTGTGTGTACTGTAAAAAAAAAAAAAAAAGAAAAAAAGAAAAGAAAAAGTTTCCAGTGTATCATTTATTCAGTTTATTATAACCATAAAATGTATTGAGTAGAAGTAATATTAGGTCTGTGTTTTTCAACCAATTTTTTTGCTACTGCAATAACGCTTCAGCAAAACTATTTTGTTCTCCTTCATGTTGCATACTTCCTGCACACTCATTCTTCTGCTAATAAAAGGGGGAAGTTATGATGCTGAAAGCACAATTTTCACCTTCTGATCTTTCATACTGAAAAGGCCTTATGATTTAGTTGCTGTTGTCATTAATGTCCCTGAAAAAGGGTTCAAAATGTGCAAGTTTCCAGCAAAGGGCAAAAGAAGAACTATCCATAAATCATTAAAGGCTTGAGGACCTTTAAATTATTTATTTTTAATTATTACAGTTAATAATATTTTAATGTATCCTAGAATAAGTGAATTGATTATTATTGATTTTTGTGATGACTTCAGAACAGAGAACTCTCACCCCGGCTTAATAAATTGACTGATAAACTGACTACATTGTTCAACATTAGCCTGGAAGTAAAAGATAAGAAAGCACAGGCTTTGTACTCTGATCAACCAGGTTGTCAGTCAAAACTGCAGAAGTACTGCTAAGGAGTGTAAGAACTGAAGGAGCATAAGTTCGAGGCCCAGGAGGGGAAGCATAAGACCAGACAATATGCCAATTAATGGAATTAAAGCAAAAAGATTTAAAAAGGGTTTCCCTTAGGAGACAGCATGAAAGAAAAGACAACAGTTGATTCAATAAGGACAAAAACACAAATGAGCTGGCTATGAAAAGGATCAGAATATTTACAGATGATAGTGTCTGAAGAATTAAGGAACACTAGCTTGCAATTACTGTGAATTTATTTCGCCCCAGTAGCATGTCCTAATTTGGTCTCATCTAGCCTCTGAACAAATATGTTCATCCTTAAATTCCAGAGCAAAAGAAATAATCCCTTCTGGTTTCAGTCAGACTATGAAACTGATTAAGATCAGCAAAAATTCAAATACTATAACAAACAAAGGGAATTTCACTGAAGTTTCCTGTCCATCATCTGTATCAGCATTTGCAGGCTTCACAGCAATTTATGGTTTATTTTAGCAATGCTGTGTTTCTGAGGTCCAACAGCAATACAGGTCCTCATGCTCACCTTCCCACACAATGCAAAGTAGAGAAGGATAGGACGAAGAGAGGGGCACAGAGAGTTGCCTTTCACATGTGAAGGTGTGCATGCAGATAGGAGCTGTTCCTTGTGCTGGGTTTGTTTGCAGGTCCTTTCCCAGGAATGATGTCTCACCCCCCAACAAGAGATGCCTTTCAGAGTTTCACAAACTGTCCAAGGGGTATCCTTGGTTTTAATACATGTATAAGGCTCACAAATTATATTTTCCCCAGCACATTTTGAAGAGATTTCGAAGTAGAAAATGGAAGAGAATAAAAGTAAGTGGGAGAATGTTTTAGTGTCTCTGTGATTGAGATTCAAAGAGTTTCAAATGATCAACTTTACAGAGCTGTATGTTCAGAAATCTGCATGAACCACCATCCTTCCTGAGGTGAAAACAATTGCTGAAGTATTCTCACTGTCCCAAAAATACAACAACCCAGAGAACACATCCCTCAATGAACCACAGAGCTCTCTGCTGAAAAGGAAATGACCCTCAGTGGCCCCTCCAATTATACAGGACCATCCTGTCAGTGAGTCTTGCTCCCCTCTCTCTTTTGGAAGCAGGAAAATCTCATCCTTTTTTTTTGCATCTGGCTTCCTACCCTATCTCACGTTAGTCTGGTTCAAATCAAATCAGAAGTGTCAATTACTCATTAGCACACTGCTAATTGCTCATCTACTTGTCCTTACCACTGTTGCTCACCTCACATAGGAAGCAAAGCATTAATGATCTCGTTTGCCAGCTCCAGTAGAGCCTCAGCATCCCATTTTGGGAGTCAGGGCTGAGGAGTTCTGTAGGGCAGAACTTTCTGCTTTCTACTGCCTCACCTCTGGTACCCACAAGGACCAGGGGACCAGCATCAGAGGGTTCCCAGGCCTGTTTTTCTGTGTTTAGTTTTCTGTGTTTAGTGAG
Source organism: Molothrus ater (assembly GCF_012460135.2). NCBI lineage: Eukaryota > Metazoa > Chordata > Aves > Passeriformes > Icteridae > Molothrus > Molothrus ater. The sequence goes on along the minus strand of NC_050478.2, from coordinate 107,949,277 downwards.
CTTCTAGCATTCTGTTTCCAGGTTTGCAATACAGAGCTTCCCCCTTTTCTTGCTGGAATGCAGTTTGTTTTGTATCAAACATTTGAAGAAAAGGCAATAAAAAGTAAACTTCATGAGGTAATTCTGCTCCTCCAGAGTTAGCAAATCCAAATATGCTGGCATAGCAAATCCAGAAAAGTTTGTAATGTGAGGAGATGAAAGTAAAATGTTGTTGAGGTCAATTTACTAACATGAAATTTCCAGGACCAGGGGAGAATTTCTACAGCAGTAATTATGCTGTGCCTATCAGTAGAAGGACAAGCAAAGAGGAGATCACACATGTCTTAGGAAACTCTGCACAGTCACAGGCAGGTACCCTGACCTCACACTATGTATTTCTCTATTCTAACTAAACTTCCACCAAAAAAGAATTGCAAACACATTACTCTGTTTTCTGAACTAATAATTAGGCAAATTGATTCCAATACATCAAATCCCTACTAAATGATATGCAGAATTTTGTGCTTGTATGGTAGAAGAGGGGGACAGGAAATATTGGCTCTCATGAAGCTAAAAAGAGCAAACTGATATTTTTTTAATTTGTTTAAACAAAAATTGCTCCCTAGATGGCACACTGTGTTTTGCCTGGAGCAAATGTTTATGGCTGAGTTATAAAATAGAAGTTTGTGGCATCTCATAGTGCTGCACATGCTCACACAGACACACAGATACAAGTCAGTTCCTGTCCAATTGCTTTAGATCACATTAAATCTCTGCTGTCTCAGCTGTTAAGGGGTATCTTGGGAAGCATCAGGTTTGAAAAGGTCCTTCATCTAACACTTGTCTATCTTTTGTCAGCTTGTTAGGATGATGTGTGGTATGCTTTTTTATGCTTTCTATGGCACCCATCAGCACTTCAGGTAACAGCACAGGGAACCAAAACTAGAGTAGTCATGTCCAGAGGAAATATTTTGATGGCAACCCTAAAAGAAGAGATGGGGCTTGTTTCATCAGAAGATTCAAAAAAATGCTGTGCTTTATCTTAGCTTGTGTTTTCATAGACAATGCTAACTACTCATATTTCGCCAATGTCATTCTAAACAAACATGAACATAAGGACCATCGAGAATTCACCTGAATTTTTTTCCATCTTTCATCACCTATGAGAAAGTGAAGACTTAGTGCTTCTGCAATTTTTTTCCTAATGTATACTGTGCAGCAAATGATCATTACATGGAACAGTGCTAGCTTGTGCTTCTGCAAATTGCAAATGTTGCAGAAGAGTTGTTCATTACTTGTCTTGGTCAGTGTTGCAAAACTAATTTTCTTTTTATATTAAGGGAAGTGCTCACTGCTTTGACACAGCACAAGCTGTTTTGGCTGCACTGTATAATGATGAGTTTAGTCACTAAGGTATAATCTTAATAAGCAAAACAAAGAGAATAATAACTCAGAGTTTGCACTGACTGTGGTCTCCACACAGATTTTGAACAGCCTCTGGAGCTGTTATGTACACAAAAACCTGTATTGTAAAGGAATCTTATGTGGAGATCAAGTTTTGCTTTAAAATGGTCTCCTGAAAGGTGTGAAGTTCAGGCTGTGCTAAGGGCTGTCCCCTTCCCATAAGTCTGCTTCCATCCTGTCCAGAATCACACATGGCAACTCTACGCCATAAAATGAGTGAGAGACTTGGTGTGGGGAAAGGCTTCTCGAAGACTTTTGGGGTTGTGATGTAGGCTGAATTTTAAGTGTCTCTGTCTGACAGATCCATTACCACTGAGTACTCTGGGGACCAACCAAAACTCCCAAGCTGGAGCACTAAAAGGTATTTATTTCCCTATAACTTTCTCTTTGGCTCATGAATACACTTTCTGTTAATAAGAACAATCATCAAGACACACCCATATCTTTGGGAGCTGGGATCTCACTGTCCTTCCAAAACATTTTGTCTCTTCCTGTGAAGCCTTTTCTTTTTTTTTCCTCTTTCCTTTTAACATAATTATAACATTAATTACTGCTGATAGGAAGGGTAATGCATGCAGCACCAGACTAGACAACCTAGGAAAATCCCTGGTGAAAATGAATGTGGTCAGAGAGAGATGAGAAAGCATGGAAGTACTTATCCTTCATTCCATATTGATTTTGCCAATGTCTAGGACATAAGTTTCATTCCACAAAAATTTTGCAAATGTGATTTTTTTTTTTTTCTGAAAGCAGGAAATTTTGAAGTACTTTACAAAGAAAAGGATCTTTTTTGAGGCGATTGAGTTGAGATTTTGCTTGAGGTGAGATTTAAAATAAAAATTTCTCCTGTCTGCTTCTAAGGGGGCACTCACAATACCACCCACCTCCTTGAACAGGCTAAGTAGCTGTGAATGCCCTGTCCCTGGAAGTGTTCAAGGATGGGTTGGAGAGGCTCTGGTGTAGTAGAGGTTGTCCCTGTCCATTTCCAGATTGGAACTAGATGATCTTTAGGATTGCTTCGAAATAAAGTCGTTCTATGATTCTATGACATTTCCTCACTACTACTTTATAGAACTCTCCTCAGCTCAGGTACCTGTGCTCTTCCTCCTCTTCAACAAAGGCAGTGATCAATGTTCTCCAAAAAGCAAAGGCTGCAGCCAGAGAAACCTAGCAAATGGGCTCTAGCACAAGTGGTGGCCAGGAAAACATGTCTCATGGCAGTATTTCTTTTCAATAGCAACAAGAAACCCGCAGTACTTCTTTTCCCATTCTCAGCAGATATCAGTCAAATGGCTTACTCTTTTTGCTGAGGTCATGAAGGGATGGTCTTTTTATACTAGACTTTTTTTTTTTTGGTTTTTCTAGGTCACTGAATAGACTGACTTCCCTAACTGAAGGTTCAAGCCTTCAGATCACTACCTGTTAACAAACCTGATTCTCAATTACTTTTTGATTTATGTTAGAATATGTTTTGATTTATGTTAGAACAAGTCACAGTTAAGGCTAAACCCCTCAGTATGGTAAAAAGCAAACCAAGACCAATATATGAAGCATTCTGCAAGCATTGCCCTAACTGCAAATTAGTTCTGGTTCATAAAGGTCTCTCTGGAATGACAACTGAATTACAAATCTTTGTCAGTAGGATTGTGATCAGCACCTGCAGTAGCAGTTGCCAATGGAGGCTTTCTGTTCTACAAATAATAATGCATACTCATAAATGCACATTCTCCTCTCCCTGTTGTCAAAGGCGGTGAGAAATAGCAAAGCAGTGAATTTTCACCAGTCAGTTTCACTTTGATGTCTGTCAAATGCCAAATGTCTGCCAATCAGTTCTGGGGCAAGGGCAAGAAAGGAAAACCATCTGACAGATGGGGGAGCAGATGGGGGAGAGTGGGAGAAGAGCCACCCACCCCATCAAACTACAGGCAGTAGCCACAGCCACAGCAGTATTACTGCTTTCTGGAGCCAGGGTGTTTTGTTGTTCTTTTTAGGTTTGGTTTTTTAACAGATATGGGCCCCATCACCTCCACCACAGTATCACCCATATTTTTCAAGCTGGGTTTCCCAGGGTGTCCTTCGGTGCATGATAAATGAAGTCATTGCTTTCACTTTTTTATTACAGGTAATCAGAAAGAAAGAGGGTTTTATTGGACTCAGGACTTTGAGAAAGAATTCTTTGCCCTCCTTCCCATAGAGTCACTTACCTAGCCACAATAAAACTGTCTCTCCTCTGTCAGATTTACCCTCTCAAAAAACTTTCTCTAATTAGCAATTTCTTAAAGTGGACACTAATAGTGAGGGATAACTGAGAAACAAAAAGACAAAATAGTGGACAAATTTAACTCATTAAGCCCTTAAAAATCTATCCATCAAGTGTGGGTTTGTGTGCAAACAGCCCATGAGAAGACTGTAGTTCCTTCCCTGCTTTCTTCTCAGAAACTGTTCATGAAGCTAGTTTAAGCCTTGCAATCAGAAGTAGCAGTCTCACCCCATAGGTTTTTTCTTCTTTGAATAGCTGAGCTGTATAATACATATGTCACAATAATATATGTCATATAATTCAGTCTTCTAGTGTAAATGGCATTTCTTGTGATTTTTTTTCTATTCACTTTCAAGGTGTATTTCTGTGTAACAGCTTTAAAGTGTTTTCTCAGCACTGGTGGTTAATAGAATTTGTTCACAGCAATCTGTCAAAATCAAATCAAACACGGAAAAGAGTGTCAACACAGCAATGTTTTATAAATGTACATCTATAAGCAGCAAGGTTTGGGGAGGGAATTACTTCTCGGATGATTGGAGGTGTGGAGTGAGAATTGTCCATCTGCATTTCCAATGTCTCTTCAGCTCCAGCATATTTTGTAGACAGACTTATAAAACATAGAATACATTCCAGAAGGAACCTCAGAAGCTCCTAATCTCCAGCTCTTCATTTCAAAGACAAAACTGCTGCAGAGTTATTCATCTGTCCTGTTTTTCAGATAGGACTAGAGATTCTGCACCCAACAATCTATTTCAATCTTCATATTCCTTTAGACCTTTACTTCCCTAATTAAAATTTATTTCCTAATGTCTAAATTAAATCTCCTAAATTAAATTACTGCAATTAAATTGCTGCAAATTAAACTTATTACCTCTTATCCAACCTGCAGTGGACTCAGACGACGGTAATTACCATTATCTCTGGTTACACATCCTTTTCTTTCTCTTCTGTAGATTAACCAAATTCAAATCTTTTAAAAATACATCACATTTGTAAGTCTTCTGTTCTCTTATCAAGCACTTTTACCATCTTTCATAATTATGGCATTCAGATTGAATATAGTGTTCTAGTAGAAACCTTGACAAAAAACATGTTATAATTTGTTTAGAAGAAATCACATCTCAAATCTTAACCGTTCTCATCTAATGGGATTTATTTCCATAATTTGTAGAGAGCTATTGAAATATTGTAAAACCACTTGAAACCCTGAAGAAAGCAAATATTCTGAGCAAGTTGAATATATCTTCCATGTGAAGTAGTCAGACTACATTAAGAGCAGTCAGGATCAAATACACCATTGTACTTTTATTATTAACACATGGTGGTTGAGAAAGGGTATTTCACTGCATTTTCTCAAAGAGCTCCCTCAAATTGTTCATCAGGAGAACACAGAATCACAGAAACAATTAAGTTGGAAAAGACCTCTGAGATCATAGAGTCCAACCTGACAGTTTTGGTCTATCAGATGTCTCCTGTACATGAATTTAGTTCTAAGTAAAGAAGAGATCTCAAATTACATCAGTCCCTGTCTTGTACTTTAACTCAGTAATACATATTTGCAAGTTTCTATCTTTGGATTGTATCTGGCTATATGTCAAATCTACTCCAGAAATAGGTGATTTGAGCAGTTCTTAAGAGTCTGTGCATAAAAACAAAACATTTCTAGTTAGGCCAATTCTAAAAGTAATATACATAGAAAAAAGATCTCCCAAAAAACTGCAACACAGAAGGAAATTGCAGCAAAGGCAAAATGTCAGATTTTCATGGCTTCATAATAGATGATTTCAATATTTTGCTTTCAAAACAACTCTTCTGTTACAGAATAATGTTTAAACTATATTAATTATTTTACATGCAAAAATAAAATTCTGTAACATCTCTTTAATGGTGAACTGACATTATTTTTCTTCAATGCAGCTGCAAAATAAGGCTTTTTCTGAGATCCTTAATGGCATGAGAAAGTCCTCCCCACAGCTGTACTGAACTCTTATAGAAAGAATACAGCTCAAAACAGCCTACCTGCACAATGAAATTTCTTGCCAGTAATGTAATGTAGTATTTTTTCTGTGTATCAGCTGCATCCTTATAACGGTGATATATGTATATAGTGATGCCAAGAGTAAATATAATTTTCTGGTATGTGTCCATTACTTCTATTCATCTTGTATAGAATCAGAATTACTAGAGAGCTGGCTTATGGTTTGAAGGGTCTATATTTTGCAAGGACAATTTTAGAGCACCAGTTGCAGAAGCACAGTCAGAAATAAATCATTAGGCCAAAGCAAACAGGCAGAACCATCTTAATCTGATGGTCAAAGACATCAAAGCAAATACCTTCTTGAGCTCCACTGTTCACTGCTCCAGTTTGCAATCTGTCATTTCAGTTTATATTTAAGCCTATCTATGTAACTGTTTATTTTGGCCAAGATGCAGTTTTGGGAGCAACTGAGAGGTTGGCAGCAGTTCTGTTCTTCCTGACTCTGCCCTCCGGTGGTATCCTTCATCAGAAAGGTGACACAGACAACCAGAGAGGTACACAGTGCAGCAAAATTTGTCAAGAGTTATCTGTCAGAGCCCATTAAAAATATGCTTTAATACCTCACCAAGCAACACTTAAAATCATCACTGAGCATGAATTCCCATAGCATCTCTCCCTCTGTAGACTTCTGTTGTTTCTTACTTTTGCTTGTCATAAAAAGAGCTCATGAACAACCCAGGCTTTCGTACAGTATTTATATTTTTTCTGCCCTCACCCCAAGGCTGGAACATAAGATGAAAGACCAACAGCAAAAGACAACTGTTGTTGAATGTCTGAAGATCCAAGCTGATCATACAGCTTTCAACTTGTTTTCTTTTCCAGAGTGGCTCATCTCTGTCTCGTTATACTGTATAAAAAATAAAAACCCTAACCCAAAAAGTTGAGTGCATGCACATTTATAAGTAACTTTATAAAACTTTATATAATTGCAATGCTAATGTTTCCTGAAAATCAGCAGCCTGAAATAGCCATCTTCTTTCCCCCCTCTCTGTTTTTCCTTTCCAACTGTTAAATGTTTTTTGAAATAACAATAACTTGATTTTCTGTATTATTGCTGCTTCATTAATACTGATGTGAATGCCATTCTATATTTATCACCTTCTTATCACATTTCTCATTTAATAGTTCACATCATAAGACTTCATACAATGGCACAAAGACAAATAACTATTGCTAATTTAGTGCTCTCCTGAGTAAGCTTTATGATGGCATTTTTGAATGACCTTTACTGTTAAACAAAATTCACTGTAGGGCGCATCTGATTTACAATAACCATAAATTCAGATATCAAAACTATTAAATGTTTTGTATAACTACTGGCATAATTGCAAATAAATCTATTTGGAGATAAAAAAAAATAAAAAACCACTCTCTTGTTTTTTTATAGCAGAGTATTATACATATACTAGAATACACAGTATTAGAGTACACAGTGCTACATGGTTGGAGCTGTAGCTCCAGGATGGTTATGAGTACCTTGGGGGTCTCGAGGTTCTGTGCTAGAACCTCTCCTGATCAATATCTTTACCAATGACCTGGAGGAGAAGACCAAGTGTAAGTTTGTAGATGACACCAAATTGACGTGGGGGGCAGTCAAGGGGCAGAGTTGCCTTTCAAAGAGACCTCCAGAAAGGAGGAATGGACCAACAGGGAACTCAGGAAATTCAACAAGGGCAAATACAAGGTCCTGCACCTTGGACAGACTCATGTCCTGCAACAGCAGGGGCTGGGGACCAGACAGCTGGGGAGCAGGTCTGATGGATAGGGTATGGGGGTGCTGGCAGATACCAACCAGGACTAAACAGGAGGTTTTAGGTAGGACAGGTTTAAGGTACTAACACAATTTGCCCTTGGTTCTGTGGATTTGACATACTGTGAGACAACTAAAAGACCAGCCCAAGAGAGTTAATGTGAAGTTGCCAGACTAACAGCTGAAACTGTCACTTTCAAACATGACTCATGGCCCAACATTTTTAATTCCAAGATGATTAGGAGATAAACCTGACTCATCCATCAAAAAGGTGGCTTTTCAGAAGGAGCTATGTGTTATCTTGACATGAGTTTGAGAGTGCATTTTCAAATTCAATGTATTTATGAATAACATGGAAAATACAGGGAGCAGTGAAGTACAAAATTTGCTGATTCTAAGAGGTTGATAAGTGTAATAGGGAGACAAGGTATTGGGAGGAGTGTCCACATTAGCACTTTAGGTTTTATTGGGAATATGCTTTCAAAGCAAATGTTTTGATTCTCAATGACTGCACTTTATTTCCCATTGTGAAAAAGTCTTAGAGTACACAATCTGCATTGCAGTCTAAGGGAAACTAAGCTGGATGATGTACTCTGAATACAAAATACTTTTCAATCCATGAGCTCAGGCTAGATCCAAGTAACCTCCCCCAACAATTCATAAAATGTATATACTGTGAATATTGGATTCCCAGCATCAACTGGTTCACTTTAAAATTGGCTCACTTTAAAATCTTGTTTTACTGAGATGTACCACTTGCTAATGTACATGACAACAAATGGAGCTGAAATTTAGTTTATGAGACTATATAACAATGCACTGGGAGAAGAAGGAGACACTCCAGTAGTATATTTAAAGCAAGATTTTTGGGAACAGGTTAGATCCATGAAAAAAAGAGCTAAATGGTTCTTGTACCTAAAAATGGGTAATCAATGGCAAAGAATGACTGAGCAGCCTAGGGAAACAGATAAAATACACACACAACATCCTGAAACAGATGGTGTTGACTCTTCACTGACTTTCCTGTATTCTTGTACTGTCAGCAAACAAGTGGCACTTGTCAGAGTCAGGTTTGAAACAAAAGTGGTTCTTTACCCATCCACAGTGCACTGGTGGATGTCATGTGGGGGCAAATTATTTTTTCTTCTCTTACTCTCTGCTTGTACTCAATGCTAGTGCCAGACTGGTTTGACCCACAAGCTGAAACAGGCAAGGTAAGAAAGACAAGTGAATCCATGGACCTCAGAAAGTTGTATTTTAACCACCAACTGCAAAATCTTTTTTTTTTTTCCCCACAATCAAAACCTTTTCCTGTCCTCTTAGAAAGGTCAATAACAAAGTAAAACTGCAGAAAGAACGTCAATTACATATTCTATACTTATGATCTTTAACATACCACGTGTTATTTAATGCTTGTAACTGTGTATTCTTAGTTGATTGCTTCGAGTCAAAAAAGGAAAAGGTAAATTTAAGGCAATGAACCTTCTAAAGCAATGTTTTCCAACTTGTATTCTAATTCCAGGAAAATCTACTGTTAGTAGAGGCTTAAATCACTTTGCAGGAATGTTCTCACCTTCACTGAAATGCTTTAGAGTTCCTTGGCTTGAGAGTTACTCTCTCCAAGGTTAAAAGGGAGACCTGTTTCTTTCCCTTTCAAGTCCTTGAGTGCAACTGTTGAGTAATAACCAGCTTCAAGAATAGCTGACAGTCCATCAGACTGAACTTGGAGCTGGAGGTGATCAGAAAACAAGGGAAATTTGTGCAACTTAAAGAGAGACAGAATAATGTTTAAAGACACTTGCCCCTGAGCAAAGCAGAGTTCCTTCCTGTGCGCTGTTCCAGACATGCTGGCGGGATTTGACTGGGAGCTGGGGGTGTCAGACAAGCAAAGTAAAGATAAAAGAATTAGTATAATTGGAAGATGCCTTTTGCAGCAAGACAAGATTTGAGCTCTTTAGTCACCATTCAGTTTGTGCTGGCTGAGAGCACTCATTCTCTGCTTGTTTCTGTGCTCTGTTGTTCTTTCTACTCCTTTAATTTTGAATATATGCTTTCTGGTCTAGGAATTATTATACCATTTGGGGCATGGCAGCTCTTAATAGAGAAATACCTCAAACTAGTGCTGTAGCATACATTAATCCCTTGGTTCAAGCCATTCTGATGGGAGGCAATCAAACTTACAGTTAACCCAGTGTTGTAGTGCGTTTTTATACTTTGTAATACTTTGAAGTAGTTTTGTTTTGTATTCCCATATTTTTCCCAAATGGTTTATCCCAGACTGTACTCCCCTCCCTTTACCTGTGTTATCCCTCTCCCGGGATGAGATTATCCCCAAACCCCCACCCTGGCTCTCTGTCAATCACTCAGCATCCCATCCCCCCATCCAGAAGTTTCGGTCCAGGTCGTCGAGTGATTAGCCAGAGGCCAGGGGTCAGCCCCCCAAGCCTTGCCCCATACGCTGTCCTATATGTCCATCCCCCAGTACCCATCCCTTAGAGTTACTTATTGGTTGGTAAAATGTTATCTACTTTTGGTTTCCACCTCCCTTTAAATGTGACCTTGGCCCATCTCCCGGGGCTCTCGGCAGGAGGCCCCCTGAGGTGCAGGAGCTCCTCTGGGACTCCTAATAAAACCTTGGGTTAACCCCTGCTAAGAGTCAGCCCTTTCTCTTCTACCGATGTCTCTGGTGTCTCTTGTGCTGCACAGGCGCCCAGCCCAGGTGCCCTCAGTACCCTCGGGGCACAGGGAGTGTCTCCCTGCCAGCCCAGGTGCCCTCAGTACCCTCGGGGCACACACAGAGAGTGTCTCCCCGCTGTCAGCCCAGGTGCCCTCAGCACCCTCGGGGCACACACAGACAGTGTCTCCCCCAGCCCAGGTGCCCTCAGCACCCTCGGGGCACACACAGAGAGTGTCTCCCCGCTGTCAGCCCAGGTGCCCTCAGTACCCTCGGGGCACACACAGAGAGTGTCTCCCTGCCAGCCCAGGTGCCCTCAGCACCCTCGGGGCACACACAGAGAGTGTCTCCCCGCTGTCAGCCCAGGTGCCCTCAGTACCCTCGGGGCACACACAGAGAGTGTCTCCCTGCCAGCCCAGGTGCCCTCAGTACCCTCGGGGCACACACAGAGAGTGTCTCCCTGCCAGCCCAGGTGCCCTCAGCACCCTCGGGGCACACACAGAGAGTGTCTCCCCCCAGCCCAGGTGCCCTCAGTACCCTCGGGGCACACACAGACAGTGTCTCCCTGCTGTCAGCCCAGGTACCCTCAGCACCCTCGGGGCACACACAGACAGTGTCTCCCTGCTGTCGGCCGTGTCGGGGCTGCCCTCCCCGGTGTCTGCAGACTCGGGACTGGCCCAGGGTTCCTGAGAGGCTCGCAGAGAGACAGAGACAACCCAGGGAGGAATTTGGCTCAGTCTCTCAAAACCTTATGCTCTATCAGACACATATGTCTGTCAGACAGCCTTATAAACCCAAAGGATAAAAATCCACCTATATTTTTTCTTCCCTTTTCAAGTCTCATAATATAGGTAGCTGTCATTTTCCAGCTGCCTATTCAGCTTATTTATACTACTTGTATTGATGACTTATGCACTGTGTTCCATTTGTGTGAGGATTTCCCTTGAAATGCTTATTGTCTACTCACAGTTTTAAGAACTTCAGTGCCATAGATTAAGTACTTGCCAGGGAGCACAGAGGGTCTGGCATTTAATTTCCTCTTAGCTGAATGCCATGGCTTGTGTTGCATTTTCTCAGCAGCTTGAACAGCTCTGATACCTATGACACTGTTACTGTCAGAGAGGTTCAAAAGGGTTGTGAGTGGAGAAGGTGGGACTCTGATAGCTTCTGAACCAGAGCCATGGCAGAGGGAACTTCACTGCAGTGACCAAAAATGTATGGGCAATGTGAAGGATGTGATTCTAGACAGATAAGTTTATAACTGGAAACAGATGCTTATATGTACCTGTTGAAATGGGAGATAAAATCAACAGTCTGAGACTGGTCTCAGTCCTTATCAGGTTCCAAGCAATATTTTATATTTTTTAAAACCCACTGCTGCCTTTTTTCTGAAGTGATTATGAGTTCTATGCTTGTATTGTTGGTTATAGACACAGTTTTTATTAATAGTTTTCACAAATGTTTATGGCATACAAAATCCAGAAAAAATTTGTCATGCTATAAAATGCAGGATTGTTTGCAGACATCAACATGCAAATTCAGAAGCCCAAATATAAGGAGTACTTGCATGGAGGTGTGTGATGTTCAGAGAAGTACTGAGATGGCAGCTGCTTAATACTTACTTATTTCAACAGCCAGTGACTCTCCAACCACCACTGCAGAGAATTCTCTAAGTTTTTTTGCTCAGTCATGCAATGATAAATTTCAGGGATATCTTGCACTTGTGTGAAAGCTAAAGGCTGAACTATGTGAAAGCAATTTGTAACAGGAGGTGACCTGGGGTCTGACTGATGGGTCTCCTTTCCTCCTCACATCTGCTTTGTAAATCCTAATGTTTAATGAATCAGTTAACTGCTAGATATGACTTGAAACTATACCATGTCCCCACACTAAGGACATTGGAGTCACCTGCTTTGTCACTGCTCAGAGGAATCTGCAGAGAAATAGGTACAAAACTGAAGTTGCAAGGGAGCCTGTGCTCATTGTCAGGCAGAGCAAGCTCCTGTGGGTCTTGTGAGATGGGTCAGGCAAAGCCAGGGTCTGCCTGGCATCTGGGGATGCCTCCTCACTGCCTTGCACAGGCTGACAGCTGGAACCAACCACCTCTAAGGGCCTTGATAATAGTAGTGTTCTCATAATAGTATAGTTTGTTTGGGGAGCTATTTTGTTCCTAATGACCCAAACTTGGATATTGCAGTAGCACAAAGGGATCAGCCACACAAAAACTCTCCCTATGCAGTGGTGCATAAAAATACAAAGATTGTCTGAGCTAATGGCCGAATAATAAAGCTCACATTGCTCAGTTTTCTGCTGGAAGCTTGTGCAGAAGAAAAACATCTTACTATGTAAAAACAGTCTTTTTGTTAAGATCAGTAATAACTCCAAACTGGTATCTGCTATGTAGTTTTCAAATTTACGGCAAGAATGTGTGGTTCCATTATGAGAAATGAATATTGATGTCTGTAGTATATCGAGACAAATTGAGCTCTAATGATTTCCTAATAAAGTAATTTGTTCATAGATCACAAGGGGATACGAGCAAGAAATTTTTAATGGTAAGGCCAAAGTAATTATTTTTCAGCATCTAATTACACCTATACAACTGATCTGGGCTACATTTGCTGAACTAAATGATGATACAGAATGTCCCACTGAGGTTCATATTCATCATTAAAAGCCAGTTCCTGGCCTTTGACAAGAGGGCAGAGCAGCTCCTGAGAGGTAATTTAATATAATTAGGAGGATATTATGTTTACTATCTGCACACTGTGCTTGCTTTAGATTAGACCTGACAACTGGAGAAGTAGAAGGACATTTTTTTTCCAAAATTAGCCTTGTCATCTCAGATCAAACTTTGTAGTTTTTCTTCTTTTCCCATCTCTAAATTGTAGCTAATGAGAAGGAAGAAGCTTGTCACAGGAGTCACAGTAACAGTATTTGCTTGATGGTGCTGGAGATACAGAAAGACTTGTGCAGGATTTATAGAGATATGCAGGCAAGGGCCAGCCCTACTTTTCTGGATGCTGGATACAGGATATTCTCATATGTAAACAAGTGCATTTTTAGTGCATAATGCATGTTTCACTGGAAACTTAGAGAGTTTAAAATTTTTGCAGTGTTTTCAGTGAACAGCATATTCTTTTTTCTGTAAGTTTGTTTATACAAACATATACAAACTCTGTTGCATGTTATCAACAGCTTTTTAAGACTTTCTGTTTCATCATGCTCCCAGTGAGCTCTTTTGAGTTGTTTTTGGGTTTTTTTGCCGTGAAGGAGTTCCTACACTTTGCAAAGAGATGGGGAAGTTCTGTATATGAGAGAGTAAGTGCAGTTTGAGCACTACTGAGTTTTTCCATTTTTTGCTCTCTGAAATACCAGACTGACAAATTTACACTATCCTTTTCAGCAATGCCTTGAGGGTTAGGGCAGTAAAGAAGCCAGCAGATCTGTAGGGGAGTTGGACAGAACAGAATTTTGGAGTGGAATTTTTAAGCAATATAAACATCAAAAAGAAAGTGAATTCAGGATAGTTTAATGACATCTAGGAAAGAGGTTTTCAGTAAAAAATTATATAATTTCTCACAACATCTTGAGCACAGGAAAGTTTCTGAAAGCCAAGGCATTAAGGATCTCACAAGTAAGAATACTAAGAGAGAGACTAATAAACATGGGGTTTGGTGGAAATTCATTTAAATAAAATCACTTATTTCAGCAAACCATTCACCTGTTGTATTTCTTCCCTCCACTCTTTAGGGAAATATTTCCCACAAGGCTCCCTGGTTCTTTTCTTTAAGCCAGCCTCCTCTGCACAGGAAATAGACCTGGACTCCTGCCATGAAAGGGAGTACACAGGCTGGTACTTTAGAGATGAGGTGGTGAAGAACTTCAATTTTCCCCTCCATTGCTTCTCTTCTTCTGTTGAATCCCACTGCACTTGCTGACCAGGAGAAGGAAGGGTTGTTTTTCTTTCAAGCAGGTCCTTCAGGGAGCAGATAGTCCAGCTTGTTTTGGCACCTGTGATTTTTTCCTTCCACAGACTTTGCTGGAAGTTGATCCCCCATCACACCTGGATGCAGGCACAGAGCAAATCATCCTAGCACCTTGTACAAACAGTGCTCCCTCCCACTGCCTCACACCCATCTCTGTGTCTTCTCTTCTTCTCACACCCACCAATTAATCCCTTCATTCCATGTGACACAATATATTCCCAGGTATCTCCACTGACAGCTCCTGTGCTGCTGGTTCTGCATGATGAAATTCAGCTCCAGCATCAAGTCAGCCTCAATTGTTTGCTGCAATAAAGGTGTGTTCAGCATCCATTAGAAATATAATTTATAATTTACCTAGATTTTTAAACCATTTCTTTCTATTACTCAGTTCAGCATAATAACTATGCTCTATCTACAGCAAAGTACAACATGAGCTAGATATTAAAAGGAAAGGTTTTTTTTTATTCTCTGTATATCTGGTGCTGCAGTGCTGTGTAGGGCAATGTCACTCTGTGACACATTTTATCCCTATAATGCTATTAAGAACAGTATCAAAACACCTTATTTGCTTTGCCAGTAGCAGTCACATAAATTAAAGATGCCCAGAAGCAGCTTACATTATTTCTAGCAGCTTTGAAAAATGATCTAATTTTGATTGCAAAGAGTGTAACAACCTCCTCTGTGATATAACTCTTTCTTTGCTTTTTTTCCCTTCATTCTCCAGCCTCAAATTTTGCCAACTACAAAAACTAACAACTGGTTTCTATTACCACTAGATTCTCTCCAGAAAGTCAGAGCATGGAAAACTAAAAGAATTTCTGCTTTGTTTCCCTGTTTTTTCAATGAAATTCTGGATCTGTTAATTTAAAAGGGATTATGGAATTTACTGCCCCTAATGTTAATCTCTCTCTAGCCAGGGGAAACTTTTTCTGTTTTCAGTCACAAAAATTCCACTTCTTGTTTGAAAACTGTTGCTAGGTGTATTTATTAGTCATGCAATGAGTTTGCTGTTTTTTAAGCAAGGTGACCACTTTAGCAAATGAGCTAAATGAAAGTATTTTTGCCCTCATGTTAAACTCTGTGGTCAGGTCTTCTTTTTAGTTATTCTTCCATGAGTATTAGGAAGAAACTTGCCCGTGTCTCCAAATCCTGTGGTTTACTAGGTGTAAATCTATGACGTCTCACTGATATGAAATTTGTATAAATATATGAGGCAGCTCAAAATTAAAACAAACAAACAAACCAAGAATCTACAAAGAGTAATATATTTCAGCTTTCATTGAAATGTTGTTTCAGAGCCTGGAATATATGTCTTTGTGGGAAGATCTGCATGATTTAGTGGTACATCTGTTATCAGATGTCTTAAAATTCTGATTTATTTGCTACATAAATTAAGAATTTCCTATTTTAACTTTGAAAAAGCTTTCACATCCTATTTTTTATCTCAGGACACCATAAACTCCCAATGCAAATTTTGTTCAGTCTTTCATCCAGGACACATCTAAGCAATTGCTGCTGCCTTGCCCTGCTCTCAGAATGGATGGTGTTCAGAATGGCTTTTTTCCTTCATCAGATGGATTTAGTACTAGACTGGAAGATGACTGTTCTATGTGATGGCAACTTGCAAAGGGTTGAAATTAGTCTGTATTTCATGCCAGTCATTAGAACTGGGTAGCCTGTGCTGTGGGTAACATAAATACAAGGCTGCCATCAAAACATGAGCCTGTAGCCAGTAAATTAGTTCAATAGACAAAAGCTCTGGGCCAAATCCCCTATTACTCTCCATCTTTTCACAATCTCATTCTTCCCCTCATTTCACAGGGGCAGTGCTGGGCCAGTGGCTTCTACTTTCTCACCACAGCTGCAGACTAGCAGGGCTGACACTCATTGTGTGCAAAAATCCACTGTTCTCTTCCTCTTGAGCCCTTTTCCCTGGCACTGGCACACCTTCCCTGGGAGGATGCATACATTGCTGGCTCCCAGATGTATCTTTAAAGTTTCCAAACCAAAAGGCTCAGGCACAGTGCTCAGAGAACAAACCATGTAAATGGATGTGTCATGATTTATAGCAGCTAGGGAATTTGGCAAGCAGTCTGATGGCACTGTAGAGGTGAAAATGCAGACGGTGAAGGCCACTACGTTTATTATGCACAACCCTGGGATGCAAGCACTGTTCTCCACGGAGGGAAGCGTCCTGCTGAAGGCAGGTGCAAGTGCTGTCTGGAATTCATCAGTATGTGAGTGCTTACAGCCCCCTGCTCTGGTGCTGTAAATCAAAGGGATGCCACTAACGTAGAGGAACATCGCGTGCGTCAATTCATTAGTCAATGGAGTGGGAAAGATTGGCGTATCAGTCACGAAGATATATGAAGTCTGCCTCTTAATGATGTTAGCTCGTAGGCAGTTTGTGATGGAACCTTTGTGGCCTGATGACTGTGTTTAATATGTGCAATCCATACCCCAATAAATCTGTGGCTGGCAAGAGAGCACAGACACTTTGTTAGGTTTATGGAACACAACACACCAAGTATTGTGGGCAGCATTAACATTTAACAGTGTTAAGCCAGCATACAGAGAAGCTCATCATTGGATCCAGATTAAAAAATAATATTTACATAATGAAAGCAGTTGGTGTGGGCTGTAATACTTTTCAGGGCAGGATAGAGACCCATCATATCCTGTTGCTGTTGCAGTCATGCCGGTGTCCGTAGGAACTGGATGTTCTGTGGAATGTGTGCAGCATTAATCAGTCTAGAATTTGTCACTGCTCAAGGTGCAGCAGATCCAAGTGCAGGCAGGAACTGACTTGCATCAAAAATGTCATACCGACACATCACTGAACAGAAGAACAAACCAACAAGCAAACAAAAAAAGAACTACAAAATATGAATTTAAAAAGCTGCTCCTTCTTGATATCTATACTAGTAAAATAATCCTCAATAAAAGGAAAAAATCTCACAGAAAATCTACCTATTTCTAAGCAATTATTTTTCAAATCTTTAAAGACCCAGAGCCTCAGGTGAAGTGAATGGACTCTTCCAAAGTAAATTAGGCAGAATAAATGTATACCAACCAAAGAACTGGCCCTACGTAGCATTCCAGTTTCTTTCTGCTATGATTTGCCATTGTAATAATATGTGAAGTTGTCATCTACCTCTGCTTTTTTCTGCTCCCACACAAAAAATGGGGAGTTTCTCCCAGTTCTTAGAAGGCATTAGTCTTCAGGCATGGCTTTCTGATAAAGCAGCAGGAGCAGGTAGCAGCAGTGCTCCCACCCACACAAGCTCCCTTCAGTGACTGGAGAGCAAAAGTAATTACACCATAGCTAGGACAGGAGTAGCATGTACAGGAGTAAGGCTGGATGCAGGAGTGAATTGCAAGTGTTCCTTTAATCACTGTATCATAAATGGTGAACCCTGGTTATGCTTTGCAAACAAAGAGCAGTGAGGTAACCAGAATAGCTGCACCTCAGAATGGTTTACTGAGATCAATAGATGAGACCATGCACTTTACAGAAGAGGTTTTAATTGCTTGAAGTCCTGGCATTAGGTTCATATTTAGAAAAAGGTTTCTCTCCTAATAATTGTGAGCTGTTTTTTTTTAATAGAGCTTAAAGTAATCAGGCCAACAGAAAGACTAATTCAATGCACTATCAAGCACTGGCTTAATCCTGCCCTGGCACACACGTTGATCCTCAAAGATTTTTCTGATTTAACTGCAGAAAATGTTGAAATATTTCTGTGAATATGAGGTAAGCAGTCACTGAACTTTGTAGCATATGAAAACTCCAGATAAAGGTATGGGGACTTAGCTGACAGCACTGAAACAAGCTTATCTTCTTTTTAACAGTGATTTTAAATACTGCCATTTGAGTGTCAGGGAACATAGAACCATATTTTAAAACCTGGATAAGAAATTCAGTAGGCAAACATGCTTGTAGAAGAGAGCTTTTTAAATTTGTCATGTGTCCTGAATGACTTTCAAATATTGTATTTTTTCATATGCATGTTTATATACCCATGACAAAGAAAAATGAAAGCCAAAATTTCTCAAGCATTTAAAAGTATGTATGAAAATATAAACCCCGTCTGGAAAAAAATACATGGTATTTTTTTGCCTCCTAGTTGCTTGTTTATAATGTTTGTCCTACATTTCCTATTCTAAACTGCAGGACAGATAATGTACATCCAGGATTTGGCACATTTCACCTTACAAGTACTTACCTTTATTCACGTGGCATTATTCCTTTAAATCACGTATGGATCAAGGTGAGGAATTAAACTTGCAGCTTATTTTAAGTCTGCTCCTCCTTCATGTTGGTCATCCAATCAAAGGGAAGTGCTGGCAGAAAAAAAGGGTGGCCATGACTGATTTGTGTGTTTCCTTCAGGGTAAGATGGTTAGAAGATAACTGACCACTGGCTGGAGGATTTAATTCAGCTAGTAGGGATTTGGAGCTGAAGAGGGAGGATTTCATCCTGACAAAGACTGAGGTGTATCACTCTTTTAACCACCATTTTGTGAAGAGAGAGGAATCTTAAACAAAGGAATCCTTTTACTTTCTCTGCAACAGAGAACACATTTGGTTTCTGTGAAGAAACAAAGGCACTCTTACACTTGCTTAAATGTATTTATAATTATCTTGATATTTTTAAATTTGTTACCAGTATTGTTTGAAGTAGAAAAAATGTTTTATATACCTCTCTTCAAAATCCATGCTAGTTTTACCATAAATACACAGATATTTTGAGTCAGAGTGAAAGATGATCTAGCCCAACATCCTGCTTTGACAGATGACAATACTGGATGCCCAGGAAAAAGTTTTAGAGCATACAGTAACACTTACTTTGCCAATATCCAGTGGTCTGCAACTCAGTGATTTCACCTAATGTCTTCTACTTGTTTTTAACATGTGTTGGAGGGACTGGCTATTCTTTGGGGTTTGAAGGGACTTTATTGATAGGCATTGCAGTTCTGTTTGGTATCCAGGCCACACCATGGCAAGAATTTCCACATTTTTACTCATTTTGTTTCTTTTGAACCTGATGTGGATTTGTTTCATGTGATGCCTCTGTTATGCTTCCACACTCACCCCTTCCTGGGCACGCCAAAGAGTCATATATTTGGGAGGGATGGTGAATGAACTCACAAAAAATCACAAAAAAAAAAAAAAGCAGAAAATTTGAGTACTGAATCAAGGGGGTGTCATAGGGTAGGGTATTTCCACAAAATAAGGTTTGAGGTTGAAGACCAAGGAGCCTGTGCAGAATAAAGGGCAGCCAAAACACAAATTCAGAGTCTGCACCAAAAATTTAAGTGTAAAGAATGCTGGGGAGGGAGGAGTTTGAAAATGGTGACAGCAATTTGGAAGAGAGACAAAGGAAATGCAAGTTCAGGATTAATATATACTTATATAAGACATACTCCCAGGTCAGGTTTTGGGCAAAACTCTTTTTGCTGCAGGTGCACAGCTAGTGATCAGAAAGTTAATGCAGCAAAGCACCTCTTATTAGTGCTGGCTCTCTTATTCTAACTGGCTGTCATTCAGAGAATAGGAAGCTCAACACTGCGTGGTAAATTGTCCTCTCCACCTGTCAGTGATTAATTTCACACATTCAGCCATCAGGGACTCTGTAGCAGATTCTGGCTATATTTCTTTCTTGTCTCAAAGCAGAATTTACTGTCTGTACTTTGTACTCAGTTCTAAATGAATTTTCATAATCTGGGGGAGAAAAGGTCTCATAATTCTTTTGATTGCTTTGGAATTAAAAATTGCATTTGTTGCATTTGAACCAAACTATTTATGGACTGAATTTTTCAAACCTGTTATTAAGCATATTAACAAATAATTTTCAAGCATGATAAGGAGTTGGGTTTTTTTCTCTAAATGAAAAATAACAAACAGATTTTTTTCTCCTCTCTCCTCCGTGCTGCAAATGTGGATTCCTTATTATTTTGACTGGTCAAGCAAACCCAGGCCTAAGGCTGAAATTGATCATGTTTCTCTTTCTGCTTACAGTACAAGATGCCCAGAAAAATCTCAGATAGGCAAGGCACTGAGGAGAAGAGCTGCTGACTTTGATGCAACCCCTAACACACACAAGTTCTAAGAAACCATAAGGCCTCCAAACCACTTTTTGTTGCAGGCAAGCAAATCTTTCAGCTACTTCAGCCCCTTCAAAGTTGCTGTTGTTGGCCAGAAGCTTTAGCTAAATTCATTTTCTGAGAGATTGTGCTTCTAACAGGATTAATAAAAGATTAAGTTGTAGGGGAATAACAGAAAGGGGTAATAAGGCAAAAGTGGCTAACAACCAGATGAAAAGGACAATGTTGCTGGTGAGAAAGCAGCTGAAGGGGCAGGGCAGGATATAACTCATTCTAAATGAGAGCTTGAGCAGGAGGAGGGGAGAATAGGAATTTGGATGAGGAAATTGATGAGAAAACTGGCATCTAAACAGTGTTTCTGTCCAGCTTGGGGGATGTCCATATTAAGTTTCATCTTGAAACACAAACAGGAATAGATTGTTGGACCAAGTTCTGTGTTAACTGCATAGTAAAGTGATCTGTAACTAGTTAACATTTGTTATGGACAAACAGAATAAAACTCATGCTGGTAATAAATAAAAGCTTTTAATAAAAGATAAAATTTAAATTGAAACTCACAAAACATTCAGAAAAAACACCTGTGATTATTCTCTGGGAACATTTGAGTTCATTCTACCACTTATAGAAAACACATGGACCTGTTAACATGGAAGTCAAATATGATGTTTAGAGGGAAGACATGAAAGTAAAACAATACAACATTGTTCAATTTCCATTTATGTAGTATTATGGACACATCAGAAAAGGGGTATTGAGGAAAACAGGTCAAGTCCAATGGCAAAATCGTAGCAGTGGAATGAAGAGGAAATTCCTCCGTGTAATTCTTCAGAATCTTTGTGACAATGGCATGATGTCTTTACTAGAAGAATTTGATAAAATTTGAACAGTGTGGAAAAGACTAAAAATAATTACATTTTTCCTCATTTGGGAAAGCATTCTAATGAAATGACCATGCAAGAAATTTGATTTGACCCATGAGACTGGTAAAGAAGTAATTGTCTGGCTGGAAAGTAGTTTTGATTAGCTGATGGTTTGTCAATGGGACCTCCACTGGTTCCAGTGGTCGCTTCCACTAATCCAGAGTTTGGAATTCCTTATGAACCAGCAAAAAAATCATGCACATCTCAAAGGAGAGCCTAGATTTGTGACATGTTAACCAATGCTTTCAGAACTATTCAGGTGCGGAGGAAATTAAGTAAGGAAATAATTTCAAGGGCTTTGTGAATTTCTGCATTCCAAGGGAGAAATTATGTAGAAATTATTAGAAACCCCATTTTGAAATGTGTTTTTTTGCTTCTGTCCACAGGAACAGGGCTCTTGGAAAGTTTATCTTTCTAATACTTGAAGGCCTTGGGATCCTGGTACTTATATTGAAGTACAAGTGATGCGGATAAAGTGAATGGGAAAAGTTTTGTTATTTGACACAGCACAACCTACGGTAGAAAATTGTATCGGTGTCCAACCAATTGAGCTTTCCACTACTGAAGAATGTAGAAGGCTCTGAGGGCTATTGAAGCCCACAAAAACATGACTCATACCTTAGGGTTCTCAGCTGATTTATTCTAAGGAAAGAGGAATACAGGAAGTGTTCCACTTGAAGGACAGAAGGCTCTTTGCTCTCCAGCAAAAAGAAAAACAAGGTCAAATGGATGAAAGCTGGAAGTGAAACTCTCTCCAAGTTGCAGTGAACCAGTTTACCAGTGTTTGTGGATTCTGTATCAATAGAAAGAATAAAAAAGTTAACTTGGAGCTTTTTCTAAAGGATCTGCTCTGAAATAGAAGCATATTTCATTTTTCTCTGATGTAACAGAGGTCACCTTAGTTTTCTGTGGTGGTCCCTTTATTCTTGCATTTGGTGAAATCAGTTTCTCAGTAATGGGGGTGCTGTGACTGAGAAGCAGAAGAGGGAGACATCACCCCTCATTTTCAGAGAATGAATTTTACTCAGCCAAAGGGGTTGGTTGGAAGAATGGAAAAGAGTGGGTTTTTCAGTCTAAAGAAGAAGAAACATGATTTGAAGATGGCAGACAAGAATAGGAGGTAAGTGCAGGGAGAAGTAACACTAACTTTTGGGGCTCACGTGTTTGGTAGCAGTGTGAAGTGTTTAACCGAACACAGAAAAGGAAATCTTGGTAAATCAAATTCTTTTTATTGAACCCTAAAACCCAAGTAGTAGATGTGACATTCTGACTGCTCAGAACAGGATGCCAAGCAGTGATCTATGGGCTGAAAGGTAAGGCAAAGGTTTGGCAGTTTCCATGTTGGAAGTCCAGGATAGTTTTTATATGGTTGTGAGTAGAGCTGACCACCTGGAAGAAGCAGGAGAAGAACTCACTGTCCTGTGAGGTCAAGGAGAGCCAGCAGAGCTGACCCTTGTGTGGAGCCCTGGGACCACCTCTAGAGCAGGGAAGCCCCAGAGAAGAGGAATTTTAGACACAATGTTACTCACTCTGCACCGGATTGAAGGTTCTAAAATGCCAGAGAGGAAGGCGAGAGGAAAGATGGATTTATTTACAGTTTGAAAAGATTGTTATTTTTAGAGCAAGTAATGTGAAACCTTGTCTGAGGCTGAGTGGAAACTGGTGGATCACAAAGAGGAGTTGAGAACAAGTGAAAGTGAGGAAATATGACAAAAAGCAGGGAATCTCAGCTCTCTGAAGGAACATGGGTCATGAATGTATTTCTCCTAGGTGGAAGGTAATGATGAAATGATGACTTTGAGTTAGAGTTTAAAACTATTACAACAAGTGACTAAGAAACAACCAAGTTAAGACTTTGAGAGAAATTTGTGTCTCAGGCAGGCAAGTTGCTAGCACATTTTACAAATGACATCTGCTCTGAGCAGGAATGTTCCAGGGAGGGTTACAATTCAGCTCAATCAATTTTTTTATACATAATTTATTTCTATAAAGGGGACACATTGATCTGATTTAATTAGGCTAATTAGAGGTCTGTGTCAAATACAGGAGTGAAGTATATGGAGGTGGGTAGAAGGCGTAGGAGTGGAAAGATAGGGGGAAAAGTCCTTGTAGGGAGAATTAGTTTTCACTTAGAAGAAAGTGACAGGAATCCAGGCAGTATAAAATCTGGAAATCTGGATGCTACAGAAATCCTGCATGGCTGAGTGCTATGGTGCTCCATATTGAAGCCTGAGGTAGATTGAACAATGGAAAAGAAATGGTTTGGTTTTTTTTGCTGAGCTGCAATAACTGCAGGTATACATGGGAAAGAATAGATTTTCAAACAGGTGGATTTGAATAAAGGAAGTGTAGGAATAAAGACCAAAAGACTGAAAGCCATCTGGAGATGTTAAAGCAGAAATTACTGATTTATCTGTTGAGTCTAAAGGATCAGACCAGTGCTAGGAAGAAGAAGACTGACGGAAGGAGAGCTGTCAGGAAGGCAGCAAAGCAGAGTTTCTTAGTCTCAGTGGCCCCATGCAGGAACACTGCCCTTCATTTCAGAAGGAGCAGGAGACAGTGGAACAAGCTGAGTGTCTCAAGTACATGACAGACGTGATTTAAGCCAAGTTTCTACCACAACTGAAAATAACAATTGAACTAAATCCAAGATACTGACCTCTGCAAAGGTATTTACTGCATCCTGATGAAGACTGATAATGTAGCCATAAATATAGCAAGTAGCTGGAAATTCACAGTTGTGAAATACCAAGAGCCCTTGAGGCTTTTTTCCCCTTCACAGCAAGTAATGTATTTCAGTGAAATGTGAGAACAAAAAGATGATATCCCAGAAAGATTTATCTCCTTGCTCTGCATTGAATATTGAGCCTGGATTCACTTCAGCCAACATTTTTGTGATCTAGTGTTGCTTTACCAAGGAGCTTCAAATAGAAAGGAGCTGTACCAAGGAGACTCAAATAGAAAATTATGCAATCAATAGATCTGACTTTAAAAAGCAATAAAATAGTTAACTTGCTTGTAACAAATGTTAATTTGTGGCTGTCCTGGAGCATGAAGGGACAGAAAAATCTTTACCATTTGCATTACATAATTTCCAAACTAAAGCAGCAGACGCTGATAGCCAACATGAGCACTTTACTGTTCTGAGAAAGAAACATTTTGTCACATTTAATAAATAGGGAAGCTCAGTTACCAAGTCCTGAGAGGCACTGAAAATGGAAAGGGAGTTCGAAGTACAAGACATTTCATGCAAAGAAAATACTGTTTGTGTTGCAGATATTGAAGCTGGGATACAGGAGAACTGGGGAAAGGTGTGAGTCCCTCCCTTTTGTTTCTTTGAAGAATAAACAGTTTAAGAAATGTGCCCCAGATTCTATTGCACCAAAACCTCTTTTTCACTTGCTTGTCAAGAGCCTTTAAGCACTTGGAATTTCCTTGAGAAAACAGTCATCTGAAACAGATTCTTAGCATTAAAAAAAAAAAAAAATTAAATCTTAGCAAAAGTATATTTGAATTATATTCTTGCGCTGAAAGGTGTTAATGACCACAGTCAAGTGGGACTTTGATCTGCGGATTATCAACAGATTTGAAGCAGATGGGTGTGTTAATCACACAGGCTGGTGAATCTGACAGATGGGTCTGCTAATAACCCAGGCTTGTAAGGGAGGATGAAAAAAGTTTTGCAGTTTGAAAATAAAAGGCTGTGTCTAATAGCTTACGTGGTACGTGGCTAAATCATCTAAGATCTTTATAAATGCCAAGGCTACAGGATTCACTGTGCAGAAGGTGATGGGAAGGACAAAAGAAGCTGCAGCATATTCCAGAGAAGCAGCATAGCCCTAAGCGTGGAAGCAAACAGGCACTGCAGGAGTTGGGGCACACGGGGCCAGGAGGGTAGGAGCACAACGGGGAGGAGAAGGTGGCACCCCACCTTTTGCATCCCCATCAGAGCTGCAGCACTCTGCAGATGGTGCTGAGTGATTGATTGTCACAAACACACTACAGATTGCTCTCTGAATTCCTCAGAGCATTCTGAATAGCTGGTATTGGTATTGGATACAGGGTTGGAGCTGTCCAGTGCCAAAAGAGCAAGTATTTATTTGCCTGTTAGGTCTGTAGATTAGTTACTTTGTGAATAACATGTTTGGGGTAGGCTTCTCTCTCGAAGAAATCAATGAAAAAGATTGATTACTGAAATTTATTAAAAGAGTAACATCGTCCTCAGTCCATAGAGAGACAGAGACAAAATGATGGCTTTGTTCAAATTAATTGTAGAGTTCCTAGTGATTTCAGTGTCATCAACATTTCATGGATAATGTTGAAATACATCAAACAAAGGAAAGGTTGGTTGTTTTTCATAATCTGTCATGTTAACTTTCTGAGCAAGTAGATTGAGTTTATATGCAACAGCACTTCAGCAGAGATTTAAAAGTTGAAGAATTTGGGAAAAAAAATTAAGTCTGTGTTTACTGGAGTTAATACAATTACAATGATAATAGCTTTTTTATGATTTTGCTATTAGTGAAACTGAACACTTGAAAGTTGTTGAAATAAATATAGCACAATGTGGAGACATGGATTAGGAAGGATACTCACACTTTGAAAATTCTTTGCCATTAGGGTTTTAGTGAAAATTTTCTTGAGTAAGACAGGAGGACATCAATGTCCCTTTGTGTGGCACTGTGCCATGAGGATCAGAGATGCTCTTCAAGACAGGTAAACAAGTGATCTTCTGAAGTATGTGCACATGAACATTAACATCCTTGAAAGCTGAATTAGATTTTCAAATGTGTGACTTTTTACCTATATCAGCATTTGAGAGTCAAAAAAGTCATTAATGAGAATCTCCACATTAGGAAGGGGGAACAAAAAGATTGGAAAAATTTTGAATATTTGTGTATTCCCTTTTTGATCAGAATAACAGGTTAGTTTTGGAAAAAAACCAAAGCTCTGTTTGCTTTCTAAATGCAACATATTTAAAGATTTATTGAATTTGTAAAAGAAAATTCTATACTAATCTACTATATAAATTTGTAATGTATTTTAAATATGCATTTTTACTTGGTTGATTTCCACGTAAATCATGCTTTTTGTATGGAATCTTTGCACAATGAATGGATAAAGGAAGAGTGAACAATTCAGAAATAAAGGTGTATTACAGATTTCATCCCTCAGTGGCTTTTTCTTAAAGAGCATCATTTGTTTTCTACTCATTTTCATTTCTTGCCTAGCCAGAATAAGAGAGCTTGGGCTCTGCCTTTTTTGCTTTTACTTCAACATAAAGAGACCTCTATAGGAATAACCATTGTTTATTGGTGCCAGAGGTGATGGCTCTTTAAAGCACAGTAAAAAACCAATCCCTTATCCAGCATTTGAAGTGTGGGAAAGGAAGTGGAGCTGAAGGAAACAGGGTGTTTGGGCCTATTTTCATTTTTGGAAGGGAACAATTCCTGAGTTTGTAATGGTTGCAATTCTGCTCCATGTGGCTGATATCTGATGAGACTCTATATTTGCTCCTTAAGATAAGGGAATTGATGTAATATAAAATTATTTCTTTCCTGCCTTGCCTCAGGTGCCCCAAATTATCCTGCATGATGAGGACCACTCCAATGACCAACTTGTGTCAGAATGGAGAGAAGCTTCAGGACCTCCTTTCTGGGTCGATGGAACTTTCAGAGATGGACACAGGATGTGTCCTGAATAAAAGCTGGGTGTGATCACCTCTGTATAGGCACAAAGAGCACCTCAGCTCTAACCCTAGAATTTATAATTGTTTTCAGACTCTCTGAGGTCATTAAACAATTTCATTCTTAGCACAGCATATGATACCTAGCTCACAGTTGGTCAGCTGCCTGAGCTCAGATGTTTCCATACCTGTTTTTACGCTTTGAAAAACTGGGGACAATTCTCCACCTCTCTGGGGGAGAAAAAAAGGAAAAACAAACCCAAAAAACCCCCAAACGAAATAGGCAGGGAAAGTCTTCTGCCAGTTCTTAGATACATGCCAGATCACTTTCAGATCTCCTTGACTTTTGCACCGAGGGACAGCTGCTGTCCTGCCTGTTGCCAGCCTGCACTTCAGTCTGCACATTTCCCAGTGTCTGGCAGTAGGTCCTGAGAAGAGGATGCCTCAGTTCTTTCCAAAGGCTATCATACAAGCTGAAATGTACCTTCTAGTTTGCCACTGGGCACTGCTTTTGTTTACCTCGGCCGTGCCAGGGTTCCAGGCTGCTGTGACCAGTCACAGACTTACTGGAGAGAGAGGAAAAGCCTGCACAGGGTTTGAACCTGCATCATGACTCAGGAGTGTGTTGCATAAGCCCTGTTACAAAGAAGTTGTTAAAATGTGCCCAAAGGATAGAAAAATAACCAAGATGATTTATTCAGATCTTATTTCATGATCAAGGTAATTTTCTAAAACAAAGCCTCTGGCAATATTTGAATTTGATTACACTGGAGTTAAAGTGCTGCTCTTGTTTATAGCTTTTCTAAAGAAAATCTGCTTTTTTGCTATTCACAGCATGGGTAAACAGGTATGACCTTATTGCTGTGCTGGACAAACATTCTCCTTCAGAGAAGGGACAGAACCCTGTGGATTAGTTTTTTTCCTTAATGGCAGGATAACAGGGTAATAAATTCTGTTCTTTCTGGGTAACTTGTACTTTTTTCCTGTACTAACGTGTTTGTCTGAGACCAATGAGAATACACAAATGCAGCAAAACCCACCGTTCTGAAAACACTTACACTTGCTGCTTCCCAAGCAAGCACGTTGTTTGGGCAGTGAGGGCACTGAAAACACCTCCACACCTGACCTAAGGAGGATTTTGGGGGGGGGGGGGGGGGGGGGAGTGTCTCTGCCAGTGAGGCATAGGCACCAAAAAAGCTTCTGCATTTGGGTGAGGGGCTGAGCAAGCACTGTACAGTCAATTCCAACAAACTGTGTTAAGAGTATGCCAGTGACATCTAGTGTTTAATATAAAATTCCTATAAAACCTGCTAGGTTTGCTTTGTAAAACCTTTGCTGCAGCTGGAGTGGTGGGTGCTGTCAGGGTGCCTGATGCAAGGGACAAGGCAGAGCAGCCATGGCACCCTTGGCAGGGGACAAGGAGACCTGGGCTGTCATCCTGCAGCCAGGTGATCTCACAGCAAGCAGCATGTTTGAGAGTTAATCACCCTCAGCAGAAAGCAAGTAGCATTGCAGGGGTGTTCACAGGGTGATGGAAACACTGTGGTCTGCCCTTTGTGTCCTCCACACTTTTCTGTGTAATGCACACCTTCTTATGTAATAAACTGGCAGAATAGTCTGTCTTGGTACTGTTTTATAAGTGTTGGAATGAAGTCTGGCCACTGATAAGCTGTCCATGTACATAAACATACAAAAATTGCAGTGGGTGCAGTATGGGAGGTAGTATACCACAGTCTAATTTTAACAAGAAAAGACAGTCTCTCAGAACTCAGAGCAGGATTGCAATTAATTCTGAAATAAAATTCCAGCACAGTAGGGAGCTCAAAACTCTGGGTGACACATCACCCAGATTCAAGGCAAAAGAGAAGAATATTCCAAGGACAATTTATTTCACATTCATCACATATAGGTTTATCAATTCAATGTTCCTACAATTAATACTGATGGTCAAGCAGCTCTTGCAGCTTTTTTTTTTTGTTAAAACTCCTGGTTCTAAAAATAAGGATAAAATGGACTGTGTGATCATAAACTGTATAAAAATAAATGTATGCCTAATGTTGTGAAACACAGTTAAAGAAGTTAGCATATGAATGACTAATCATCATTGCAAGTATCTCAAGACATCATTAATGCAAAAATACTATAACATTGTCAGTAGAAATAGAATATCAGCTTGAACTATATACAGATTTATGACATTTTTATCCCTTTTGATATTTACTGAATCATAGAATAGTTTGTGTTGAAAGGGACCTTTAAAGGTCATCTAGTCCAGCATCCCCCACAAGGAGCAGGGACATCTTCTATCTCAGCAAGCCCTAATAAAAAGTCTATCCCCATCTTTCTTATATGCTCCCTTTAAATATTTAAAGGCCACAATAACATCTCGCTGCAGCTTTCTCTCCTCCAGGCTTGAAAATCCCAAGTCTCTCAGCCTTTCCTCACAGGAGAGGTGCTCCATTCCTCTGATCAGCTTTGTGACCTTCCTCTGGATCCACTCCAGGATCCACATCTTTCCTGTACTGTGGACCCTGAACTGAGCACAGCACTTCAAGTGGGATCTCACCAGTGCAGAGTAGAGGGGCAGAATCACCTCCCTCTCTCTGCTGGCCACACTGCTTTAGATGCAGCTCAGGACATGGCTGGCTTTCTCTACTGCAAGTGCACATTACTGGCTCATAAAAAAAAAAAAAAATTACTGTAAAAGTAAAGAAATGGACAAACTCACAGGCTGATTCTCTATGAAGAATCCAGAACAAAGTTAAAGATTGTTTTGGCTGCTGCAGACTTGCACACACCCATACATCCGTACATGATTAGATTACTTCAAGGCTTCAAAGATGCAAAGTACATCTGAATCAGAGGCAAGCTGTAGGTCTGGTGTCTTACATTAGATGAAGCTAATATGTTTAGTGCTTTGAAAGCCATGCAAAGTCACTAGAGACGTCTCAAATTACCTTTTGAAATAAATTCAGCATCTGTGTTGTTTGATAAAAAAGTGACACAGATGTCTGAAGCTTCTGAAGGCAGGGAGTATCAGTGGAGGTCATTTGGAGAAGATTGTGGGACACAACAGGAAAGGACAAAAGTGATCCTAACAATTATCCTGGGACCAGAGGAGAACTTTGTTGCAGGGCCATAACTTTCACTGTTCTGTTCCTGAAGTAGATTAATGCTGCTGTGTAAGTGTGATATTTTAGTTTAGACTGCTGCTGAGAGAGTTAAAAAAGAATTCACGTATATGGAGACAGCAGTAAGCCAACATTGTCTGTACTGAATGTGTGAAGGCACTTGGTGGGACTGAGTGCTACACATTGAACTTCAGCCGTAGCATAAGCAAAACTAAAATATATCTTTAAATATAGGTCATAAACCCAAGTAATAATTAAAAAACCCCTTATTTTTAATGACTCTCTTTTCTGTGGATAAGGTTAGGTACTCCCAGGTGAGTAGAACAAGTGAAAGCCTCACACAGACTGCACTGTGCTTGATAGTTGTAGTGAATTCTTATTCAGTACTCCCTTCTTGGGGTTCAACCAGAGCAGGAGGAAAAAAAGTGTTGACAGCTCTATACTCATTTTATCTCAGTAGGGTTCATTCATTTTGATTACTGCTGTTACCATGATGATTTTCTTGGTATCAGAAACAAAACTGCAGTTCTCTACAGTTCAGCTCCCTTTAAGACACCATCAAATTGGTATGACTCTCACAAGCTTTTGTTAAAGTCATGGTGACAGATATTGAGCTTTAACTAGCACTGTTGTTATGCTTGCTATAAATAATTACTTTCATCAGCCCTTTTTCTTGACCGTAGATCACTGGAGAATGATGAAGCACATTCCAGGTCTCCACACATATTAGCACTGACTTATAGCCTCACCTTCTTCATCTGAATGTAAGAATAGTAGAGGGAGAGTCATCCATCCAGGCTTTGATCTCCTTTTATTTTCTGTCTAGTTTTAGAGTTTGACTCTAGTGACTTTGGGGATGGCTTTTGTGTTGTCTTCACGTGAGCAACATTTTAGCAAGGGTCTGTTGGATAGATTCCCTTGTGCAGCACAGCTTTTTGCACTGCTAAGGCAGCAATAAGAAGCTCTAACACAGACACAAAGTGCTAGCAGAGTCCCCCAGGACAGGAAAATCTGCACAGCTTGACTCTACCATTGCATATCTGCCTGCCTCCACATGAGTAGGGGGCAGAATAGACTTCAATGGCAAGAGAGGACATGCTGGAAATGTGGCAGAGGAGGCTGCTACTCTTGAGGAACTTCACTGGGGCTGATGAAGTGGAACAATTTTCCAGTCAAAGAAATACTATAGTTTTTAAGAGTTAGATGAGTGGAAAGGCTTACACTACATCATGTTGGAGGCCTCCTTGTCCTTGCAGTTACATTGTGGATCCAAATCCTTAGCTGAGGTTGCAATTCTAGGTATAGATAATGTCTTCATTTTCTATACAGTAGGATTGATGGTCATCTGACCAGACTCAGGAAAAGAGAAAAATCCAGTAAGTATAGTTTCTTCACGTTACAGGAAGATCAAATACATACTTAGGCCAGTGTAACAAAAATGTGGGACAAAGCTGAAGCTGGGATGGGAAGAGAGAGAAAGACAAGGAAAGCAGAGTACCTCCACTGCTGCTGGGAAACTGCCCCATTGAAGAAGCAGCTTTATCCTGATTATTTGAGACAGAGTGTAGAGCGAGTATGGGACAGGGTCCCCTTATGTACCAATGTGCCATAATGGCACCATTATGCCTTTTTGTGCCATATAAAAAATAGGCATACAGAACTAGGCCAAGTTGCCTGCTCTTGTGGGAGGACTGGAAAACAACCAAAGCAAAGTATAATGAACGAATTTTATTAAATTCACTTGCAAATTCAGTTGTGATTTATTGTATACAGATGGGTTTTTTTGTTTGGTGTTTTTTTTGGTTTCTGAATTTATGAAATAGCTTCTGTCTTTACTTTTTTCTGCAAAACATGAATGTAAATAGGATTATTGCAAATTAAAAATAGTTGGGGGATTTATTTTTTGTGAAGCAGGTAAGAAATTAATTTCTAACATATGCTTTTCTTGACAGTGTCACTTTAATTTTCTCTTAATCAGTTGGTGGAATGGCTGTTCCATGACAGCACAGCAAATATACAGTAGGGGCACTGATAAACAGTGATGAATAACAGATCATTAGACTTCAGGGAGAATTCTTCACAATTCTGTTGCTGCTTTTTACATTTGTCAGATAGAGACAACACATTTCACCACAGTCCATGACACCAAGATAAAAGTTGTGCAACTTCCAAAGGCCCTGTGTGCTAAAAGACAACAGTTACTGCCTTTGAAGGTAGGTCAAATGCTGGCTTTAAACTATGTTAAAGTACCTCTTCTAAGAGTTAACTTGCTAACTACAATGATGTACAAGACTGAATGTCTGATCTAGCCTTGTCAAACTAGTCACAAGCCCCTACCAAGCAACAAAGCTTTAAAGATGGAAGCAGCTTCTCCTGACCCACTGTCTCAGTCACGCTCTCCAACAAAAGCAAACTCTTACAGAAAGCAAATTTACCCTCTGGTTCACTGCTCTGGGGTTCGCTGTGCAATCTGTGTGAAAAGGTGTTGGGATAAGTCATTCTACTGAAGGCATCAAAGGGGCTGCTCTCAGGGGGAGATGAAAGCAGAGGTGAGGGCTGTCACACGCAAGGTAACCCCACTGCCACAAATGGTGTTTAACCAAGCCTCACTCTAGCTCAGCCCTGAAATATTCACACAGATGTCAGAGGCAAATCTGTAATTGCCTTTGTATGGAGAAATAGCAGCTGAGACATTGCTGTTTGAAAGAGGCTTGGCAGTTCTAGATGTATCCTAGCACAAAATTTAAATAAACTTATGTTTTGCAAGGATGTAGATAAGCACTGGGGGGAAAAAACACATCTCCTTCCTCTTTAAATCAATGATAATTTTGTGAAGAACTTCAGGGGAATCAGAGTTTTATCCTTGTTCTCTTGCTTTTTATGATAATTCCCTGTTCTGATGAAACCAGAAAAGGCACTATTGAATTAAACATTAAAATAATAACAATTATCTGCTTGTTTAGAAAATCTGAAATGCAGAATAAAACAGGAAGGTCATCTGCATGCTTACAAATTTTGTGAAAAGTTTTTCTGAAGTCCCTCATATTCTAACTATACATGACACATTTAAATTTGCTAAGGAGTCAGTTCTCACTGTCAAGACAAATTAGTAACCAACCTGAGGCAGCTGAAGCTTTGCTATTCTCATAACAAAAAACAACTGGTCTTAAATGGGTCCTCTGGTTTACCTAGATTGCTATCTATCAGATTTTAAGGGTATAATTTGCCAAACATTTATTTTGGTAACAGTCCAGCCTTCACAGCTTTGCACCAGCGACCAACCCCCACTCCTCTTTCTTCTACCTATTCCCCAAAGCACATATTCTGCTAATTCATAAGACTACACAATTGACCAAATCAGAGATTTAAACAGAGTGATTTTTGGCCTCACTTCCATTTAAATACATATAAGTTCTCATCTCATTAATTGCTAGCATGTGCAATATTTCAGAAAATGTCCAGCTATTTTTTTTAAATTCTTGCATCCTTCAAAGATAAACAAAGTTGGGCTAAAGGTTACAGAAAGCACTCAAATACTATTCCCTTTTTAGGCTTAGACTACTGCCCAGCCCATCAGCTTTAGAGCTCATTGTCAATTTCCCCCCCACCCCAGAAAGAAATATTTTATTAGCAGTAATGATCCATAGGAACTTCTGTTTTGTTTCATATGGCTTCAGGCCACAGTGTGACTCTCAGAGAATAAAGATTGTTTCTGTTGTTCTAAGACACTCAGCAGTTGTTATAAATCACAAGGCTTTTCCTCTGCACTTGAAACAAAAGTGATAACTTTCATGCTTTGGCATAAGAACTTCTGCAATGGAACACTGTGCAGGCACCCAGGATAATACAGTGTAATAGAAATGTGTGGCATTTCTCAACCATTCCCATTATACCCACAGACAGAGTGAAGAACCAGCATGGTGAGCCATCTGTGCTAATGCCAATGATGTCATTAAATCATTCATTAAATTTCACCATTTCATATTAGATAATTTAAATTCTTATTTTGGCATAGTGCATAGAACTCTTTCTCTAGAAATATTAAATCAGTATGCGAATGTGTTTTCTCTGCTTTCTAATAAATTTATGTCTGCATTGAACATCCTTACAAGTGCTGTGGCTCATGTAATTATGCCTTCAGATCTTGATAGTAGAAATAGAGTCTTCCTTTATGCCTGACAAATTGATCAGTTTTTAGCACAAGTACATTTGTGTTAAATGATGCATCCACTTCTGCCAGCTTCTTCTGCCTACAAAACACGTTGCCATCCAGAGGTCTACCCTAACCCCATTCCTGCCTCTCTTTGCCAGCAAGGAAAGGTGTTTTCCGCTCACATTTTAAATCGCTTAAGAGCAGGAATATTTCCCTAGGATGGTATTATAGCAGCAAAGTAACACTGTCGTTTCACTGGTCACCATCCTGGTATGCACCTATCATACTGGTTGACCTATTTCTTCTAAGTGAGAGCTGAAGATATTGGAAAGTGGACATCCCTCTAGGCACTATGCACACACACAGCCTGCCCTAGAGACCTCACAGCTCAGGTGAGATGGCAGCTTAACAGGCAGGGCTGTTAAACAGGAAAGGAAAATCACAAACTCTGAAAATTATTTCACTGAAAATTTTCGTTGACTACCTGTTTACACATTTGAGAATTGCCATGGAGACACCAGTGACCTCTGTATAGCTGTGTTATGATTTTCATTTAAAGAAGAACAGAAAATCCTTTTCCATGTAATTTAGTGATAGTACAGTAAATCACCACAGGATAATCACAATTTTCTTGTTTATTTTTCAAGATGGAATAACCTTGCAAATGAGACAGAAAAGCATGCATGTGTCTGTAACTCCCTTATGATTGTATAAAATATTTAACATGAGGTTGTCATGAGGGAGCTAATGAAGAAAAGTACCTCATTTCACTGTCACAGACAATTCACCAGAAGAAATCCTAACTGTAGGTGCTTTACACAACTGCACATTTCATGAAACAACTGTATATGAGCTGCAAGTGCAAAAGCCCTTATTCTGTTTGGCTGTTGTGCAATCCCCTTCAGCCTTTTGACTGAAATAAATAACAAATACAGCCATGAAGTGGGAGACAATCATCACAGGGTAGATTTTATACTTGCTTTCCAAAACATGTATATGTTTAAGGACAACAGCCTGTAAGATGTCTTAAGTCCTTGGTAATGTTTCACAAATGTTTGCCCATGGTCCAGGCTCAGGGAAACAATTGCCTTCCCCAGCAGAGTGGCTTTAAGACACTTTTTGTGCATCTCTAGTGGCACAAAGGAATTTCTGTAGGGTCCAAGGTCTGGGTATGGCTCTAGCCTAAGTTTCTGAAGCATATATAGTACTAGAAGAACAGCTCACAAGCACTGTGTTTTTTGTACTTGAAAGGGCTGCAGGATGCAGTGAAATCCTAAGAGAATAATGTTTTCTTCCTCAGTAGGCTGCACTTCAAAACCCGAGTGTGCAGCATCTTCTCCCTCTGCAGAGGCTCCCTGGCATGGCAGGGGCTGGTTTGTGAATGAAGCCTTTCAGAACTGGCTGAGAACATAGTGCAGCACAAAAGGCACGATGGGTCATGGCTTAAAGTTGCTGCTGTTATTCCAGAAACTCAAGGTAAGCATGAAAATAAAGCAGAGGATAAAAACATATTCTTATTTAAGCTGAGTCTCTGGTAGCTTCCTGATGGATAATAGGTGACAGTCACATTGGAGCAAATATTCAGACATTCTTATATCCGTCCAGAGGACATTTTTTTTCCAACTAGTCCATCTTTACATTTTTTACTCTTGTTTTATAAATGATTGCCTTATGTGTCAGAACTGCAGCCATCTCACAGAAGGTCCAGTTTCAGGCTGAGTGCTTTCTGCTGGGGAAAAGGGGAAGAAAGACAGAATGGATGCCAGAAAGGCAGAACAAGACCATCACTGAGATTTGACACAGTGAGTTTGTATGTGGTTGTTCTCCAAGTCATGAACTAAACAATGCCAGCTCATGGGGTTTGCCTCTCACTCGTCAGTGAGAGCAGTAGCACAGCTCTGGCTGACTTCACTTGCTGAGATGAATTCAGCTCTTACATGGTAGCATTTTCTGTGCTAGGATATCCTCATGAATCTTCTGGGGTTCTCTTCTCTTTTAAACACCTCCATTCTGAGAGGATCCTGCTGTGCATGCTTGGAGATACAGAAAAGATAGAGAACCATCTGTGAGCATACAATACAGCTAAGGTAATGCTGTATGAAAAGCCTTGTTCTTTTGACCCATTTTCATCCCTATTTTACCAAGTTCAGAAAATTCTTCATTCTTGCTTTGTCCACTATCATTAACAATGCTTCATGATGTTAATTAATACTGCAAGTTGCTAAACCTCAGGCTGTCTCACGTGTGGGTATTAGTTCTGTGTATTTGTAGAGCAACATCTGCCTGTGAATAGATTTTTTAAATAATAATTAAATTAAACAAAAGAGAAGCTCTAAGCTGAATTTGTGGCTAAATGATTAATATCAATCCATGTTTAAAAATTTTTTCCAGCCTATTTTGTTTAATGATTTTTAAGTATGAATATTACATGTCATTCTGCAGTTAATTATTTATGCTGATGAAACATGGTATTCTCTGTACCCTTTTTGGATTATAAATGGAAAGGAACATATTTTCTAGACAGTTCCTTCTGAATAGTGATGGCTCACAAAGGCTTCTTTCATCAGAGACTGAATCATCCTCAAGTCAGTTTAAGAAGGATTGGAGTTCACTGGGAAAAACTGGTGAGAATAGTTCATTCACTGCTGGCCACCAGTGGTGCATGTCAGGCTGCCAGCTCTGGGTGGGCTTCAAAGAGCCTGACCTCAGAAATCCTTTCCTTCCTGGTGGCAAAACCTTTCACATGAAAGATTAATTAATCATCAAGGTCTGTATTTCAGAATTTTTGGGGCTTTAGGAACAGTTTTCATCTGCTCAGATGGATTTTTAACTGGTCTTGGAATCCGACTAAGCAGAACTTTGACATTTTGAGCTTTCCTTTTAAATCTACACAAAAGCAATCATTAAATATTGAGATACTCCAAGAGTTGGTATTAACTTTTTCCACCCAGCTCCAATGATTACTGTTTATGGATCTCTTTGCAGCCAGATATCCCTTATTCTGTGAATTCTTCAAGGCAGGCATTTTGGCTGAAAAAAATCTGCAGATATTATCTCTCTTATTGTGTCGTTTCAGTCACAGAAAGGTATGGCTCTCCTGCACCATAAATCCCAATTAATCACCAAATCCCTGGAATCAGGTCTTGAGAATTAGACTTCATAGTAATATGATGGCACTTAAAGAGCCTGAACCATGAGAAATTGAATGAGATACAGGTCCCAGAAAAAAATAAGATTGTTTTAACTGGGAAGACTACAGAGTCTTGTGGCAACCAGTCCCATTCATAAACTCAATGTACCTCACCATTCAAGCAAGCAGAGCAAAGTGTTACAAGCTGCTAACTACACATGTACTGCTATTAAGTTAAGGAGGCTTCTTCTCTGGGGACAACAAAGCACTAATACAAGGAATTAAAGAACACATCTTTTACTGAAATAAGCAGTGGGATATAAAAACAACAGTTGGTGAGACTTCTCTAATTTAGTATGGCAGGTGCATCATCTGAGATTAGTCCTTTCTGGAGATGAATTTGGAGATACTCTTGAGCAGCCATAGACACCAGGTCATGCAAAAACTGTGCTGCTGCTGCAGCTGCTGTGGCTGCTGCTGCTGCTGTTAGGCAAAGACAAAGACAGAAGCAGACCTGGAAGAGATCCAGGCTTGGAAGCAGACCTGAATTAGCACCTGGATCTCAAATACGCCCCTGCCCCCCAGACACAGAGGCACTAGAGATGGTTCAGTCATGGTAGGGCTCTATCCCAATGGTGACCCAAGGCTCTTCCACTGCTGTCCTGGGAAGGACCTCACTGCCATGCCTGGCTCTCTATCTCCTTGCTTTACTCATCCCACCCATCTCTCATCAAGAGAATAATGACATTGGGCTAATATTTTTTCTGGGAAGTACAGGCTCTCAGCGCTTATGCCCATTGCTGTAAGGTAGGGAATAGTCTTGGCTGCCAGGGCAGGGTGAAGGTATTCCCAGCTCTGTTTATGTGGCAACTGGGTTTTCAGGTGCTTGTTCCCCAAACCACTAATTCAGCTCTAAATGGTGTAAGCACAGCCTGTTGGCAAGAGGATCTCAGATTTCCATATGGGCTGGGCAGAGAACAGCAAGAGACCGGGATATTTCTCAGGGCCTGGCACTCTACCTGTAGTTCCTTGCATGTATTCAGTCTTGGACTCCCTGGAAGTCAGTCCAAATTATGCCTATAAAACAAACTCCAAAACCTGCACTGCCTGTATGAGCTATTCATACGGAAGTCTGCTGATGTTCCCGATGACGTTCTGAGATTTTTTTTTATTCCATACAAAAATTTTCATTATTAAATAATTGAAAAGAACAAAGCAATAAAAAATCATAATGGTGTATCCTTTCATCCTCAGATGAGACTTTCAAAGGAAAAAAAAAAAAAGAGAGAGATTTGAAAGAGTATTTTCAGATACTTTTTAACTCCCCATATTTTAACAGGACTGCTTAGGCTCTGTGAAAGTCAGTGCTAACACAAACTGTACCATTGCCAGTACACCAAGCTAGGCCATCCTCAGCTAACTCCAGCAGCTGCTGGTGCCATGTAAACATATTGTCAGCTGTTTTCTGAATTTCCCTGAAGTCCCTTTTGCCTTGAAACCTTCCTCTTCTCAGGATCGTCTATGTTTAAACAAAAATATGTTTTCTGACTCCTAACAATGACATCTTAAATAAAATAACTTCCCGTTATTCTGATAGCAGCTACCACCCTTATTTCCATAGCTTTCATCATTCACCTTTAATCCTCTTTCTTTCTTGCTTGTCATTTTTTGTCTTTGCCTTTATTCTTTCTGATCACTATTGTTATCCAATTTCCTTTCTTCTTTCATCTTTCCCTAGCTCCCACTGCATTTATGTCCTGTCATTCAATGATTTTGTTTTTACTCCCCACGTAGCTTTCTATCAAATATAGAACTTTGTAACTGACTTTACCTTCATCCTCCTACCTTTTCCCCCTTTTTTTTAAGTCATGCTCTGAGGATCAGACAAAGACCAGCAGTGCAGGCAGTTGCAGATTTTTCTCACACAAAATCCACAGGGCACAACTGCTCAGTCTCTTTTTCTGATGAATGGAATAACAGCCTTTGGCTTTGTTTGTTATTCATATTAGGCTGTTATCCTTGGGGGAG
Organism: Molothrus ater; assembly: GCF_012460135.2. Taxonomy (NCBI): domain Eukaryota; kingdom Metazoa; phylum Chordata; class Aves; order Passeriformes; family Icteridae; genus Molothrus; species Molothrus ater. Next base: position 107,909,971 of record NC_050478.2, on the reverse strand, counting down.
AACAAATTTCTCTTACACTGGAGCAGGCTCCCCTGGGAAGTGGCCACAGCACCAAGCCTGCCAGAGTTCAAGAAATATTTGGGTAATGCTCTCAGGCACTCTTGGTGTGATTCGTGGAGTGTCCTGTGCAGGGCCAGGAGCTGGACTTTGGTGATCCTTGTGGATCCCTTCCAACTGAGATTACTCTATGATTCTGTGATTATCTGCAGTGTGCAGTGCCTGGAATGTAGGAGCTCTGTTTGTAAATGGAGTAGATGCCATTGTAGTAATAATAACCAGAATTGGGTTCTGGCCTCACTGTCAGGCTTTGGCTCACTTGAGTGATGTGGGAAGAGCTCAGAGGAGGCATCTGTGCTACATGGGCTTATCAAGCATTTAATTTATTCTTTTACTTAGGCTATTAAAAGTAAGGGGGAAAGTGAGGTAAGAAAATATCCATAACTCTTAAAAATCTTTGCCATGCATTTGAATAGCAGCAAAGTAATGATCAGAAGTGAAAACTTCCACCACCAGACTAATAAAAACAGAACCAAGGAAACCCAAAATCTCTTCAGAGATTACTCCATTCCAAGAATCATTTAGATCTCTAACATGAGGTCCATCACACGACCTCATGATATGTAAGAAAGAAGATGTCAGAGGTGAATAAGGGTTTTTTTTCAGTTTCTCCCACAAAATTTCCGTATCTGGGATGTATCTGTCTTATTTCATTGAATTTGGTATTTTAGACCACTTGGCAGTATATGACATGCAGCTATTTCTGAGGGGAAGGATTGCTCCCATGCCAGCAATTACACAAAACAGAATAAATCTTCTTCTGAATAAATGAGGGAGTTCCCCTTTCTCCTTTTTCTGTTCCCTAAGGGGAATGGCCTTCCAAGTTGAGAGGTACACTCTGAAACAGATCTGAAATGAATATTTAATACACCTTATTTGGGATTCAAGATAATGGAAAATGGGTCATCAGCTTTAACTGAAATTCTAAAAATTTCCATGATACCAAGTTACTTAGCTGAAGTTCTGGAATACAGCTGTATTTCTCTTAGTTGTCAAACATAGCCATACTGAATGATGTCTTATGCAGTTCCAAGAAAAAGAGATCGTGTCCTTCTCTTGAGAGAAACTTGTCCTGACAGAGGTGTCAGGGACAATCTAGTTCACTCAATTCAGGATTCAGCTCTTTGTCCCTGAAGCCATTTGCTCAGTGGAGACAGACAACTCCAAGATGTTTCTCGAGAAAATTGAGCTCACAGACTGTGAGATTGGAAACAGACCTGTCCTAAAATACTCACATTTGGCATGAAATCCCACTCGCCTGTACATTAATCATTCTTTGGGCTCAAATGGCTAATGTCAGCAAGGCTCAGACCTAGAAGGTATTGCCCAAACAAAGGGGCTGTGCACCCACTGACTAAGTTTGCTATCCAAACACACAGGACCACAGGCTCCCCGGTACTTGCAATCCTCACTCACTCTTCTCTGCCATTTTTGTTCTTGTTCTTGCTGAACTCTCTTTCCTCTGTGCCACTGTCTCAAACAAGGAGTGTTTGATTACAGACAGGTGAGGTTTCAGGGCCTCAGGTTGCAGAATTGTTCACAGACTGAAGAAACTCCCTCTTTGTGCTAGTAAGCAGCAACTCTGTAACCCTCACTGATGTATTTTCAGGAGCTGTAGAAGAACAGAATGACTGTATGGTTCTGCACATATGGTTGTTTGGGTGTAGAAATCCACCACCCAAATACAGGAATTTATGTACCTCCTGGCTGAGCAGGCAAGCTCTTAAAACTTACAGTTTGATTCTGATCCAATAGCTGTCCTAAAATATTTGTAAGAGTTTTAGGGTACCAACTTCAAGCACATGAATTAATCAACTGAGTTAGCCAGGTGGTCTCCCTTTGCAGCCAATGAAAATGAGAAGGTAGCCCCTTGAGAGACCATCCCAGACCTAAAAGCACTGTTTGCAATAGTTGGTGAGAGCTGTCCTTAGAATGCAGTCATGGAGATCAGCTCTGCGGACTTGTGTTGAAGTACTGCAGTGATTAACCAACTCCTGCAGTGGGGAGAAGCAGCCAGTGCAACACACCCAAGGGCTAAGAACAAGCACACCATGGTCCCCAGAGTCTGTGGGTCAGAGATGGTGAGCTCTTGTCGTGGAAGAGGGCAGGTTGCAGGCATGGTGGGGATGGGTAGAATGTGAAGTTAATCAGATGCTCGCCTGTCTTTTGACCTGGAGAGCACAGTTCACTTTAGAGTGCTCATTAGGAGGAACAACAATATCCTCCCCAGCTTGGTAAATCTGCTTTCACTCAGACTGCATGCTCGATAAAATTATTTGTCCTGTAATGAATACCAATTTAAACTTCTCGTGCAAAATTTTGTAGTGTAAAGTCATCCTACTGCATGGGGTGTAAGCATGGAAAGCGTCTCTTTGCATTTGTGTTTGTGCAGCACCAAGTGCCAGTGTTTTCAGGCTGGAAGTAGGGTTCTTGGCCCTGCAATAATGAAAACAAAATTGACATTATTTGTTTTGTGGTACTGCCTCTAGGCCTCAATCAAAAATGACACAAGACAACAGATGGAGGCAAGTACACGGGGGAAACACAAGACAAAACATTTATTCATTTAGTAAGCATCGGCCACTGTGCACCAGCTGCTTAGGTATTAAATATTTTGTAGGCATCATTGTATAGATATAAAAATCATAATAATTGTTGTTATAACCCAGCCTATATGAGAGACAGAAAGGTTTTTTTTAGACTATTGTATCATGGGAATGGAAAATGTGGCCATTAAAAGCAAACATTTCTGTAAGTGTAAGCATTCAGTCATTCTTCAGCTGTAAACATTACATTATCTAGACTGTGTTGAAGCTGATAGTCATGTTCTCATTTAAAAGCTGATAAATGTCATATCAGAATTTTTTTACAAGTTTGTCTGCAGTACACAACTGGTTATACTGTCAATGTTGGCTAATTTTACATCTGTTCAGATATTTAAACTGTTTTGAAAAGAAAACTTACCCCTTCCAAAAACACCCCAAAGTATATTAAAGTGTCACTGGTATATGAAACACATAAGAGGGAAAAGTGGATAACAAATTTCATTGAAGACATTAGAACAATATTTTAAAGATGAACTTATGAAAATGTAGAGCATGTGATTTTAGATTTTATGATTTCAATCAGTATTTTATTGGCTGTTTTTGAAGCCTGGCTCAAACAGAAAAATATTAGGTCCCAAACCTATTGCTCATCAGCCCCTTGAATGGCGTGGCTGTTTTGCTGAGTCCATGGAACCACAGGGAAATTTCCAATGAATCTTCTTTTTTCACTTGGAAAAATCAAAAGTGCCATTTTTCAGGCCAATGTTCCAAGATTGATTAAATTCTGTACAGGGTTATTTTCTCAGACATTTAATTTTATTTCTGTTGCAATCACAGGAGAAGAGTTAGAAGTGTCTGATTTCCACATTTCTTTTCATGTCAGAGGTCCATGCTCATGCTGTGGGTGGCCCATCAGATATGACTATCGTGTACTATTCCCATTTCCAAAAGTTAAGCTGAAAGATGCTTCCCTAATATGGAAAGACAAGGATATTTAGCTTAAGCCCAACTCATTTATGTCTAAAGCAAATATATTTTCCCAGGTGATTTTGCTGCCCACTTACTTTGTTTGAAGCTTAAAAGCTCCATTTACTTGCTCTCAGATTTTATAACTAACAGTTTTCATCTAAGGTGGTTTTTGTCACCTTCTTTTTCTTTTTTAAGGGACAGAAAACATTAAGGGAAATTATTCCCCCTACCTTTTCATGGACAACCTAAGGCAATTTTACAGGAGGCACATGAAGCAAGTGAAAACATGTGGAGTGAGGAGTTTACGTATATAGTACATGGTATGCTTCACCAACATACATAACATTTATTCATTGTTCCAGCTACTTCCTAATTTTTTTTTTATTTTTTCCTTAAGAAGGGGAAGAATGACAGCAATACTGAATTCATTGAATTGGTTCCATGTGTGTCAAATAGTCTTGAACATATTTCCAACTAATATAACAAACCACCAACTCCAGAGAAGGCCTGTCACATAAGGTAGCAGACTTTTAATCTTTGCAAACACTAGGGAAACATGACATGAAATTTGGAACTGCTTATAGTTACTTTCTCTCATCAATAAACAATAACAATCTTTCAAGTGCTAATAATGTGTTATGGCAGCTGACAAAATCTGTAAAGTACAATTCCCAGGTATATGGATCATGTGAGATTCAGATGTACTTTTTCTATATAAAAATCAAACTGTAAAATTTGCTACTCCCTCCTTAATATTTTCCTTAGTTATGTTTTTCCTCTGAAAGTGATTCTCTTTTTAGGACAAATGGAAGTAGCAAGAACCTTGGCTTTTTCCCAAGTGATAGAATGTTTGCATATTGAGTATGCAAGTATAAAGCATTTACATGTTCTTGAAAGTGAACATACATTACAGTAATTTTAATATTTTTTTTCCAAATAGATATTTTTAAAATTGTTATCTTTCATCGAATTTAATATGTACTTTGGAAAGGCTGAATGTTGGAATATCTCTAACCATCCCTCTTACAGCTTGTCCCATCTCTTATTCTGGCTGACATCTAGACTAAATTACCCAACAGAGGGGAAATTCCCATCTTTGAATAAATTCTCATCTTAGTGTTGAATTTAGGCTTTGGAAAGACATTTATATAGACAATGGCATTCCCCAGTAGTGCAAAATAAAAGTTGCATACATTTGCCTCTAATTAAGTGCTGGGATTTTGGTGGATGGAGTTGATTACTTAAATTTCAGTCTCATGTTTACATTGTCAGTACCTGTCCTTTGGAATTGCAGCCTTGTTACACACACCAAGCAGTCCAAAAGCTTCCCCTCATTGACTAAGAAATTTTTTTTAATTTTGGCCATCTGGATCCTTGACAACCTAAGAGTTTTTTGCTCTTAAGAGACCATTGAGATGGTCAGAGTCAGTTCCTAAGACTCTTCCTGCCCATGGTAAACGCTTCCTACCGTGAGGAACCCAAAGTCTCGTTCATCAGGATACGATAAGCAGTTTAGGTTACCACAAGGGGTCAGTAGAAATCAGTGAGAAAATATTCCCTCCTTCTCCACCCCAGAAACTATGAAACGCTCACAGCCACAATGTCATTCCCTGTTAATTTCAGGAATCCAGTGAGGGAAAACCAGACGTGATTGTTTTTTCCTTTATAACCAGACAGCCTTTCCCACTAAAATATATGAGTGGTTTTCTAACATTATATAGAAGTTTGCTTTTGATCAAAGCTAGCTGGGGTTCAAAAGCTGGGCTTCAACAATTTTTCCAGGACAATGTTTCTCTGTATTTGTTCATTACATTTGTTAAAATGAGTGCTTCAAACATAGCACAGATTCGTGATCAGGGAGCAAAATTTTTGTTTCTTCCAAACTAGGTTTTGAAGAATTATTCTTTCTTTCTAAGAAAGTTAATAAGATTGAATTTAAAATAAATTTAAAATTAAATTAAATCACATGTTCTAAACAAGTAGTTGAGAGCAGTTGCATATATTTTCTCTCCAAATGTTTATGCAACTCTTCTCTATTTCATTCATGACTGCCCCATGAAAAGTATTCATCAGACTTGCACTCTTCTCTCTGTATCACACTCCTTTCATTCCAAAGGATGCTGGGGGAAAGTGGGGGAAAAAAAGATCACCAATTTGAAGTTTGATTCTCTGTCATTTCTGTGACAAAGCTGTACGCCTAGGGAGCATTACAGTCATAAATGACAGCAAATTAAAGACCTGCCTACCCCACAGTGGGAACCTGCATTTACCAAGTACCATCAGACCATTTTCCTTCAGGCAAGTAGCAGGTCAAGCTGATGTCAGTTAATCTTATACTGCAGTGATACACTAGGCAATGTTCATGGAGCCCTTGAAATTCTTCTCACCTTTTCTTGCTGTAGCCATTCATCCTGAACAATCCAGACATAATGCAGGAAAATAGATTTGGAAATATTCAGATTTTAATTTATTGCAGAGATGTACGAAAAGGCTCAAAATACTTTTTAAAAATAAGTCCAGTGGTTGAAGCTGTCAGGGAATTATGGGTTTGTGGAGTCATTTGCTGGAAGTATTATTGTATTTCATTTATATGATACAGACAGAGACAGAGACTGCTTCTAACTAATAGAAAATTAAGCTAGATGGGGAATTTTGCCTCCAACAAATCAGAGTTTGGCCAGTCCAGTTGATGCTTCAGAAAAAAATTTCCATTGGTATCACTGTGCTTTCTGCAGAGCTGGTGTATAATGAATGTTCAGTGTGTTGTGCAGAAAGTGTATGCAGAGTGAAAAAGGTTGATTTTTTATGCATATTGCAAAACCAAAGCAACATTACTCTTTTAACCCAGGCAGTGACGTTCCCTAAGCCTCTTAAGGCTAATATGTGCAGCAAGCAGAGGCTCTGAAACACCATTTTTCTTTTGCAACACTTGCAATTCATTATGACTATAAAATGCATGCTCATCAAAAACAGTTAAAAAAACCTAACTGCAGTTGAAGACAAAAGAAGCAGTAGATTTAGAGTTGCATTCTGTTTTGTGCATTGAATGTTGTAGGAAATCCTGCTGAAAATGTTGAAGGAACTGGTGCCAATCTACATTGGAGGGCAAAAAGTGCAAGTTCCTGCCACATGCACTGTGAGAGGCTCATCAGCCCATGGCAGATGGAAGGTGGGATTGTGCCATTGGGATGCTGGTTGCACACACTGTGTTCAGCAGAAGCCTGTAAGAAATTGCTTCCTTCCCTGCTCCCAAGAGGACCTGGAGAGTCACCTCTATGGATGGTAGTAAAGAAAAAGTGAAAATAAAATCAGGAGGCCCAGAGCTGTTGGTGGGGAAGAAGTGCTGTGTCTGCTCCTTGTCATCAGGAGAGGTGTACAGACAAAGGAAGTTGTGTCTTGGATTCAGAAGGTAATAAAATAGTTTTTATTTATAAAAGAAAATATGATTTCTTCTTTTTTTTTTTTTAGTATGATATCCTGGAAAAAGATTTTTTGGGCATTAGAACTCATTTCCTCCACTGTGCAAAATGTTATTCTTACTTGTGAAGATCTGTTCAGAGTCATAGGGTTCAAAAAGCTTTTTGAGGAACGGTTGTGTCTGGAGGCCCAAAATGAGACTGGACCCTTGATGTGCTGCCTGGTGTAAGTGAATATTGCAAGTGATAGCTCATCCACTGCAGACTGAGCAACCATGGTGGAGGTAAACTACAACTATTACTATGCAGACTTGGAGAGCTGAGATACAGGTAATGACTACATGACTTGCCTCAAATCACATCAGAGCTCAAAACTGAACTTCAACATCCTGAACCTCCTTTCTGCCTCTTAAACATCCTGTCTTTATCTACTGACTCCTGCAGTCATGATCCCAAGTGACACATGTGGCCTGACAGATGCACCTGACTGAGGACAGACATTGTGCCAGTGTCCTCAGGAGGGAACGTGGAAGGGACCTCTGGGTGGGAGCTCCAGTGTGCCAGGTGCTCAGAAAAGAGCTCAGGTTGAAAGCTTCAGAGGAGCTGTGAGGTGAGGGAAAAAAAGGAGAAGTTTATACTCAGTAGGGGGGGAAAAGGAAACTTGCTTGATAAATACAAACTCAAGACATATTTAGAAGCTGGATATGCAAGCTGAACTTTCCCTGGGGCTAATTGCTGTAATGGCATGTTAAATAAATCCTTTCTAAACTTGGCTGTACCACATGAACTGTTGAAGCTGTTTAAATAATGAAGTGCTCATGGACAAATTATCAAAAGTATTAAGCAGAAACAGGCTTTAATTTAACTGGAATTGAAATACATGGTGGCTTTTTTCCATCTAGTTATTGTGACCATTACAAATCAGTTTGGTTTGGGTTTTTTTTCTGTTAATCTTGGGGCTTCCTCTCCTTTTGCTGTCCTGGTTAACCACAAACACAACTCATGCTTTTCTTCTTTGTTGTTTTGTACTGTTCCATGGCAGACAGAGGAATGTTCTTCCTCCTTTATTGAGCAGTTGGTAACTCCTGGGCCTTTCCTTCTCCATTGTGCACGTTCAAGACAAGGCAAAGCTGCTGGGAAATGGAAGATATTTATGAAATGGTAGTATCCATGGCCAAGCTTCTTGAAGAAGGGTACTTCAGCTAATGATTTAGAGAAGCCTATGCCCCAATTAAATCTGAATTATGGTGGTCCATTCTGAGGAAAATATAAAAAAAAAATACAGAGGAGTAGAGGATATTCTTGCAATCTAAAATTCTTAAATCTGGAAAGTTTCTCTCATTCTGAGTATATGGAAATAACTATATTTCTATATACAAATCTATATGTATAAATTTATAAATAAGCATTAGCTCATAATTTTAGATATAATACATAAGCAATACATAAATTTATATTATTTCATCTATTACATATGCATGCATATTTATATATTTTATAAAAATATAGATTATAATTCACAGATTTCCTGTCATGCTTATTGTAGTGGACAAATGACTCTAAAAAAACAGCATAGAGGCTCAAATTGTTGACTGCTCCTTTGTACTAACAGACTGCTAGTGGAATTCTATATCTTTTTAAAGGTTTCCCTAGTCAATGAAATTATAGGAATGACCACCCTAACTGGAGAACCCTAAGTGTCAGTTGCAAAACCACCTAGTAAAAGGAGGTGCTTTGTACTGGTTCACACCTATTTCTTACCTGTTTGGTGGTCACTTATGTTGCTATAAAACAGTGGAATCACCATTTAAAACATGCACAGGAGGGTTCTTTGCAAGTGGTAAGAACGAGAATCTCTTCTGATATTCACCCTCATGATCAGACATGGTGTAATCACAGAATATCTCAAGTTGGAAGTGACCCATAAGGATCATCAAGTCCAAATCCCTACTCCTCATAGGACTACCTCACACTAAAACATGAGACTGTCTCCTCCAGAAAGCCTTGGTGCTACTTCACACAGAAGAAATCTTGCAGATTCATGTCTTTTAGTGTTCAGAGATGCCTTTCATTTAAGTAAAGATAAGGTAAAATTAGGAATGTATACATACACAATGTGAAAATGTAAGTTATATTTTTGGTGGGGTTTTTTTGTCTGGGAACATACAGAACACCTTTAATTCTTTTGATAAAATATTTCCTTCAAGTATTTTCAGAAGACAGGAGAAATAAAAGTATATGATTCCTCTAAGCCTTAGAATAATGTGTTTACATATCAAGGAATATCTTTCACAGAAATCAATATCTTTTCATTTCATCTGGGGAAAAATAATATTAGACACTTGTTGGTTCTTGGCATTCCTAACACTCATTTGCAAAGAGAAACAAAAAATTTTACAGCAGCTTCCAAGAAAGCATATTATTAGACCTTAATACTTAACAGCATTTCCTCACAAACATTGATTTACTGTTGTTATTGTTGTGACTGCATCCAGGTGGTCATTTAGTTTGAAGGAAATATGCAATTAAATTGATATCACTAAATTGTACTTGGTAAATTTGCACCTGGCTAGGTCTCAGAGTGAAAAGCAAATCATTTGATTTTTCTTCAGAAATGGGAAACTCAATTCCCTCTTATGAACTTCTTGGCAGTTAACCATCAGGAGTGATAGAGAGGGAGACTGCTTCTAACTAATTGGCTGCTGAGAGGCACCGTGGGGCCAGCAGAATGGTAGACATCCTCATTTAGATTCCCAAGCACATTCCAGAAAACGGTCATTATCCCAGGCATGGTTTGGGCTGGATTGGGGGCAAGAAGGCAGTGTGAGGCAGAGGAGCTGGGCAAGACATTGTACAACTCTGAATGTGCCCCTCACAGCACTTCCCACTTCCCACTTCCACCAGGAGTCTGGGAACTCTGAACCGGAGGGCCAGGCCCCTTGACAAAATGAGCTATAGAAATTACTTTCTATTCCTTCTCCCCAGAGGCAGCTGCAGTCAGTGGATAATTGGTTGTACATGTACTTTCACCAGGAATTCTTTCCACACAGAAACTGTATATAAAGTATTGATGAAAGCTTTCCTTCACAAACCATTTTTTTCTGTTGGAAAAATTACTTCCTCTAAACATGCCCAGCCAACTCCATTGTGTATTTGATAAGACGTGAATGCATATGCATTTTTGTTTTATTATTATTAGACTTTTCTCTCTGTTGACCTTTATTCTGTGTCTGTTCTAATATCAGACTTGCAAAGACCATGTGATGTGAATATTTAAGTACCCTACCTAGAATGCATTAAAAGAGCCCGAATTTCAGAAATCTGGGGCTATGGTTTCCCAACATGAGCCTCATTTAGAAGTTTGGCAGTCCATTTGAGCTTTCGGGCAACGAGTCGCTCCATCCATTTTTACACAGGTTGCAGCAAGGACATGAATTTTAATTTTCTCTAAACATCCTCGTGGATTTTAATTGCAGGGTAATATGATGTGATATTCTTTCTTCTAAAAGATATTCTTTCTTCTTACACATCAACACTGATCACAGTCATCAGAAGCCCTGTCCAAGAAACAATCATTTAAGCCAGGCCTTAGCTCTGTAGTCTCTGGATGAAAACCTGCTCAGGTGCACGGTTATGGCACCTTGTCTTTCATCCACTGCTGCAGGGAATCTCTGCCCACACCGAAGGGCAGTGGGAGAGGATCAGCTTTGGCAGAACAAAGCTCATTGAAAATTCATGTATTTGTTCTTCTTGTGGGACCCTGACCCTGCTGATAGGACACGTTCAGCGGTGCCGCAGCCGGACACTGAGCAGTCCGAGGGCAGGGATGGGTTACACCGCACAGCTGCCCTGGTACTACCCTCGGCCATCCACCCTGGCTGCAGCTGCACTTTGCCACCTGGGCCATGCGCAGAAATGAGGCTCCTAGGGCAGGGGCAGGCGGCATGGGATGAGGTGTCACTGGGCAGAAAGGTCAGTCGCTCCTGCCCGTGGGTCCAGGCACACAGAGCCCACGTGTGCAGCGAGCCGGAGCACGTCGCGCTTCCTGGCAGGGCTTCAGCTCACAGAGTTAACTTTACTTTTTTAAGAGAATGCTATGCCAGATTCTGGCCTTTGAAGATTTCGGTAAGCTCCTTTTTCAGGGAAAAAGGGTTGCCAAGCAGGATTTTTCATGAGTTGACTGCTTTTCAAAGATCTTTGTGAAGGGGCTTGGTTAAGGGCATTGCTGGGGGAAACCAATTATAATTTTTAAATATGTTAGACTTAAATAAACATTTAATTAAAATAAGACCAGCTTTTTCAGCCATTGCCTGTCTTTTCCAGTTTGTAGAGTTGGGGATTTCTGGGGAATTCCTGATACTACATATTTTTTGAGAGTATCAGCAAACTTCTCAAACTAACCTTCAATACTTCCCTCCCTTTCTCTTCCCTCCCTCCCAACCTTTTTCTTTAGACACTTTAACCTACTTTTTAGTCTTTCATTTTTCTATTTTCCCCTATTTCTTGCAATATCAAATTTTCTTCTAACCTTTTCCTCCTTGACCATTTCTCCCTGGTCCCTTTTCCATGCATTTTGTCCTCCAGTTCAACCGAACCTCACCACAACCCATGTTGTCTCCATAATAGCCCCTTCCTAATGATGGAGGGAAATACCCTGGAATATCTGCTTTCAGCAGCTGGGAACCATGAGGGTATATGTGACATGACTTTTCATTTCCACCTCAACCCATAAAATACTTCTTCTAAAGTCTGCCTAACTTTGGTGGCACCAAGAGATGTAGCTGAGCTAGCAAGGGGAAGAATGAAAAAAGAAGATGATTTCATCACTTGAGCAGCTCCAAACCACTGTATTTATTTATGGCATTATCAGCATTGTTACCACAACAGAGAATGCTGCATTAGATGCTGAATGTGAGTCTTTGCACTTATTAAAACCTATAAATATCTTTGACAAAAGCAAAGGGAAAATATTTGCCACAGGAGGATTTTCTTTCCAAATCATTCAATTGATATTAGTTTGATCCAGGTTGAAAGTTCCCTCACCTGCCAAAATGATTTAATTCCAAATTGTCCCACTTTTTTTTTTTCCTTTTTTTCCCCCACTCTTCTTCAGTGATTTCCAGTGCTTGCATGGCTGCTTGATAGGACACTATTAATGAGCACCATACCGCATTGAGATAGACTCTAAACAGTATTTTCACCCCTGTTTTGCTGAGAGACAAACATGGTTTTGTGCAGCAGTTTTACCCTGGACTGTCCTGGTTTTGTCTGGAATAGAGTTAGCTTTCCTCCTAGCGATGTGTTTTGGATTCAGTATGAGAATAACATTGACCGGTGGTTTAGTTGTTGCTAAGCAGTGCTTACCCTAAGTCAAGGACATAGGGTAGTTTCCCAACCACTGCCAGTGAGCAGGTGTGCAAGAAGATGGGAGGAGCATGGGCAGAACAGGTGACCTCAACTGGCCAAGGGAATATTTCACACTGCAGGATATTTTGCTCGGTACCTAAATGGAAGTAGGGGGTGGCAGTGGGGCTATTGCTGCTGGAGGCATCAGTCAGTGGGTGGGGAGCAACTGTAGTGTGGGTCACTTGTTTCTCTCTCCTCACTACAATTGCTGGTTTTGTCCTATTTTAATTTATATCAAACTGTTCTTTCTAAGCCTGTGGGTTTTACCTTTTTCTGAATCTCCTCCTCACCTCACCAGGGTAGGGGGGAGTAAATGAGTGGCTGCATGATGTTTCACTGTCAAGGGAATTAAACCACAACAAAGACAGGCACAAATTAACACAATGAGCCATTCTAATTTTTTACATGGCTTCAACAACACACAAAAATACAGCTTAGCAAACATGGGAAGCAAATACATATGATTACCGACTGCAAACAAATAATCAAAGCATAGCTTTAGCCTTTCCCACAATATAGAGTTATGGTATTATTTGCAAATAAAAATTAATATCTAAAACAGCCCAATGAAAAGTTCCAATTCTATTGAAAAGAATGAGACTGAATTCTTATACACAACTGCCATGCACATTTCTACTCAAATTTGCCTTTCTTTTCTCCACACTAAGCATAAAACATGCTATTTCCCCCCCCCGTTTTGCAGTATGCAAAGCATACCGAAAAATCCTGTGTACTTTGCCTGTTGACCTTAACTTCTAGACTTTCCAACTTTTAAATGTTTGCTCTTATAAATGTAGATTACCACCAATCTCAGCATTCTTATCCTTGTACTGTAATTAAGGTTTTGGAGATATTTTGCTTTACATCTGTGAGTATTCTGTGAACTATCACTTTTTAACTTGTCAATTCATTCTTAAAAGCAGAAGTTCTTTTAAAATTTTCCTAATGTACAAAAGTTACTCCAGGGAGATTCAGCAGACTGAGGATTCAGTGGCAGTCTAAATTAATCTGGATCAGGTGAGAAAGTGTCACACCATGAATGCCAGCCTGCTTACAAATTCTGTTTCAGCTGTGAGCAGACTGCTCAGACTAGAGGCATTTCAAAAGTGAAGAAAACATTTAGGCCCTACTAAAGATAAACAATTTCTAGGCATCAAGAAAAAATGTAAAATCACATTCAAAGTGACAGGTTCCTCTGCCAGTTAAAATTCTTGAATAGAGCCGGCAAGATAAGCCTGGGTGGAGATCACATACAATGTTGTTTGTGAAATGGATTTGATAATGGTGCTCTGAATTTTGGAAAGCTAATAGATCCTAGATTGGAGATCTGGCTGCAGGCATTGTTTTCTTCATTTTCACACCAACAGAAAAATTCTGTAAAAAACCCAATTTGATGATAATTTTTTAGGAGACCTATATTTACCTGTAATAAAAAGCCCAAAATATTATACTTACAATTAATCTCCTCCATACCATGAGACAAACATTACCAGTTTCTACATAAATCCTGTCCCTCTGATAAGGATTAAATTGTACCATCTGTTAAAATACAAAATGTAGCATAATTTAAAAACTCATGTAGAAAAAGACATGAAGCATAACTCCTGTTTTCCAGTTTCAAAGGTAAATTGATCTGTAATCAATGTGGGAATTTTTAGTCCCATTCAGTCTTTCAATCACTTCAATTTTCTCTGCTTTTCGGACACCATTAAAATACAGATTCATTGTTCTATAAATGGAATGAAATTATTCATTATACCTATTAATATGCATATGCACTACCTTGAATTGCACACATTGGTTATTACATAGTACAGACAAATCACTAAATACTTAGTATATTGTATTACTTTTTTTCACCTATGAAAAATAATCCAATGCATGGCATTTACCAAACTACAGAAATTTGGTACACTAAGCATGTCTGAAAGAGTCTGCCCTGTCTGATCAAATCATCAAACTAATGATGCAGCCATGTAAAATGTCTTCTTCTAGTTAAAATTTTCAGCATATCTTAATAGGAATTTTATATGTCATGTCCATCATTTAGAGGAGATAATTTCCATACAGGCTATGAAAAAAAAAACAAACCCCAAACCATTTCTTTTGTACTTAGTTATACAGGTCTTCATCTCCTATCTACTTCTCGCTACAAAGAATTCATGCATGTGAATAAAGAATAGCATCCTTATGCTATTTGTAAGACTCTAAACATTTTCCCCAATGTAAGGAATTAATAGCCAGTGGGATTTGATATATCTTAAAATATGAATAAAGACACAGAGCTTTATCTGAGAAATTAGACCTTATATGCCATATGTTTTTCAGATTTTTTTATATCTTTTCATTTTGTTATAAAAGTTTAGAGAATATAATACCCATCTCTGAGGACGTGTTTTATTTAGCTCTAAAGTGTCTGCATTCATATTTCACTTACAACACTTTCCAAAAATACTGCCTTCAGCAACCTGAGAGCCAAAGCAGAGGGGTGGCTTCAAAAATGGGAGCTATGGGAGTTTTCTTTTACTACCAAATAACTGCATTTCAGCTTTCAGCAGTCAGGGGATACCCCTCTACCCCACCCCCAAAAATTTAGATGTGTCTTGCAAAGTTGTAAGTGACAGTACTGTTTGTGAAACCAGGCTTTAAGATGGTGAACTCTGTGTTGTGAACTACAGAACTGCCCTTATCTATTAGAAGGTCCACTTGGTTACCACTAAATTTCTGCTAAATTCTGACTACTGGCAGAAATGCATGTCAGTCAATGCTCATGCGACTCTAAGATTTTGTCCTTAAAAGAAAAGGTGATGTTGGCTAAGTTTTGTCTTAGGCATATGCAGTAGTGGCAGATGTTCTTGGCAATTGTTAAATGAGCACCAGATGGTAGCTTAGAAGCTTGACCTTAAACATTTTCTCTCCTTCAACCATAATTTTTAAATGAAGAGATGTGTAGAGCTTGTTAAGTTTTCTCCAGGATTCAGACTGAAGATAAAATGATGAGGCTCATCAAGAAGATGGATGATGATATTATCTTGTCTTGAATTCATCGCAAGTGAAGTTTGACAGAATCATCTGTTCACCATTATCTATAAAAAGATTTTAAGGGAAAAGAAATAGCCCGGTAATTTTGTTCTTTTTACACCTCTTAGAAACAAAAGAAAATAAATTTTCTGTCTGAATCTCTTATTCATTGTTTGATAAAATTTCATCTATTTATGCAGATTATTTTCTGCTAGGCTGCTCAGGGTAAACCCTAACATGATGTGTTTATCCTAACAGAGAACAAACAGCTCTGCTGTGAGATTTAAAGAACTCCTGTAAAACTTCCTTTTTGCTTCAAAAGACAATGTACATATTTTTAGATCATTTACTACTCTTATCACAGTAATCACCAGATAGTTTGTCAGAGATTGTAAGAAAATTCAACTCCACAGGAAGCTTTATAATTTAGAAAATAGCGCCTTAAATCATCAAACTCTCCTGCCCGCTGGACTTATTTTCTACATGCAAGGTTAAAGGAGGATAACTCATTGTTCATTTCCTCATTAGGAAAGAAAACAGCATGTCATTGCAGTAAAACTTCTGTATGCTACTCCTAGAATGGGTACATGTAGTGAAGTGGGTGATTTTTGAATGCACAATGGATGTGTGCTGTAAAATCATCATCTGATTTTATTTTCTCCATTAATTTCTTTTTGCTCTAATGCACCCACAATTCTACCATTTACACTGAAAATTGTACTCCAGAGTCACATTTCTTCCAGCAGAGAGCAGGTAAGACTCCATCTCAGAAGGGCAGCAGGCTCAGGGCAGGAGTTGAATCCCTTTGGGACACAGGCACAAGATCAGAGCTGTGGGGGCACAACTTGGCTGGGCTCTGCATACCCTGCTTCCCTCCCATGGGTATGATGGTGGTGCAAGCAGACAGGGCCATATCCAAGTGAGCTTGGAAGCATAGTGGAAATGCATGTATGGACAGGACTCGACATTAATAGTGCATCTAGTAGTTTATATATCAAAATAAAAGCATCAGATATAGTCTGAACTTGCAGACTATGGCTAACTTTGTCCCCTTGTAGGACAGTGTGACCCACTTAGTGGACAAGAGGAGCACTGCAGATGTTGTCTATCTACAACTTTGGTGAAGACTTGACACCATTCTCCACAGTATTCTTCTGGAAAAACTGGTTGTTCATGGCTTGGATGAGGAATGCTTCAGTGAGTAAAAAAGGCACCAGGATGGCCAGGCCAGAGTGATGATGAACAGAGTTAAATCCAGTTGGTGGCCATTCACAAGTGGTGATCCCCAGGGCTCAGTATTGGAGCCAGGGGTGTTTAATAACCATCAGTGAGCTCACAGAAAGCACCAAGCTGGGCAGGAGTGCTGGTGTGCTGCAGGGCAGGAAGGCTCTACAGAGGGATCTGAACAGGCTGGATTGATGGGCTGAGGCCAATTGTATGAGATATTGAAAAGGCAAAATATTGGGTCCTGCACTTGGGTCACAACAACCCCATGCAGAGCTGCAGGCTGGGGGAAGTGTGGCTGGAAAATTGTCTGAAGTAAAAAGCCATGGGGGTGCTGATTGACGTCCAGCTGAATATGAGCCAGTGTTGTTTTGGCCATGAAATGCACTGGCTTCTATCAGAAATAATGTGTCCAGCAGGACCAAGACAGTGATTGTCCCCCTGTATTCAGCACTGGTGAGACCACATGTTGAATTTTGTTCAATCCTCTTTACAAGAAAGACATTGAGAGACATTTCCCTTGACCCAGAAAAGGTCAAGGGAACTGGTAAAGGCTCTGGAGCCCCAGCCTTACAAGGCATGGCTGAAGGAGCTGGGTTGTATAGCCTGGAGAAAAAGAGGATGGGGAAGATCTTACTGTTCTCTACAACTACCAGAAAGAAGGTTGTAGTTAAGTGGGGGTAGGCTCTTCTCCCAAGCAACAAGAAGTAGGACAAGGGGAAATGGCCTCCAGTCATATCAAGGAAGTTTTAGATTGTATATTAGGAAAATTTTTTCAATGGAAGATTTACCAAGCACTGGAACAGGTTGCTAAGGGACTGAGATCTCTGAAGGTATTTAGAAGTCTTATAAATAAGGTGCTTAGGATAGGATTTAATGGTGGACTTGGCAGTGGTGGGTTAAGTGTTTGACTTGATGATTTTTCTAACTTAAATGATTCTATTATTCTATATCCTACTGCTTCAACCATTTTTGGCACCACAACTTCAGGACCCAAATTAATGAACTTTAGAAGAAAGAAAGTGAAGGCTAAATAAAGCTGGTGAGTAGAATCTGAACCTTCAATTGTAAAACACTTCTAGGCCCTTCTGAATGAATAAATCTCTGGAAATATTGACTTGGAAATATTTAAAGGCTGCCATTGATCATATATTTGATCTATAGATAATTCAAGATCTAATAACATGTCCTATTACAGCTGATTAATGTAATCAGTAGCTTTCAACCTGACTGAATATTGAATATTCCTTTATATAGCAATAACTCAAAAGAGTAGGGAGTCATTGCCCAAGGTAAGTGGAAATAAAACCATGAGGCCAAAAAGGATTCCTTAAACTTAATTACAAAAAAGTCAGGCTGGAGTATCAATTTATGCAAACGCCCATTCCTGTATGTGCATCAGCCAGGCAGGGGTACATTTCACTGAGGGAGGGACCCTGGGAGCAGGGAGAGAAGTCTGGGACAATCCCAGGTGGCTGAAATAAGCACCTTGGTGCCCATCATCCATGCCTCATGACTTCAGGGAGTAAAGGTGGGCCCACAACACCCAAGCAGAACCTGGATGTAACCTGCAGGTAGAAGATTTTCTGGTCTTTGATGAAATATATTAAAAGTACAGTTAATTTAATCACCATTCACTATAGACATACTCATCATTGGGTTCAGACAAACAAAATTAACTGTTCTTTTCTGCCTTTTCACCCCAGAGTTGTCATGAGATACAGGCTGAGGTGAGCTGACTGCTACAGTATAAGTGAGTGTGACACAAGTTTGGCCTGTGCAGAAGGGAGAAAAAGCAGTTTGTTTCTTTTTCAAGTTGCTGGAGAAGGGAAGTTTGTATATCAATAGTCATGACGAATTCATCTTGTGTAATTTGAAACCAACCTGGTCCAAAATTGTCCAGAAGACTGTTAAAATCAATGTAACTATGGAGTGAATAATTAAAATTCAATCAACAGGGAAAGGTGCCGATTCTTAAGATAGAGAAATCAATATACAGTATGGCAGAAATCATAAATTGTAATGGCTACACTCAGAAGGCAACCTGCTCTGTACTTTTAAGATTACCAAATGAATACATCTTTTGCTCCCTCTGTGGGTATCTACCCAGTGCACACAAAGCTCTCTCTAGCTGCACTTAATTTTTTTTTTTCTTTAATCGCAGAAATTTGGCTCATGATAAGCAATTTTAATGTTCTGGTCAACTTTGGGAAAATGTTAATTTAAAACAAAAAAACAAATAGACACAAAGACAACTTTCTTCGTGCAAATGAAAAATTCACTCATGCAGATCACTGTGATAATTTTATTAACCATTAAGGTAAATACAAAGATTTAGTCTGAACGTGTCATGCCAGAAAAGTTGTTCTATTGGTATTTCAGGGATTTAGGGCCCTGCCTAGAGGTTCAAACAGATCTATATCTAATGGGCCTAGAGGTGTGGAGATGGTAACTAAAATGGTTACCACCTCACAGTAGCAACTTGGGTGTACAAAGTCATTTGAATTTAAATACAAAGTGTGCAATAGCTGAAACTGTTAAAATACCCTTCTTAGATTTCAGGAAGAACGTATTGAGAAGCAGATGTTTGCATCAAAGCTTCACAGTAAAGCTTTGACACAGGCCTCTGTGGTTTATTTTTAGGTTTTTGATACAAATCCCTCTTACAATAAAAGCACAGGAAAACCATGTGAAATTATAAGCAAATGTATTGTACTATCTCTCTTAAGCTGTCTCATTAAAGATGAGCAATAGTAAATTTGGGAGGCTTTCTGAGCAAGCCCCACCAACTCCAGTTGCTAAAATTTAGTTCTGGAGTGCAGCAGAAAAGCAAGCAAACAAGTTACTGGAATAAAATAAGCAGAAAAGAGATGAGAGAACAGAGTGACATGTAGTATGTTGACCTAAAAAATTGCTAAGTAACAGATTTTATTTCTGTGATCTGTAGGTGATCCTCACTTCATCTGCACATGGTTTTGCTCATAAAAGAAAAAATCCATTTCTCAATCCTGCAAGCTAAGCTTAGCAGCTCCTCCATCTGCTGAGCTACAGTAGCAGGCAAGGCTGTATTGTGTCGCTGGGTGTTATTTGTATCCAGGGTACAGTGTAAGGTTGCAGTTGCAAGCAGTGACCTCCTTTTTAGCTCTCTGCATGGGAATTTGTACCAAGGACCTCCAGAGAGAGGCAACATTTTGTAGGTGCACACTGCCATAATTCCTTTTTTTTCCCCTGGAGACAAGGAAAAAAAGATCAGTGGGTTGAAAGTGGGCGCTGAATTTCTGTCCTGGGCTGGTCAAGCGATGCTTTTCTTTAGTCCAGGGTACAAAGCCTTGCTTCTCTGCAACTCATCAGACTCCAATTCAGGTCATGACTATAGGCTGTTCTGAGCAATCATGGGAAGTTATTGCCAATCCCAGGACACCCTGGTTTGGCATTAAGAGTAACCATTTTAGTAATCTAATATAAATCTCAGTTTTATGCGTGTGTTCAGCTCTGTCCTGCAGAGAAGCATTTAAACTCTTTAAGAGTCTCTGCCATTTAATATTATACTATATAGGATCAGCTTGCAAAAAGGAAAGTACATTGGCAACAAGTTTCTTTTGTATCACTGCTAAATATCGCACTGACAAGACAGATAATCTTCCCTGATTACTTCCTTCATGTTTTATTAGAACATGCTCCTGCATTCATTCAGATATTTAATTTCACTATTGATGGCTGCTTCCTAAAACATAAACAATTCTGTCTTTGTTTGAAAAAAGGTTTATATGATATCCAATAATTGCCTAAAGTGGCAGCAACCACTAGCTCAATGCATTCTCCAAGGTTACTGGACTCAAGAGCATTTTCAACTACTAATTGTTTTTCTTCATGCTTCTTCATTTTTCCTTTAGTCTGGTAATTAATTTCATCATTCCTTCCTCAGGTTTTCATGTTCACACACTAATTTCCTTCCTCAAGCTCCTGAAATCTTTTTGTATACCTTAACCTTTAGATAGAGACACCATCCTCCTGAGCATGCACCCCATTTCTTATGTGGGGCTCTGCTAAATGAGGTAATTCTAGGGCTGTCCTGTCAGACTCAGAAGGGATCCTGGAGATTTACACAGGGATGATTAAATGTGGGGTTAGTTATTCACGGTTAAAATACTTTTTCCCTTGCAATTCCATTAAACACTTAGCATTTGATAGTTAGGTGTAATGGTAAACTCTTAAACTTTTTATACTGGCTTCCTGGCTGGCTGCTATCTCATGGGAGAGAGCCTGAGGATCTCTTCCTTCACTGCTTGAGAAAGGGATTGACAACAGCTAAAGGGAAATTCTGAATAGTCATAGCATCAGCTGGGCTTACACTCCCTCTGAGAAACAGATAAAGATCTAGGTGCTCTCAAAGAGGATGCAGCAAGGAATTGCAGTGGCTGCCAGTCTCTGTGGAAATAGTGACTTGGTCTCTATGAATGTGGAGGAGGGCACTGGGCTGGGTGACGGCAGTGAGACACAGCCACCTCTGGCCTCAGGACTCTTATCCCAAAGGTTTTGGCAGCATTAACCTGACAGCTACTCATGCTCATGCAGGAGAGCACAGACATGTCAGAACAAAATGCCCTACCTGTAACCATTAGAAGCTCTTAGTTGGCAACAGGTTCTCATTCTCCTAGCACCATAAACTGCTACTTTTGCCATGACATGTGTTCCCCATAGCTTTTGCAATAGCTGTGTGTAAACATTTAAAAATACTTGTGCTGATTTACAAGATCACTGTATGCAGTAAAAAATCAGAAATGTGAAATTCGTTGACATGCTCTGATCAGGGCTTTATATAACCTCAAATACAAAAGTGTGTATTTTTGGAATACAAGATATTTCATTATCACATTTAGAGGGAAAACGTTTGTTATAAAGCATCAGTCTTTGTGGTCCTGGTGACTAGAAGAAAGCCATTTGGTCTGAATATTGAACCTATCCATACACTGTATACTACCATACATGATGGAGAATACACTTTATCTGTTCACTTCAGGATACTAAATTGCATGTACTTGATATAGCAGCTTTTGCTGTCAAATTATCCCATCTTGTGGTGGTGGTGGTGGTGGTGGTGACAAAGGTAATGGTGGCAGTTCTGGCTTTCTAACACTAAGCTAGGGGAAGAATAGACCTTAGTGAAGCAGAAAGTGTGAACATAACAATGAAGTAATGAAAAAGGATGTTCAGGGGCAAGTGTAATACCTGAAAGGTGTTGTAATTCAGCTATTGAAAATGACCAGGTTTCGTGCTCTCATCATCTTCTTAAAGGATTGAATTCAGTCCTCTTTGATGGCTTAGAAGTCTCTTTTTCTATACAATGTAATCTTTACAGGCAGCTGCTACAGAATGCACCATAATGAAGGCAGGCGCTGAATACAAGAAACACTTATGTTATAAGGTGAATTTCCCACATTTTATTTGAAGTTGATCTATAAATTGCAAACCATGATCTAATGTAGATAAATGAGAGGCCTCATTTTGCTGGAAGGGTGGCAGAATGGAAATTGTAACTTCAGACTGCAGACCCAGAATAGTATTACAGCACTATGCATACACTTACTGGGGACAAGGAGGGCTGAGCAAACTCTGTCAACTCATTTATTCTGACTGCCTATAGAGGATCAATTACCCCTATATTAAAAACATACTCTAAAAGCATGTATGCAGATACTTTGAAAGGAAAGATTATCTGAAGGAAAAAACTTCCCCCTATCTCATTTGCTAAATATAATTTATTTCCTTTACTAAACCCTCTCTTCTCTCCCCTGTCCCAATGTAAATTGGCAGCTGGTGATAGTAAGACTGGTCATTCAGTGAGAGCCTGAATTTTTCCATCGTCTTTGTTCCTTTTGATGCTTTGGGGGCTGTCCACTGTATAAAACTGGTTGTTTCACAGCTGGCTACCAGCAGCCGGCAAGTTAGTCCACCTGGAAAAAGGGAGGTGGCAGTAATTTTGTGTTGGTTCTGGACTGGGAGAAGAGGAATCACAGGTGAAAAATCTGGCTGCAGACACAACAGGAATTTCATGTTGTGGAGCTCTGAACTTCTAGGTTAATAAATCCAAACTGTAGTGATAAAATGTATTTGGTTATGTGCCATGTATGGACCACTGACAGCAGGGTGTCTGTGGGATTTGCTGATAATGGCTTCCCTGTAAACTACCTAACATATGGAGTTTTTTTAACTGTAGATTAGCCTGAAAATCCTGACTACTTCAATCTATTTGCTTTTGAAAACATAACTTTGCAGTCAGTGTTATTACACTGACACAAGCAGCAACGGTGCACCTCACACCAATTTGAGATTAAGGAAAACAAACAAAAATTCCTGCTATTTTAATTCACTGCTGGAAGTTTCAATTGTTTTTATAAGCTAAGCTCTTTGTAGATGACTTGCAAATCTTGACAAACAAAGGAACACATAGATGCAAAAAGACTTGGATATAAATGCATCATGTATACATCTAGACTTGCACATGTGTTGACTTTAATATATACAATCAAAAAATAGTTTGATGGCAACGAACAAATGTTTGGTCAAGGATGCTCCTATGTGTGTACAAGGCCCACATTTCTTGCTCCTGTCGAATATTAAAATAAAAAGACTTCCAGCTCTACTGACCAAAACTTCACCGTTTATAAACAAAATAAATAGTGGTATCTGTGCTTTAGTTCTACAAGTACTGTCAAATATTTGCAACCATGACTGTAAAGTTTTCCTAAGCAATATATTTTGTACCTAAGCATTTAGCTTTAAAGGAGTAATTACAAAGCAGAGCATTTATTTGTAAAGCAAACAAGAGAATAACAGGCTGCCTTGTTTATTCTTTCGCTGTTTTCCTATAGTAATTAGATAATCCCAAAAATTACAAAACAGAAACATTAATGCCTTTCTATTTCCAAAATCAGATTAAATTCCCAAGCACACATTTTTTAAAAAAATACTTACAACAAGTATAAACAACCCCTCCATTTGTGCAGCCCAGATCAGGTGTGTGCTGGGAAAGGCACCTGAGAATATGTCCCTCAGGGTCACAAGTCCTGCCAGCAAACCTGCTCCATTGTGGGCTTCTCTCCATGTTTCCACAGGTCCTGCCAGGAGGCTGCTCCAGCACAGGCTTCCCATGGGGTCACAGTCTCCTCCAGGCATCCACCTGCTCTGGTGACCCCATGGGAAGCCTGTGCTGGAGACTGTGACCCCATGGGGGTCCTGCACAGGCTCTGGGTGGATTTCTGCTCCACCATGGGTCTCCATGGGCTGCAGGGACACAGCTGCCTCACCATGATCTGCACCACGGGCTGCAGGGGAATCTCAGCTCTGGTGCCTGGAGCACCTCCCGCTTCTTCTGCACTGACCTGGAAGTCTGAAGAGTTGTTCCTCTCACATATTCTCCCTTCTCTGTTTTCCAGCTACAACCTACTTCTGTGAAGTAACTTTTTTTTCCCCTTCTTAACTCTGTTACCCCAGAAGTGCTGCCACTGTCACTGATGGTCTCAGCCTTGGGCAGTGGTGGGTCTGTCCTGGAGTCAGCAAGCATCATCAGCCCTGTCAGACATAGGGGAAGCTTCTAGCAGCTTCTCACAGAAGCCATCCCTGTAGCCTGCCTGCCCCTGCCTCCAAATATTGTCATGCAAGCCCCTCACATTCCCCTCTCCAGATGTGGAGTAGCAGTTTCTAGCAATGAAAGCACTGCATGGATGTATTTGTGGAAGTTCATGATCTGTCCCAAGTTACTTATTAAGTGTTCTTACATTCATTCCAAAGATGGAAGGGTAGGAAATTATGATACCATCTGGAAAAGATGAGTTTAGTAGTGTAAAGCCTAAAGAAAATCCTGGAGAATGAGTTATTTAAAACATCCTTGAGAAAGTCACCTTTGTTCAGCAGGTTACAATGAGACAGAGACAGAAAGAAGGTGGCTTGCACTGGATTAATGAGTGAGATAAATTCATTGCAGAATTCAAACATAGGATGAAGGATGATTGCTTCCTATTAAAGGAAAAATGTGCTGTGAGCAGTAGTTTCCTTGGTAGGAATTTACCATGTAACATTCTCACAAAAAAGGTAGTGAACTATCCTGTGTCCTTTGGGAAAAGAGAAAGAAGAAAAGCACATGAAATAAACTATATTGGTTATGAGGAAAAGTTTCCCAAAAATAAAGAAAAACTTTCCTGTGAAACCTAATTACTGAGAGAAAGTAAGCCAAATCCTGGAGAGCATGGTTTATATACAGTTGAGCTGAGCCGAGCCAAGGGAAATTAGCAGGAATCCTGTGAGATGTGTTAGGATTTTATGATCCTGAGGCACCATCATGGCATTCACTTGCTTTTTTTTTTACAGCATTTTGCAGCAGTGGGGCCTGAGGGCAGGAGAAATGGCTGTGGGTATGCAACAGGAGGGAAATGCCACTGGCTAGAGAATTTTCTGCCATTACCCACGTTTCCAGAATTGCTCCAAGCCTAGTTCCCAGCCTGAGGTGACACAGCTTTTCCAGATCTCTTTCTCTTTGAACAGTCCAACATTAGAGGCATGTTAGTTTTCCCAGGCTACTCTTCCATTTACTGTGTGAAGTTATACACTTTAGTGTTTGGAAAGCTTGATCATGCTGTAATGAAGATGCAGAGTTTTATTGCCCATGCATGCTGCTGACTCCCAAATCCATCTCAAATCCCAATCTTAATGAAGAGTTTCAAATTCATGAAGACATTCCCGGAATGAGGAGCACAATTCTAAACAATGACATGGCTAGGAAAAGGGTTAAGAGAACAAGATGTGCAGCTTTATCTACCCTGCTAGATCTTATGTTTAACAGCACCACTTGATGGTCAACTCCATCAAATACTGCCAGCAGATTTACCTACATTAGCACAGTTAGACAAAAATTTTGTATCTAAAAGAAGACGACCCACCAGAGCAATCACTGCTGTGTCAGTAAAATATCTTCATCTAAAAATCCAGCTGTGAGAATATTTTTTTTGTATAAAATAAGCAATAATAGGTTAAGCATCTCAGTTGTGCCCCCAAAAACTGTCTTTTTTTTATATGTACCTCAGCTTCTAGCTAAAGGGAGGTGTGTGATAAGCAGTGAAATTTCTTGCAAATCTTAGGCTGGCCAGCATGTGTCCTATATCCAGTATAGAATATTTGACCTCATTTTCCTTCTACTGATACTGTAATAATACCTTGTGGAGGTGCAAAAGCATGGGACAGTACTAAGCCATATGTGAACAATTACACAACAACCAAACACTTGGAACTAATGTTCACATTAGATTTTGGATAATGTTTTAATCTCTAGTTCTTTTTCTGTCTCTTAAATACTATGTTTGTCAGTCTGCCTAGTATTTATTCTGCTTTCCATCTTCACTTGTCCCAGAATTTCTGAGGAACTTTTTTTTTTCCTGGCACATATGAATATCATAATGTCATAATTTGCTCAGTGTTTGATTCCAAGCTGTCAGAATGGGTTCAAGATATGTCCATTGGTCTTAATAAGCATTGCAAACATTCAACACAATGCTGATACTGGTGAAGAAAAAAACCATCTTGTTTTATTTCATTCAGTCCTCCTTTAGCTTCAGGACAGCTGCCAGACTGTCATGTCACTGTATTTCTACTTTTTATTCCAGATATTTTAGGGTGCAAGGGGAACCAGAACATTGGAATTACATATTTACTGGTATGGTGTCTTATTTCAACAGATTGTGAATTACTTTGGAGGTACCCCCAGTTTCATTAATCAGTTTGTTTCTCTGTCGATTTATATAGACAGCTTGTCAACAGATGTTGAATTAGTGCAGAACTCTGTACTGTCAAGCATGGTGTTGGGAATAAGGGAATTTTGTTTGTCTCACATTCAGGGGATGTGTAGAGACCAAAGGGCAACATGTAGAATCTACTTCTCTGACATTTAGTAGTCATGTGAAAGATGGTAAAATTGGTCTAAAAGAGGTTTTTGCAAGGTTTGTTTTTCAGTCTTTGTAATATCTAAGAGCAGCCAGTTGTAGCTGAGAAATCTAGATGCCACAGTGAGGATGGAGAAGATCAGCAGTAACCCTTAGTGAAAATTGGAAGACAAGAACATCACCTTCAAGATCTTTATTGATGCTTTTAAAGCATTTAAACCACACAGTTGAGGGTTTTTTTCAACTCATTTTGTGTGGCCACTTTGATACCAAGAACTGATAGACCAAAGAAACTGTCTCCCAGCTTAGCACTCTGGTACAATAGGCTATTCTCTTCCAGGAGGCACCATAATCAAGTATTATTTGGTGGAACAAAGATGAACGTTTCCTCTTCTCTAGAATAAGACAAACTAGAAATTACAATGTTACACAGCTTTTACAAACATATTGCAAAAGGCCTGGAAGAACAGGCTTCCTTTTTTTTTCAGAGGAACTTCCTCCTTTACAAACCACATTTCAACAGAGTTAAGGACCTCATTAATGCATTTGCACTCTGTGATTCTGTAGAAGGCATTCAAACCCTGTTTCTGTAGTGAGATGAGACCACTTTGGGGAAAGTGTGACCTCCTGATTTTTAGATGGGCTATCCAGGAAGACAGCACAGGAGAACTCACACAGGACAGGATCACAGGAAACCTGCGGTCCCACCTGCAGCACATGAGTGAGTCAGCCATGGGGTCAGGCCAGGATGCTCAGGGGTCTGTCCAGTCTTGTCTTGAAAAGGCTCTATGCATGGAGCCTGTAAAACTGGATGCCTCCTCTAAGATATAAATGCATCATATAACAGCATGAATACTCACATAAACCTGTTCACCCAGAGCTAGGGCAGAGGGGGTAAGAGAAGGGGAGCTAATCTCCACCTTTCCATTCACACCTGTTAATGGAATTCCTCACCAGTCACTCAAATACAGAATTAATTCACTTTTCTTTCAGAAATAAAATTTTCAGGATATCCTAAGGCATCTTGTAGCCCTGCAGCACTTGACAGAGAAGCATCTGCTATTTGAAGAACATTTTGGAATTGGAGTAAGATAATGTATCGACCTTTGGAAAAAAAAAATTTGCTGCTACTGTTTACTTTTGGCTGTCTTCTGAGAACAGGAGCCCATTAGGATAAAATATCTTCACAGTCAACTCATTGAAGTGTTTAAGTCAAGTTTTTGGAGACTACTTAAAAACAAAACTTTGTAACAGCTGAAGAACCACAGACATTTTGAATTGCCTAATATTTTTGAATGAGCACACAGCTTGGCTAGAAAGGCTTTGATAATTACTCCGGCATACCAGTTACTGAGCAAATGAATTTTATACCAAGTTGCTAGTAGTTTTTTTAAAGAACAAAGCAAATGCCCTATAGCAATGCTTGGTAGAGGCAAATTTCAGCCTCCTAACTGAGGAAAGGGGAATATTTTAGGTGGTGTATTTCTAGCTAATTAGCTGAAAATGAAAAAAGCTCAAGGAAATAAAATGAAACTACTTGCTGAATAGTTTTTACCCTGGAGCAAAAGACACCTTCATAATGATAAAACGTTTTTAATCACCAAAGGCTTGTTTAATGGGCTCTATATTTATATATAACACGCTGAAACTATGCCAGTGTGGCCCGTCCTAAAAGTCAGTGCAGCAAATGATAACAACACTTGGAATGAATTTGGCTAATCTAAAAATGTCTCTGAAGGTCTATTCCTTCCCCTTTGGAAAAAGATCAGGCCAAACAGGCCCTGCTACATGAGCCAGGGCCTTTATATTACATTTTTCTTTAAACATAAGAATCTCAAATTCTGACGCCTTGAAATGTGTGTATCTGTGCAGATGGCTGCTCTAGCTTTGCAGAAAATTTTGAAAAATGAAAAATGGAAACCTAGGCTGGGTGGAAAGCTCAGCAAGTGAGAGGGGTTTCTTGACAAATTACAGCAATGATATATATGGTTTCTGCCCCATGGTTTGAGTACCCACAAATTTAGGGACCATACACAGTGCACAGTCCATGGAGAAGCAGCTCTGAGTGTGGGTTACTGTGACCTACCTACCCTCCACACCATACTTTCCTCAATGGCTGTTCCTGAAAATCAACACAGGAAGTGTGTAAAGAGCCTAAGTTGGTCTTATTGCGGAGTAAAGGCGGTTTTATTTCAGCAAATTGACCTCTAATTTTTGGCAGGTTGCAGTTTGGATTCACAACCTGTTACCTTTCTTCTCTAAGTGCACTGACCGCTCCTGTTCCTGTGAGAAGGCATCACCACCTGGCTGCTGTCTCACTGCTTTCAGAGGATGATGCTGCTTCTTTAACTCTTGAACTACTTGTCTACCAGAATTCATGGGAAACATGCAGAAACCTGCCAAGAACAGAGTTTCTGATGTAGGCGCTGGCTCCACACCAGCCCTGCTGCCACAGACAGAGTGCCGCCACCCTTTTGTAATTTGCTTCTTTTTTGCTACGTGTCAGGCTTCAGAAGGTGCTGATTACAATTACGTAGTTGATGAGCTTCCTAATCCAGTGTCTAATTTCACCTGCATGTTGAATTTTTAATCTTTAATCCGGTAAAGATTCTTATATCAATAGCTGGACTATACCCTCTGCACCAGGACAATCTGTATGGAACAAGTATTATCAAAACTAAGTGCACTAGTCTGGAGTTCTTTGTGGTTTGTGGGTTTTCTTGTTTGGTTGTTTTTTTTAACTAAGTTGTAAAACAAGACTTGGCTTTATCCCAAAGCAATTAATTTATTCCATTAACTGAAGAAAAATAAAAATAAAGACATCTGATCTATTCAGTGTTATATATAAGTTTATTTAGTTGATGGATACAGCCTGAGTAGATCAATCTGAAGAAATATGTTTGCTGCATGTACTTACTGAGTGAAATTAAATCTACAACACCCGGAAGGTTAATCTGTATATCCTTACTAGAAGCTTCAGTGACCTTCATTACAATCTTCTGAGTGTATTACATCAGGAAACTAAAATTCAGTTGGCATGTTGTTTTTCTCCAAAATCTCACTGGCCATCAGGGACTAATAGATCTGTAATTTAAATATGAGGTTGCATTTCTTGTTGTTAAGGCATATGGTTAACATGGGATCACATCCCTGCCAGGTCATCTAAAAGGGGAAATATGCTCAACTCTCCTGAAATAGCAAAAAAATGTCATATTTTACTTCACACTCTCCCTCCTCCCCTTTTAAATCTACTAGGCAGCCAGACAAGCTACACGTGTGAGGGATGGTCATTACTCACTAGAACTTTAAAATGGATCCATGATTGGGTTTAAGGGAAAAATCTTCTCTCCCTAGGCTTTCTCTGAGCTGCTAGCTCCTATAATGAACTGTGTGGCTAGGGAAACCCTTAAGTGAGATAAACTAGAGAAAATGTATAGCACCACGGTGAGGTTATATGTATTCACACAACCCAAACTAAGCAGGGGCAGGACAGTTTAGCACCTGGATTGAAAATCCAAGGGAACGCTCCTGCATGCAGGTCTTGGCTGCCTATGCCTGTTACAGATCCTGGAGCACTTTTCAACGAACATCTAAGCTTTGGACAGGGTAATTACGCTCTCTGCCTAGTTAACCCTCCTTGGAAATCTGAGCAGCACCCCGCTCTCTACCCTTTGCTCTGAAGCACTAGATTTCGGCTGGTGGGCGTTGCTCAGCTTCCTGCCGAAGGCGGTGCTGCTGGTTGGGGAAGAGATCCCTGCGTGTGTCTCAACAGTGCGTGAGAAGATTTGAAACCTGTTGGAGTAAAAGATGTTGCAAAAACATGAATGGTTACATTACTGTTACTCCGGGAGAGGCCTCGATGCCGTAAGTGAGCAATGGGGCAGTGAATCAGGAAGCCTTTTAGAAGTATCCGTCTGCTGGGGTAGTTCTAGGAACACAGCCCTGCAGCGAAATGCCCAAAGGAAGACGGACAGAAGTCGTTTGAGCGCGGCTTTGGGAAGTCAGAACTCCTCCGTGCTTACCTCACCGTAGTAAGGGCTAAGGGCTATTTCTTCAAGGACTCCCCTGAAGAAATGTAAGCCAAGCGATATTCCCCTTAAAGAGAGATAATGCCATTTATCTACATGGTTGGTCTATTGTCACAATAAGCAGATAAGGTTTGCAAGGCACACGTGAAGCTCCAATAAGCACTAATTAAACATTTTTCTCTGTCATCCTGTTTCCCATAGACGACAATAAAGTTTCTACACTACCTGTTTTAGTAGCTAATTAAAGCTATGAGCTGCCTCTCCCTGGCAGCTTAGACATATTTATTCGCTAGCACGGGGAGAGCTACCCCTGGATATGTAACAGCAAACAAAACCTTTGAGCAAAGCTCTTCCTCTGCGGGCGGCGGGGAGGGAGCGCGATGCCACGGGCGGAGCGGGCGCACACGGGGGTGGCCGGGGGGACTCACCTGCCCCGCGGGGACCCGCCCGCTGCGCCCGGAGGTGTCCCTGCCCGCCGGGGCCCCTCCCCAGCCCGCCCGGCCCCAAAGTTTGGCCAGGAAAGTTTGTGTGTAGGCGCCGCGGCGGCAGCGCCTCCCGGGAGCGGCGGGAGCGGCGGGCAGGTGAGGGGCTGCCGCCGGGCACCCACCTGGAACGGGCGGGAGGGTGGGCGAGCTTGCGGCCGACCTCTCTCTCCCGCGGCCCCGGCAGCAGCCGCTCCCCCCGGCACCGCCCAGCCCCGCGGCGCCGGGACGCGGAGCGGCGGAGCCGGAGGCGGCGGCGCGGCCGTCCCGGTGCCTTCAGCGCGGAGCGGCCCTGCGGGATGAGGGTCAGCCCCGGCGTGTCCCTGGAGAGGGGATTAGCGCCGGGAGCTGCCCCCAGGGGCTGCGGGGTCCCCAGAAGTTGAGGGGATCGCAGAGCCCTCGCTGCGGCGCCGCGCACCGAGCAACTTTTCTGCTGACTCCCTACAGCCACACACACCCCCCTCCTTCGTCACACACCAGGAATCGGGAATTCGTGGCACGTCTCCAAAATAAAAAAAAATGGACTGGTATTTTGCCTGTGCGTTTTCTAGCAGTAGAGTGAATGACTGGGGCAGGCTGCGGGTCTTGTAGGCATGCTGATAGCCCCTCGGTTCACTGCAGCCCGTAAACAAGACCATGTCGTTTCAACAGTTCAAAAAAGGGAAGATCTGGCTTTGACACTGTGCTTTTGCTGATGTTCCTTATCCTGACAGTGGGAAGAAATCCCACCTATAATCCTGTTAGAAGACTGAGAGCCATCAAGTTGCTGTCTTGTGAGCAGTGTTTTTGTTTAACTTCCCAAAATCCAGATGACTTCCATGGGACTGCTCGCTGACTCCCAGGAGTGCTACAGACAGGTAAGAGCTAAGCATGCCATACTTGCCTTTTTCTGCTGAGGTCCCTCAGTCCTGACTGGCAAATGTTACTGAGAATAATAATGATTTTTCCTTTTTGAAGCAAGATGTCCAGCAGCTGTAGGATGAAACCCTTGAAACTGAATATCCTGGTGAACTGGTGAAGTTCCAGACCTGATGCATTCAGTGTCTTCTCTGCTGCCTGTAAGTAACCAAAACTTTCCATGATGCTGATGTGTCAGCCTGCATACACATGGGATTTATCTCTTCTTAACACAAGCATAACTTTTGTTTGTCTAAAACTGCAGCTTTAAATCAATCTGCAGGTGTCTGAGGCAAGTTGCTATGTGCATTAAACCAACTCGTCTGAAGTTTAGCAGGATTTATGGTGGAGGGGTAGGACCAGGTAAATGGTGTGCGTGTTCTCAGAAGCAGAGTCTAACTTATGCCCATTGTTTCATTTAAATGGATTTTTTCCTTTGGAAATATATCAAAAGGATAATGAGGAACTAGTGATGTTAATGGATTAAAATGGCAAAATCAAATGCAAACCATATTTTCTTTGCCGTGTTATTAATTTTGTATAGTATGTTGTGTGCTATGAAGTACATTTAAAACAAAATGTAATTGCTATAACAACATTGTGGTCTGCTATATAATGAGGGAGAGTGAGGTTGAAAAATGTTAAATATGTACAAGTTGACTGGGTGGGAAGTTACTTTGGTGATGTTGATGTTTGGAATTTCCTGACTGCAATTAAAATTTCAAAATTTTAAGCTCTATTTTTTAAAGGGGCTTTATTGTTTAATAATTGGTGGTGGGTGAGTAAGAATACTCACTTTGATGAAAACAGGTCTCTCCTTTGAAGAGAAATCCCTATATATTTCATAAAAAAATATTTCATTATTTGTGTCTTATGGAACTTTTACGGAATTCTCTCAACTTGATTTGCAGTGTTGGTAGGTAGTAATCTTCTGTTATTGCCAGTAATAAAAGTTGTGCAGGCCAGATGGTGTCTTCAATTATACTTTTACACAGCCTTCTTATAAGCAACTCTTCAGATGAAGAAGTTGCTGAGGTGTCAGCAGGACTGATATAACAGTGGGCCCGTATGCTGTCTATATACCCCTATTAAATTTCTATGGACAGGAAAAACTCCCTTATGGGAATTTTGGTTTGGTTTGGGCTTTGCTGTTTGCTTTTGTTTTGTTTATCTGGGGGGTGTTTGGTGAGGGGTTGGTTGTCTCAGTGTTTTTTTAATTTTTACAAAAGACAGCCAAGACAGTCAAACAGTTTCTCAGCACCACTGTTTGACTGTCTTGATCTGCTTACTCAGTTAATTCAAATTTCTGTAAGGCCTTTGACTTCACCCAGCCATAACACTCAGCTTAATTTGCTTGGAGATAGGAAAAGGCAAATACTGTATGTTTGTTTCTAGCAACCTCTGTAATAAACCAGAACAAAAAGTAGTACTGCCTGATATGAGGAACTGTGCAAGCATTGTTTGGAGCTGGAGCTCTGCCTTGTGCCAGTCGTTGTGAAGCCAGAAAGTTGAGATGTGGGCAGTGGAAAGGTGATCCTGGAGGATCATCTGCGTGTGAAGTAGGACATGAGCTAACAGATGAGAAGTGAGGGAGGAGGGGGAGCATTGAAGTGAGAAGATATCCTTGCTTCCTTCTACTGACTGAGCTGAAAGTAGTCTGGGCCAGTGTCCAGCAGAACATTCCTCACTGCAAAATTTTCTTGCCATGATCACTCCAGTGGAGGTATCCGAAAATGTAGTGCTTCTTGAGGTAAGGATGGAGGGAAGAAAATGAAAAACACCAAAGAAAACCCAAAATTGTGCAGTTGCAGTAGCTTTCTGTGTTTTTTTTTTTTCATTTTGTTTTCATTAATTCAGTTGTGTCTAAGGAGATACTGAGTGGGTGGGAATTTGTAGTATCTCACAGTAATATGAATGTTTTGACCATTGTAAACATTGTCTGGGTTTTTTCATCTGAATTTTGCTGGTTAACCCTGCATCTTGATATTCTTTACTTCCAAGTGAAGGAAAAAAAGCTGAAATTAAAAGGAAAGGTTTCTAAATAGGCAGCAACCTAATGTTTTGCATTTGTATGTCCTTGATTTTGAAACTAGATGATGGTGAGGGTAACAGTGGCAAGGAAATCTAAAGTTAGCCAAACATACTGACCAGATGCCATTGGTTTTGTGTGGTCTAGAATAGGAAGGAGCCAGGAATGGTACCTGAGTGCTGAGGTGCCTCTCCTCAGCTGCAGGTATATTTGATTGAAAGGAAGACAAATTGGATGATGTACTGAAAGGAGGAATCATGCCAAAAGCAGGAGGTACACTCTTCCCCATTTTTGGGTGACTGTGTTATTTCAATTGTTCTTGTTGTCTCTCTACAGGAATGAACCTATTTGATCCCAAAATACAATGGGGAAAATGCAAGGCTTTTATATCAGTAAAATGAGGATTCTTGAAATTCTTAATATTTCACAAATGTTAAACAATTTGGACTCAGAAGTGAATGACTATAGACCTGTAAAATTTCTAAATTTTTGCTGTGTTTGTCATCTAAGGCACATAGTGCTATTGTCTGCCAGATTTAGCTGCTTCCCCATGATGTATAAGGATATGCAGTAGTCTCTCTCCAGTACTCAAAAGAACTTGAAATTTTGAGGTGCATAGCTTGAGTTCAAACAGGTGGGGACGTTGGGGTCCATAAATCCCAAAGAGATGGGGATGATGTTGGCCAAAAGCAAGAATCTAGTTCAGCATAGGTGCAAGGCACAGAGCAGTTTCTCAGGCTACATTAGTTCCCTCATAGCAAGAACCATCCAGCAAGGATGGTCAAGGTAAAACCCAGGAAAGCCATGTCCCCCAGAACTAGAAGCAAAAAAAAAAGGATTCACAGCTTAAGTAGGGATGCTGAACCTATGTCTGGATATGGCTGATCTCTTTTGAAAATACTTGGGTTGAAAGTAACAGCTTCTTGGCTTTTCACAGCTACGAGAAAGCATTTATCTTGATTAAAGAATATTTGCAGGTATTTCCTCTTGCCCAGGTTGCCTGAGAGTGTAATCCACGACCATTGCTTTTTAATACGAAAGAAGAAAATTTGTCAGTGTTGTGCAGCCATTTTTCAAGTTCTTCTAGAAGACTCATAGATGCAGACTTTTTTAAATGTCACTGTAATTTTTTCATATGAGGTTTACAAATCACTGTGTTAAATAAATTAAACTACTCATTCAAGCTGAAAAGTCTTTAAAATCTTATAAGGTAGCAGAATAGTTGGATCTTATGTATTTAGTTTCTAACCTGAGCTAAAATCAGTCTTCTTAATATAAAGTAATGTTACTCTTGTTTAAAACTAATCTTAAAACTTAGTGAACATATAAATGAAGAACACAGTTTCATATAAATTAAATTTAAATAAATTAAACTAATTGCAAGCAGCGTGTAAACTCTTGATACAAAGATAATTACAGTGACTGTGATGGTGGAGTGAATCTGCCTTAGGGTGTGTTTGGTGGTTCAAAACAAAAAAAAAGAAAAGCACCTTGAACTGCTGTTTCCTTTTACAAACTTCTTTCCACTCAAAACCAAAACTAACCTAGTAGAAAAACATCTTATTAAGAGATTAAATTGCTTTAAAAAAAGGAGCTTAAAATGCTCCTTATTTTACTGTGCATTTTCATCATCATGTTTCAGGGCTTGTAGGTGGTACTGCATGCAACCACGATGGTGCTTGGGCAAGATCAGCTCTATATCCTATGCTGTCATGGGTCATGGATGTATGTGATACCAGCTACTGCTAAGGGAAAAACCACTGGCACCATTCCTTGGGTAAATTCTTTGTGGGCTGTAATTTGGTTAAACTTGGTCAGAAAGTGCTCATGGTCGTGGCAAGAGCTGGGCAAACCGGGAGAATGAGAGCAAGTGGCTGGAGAGAGCAGCAGTGCCAGCCTATAAGTGTCAGAAATGTTCATGGAGATGTGGTGTGAGATACTTTCCTTTCAGCATCGTCCATGTGGCCTGAGAAGGTTTTCCTTGCCCACTCAAGAATGCTGTTTTTCAGAAAGAAGGGCTGAATATATGGGAGCTTTGTGTAGTCAGAGATAGAAAAAAGCAACATTATAGAAGTGGGTTTATTTGGGAGCATGCACTGTAATTGTGTGTGTCTGGATTCCTCACCTTTTATTATGAGAGAAAATTGCAAATCCCAAACAGCAAGAATCTGATTCCTGCTTTCTAGTACTCCTAATTTATTTCAAAAATATATTCAGACCCTCATATCTTTTTATTTGCTACTTTTTTTTCCTCCTAATCCAGATGCTGTCAATGTCCTGTTACATGAACAACACAGCTTTTGTTTGTGGGAAACAGAAGAGGTTTGTATTCGTCGATTCTATGACTGGTGGTTCTTGAAGCATTGCTTATGCTGGGAAGCTTCTGTCTCATCAGCAGAGTGACTTCTAAAGACATGCAAACAGTGCATTTGC
Source organism: Molothrus ater (assembly GCF_012460135.2). NCBI lineage: Eukaryota > Metazoa > Chordata > Aves > Passeriformes > Icteridae > Molothrus > Molothrus ater. The sequence goes on along the minus strand of NC_050478.2, from coordinate 107,873,531 downwards.
TGCAGCACTGAAGTTAGGTGGAAAGCCCTAAGTAACTCTGTAGCATAGATAAAGAGCACTGCAAGTCTGAGAGTGCTGAGAGCACTCTAAGAAAAAAAAGGTGCCAGTGATAACAGCTAATGAAGATCTGGGTGAAAGGAGGCTCCACTACCCACACCTATACAAAAAGCATTTCACAGCATTCCCCAAGCATTTTCTTGATTTTTGTCCAATTTTCACTGCTTCCTTCCAATCCTACGCATCATCACATTAGCTGCAAACAGGTATTTGTATATAACATATAAGAAATTCCCTCTCTGTAGAATCAAAGTAGAAAGAGCAAGGTTAAGAATAAAGCCTCTGTCACCTTCCTTTCATGTGCATGGTTTGAACCAGTTGCTTCATGACCCTTAGAAAAAAACTTGAGACAGAACATTTACATTCTGTTAATGTCTAGCTATCTGTCTTCTACAGAACAATTACACATAAAATGATTAATATTTAAACCGTGGCTTACATTTTCTGCAGGCAAGTTGGCGCTTAAGAGAAGTGTATAGTTTAATGGCACAGAATTGGAAAAACATATGAAAAGTCCTGAACAGTTTTGTTGTTCTTGAAATCTTTTGCATCTCTCTAACATAATTACTTCGTTCATTCAACTGCTGTTTCTAATGGGAGTTCCTGCTAAGTTTTATGTGTACTGTATTTTTAGAAACTCAGCAATTATAGATGTAACAGTGCTGAGTTATTAAAAAATACAAACTTGTGGAACATGGAGTACTTGTCTGATTCAGAAAAACTGTTAAGTGGATGCCTTTTCTTTTCTGTGTATTTAACAGATTTATCTTTCAAATATCGTCCAGTTGGCTGTATTCCTTTAAAAGCTTGAGTCTTTCCTAGAATTCTATGTGTTAGTTAATCATACACTTCTGTCATATATACTGAGAACAGTGTCCATTATGTTGAATTTTAAGGCATTTTCTTTCGCTGTGCAGGCCAGTTTCAACAACAGCTCTTCAGCTTCTAATAATGCACTTTCAAAGTAAGCACATTCTTATTCAGGTTAAGGAGCTGTCCTCTAGTGATCCATGTTCTGATTTTATAAAATGAATTTTATGACCCCTTTGTGGCACATGCAGGGTATCAGGTAAATCACTTTCTCTGGGCCCACTGCTGTTCAATAAAGAAATCTTTTTGGTAAGCTTTTACAGTTGAGCTCATTTCCATTAAACTTTGTGGCAAGAATTGAGTTCCTGACAAGTCCCTCTCCATATTGCAAATCAGAGCTGAATAAAAAGATGAGCCATTAATTAATTTTTTTGCTCTTTTATTGATACCGTCTTATGCTGACATTTCCTAATCCTGCAAAACTCAACTTGGGTTCATATTTGAGGGTGGGCATCATTGTATGACTCCTCGATGCACAGGTTGAACCGATGCCAGGGCTCTGCGAGCCGAGTGGTTTTGTTGTGGGGTGACTCATCCTTAAGGACACATGATTATACAGTCCAGAAGCAGAGATGCTGAGTTGCCCATCACAGGGGGCTGGCAGCCTCTTGGAGTGTGACCCAGCCACCTGGAAGGCTCCAGCTGCTTGCTGTAGCTTCCCAGCTGTGGTGGTCGGTAGGCAGAGTGGGGCATTGGTCTGACACCCAGTGACCTCATTTGGGTCATCACTTCCCTCTGTTATGACAGCAGGTGATGTTTGCACTGCTGGAGGTGGAAGGGTCTTTTCAGCCACTTTGAGAAACACATCTGCTTGGAACTCATCTGGGGGTAGAAAGAACATTGAGACTGTGAGCAGAAATATAAGCATTGAAAGCAATAGCTTGTAAGAGTTCCAGCTTGTATATAGTGTGCTGTTAACACGGTCTCTGGTGAAGAATAAAAGTGTGACACGAGAACAACCTCCCTCTCTTGTTATTCCAGGTTGGTGTCTCTGGGGAAGACGTCTCTGCAAGAAGATGCAGGCATGCTGAAGACTTCAGAAAAGTGAGCAATGAGTCCTTCTGAAAGCTGAAGAGAAGCCCCCTTGTAGGGTCATGAACCTAAGACAAGTCTTCGTGTCTGTACTGCTGTTTGGAGTAGCTGGTCTACTCCTCTTCATGTATCTGCAAGCTTGGATTGAAGAACAACATACAGGTACACTAGGCTTTCTCTCTTGTTTTTTTTAATATAGTTGCATCTGTTATTTTAAGATGACCATAAAACCTATTGAGGACAGTTGCGGGTTGAGTGCCCATTCCCCCACCCTCACTTTGGAAGTAAAATTGCATTGAAAATAGACTTGTTTTAATTGCTACACTTCATTAAGAAATTTCTTCAGTCACATGGAAAGATGCCCCCAGCTACCTAATTGTATTGTATCAGCTCCATTTGCAAAAGCAAGTGTTGCAAAAGCATTCTGCATGTCCAGTTTAGAAATTATTCACAATGATGATTTGTTGTGGGATTTGTACAATACATTTTTTGTAGTAAAGTAATTTTTGGAGAAAAACTGCTGTGTTTTGTCGACAAAAGTGGTCTTCTAAGCAGCAGTGCTCATGCAATTATCCTTTCCCTTTCTTTTTTGTTGTTGTTTTTTTGAGACTGGGCTTAGAAATCTTTTTATATATAGCATCAGATTCATCTAGCAACTTCAGGTAAATCTGTGTTTGCACTGGCTCAGTATTACACTTCTGAATTTTATTTCTGTAGTTTCCCATTTGTGATGTTTTGGGTTGAACTCCAGCTTAATCTAGATTCTCTAATGGACTAAACTAAACCAGGTTATTTACCTCAACCCCTACTGGAAGCTCAGTCACCATCCATAAAATATCAGTAAGGTCCTCCATGGATTTGCTCTGTAAGTCCACTTTTTATTGAGGGCATATCTTTGATTTTACCTGTATACTTGTATTGGGGGTTTAGGCTTTTGTTTTCAAGCTTGGGTTTGGTTGGTGGTTTTGGGGGGTTTTCTGGATTGTTTGGTATATATGCTTGGGGTTTTTTTTGTCAGTGGTTTTTTGTTTGTTTCTAGCTTGTTGAGTCTTGACTTTCAGATCCTCTTGTCTCACTCAGCTTCCATTTCCTCTGTAAAACTCCTATTTTATAGTATGTTGATACCATTGTGAAGAAATATATCTGTAAAACCACATTAGTCTCTGGCTTTATTGATTTGGACTGTTATTCCATGAGCTGCTAGGCTCCAGTATGTTTTAGAGAGCAGTGTTGAGGGGGAAATATAGTGCATCATTTCTGCAGTTGTTTGACAATGACCTTGAGGTTTTTTTCAACTAAATGCAATGATCACAGCATTAATTGTGGCTTGTTAATTTTTCTGGGTTGTCCCAAAGTATTCACAAGCTTGTATTAATAAAACTGTTGTAAGAGGTAATACAGGCTCCCTTTGGAAAGGTTCCCTTGTAATCAGTTGTTGACAGAAAGGTGTTGGCAGAAACTGAGCATGAAGCAGAGGGGGGGTCTTCCTTGAAAATCTCTACTGTTGTCAGGAATTTTTAGGGTAGATATCCTTGCTTTCAAGGTAGTTCAGGAATGTAGATGATGACTGTAGATTATTGATTTATTTACTTGCTGACATTCTTCACATTCCTTGCATCTTTTCTTGTGCTGTAATTAACCTTTCTTTCCTTGCAGTGCTCCTTGTTGCGGTTTCTCACTGCAGTTTTTTTAACGCCTTTCTTTTGCACGTATCTCTCCACTATTAAAAAGAAACAGGAAAAATAAAATAAAGGTTGAACTAGGACAGACTCTGTTCTTTTGGCCAACCAGTTGCTTTCTTTGGAGTTTTCTTTGATATATTGCTATAATCTTCTTGAGGAGAGAGGCTTCTCCTTGCACACATAAGTCATTTCCATGTGGAAACATTTCTCTAATAAAATGGAAGCTATCAGAGAATAACAGAATGGTTAGTGAGCTTGAAGTGTGACTGCAGTTTTGAGTGCCCTTCTATCTCACTGGACTGCTGGTGTGACAGCACTTCATCAAGATCCAAAAAAAAAAAAGAATTTTGGCATTCTCTACAGTAGCAGTAGAGAATGTATATGGTCATGCACATTGGCAAGAGCATGGAAAAACTCATTCTTTGGTGTCTGCTCTTGCTTCTTCTTCCAATTTAACATTTAGAGAGCCATTCTTTTTTATTTCAAACACCTGTATCTCCCCTAAACCTTCTGTGGCACAATTCTCTAATGCTCCGCTCCTGTATGCTGCTTTAGAGTTGATATGAAATAGAACATATTTGCATATTCACAATATACATTAGTTTAGTTATGGGCATTTTGCAAATTTTTTCCCTCTTCTGCTCTGTTTTTCATATTGCCACATGTTGTTCACTGTGGCTTTTTTGGGGATGAGCTGTATCTGGAGAATCCTAAACTGACAAGTATCTTTGCACGGATTTTATGTTTTCCTTTAATCCTCTCACTAGCTGCACAGCTGTAAGACAGCTAGTTTTAATCTGCAAGTGGCTGAGCATGTGAGGTGAAGTTCTGTTAGGAAATGGAAAGTGCGCCTCGTGCTTCTCAATTGCCATGCTCAGAGCCTGTAGAGACAAGTGTTTGTTGTAGGCAGAACTATTTTTATCTTCCACAGCGCCCTGCTCAAGACCTACAGCATTCATGTTTGCATTTGGTTGCTGAAGGGATGGAAAGTTGGATGTGTTTGAGTTAAGGGAAGTATCTGTTTTGCACCTGTGAAATGCTGCTCCTTACCGCCCCATTCTTCTGAATATCCAGAGCCTTTATAAATCACAATCTGTGGAAAAGATAGTGAGTTTTACTCTTTTGTGGTTTGTAGTGTTCATGCTTATTTCTCAGGCTCTCCTAACTGTGGTGTGAATTATTCCCAGATGTAGATTTTTTTTGGGGGGGACTGGAAAATTATATGGTAGTTTTCAATTCCCTTATTAACCTTTGGCCTACTGTTTTAAAGTTGGACTGTTTTCTTTCACACTTGCCATTCTTATTGCCACTTCTTCTAGCTGTTCATAATTTTTCCCACTAGATCCAATGCCAGATTTTATTCATAGTTTGCTTTCTCTCTTTTTGGGTCTCTTATTTCTACTTCCTGTTCACATCACTGAGATCTCAACTGTGATTTCATTCCCCTGTTTGTCTTATTTTGCTCTAGACTGATCTTATTCAAGCATGTTTTTCTCTGATTTATTTTTACAAACTTCCCTCATTACTCAAATGTATCCAGCCCAGGAACATCTCTAATTTTTCATCCTGTCCATCTACTCCAGATGCACCTGCAGGCTCAGCAGCTGGATGCAGTTCTCAGCACAGCCATGTCTTCTGCTCCCTCCCACTGTGCTTGGACTCTTCAGAATATTTCTAGTCATGTTTATCATCCCTATACCTTAAAAAAGGGAAAATCTTTCATTTTAAGATGTCTAAGAAACAGCTGCTAGCTAGGTGGTGGTCCTCTCTGATGGCTTTTCAGAGACATTAGCAGACAGAGAGAACAGGGGAGTTTCTTGGTTTGGCTCTGGGCATGGAGTGTATAAAGACAGGAAGATATATCTTTACTTCTGTTGGGTAGCTTCAGTTCAGCTCAGTGGAGTAATTGGGAACAGACTTGTCAGTAGTCCAGTGTGAGCATAAATATATACAGACTACATCTGGACGAAAATTTAATTGATAACATTGATAATGTGGTATATATGGAGCACTTCTTGTTCTCCATATATAAATATATTCATTGTATATAAATTCACATACATGAATGAAGCTTAATGTGAATTGAGCTGGATCCCAGAGCTTTACTTGACAGTTCTCCACACGGTCTTGCATTAAGCAGTGCAAGCATCAAATATTGTGGCATTGATTAAGAAGCAAACACTATTTGTTACATGCTTAGAAATTTCCAGCACTGTTGATCTTATTCAGATGAAGCAAACTGCTGGGTGTCATGGCTGATGTTGAGTTCTGTACCATGAATTACCTGAATTAGAGGGTTGTGGGGTATAAAGGACACTTACAATTTAATCCTGAAATACTAAAGACATGAATTGGAGTTTTAAGATAGGGGTTCTCGTTCTTTTCTTTAAAACTCTTCCTTTTTATGTGGACTGATGTGATTTAGTGTGACTGATTACTTCAAAATAATCTGAGAATATCTTTGAGGTTAGAACTGTATGCTGGGTTTGTTGTTTGGGGTTTTGCCATGTCTTGTTTTTTTCCCTTCTCTCAAAGTTTGTGTAATTATTTTTTTGTGTTGTGTGACTAATAAATCCATGATTATTAAGGACTACTTTAGAATAGAGTAGTCTTACCACTAATTAAAACGCTGCACCTGCCCTCCCATAGATTTCTGGCTCCCGAGGGTGAAAAAGTCTGCATCTCCTTTTCAAGAAGTTCTGTCTCTCACCTTAAGGATAACGAGATTTTTCCATGTGCTTTCCCTTCCCTTTGCAGAGTATCAGTTCTGTAGCATCAGTGGTTGCCCAGGCATCCTTCTGCAGTCAGTGTGCTTTCCTGCAATTTGTGTCCTGAAAAGCTTCACAACACAGACTTTGTACCCATTCCTCAGGCCACAGGTGTTCCTCTTGTAAAGAAACAAAAATTCAGATAAAAGTCACATTTTAAAAAAAGTTTGGGCTTTCATGCAATTCTTTGCATGAGCTTTCACAATTTAATCTGCTGTTGTTGTAGCCATCTGGGTTGCATCCATTATAAATATTCCTTGGCATACACAGGTGGGCTTTTTTCCCCACCTTGCCAGATTTGGTAATCTAAGGGGGTCTCTTGGGTCCTTTAGTAATCTGGTGAGATATTTTGAGTCCATGGAGTGCCTTTCTTCCTTATCTTAGAACTCTAAGTAGCAATTGAATATGTGTGTACACATGATAATATTTACTCTTTATTGCTTTGCTGGGTTGATTTTTATTTAAACTTTGTCTAAGTGAAGAAACATTGATGGTGGCTTAAAGAACCATTTATATGTGATGATTTGCAAAGGCACCTGTTTCATGGAAGTCATAGTTTTTCTAGACAATCATCATAAAATTCATTAAAGTGATATATTTGTAGAAAGGACGTTTGTAGATAAAGGTGAAAAGAACACTGCTCAGCAATGGTTATTAATTATCAATAATTTAATTCTTCTAGTAAGATTGAAATATTTCTGCTGTCAAAGTCCTGGGTACTTATGGGAGTCTTCCTAAGTCTGCTGGAGAACATCACTGGTACGGCAAACAAATCTTCAGGTTTATAATGCCCAGTCCCTAATGAGGCTGCTCTAATGAGTCTGGGTGTACTTAGGTTTATCCTTCTGGTTGGAATATGCTATGTTTTGTGTGTGAAATGTTTCTGTTTCTTTGTTTTGTTTTATTTTTTAAATCTGCCACATTATGGGATTGAAGCACAAAAGAAAGAAGATTCAGTAGGATCAGTAAATGCTGCTTGGTGAACAATTACACAGGTATTGAAATCCCAGAAATGCTACAAAGTTTTATTAGGTGAATTTCTCCATTGTAACATAGAATGGATTTCCTTTCTCCACACCCAGCTTTCAGTAGATGAAAACTGTAGGGGGAGAACAATTTCTTTTTCAGGAGAAAAGCTAATAAGAAACAGGTGGAAATTGATATTTACTTAAACAATAATAGTTTAAAAACACAAGTAAAAGTTGAATATAAGACAAGATGGTTTCCTGAGCTACTGATTGTAGAGTCTCATCCTGTCTTCTGCAGTTTCAAATAATCCCAGAAGCTTTAAGAAAAAAAAATGCTAAAGTTTCAAATTTTTATAACACTTAAGGCTCTATTTATCTATTTCTGAGGATATTCTTCCCAGGTCTGGCTGTTTAGCAACCATTTCATTCATTTTTTCATTCAGTCATTTTCATCTTGCATTTTGTTCATTTTACTTTTATCATTCCTATAGCTAAATCCCATTTAATTTTATAAATCCTTCTACTTTAGAAGAAATTCCAGCTTCCCCCTTCTCAAAGCAAACTAAATGGGATGAGGTTTTGGAGCTCCTCATAGCTATATATTCATTTTCATGTTTGAGTGGTAGCTGATGACATTTCATGTATTATTGTGTGTAAGCTTTGAACATCCCACACAACCTTGTTCATACCTAGACCACAGAGATCTACTTCTAGAAAGGTGCAGCACATACCTTAATTATACTAAGGACATCTGAATATACTCTTTCTTGCCTGTTTTCAAACACAACTTTAAGAAGAGGATTCTGTACCTTTCTTGTATCTATGGGCATGTAACCAAATTCACTTCAAAATCTGAATTGTAGTTACCCCTGTAGGGCTTTTTGGCTTGATTAGTGAAACACTTATGAATTGGGGTATCCTCCTTCCTGGAAAGGCTGAGTAACAGTAATGCTGTTTTCAAAATGCTCTTTTGAATTGGATAGAAAATATGTAACTGGTGCTCTTCATGCTGTTTTCCAGTTAGTCAGACCCTCAGAGTGGAATATCTGGCTGATGTTTGGAAATGTGATTTCACAGAGTCCTTAGTAGTCATTCTTTCTTTTTAAGTAGCTATGCTTTTTCTTTTTTTAACATGATATATGAGTTTTGGTTTGTCTTCCAACTTTTTTAAAATTTTCTTACAGATGTGCTGTGATTGATTGAAGTGGTTAGTTTTCAGTTATTGTCCACCATTGTTACTGCTTTTAGTAACATTTGGTTCATGACAATTCTTCAGTTCCTTTCCTTAAAAAAGCTTGTCATTTGGGCATTACAGCCCTGCAGTCTTGTCTCTTCTGGGCATGTATGATGCATTAAGTACCATTTAAGACAAACATACAGTCTTACAGAGCAAGAAGGGTGGAGAGGTATTTTTCACCTTGCAAATCATCATTTTGATGTAACAGTAGAAAAAAATTAGGATCATAGAATCATTAAGTTTGGGAAAGACTTATAAGATCATGTTTGATCTTTGACTAATAACCACATTATCAGCTAAACCACAGCATTTAGTGCCATGTCCAGTCTTTCTTGAACACCTCCAAGATGACTTCACCACCTCCCTGGGCAGTCAGTCCAATTCTAAAATACCCTTCATGAATAAATTCTTCCTGATGTCCAGCCTGAATGCCCCTGGTACAGCTTGTGGCCATGTTCTCTAATTCTGTCACTGGTTGCATGGGAGAAGAAATGTGCTACACCCTCCTTTCAGGGAGTTGTAGAGAGTGATAAGGTCTCCCCTGAGCCTCCTTTTCTCCAGGATAAACAAACCCAACTCCCTCAGCTGCTCCTCATATGACTATCTAGGAATTATGATGAAAAGATGAATGTTTTTCTTTTCCTGGCTTGTTCCATTTTCCTTATGTGCAGTGCACATTTTCAGAGGAGCAAGTGGTTGCTGCTGGAGTATATTTAAGGCTGCTTACCTCTGTGTCTGATGCTGAACTGCTTTGATATGTCACTTGATTGCAAACAGACCTGTTAAAACATGTGATGTGGTCTCTGCAAAATTCCGAGGAAAAGCTTTGGTTTCTTACTGGAATTAAATTAGAAGTTCTAATGTTTGTTTTAAGGGTGAGTATATACATATAGGTATGCATAGACATATATTTATTTAAAGTACCCCCTTTATTTTCTTTTTTTTTTTGTGGGCATAGAGACTCCCGGTAGGAGAAATATTTTAGATGGAAACCTATATTCTAACCACAGTCAGCTACTGGGGTACATGGAGATGAGTTTATATGGAAGAATTTTTTTTGTATTCACACTCTAGAGCCTTCGTTTCTGTCTCTTTCATTTTACTCATTTGGTATTACTGTAAACAGGTTATTGCTATTAATTTGGGATACTTCTGGATCATCTTGCAATGTGTGAAGCAAGCATTTAAAGATCAGGAGGCTGAGAGGTTTCAAGTAAAGGGAGCCATTTTAGTGTACAAGGGGTTGATGTCTGACAGGTGATGTGCATGATTTAGCTAGAAAAAAACATGATTTGTGTCAAGGAGCAAAAGGTTCAAGGAAGAAGAGAAGTACCTTTAACGTCTTTTTTTTTAATGTGGAAGAAAATGGTTTTATTTTTGGTTCTTTTTTATTATTAAAGGTAATCATAATTTCACATCAGCATGAATATTGGCTGGGCTTTTAAGTTTGGGTCCCTACTTCTTCAGACAAGTGTCTTACTTCTTGTATTTTTTTTAAATTTATATTACTAGCATATTCAAAGAAAAAAGAATGTTTCTACATTCTACAGTATTCCTGTGCAAGACATTTCCTATCTGTCAGTTTGAAACTGGGAAGATGCATGACACATCAGCATACAGTGTTTTTCTTCTCAGCTCCTTCAACCTTGAGCCTTGTGGCTATATGTGTGGGAGGGAATGTTGCTGTCTGCAGCCACAAAGAAGGGAGGGCTAGCTGGGTGCTATCAAATGTTTAAAAAACAACAAAATCTAAAATAAACAAACAGGCAAGCCCTTTCCAAAACTCCCAAATTTGCTCATTTCTGTTGAAAGTCAGGGTCAATCATCAAATCAGCTTGAAGATTCTGTTTTTTGTAAAACAGTAAATATTCATTACTCAGGAAAACTGAAAAATATGCTGTATTTTAAGCACTGCCCTGTATATAGATGAAACCGTTCCCAGGCAAGTATGAGCCTCACTTGATGTAAAGTGATAGGGAATGGAATATCACACACATCCATTGGCTTTGGATTTTGTTTGGTTTAATCTTATTTTAGTGAAGAGGTGCAGCAGCAGCATCCTATACTGGAAAGTCTGAAAAGCCATACTTGGCAGCAAGTGCAGCCTAGAAAATACTATTGCCCGCAGTAGCTCTTTAGGAACTCTCACTCCCCTCCCAGTTCCACTCAAATCACCAAAAACAATTGTTTCCTTATCACTTCAGAGCCTCCCCATGGTAACAACATCCAAGACTATCGTTGACCTCTATTAAACCTCTGTGAAACCTGTGTGCTAAAAGTGGAATTTGTCCCTCAGAGCTTTGTTGTTTCAAATAGTTTTGTTTATATTGACCACTCAGCTGTCTATCACACAATACTGCCAGGAATTCACAGCACATAGCTCTAGCAAAATCAGGCTGAGAAGGCACAGATTTGGTCTCTTGGCACCATCTACAAGGGAAAATGACATGAGCTATCAAAATATTTGGGGAATGATAGACTTTTTTTTTTCTCGACAATGGTAATAATAATTTTCATGTTTACAGTTCCATAATATTCTAATTAAAAACAAGCATATAAGACTGGTCAATGTCAGGCTTTTCTAAATGAGCAATATTTCCTTTTTGCTTAGTTGAGTTTTTTGATTGGTTTGTGGGTTGGCTGGCGTATTTTTGTTGTTGTTCAGGGATGCTGAAGCACAGAAAGTCCTCAAATGGCAGGGATGGGATACAGTGTTGAGTCAATGGTTGCAAGAAGTTCATTTCCCATGGACAAAAAATCTTATGAGCCAAGCAGACAATGAAGGGGGAAGGAGGGGAGGACCTCTTAAGAAAGTCATTGGCTTTGAAAATTTGACTTTCTTAAGTAACAGTGATAGTGAGGCAAAACTTGTCTCTTAGCGAAGAAATTCATTGGCTTAGAACATAACAGATTGGTTAAAATTTGTGGCTAAAAGCCACAAATTTTGACAGTCACATCAGGGGGTGTCTTCTGGATGCCATAGACACTGGGTAACATCCAGAAAATAACTGAAGATCAACAGCCAAAGGTTGAGAATAATCAGAGCCAATATTAAATTTCACTGTGGGTGTATGCCAGTGTTAGACAAGGTGTTAACTGATTTTATATTTAAGTGATTGGAATGGAGCAGGTAATTTCAGTACTAATTATGGTCCAACAATAGAAGAACTTGCACAGCTTTGTGTACATGTGTGAGGGCAGAGATGGAGGAAGAAGCTGTTAAAGGTTTGCAATACTTTCTGTGACAGATGTGTTATAATCTAGGCCTAATACAAGCATGCACTTAGGATCAGCTCAAGTGAACTTGGGGTTGTTTATTCGTGTTGTTGGGCCCTGGGTGTGGGCATATTGCCTCTCAGTAAATTATATGCAGGAGAAATGAGGGTTTGGAGGTGTTTGGTTTTGATTATGGTCAGCTAGGGAGATGTGGTGCGTGAGTTCTGCTAGCTGCAGCTGGAAACATTCTGTTGTGTTAAACAGGAAAATATCAGTGCCTGATGCTTTGCCATTCATCCACAAAATATCTCTGCTAACAAAAGACAATATGTCCAACAGGAAATAATAATTATAGCAAATGTTGTTTGCCAAGATAGTTTTGATTATACTTTATATTCTTGCTTAATTTTTTTAAAAGAGCTGGCTCTTCCTGGGAAGAGTGGAAAACAGTCGTTCCAGAATTGTTTCCATACCCCCATAATGTTTCTGTTTTTCAGAAGTGTATGTCATGAGAGGTTACTTTGACTTTGGCCTTACAACAATGGCAGAGGAGAAGGATCTTTAGTTAGCAAGAGCTTAATAGAACTGGGTAAATAGAATTTCACTTTCTGGTCCACTTGTCTGTGTAAAATCATTTTTTATTCCTGGAAGAACACTTAGTGGCCAAATAATGCAGTGGAATCTGTTGCAATGGTGTTTTTGCATTAAAAAAAAGCCTACAGTATATTCACACTACACTTTTTGAATTAATTCTAGCAATAAAAATTAGGAAAATACATAGATGCATTAATTTCTTTTTCTTTGTTTCTGTCTCCTTCTTGCTCTCATTAAATAGCCATTAATGCACAGTATGCCTTGTCCACTACTGAGAACTAACAGGGAACCATCTGTTAACACAGGTCATGGTATTTGAATTGTGTGGAAAATTCAGCCTGTTACTTCAAACATTATGCATATAATTCATTAAATGTCATTGCTTTAAGATGATTCTGTACCTGCAGTCAAGAATTATGGAGCATTTTCCAGGAAGCACTTCTGTTCTTGATGTTGGGCCAATGAATCAAGACTCCTTATGAACTTCAGCTTGATTTATAAACTATTTGGAAATGCTCAAGCCAAGTAGCTCTACAGGACAGCTGTTAATAGAGGTGACAGATATTTGTTCTCCTTAGAAACTGAAATTTCTGTGGGAATATAAGATTCTCAAGTTCTCTAACCTTTTCTACCTACCAGCAGTTCTCAAAGAGGTCATCAAATATGTAAAATTCTGACACTGGTGAATAACCAAATCTGTAATGTTCTGTGATGGGAAGGAAAGAAGCAGCTCAGGCAGGCTGGTACAGAGATGGGAATTTATTTGGATATGTTTTTATCTTTTTTACTCTTTTGCTGTGGGAGCTGCTGAATTATTAATGCACTAATAAAGTCCATTGGATATGAATAGACTCTTAATCACTAAAGAAGTTACTTGTAGGATCAGAATCATCAGAGTGAGAGTTGGCTGACTGGCCCCTGATTAAATTATATCCAATGAAGCAACAAACTGTAGGAAAAACCACATTTTTTTTTCCAGTGAGTATTTGATGAGTTTTCTTCTTCCTCTGTGCAATTTTATGTTAAGGATTTGCTATTGCAGTCTGATGGCAGGTAGAAGACAATGAAAAACATCTCAGAAAAACGCCTGGCTTTGCTCCTGGATTTCGAATTACTTTCATGGGATGGGGGCCAGCACAAAGTATATGTGAAAAACAACAAATAATGCAGACTTTGGGGATTTTTTTTATTTGCTTTATCCTCTTACAGATGGCAAAATTAATTTCACCCTGCTTCTTTTCTGTTGCAATCTTTCCACTTCAGTGTGCCTATTTTGAAGATGAACAGGCGGATGAGACTGGGCTTACGCAGGCTGAGGTAGTTGCAGTGAGGTATAAATACTTCATGATTTATTTAACCTTTAAGCAGAAATTTCTTTCTGGTGGAATTAATCTGCAAATAGCTGAGGTGTGCTGCCACTTGAGTTATGATTGATCATGCAATATAAAAAAACTCTATTGGCATCAGGTTTAGGACTGATGTACATATAAATATAATGCAGATAAAGCTGCCAGATGCTGTGACTGACAGGTGGGTTCAAGGTATTCTTGGAAAGAAGACTCAGCCTTGACTCTCCAGCTAATAAAATGTGCATATTGGACAGCTTGTATTAATATTCTGTAAATAAAATACAGTTGAATGACAGTTGGGAAGCAGTTTAAGAAAAGTCTAGTCTGTAATGACCAATGCACACACAAATTACTAAATGATTTTCTGGAAAATTGGAAGTTAATCTTGGTATTTTAAAAGATCGAATCCATGTGGACCACTATCCACTTAAGGCAATCATATTAATTACTTGGGGGAGGTCAGATGTTTATTTGCAAAACTTTGCTGCCCTTTCAGTTTTCATTTGGGGCTGAGGACCATGTATTTTACCTGGGTCAGAGGGCTGCCAGAATGTCTACCTCTAGAGCTGGTAGAACAACATATTTTTGGTTTTGTCTCTCCATAAGGGCCAAAGACCACATAAATGATCAAAACCATTTGTTCATTCTGTTCGATGTGTTTCTTGAAGCTGACACATTCACTAACAAATGTGCTTTGTTACTGTGTATCCCCTGAGCTAAGCCACAGAAAAACAAAGGCAACTGATAAAAAATGGCAGAGTAAAGCAAATGGTTTCTGGAACCTTGATGATAGGAAAGGAGAGCATGCCATCGATGTTTAATTCTAACTTCTGTTATGACTTCTGTTATGACTTCTGTTACAAGAAATATGCTAAAGTTACTTTTTATTATTACATATTTGTTGTATATGTTTATATTTTTATGATTATGTTTTACTTTTCTCAGACTACTGCTTGGCAGTTCCTATTACTAAAATATTTTTGTCCTTTAAGTATGTTGTTTCTCACATATCAATCATTAGTTAAACTCTCTATCATAAAATCATTCTCTGGTGACACCATCTAAAGAAGGCTGGCATCACACAGTCAGCCATTCATTATGAGTAACCTGGCCACAAATGTGCTTTTGCCTTGAAAAAACTTCTGACATTTCAGGTTTTTCCAGAACTCTGGTTCTCACTGATATTTCTTTTCTTGCCCTCCAAATATCTGGAAGCAGCTAATGTGAGTGCAATCTGTAGAGGTTTTAAATGGCTGGATTTGTAGGAATAGTATCTCCTTTTATAGTGCAATTTAAATCTTCCTCAAGATAATCCTTAGCGAAAAAGATCTGTGCTTCAGAGAATCAGTAGAATTAATAAAGATTTTTTGTGTGTGTGAGGAATATTGAAGTTTGACCAATTGAAAGTACCCAAGTGTCTGTTCCTGCTTTTTTTTTTCCCTAAATAGTCTTTGTCTTTTGATGCTCTCCTCTGATGTGATATTGCACTTGCACAACAGTGTTTGTGCCATAGAGGTAATGTTTCAGGTAGTTCCATTGCTACAGACAATCACTTTTTTTTTTTCAATAAATAGCCATAAAACTGAGCAAATAATTATGTTTGCATTTGATGCAATGCCAAATACTGTATCATCAAAAATGTTCACTTGAAACTGTACCTGTCTAGGAGTGTTTTCAGTTACTAATAAAACAAAATATTTGTTGTGGGGGAGTGAGGTCTAATCTTATGTCTAAACATCCAAAGTGACAGCAAACATTTGTATGTGGAGGCCTTGTGATGGTGTGATGCTGTGAGGTGGGGAATGAGGGATGGTGGAGAGGAGGGAAGGCAGAGCCTGAAGAGGAGTCAAAATACTTTCGGTGGTGTGACATTCAACAAGTTGAGTTCAAGAAAAAAGCCCAAACCACACTGCTCTGAGTTTTCTTTTCTGAATAGGAAGACAGTGTAATCAAGTGGATCATAAATGCTTTTTTAAAATGAGGAATGTTTATAGGATGTAATGACTTAGCCTTAGACTGCTGTGAATACCAATGAGGCGAGGCATTCAGACTGACAGAGACCTGAAAGTTGTAAGTTTCCAAGAGAAATGCTACTTGAGCCAAACAGGTATGGTAGGAAGGTGATCACCCTCTGTCACATAGGACATATCAGGTCACTTCTACCTTTAGGTAGCTCAAGCAGAGGCTTAGGAATCCAGTTTTCTGTGGCAGACAAAAAGAAGCGATAAATCAGGTCAGGTTCAAAGGTCTCTCCAGCTTTGTATATTGGCTCTGCAAACAGTGTTTGGAGTAGACTAGAAACTAGAGAAGTTTATAATAGTAATTTAGAGAATTTTCTTTGTCTTTTGTGTTTTATAATTTAGAGGCCTCCTAGATTGGAGGTGTTTTCAGTAGCCCTGAATTATTCCTTCTTCCATCAGTTTGTACAGTGTTGTCTTAACTGATGCCTTTCCTTTGAGATTCCTCTGATGAGAAATCCAGCTTGAATACTGGATACTACTGGAAGCATTTTTCCCATGATGCTCTTCAATTCTATGGAAATATTTTCTAGAGTGTGTTATCATTGAATCACTAAAAAAAAGTTTTCCACTTTCTGTCCCTGTAAGAATGTTATTTACTGATCATAAAATTAAAAAGTGACTAATGGATGAATGGCTCAGCAGAACATCCTGGCTACTTTTTTATGTTTTTGGCACTTTTCTGTGCTTCTCTTTATCAAAAACTAATCAGAAATGATTGATTGTATCATTTCAGCTTTGTACCTCTCAAAGTGTTGATAGTAAATTGAAGAATGTTGTTTTCCAATATTTTTTTTGTAAGAGGGAAAGAGACATCTATTTAACTGTACTCATGAATGTTCTGGGATTGACTTTGCACATGTGTAAATAAACTGTCTTTCAAGAAGAGAAATTTTGATTAAAGCAGATCAGAGCTCTGATAGATGTTTGAGGGGAGAGAGGCTTCGGTATTAAGGACTTTCTTCATAAGACAAAGTTTAGCATTCTTTTAAAATGAGTAACAAGCAAACTCCTCTGCCAGTCAGGTCAGTAACATGACTAAAATTATTCGTGTTTTATTAGATGTATATTTTCTCCATACGTTTGACAAAATATGCATCTCTTAGTGCCTAAGATTGAGAGGAAGTGAAGAATAAGTGAAGATTTCTGCTTTTTTTGTATAAAGCATCAAGTGTTCCAAATGCCACATTTACTTAATGTTACTTTTACAGTGATTAGAAATGGACCTGACAGTCTGAGCTGGGCAAAACGTTTGCTGGGTAAGGATAGCAAATAGAATTGTGTGATAGCTTGGGGTTTTTCTCACTATCTAGAATGAAATTTGAGCGCATCAATCGGCTGCAACACCTTTGGGAGCAGAATAACAATTAGGCAGTGTTTGTGAAGCCATGGCCATTGCCCTGTGGATTGCTTGGAGGAGCTAACCTGCTGCCATTCCGTCTCAGAAGAGCTGTCTGTCATCAGCAGGTAGAGGTATGCCAGTGCACTTCTGCAGCTTAGAGAAACTGAGCAGCTGACAGCAGCTGAGGCTGTTCTACCCATGAAACCACTGCCTCAACTTCAGCAGACAAAAATTCAATTTTCTTGTCTTAGTCGACAATTAATGGGGAAAGTGGCTGTGCTGTCAAGTGCTCACTGTTGAATGATTTTTCTCAGCTGAGACAGATGCATGAATGGGAAAAATAACTTTACTAACTTCAAGCAATTTAGCTCTAATGACTTTTTAAAAGCCCCACAAGCTAGGTGGTCCAAAGAAAGGCTCTAGGAGAAATTACGTAAACACTAAATAGATGCAATCACCTACATTTGCTTTCTTTAAAAAATTCACTTATTTTCCTGGCAAGAGTTTATGGTTGAGAAAAAAAAGAAAAATGTAGTAAAGACATTTTAAATAATTTTGTAAGGATATGTTTGGGAGTTTTACCCCAGAAGAATAATGATGAAATAGCTTAAAGTTGAGTTAATTTGAAAACCTTCAGAATGATTTTCAGTGGAAAGTATAATTTTATCAAAGTAGAAACTAAATGCAAATAAAAAAATAAGGCTATTTCTTGTTTATTTCAGAGAAAAAAATTAATAAAATAAAAATTATTTTGTTTAATATCTGACTTTGCTTTTGAAGTAACTTTTTGATTCAAAGAACTATATGATATATAGCTGAAGTATAGAGTCCTGTTAAGAATGGATAAAAAAT
This sequence comes from Molothrus ater, assembly GCF_012460135.2. Classification (NCBI taxonomy): domain Eukaryota; kingdom Metazoa; phylum Chordata; class Aves; order Passeriformes; family Icteridae; genus Molothrus; species Molothrus ater. Next base: position 107,855,546 of record NC_050478.2, on the reverse strand, counting down.
AGAATGTCAGATTCTTCTTTAGAAGAGTAATTGAGGTTTTTACTAGCTGTAACAAAGGCCCCTTTAACTCATGCTGATATATTGGAGATGCATTATAGATTACTGAGAAAGCAAATGATAATGTATCACTTAATTTATTTGACAAATGTACTTTCTTTAATTAGCTACAGTACTTCATAGACTATTAGCAAATATTTTGCAGTCTGTCCTTTAAAGAATGATTTCTCACAAAGAGACCTTGCAACATCAATTGATTAAGTCTTGATTTGAGATGAAATGTCCTCAGAATTTTGTGAGCAAAGTCTGCCTGTGCAGTTTCTTGAAGCATGAGTTGGAGAGTTTGATGTAGAAATCAAGTTTTTTCCATCCTTTATTAAACCTGTGAGGCTTTTATTTTAATTCTAATTATTTATATTTTCTGATAGAAACTGTGCTGTCTTTTGTTGGAATTGTTAGATAGAGGTCACATTTCATTATAATTCAATTCCTGAAAGTAGAAAAAGACAGCATTCTGTCAGAGATTGAATAATCTCCAAAGCAGTTCTAATCAAATGTTTTAAAGCTTTCCAAAAGCAATATAAGCCATCTCATTCTGTTATTGCTTTCTTTTATGCATTTGTTTTTTGGAGGAACCTCATGTTTGTAGCAAAATAGATCCTCCTTCAAGAGTAAACTTTCTAGGAGGAAGAGTTCACCAAGAAGTCTATTTTTGGTCACCATCCGGTTAGGAGATGCAGTAATGCATATGTCAAGCTGCTGAATAGCTCTGCCAAAAAAGTTCAGATATTTTGTTTGTTTAATAACACAAGTGTGGCTGCTGCCTGAACACATGTCAACTGTTTTGAGGGAGATTTCTAGCCTGATGGTTTCCATCAAACAGCCTGTCCTAGTGGGCACTGTTCTGAAACAGTAAAGGCTCACTCTTGAATATAAAACATGATTTGAAAAGATACAGAGCATCACGCCTTCTCTATGTGCAATGCAAAGGGATAGGAGGAGAGACATTATGCACTTGCTTCTCAGGGGTACATTGACAAGCATAGATGGGACTGCAGGTTTATGCACGCTTCACACTTTTTTGCCTGACAGTAGAAATGCCAGTATGAATTTGACTCCTCTCTTGCTTAACTTGCAAAATGTCAGTCAGTAGCTGCAGTGGTTTATGGAAATGAGGGTAATGTCAACTTACTTCAGTGTTATGCTTTTCATGCTTTAAGCAAATAAGACCACTTCCATAGCTCACTTTTAGTCTGAAAAGTTTGAGGTATTTTGGATTTGAGCAATAACTCATTGTAACGTGTTCCCACATGATACTGGACATGATATGGCTGTTGCCAGCAAGATACTTTTGATGAATGCTTTTAGCCCTGGATTACAGATTTACAAAGTAAGTGACTCTGGATGATCAAATAAATATTGTGTAGTGGGTGGCGCTCCTCGTCCTGCTCAGGTATGTGCTGCTAGTCTTACAGGTCCTACAGATTTATTTATTTTTTCTTTTTAATGGACCTTTGCTGTATTATTTTAGCCTCAAACATTAGTAGATTATGGTTGTGGAGTCCTTTAACCGCGAATTTAATTGCAGAAGATCAAGATCTTCCATGCCCTGTTAAACCATGATGGTGATACATGAATAAGGGAGAAGATTTGTGTTGGTCTAAGAGAATTTATGTAAGGCTTTATACATTATGTATGGACATTCATCAAAGAAGATGTAAAAATATTTCCATTCACCATTTGCATCTTAAGCCTAGGGATGTGAATCATGAAATACAGGAGAAGAAAGAAGACAAGATGTGTAGGAGGGAGTTGAAAAGAAATGTTGGAGTTGGTAGACTGATCTTCCTGACCAGAGTGGTTAGTGGAGAGTGGTTATCTTCCTTTTTGTCCTGCAAGATAACATCAGTTCTCAGTCTTTACTGTGGTGCAGTATCAGTGGGGCTGGAGACTCACACACTGGTTTAGATTAAGGCTGGGGAAGAGAGCTCGTAATATTTGTTGTTTGGGGTGTGGACAGACTGGGAGGAACAAGAACACTTGTCTGGATGAAGCTAAAAATGAGTGGTGAGCAGGCAGGTACAGGTGCAGTTGTGTGACTGGTTTCAACAGGGCTTTTGCTCTTTCCTTTTTTTTCATGTTTATAATTACAAATCCACTTTAAATATCCATTTCTGACCATCTTCTATGGAGTCACAGTCTTTCTACAGGGTTAAGAGAAAGTCTAGAAAGAGGCTGGTTTCCACTGCCTAAAATTAGCTTTGAGAACACCCCTTCAAGGTACTACAGTTTGTGTTCTCTCTCTATAAACTTTTTTAAGAGGGTGTATGAAGGAAATCTAGCCAAGAATAGAAAGAGGTTTCATATTACTAAGCTATATAAAACTGCAAAGGTTTGCCAGGTTCTTCTGTGGTTCTTGAGCTTAGTTAACCCTCTGTATGTTGTGTAGTTCTGTCCTGGTATAACCCCAGACAGAAACCAAACACCACAGAGCCCACTCCACCCCACGGCAGGATGAGGGAGAGAATCAGAGAAGCAGAGGTGGGAAAACTTGAGGGTTGAGATAAAGACAGTGTAATGGGCCAGAAAAGGAAGAAAATAATAATATTGATGAACAAAACAGAATATGCAGAAGTGATGCGCAATGTGATTGCTCACCCCCTGCTCACTGATGCCCAGACAGGTCCCATGTAGTGATCCCCAGCCAGCTTTCCCCTTGGTTTATGTACTGGCAGGACACCACGTGGTATGGAATATCCCTTTGGCCCAGTGTCCTGGCTGTGTCTTCTATGAACTTCTGCCCCTACAGCACTCTTGCTGTCATAGCATGAGCAGCTGAAAAGTCCTTGCCTTAGTGTAAACACTCCTTAGCAACAACTGAAAACACCAGTGTTTATACAACATCATTCCCATACTAAATCCAAAACACAGCACTGTACCAGTCTCCAGGAAGAAAGTTAACTCAATCCCACCAGAAACCAAGGCAAGTTCTAGCTAACATTTTAAGATCCTTTTGAAAGACCAGTTCAGGTGCTGATCAACAAAGTGCAGATACTGTTCTGTGAATATAAAAGAAAAATAATGGAAAAAAGACCTGCTGCATAAAATGCTGCAAGTAGAAGTGTTATATGTTGTGTTGCACCCTCTTTCAGCCATAATACATTGAGGAAGTTTCTTTCTGTTTCATGGAGGTGGATGGCTTTTCCTTTACATGTAATACGCTTACCTGGTAAACAGGAAAATCAGAGGTTCATGGCATCAAACACTTTTGCTTCTCTTTCCTGGGGGAGAAGGAGCAATCTCTTATTCAAGGTCCTAGATATGATGGAAGATAACATGTTCTGTCTGAGTTTGCCAATGATTTCTTAAGAAAATAATAAAGAAAACTTATGCCCTAGTTCCCTGTCTTCAAAGCAGAGGTGGTGCTAGGTCCTACTTTGAAGGCTTCTTCTGGTATTAGAATCCTGTGCTGACAGAGACGCAGCACTTCAGGTTCAATGAAAGCTTGTGCCATGTCTGTTGTGCTTTGAGACCCTTCCTTACAAAGGCAAGAGAACATTCCTTACACAGGGATGAAGTTCTCTTTATTCCATTCATTCTTAGTAACTCTAAAAGTCCTTGTAATTAAGAATTTACTCCTTAGATAGAATTTTGCCACTCCTCAAGATTTACGCTCTTGTTTCATTGCTTACAAAATTCTTTTAGCCAATTCATTTGTATTAGCAAAATGTATTGTCAGGTCAGATAAAATGATTTCTTGTAAATGGCAGTGGTCACTGCATTCAGGTTCAGAAGCTCTGGTTGCAAAGCAGACAGGTGTTGTGTAAAATCGAAACTATAAGAATACTTCCTGATTTATCTTAGTTTAAGATTTATAACTTATCAGTCGGTCAGTATGAGTATTTAGTTTACTGCATTTAGAAGCCAAGTCCCTTCACTGTCTTAAATTTTCTGGGTCTCTATGTTCTTTTATATTTGGCTTTATAAAGCAAAATTAAAAAAATAAAAAAACACCCTCAATAAATATTGATTTAAAATATTAAGTAATATTGAATATGTAATTAAAATAATAAATTAAACATTGAACTAAAAAACTTACATCTAATAAATTCACAATTTATAAATTTTCAATAAGTATTATGTCAATATCTGCAAGGCAGTTGTATATAACTTGAGTATTTACATATTTAAGAGCCAAATGAAGTGGGAAAATACAATTTATAGTTCACTAACCATTTAAGCTAGGAATGTATACAAAGGTTACAGTCTTCTATTTCAGCATCCATTCCCACAAAGATGTGGTTGGAGATGTTTCAGTGTTGTTTATATTAAAGGTACTAACGCCGATCACAGTGGTCTAACCAAAAGCTGTGTTATTACCTTGATATCTTCTCCTTTACCTATCATAGATATGTATTTTATGTTTACTTCTCAGGTTTAATATTAATATTTAAACATTTTGCATCTGGTATATTAAGAGTCTTCATAGAGTCTGAACCTTTCTGCATATAAGTTTTTGCCATGTTCTATTTCCCTTCTGTTGCCTTTCATTCTCAAAAGCAAAGTAGATACATTTTTGATGGGAGTTTTTTGAGTCTCTTATAAAGATTTATGGATTTGTTCAAGTTTTCTACGTACTTGAGCTATAAAGTGCTCAATTGTAAGAAAGATTGTTCTAAAGACTGGAGTAAAGACAGTGGGAAAAGCAGTGTGAGAGATGATAATTTGTGTTAACACATCAATTTGACATGACTACAGATACTTCTTATTATCAAGGAAATACCATCCCAAAAAAAAAAAAGTTAAATTTTCTGTGCAATATCCAACTACCACCCATAATTCTTTGAGTATTCTTTTTATCTGAGCTTGACAGATTCATTGTTTCTTTTTGTTCTCACATTTCTCTTGCAATCCCTCAGGCAGAATGTTCTTTTCTTATAATTTTAATTCCAGAAGCTATATATAATAAGGAGAAGGAAAATATTGAGAACCAATAGGCATGAATAAATAAAGGAGAGCAAGTTAGCTGAAATGCATTAACTTCCTTTGCTTTTCTTATCTGCACCCAAGAGCCTCAAACTACCTCCTTTTTGGAGGTAATGTTGTTTTGATTTATTGCTAATATGTTCTTTTGTACCAAAAAAGACTTAAAAAACAAATGTTTACAATATAAGCTGCAGTAAAAAAGGAGCCCGTTTATACCAATAATCAGAGTGGGAATAAAAATTATGCTCTTATTAGTGGTCAAAGATACAAAGCATGGCTCTTGTATGTAACCTTGAGTGCTGTCCAAAGTAATGTCATCATAAAGCCCTGGTTTGTCGCACAGGACAATTAATTCTGATAGTAAATCTAAGATAATACACACAAACACACATATACACACTATGCACACTGTTGTATTTTACACTCTTTCTTGTCCCTTGGACCTGGATATCCAGTAGGATGCCGGGGTGCTGTGAAGAGAGTTTCTTTTTGGTTGTAGGTGAGAGATGGAAAACTTTTTTCCAACTTTTTGGCTTTCTTTTCCAGATCAGCTTGGGTTTAGCACAAATTGTTCATGGTTTATTTTCTCTGCTCTGGTGCATCCATAACTTAAAACTGCTCCGTGATTTGTTTATTTTTACTATTTTTGTGTACAAGTGGTTATAGTTCATTATCTTGTCATGCTTACTGAAGGAAAGTGTTTATTCCTTATAAAGCATTAGATAGCTTCAGCCTTGTTTTTAACTTTTTATATACAAAAAAAATCGTTTTAGTGATGTATAATAGCATTGCAAGTGATGCAAGAGTTAGAGGCTGGCAGACAGAAGTATGCCTTGTTCCTTCTGGCTAATAATTGCAGGGTTTGTTCTCCCACACCCTTGCTTTATGTATGGAGCCTGCAGAACTGAAAAGATATTGTAAGATATTAAAAGATTTAACTTCTGGTAGTTTAACGGTTGGTTGGCTGACATAACAAAACAGAATACACTTTGCTCATAGGTGCTATAGAAATAATGAAGTGTAAAGTATTTTTGTGACTCCTTATAAAACCCAAGAGCAGAAAACTGAGATGGAGTTATCTGCAGATGCTTTGCTATATTGTACTGCCTTCTCCATGTGTTACTGAGCTCCTCTGCAACTTCATTGGAGCATAAATGTGAGGGTACATAGGAACAAAGCAATTGCTCTTTATTCTTGCTCTTTTTGGGTCTCCAAACATAAATAATTTCTCCATTCATTACTACAGCATCTTAAAAATACGTAATTTGGGTAAAACTTCTTAGTAGTGAGTCAGGTTCTCCAAGACATTTGAGATCTAAATCATCTAAAAAATCACACCCATGTTTAAAAGAGACCTAAGAAGCAAAAGACAACAAAGTTCATGCTTGTCTATATGTGGACATAAAGTTTTTAGGTTGCTAAATTCCTAACTGGATGTTGAAACCTCAGAATACAAGTCTTCTCCTTTCTTTCCTTCATAAGATGGCAGAACAGCCCTTCCTCCCTCTTTGGGGAACAGTTAAGCTGTAGTATAAAAAGTGGATTTCTTAATGCTCTGTTAGTTGTTTTTCTTATTTTATTGTTATTTTCCTACATGCTTGTTAGAATGTCTTCAACAGTCTATAGGGGATTAACTGTGTTGGAAAGTTTGCAAGTTTGCTTCTAACTTATATATACTGCTTTTAGAGTTTTATTTCTGCAGTACCTTATTTTTAAGAGTTGTTTTTTTCCAAATGTCTGTGGGTTTTGCTGTAAGAGCAGTGGAAACTCACAGCTTGGAAAATTCTGTAGAACACCATAGAAGTTGTTGAGAACACTGATTTACATACTTGATTTTCAGCAGAGTTTCAAACATTACCCGAAGGCAGGTATCAGCAACATAGATGCTGGTTCTTAAAATTTGCTTTAAAAAGTACTTTTAATCAGACAGAGTCCTACTTTTGTTTTTTTTTTCACTTGTTTGGTGCACAGATTGCTGGATGCTATTATGGAAAATTCTTAGAAAAGTTGAAAACCTTTGTTCTTTATGCATTTTTGTTACTATTGTTGAATATAGAAATAATACAGAGGAATACTGAAAAAAATGGCTCTGAATCTGAAAATATATAGAGAGAAGAAAATAATCAGGAGAAAAATAGCTTCAGCTACGGCTAATTAAGTTAGTAATCAGTGCTACTTTAATAAACATTTTGAAGATGTATAGTCCATGCTATGACCTTCATATTTTCCAGTTAACAATAATTGAAACTAAAGTGTGTTTCAAAGCATATCTTAAAACCTGTATACTTCTAGAGTACTGCAGAGATAAAAATCTTTTTTTCAATTATTTTGCCATGTGGAAGAGTTCTCATATAGCCCTCCACCTGTTAATAACAAATATTTATGGGTTGGAATATAATCATCAGCTCAGACTGCAATTATTCTGCTATGAACAGTTGTACATGGCCATCAGAGCTCAAATGCTATATCTCAAGGCCAGATCTCTTGAGCTAGTGGAACAGAGGTTTTTTGGATGGGAAATACACAGGGATGCTGTCAGATGGAACCAGAGTGGAATTCAAGTGGAAGGAGTTTTCCAGATGAGAAGACATATTTCATGAGGGATGAAGATAACAAAGGTTAAGAAGGACAAACTGTATGTTAGATAACTCGTTTTCAATTAGAGGTAGAAGAAAAGAAACACTTCTCAAACTTGGAGCACGCCAAGATATCTGGGTGTTGCTGTAAGCTGGGCATGGACTCTAGCTCTGGAAAATACACTGGCAGTATTAGCTAAAATCTTACTTCTGTTACAGAAAACTGGGACTTGTTGAGGTGCTGAGCTGCATGCACAGAGCTAGCAAGACAGGAGGTGTTGAGGCTCCTGTATATCCAAGGAAAGAGCAAAGGGAATAGATCAGAAATGTACTATAGGAGAAAGGAGAATGTGTTAAACAAAGCCTACCCACAAGGAAAGGGCTTGTGTGTGAAGACTGAATGCATTGTTACAGGAAGCAGAATTATGTTTGATTGGTTAAAGGAGGAGCATAAAGAGCATCAAAGGTGGAAAGATGTCTCTATGATGCCTGTGAAACAAAAACTGTTCTTAGCACTTAGGGAAAAGGAAGATGTCATTTTTAGCTGAACAGCAAAAAGTTGAATGTCAATTGTAAGGTGAGAAGGGTGTCATGAAAATAAGGCATCCTTACTTGTGTGGAGAACCTCAATGCAGTAGGTATTAGCACAGAACTGAGTCCTTGCAGGTAGGATGTTAAATTGTAGCAGTGATCACTAAAACTGCATGCTCAGCATAGTGTTGTAAGCAGCTGAGTGTGGGAGTTAAAAGGTCTGGTTGTTAAAAATATGAGCAGTAGGAAGATTACTCATTAATCCCTTAATAATTCATCTCATTAGGTGAAACAGCAGGTGTGGTGTGTTTAGGGTCTCAAAGAACTACCTGCTCATTAGGAAATTAATTTCAGTTAGCTTTAAATCACTCTCACATACACTTGATTGAGGGATACATTTTGAGAAGCTCCTGGCCATAAATTGGGCAGTTCTGAAGGGATACAGAAGTTACTACAATGTTCATGGGCTACAGAAGACTCCATGTGACACTGCCTACACAGCACTTCACTGGCATGGTCCCCATGGAGGGCATTGAAGGATGAGAAGTTACCTTCTGGTGGGGAGGAAACTCTCCACTGCTTTCTCTCTGTTGTATTTGGGGATGCTGAGCTGCAGCAAAGGTACCCTCAACTGCATCTGCCCTGCATGCTTTAATTAGGGTGCCTAACATCAGGATGCTACCCTGTTGACATTGCTGCTTCTTGATGAACTGATGGTTCTTGGTTTCACAGCACCTGCTCTTTGAAGTGCTCGTGTCATCTAAGTCTCTGCCACCCTAACATATTACTGATCAAACAGCTCCCACAGCTGTAAGATGGCATGGTAGCAAAAAACCCCTAAATTTAGGGAACAAGATAAAAAAAATCTGCATACAAAATCCTAGGGTTCCATTCTCCAAACTAGTAAATACTTTCTAATAAATGCTATGTTTAACTTTTCCCACACAGGAAGCAGGGTTGTGGTATTTTCTTGGTCCCCTGTGGCAGGAAGGAATGAATCTGACTCCATGTTCTTAGAAGGCTAATTTATTATTTTATGACATGAGAATATTATGCTAAAACTATACTAAAGAATAGAGAAAGGATTCTTACAGAAGGCTACAAAGAATGATTATGAATCTCGTGACTCTCTCTCCAGAGTCCGACACAGCCTGACCGTGATTGGTCATTAAGTTAAAACAATTCACATGAAACTAATCAAACAACCACCTGTTGGATAAACAATCTCCAAACCACATTCCAAAGCAGCAAAACACAGGAGAAGCAAATGAGATAATATTGTTTTCCTTTTTCTCTGAGGCCTCTCAGCTTCCCAGGAGAAGAATCCTGGGATTTTTCAGAAAATATGATGGTGACACAGGGTGCTACTGAAGTGGGGGCGGAGCAGCCTCTAATGTAACATTGTAAAACTTCAAAAAGTTTTACCCTGGATCCAGGCTGGTTGCCCTCTATATCAGCAAGAATCATTCATTGGCTTTTGAAACACCAGCTGACCTGGCCTGTATATCTGGTGGGAAAAACAGAGGTGTCAATTCAGAAGAAGGCCAAGCCAAAAAATAAGGCTAACGTATCAAGTAGTTTTCTCAAAGTGTGAGTGGAAACTCAGGAAAAGAGTATGAAATTAAATGTTAGGTCTGTTATCTATGCTGTAAGGATCTCCCTCTGCAGTACAGTAGCGTAGAATTTGTTCCTATTACAAGAGTTGAGGGATCAGGACATGTGGACAGGTATGTTTCACACCATAAGTGTGGCAGTAGTGGTTATCAGAACACCAGGCACAGCACAATTTTAAAATTATTTATTTCTTTAATTTTTTTTCCTTCTGGTGAGATGTAATTGCCATATTACATTTGTTGCCAACTTCAAAACACATTCACAGCTATCCTTTTTAACTCCTACAAGTGGGATATTTTGTTACACTTGTTCTTTATAAAGTAGTAAGCTAAAAATGAGGCTTTTTTATAATTGTAGCTCATTTCAAGAAAGGATGTTTTGGTTTGGTTTTGGTTTGGTTTTTTTTAATTCCCCTACTCAGCTGAAATCTGAAATAAAAGGGAAAAATAACTTGGGTAGCAATCTGGAGTTAGTACTGCTACAAAGCATTACTAAAGCAGAACTACCAAACCAAAACACATAGTTTTGTAAAATTAGAGTGGTACCACATTTGTCATGGATGTTTTTCTCTCTCTGAAGAAGTACTTGGTCTTCTATATGAAGCTGAACCTTATCTTCCTGGAATTATTTTTTTTTAATTGCCACAGTGTCAGAACAATTTATTTGTAAGATTTTAAGCAAAATAGATTTTCATTGCAGAAATAGCTGTTTGGTACAACACTTACGATAAAACACAGTGACAGAGGTACATGTCCAGGATCTTACGATGATAGCAGCAGCACTAGCTTTGTCCTCAGCATTGCCTGTTTGGCTTCATCTCAGCCTTCTAACAGGAAAACATGACTGCATTTAGGAATCTTAGACCAGAATTCGTGTTGGAAATGTACCTGCTGGTCTTTAGGTTTGTTTTGGGCAGCATTTTGTTGTCTTTTTCCATAAATTGAATATTGATTGAAACAAATTCTTCTTAAGCTAACCAGTACATACTTCAAACCCCAATGCCACAGATGCCACTTTGAAAAAATCTCTTCCTATGGACTTTAAAATCCCATGCTTAGTACTTCTGAAAATCCTGAATGCAAACTTTTCTGTGCCTATAATGTTAGTGCAGAAATGAAAGTTAATTGGAAATAATGTCTCTACGAAAGGAAACTCTGAAAAATCACTTACTCTTCTATACTACAGCCATTTTTGTAATCTTTTTTGCTAACATATCAATGCACTGCAATAATGCCTTCCAGAGGTATTTTGCATCTATTTTTCACATGAAAAATCAGGAAGAGCTCTATTTGCAGTTGTTACTTGGAAAGCACCAATGTAGCAGGAGTTAGAAAAGGAATCCAGTGAATTTCACTGCTGGTCTGTGAAAGTAATTTTTTGTTTTCCTAACTCTGTAAAGGGTGAAGACTACTTTCATTATTGCACCCATGTGTGTTTCTGGTGATAACCATAATCCAAGCCAGGAATCTGTATTGAAAACTCTATAACACTGCTTACTGTCATTTTGTCAAAGTGCTATGTTGGCTTGCAGGTCCAACTTCAGAAAAAGGCTTACTTCCCCCAGAAACAGAGAGGATTTGCCAGTCCATTATGGTATTCAGAATTTTTGCATTTCAACAGAATGGATGGATTAGGAAGTTAGGGGGGCCACCATGCTGAGTAGGTGCTGCTGCTCATATGTTTTTAAGGGCTACAACCCAAATTTCCAAATGAGTGTGTGCACCAGATATTGATACTCTCAAAGTGGATGCTTTCTGTCTTCAGTAATGGAAAGGGATCCTACAGAGAATTAAAATGAGTATCAGTATTCCAAAATACTTGGAAAGTCATTCAAGTACATGCAGGTTTTTTTTAGACAAGCTGGAGCAGAGTGAAAGGGAAACAATTTGGACTGTTTTGCTATAGTTCCCTAACATGATTAAAGCTGTAACATAGACAAGGGCTTTTGCAGATTTTTAAATGACATAGCTGGTTGTATAGAGACGTTGAGAGAGCCACAGAAGGTCATCCAGCTGACTTGGAGTAAAATTTTACATGGCCTTGTCTTTGCAAGGATTTTGCTTCTGTTTTCCAATTCCACTGAGCAACTGCTATTCACTGGGTTAAAAGAGCCATTTAAGTCACATATCACTCTTATGCTGCTCTGTCTCTTATTACACAGAACTTTGTAACATGTAACTTAAGCCTGTGTCAAGAGCTTGGTAACTCTTCCTAGATGTGGCAGATATGAATGGATATGAATCTTTATGCAGAAGTGTGAATCTTCACATAAGCTAGAACCAAAAACCTTACAAATAATATGCTAATTTACATGGGCATATATTGTATTTTTCTTTAAATTGTGTGTAATTCATACATTTCTGTTTATTTTACTGAATATTAGATAATGCTCTCATTACAGAATTATTTCTATTTAAGACATTGTAGTGTCTTTAAAGCTCTTCCAATAGCTATGAGGCTGAACACTAAACCTCAGTTTTAATTCTTATTGTGCATCAGTTATCTAAAACGTTCATGTGCATCAATCTCAAAGTTTCATGTTAAAATGAAGCTCTACTATGCAAACTGTAGACTATACTGGTTTTTTTTTTAATTATTTTTCTTATTAATGCATATTCTGTTATGAGAGCCTTGATTTTATTTTATTTTTTAGGCAGCTTCTGCAAGGTAGTTTTCTTGTCTCACATCTGTGTGTTCCTCATGGCGCCTTATAACAAAGAGAAACATTAAGCTTAAATGAACATCTTCAGGTAGCCTAGCAACAGGATGTGATTAATAATACCTTTCACCTAACTGTATGCAGATAAATGTCTGAAAGTGAAAGCAAATTCAGAATTGGCTGCCCAGAGCCTGGCAGTGCAGTGAGAGAGAAAAGGCAATATGATAATATCTTAAGAAAGTAAAAGTTATATTTAGTGGGTTATATCTGCCTTATGTAGTAAAATACATAGCATAATGGATTTTGTTAATAATAATTGAATGGTGTACAAAGAAAAAATATAAATGCCCTTGCTTCTCATTATTGGTTATCATCACTTATTCACCAGCCATACTTTTTTATATGTGAGAGATCAGAAACAATCAGTAGTAATTACTGGGCCATCACAGCTAAAATGAAATGTAGTATAAATGAAATGTAGTATAATTTAATATAGAGTTAATGGCTTTATAGTACCATACCAAGATTTTTAGGCCTGAAATGGACTTTTGTATTGAGTGCTTAAAAAATATACAAAACACTGGATATGGCATTAAGCTTGTAATTACACTTTTCTAGCAGAGAAAAGAAGGAGAAGCTGCAATGGATGTTTTGTCTTAAATGGCACTGCATTTTTTAGCTTTTCCTTAAAACTTCATGTATGTATATATACAAAAATAAGAGAACTGAATTTTCTCTATGCATATTTGAATGTTATGTATTTATAAAATGTTGGAGACATTTACTTTTCAAGCACTCAAAAGGCGTTAGAATATGACTTGGCCACACAAGCTTAATTCTTTCACATTTTGTATTCATTTGGTATAAAGAAGAGGCACTGTGGGAGTAGAGCGAATGTGAGATTCATTGTATGCTCATTTTATAATAGTGGGAAATTGCTGTTTGTATAGGAATAAAATGGAGTAATGTATTTGTGTGCTGAATGTAGAAGAACTAGTTATCTTGAGACAATCCCATGGACTGGCATAATGTCATAAACATTTGCCTTTGGAGATGAAACAGCCTATTACAATGCAGAAGCACAGATTTCTGTCCTGTGCTTTAAAACCTGCCGAACCTGCCTTTTCTCAGTTTTCAAATTACTTTATTATACCGGTCATGCTCTGTCTTCTGTGTGAAATCCATCGAGATCTTTATTCCCATTCATCAGAAGGTATGTATTTATATTTGCTGCTCAGTTACAATGTGAACCTTTCAGTGCGCTGCAGAAGTTGTAGAGGAGGGCCTGTGAAAGGTTAGCTGCTGATTGTGCTCCTTGTAGCTGTCCTGATGCATTTTCATGGGCTAACATCCATCAGCAATCATTTTGGTTTTCACTTATTTTTTCCTTCACACAGTCTAATGCTTTAGTGTCTGGTAGTATTCCAGGTTTTGTTGCCAAAACAGGGAGGGCAGATTTTTGCATTTAATAGGCAATTCCCCAGTTTGCTCACAGTTGGTAGCCTCCTGTTAAAGTGTGGTGGGTGTTTTGATTTAGCAAGGATGTCTATTTAAGTCCAGAATCCTTTCAAAAGAAAATTGCTGCTTTTTTCTCTAACCACTGCCACCTGAACTTACTACACAAAGATCTTGGTGTAGGTGTGTTATGGCATTTTATGGTGTAGCAGGGGTTCTCTGACTCATCCTTCTGAAGCTTGTCCCTCATTAGCTGAAATTCCCTCCTGCAACATATCAGGCCTCAGTATTTGGCTTTGGCTAGAGCTGAGATTATTCTCCATTGGAAAACTGCTTCTGTAAGATTCCCCCTGCCTCCTTTCTCCTCAGTCATCACCTGGATCGGTACCACCTGCTACATCTCCTCTTAACCCCTTGTGAATATGTCACTTAGTGTGATGGCACAAGCATTAATACATGCCTTTAGTTTTCTTTTTTTTTTTTTTTCGTTTAGATAAGCACCAAACCCATAATTTTTGAGATTCCTCTAACATCTCTGTTTAGTATTAGTAAAAAGAATTTCTGTTTAGGAAACAAATGCCATCCTTACTCTTGAGATCCAAGACTCCTCTTTTTCAAATCACCCTAAGTTGTACCATCGATTTACCTGAGATTTACCTGATGGTGCCCTTTATTTCTGGTTTTGCTGAATGAAATCTCTGAACTCTCGGCTTGCAACCTATCCTAACTAACTGGTTATGCAAACAGCTTTTGGTGCTTTTACTTCTTTAAAACTGCATTCAGCAGAGATGGTTCACAGAACTAGTTTGACTGGTATCTGGGGTAATTATTTATTTTCTGAGAATTACAGCTTCTAATCAGTATAAGATATTCATGCAGCTGTTTCTCAGCTTTACTGACCTTCTAGCTTGAGTCAGCTGTGTTTGCTTAGGTCTTTTGCCCTTAAATACATTTTTTAGGTTTTTGGTTCAAAACGACCCAGCATGAAAAGAGTGAAAATAAAATGCCCCTTTCTTGCTGCACTGCAGTTTTAGTGTATCATTTATTTAGCCAGTGAATCACATATTTAGCTCAAATAAAAGGGACTTTCATAGGAGTTCTGTAAACTTAAATGAGTTCAGAAGTGATTGTTTTCAGACAAACTTCATTTTCCAACCAGTCAATTTTAAAATGGAGTATAAGTAACAAAACAGCTGTGCACTGCAATTTTGCAAATGCATAAGATTTTTTCGTATAATGCAGCTCTGAAACATAGTACATCTAAACAAGCAGAAGAGTTCTGCAACTAAAAATTACTATTGTTTAAAAAAAGAGATATAGCTGCACAAAAGCCAGACTAAAGCCAGATTTGAAATTTGTTATGCATGGTTCTTCTCCAGAAGCAGTTGTATTTATAAAGGTGGGTGCAATAATGATAAATGGAAGAGAGTGTAATTAAATTCTGTGCCCTCTGAATAATTAGTAATTGAATAGTGCTCACATGTTCATTACACGTTACCTAGTTGAAATCTTCAGAAGTCTTGTATGACCTGGAATGTCTGTGTCTCTTTTGTAACTCATCTGAGAAAGTGCTGTAAACCTTACTTGAATTTTGAGGCACAGTGATGTGTGTGAAGCTGCATCCTTTACCTCTTTTTATATGAATCATTTGTATTAGTCTTTTTCTCTCACAGAACTGAAAAGAGTAAGGAGGCCTATTTGGCTGAGAAGTGCTGAGGGAATTATGAGTGGGATTTCTTGCATTATCAGTGCGTGTATGTGTGTTTGGCCCTCTCTGCCCTCTACCTCAGCTGCCAAAACACATTACAGTGTGTATCTCTGACTAAGCACTCAAGTGCTCTGTACTTACATGAGTGAAAGAGGTATCCCTATGTTTCAATTAGCAGCTGCTGTGCTGCAAAATGCCCTCAAGATCCCCAGGCTGTTGAAGGAATTGCACCAGCACTTCCTAAATTGCTTGTTACCTGTTAGCATGACGCCACAACCCATGTGTCTTAAATAGCAGGAAACAGAATTAGAGCTGCTTCTCTCTTTAAAATCTGTTCAAGGATCTCCTGATCTATTTGGTGCTGTAACACTCATGATGCAATCATTAATCTTACTATTTTCATTCTTATGGAGGTCAATGACATTCACAGAAGTCTGAGCAAATCCATTTTGTTCACTGAACCCTGTTCTACATATCCACAGTGTTCCTGTATGGCCTCACAGAGTCTTCAGTTTCACAGATGTCTGAAAGGTTGAATGTTTTTCTTCTTCTCCCTTGGAAAAGGCAGAAGTGGCTTATTTAAAAAACAAAAGGAAGGAAAAAAAGGAGAGTAAACACAGTGATTCAAATTGCTTCTGCATCCAATTCAGGTTGAAGATTGCTGTTCCTCTTTTGTCACTGCTGGTTCATCAGCATTTGCTTTAATATTCCCCAATTTCAACTGTGCCTACACTGTATTCTCTTTTATTTGGGTGCATTTTCTCCTGTCTCTATCATGATTGTTTTTAACATGAATTTTTTACTGTCTTATTATTAAGAATCACATGACTTTTGACTTCTCCTCTTCACTTTTCTTTCTCCTTTTACCTCCCCTACTGTGTTCATGCTTTTCTTTTGCTGAACACTTTCAGATATTTGCTGTTGTTGCTGAAAATCCAGCTTTAGGTCAGGGACCCTACCTGACCTATGACAGTATCTATCATCTTTCCACTACCGAGAGGAGAAGCTACTTTTTCATGTGAAACTGAATTGGCAGATGTTGTTACCCTTTCAGCTGCTAACTATTTATTTATTTATTTATTTTTCCTTGACCTCTCATGAAGCAGCATCATGGCATTATAGTTCAGTAATGATGGGTTGGCTTTGTCTTGGACTATTGGAATGGGTTTGGGAATTTGAGCAAGGTTGGTTTGTGGGTATTTTTTCTGAGGTGGCTTGTGTTTTGCTGGCTTGAGGAAAACATACCTAAGGAAAAAGGTAGGGACACTCAGTAAGTCTCAGTGTGTAATGGGACTTGAAAAATGAACATATAAAAAAATACATATTAAAGAAAAGCATATAAAAATGCAGTTCCTAACTATCATACCCAAAGTTTCTGTGGACAACATTGACTTGCCTATTTAAAACAGAGGTTCCAGCTCCTTTACTTTTGATTTTTTTGGTGACTAAAGAACCTCTGCTTGATCTGCAGTGTACTGAGTAAGGTCTCAAATCATTTTTACAATTTGCTGGTGCAGAGGGCAAGTCTGTGCATCTCAACTTAGTAGTAGCAAGGGGAGAGTGTAACCTCTTACAAAAGATCCTCCTGGGAATGGAAAAAACGAAGATCAGGAACCAAATAGCAAATAATAAAGAGAATGAAGAATAGAAATGAATGCTTATCAAGAGGCATAACAGAAAAAAGCACAAACCTTGTGCAAAGCCAGGTTTGGAACTCAGAGCCCCTCAGTGGCACCATATATTCCATACCTTATATTCTTGCTTCCTCCATCTGCAGGATGTAGGCCCTCAGAGCTAAAAAATGAGGCTTGTGATTTACTGTGGCTGATTTTTTTTTTCCTTCTGTGAAGCTTGTGCTTAGCTTGTGACACTTGAGTAGACCTTGAAGTCAAGAGAGACTTTTCATGCAGTTAAAGCTAGGGGAGTGCTGAAGTGCTCTGGCTGGCTGATTTGTAGGCTGAGTGCTGGCTGCAGAACTGAATTTTAGCACACACACTTTATTGTGGTCAGAAGAGGTAGACTTAGGATCAAAATTTTTTATACCTTGTGTTCTATTTCTGTTCCTAATTCATTTGTGTTTCTACCTCTTTCCACAAACCTTATCCTTACTGTGCACATGTTTCTTTTTCCATGTCAGGGTCCATTTTTGAGAGTGTTTTGTGACTATAACTGGAAGAGCCAGTGAAATTAGACCCATAAAAAGCGGGCAAATGATGAGTGCATTGCAGGGTTGAGTAAAGAAGATTATTTTCCTCAGCTTTAATAATGGAACCATAAGCAATAAGACAAATAGGCTTAGAGAGGATATATCTAGCCAGATTGCTTTTTTGCCTTTCTGATAAGATTACAAAATAAGCAGATGAAAGGGAAGTGGTATAATACATGCATTTTAGTAAACCTTTTGATACCATCTTGCCAAAGCACACACAAATAACTAATACATGTTGGCTTGGATAGAAACATGATCATACAGACTGTAGATGAGTTGAAGGACTATAACTAATGAGCAGTAATGACTGGTGATGAATTGAGACATTGTGAATTGTACTAAAAAGGCTCTGCAGAGGTCAGGATTTAAGCTCAAGTTTTTATTCTTTAACATCTTTATTACAGCATCTTTTCAGCCTGCTGTTGATTTCCCCCCTTGCTAAAAATGACAGTGAGGCAGATAAGTAAAATATTGACACCTACTAGGATTGACTTCAGACAGAAGACAAAAAACTTAATATTTATTAGAAATGCTTAGACCTTAGAAGTAATGAAGTTAAATAACAATTTCTTTCAAAATTATTACTATTTCAAGAGAAAAGACTGAATTTGCCCTAGTGCTGATAACCACAGAAAGGCGAAGTGAAACTGGGTGACTGAGGAGTAGCAGCAGTGTTCAGCTGGATTTCAGGAATCCTTAACTTAAAGAGAGTTTAGTTTTCTGTCAAAGATGTGTTTCAAGCTGTGGAATGATTTCCTAAAGAAGGCTCCTCAAAGCTCTGCTGCTTGAAGCATCACATTGTGTACTGGGGAAAAGAAGCAACATAATGTGCCATTTAAAGAAAGATAGTGTGAGAAATTTCTATCTCTGTAGTCTTTTCTACAGGTCTAAACCCCAGATAGCTGCCCAACAGTGTCTTATATGTAGCAAATTGTACCCCCAGCTCCCACCCCAAGTGGTCCTGCCCTTCCAATGGGCTCTGAGGGCTCTGGGTGTGACACCCAATAGCAGAGCCAGGTATTTGGGGGTCATTCCCTGGTGTTTACACCTTCTTTCTTGAAGACCTGGGATGAAACAGAAAATGGCAGCGTGCAGTCAGTATTTCATACATGCTCTCTGCAGCATGGCAGAAGTGCTCAGCTTGGATGACCAGGAAGTAGTGCAGGCTGAGTAACCAGGTTTGGAGTGTTGTTGCTCAAAGATGTTGACAACAGTAATAAAGCAGAACGTCTAAGAAGTGAGCCTGTACTAAATGCTATCAAAGCAGCCAGGAACGGATTAGGCCTGCTCCAAATTCTTTTGTCAAGGTATTTTCAGTGAAATATGCATTTCTTGTAAAAGTCAGAATTGCTGGAAAAAGTTTTGGGTTTTTTTTGACAGATTGCACCAAGTGTTGAAATAATGGTTTCAGCTTTTCTGGAACTTGTTTCTATCTCCAAACTATTGTAATGCATGCTTAAGATGAACACATAATGGTGTGTTGCAAGTGGTCTAGATAAAAGTCTGTGTGAATGAGTCAATGGTACAATAATCTGTATTAGCATTTTTCACCTAAATCTATGCAATGAAAGGTCATCACTTGCATCTAAATAACTGTATGAAACTGCAGCTAATGCATCATGAAATAATGAAAATTAAAATTTACAATAAAAATTTTCATAAAGTTGTTGTATGGGATACTGTGGAAATACACTTTTAAAAATTTCTTCTCATTTTCTGTGCCCAGACACCAACTTGTTTTAAGTTGCCTCTGTGGATGAAATAGTGTATTTCAACTAGTTCTGAAATGACTGTTTTACTTACATGGGCCTATAGACTATCTCCTCTATGGATTGGGAATTGAATAAGGATATCAAAGGATATAACAATAGCAATATTTTATCCTGAATTTACAAGTAGAAAAAAAGGCAAACCAGTTGCCTGCAGAAATCAGAACTCATAAATGCAGGCTTTCAATACCCTAAGCTTCTTGTGGAAATGCTATGTTTATTATTACAAAATTCATCAAACTAATTCAGTTATCCATTTCTTGTGGCAGTTGTGATATGTATATCAGCCTGAATAACAAATGCAAATTCTGTGTGCTGGCAGTAAGCAATTAATAGCACTTCTGTACTAAAAGTTTGGGAAACATGGTTGATAACTTTTCTCTAATGATGAAATGTTGCAGGTTCTTTCTGCCACTTCTTGTAATTAAGCCTGTGTGAGATGTAATTAAGCCCTATTATATGTGTCTCGTGCTGCTGCTGCTACTTGTCTTCTTAAATCTAAATCCAAGCTAAAAGAAAAACAAAACTGTTTTCCTCCACATTTTTTCGGTTCAGTTGGAGCAGACTTAGCATAAATGATAATGAAATTAATCAGATGTGAAAATATATCTTTAGTCTTGTGTGTAGCTTGAATTTAGAAAAAGGAAAAAATACCATTAGTAAATGATGTGAATTGCATACAGATTGTGCATCACTGTAATGCCACAAGGAAACTAAATTATTAGTTTGCAGGACTGGCAGGCGGTGGCAACTGGGTTGTATTTGAAGTGTGTCTGGTAGTACCATGCACTTCTACAATTTTGGCTGTGAAATAAATGATTTGTTTTGTGATAATTTACATTGGCATCATCAGAAGCAGTTGTTCCTTGACTTTGTAATGCAAACAACTTGATGCCTAATCCAGTAAATTAGCATGAACATTTTACTTTATTTTTAATGAATTTTAAACCCATTATCATCCACTGTCATAGCAACGGTGGGCAGTAACTGATGCAGTCCTGTTGTACACCTTACCCTTGCATCCTTTGAAATTCAGGAGAAAATGACTACCATTGCTACAAATTTGTTTCTGATGTTGCTGTTCAGCAAAGGTAGTCCTGTATTTATAGTTTCTGAAGAAACTGAAGTGTACAATAATGCACAGACTAGTTCTTTACCTCTTTTAGGCTAGAGGGGCTTGTGACTGAAATGCCATTTGAGGGCAGATGTAGTTGTGGAGTTGCACAATGGCTAGTGGGCAGTGTGCCTGTTTCCTTGAGCAAGCTTTGGAAAAAGTCTTCCCAGTTTGGTGTTACGTAAAAGGAGCTCCCTGTGTTCATTTTGGTCTTGGCTCCAACAGCAGGAAAAGCACATTTCTTAAACTTCTTTCTCATATTTCTATGGGAGCAAATGGAATATCTTCTCATGTTAGTGGAGAGCCAAGTCTAGCTTTGGGCCACAGCCCGAAGGAGTGTCACAGTTCCAGTATACACCTTTCATCAGGAAGGTGCCTTATTTCCTGGAAATCATTGAAGTATCTTCTTTGCAGAACACACTGCAGAGCCCTGGCCAGATGGGGCATGTCTTATTCAGCACCACAAGCTGTGTTTTCCCAGCTAAATCTGAATGTCTCGTGACCTGGATTGTGTGGCAGCCATCAGCCCATTGGCCCGTACTACATCATCTTCCCTAATATTGAACCAGGTTTGGAAGTGACAAGTTTATGAGGCAAGAAGCAGGCTTTCCTAAAGCAAAGAAGAGTTTGTTCAGAAAAGAGGAAACGTTATCTATAAACAAGCTACATGTATGCTCAGTTAAGAGAGTAGGTCACCTGTCTTCTGCAGCAGGAGAATTAATAAATGCATAATAAATAATACTCCTTGTTGTAGACCACTGTGGGTATGACATAGAACCTGCCTTTTCAGTATCCCCAACTCTGATCACTTGCTTCTGGGGTAACTCACCTCCCGAACACGTAGGCTGTAACACAATCACTGACAAGCCCATGTGGTATGTATAACACTTCTTCTAAAATTAAAATAGTAATATTCAAATGTTCCATGATTCCATAGCATCTGTCACGTAGTGCCCCTAGCCACACTGTCTGGTAAGTGTTTAAAAATAGTATTGGAAATGTGTTTTATCAGGAAGCCACTAGATGTACAGATTTACCATGATTCATTCCAAGCTATGAGATGAGGCTATAGGATAAACAATGCAGTGAAATGGGAATAATCAGGTAGGTTTAGACCACTGACAGATAGAAGCATGCAGCTCAAAAATAAAATATTCTACAGAAAGATTATTTGAGGATAATACTAAATACTGTTTTATTCATTCATATATAGTAAATATCTACTTTAGCAATGGAACTAAGTTAAAATTACACAGATTAATATTTGAGATGATAAGTCAGTTTAGTTGCCTGTTTGGTGCTTTTTCTTTTTGAATACTCATTTGTTCCAGAAATTAGAGAACAGAAAGAAACAGGTAAGATGCTGTATTTTTCTTCCAGTTCCCTAAGTAGTTTATACTTTCCTCATGTTGGTGTTTTTCTCTTGAATCCTGCAGCAGCAGCAGCCATCCTCAGCTCAATAACTGCATCTCTGCCTGCACCTCTCCCATCCTTTCTTGCATGGCTCTAGCCCACTTTCTCACACCCCTGCCTCACAAATTTCCAGTTTTCTCAGAAATCTGAGCCAAGGTAGCACAGCTGTGCTGTACCAGCCCTTGGCTTGGGATCACATGCAGCTGGACCTCAAGGAGGAAGGGTACAGTACTTACTGCAGAAAAACATCTTTTCAGGCCTTGATTGTCCTGTTACTAAAATACAAGTAAGCACAGAGCCCTACACCAAGTCAGGGATCTTTGTGACAAAACATCCTCCTTCAGAAGGAAGTGCTGATCCAGTGCAACTGCAAAACAGTGTGTGGGAAAGAAAATTTCAAATGAATTTTCTATTTAAACTCATTTCTTTGGAGAACTCTGCTGACATTATTGTTTTGACATCTTCTGAATAAAAGAATCCTTTCTTAGTTATTCTGAATCTGTCAGAGTTTGCAGCCTAAGTAAAAGGACAACATGTTTTGAAATTATTTTGAAGATTCAGCTAGTCAAAAGAGTAAAAAGTACTCTTTGGTTATAAAGTCATTCTAATCATACATGCTTCTTCCTGATTTCAAGTAGAGAAGTAGAGTTTTTGAGAAACCCCAAATATTTTCCCAAGGTAGAAGTCTTTCATAGCTCTCAAAGTAACTGATAATTAGCAACATTCTTGATAATAATGCTATTTTTCAAAAATAAACAAAGACATTGAATCTGTATTTTTGTCTAGCAGATGACAAGGGGATTAGAGATAAAAATTTCTGCTACTTAAAAGAGAAAGGAGGAGGATAAGGCACACATATGCAAACCAGGAGGCTCAGAAAAAGAATCTTTCTTAGGATGATGATGAAAAGATGAAAGGCCAGCCATGGCTGTGTTCATTTTCTTATTATAGCTTCATCCCAGAGCATTTCTCTCCAGCATCCTGTTTTTCTTTATGGTCTTGAGTATTTTTTCTCTTTTTGCAAATTAAATTATCCTTTCAGACTTCAATACATAAGGAAGAAGACAACTAACACAGGGAAAACTGGGTTACCTGTGCCTGTTTGTGATACAGAGACTGAAAACTGGGAAGATGGAAATGGCTAAAAGAAAGATCAGCAGATTATTGTCTAATCATGCCTGGTGTTCCTACCCAAGGGTAGTAGAGACTTGTCTAGGCTGGACTAACCCAGCCATAACTTAACACAATGTCTAAAGCTGCCATCCTTTGTCCAAAGCAAAGCAAACCTTTTGTGGTCACATGAACATTATGTGATCTGTGTTAGATTCTGAAGAAAGTCTATACAGAATGCATATGAGATCTTAGACAAGGCTGTGGTGTATATCGTGCCTGCCTAGAGAAATTTGTGTTTACACATGTTTGTTTCTTGAAAATATATCCTGTTTCTACTACCTTTTTCAAATAAACAAAAATGGCTTATTTTCCCACATGTCTTCAAAATCAATAAAATGTATTTTTAGTCACCAAAAGCTGCAAAGGCATACACCTTCAGTGGAAAAATACATCCATTTTATGACTTTAGGAGAGTTACCAATCCAGCTGCATTCTAGGGAAGTTTAGAGGCTGGTTGTTAAAGCCATCCTCCTGTTTTTGCAGTCTATGTACATTGAAAGCTACCTATCAAAGAATCTGCCTCTTGAGACGGAGATGTGTTTATGCTAATGCAATTTACTTGTATTTAAAGTAAACCCCAAGGAATTTTTATTGTGATTTGATAAGAGCATTTCCTTGGAAAGGTGTGCCTTAAAGGTTAAGTGCAAGAGCATGTTTTGGAAGAAACTAGAATCATTTGCATTAGCATCAAGATAATTTCTTACCATAGCCTCTGTGCCCTCTGTACCCTTTTTGAACTTAGTTACCTGTAAAGCACTTATTCCTAATATTATCTCATGTTCTTTCAACTTCTGGTCCAAAAATTCTGTCCCAAGGAGTGATACCCTCAGGATTGTGTCAGAGAGCACAGATTAGCTGCTCAGACCAATGCAGTGGGCCATGCATGGTGGAAGGCACTTCATGCTCTGGTTTCCTTCTCCTCTGTGTCACAAAATTCCTGAGGTTGGACTCCTGCTTATGTTTCTCTGCAGGCTTTCTTCCAGGTAAAGAGATTAGATGTAATTGTTTTGGGTTGGTGCTAATGAAGGGAAAGGTACAAAAGGAGGGCAAAGTCAACATTTGAGTGCTGCTGTAGGAGGCCTGTGGCTCTCCTTCATGGCTGGTAGCCTGTTAACAAAGTTCAGGGGAGCACAGGCTGACCTTATGGGGTGGGCAGACCTTCAGAATCCACTATCCACACACCCTTCATCTGTGTCTGTGTTTGAAAGGCTCTGTGTAGGCCATGTAGCCTCACCCATGTCAAAAGCAGTGTATCCAGGACAGATGTCCTGCATCCCATATCTTGTCCCTTGGAAGAAAAGAAGAAATTGTCCAAACCAGGTCTGGATTTATCCCCATCAACATCCACTTACAAACTCAAAATTAGAAAATCTGCTGAGCCCATTGTCCAGAAATGTCATGAAATTATTAGGAAATTATTGAGACCATCCTGGATTTTTTATTTAATATTTCCATTCCTTCTTATCAGAAGGGGGAAAACTTTTATCTTGTTTATATTTTTACATCTGTACTCTGGGATTGTAACATACAGGTCTCTATCTACCTCCAATGGCTGAAGCTGCAGTTAATAAATGTCCTTTAAGGTAACAGAGGTGGATTTCTTTTGTTAAAATCTGTCTCTGGAACACTATTTTTTCTATTACATGTTCCTTTGATGATGACTTGTCCCCATGGCATCACACTGGAGTAGCAACATCCTAAAATTCTTACACTGGGTGAAGGATTTCTCTCTCAGACTAGTAAAAATGACAGCATTTTTTCCCCCTCATCAAATTGACCTCTTTCTCCTGTATCCAAATATAACTCCTCTTGCCTTTTTGAGTTAAATTATGCACAATTACAGCAAAACACTATTCTGAATTTTGTCATGCATAGTAATTTCATGATTAGTACTTAGGTTGCCTTCACACTTGGGCATTTACAAGTTGATTAAATGCCTTGGTTACCTACTTGGGTAGTGGTTGTTAAAAACTTGCAGCATTTTGAAGGGAGAGGGATTATTGTTTCTTTCTAAAAAACTCACAGTCCTGTAGAAAAGGTATGAATGCAGGAACCTTGGCTGTAGCAAAGAACCTGGTGCGGATAGCAATTTTTCTTCTCACCTTTTGATCTTTTTTACAGCATTTCCCTGTCTGGGACCTGTGGTATTCTGCTCTGTGGTTGGGCTGTAGTTGTGTTGGGCAGTGGCACTGTTCAGAGGTACCTTTGGTAGGACAGGATTGAAAAGGAAGAGTGGGAATGATGAAGGGAAGAGGCACTGTCAGTGCTCCCTCTTTTTTTCACTCTGTGGTGGGAACCGTGGTGGGATGTCCAGTTCTGCCTTTAGTACCGGCATGGGCAAGTCTGTGTCAGTGCTGCAGGCACAAGCATTTAAAAGGTCAGCCTGCCAGGAGTTATAAAATGTACTCCTCTATGAAAGTGCTGGCTCAGTTATCTGTCCCTAAGAAATCCAGGTGTAAAAGCCTGCTTTGAGGAATTCCACCTTCTACTTTCCTTATCAAGGGCTGCAACTGAGGCTTGAGAATGCTTCATCTCTCCTACCTAGCACCCCAGCAGTGCCATCTGTTTATTTTCTTAGGATGCTAGAAAGTGTCTCTCCTTCCCATAGAAATAAATATGTAGCCATTACTGTTTAAAAGGAGAAAACACAGAAAACAACTTATGTATATGTATGTGTATATATATAAAAATACATGAAATGAAAATAACAGTCTCAGATTTGAGAGGGCTTTATTTTAGCTTGCTGCCTTGGGTTGTTTGGTGAGTGGTATATGGGGCTGATCTGAGATCCTTTATGTGTGCTTCCACCTTCTAGCACTGCAAGTGTCTGTGTGGGGTTTGGGTTGTTCTTTTAAATTTCTCAGCCTTTCAGTGGAATTAATATCCCTTCCACTGTCTATACAGCCTGGCATCAATATTCTATACCTTACTGCATTTATGTGAAGTTGACTGTCACTGGAGACTGAAGTTCTCAAAGTGTTACTACTCCCCTTGCTGGTGTGTTGTAGCCATGGCACGCAGATACTTTGCTTTCCAGTGGCAAGCTGTTTTTTCCTATTTGAATTCTTGAGGATGATTTTATGAAGAGACAGAGACAAATTTAAGAGCATAGGCTTTTTTTCTCCTTTCTTATGCCGTGTGACTATTAAATGAATAGAATGACTTTCACGTGTCTCTTTGATTTATGCAGACGTGGACCTCAGACATTTATAGACTCATCAGCATAGTTTTATTTGTGGTGGAAGCTATTTAAACAGCACCATGATAACTATTTTAGCTGGTTTGTTTTTCAGAACAGTTTATTCTCTTGAATGAAAAATTCTTAAAAAGCCTTACAGACATCTGAGTAAAGATTCGCTGATATTTCTGCATTAAGGAATAATAATTAATTTTCCAAAAGTTAAAAGCTGGAACTGTTCAGCATGGTAAAAGTGTGTTCTTTTCTGGCCCCATGTAACTGATGAGGTCAACTGTTACCACTTTCAGGTAAAATCAATTTTTCAATATGCAAATACAAAAGTCTGTATGGCCATTTTTTCTCACTGTACAACTCATTAAAACATTAATTTGCAGAAAAGAGATTATAAATAAGGTAGACCGGGCTTTTAGGAAAAATTGGATCTTCAGAAGGAACTTGCTGGGGGTTTTGCTTCCTTTTTTTAATACATTGACAAAAAAATTACAGAAGCAACACAGATCTGTATTTCAGGAATTCACCAGCTGCAACCCAGAATAATGATTTCCTCCTGCATCTGGTGTTGCACTGAAACAGCTTTCATATGAAAAGCTGGTTTTTATGTTTTCTGTTTTTATATAAGGAGGTTTCTTTTCTGCCCAGTTCCAATGGGCCATGTGGTGCCAGACCAAAGTTCTGCTGACTACAGTTATCTGGTCTGCAGCAGGTAACCAAAAGCAGATTGCAAGTGAAGAATGCAAGAAAAAAAAAACAGTAATTCATGGTCCCTTCCCCCAGGGCTCCACCAGTTCCACTTAGGTAATGCTCTAATGATGTTACAGTATAAATTTTCAGGGAAAAAATTATCCTTCTTTGGAGGGCCCAAAGTGGAGAAAAGCTGGTGATGTTTGTTGGAATGGCCCTAAAATGTAACAAGGCTTTAAGGAAAGGTGCAGGCAGCTGACATTCTTTTATTTTTAAATTGAGAGGGTGAATCTTTGTCTGAGGATAGCAGCATGGAGACCTAGTGAACCATTAAAACAGAACTAGAGTAGGAAAATACACTTTGTGCTCATTTCTGTGAACAAGATAAAGCCAAATGCTGAGTAACAGTGGATTGGGGTCAGAGCTTGACATCACACCTCTGGCTTATGAACACTGAATCTAAGATGAAGAATCTAATTCTTAACCATTTATTTTCATTGCAGCAAGCCAATCCATTTCATTCAGGGTGCTTTGCCTCTTTTTGTATAGACACTCCAGATGAGGGGTCCTAACCATGTAGGTGCTTGGCAGAGAGCTTTTATGGTTAAAACAGGTGAAAAGTAGGGGGATACTGTCACCCCCCTTCTATTATCTGTCACCTCAGTACTATATCCTGCAGGATACACTGCTCTTATTCTGCTTTTTGCAGCCCATCTGTTCCTTTTGCTTATTTAAGAGCATTTGTATTTAAGGAATGACATTTTCATTTTATAATTAAAATATAGGTTGGCACTTTTCATTGTTTTCCTGTCTGGATTTGTATGGCATACTGGAAAAAAATATTGAAGAGATCTATGTTTGCAAAGATTTCTGTTTGAGTGGGCAGCATTACTTCTTTATAAAAAATTTAAAAAAAAAAAAAAAACAGCCACAAAACCCCTCAAACATTTTAAAATTAACCACCCTAAGCCTTAATGTGGCTAGTTGAAGGCACTGTGGGATTGTAATCCTGAAACACAGAACTAATTTTCTTGTTTTACTTTTAAATTAGAGGAATTTCTTTTTCGTTAACTAGAATTGAAATGTTTCAATTATGAATAATGCCAGGAAGAACCAGCACACTTGAGTGGGTTTAATGAATTGCATGTGTTTTTGCTGCTCTGTGAACGTGTATGTGGTTGTGGAGTTTCTGAGACCTGTCACTTAATATATACAGAAATGCATGTTTTATTTATGATGTAGTAATTTTAACTATCCTAGCTTTTTTGTTTTATGAGCAGGGTTTCTGCAGAGCCCTAAGATCATTTTATTATGTTCAGAAGAAATTTCCACAGACACTGAACTGCAGAGCTTTATGTCTCATGAAAGTGTAAGAGTAACATGTTTCTTGTCTACATTTATTAGCCTTAAGAAAGCACTGGATGTTTCTGTCATGACTGAGAAAATACTTAAGGGTAGTTTATTCCTTCCATTGGGTAGATAGGTCATTTGCATTTACAATCCTTGATATTTTATGTCGATTCTAAGCAATATTAGGCAGTGTTGAATATGGACAAAGAGGCAGAAATGTAACTACTGTGATAAAACTTTAGAACAGGTGCTAACAATAAAACTGTACCCTTTTTTGAGAGTAATTTGAATGGTCAAATTGCAATTCAGAGCATCTTAGTATTGGTATTTGTTGTTTTTAAGGAAGCAACATTTCCTTAGGAGATTTGAATTTACTTCAGTGCATTTTATGCTGTGTACGTTAGAAAAATTTGTCTCTTTTGCCACATCCTTTTTTGGTTTATGAGCTGTTTTTTATCTTCTCTAAGGAACTGCTTACTGAAAGGCTGTATTTTAAGCCTTCAATTTAATGTTCCAGAGGAAAATAGGAGTACTTCTGACTAAATCCCCAGTTTTACAGGAACTTGAGAGCACACTGGCCAACTGCTTTTCTAGCTAACATCATTGATTATCTTACTGCAAAGACAGTGAGTACAGCAAAGAAAGTTAATGTGATAAGGTTATGACTTCATTAGAAAAACCAGAAAATCTAATTCATGCTCATTAAGTGTAAAGACAAAAAAAAGCATGTTTTCATTGAAGTCTTTTCATTTTCAAAAAACGCATACAAGAGAATAGTATTACTTAAATTATTCATTGTTGGTCTTTTAAAAAATGACCAAGAGCTGTTTTACAGACGGAAGTGTAATTGTCAGTGTGAGATTCTCCACATGAGAAAGCAAAAGACAATGTTTGAAAAAATAGGAAAACTGCTTTTTACAGCGGTGAATAATTTTGAAAAATCTGATCATGGAAATGCTATGGATGTGTGCACATATATATATATGTGTGTGTGTGTGTGTGTGTGTGTGTGTGTGTGTGCTACATTATTTATATTATGTAATGTATTAATTTATATATTATAACATAGTATAGAAAATCTATATCGTGTATTTTATATATATATATATATATATATTATATTAATACAGTTTTCTTCTCTGTTAAGAAGAGATTGTAAATCTTCAGCTTTCACCTAAAGGAGTGGCACTACAAAGTAAAGACATTGGTATCCTTTCTACGATTTCTCTAATTTCACAAATTTAAAAAGATTGAGGAAAAAAAAAAAAAAAAGATTTTTTTCTTTTGGAGGATTTCTTTGCATTCTAAGAGCTCATTTATAAGCCAGGCTTCCCTACTTACATGTTTGGAGAAGATAGTGGAGCAGGTGAAGCTCCATGCCTGCCTTTTAGACATGTTTGCGCCAACATGTGGGTGGGCTGTTCTGGGGAAGGAATGACTGATTTGAGGTGGATTTCAGGGTGGGGTGAGGGATTTGTAACAAAGGGCAAGGGTTGTAGGGCTGGCCCAGAGTTAATGCTCTCTTCTACTTTGCAGCATCACCACTCAGTGGCAGACAGCTCTCAGAAGCAACAGCACTTCAAGGACTGTTGAGTAATTTAAACAAACTGCCACAAAACTAACTATGCATCTCCCTTGAGTTACAGAAATAACAGGAAAATTGATTCAGGAAAATACTCATCATGTTTCAGTAAATAAAGTGTATTTTAGACTAACACAGTGATTGGTGGTTGTTTATTATTATTATTGTTGGTTTTTATTATTATTATTATTATTATTATTATTATTATTATTATTATTATTATTATTATTATCATTACTGATATATTTTGCCTGTCACTTTTGCTTTATTTTCTTTAAAATAACAAAACAAAAAAAAAAAAAAACAAACCAAACAAAAAACCCCACAATGTTTCAGATACTGAGAACCAAAACTGTGTAACACATGGAAGTGACTGTGAAAGATGTTTGGAGTAGGACTTTGTCACTAGAGGGCACTTAGTCACATAAAATTACCCATCTTTGGGTTGGGTTGGTTTTGGGTTTGGTTTTGTTGTTTGTGGTTTTTTTGGTAACAGTTTCTTTCTCTAAAATATCTTCCAAAATATTTGTTGATTTTTCTAGATTTTACTATTGATTTAGGAGTATGCAAATATAGCCATAAATATCTATAAACCCAAGAGTATCAGGGCAGTGATCTGCAGTGAAACATTTAAACATTTCCTCTGGGACAGGGGATAAACAGGGAAGCTAAAGAGAGGCTACAGTGTACAGGATTTAGTGCAAAAAACAGGCTAAAATTATACCAAAAGGTCGCTCAATTAGTATTAATTTAATTAATAAAACCTGAAGTGGAACAAATTATCATACTTAGCAGCAGGGGTGTGTAATCACAAACACAGAGACAGTTCTCAAGTATCAAAATCTCTGCTGTAAATTGACAAATGAAAAATCTTCTGTTACTGAAAACAAACAAAGCCAAAGCCCTCATTTACACACACCACTCATGAAGTACTTTAGGTAGTAGAGTGCACTTTTATAAATGGGTTTAACATATTTGACACTTCACTGTAGGCCATCTAGCTTATTATGGTGGTTTGCTTTGCTGGACACTGAACCCCAGTCATTTCTGATGGGGTGCTTAAGGCTCACTGGCAGCCTGGCCACACGAGGACATACTGGCAGCTCATGGCACACCTTTAAATCTGCCTTTGTGCTGAGAAGTTGTGCACTTTACCTCCTGGCTCCATGGCTGTGGTAATTTGCCATGGGACCTTTTTCCCCTGATGGATAAGCAATTCCAGTGGGCTGGAGAGCTGACTCCCCAGGGGGTGTCCCAAGAGGGTGGGGTTTGCTTTATTTTTTTGCTGGCTGTTACTGCCAATCACAGAGAGAAAGAAGGTACTCAGGGGCTGCATCTGCCAGGCCAGCTTAATGCTGAGGTATGCAGAATGCCCAGTATTAATTTACACATGCTTTCAGCAAGCGTGGCATGCAGTCATGGTATGTCTGTTTGTCAGCTCTGTCCTCGGCTTCTGACCAAAGCCTCCCATAGAAGGCCTTGGTCCAATATTACTTGGGGTTTTTTAGCTGTCTGGGCAGTCTGACAGGTTAATTATGAAAATAATCAGCTGTTGTGAGTGGGTGGAACCAGGGGTGAGTATTCCAGGTGTGAATGAGTCTGTGAATGGGAAGGGATGGTAACTGCCAGACCATTGTTGATAGAGCTTGTGAAGAAGCAGAAGCAGTGACAAGGACCAAATACACTGGAAGCACATGGTTTGTTTTATTTCTAAGCCAAACTGCATCAGGTTAAGCCTTTGCTGGAAATTTAAACTTGGAAATTTAAAGAGTTTTGAAAACATGTTCAAGTAGCTACATATATAAATTGCCTTTTATATTTTCCTATATTGCTTGCCTTAGATGGAGGGAATGCTACTGTGGTGCATTTTGGAAGACATGCAGGTGGGATAATAGAATTGTAACAGCTTGCCAGGATTTCCTGTGTCCCTTCTGTTCAGAACTGTAGCTCATGATTAATGGACATGTATACCCAGGGCTGCAGCACTGCCCTTGCATCCATGGACTTGAGGCCAGGTCTGACTCTCTGAATGCCATTTGCATGGCTTCTGTCCCTCCACAAATGGACATGGAAATATTTTCTATTCTTTAGGTCAGAGGAAAATTTTAAAAGTCCAGAGGTTAGTGTGCCCTCTAGAAAAACCCAAGGGAGTAGATTTCCTGTTGATTTTCTATATCTAAAGAATTTCAAGCAATCCTCTTTGGGCAGAACTGAGAATTTAAAGTGCAAGTCAGAGTCGATAACTGTGGATTATCGCTTAAGCTGAATACAAGGTCAAAGCCATTGAGACAGACTTTTTCTGGGTCCCCATTCATGGTGCTGGCTGTCTGCTATGGCTTATAGAACTTTGTCCTTGATGGTGCAGTCTTATCTGTGTAGGCATCAAGATCTGTCCCTCTGTAGTGTGTGCCAGGTGCTCAGATGGCCTGTATAAGTGTTTCACTACATGGATCATATTGCAGGGCAAGGATTTACAATCTGCACTTCTTTTTTCTCTGTCTGTCATGATGAACTTCACTGCAGTACACCTCCCACCACATTTCCTGGAAAGATATGGTGAACATCTGAATTTTGATCCCACTGAATGCTAAGAGAAGTTTAATTATGTTTTATGAAAACAGGATAAAATTATGCAAGCAGTATTTATCTGCACATTTTGTAATGGCAATCCCTATCAAGACTGCAAGGCAGAGGAGAATAACACTTCCTACTCTTGTAATCAAAAGAAATAGATTAAAAACCAGTTCCAATCAGAGTAGTAAAACCAAGTATTTTAAAAATTGGAAAAGGAAGTTTTTCTAGTTTTGCTGCCTAAGCTTTTTACATGGAGCAGGCAGAGGGCAGTAGGTGCTAACATTCAGGATCTCTTCTCCATAGCCCCAATGCTGGGCAAACCACGAGGCTTCTCCTCAGCCCAGATTGTAGATAACCTGATTTTACATGGAAATAGACTGGGAGCACTCACACAATCTGTTAACATAACTCAGTGAGTGCAGGTGTAGCAGCTTAGAATGCTAAAAGTGACCCTCTTGGTAGGACTTAAAAACCAGCAATGAGAAGAGTGCAGGCATTGACTGGGGTTCTCCATGCCGGTGAACTTTGAAGCAGACAGCTGATTTTGTCTAAGACAGCCAAGACAATTCGTGTCTTGCACAGATTTTGTTTTCTGCTTTTAAAATAAATGAGGTGATAAGCATTATTTGCCATGAAAATGAATCTCTAGAAAAAGAGATTAATTTCCTCCTCTGGACAGAGAAAAAACATGGTATGAACAAAGCTTAATTAAAATATAATTGTATTTAATCAATGCAGTATAATTAGAAATAGTGCTTAAGAGTTCATTTTAATGGCTGTTGGGCTATTTGTATTCTTTAAATTAATATCTGCCTTATGAACAAAACTCAGCTCACTTCTCAAAAAGGCTCCTTTGTTTTTCTCTAGTGATTTTTGTGTAGTTCCAAGGAAGCAGAACCAGTAAACCAGAAAATTGATAGGTGGTAAAAATTTCCTGTAATGCCTTCTAAACCCTTTGTGTTTCCAGCCTGTGGCATAACAGAATGGTCTGATGTTAGCATCTACCTTAGGATACTGCAGGTCAATCCCTTGCTCACAGTAAACTTTTCAGGTGACATTGAAAAGCACTGAGATCATTGTGTTTGTGTCTTTTTCCTTACACACAGTCTAGTGCTTTTAATATTCAGTGAGTCTGTTCCTCGCATTTCTTGGAAATTTATTTAAGTGCTGGTCAGTCTCCTGTGGTTGGAGACTCAATGGGAATGGTCAACAGCACTTGCAGGTGGTGCATGTTGTTTTTGAGGGTGTCCAGACTCTGAAGTATTTTAAATCAGTGATTTTTTTTTTAACTTTCTTGTGTTGTTAGACATGCACACAGCAGCAACACTGCCTGAGACCAGAGCTCTGTCTTGCTCAATATCCTAGCAGCAAAGTGAAACCTTCTCACGTTACTTTCTCAAACTCCAGCAGTTTGTGTTTCAGAAACTTCCTGTGCCAGAGGTGGTTTTTGTTTGCTTATCAGCCCCAAAAGGATTTCCCGTCTCTCAGCTTGTTCAGTTGTCCCCTGAATCCATGTAAAATTTTAGCATCTGTAACATCCCCTGGCAAAGAGTTCCTGAGTTTCCTTTCTCAGTTGCATGGAGATCTGCTTCCTCATGTTTGTTTTCCACCTGCCATCTGCCTGCTTCATCTGATGCCCCCAGCCTTGTGTTACAATGGGCAGCGAACAGTCAGTTCTGATTCACCCCTTCCATGTCACTCATGATTTTACAGATCCCTATCCTATCTCCTCTGGATCATTGCTTTGCCAGGTTTCGTATTTGTTGCTCCTTGTAAGCTGGTTTATACTTTCAGTCCACCCTCTTTACTTCTTCTTCAGCTCTGTTACATGAGTGGAAGGATCAGAATTGCAAATAATATTTAAGATTCAAGTGTGTGAATATGCAGAAACACAGTAGTTGCCTTTTAGGTTTTCTCTGGTGTTCAGTTTGCTTTCTCTACTGGTGAGCAGGAAGATGACATTTACACAGAAGTTTTACCACCCCAAGATCTCATTCCTGGGTAGCAGTGTGCTTGTAACTCAGTTCAGAGTCCACTACTTTTGAGTCTAAATTAAGATTTCCCCCAAAATATTTCTAGCAGCATTTTGTATAAATTTCACTTCAAATGTCATTTTATTATGAACCTACTCTCATAGTAAGTTCTTTAGCCTCCATCATTTCTAACCCAAATAGCTTATTGTCATCAGCAAACTTTGTGTCTTTCCTGTTTGTTCCCTTTCTCAGGTGATTCAGAATGGGCTGATCAATATCATCATGAGGATATCCTACATTGATATCCTCAACACGAGGCAGCGGGACTCCACTGGAGATTTTCTTCCACAGTGAAACTGACTGTCCTCTCTCATATTCCTATGTCCTGTTTCCTTTCTTTTCAACAGTTGCTTTTCCAAATCTGTGCAAAGGTGGTCACTCTAGTTCTGTGCCTGCTAGGTTTCCTTAAGAAATCTTGTGAGAGATATTCTCAAATACCTTTTGGAAAGCCAAATAGATGATGTATCTGAGTATAAAAAAAAATAAAAGAAAAAAAAAGAAAAGAGTCCCATACAATGCATGCCCTAAAAGAAAATAGCTGGTTGTCAAGTGAGTTGTTAGTATTGTGCATCTGAACTATTCAGATATTTGTTACAAACCTGGGTGTTCTGATGCTGAGGGATCTGAAGCAGCTGGGCAGATAAGGACTCTGAGGATACAGAATTATAGGACGTTTATGCTGATCTACACATGAGCTTCCCAGATGGGGACTTCTCATTGTCCCCACTGTTGTTTCCAGCTAGGTGTCTTGATCTGCACAGCTGATGTGGCTGCTCTGATCTCATATGGTTGAGGCAATATGAGAATTTTTAGCTGAGTAAGGACTGTGATGTGTCTTGACCCCGCAGTGCAGTTGCACTGGTGACCAGCACATGGGAGGAGGAAGAGCACATCCCTTCAGCTGCAGCAAGGGCTGAGCATTGGGAAGCTCAAACCAATCATAAAAGCAAACCCTAAGAAATGTTGTTTGTCTGTAACTTCTATAAAGGGGTATTTTTAGCTAAGATTAATTGGGTCTTTAGTGTGTTTAGGTGGCTGCATGATGGCATAAGTTTCCCAGCAAAAAAATAGTGGTCCACACTGGATTTGTAGAATTGCTCTAGTCTCTTCTCAGAAACGAGAATTAAATATGAAGGGATTTCTTCATAACTTTTTTTTTTCTGTCTGTCTTGCTTTCTCCTATGATTGATGAGCCTAGCTTCCACTACTACAGTAAGTTTGTTACTATGTTTAACCTAAGCTTGGTTCTACACAGTTGCAACCAGCAGTGTTTCTGTTTTAATGTGATTCTGAGAGCTAGTTATCTGTAATCCATGGGACAAAAAGTATTGAAAGTAGGAACATACTGATATGCTTGTATGAAGAGAGGAAATATGAAGCTCCGAGCCATTTGCATCTCTGTTCTTCCAGAGTCTCTGACTGTATATCTAATTAACCAGCCATTTAAAAATATTAAGTGCTTCTTTCACCCCCTGTTAGCCATATCAATACGTAAAACTAATTTCGCTGAAGATTTGCATCTCACATGCTTGCAACATTTGGACCTAGCCTTTAAATTATAAACAAACCAGAGTATACAAATTACTTTAATTACAGTAGGGTCAGTATGTTAGTGATGCCCAAAAGTATTGTATGGGGTGGATGCTCAATTATCACATTTTCTTTTTAGATCCCTTGGAAGGAAGGAAATTCAGTCCTCTCAAACTGCTTTTTACCTTCACTAAATATTTAAGCAAGCACAATTGGTGTGGCTTTAGTCCAAAATAACTTCTAATCTGAAGGTAACTTTCCCACATTTCGTTTGTGTTTCTTTTCACATTCTTTAATCAAATTTCATATAAAGTATTATGTCCATTATGTCCATAAATACTAATAATAAGCTAAATAGAAATATGCCTTTTTCCCTTAGTCTATGGACTTAATATGTGAACACCTTGTCCCTGCAGTTAGCAAGAAGACATTGCCAAGTTGGTAATCACATACAATATTGAGTGTGATCTCCTGACAGAAGAAAAGAGAAATGTCTCATTCAGAGTGCTCACTTCATTAGAAAGCAGTAATGTACATGTGAATAAAGTCACCATATTATGGGACTGTGTCTGTTAGTACTTGCTGAAGCTTACTTGGTCAGTAATTCTCATGCTGATTCATGTCAGGCTTGCAGAATTAATTTTAATGCCTGGAAAAGAATGCAGTTCACTAGGGAAGAATGAACAAGGTGGGTTCTTTCAGTCATAGAAAATCATGTTGAATCACTTGGTGCAAGGGACTCTCTCAGAAATTTTTCCACCTTTGTAGCTGACATATTAATCTTGCCCTCAGTCTGGGGTATCATCAGAGCTGCCAGTATGAGTACACACCCATGGTTTGCAAATCAGGACTGGGTAGGCTTGTTTCTTAAATCAGTCTGCCAGTCATGAACACAGCTGCAATTTCAGCTGTGAATTCTGCCTCTCCTTGCAATGCCTGGCATGGCACATCCTATAGAAAGATTGTTGTCTGAAGGCTGCTGTGTAAGTAGCAGTTGTTGGCTGTGTGGTCATGTTCTTCTCATAGGTCTCCACAGAACTGCACCTGCACATTTATGGATGCAAATTGTACCTCAGCACCAGCTTTTGGTATGTACCTGTGGTCCTTTGCAAGCAGCAGCAGTATGTTTTGTGGGCAGAAATTGCTGGCATGTACAAAACCTGCAGGTGTGGTTTTAAAACCTATTTTATCCTCTGTGCATGAAAAGGATGCGCTGTACCTGAGAGCATCTACTTAGACCCTGCTCAAGTGATCAAACTGATGCAGTGCAGCATTCATGCTTCTGGTGTTGGGGTACTTTGCATTTTTTGGGTACTGAAAACCTTACCATACACCACCTTACTGCTGTTATTTTGAGTCTCTGCTTAATTAAAAAGAATCATTTAACAGTGTTTTCAGTGGCACATGTTGAGCTCAGTTCTCACGAAGATTTCTCCAGCTGAACTTGCTTCATCACCCCTGCTGCTTTCCACTGTCAGTATCCTCACTGGTGTAGCAAGGATGGCACACAAAGGGAGGCATAACAGGCCTTCCTAAAGTGAGCAAAAGACTCCTCCTAAGCAGAGCATGGTGCTGTTTGTGAGGCTTGGAGCATCAGGGTGTTTCACCTGCGGGCAAGGAGGCAGCTGCAATTATCCATAGTGGGTGCAATATGTAGCCAGTTGCTACGCTTTGGGCAGCCAATAGCTGCCCAAAGCTAGTGGTAGGGCAGATTGCAAGCCTGAGCTACAGGTTTGGCTTTAAAGACAACAAGCATAAAAGAGTATTTTTTTGGCATAGTTTTAAATGTACTCTCATATAGTGGTGGTGAATCCTTTACAGACTGGCCTTCTGAATTGATTTTAGGTTTCTGGGAAAGTGTTGTCATGTGATCATGGTTAAATAATTGCTGACAGTTCTCTCTAAGAGGAATTTTCTTTTACTTCCATGCATAAAGTATTGTATAATTTTTCTTTTCCCTTATCAACTACCCTGAATGATAGTTTGAATTTTCTGATGTTCAGAGAACAACCTTACATGTTTTTATATATCATTGCACTTTTCTTGTTGAGGATTGCTTGTGCATCATTATCAGCTATTCTTATAAGGAGCTCCTTAAAATATCATAGATTTTGTGAAAAAAACAAGCAAAAAAGTAAAAAAAAAAAAAAAAAAACAACCAACCAAAAAAATGGTGCTAAGGTTGTGTAAGGTCATATGAATAAAGTCAGATAAATATGTTATTTAGGGCTACAAACTATCTTTGCCTAAGAACCTTATTTCTTTATGACAATAAGAACTGAGGGTTCAAAATCTTTTCTTGTAGTGGAGAATCTGTGGGAAGAAGAGGTTCTACTATGCTCTAGACAACAAAAATTGACTCAAGTTACATTACTAAATAAGTAGACTTGTTTGATAATATAATCTCCTTTGGTAATATTTAAGTAATGTAGTCATAAATTACAAGCATAAAAACTTTGTATCCTCTTGTAATTTGCATTCACATATTGAAAATTGATTATTTAGATTAATTGCTATTACCAAATTATAAATCCATTTGAGAACTGAATCTGTAGCAGTGGGTGAGCTTCCTTCCCTCTTTCTCCTTCCCCAAGTTCTTTTGAGTAGCACAAACCTGAATCCTTGTGCATCTTGGATTCAAATTATGTTCTCAGTCATGGATGACCTTTTACAAATGACTTCCAATAGCTGCAGCTGAAGTCAACCACAAGATTTGGTCGTAAAAGGTCATATTCCAGTTATACAAAATGTAGATAAATTTGCACTCCCTGCAGCAACTGATTGCTGTAGGTTTTTGGTTTGTATCTGACCAATTTTAATTCAAAACCATGCATTAGAAAAGGTTATGTTCTAGCTTTTGTTTCTCTTTGCCTTTCTTCACCTAATTTTCTTTCACTATAAAATTATTTGGTTTACAGAATTTTTTTTACTTTTCCAGTTGTTTAAGTTCTATTTCATAAGGCTTCTATTTCACCTTTTCCTTTTTCCTCTCTCTTCTTTACTAGTGGATTAATTACAGATTATTCCTCATAAATGTGAGTAGTGTCTTTCTGTTACTCTCAGGTTCTCACTGGGGAATATTCCACTTCTTACTGGAATGATTTCAGAGAAGTTGTTTGAGGCCATTCTGCTAAGAGCATGCCTTAGAGTGTCACATTTAGACCTTAAACAAAGAAACAGGGAAGATTTAAGCAACTAAAGTTTGTTTATGTAGGCATAATTCAATATGAGTAGTAAATTAAAAGAATATTTGCTCTCATCACCACTGGTCACTTCCTGGCCTTATGCTGTACAGACAATTCATCTCCATTTTATTTCTGAAATGCAGAAACTGTAGACTAAGGCTTCCCATGGTGACTTTGCTGTGGGACTCTACTTTGTAATTAGTGCCAAGAAGCTGGATTTTTCTATCCCTGTTTGGGCTTGCTGTGTACTTAACTTGCTTACACTACTGATTCACACTAGAGAAGCTTTGTAGCTCAGCTGTTTGTGGTGCAGTTATCCTGGCAGGTGAGTCAAAATAAGTTTCTCTGGGCTTGTGTACTGCTTCCCATTGGTACTGGTACTTTCATATGCCATTTCCAGGGTGTTCTAATTAAGATTATATCAGAATAGTGTGCTCCAAAGGTGGAGATCAACTTATCTTTGCTACCAGTGAAAAACCAACAGCTGACCATGATGACAACCAGGATGATGATGACTCCATGAGGCTTTCCTTGAGGTGGTTAATTGGACTGCAAATTTCAACTGTACTCATATTCCTCATATTCCTTTTCTATCATGACAGTCCTTAATGTGATGTTCTTAGAGTAAAAAACCCAGACAGTTTTCTCCTTCGTTGGAAAAAAAATCAGTCAACCATCCAAGGCCATGTTGGTTGGAGCTCTGAGCAACCTGGTCAAGTGAAAGGTGTCCCTGCCCATGGCAGCAGGGTTAGAACTAGAATATCTTTAAGATCTTTAAGGTCACTTCCAACCCAAGCCATTGTATGATTTTATGATCCCTCACAGAATGATGTACTAAGAACCTTGACACAGGAAACTGCAACAGATGGGCAGAAACCACTTCCTTTGTGTCAAAGCCTAGAAACCTTTTTTATTTTGGAATACAACTGCATAAGCAATTGAGCTTGACATGGGAGCACAGTCAAAAAGGTATTTTAACAGATTATGTGACCTACCCTCCAGATTATCATAACATAAAGCAGCGTAAAGCTCCATACATAACTAGCAACATGAAAGGGGAGTCTTGTGGTTTGTATGAGTTCAGATGAAAAAGCAATGGCCCTTGCAGTGTGGGAACTGAGAATTTTTACCATTGGATTTGGATCACATTGTGGATTTCAAAAAATGCACCTACTAAGACATAATTAACTGGTCTTTGCTTCCCTATTACAGATGAATAGAAATGTGTGATTCACTCCATTCCGTTCCTTTAAGAGCGCAGGAATGTGAAAAAAAGTAGTGAAGCAGTTGGATAAAAAGAAAAAAACTTTTCAAAGCAATTGCATAGTGAGCTGTAAAACAAATTTGAAACAAACTACTCTTGTTGTTAGACACAAGATGAATGCCAAATAGGCATTGAAAAAATGCACCATGTTCAGCTGGAAACCATCCAAATCGTGATATCAATATTGTGTTGATGTTACAACCAAAACACTGTCTGACATGTTTCCACTATCTCAAATCTTCCATCCTTAAAGGAAAAATAGGACAAATTTTTGCTTTCCCTTTTCCCAGTTGCAGAAAGCACAGCCTTCTAGAAGAAAACTGGCA
The DNA here is from genome assembly GCF_012460135.2 of Molothrus ater. NCBI lineage: Eukaryota > Metazoa > Chordata > Aves > Passeriformes > Icteridae > Molothrus > Molothrus ater. The sequence goes on along the minus strand of NC_050478.2, from coordinate 107,814,618 downwards.
AACAAGGCTGCTTACTAATTCCATTAGTGGGCATCCTGGCAATTCTGTCTCATTTGAAAATTTTTATCACTGCTGATGAGGCAGAGAGCAGGTAAAACTTCAAATTTTCAATTAATTTATGTTGTAACATCTCGTCACCCTAAGTACAGTTACACAATGTTAGTCAATGCAGGATTTGGTCCAGGAATGGATTTGAGTTATACCCCCACCTCCTTTTTACACTCAACAGAATTAATGAATGAGAGTCCTCAGTCTTATTAAGACTAATGTTCCTTTGTCAGTCCAATTTTTTTTTTTTCCTTTGGGGTTCCTTCTTGTTATGACTTCGTTAGGTGGAAACTGAATGGTCTATGTTAATCAGCACAAGACATTTGGCTACTCACGCTTTGGTAAATGTTTAGTTTCCCAGGGTCCTTTGAACCTCCCAGGGAACAGTTCTGCATCCTTATTAGAGACTGACAATTAAAGGTCTGTTTTCATATCAAAAGTAATCACGAAAAATTAGCTAGGGAGACCTTGGAATGCTGTGAGAGTTTCGGTATTTTGAGATGGCCAACTTTCCTTCATTTGCTTCAATCAGTATCAACTTGGGTTTCTTTTTATGTTTCCTTCTGCCAGGGCAACTTATGAGTTGGCATTGTGACAACTGAGAAGGATTATGCAATACCATGAAGATGTGATTAATATATTTTAGGCTACTGTAATCATATTCAGTTGCATAATTATCATAGAGGTGCAACAGTAAGCTAAACTAGGTTTTGAAGGCAATAGTTTAAATGAGCACTTTTAGTTTATTTCATTCCTTGTTAGAAGGAGGAGGAAATGATGTGCAGGTTTGCAAGAGCTGTGTTGCTTGCAGACTGCAGAGATTCTGCTGATAAAACATAGGAAATGTATGGTTCTGCCCTAAATATTTTAATCTTTGTGTGCCTAGTTACAGGCTTTCACAGAAGATAATCTGTTAGTGTCACACCTTGTCTGTTATATGCCTGAAAAACAAATCTGAGTGTTTCTTCCCCAGGCTCTGGTGCCATGGGAATTTGCTGCAGAAGTTTATCAAAAATGAGTGCTTTGATTTATTTACACTTCTCAGAATCTGTACTGGGAGATCAGGACTGCAGTAATCAAAGTGGGGTGGGTCACAATTTAATAGGTTGCATATGTGTTTAAGTCTAAAAACATAAAGTAAAAGATGAAGTTGATAGGGTTTATTTCACAAACTGGAAAAATAAAACTAAATTGGTATTAGAGCATCAAATTCCCTCTTCACAAATGATTATTTAGAAGTACCATTCCCACTTGAAGTTCAGTGAATATGGCTGTTACAGATTATGCATATGGAATTTTCAGAGCAAGGCTGAGGGTGCCCTCTGCCCCCTGAGATCTCCACAGTATTCTCAGTCTTTCTGAAAACCCTCAGATACCTGGGAACAGAGAAACAGACTCAGCATTTCTGTTCAACCCTTGCCTTTCTGCCATGACACAAATATTTGTAGAATTATCTGAAGACTTAAGGAAGCAAACGTTTTATTCCAAAGCTTTTATTTTGACATTGATTATGGTTACTTGAAGTAGATATAAATTTGGATTTGATTTTTGAAAGAAAAAAAATCCTTTGTTGCTAGGTCTTATAGCAGTCATGTCACATAAATTGGCAGATCTGTATACTTAAGGGATTTTTCTCTCTAATTAAATGCAGTAGTAATGTCTTGCCTTTTGAAATGAAACCTTTATTTTTTTCATCTACATACTTACAGAACAAACATGCTGTCAAAATCCTTAATGTATCTAACTATTTGAACATAAAAAACAGCATCAAGCTGTTATTTGTTCTGTTGAAGTGTTACTCATATTTCCAATCTGAATCTTTTGTACCTGGTGATCTTAATTATATTTGAGCTGGAAGTAGTTTAACATTAAAGGGAATTAAAGCAGATTAATCTGTAAACCTGCACAAATATGCCATTCCTTTGTAGGGAGGTAAGCAGGGCATAGAGTGCATAATTACGTTTTGTTCTCTGTGTAGGCTGTGTGCATGAGGCTGAGGAGTTGGTGCTGCCATTCCTCATGACAGCAGCAGTTACGGCACACTCTCATGTCTTGCAGCTGTCAGTTACATTAGAAAACATACATTATTCCTCCCAGTAAGGTAATCTTTTAATCATGGACAACCAACCAAAACAAACAAACAAAAAATTTCAAAAACCAACTTGCCCTGGAAACAGGAATTAGTATACTAATTAGTGTATGAACATACAGAGAATTCTTTTAAACAATGTGGTTGTAATTTTTTTTTTCTAAAGTGATATAGCTTGAGGTCAACCCAAGAAGGCCATTTATCTCAACCAGTCATGATGAGCCATTACAATTTTTGCAACTGGAGAGACAAAAGAAAATCACTAAAACTTAATTGGGAGAGATATGTTTCTCCAGTCCTAATGCAAAATCGTCACTGGAATCCAGTTGCAGCATTTTGGCCTCAGCATGGTAGGAAAGCACAGTGTCAGCAAACAAGAATCATGGTCCATACTGGTAAATACTTTTGAATCACAAAGTATCAGCTATTTGTCTGTGATTAAGGCCTTTGGATTTGCTTTTGATTTTTAGCTCGGGTGGCACCGTTGAGCCCATTTAGGAACGTTTGCAAGATGACAGGTAGAAAAATGAAGTTTCAGAAAAATACAGGAGAAGAGCAAGCTGCTCACAAGCAATCTGAGTTGCAGAAGGAATGCTCTGGGACTGCCCTGGCTACCTACTGGGCAGCTTCCATGAGAGTTTTCAGATGGCAGAAAATTTCCTAGTTAGTTTGATGTTGTTGCATAAGCTGCTGCCACATTGCAGGGGCTTGGGAAAACCTGTCAAAAATTTTAAATTCAGCATGTATTTATCGACCAGAAATGAAACTTCTTGTTAAGTGTCAAATATTACCTGCATTTCATGAGACTGATGCAGTTGCTGCCTGTAGGACTGGCTGATGTGTTCTGACAGTTCTGGCTTTGTCAGTGTCCCATTGCTTCATGTCCTTTCAGTAAGAAGCACCCTCTCCAGTGGTGTTTTTTGAATCCTGCTGGTGAATGTTGATGGGTTGATGGTCACCACAAATGATCCTCCTCAAAAGTGAGCACGCCAAAAGTAAAACAAGTAAAACACAGATTCACAACTTGTCATTATAAGATAATTGTAGGAATTTAAGGGAAAAAAAAGGGCAAAAAAAGGGCAAAAAAAAAAACCCAAACAAAAAACAAACAAACAAAAAAAAACCCCTGAAACAGGACAAAGAAAATTCTGCCCACTTTCAATGGCTTTGTCCTGCCCTACAATCAGCCTCTGGCAGCTGGAAACTGAACCCCCTTTCAACATTGTAGGTGTCATGTTTTTTCGCTTCTTTTTGTGAAGTTTTCATAAAACAATAGTACAATACACACCAGGACTTTGCAGGTTTCCCCATGTAATGGTGCCAATATATTTCCATCCTGATTTGTAGTCTGTCTGTTATTACAGACCTTGGTCCCTTCTGAGCACAAGTGCTGACTCTGCCAAATGCACATAGTTGTTCTGTGATGAGGACAAGGATCATCTAGCGAATAAATGGAGAACTCAGTATTCAATTTAGTGGTGACCTTGAATTTGATCTCTCTTCTATCCTTAACAGCCCAACAGTCAATCTCTGTCCTGTTTAACCCATGTCATCATTGCTGTTGTATCATACAGCCACTTCTGCAACTGCCTTTTCCTTTACACCAAAAGAAGAGCAAGGAAAGAATTACCATCAGTTCTTCTTCACCTTTTCCTTAGTAGCATCAGGAATGGCTGCACAGGTCTTTCCCAGTCTTTCTGTTCTTTTTTCTATATTTGTCTGAGGTAGAAACCGCAAGTTTGATTGATAATGCAATTTGCATCTTGAGGCATCCCTGGAAATACAATGGCATGAAAGGCTACTCTGGCAGAGCACACTTTTCCCTCAGGGCTGACTTTAGAAACTCATTGATGTCACTTCCTTCCTCAGTCAGCAAGTGAATTTTCACTAATTCTCAAGACCAGCTGTCCATGCTGTCAACAGAAAGTTATTAAAATTCCTTTAAAGTGAATCAAAATAGCCTAAAAACAAATGTACTGGGAAACAGGAAAGCATCAGAATTCAAAGTCCACAAACCTTTGAGCAAAATAGTGTTGATCTAACCAGAGATTTCAAACACTCTGCTTTCCTAGCAACTTGTATATCATTAGAGAATGCTAAAAACACACACCCCTTTAATCTTCTATTACCAACAATCTATTTGGCTAAAATATTTGTTACAAGAATAAATCTTATTTCTCCTAAAGATGAACTGAGTGAGCAAGGGAATACATTTTAAGAAATCTCCCCTAAATGATAGTTCTGTGGAGTTTTTTAAAAGCATAGTTTTTATATTTAGCAAATAAAAACACAACACAAGCATGCAGGAAGTAATTATCATAAGAGACAATCTTATAATATAGCCTAAAGTAATCATCTTCATCTGAATAATCTATAATGCTTTTATTGAAAAGAGTAGTCGTCTCAGGGATGGGAAGGGAGGAACATTTTCCTTTAAGTAGAGTCTTTATACTGTATTTTAACACTTTAAATATTTTCACCTCATTTTAAAAATTCTGCTTGTGCCACACTTATCAATATGGAAAAGTTTTGTTGAAATGGAGTATCCTTTCCAGGGCTGGAGGTGGCAGCTACCCGAGCTAGGCAGGCTCCCCTGAGAGTTAATAGTGATACTGACAGGTTGTAAGTCCTGTCCTATCATTATTATTTTTAAAAACCCTCAGGGAGCACGTAGCCTAGCTGGATAGGCAAGTGTGAAATTCCTGACTTTCCCCAATATGTGTGGGCAGTCTCCAGTAGCAAACTGATACCAGCTGCCCTTTTGACAACTAGTGCATGGGAGCGGTAAATGGAACAAATTACTGTCCCTTTTGGTCAAAAAGCAAAGAACAGATTTGAGGTGTCCTTGCTGCAAGAGTCCCAGACAGTGTAGAAAAGCAGTGTTCTGTCTAGGTTTTGATTTTATCTCCACGAGCACACTGAAGGACACTGCAGAAGAAGGCCAGAATAAGGAAACAAGACTATAATTTAACTTGCCACTTTGTGGATAATATCAGGATAGAATTTCTCCCTAGACCAGCTGGTGCTGAGCCTCAGTCTTGACACAGGCATTTAATTTTATTTTAAGGTAATGGCAGAAGTTGCTTTTCTCCTCCAGTGGTCACATTGTGAGCTGGATGCTACCAGTCTCTTGGTCACGTAGTACATCTTGCAACATTAAGAGGCTTTATACTACATGTTAGAATTTTTTTTCCTCCCCTTTGAATGTTTAAATATTTTGTGGGGTTCCAGGTTAGCAAGACTGGCTACCTATCTCAATCTTCTTTTATAAGAGAGGCTTGTGTTTCTTTTATTTTACGTGTATTTCCATTTCAAACTGTCAAGTAATTTCTACATGTTAAATTCTGTTTCTTAATTATAGGTTTTGATTATTTTTTTACTAATTTACTGTTTGTTGCTCTGCATGTCCCCTATCATATTGATTAGAATATATGCAAACTATTTTTTTCTTTCCCTTTCAGAGTCTGGGAAAAAACTGCAACAAGAGACAATTAATCAGGTATTTGGAAACTTTCATACTTTTTGTTAACTTAATTTTTCAGACAGTAGAGAGTTGTGGCAAGTAGAAAGGAGAACTTCATGAGATACACTAATATTAGCAATACAGGTGTGCTAAGGAGCACGTGTCTGACAACTTGCTGACTCTGCAGATGTGTTGAATTCACAGGAGTAGCCATCATTTTGATCTAAGATTTTCCATTTAAGCGATTCAGTTCGTCTACTTCCCATGCTGGTGCTGAGGACAAAGCCCAGAGGTAATTTGTTCATTGGTATCAAATTTTGTAGCACAACATTATGCCTTTTTTTCCCTTCTGTTTGCTAGTATTCCTTTTAAAAGGCAGAAAGCTATTGATATAAATACCCGAACAACACATGTAAGCAGTGTATTTCGGTGTTTCTTGGGTTATTTCTGCCATGAATTTTCATTGAGGCTGCACTAAACTGTGACATTGCTTGCAGAGGCGTTTTTCATCCTGTCTTTATTACTGTATCAAGAGCAATTACTTATGAAAAAACCTTTATATATTGTAATTTGTCATTTCAATATCAGGAAAAGCATATAGAAACTAAACTGAAAAAATTTCTAACCAGTAAGAGAGGACGAAGCCCAGAGTTTGCTTTCCTCAGTGACATGCCCTTGTGGAGTGAAAGGACCCAACTCCACAGAAGCAGTGTGCTTGCTTGTCATTCTCTGGCTTCTTGTCCTCTTGCTGAATGCTGTCGTCCAGATGGCATATAAATGGGCATCTGGATTGTTTGTGAGATTTATTTTGAAATGCCACTTAAAAAGCAGTCATTAAAATATTTGCAGTCCAGCAATTACTCTCCCTCCAGCCATCTTCCTTCTAAGCTATATATGGAGGCATTGGAGTAATTACATCACAGTTAGCTGTGAACTGATCACCAAAGTGAAGGACTAACCTGACAGGGGACTGACCACCTAAAGCAGCCTGGTTTGGGTCTTACAGCAAGTCCCCTGCCATGGCTGAGCATGGCACAGATGCCAGTGTGTCACTTTCAGTGGCCTGAGCTGGCACCATTCTTCACCAAGTAAACCCTAGCATGTCTGGGAAGCCACTTATGGGAAGCCTGGTCCTGTGGCACAATGCAATATTCAGAGTTTTTACAACATTGTCATTATTGAGAAACTGATGGATAGATATCTAGTCCAGAACATGGCATTGCATAAGCAAAGGAAATCTTTCACTTTTTAAAATACCTGTAGAAATGTTTTGGAATTTAATGGGAGTTATTTGCTTTGACTGAGAGTTTATATCCTAGAACAAGTCTAATTAGCTTTTATAACCGAAACTGCATTTTAAAATTAGCCGGAAATCTCTTGCAAAGCCACTTTTGGGAGTCTCTGTTGGCCAGAAGGGGGGGCACTTGTATTTTTAAACCACAACTTGAGGCAACACTGGCAGTGTGTGAATGGTTGATTGGAGACCTAATTCTGCACATTTTCTGTGTTACAAAATCAGCTCGGTGCATGCCATTGCCCTTTTCTGAGGAAGAATGTATTGTGATTGAAAAAAAAGAACTTGCCACGTTTTCAAAGGGTGGATAATCTGCTGTACTTTGTGTGACCAGTCTTGGTCTTTTCCTGCATGCCACTGTCTTGCCTTTATTGAATGGTTCACCTGCTCTGTCTCTCTGCAATTAACTTAAGAGTATCTAACTTTGGAAGAATATTATGTTGTCTTGATATGCTGAATGTATCTAAATAAAGCTGTAAAAAGTTGATTTGTGGACATGCCCATTTAAATGGGTACTACTTCAGCTGGTGATGTCCCATTCCAGTTCAATATCCTTCGGATTTCCAAGAACTGGAAGAGTATTTCAGAGCAGAAATCAATTTAATTTTCAAGATTGTCATTTAGGGCACAACTACATAAGCACTTCAAATTTGATTTGTACTTGTATTGATTCAACAAAAATATTTAAACGAGTGTTGATCATGATGGAATATCTGTAATGGAAGGATTCTTTTTATTTTCAATCCTGAAGTTAAAATTTTATATGCAGGGTAAGATCCTTTAGTCCCCTTTAAGTTCAGTTCAGCAACAGTGATTTAAACTGGCTGCCAGTAATTTAAGTGAGGGAGAAGATCTCTGCAGAAGATGGATGATGTTACGACTTGACAGGAGCAGAAGTGCAAAGGGGCAAATAGCAGGAAATATCTTGTTGAGAGGTGAGTGAAACAGAGAGGGGATGGAGAAATGATAAAGCTGCTGTCCCAGTGACCTCCTGCTGCGTAAACCCCTGACTGTCTGTGTGCATCTGGGACCTCTCTAATCTTGAAGACCACTGTGGTTTCTGTGTGGTTCTTAGCTCTTCTAAAGCCTAAGCAAAGTTTAGTGAAACATGACATAGACAAAACACTCAGGCAGTATCTGCTTCCAGAAACCTTTCACTACAGTTGACATCTTCACTAGCTTTTTTTCCCTTTAATCATAAGTCATCTGCTGGTTTTCCTCGAACACCATTTTTGTCATTTATGTATATAAATATGTATGTTCATTTAACAGTAGTGGTCATCTACCACCAGCAGTCAACCAGATGAAGCACACACACTGCTTTTCAATACCTGTTTTTAACTACCTTTGCAACTTCAAGGGTAAGTCCTGGCACCAATGTACAGCCTGTTTACTGTAGCAGGTTAATGACTGCTGAGGAAAATGGAAGGAAACAAGAAAAAACCTTGTTTCTATATAACAGTATTGGCAAAACAACACATTACAGACCACCAATCAAAATTTGCCTGGGGAAATCCTTTATGTTTCATCCTTAACCCTCATATTTGCTTGTGTTGTGGTCTTAATATACAGTCCTACATACAATTTTGTCCAGTGCCTCTGAATCTCTGAAGGACTGACAAGAATATGTGTAATTGCATTTGGAAGTTGAAGTTGCTTGCAGAGTCAGACTTTTGGTTTAAAATCTCAGTTGTGTTTGAGCTCAGACTTGGGCCTGTCCCTTCTGCAGTGAAGCTGCAGGTCAAGTTGGGAGACTCCCCAGGATCCATCCCCCTATTTTGTCACTGTGGAGTTTTTGGTCAAGGCAGACTCTCTTGAAGTGGCACATCCATCCCTCAGTCAGTGCTCTGTCAGGGAATATTCCCCTTTCTGCATGTGGGGCTACAAAGCAGGAACACAGAAAGGATAGTGATGAGGCAATATACTTGCTAGAGCTGGGGTTGGACCATGGATTACTGCAGCTCTGACATACTGTCAGTATGTGCACAGCTTGTGCCAAAGAAAAGAAGTCAAAGATAACTCAAACCTCTGTTAAATGACAATATAAGTTTGTTGCACAGACCATGATGAGGAATATGAATATGACCTGAAGGTTGCTTCGGGCACATGGTGTAATAAATCTATATTAACATGTTTGAAAACTTCACAGTTCAGACCAAACTCCTTGGTTGCCCTTGTGCACTGCTATAGTTTACTCCAGTTTTCTCCTCTATCCCCTTCATCATCTCAAATGACCTAGCTAAAAAAAAACTTCAGTCCATTTATGCCAGCTTCCAAGTCCTGCCACTCTGAGGTTATGGTCCTTCCTTCTGTTTTCCCAGTTTGGGATCATATTCCTCAGTGTTACATACTTTATTGCCTCAAAATTAAGAGTTTGAAAATCTATGAGAGAGCTAATGCATTTAGCCCACTAAACAAACTGATCTATTGTTTCACCCTCATGTGCTTTATAGAATCACCTAATGCTTGAGGTTGGAAGGCATCTCTGGAGATCATCTTGTCTAACCCCCTTACTCATAGAGCAGGTTGTCCAGGGTCACCAGGTCATGGATATTCCTGGATTCCTTGATATTCACACAGTAGAAATGTATTTTGTTGTATTTATATGGAATTCCTTGTATCACACTTTGTGCCCACTTCCTCCTGTCCTGTCACTGAACACCTCTGAGAGGAGTCTGGCACCATCATTTTTACTCCCCCCACTTCTTCCCTCCCAGGTTATATACATTGATAAGCTGTCTCCAAGCCTCCTCTTCTCCAAGCTAAACATCACCAGCTCTCTTGGGCACTGCCTGTATGTCACATGCTCCTAACCTTTAAATACCTCGTTGCCCCTTCACTGAACTCACTCCAGCATGTCTACCTCCATGTCCATTTATACACTGGATGCATTCCAGTATGCCCACGTCTCCTGCACTGGGTAGCCCAGAACTGCACACAGCACTCCCAGTGTGTCTGTGTCTCACCAGGGCTGAGCAAATGTGAAGGATCACCTCTCCTGATCTGCTGGAATTGCTCTGCCTAATGCAGCCCAGGAGGCTGTTGGCCTTTTTTGCTTTGAGAGCACATTGCTGGCCCACAGGCAGCTTGTTCTCCAGTACCCTCAGGTCCATTCCTGCAAAGCTGCTTTCCCCCTCTGCAGCCCCCAGCCTGTCCCAGCTGCAGGACTTCGCATTCCATTTTGTCAAATCTCATGAAATTCCTGTTTAGCCATTTCTCAAGTCCGTTGAGGTCCTTGTGATTGGCAGCACAGCCCTCTGGTGTATCAGCCACTCCTCCCAATTTTGTATTGCCTGCAGACTTGGTGAGGGTATGTTCTGTCTCATCATCCAGGTCAGTAATAAAGATGTGGGACACTTTTGGACCCACCATCGACCTTGGGGCAGTAGTGAATGGCTTCCAGCTGCATTTTGTGCACAACTGTTTGAGCTTAAGTTTTCAGTCCAGCTCACTGAGCACTTACCTAACCTGTACTTCGTGAAGGTGTTATGGGAATGCCAAAAGCCTTAGTAAATTTGAGATAAACAAGATCCAGTACTCGCCACTGATTCACTCATCTGCTTGTACAGGACTATTAGACTGGTCAGGATCAATTTCCCCTTCATAAATCCATACAACATGAGATTTAGCTGGAGGACAGTCACCAGTGGAGTACCCCAGAGGTCACAGCTGAATAAATACCATTTAACTTCTTCATTATATACCAAGATGATGGGATGGAGTGAACCCTCAGGGAGTTGTCACAGGATGTAAAACTGGGCTGAGGAATCGCTGATACAACAGAGGGTTGTGCTGCCATTCAGAGGGGCTTCAACCGTGTGGAGAAATGGACCAACAGTAACCTCATGAAGTTCATCAAGGTGAAATACACCTGGGGAGGAATAGTCCCTTGCTCTGTCATGCTCCTGGGTAATGAGGCGAAGCTGATCAGCCTGTCATTTCCTTGCTATCCAGCCTTAAAGATAGGAGTGATGTTTGCTTTCTTCCAGTCCTCAGGAAACCCAGTCACCATGATCTTCCAAAGATAATAAAGAATAGGCTCACAGTGACATCCTCCAGCTCCTTCAACACTCATGAGTTCATTCCATAAGCTCCCTCTTCCTGTTCCATAAGGACTTGTTTCTGTCTAGTTTGTTTAAATATTCCCTAAGCTGATCCTTCTCCACCAAGGGAAACCTTCCTTGCTCCAGGCTTGAAGTGAGGCCTCACCAGTGCTGAGTACAAAGGGACAAACCTTTTCCTAGTCCTGTTTGGCCATATTTTTGATTCAAACCTAGATTCCTTGATTTTTATCAAAAATACAAATTATTTTGATACAAACCAAGCCCTTGGCCACCTGGGCACACACAGTGGCTCAGCTCCAGCTGCTGTTAACCAGCATCCCCAGGTCCTTTTCCACTGGATAACTTTCCAGACACTCCACTTTTCCCTAATCCACTTGGTGGGTCACCTGATAATCTCCTATAGGTTCTCATTTGTTCACTTGTTTGAGGTAGACAGCTCCAAGCCCTGTCTGGTTGAATATGAGATCCTTCCTGCTCCCCCTGCACATTTTGTATCAGTAAGCAGAAGCTGCATTTTTTTTAATTAATTTTTAATTTTTTATCTGATATTTTATCAGATAAAATCAGTTGGGGAAAAATGTTCCATTTTTCCCTACATATAACATTTTCTTTCTTCCAAGCTGATAAAAGTTGCTTCTGATAGCATTCTCTGCCCCCTTTGAGTTCAGATAATGTAACAGTCCTTCACTGATTAGTTCATAATATATAGTACCAAGATGGTGACTCTCAGAAAAAAAAATGCAGGAGGAAAAATTATTTAAATAAGTACAGAGGATATTTTTATGTGAGAACCTTCTCAGTCCCTCGTGGAGGAAACTGCTTCTCAGGTTGTACAGACAGGAACATAAGTGCAGTGTCTGAAGATAAAACTATCTTAAATTTTATGAAGAATTATTCTTTTGGGGAAAAAACCAACCAAACAAACATAACAATATGCAACAGATTGAATGCTCAACAGAAGTATTGAAAGACATGGTGAGAGGTTTAAGCAATGAAGGGCAGCATGGACTGGGAAGTTGTGTGGCAGTCCCAGTTATCAGTTTTCTGTCTCTTTTTGCTCTGTAAAATGGCAAGTTTTTCTACCAGTGTTAATCAGAAAGTAGGAATCACAATATTCACATGGGCTAGGCAATTATTATCTTTCCTGTGGTTTACAGACACAGAAAAATGAAGTGTGAAGGTCAAGGGACTTGCATAAAACCAAACACTGTGGCTCTGGTGGGTGCAGCTACCCTTAAACACAGTGCTGCTCTTATGACTCCTGTGCTTCAGGGAGGGATGGTGCTTGAAATAGTTAGTGTTTGGGTGGCACACTGGTCAGCTGTGGCACTGCTTGCATATCAATGCATATTCGGGGAAGAGCCTCACAAAAATCTGCTACAGAATAAGCCAGTGTATTTTCTTTTACCTGTGATAGACATGACAGCCCCATTCAGTGAAACAGGGTCAGTCAGTGTGAGGATGGACTGTACAGTGAATAATGCCCTTTGTCAATTCACAGTCTGTTTTTTCCCACTGTAATTTATGAATGCAATCATTTCTCAAGTATTCTTTTTTTTCTGCCTGGAAATTAACACACAAATTTGTTTAAAAGTGTACAAATGTAGGCAAACACATATTTGATATATTTGCCTACCTAGAGCGCATTTATATTTCTACTTCTTTTTTATTTACCAATAAAGTCATCTAATTTGAATTAAATGCTAATTTTGATTGAAGGGAAAATGCTTTGAGATCTCTAGAGATCTTAGTGTCTCTTCCAAAGCAATTTGGGAGAAATTGAATTCTTCATGCCTGAATATACATTAATATTCTTCATCTGAACTTAGTTTTATTGGAAACTTTTCTTATTATTTCTAAAACAGCAAGATGTCTTGTTTATGCTGGAAGATAAGTGTGTTTACCTGCAAACAAGATAGAGATGGATTCTGTTTACCAGAAACAAAAAAAACCCTGTGAATCTTGCCACAGCCGCTAATGTGAGGAACTCTGCTTTGTGTGCAGAAGCACAGCATTAGATTTCAGGCCTCTATTCTCAAAGCATTTGCTGGGAAATTGGAGCCAGTGTTTCAGTCCAAACGTGCAGGATTAACCTCCAGGATTAACACCCAGCAGTTTGGTCAGCTTCCTGCCAAATATGTCTACTCATGCACACAAGGAAATGGGTACAGGGTCTCCCCTGTGCAGGCTGGGTGTTGATCAGCAAGGGCTGAGACATGGCCCCTCCTTGGATAAAAAAATGTTGGTGTCCCTTTTCTTAAGAGAGGAAAATAGATGTTGTCTGAAATATGAAATGCGCTCGAAAATTCCTGCCTGGCTTGAGTTGTGAACATGCAAGAGACACTATTTGTTTTCCAAGATGTGTTTCAAATATGCTTGAAAATAGCAATTTTGGGAATTGCATTTGTCAACAGCAGGAACTGTTTAGGTTATTTGATTTACTTCTGTGCTTTAAGTTATGAAAAATAGGCACATTAGCATTACTTAATGAGTTCAAATAAGAGATCAATATGTAATATACAGAGATTGCCTGAAAGTGTCATCTTCAGACTTAAGCTCCCTCTATACATAAGGTAAACCTACTTGTTACAAAGCACTATGCTTCATAAAATGGATATTGCATGCTTAGTTTAGTGAATTTTGAATTTCAGGTTGTTTAAAATGATTTGCTGTTCCGTACAGAAATGTGAGTGAATGTTGGTGAAGATTTCTGGCCACTGACCACAGTGTTTGACCTAGGTTTTACTGATACAGAGGAGAACTAAGCTCAGAATCAAACAATTTGAACACATCAGTTTACCTGTACCCAAAACCAGTGTTGCTGGGTAAGAAGGAGGCTGGGCTAAATATGGCCAAGTGTTAAGAGGTCCATGGCCTGAAAATTGCTTTTTATTAGCAGTGCATCTTAGCTGCACATCTAGGCTGGCATGCACTCCATGCAAATTGGCTGCAGACTCTGCCCAAACACTAGCTGTCAGGTCTGCAGTGGCTCTGTGCTTATTTTCAAGTCTGTAAGTTATAGTGCAAAGAACCAGCACCATAAAACTGTTATCAGGAGGCAAGACAAGCAGCATCAGCATTGCACTATCCTGAAACCAATTTATTATTGCTATCAAGTGACCTTCCCTATTATTTATTTCTTAGTAATAAGGGAGCAGAGTGCTTTTTTTATTTGCTATACTTGGTCGCAGTTGTATTGGTGAATCTTTAATCTGTCATACAAAACTTAATTTCTGATAATGATAGCATCTTTATTGCTACTCTTTCTATTATTTATGCCTTGATCTTTCTTATTCCTCCCATTCAAAGCATGCTTTGGAGAATCCAAATGCTTTGACTGTGAAGGTGGAAACAGGAGGTAGCTAATTCCAGATTTGATCAAGAATTGGCAAGTAAATTAGAGTTTAATTTCCTTCATCCAAGATGCTGACTATGTGAATCAGCTTGTGGAAGTGGCTCGTGCAGACTGTCTTGCCTCATTAGCATGACTTTGTGCTTTCTGTAGATCAAGACAGGGCAGGGAGAGGAAGGGAGGCTGGTGCAAAGCCAGGAGTTGGGTATCTAAGAGGTCTCAGCCAAAGACAAATGGATTTCTCCTATCTCCTTATTAAGTACACTACTATACTTGTGATAATGTTACTGTTTAGCTTACACCATTGGGCCTCTCCACTTTCCCCACTGCCTGTAGGCCTGGGTTGTTCTCCTCCAAAACCATCTCTGGGCTGGGGCTCTCCCTTCAAATTTTTCCACACCAATCACTGACAGTTGGCCACACCATATAAAAAGAAAAAAACCTCTCTTTCCCTCTGCCCTTTCCTTCTTCACTATCTTGGTCTGTATCCTTGCCATAACTCCAAGTCACCACACAATGAGATGCTGGATTTTCTGCTAACAGATTCTAGGGGCAATAGTCACTGATTTACAAAGCTGTGTTTTGAAAAGCAGTATTTAAAATTACTGGTATCTATTTAAAATTACTGTTAATTAAAATTTACCTGCAGTATTTTTTTTCTTACTATGATCAGTTATTCTATTTTGTGTCTGGCTCAGAGTTCACAAGGATCTCCTTTGAACCTAATTGTAATTCAGCTACAAACTATGAGGTTTGCCTCTTAGTCTCTGAAGGAAGTTCTGAGTATTTTGTATTCTCTCTTTTCTTATTTTTTCCCCTCAACCTGTTTAGTAATCTTAGAGATGCTTGGTACAAGTACATGTGTTTTAGGGATACATATCTCATAGGAAAATGTGGTGTCTGTGGCAGTAAGGTCTTGCCTCTGGCTTTTGAGGAATGTAGCATCAGTGATATGCCCTGAATAAATTAGATAAGCCAAAAATTCATGGCTCCGCTGGGAGGTGAGGGGTTAGTGCTGCCTATTATCTTTGGAGTAGCTGATACAAGCACAAGTGATGAATCAAGAGGTTTATCTCCACTGCACAGAAGGTGAAGCACCTCATCAGCAAATATTTTCTGTCACTTGTGGGCAGCCTGAATAGTCTCTCCATTGGGAGATCCTGTGGATCTCTGTTTAGCTCACCAACATTACACTAAACAACTGCTATGATATGGGAGAGTTCTGAGCATATTTACATGTTAGCTCAGGTAGCATAGTAGTAGTAGAGGAGTCTGATCATTCTGTATTACATTTTCCAAATAGTCTTCTAGCACAAAAGAAGTTAGGATAATCTCTCCTTTTGGCAGGATTAAGAAAATTCACACATACAAGTACAGCTCTTCATGTTTGTACAGCTGAAGTGAGGTAGTAACAGATCCAGGCTTCACTGGCTTGCTGAAAATAGGAATCATGCAAACTTTTCCTCACATTTAAACTGCATACCAAGTCTGAGCTATCTGCCACAATCCCAGTCCTCTGATTAAGAGATTCTTCTAAGTGTGCCCAAAAATTATCACAGAATCACAGAACAGTTTGAGTTGGAAGGGACCTTTCAAAGGTCACTTAGACCAATCCTCCTGCAATGAGCAGGGACAACTTGAACTAAATCATTTTGCTCAGAGCCCCCTCCAACATTATGTGAAAAACTTGAGGTTTTAGGCTGAAACTACTGGTTCCAAAGTTTTCAAAGACTCACAGACACCTACCATCCAAGTAGGAGGATGTTTGTTTTATAGTCCTCCAGTACTCAAGCTGCCTTCCACTAAAAACTTAAGAGACTCATCTCTGTGTGCTCCTTGATCATTTTAAAGTCTGAGTGTGAACTGGAAAATGAACCTTGTCTTAAATTACTTCTTGTCAATTTTCTGTAGAGAGATCCTAGGTAAACAGGTAAGTTGGCATCAGAGAAAAGCACAAGAAAACAGAATATTTCTTTCCTTTGCTATTCTTCATGCTATGTTATCTGTTGGGCTTATTTAATTTTATTATTCTTGTTAGTAAAACTGAATATCCAGCACTAAGGCATTTAGGAAACAGCACTGTTTGCACTGCAGGCCATTAAATCTTTGTAAATCAGCCCTGGAATATCAGCCTTTCCAATACATCATTATCTTTTTGCATGGTGAGTTGCTCTAATTGCAAATGCCTAGATGAGATCCCACCCGTGCATTGTAAAATCACCACAAAGCATAATTGGATGAGTCTTAACCATGCTTGGCAGTAGTCAATCTCTTCTACGTCAGTGGCTTGTGAAGGTATTAAAGGAAAAGACAGCTTCAATGTGTGTAAAAGAAAGTATTGGCTACTTATTTTTACAGTGAGGAGAAATCCTTTTTTGAATGGAGAGGAGCAGGGAATCTACAGCAATAAAAATGTGACCAAAAAAAACCATTAACTCATTAATGACTCTAAAATGCCTTTTATTTCAACAGCTTCACTGAGTTGCCTGCCAGTAGCCACACATCACAGAAAAACTCTGTTAAATTCCATTTTTTCCTCAAATTTAAACTCATTTTTAAATCTGTCTTCAGTTCCAGCCTAGCTAAAGTGAGACAGTGCCTTCTACTCTTCTAAATGGCCACTTCTAGTGGCTCATGGCCACTTCTTATGTGGCCTTCCTTTCAAATGTGTTTATGCAAACAGAGGGCAGTTCGCACAATTACTGGCAAAGGTACAACAATTCCCTGGTTTTAATCCTGAGACTAAATGTATGCAGCCCGCTGCACAGGTTGTCAGCATGTCTTAAGGACAGCGTTGCATCTTTCCAAGGTAACCACAGAGTTCATCTCCCATGTCAGGCAGCTGGTTCCCAAACTTAGCAGCTCTTTGGAAAGCCATAAATGGATGTTCCTGTCCTTGGACACTCAAAGAGTTTGGTAAGGGCTGTCTGCATGGGAAGATCTGGGTCCAGAGTCAGTGTCTGACACATGCTGTCTGCATGCTGCCTGTTGTTGGTGTACGTTCAGGTGTTTTTCAGAACAACGGTGCTCAGCAGCTTGTGGGATGGACTTTTAGGAATGCAGATATATGGACATGGATATTTTTCAAAAGTCTTTATCAGTTTTGCAAGTTTTGTTTACCTGTTATTGCTGTGGGGAAAAAAAAAAAAGATATAACATGGAGATGTTCAGATCTTTAAAGTGTCATAAAATGCACAACAAAGCATCACTGACACCAAGAGCAAGCCAAAGAAGGCAGCTCTCTTTATGTAAGACTGGTGTCATAAAATATTTAAATCCTTTCAGAGTGTGTGGCTTTCAGCTCTTTCATGCAGATAAGTGTCAGACTGTCAGGCAGCTTTGCTTAAGGAACATGGCACTATCTAGTAAACAATTTCTCTTAGTTTCCCAAGAAAACTGTCTAGTTAAATAGTTCTCATCAAAAATAAAGCTTAATTAATCTTTTCATTCATCTCACCTTTATTACATACTTATCTAGTTACTCAGGCAAGTGTATAGAAAGCTTTTATCTCTTTCTTTCTTCTTTTATTTTAATTTTTTTTTTTGAGTTAGAAAACTTCCATGGCAATGTACCAGCCATTTATGCCTTTGGAAAATATCTGTTCCAATTCTTAGAGCAAGTTACTGTTCCAATTCTTAGAGCAAGTTCCAATTCTTAGAGCAAGCCAGCATTTACTGCAAGGACACTATCCCTCATGGAGACCATAAAAACATATATTAGCCAACATAAGTGGGATAAGTAAAGTCTCAGAGAGAAGGGGAAGAGGAAAGCAGCTAATAACATTTTACAAATTGAGATAACTTCTTGGTCCTCAGATCTTCCTGTATCATTGCTTTGGCCCTAGAGTTTTGGGGTTTTTCTTGGGGATTTTTATTTGGCTTAGGGAGAGAGGGGTAGGCCTGTGGGGTTTGGGTTGGTTTGGTTTTGGTTTTCTTTTGGGGATTATTTTTTTTAATTTTGTTTTCTGTTGGGGCCTTTTTTGCTAAGTTATTCTTTCTCCTTTTGCCTCATCTCACTAGGAAGGAGCCCCTTTCAATTGCCTCCAACTATGCACATGATGTTCCTTTACAGTGGTACTGAGATTTCTCTGAATAGTTGTCCATCCTCCTCTGAAGTTTTTAATCCCACAAAAATGTTTTAGTAAGGATTCCTACAGCTGCATTCACCGTTTCTGTAACTAAAATACAATCCTCCTCTGGTACCATGTTGGGTTACCCTCAAGGCTTGTCCTGGATCCCAGGCAGACTCTTTGAAATGGAACAAAATCAAGACCACACACACCTTTCAATCTGTCCTTTTCCCTCCTGTTCTAGTGGAACTAGGGCATCTTCCACTAGTTCAGGAAGACAGGATGGCTCGAGAATGCTGAACTTTCCTCTGAAGTATAGGACTCATTTTAGTGGCTTTGGTTTGAAATTCAGATGGTTTAAGTTTCTTTGCACAGAAATGAGCTGCTAAATTCAGGTGACATACCGTAGGAAGTCATGAGGTACTGCCCTCTCTGAGTTTTCTCTGCATTGGGGAACACCAGTACAGCCATGTATCATTGGAGACTGTCTTCTAAATTTTCAAAATCACCAGAGTTGCACTGATGAACTTACAACCTTTAGTTACTTTAGCACTATCACAATTTTATCCCTAATTCTGTTGAGCCTTGTATCGTGTAGTTGGTTTCTGAGTATCCCATATTTTTCATCTCACCTTTTTAAGTTCCAGGTTTCCCTTTTAAGGTAAAAACATTTAAATTATTTGTAAGTCTGTGGTTCTGCAGTTGCAAGAATGGCACTTTGCCACTCACTATGATGCTGAAACTCCCATTGGGCTCATAGTCATACCCTGATTTACTACTAGCACTGCTTTCTGTTGTTACACACTGACTTAGCTCCTGAATTATTTCCATCCTAGGGCAGAAGGGATAAATCTCTAGACACATATGTTTCATTTGTTTTAAAGAATAAAATATTAGACAGAATACATTTTTTTAAAAATATTAGAAAAGTGGACCACATCAAATCCAATGAATTCAAGTATCCTTTTGCATCTCTAAAAACACCAACTTACCTTCTCTCTCACAGACATAGAAGTCCTGCACAACTCTCTTCTTTTATTTGTTTTCATCAATACAAACATTAGTTCAGTGGCAAAAGACCTGCTTGTCAGTGGCTTGAAGCAGTAGAGAAAAGCTTGATCCCCTGGGTTTGTTTTTGTTAAAGGAAATTATTACACTGCAACATATGCTAACTTTTCTTGGAACTGCTTGTTTTTTCATAGGCTTTTGTCAAACTGGAATTCAAATTGTGTTTCTTTCATTACCATTTCTTACATTATTCCTCTGAATTTTTAACAGCTTTATTTGAATTGGCCTATGAACTTTATCATCCCCCCAAATCCACACGTATGATCTGGCAGTTGACAAAACAACTTTCCAGTGAATGTTTAATCAGTTTATTCCAGAAAAGCCTTTTTATGTAGCTTTCCAAAAAAAGTTAGGCTCATGGAAGCAGTCAGGTGGTCTGTGTTTGTCTGGCCATCTAACCATTTTTCTGTTACATGCAACAAGATGTTTGAAAAAACCTGTTGACCAGCATCCTTCCTCTCCAGATGTGTAATGAAAATAAGCAGCTGTAGAGGTGTCCCAATGCAGTAGGCTTGCCTACTAACAGGAGAAAAAAAATCTACAAGGCTTAGCAGACACATGAGAATCCACTCAGGAATAAGCAAGCAGAAATACCCATATTGCAAGAAATTCTTCAGTCAACTTGCATGATACAAGACCCTGAAGAATCTGACATCAAAACACAGATGTAAGCTTTGCTGCTCCTGCAGTTTGTGGATTGCACAATGGCTGGGGACATACAGGGAGATGTTTAGGAGGAAAGTCTCATCTTTTCACATTCTTTGCAGGGTCACTAGTTAATGTTTAGTTAGTTGGTGTCATTAATGTTGATGTTTAAATAAGTCAGATGGAATAGGCTCCAAAGGCATCTATTTTTTCTTGTCATCTGTGAAAGCAGCTCAGGTGCAGGCACCTGTGTCACAGTCACACCTGTATGTACATTCAGTCCAGTGCATCCACTTCCATCATCTCTCTGTGTGCAGGTCGGAGTAGGACTATTTTGGAGGGATGATTTTGTCTGTCACTACATCCTGCTCAAACCAGCTGATGTCAGCTGTTTAGGAGCCCTGGTTTTGTCCCCTGCCACCACTGGGGGACAAGAGCTGCTCCAAGTCTCAGTGGTGGGAGTAGATCCAATACTGTCAGAACTCAGTACATCCCTCTGGGTGTCCAGAGTTGCCGGGAACCCTGCCAGGGGGCTTGGAGACCCTGGCATGCAGCCTAGAACACCTGTGGGTTTGATTATGACCTGTGGAGCAAATTACCAACTTTGTTTGAAGACCTGAAAGCCACAGAAGTTTAAGTAGTGTAATAATAAAATTATCACTCGGTGAAAAAGTAGATTTTGGGGTTTTTAAAATAGGGGTTTTGGGGACAAGATGGAGGGACTTGGGCGTGTCCAGCCTTCCTTCTTCTTCTTCTCTACCTCCATCTTCTGCTGTGGTGTTGGCACTTTTGGATCGGTTTAGAATAGAAGCTCACTGTCTAACATAGGTGATAGGTATTGGAAAGTAATTGTAAACATGTTATACGTAGATTGTAGTATAAAGAGATAACACCACCCCAAGGGCGGTCAGAGTGCCTCTGTCTGTCCTGCTGAGTGGACCTCGGCTGGACAGGAGAAAAATTTTTATAGGTAAGATACAATAAACAACTCTGAGACTGAGAACTGAAGAACTCCGATTCATTCTTTGAACGTGCGGGCCGAAACAGAGACTTTTCACGTGTCTCAGGGCTGCAATAAACTGCAAACTCCCGAGACAATACCTGTTACTGTGATTGTGCCCGTGCACTCCAGAGAATGACCGTGCCACTCCACCAGTGCCAGTGCTGGCACAGGGGAAAATGTGCTCAGTAGAGAAAAGTGTCTGGCAACCCCTAGCAGGACTATCAGCCCCCCTGTGTGAACCATTTTTGATTTCTTAAGAGGTGTGACTTGAGCTATTTATTTTTGTAGGAAGACCTACTGTGTGCTAAGAGGTAATCTTCAGAAGCATGTATGTCTGTAATTAGCCCAGTTGGTTCCTAAATTAGGTGTATTGATCAAGCAATTCAAAGGGGACTTTTTAGTACCAGGTGTGGCTTGGTTATGAGCACACCCCACCATCCTTGCTGCTGCTGCAACATGAGCGGGCAGGGCTGGACTGTCACTGTGCTCTAAGCTCTGATCCTTTCCACGTTTGCAGGACTTCACGCTCCAGCCTCTGGGGATGCCAAGGAAAGCAGCGTGGAGAAGAAGTGCTCCTGTGAGCCTCAGTAACCATGTCTCAAGCAGCAAGCACTGGCAGGGCAGGACTGACCCTTTCGGTGTGGTGGCTGCCTCCTCAGAGAACCAGCTCCCTGAGCAGCAGAAGATGAGTGAGTCCCCCCTGAACTGGTTCAGAGGGGTGTATTTACCTCCTGCTCTGCACCCATTAAACAAGACATTTGTCAAGGGTGGTGAGTGGCAGGACATAGACAGCGCCCAGGAAAAGCGCAGGGCCTTCCTGCAGGACTTCTGTAGGAAATACAACAGCAGAAAGAAGCTGCAAACCCACCTGGTGCACCTAGTGTCAAGAATTTATGTAGAGGACAGGCACAAGGTTCTGTACTGTGAAGTGCCAAAAGCAGGCTGCTCCAACTGGAAAAGGGTCCTCATGGTGCTCAGTGGACTCGCTGCTTCAGCAAACAACATCTCCCATGATGATGTGCACTATGGAAAGCACCTGAGAAAATTGGACAGTTATGATCTAAAAGGGATCTACACACGCTTGAACATGTACACCAAGTTCATATTTGTACGTGATCCTATGGAAAGACTGGTATCTGCCTTCAGGGATAAGTTTGAACATCCAAACAGCTATTACCATCCGGTATTTGGGAAGGCAATAATTAAAAAGTATAGACATCATGCAGATGAAGAAGCACTGAAAACAGGATCGGGAGTTAAGTTCAAGGAGTTTATCCAATATTTGTTGGATTCCCACCGACCAATAGGAATGGACATTCACTGGGAGCAAGTCAGTAAGCTCTGCTATCCCTGCCTCATCAACTACGATTTTATAGGAAAGTTTGAAACCCTGGAAGAAGATGCCAATTACTTTCTGCAGCTGGTAGGTGCTCCAGCCAATCTGAAGTTCCCTAAATTCAAAGACAGACATTCCTCTGACGAGAGAACAAGTACAGAGGTAGTGAGGCAATATTTAAAGGAATTGTCTAAGGAGGAGAGACAGCTGACCTATGACTTCTATTACTTGGATTACTTAATGTTCAATTATACATCACCACTTGTATAGCACTAGAATAGCTTCAGGCTTCTACTAGATACTTATCATGTTGGGATTCAAAACAACTACTTTGATATTAGCCCTGAAAGGAAATGAAGTTACTGCTAAGTAGAGTTTTCTTGAATTAGTGGGGATTTTATAAGCTAGAGTGATATCATTTGATACTAAATTATGGAGAATGCAAAGAAAAAAAGACCTGTAAACAGCATAAATTGCACTAAAATGCCTGAAAAAGCTTTTTTTACCATTATGGATTATTCTGTGGAAGCAGTAGCTCAGACAGCTGTTGCATTAGCTCACCTAATGTTCTTTTAATGGTTTAAGAAAAAAAAAATCAGAGTGGCATGATTCTTTTTTTGGTGTGTTTGTTTTAGAAATGGGTTTTGAAAAAACTTTTGATTGTATTTTTACTTTCTGTCACTTATTAATAAAGAATCATTGGCTAATTTTCTAAAATGTTTACAGTGTTCTCAGTTGCAAGTCTTGTTTTTTGATTACTATTAGACTGTAGCCAGTTTTAGACCTTTTTTATTGAAGGACGCTCTTGAATACAAATGCATCAAACTAAAAATAGCACAGCAGCTCAGTTGATGAGCAGAGTAGATTTGGGTAAGCCTGTGAAGGATCAGTCCACTGCCTCATTTTGATTGATGCACCGGAGTTGACAAGTATGACCCTCCTTTCAGAGAGCTACTGTATTCAACAAAAGTAAGGTTTTAATGCACAGTGGATGCATCATTACATGTGATACCTGCATACTGTGGTCCCAATATTCATGGTAGTTCTTCATTTTTGGTGAAATGGACTAAGTTTCAGCCTGGCAGCTCTGGGATATTCTGAGGTCTGTACTGAGAAGCAACTTCATTGCAACTGACCATTCTCAGTCTGCTGGGGTCTGGTTATCAGCCCAGCTCCCAGCAATCTGTTACAGACACGGTGGGTGTGCCCATTGCCTCCCAAACCTACAAACTGGCTCTGCCCACAGAGCTCCCTGAAGTCACCAGTGTTTTGCCTGCCTTGCCAGTGGTCACCAAGCCCAAGGAATGGGGGTGCATGGTGCAGTTTTATGTGGTGTAATGTGTGTTGGTGATTTGTCCTAGAGGAAGATGTGTCCAGAATCCCACAGTCCTGGTTTGAAAAGATACCTTCTACCCTTCTCTTCTCTCTCCTCCCACAAGTGCTGCCTGACCAAAACATGCAGTTTCCTGCAACCTGTCTTGCCCAGTGGGTGGGCCAGGGTGTCCCAGGAGGAGGAGAAACCTCTGGAAAATCATAGGATCATGGAACCATTGAAAAAGGCCTCTAGGATCATCGAGTCCAACAATTAACCTAACACTACCAAGTCCATCAGTAGACCAAATCTCTAAAATGGACAGGGAAAAATCTCTATGCCCTTCCACAATAAAGATGTCCCCTATGCCTTTCTTTCTGAAATGGTTTGGTGCATCTTGCTCCAGTGCCTTGATATGTATGGCAAGTTGTAGGGTGAGGAAACAGCCTGATGGGAAAGTACTGCAAAAAAAATATCCTTTTTCTCTGTTCCCAACCACTGGTTACAGCTACTGCTGTTATTGTTGTCTTTTCCTTCATCTCAGGCAAAGCATGATGTACAGATTCAGTCCTTCCACAGGAGTAATTGTGGGTCCCAACTGAAAGGCCAGGCCATTTCCTAGGTACCCTCACTGCTTGATTCTCCCTCAGTTTTCTCCTCAGAAGAGGAAAAAAAGCCACCTCCAGTCTCCATGGTGCCAGAGTGTAATCAAACAGGCTCTGCACATCTCTCCTTGTGGCAGGACAAGCCACTCCAAAGGGAAAAGGTAAAAGCACACTGGGCAGCCCAAACCAGGGGTTGTGCTGTCTGTGGCTAGCAGCACCCATAGCTTAAACCATCCTGTTCCAAAGGAACATGAAGCAAAGAGGAGAAGCAAAAACCCGTCTATCAGCATGAGGTGTGGGGAGATGCATTTGCTGAGCAGCAGTGAGAAGTTGCAAGGATGTCTTGGACAGGTGAGCACACACATTGTTGCCTGTGTGAGCTGTGCATGGGTGGACCCACAGGTGTTAACACCCAGAAGTGTTTAGGAGGGGATATCTGGCAATTTAACCTCTCCCACACATGCTTCTCCTCAGGTGAACTAAAATCTCCCCCTTTTAACACAGGATGGTGTTCAACTCCCACCTTCCCTGTCAGAAATCCCTCCTGGTTTTCCTGTGGGCTCCACCCCACATCTTGCAAGCTAAGACAATTAAAGAAGACCTCCTGAAAGTTTGGATTTTGTACCATGCAACCTTCTAAGTCATGTGAAAACTGCCTTAAACTGCCTTGGATTTGACCTTCGTTTGACCTCTAGATTCTCTGCTGTTGTAAGTATCGGATTCAACCTCAAATCCTGAGTGGTCTTACTTTATTCATTGGTTTTGCCTTACAGGAAGACCAATGAATACAGTAAATTTAAATAAAAAATAAATGTCCACCAACCTTTGGGTGTCTATATATTTGCTTTGTCTTGTCTGTTGTGGATGTGTGTTAATTAACTGATAATTTACAGACAAAAAATGTCACACTAATGGTACTAGTATTTTCAAAAAAGCACATGAGGAAAAAAGTGCAACATGCTAATAAAGAATGGAGGCCAATTTATAGATGAGTTTGGTATGAATAGTTTAATTCAGAGAAATTAATTAATATTAGTAAATGACAGTCTCTGAAGAACTTGAGCTTCACACTGAGTTCATTTTAGTGGCAAACTTTCTGCCTATCAGATCAGAGAATGATGGAGATTTGGGGGGGCAGCTTTAATTGCATTGAAAGAGCTGCACATTCTCATAACATTTCATCTACTAGTGGGTCTTAGATAAAGCTATTGTTTGAGTAAAGGAGAGGGTTGAAAGAAATTATCAGCAAATATTTGGTTTCTGCAAATGATAGGGAAAATGACATTGATTTGCATACATCCATGGACATGGACATCAGGTCCCCAGACTATCATCTTGAAAATCTGATATGATTTGCATTTGTGATTTAACAGGGGAGGACACTAGGTAAGGTCTTTAAAGCATGTATGTGCACAGAAGTGTAATTGTTTTAGCTGCACTGTTGTTCTATGGCTCTAGTGAAAGTAATTTAACTTCTTTGTACGCTCAACTTCAAATTTCATAGCCCCTAACTGCACTTAAAAATTCATTTTTTGAAAATCTAACCGAGACTTTTGTAAAGAAGAGCCTCTCCACAGTCATGTTCAGCGACCTAAGGGATTCAGATGATCTCAGTAGCAGAATCTAGATTGTACTTTGCTTCATTAACCACATTTTGAAAATCACCAGCCTGCTTTGCCAGGAATTAAGTTACATGATTTAAAATTAACATAAGAGTTTAGCATAATTGAAGTGGGACTGTGATATCTGACTTATGGGATTATAAAAGATAAAGGCATAATTTGCAGCATAAAAGATAACCTCTATTTTTAAAAGTAAAATTTAAAAGGTCAAAGTGGGAGGCTGCATTGTAACTTTGTTTATATTTTGAAAGAATCCTGGGCAAAAACAAAAACTGAAGGTCATCCACCATAACTAGCATAAAAATCTCATCTCCACAACTGTGCACAGATGTTTGTTTTACTCAAAAAATTATATATAATGTATGCAGAAGAGGAATGACAATACACTCCACAACATTCAGTGAGATTATATCTACACTAGAGATCAGCTGTGGCATGCAGAGCCTCTTTGAAGGGGCTTCATTACAGTAAATGCTTTTTAGTTGTTAACATTTCTTCATTTGAAGATCTCTAAGCACTTCTCTAATGCAGGTCAGTTGTCAGAGCAAGTCAAATGTGCTGTAAAGGCATTACAGGAAGCCTGTGGGAGGGCTGGCGTGGCAGGAGAGTGCTCCCTTGGCTCATGTGTCTCTTCCAAACACCAGACAGTCATGCATCCCTCCTGATATTAAAATCTGGTTTTTGGAACCTAATGTTCTACATCTGCCTTTCTTCTAAAATGAATCAGTATTAATAAAATCAAAAATTTTAATAACAATTTTTTTAAGAATAAACAAATTTTAAAGAATTAAACTTCATAGGTGTGCATTCCCAAATTCTGATGTATACATCAACAGAAGGCAACTTCTTTTTTCCAGGTAGGATTTGGCTTGCAAAGCTCAGACATAGCCATTGTGCCCATCTCTTCTAAAACTGCTGCTAGACTGTTGCTTGCTGAAGTCAGAGGTGTGCAGCCACACACAGTGCAATCAAACACAGCGCACACTCCTGGAAATTTCCTCTGGTGGAACTCCCCCAAAAGGCCAAATTTATTGGAGCTACTCCTGCCTCAGGCTGCACTGTCTTGGTGATGTGTCATTGGAGATCACTGCTTTAATTTTAAATGTAGTTTAAATTTAACTGAAAATTGCAATGTGACACTTTGCAAAAGTCTGAGAGAAAAATATTCTTCTAGAGCTTTGTATTGTATATGTGGGTTACATATAAACATCTTTGTTGTGTGTGCCTTAAGGCTAGCAATATATCAGAAAAGTCTCTTCAACTGTAATGCTAATACCAGTTTATCAACTTTATAACTCCTGTGATGCCTTCAAAACTATATTAATTTGGTCTTGGAACATAAAGTCTGAAATCAGACCATAAATCATTATATTTCATTAAAAATATGGATGCACCTGTCCTGTATCAACCAATTAATGTACAGTTCAGAGGGCAGGGCAAGCACAAATACTGCTGGAGGTGGAACTCTCTGATTTAGCAAAAAACATCTGTTTATATCCCCAGATACCTAGGATTGCTTTTCCTTTGGAAATGTGCACAAGTGGGGGAACTAAGGAAACAGTCATATTATTTAGCTTAATGAGAATGTCTTAGATTGATTGGTTATCACAGAAATTTCATGTTTTATGGGAGAATAGTTGTGCTTTTGGCAATGCAGCTAACTGAAGTGAGCTCCACATCTCTTCAATGTTAGATGTAGCTCTGCTTGTGGCTGGAGTGACGGACTTGGACTTAAGAGATCTGGATCTTCATCCAGGTTCTGTAATTTCATGTACTTGTTGGACAAACATGAAATGTTATCTGTGTTGCTGTCCTCACTGGTAAAGTGGTCCTGTAAATGGAAGGAAATTATACCATGTGTTTTCTCCTAAAATCATTAAAGTGTGTGGCTAAAGAGCAGTGGTTAGAAATTACCCATTAGTAAGGAATTTTGACTCTAGGATGTTCATTGCATTTCCTTATGCTTTACTTGCAAGGGCTTGGAGGAAGCTGGGGACTTCCCAGCTTTGCTCCAGCCGAGAAACACATCATTCAACTCTGTTCTGGCAGTTGGCAGCCTTAAGAATGCAAGCTCTGTCTCAAAACACTGTGCATCTGTCAAGCCTATCCAGGCACTGCCACAGCATAAAACCAGTGCCAGGATGTCTGACCAGGGGGAAGTGTCCCTCTGGCTCCTTTGGGAGAGCAGAGAGAGTGAGAATCTTGCTGTCTCAATTTATTCAGAGCCCAGATGAAAGAGAAGCTGTTGTATTTTGGTGTAAATAAGTACTGTCGTATTTATTTTACTGCAGTAGCTGTAAATGAAGTGATGCTCAACGAGAGGGTTCTGCAGAAGCAGTGGATCCCATCCAGGTATGCAAACTCCTGCCTTGTCCTACACACCAGAGCTGCATGACCCAGTACCCAGGGCCATGTTCCCCCAGCCCTTTCTGAGGTCCTGCCACCCCTTGTGGCAGGCTCCAGTTTACCTGGCATGCTAGAACACCTCAGGATTTATCTCATACTAACACAGCCACTGTTTCTGTGACCCTGTGGAGGCTACAAATAACATGGGGATGCCATTGAGACAGACTATGTTGCTTTCTTCTTTTGTCTTCAAAAAATGATGTGATTAACAACCGTGAGAGAGGGGAAAAGACTCCTTACAAAAGGAAAGGGAAAATCTCAAGGCCATGACCAAAACATCTTTTTTTTTTGATATGTGTAATTGTTGCTTCCTTTCCTCTGTCTCCTCACACAGAGAATTTCCCTCCCTCTCTAATTATGTCAGCACAAATGGGTGAGCCAATTGCCGGGTTGCTCTCAGCTGACAAGTGTAAGCCACCTCCAGTCCAGCACATCTATGTTATCATGGCACTGAGGCTGCACTAATGAGCCTGCCTGAGAGTATGGTACTGTCAGCACCATCTGTGCACACGTGTCTGTCTTGACTTTGTCATGCAGAAATTCCTTCTGTCTCAGGGTTCGGGGTTTTTCCTCTCAAATTCCTTGCAGAGAACACATTTTCCACAAAAGCTCACAGTACTGCTCATCTCCCAAGATTTGTAAATTTTGAGTGGCCCGTGTAATTTGCATTCAAGAAACAGCATTCTGAGATATAAGGTGTAGGAGCAAAGCAGGTTTATCAGGGCATTTCAGCATACAGAGAAGTAAATCAGTACTCAGTAGATTGTAAATACATGTCAGTAGGATATTAAATGCTAAGGGCTTAATTTTCTCAGGGTAGTTACTTGGATGTAAAAACTGCATGTCTGCAGAGTAGGACCTGCATATTAAATTATCTAATTTTTGACAAAAGCAGATGCACATAGAGACAGATTTTCAAGTTCTAGGAATGATAATAAGCTACCATTCATCTGAGAAAAAAAGTGTGCTTCTCAGTGTGTTCAGAAAGCTGAGTTCAACTTGTAGGGAGTTTCCTCCCTAAAAGCTTGCATAAATGCAATATAAATACATGCACATGTTTTATAAATGCATGTGCACACAGTATTTGTATGTCAGTCTTATAACCCCTAGACAAAGGTTGTGCAACAATGGTAGTGAAAGCTACATTTGCTGTCCTGCATTTGACTTTAAACACCTTAAATGTGCCTGAAAACACATGCACATAAACATTCTGTTAACATGCTGCAGAACCACAAAGTCATTCCAAGCAAACCTAAACTACTTGCAGGGACTGCAAGGTTCCCTCTTGCACAGCCCTTCTTTCTGCTTCTTTAGCTTGCTTGGGACAGGATGCTGCCAGGTCTGTGGGTCTGCAGTTTGCCAGCTGAGCCTGCTTCTGGTCATGGGTACAGATGTGGGTTTTGGGAGGTTTCCTGATGGGACACTTGGTAAGAGGGGGGAGAAGGCAGCAGTTTACAGAAAGGTCTGCTTTCAAGGAAGGTATGGTGTTACCCCCATAGTGCACTCCAAGCCATAGACACAAGCTGTCACCTTTGCTCTGACTTCTGCTGTTCTCTTAGGAAAAAAAAAAAAAGTGAAACAGAAAAGGGACAGAGGAAAAACCTCTAATGAGAAGGGGAAATGTTAATTGTGGCTGGAGGTGACAATGAACAATAATAAATTGCAGCTTTGCTATTGTATCTCTGATCAAAGTACTCTCAGGCTGCAGCAGAGCAAAAGCTCAGCTCCAAGGGAGGATGATGTTTCTCAAAATCCTCGTGATCCCTGCAGGTCCTCCTGAGGAGCAGAGAAAACACAAACACTGAACCAAAGTTAGATAAAATTTTTCTCTGTCTCAGACTTGCTGCCAACAAGGTTCCTGTTTCTCCCTGCACCTTTTTGTCTGTCTCCAGCCTGGTGGCTACAGTGGGTCCAAGACAATGCACTGCCCCTGAGTACAGAAACTCCCCTAGTGGAAGCACTCTTACCAAGCAGAATCTGGCCCACAATTCATTTGCTTCCTTGCTTTATTTAAAAGTGATGCTAGGATTGAAATTTTCAGCTTAAGCTGATATATGTTAGGCTACTCAACCTGCAAGGTAGCAGGCAAAACTTTTCAGGTGGGCTGAGCCATTGCCGCTGCCAGGCACATCTCTGGGAGTTGCAAAGGCCACCTCTGAAAAGCAGAATAAGGCACACTCCTAAGTGGATACTCCTAAGTGTTGCTGAAGAACCCAGTTCTTAGGAAGCCATGCTTAACAGACTTTTAGTATAAAAATATACCCCTAAACACACTTATAATTGGAAGCAGCAGAAGCGACTTTGCCAAACCCATACCTTTCTGAGCAAGACATGGAGAAAAAGAGGGTGTATTTTGGTACATTTTCAGAGATTCTTTCTAGAATTTTCAATTTTACTTTCTGTGCCACCCTTGGCCCTCAAGCACCAAAGCATTTCTTACATTTACCAAAGGAAAACAAGTTCTACCCACTGACACATTTATAGCTAAAATCTGCTCTCTGTGCTGCCTTGGTTGCAGAAACAGGCACAGGCTGAATGAGAGAAGCTGAGAACTTGTTATGTAAAATCTACAGCAAGTGAGCTTTTCTAGTGCTATTATGCCTTCACCCCTTATTTTGGCACAGTAACAAAACCACTGAGACTGGACAGTTATAGGGTTTCACAGGCTTTTTTTTTTGTTTTCTTTTTCCCTTTCTGGCCTCATAACAAAACTCAAGTGAATCAATGGTGTGCCCAAACTTCTGAAATAGTCTAGGACTTTCAGTATCTTCTACACAAAGAAACAGTGGGGAAAGATTTGTCTTTTATTTATTCATTACTTAATCAGGGCAGACTACTGTCTAAAAATACCTTGCTCAAGATCATGATAGAAATCTCTCACACATTTTTCCAACTGCTTGGGCTACACTCTGATCTCTACTGTTTTACATTCACATTGTTTTCTCTTTGTGGCTTAAAAATCTCCATTTTTCCCGATAAATTACACTTGCCTGTAATTCAGGTGATCATTTTCCTCCCACGACTTGATTTTTGTTCTGCTTTGGCATCGTCACTTGAGTAAAAACTAAAAGTAATTAAAAAACTAAATAACTAAATAAATCAAACTGGACTAAAAGGGAAGGGAAGGGAAGGGAAGGGAAGGGAAGGGAAGGGAAGGGAAGGGAAGGGAAGGGAAGGGAAGGGAAGGGAAGGGAAGGGAAGGGAAGGGAAGGGAAGGGAAGGGAAGGGAAGGGAAGGGAAGGGAAGGGAAGGGAAGGGAAGGGAAGGGAAGGGAAGGGAAGGGAAGGGAAGGGAAGGGAAGGGAAGGGAAGGGATGGGAAAAATAGCTTTCTTGGCTACAGACTACAGGGACTTTATATGCACTTTATACCTCTTCATGGTTTTGGATACTTGGAAGTATCTACAATTTCTCAGGTAGAGAGAGAACAACTCTTTGAGGCAAAGCACATGGAATCAGGGTGACCTTTTAAGAATGAGTTACAAATTTCTGACATTTCACAGCAAAAATTGCATTGTGGCACTGCATGGAAGTGCCCTCCCCTTCCTTTTGTACTGAACAGGTTTGGTTTGGAAGTCAAAACTAATTTTTGGAGAGACTATTCTGCAAATTCCACTCTGCCACACTGAGGCCCGGGCTGGGTGGTTTTCCATGCCCTCCCACACCCCAAGAAGCTGCCAGGCCACAGTGGGGGCAGGGGGATCACGGTGCCAGCGAGGCGTGTAGCTGAAAAGAATCCCTTTCACTGGGGTGTTGGTTCTGCCGTGCTGCGGCTGACACAAATGTGCTCGTGGCAGTCAAGTGTGCAGGGTGACACTGAAAATCACATAGGAATTGGACATATTAAGCTTTTGCAAAAAGGGGCTACATTAAACCATAAACCGCTCAGAAATCTCCCTTTCTCTGGCATGCATTCTTAGAAAGTTACATCTATTTTTAACAGAGTTCAGACTATTTTGACCTGGAGAGGTGTCCTAGAATCACAGAATGGTTTGGGTTGGAAGAGAGCCTTGAAGATCTTCTAGTTCCAACCCCCTGCTTTGGAGTCCCCACCAGCCTTGTCTCCTTCATAGACACTAATCCAGTATAATATCTGTCTACACAGAAATAGTTTTCTCCATAAAACTCATGAAATCCACTTCAAACACCAACATACAGCAAGGCTATCTATCTAAAACATGAATGCAAGAAAAGAGATGACTGATGAGTTTAAAGAGGTAAGTCATGAAGAATGGTATCAGACTGGTTATCCTATTTAAGTCTGCAAATAAGTAAAAAAAAAACTTTTATCCTCGAAGTCTTCCGCAATAAATGTATTTTTGTGTAAATTTTAGTTAAGGGATTGAATAGTTCCAATTGTCATTTCTGAGTTTGAAACCTTTCTCCAGGAAAAATGCAGCACCTGTATCACTAGCTTGATGTGTTGAGGTTTATACAAGCTGTAAACACAAAAATCTGTCAGAAATAAAGTTGCTGTTCTATAAAGGATTTTGAGAAAAACATGCTATCAGGTTTTCTTTAGAAGCTTATGGACAAAAGAACTTGTAAATATTCATAGTCAGACCTTCCTTTTTTGGTTAGTTCAATGAAAGATGCACCACTGCATGGGAAAAGGATCAACATCTTCACATCTGTGCCCTGAGGTTTTAGCTTTTAGGAGGTATTAGTGTTGAGAGGGAAGATAACCCCTGTAAAATACATAGTATTAAGACAACAATTACTGTAGTAATCTACAAAGATAACCTGAATGATCTGCAGCAAAATTGTCTTTCTTGAAATGTGCTGCATGAGCCCATTCATGGTATAGATTTCCATTAGATATATAAATCCCATGAATATGAAGCTATGTATGTATCATACATAGTTTCATTATATTGTTAAAAAAAAAAGAAACAACTTGGACAAAGAACAAATTCCTAGCACTTGGCCACATGTCAAATATACACCACTGAGGTTCAGCCTTGCCCAAGAAAAAGAAGAAAGAAAATGAACAACAACACAATTTAATCTTTAAAATCCCATAATGGTTGACAGAGGCAGCTGAACAGAGCAGTGTGTTTCAGTGTTTCTAGAGCCTTTGCTGCTATACTGAGTTATAGTTGCTTTGAGCATTACCACTGTGCATTAGCCACAGAAAAGCAAATGGGTTCAGACCTGGCTGAGAGATCTCTGAAAGTACTTAATATACTGATCATGTTGGGAGATCTGAAGGGATCACTGTGAGGCCTCATGTGCTTTAGGGTTTTCCTCATCAGGTAGGTCTGGAGGTAAATATAGAATCACTGCCAGTTTGTAAATTACTTAACTCAGTAGATTGAGAAAAGGATGGCCAAACACAGCAGACTGGGCTGTGCTCTAGTGTGATGCCTGTCAGACAGAATGTCTGCAGAATTGCATGCCTCAGAGTGAAACAAGGCTTATCTACAGAATGAGGGCTATATCCCCAGAAGGTCTCAGGAGTTACTGTGGAAGAGCAAGAAAGAAGGCTTCCTCAATGCAATACTGTGGCAAGAATGACTAATTCAATTCCCAGGTGTGCTAAAAGAAATGCCTTCACTTCAGAATGTGCCTTCTGGGAGACCAATATTAAATATGCATTTTAAAAAGCATGTTGGAAAAGTGGTGAAGGCACAAACAAGACTGGAAAAAAACCTAAAGTTACTGAATTTTCTTTAGAGGAGAGACTGAGAGCTCAGTCTGCTAAGCTTATCAAAAGGATGATGAAGAGTTGAATTGCTTGCATTATATAAGTATCCTCATGGGGAGACAGTAGAAGTATAAGAGGCTTTTTAATCTGGCAGATAACAGCATAATAAGAAGCAGCATATGGCAGATGAATTCATACAAATTCAGTTTAGAGACAAAGACCATTTTTGGTGATGAAAATTATTAGTCTTCGGAATAAGGTACCAAGGGAATGGGTGGATTTTCTTTCCCATGAGTTTTCAAATCTAAGCAAGGATGCTTTTTCAAAGTATATTTAACCAAATATAAGTTACTGAACTCATGAAATGTGTCTTGAGGTAAAGTGAAATGGTCTACAATATACAAAGTTAAACAGAACATGTTATGTTACTATCTAGTCTTGAACTCCAAATTCTTTGGCTGAGCTTCATTTCTGTAGGAATCTGAAGTGGTGGTGAGGGAAGAAGCTGAGCATTTCCAGCTGAGGAGCTTAAAAAGGAGGAGGACTGTAAGCAGAAGGACTGTAAGTGACAGCAACACAGACTGGTCAGAAAAGCATGGCTAGATGTTACAGAGTGTATAACAGTGGTGTTTACAGAGTACTGCATTTTCTGTGGCTGATAAGATCTGTGAGTGCTTAACTGAATTTCAGTGTCTCACCCAGCAAAGTTTGATAAATCTCTTTGGTCCCACAGGCTAAGGCTACACAGCCCCAGCACACAGACCAGCAGGATGATGGTTTTCCCTCATGGCACATTCAGAGCTGACTGCATCTTGCTCTGTGCTGCTGCTACATGTCACTGTCCCCTCCACAAGAGACCTTACTTCTCTATTTCCAGTTGACCTGGGGCTGTTCCCCTAACTTTCCTGTGCCCCCACGAGTGCCCAGGGCAGCTTCCCTGCACCTTCTCTCCAGTTCATCAAATCCTGACAGGCTGTGCCACTGATGCATCTTTTCACAACTGACATTGCAGCAATTTGTGGCAAGAGAAGAGATAAGATTTTTTTTTGTTTGGCAGTTTGGGGCTTTTTTTTTCCTCCAAGCAAAAGGTCTGTCCATGCCATGTTCAAATTAAACTATTTCTAAAGGTGAAAAACCTCCAGGTGGTTCCTGTGCTACCTAGTTCTTAATTTTGCTTTTCCAACAGTAATTGAAGCCTATTGAGGTGGGGGAGAGGGCAAAGAAAAAGCATTCAATCCAAATTGTCTTGTGAGGGAGGTAATAGTGCAGGGCTAAGGAAGCTCAGCAGTCATTTAAGTGCACAGCTTCTTGTAAATCCTTTCTGAAAAGCCTGAATGAATCCCCCAAATGAATGGCCATTTTGTCCCTTTTAGTTCTCCTTCTCTAGCACAGAACTCAATGTGCAGCTTGTGGACAGACAGATTCCACAATAAATAGAGAAGGAGAGTAAAACTAAACCTACTGGAGCCTGGCCAGCAGCAATGTCAAATCTCTTGACTGATTTCCCAGGGAATTCTTGCTCTAAATGTCAGGAGAACATAGCCCTGCAGCCAAACCTGGACCAGACTGATACCAAGGCGTGACAAAATGAATGACCTAAGTAACAAGATTACACCGCAGGAAAATTAAAACTTCAGAAATGTGCAAAGATCACATTTCAGTGAGTGGTGTTTTATGTACGATCCTTTTAGTAGACAAAGCTTAACCCAAACTTATAAAACATAAATTGGTGAGGGGAGGGGGATTTATTAGTGGCAACAGAAAGAAACTTTTCATCACTCAGAAAAAAAAAAAAAAGCCTGAGAGTTTCTGCAAATGGTTTCTGAAAAGGCTCACAGCCCGCTCTTAAATGCTCTTGTCGACAGGAGCCAAGGAAGGCCAAAGGAATTTGGTCTCCTAGGAGTCTGCACCACTTTGAAAACAGCAACTAAGTCCTCCATCACCAGGGCACTTCTACAAATCCTCTTGGAGTCTGTCCTGCCAGTGACAGCAAGTGTCCCTTCTGCTGTGGTTACCTGCAGCCACTCATGCCCATGGAACTGTCAGGCGCCTAAACAGCTTTGGGATTTCTGATCCTCCATCAGCTGTAGCTGAAATTGGCTGGTGGGCTCAAGATCTGCTGAAAAGGGCAGGAACACCCAGAAGAAAGAGAGGGCGAGAGAGAGAGAGAGAGAGAAAGCACAGGCATGTAAACCTCCTTGCTTTTGGGAACTAAAAGCCTGAAGTGATGCTGAGAGGAGTCCAGCAAGCTGAAGAGCTTAACAACAGCAGTACAAGGAAGGATAGAGTCCAGATCCACTAGGCAGAGGTGGAAAAGGACTAAGACACTGAGAAAACAGACAGTGCTTCTAAATTGCATTCTTTTGTTAGGTTTTGGTCTTTCTTTAAATCTGTTTCAGTCCTGGCTGACAAACCCCGCAGTCTGACAGAGCTGCCCAGGATGGGTATCTATGAGATTTGCCATAGCAGTGAAGGGACTCTTCCCACACTGCCATTCAGTGAGATGACAGAGTCTAGTGCTGGGAGTTTTTCTGCCCCTCTCCCTCATATTGTTTTAGCTGGAATTAGCTGTTTGCACATTCCTCTCTGACTTTGGCAGTGTGCCCTCTCCTCCATAACTGACCAAACTGAAATCCCAGATCCAGCATGCTTCAACTGTCTGGGAAGTTCTTGTTCAGAATGGGGATGTCTTATGTGTTGCAGCATCTTCTCACCATGGCTCAAGTTCCTACAGAGATCTTTAATTCATGATGCCCTAGAAATTACTGTAGAAACTCAGACTTAATGTTCAGTGAAGGAGAAGCAGAAGCACAGCAAGATTCCTCTGCACATTTCCCCTCACCCTGACATGGATTAAGTTTTAACACCATCTTTAAATTTTTCATAATACTCTTTTGTAAGTTATTTCCTTAACTATGTTGAGTACAGTAGCAGGAGTATTTCACTGTTGGATAGAAGTCCAAAACAAGTTAACCCAGATTTTATAAAGATGACAACATATAAGAAAAAAAAAGAAAAAAACTATGAACAAACAAACAAACAAAAAAAAGAACATATGTGATCCCAGCTCCCAAAACTGACAAATTTACACTTGGATAAACTGGGGCAGCTTTCCTCTGATTTTCAGTGCCCTCTCAAGGGATGTCTTCCTTGCCTTCTGTGGTTTCAACAGAACATAGTCTGTTTGTTTGATCAGAGCTGGCACAGAGCACTTCGCTCAAGGTTTGTGCCCGAAGCATTGCCTTTCTCTGTTTTATGTGGCCACAACCTTTGTCTAATCCTCCAGAAGATCTTTCACAATAAGAATGGTAGTAGTGACAGAAGCTATTAATGTTCTGGCTTCTCCGTGTGGCAGTGATCTGCTCTGCAGATCAAAAAGAGCAGATATACGCTATCTGCCAGAAAAAGAAAAGCAATTACTGGTTTTGCTAAGTGAATTTTGTTTGTGAACAAACAAACATGCCAGAGGAGCAGAGTCCACAAGGTGCCAAAGAACAAGTGAGTTTTTGTTTTTTTTAAATCACTGTAGTAGGTTGTGAAGGGCTTAGATTGAAAACCCAAAGACAGCAAATGAAAGAGCAGAGATGTGTAACGACTGTACACAACCACCCCCCCACCCAACCCTTGACTACGCTCAAGACATACGCAAATAAAGTGAAGTTTGAAAACAAAAAAAAGCAAGCATCAAGCCTACAGCTTCTCTTTTGCCATCAAATTGTGAGTGTCTCTTGGCATCCTTTATGACATGGCTTTAGAGGAGGAGCAGGCAAATTGAGAGAAACACCTACATCTGTACATTATGATAGCCTGTGTTTGCCATAAACTGTGATTGGTAAGCATTTAACATATGGATATGACTTTTTTATTGCTGTATTTACAAATTTGTCTAGGGTGTCCTTAATTGATAGTGTTAGACATAATATAAAAGCGAGTATAAACTCGCTTTTCACTGTTGTAAATTATTGTCTATAATCTCCTAGCAGAGGCTCAGGGAGGAGTTCCTGTCTGTGGTTTCCTGGAGCAGTTCTTCAGATCTGGCACTGTTTACTCATGGTTAGAAGGATTATCTGGTACAATGTGTTTTGTACAGGCTGACTGGTCATGCCAAACTTTGATTTTTCTCTGTTGATGCATGGATGCATGACTTTACCTGTAGTTTAAACTCATTTAACAGTTGAACATGTTCTTTAGAATGTATTCAGTATAACTTATGCACATACTCTTCTAGAGTATGCAAAGGTCTAAATCAGATTTTCTATACAGTTTGTTCCATTCTCAATCATGTCTTCTTCAAGTGACAGTTTCTGTGCATTCTCTAATGAGATAGTTGTGCCTGGGGCGTTAGGTTTTTCCTTATTACATGAAGGGCTGTTTTTCATTGAATTGTTTTCATGCTGTAGAGGCACTGAGTAATGACCATGAGAATTTTCTCAACAGACAGCATCAGAGTCTAATTTAAACACTGTTTTCCAGTGGCCTCCATTTGGCATTTCATACTAGTTAAAACTTCATTCAATTTAGCAACTTCAACAAACAAAACACAATATAAGAACTATATAAAGCTATTAGAAAGCAACCAAAGGAGGGCTACAAGGAGGGTGAAGGGCCTAGAGGGAAAGCCATATGCAGAGTGGCTGGGGTCACTTGGCTTGTTCAGGCAGAAGAAAGGGAGACTGAGGGGAGACCCATCACAATCTAGAGGCAGTGAAAGGCAGGTACTACTCGCTTCCCTATGGTGACCAATGATAGGACCCGAGGGAACAAATTGAAGTTGTGTCAGGACATGTTTAGGTTGCACACTACAAAAAGATTCTTCACCAAGAGGGTGGTTTGGCAGTGGAACAGGCTCACCAGGGAAGTGGTCACAGCACCAGAGCTCAAGTGGTGTTCGGTCAATGCTCTCAGGCACATAATGTGATCCTTGGGGCTGTCTTTTGCAGAGCCCGGGTTTGGACTCGATCCTAGTGGGTCCCTTCCAACTCAGGATATTCCATGATTCTATGATTTTGTAACCAGTAGAGTTCTAGTAAGGTACTAACAGGCATTTTAGATGGATAAAACTCCCTGGCTGCTGAGCTGCTAGGGCTATTTTCCCTTCAATACACTGAGAGGCAGAGAACAAACTGAGCAGCTTTCGAGTCCTTCCCCATTGCCGGGCGGCCCCGCGCCGCAGGAGCACAGCACTCTCGTTTCTCTTTGCCCGGCAGCCCGACGCCCCTGCCTTGCTCTCAGCGGCACATGACCGCAGCCGGCCCGCAGCCGCTGCCCCGCCGCCCGTTCCTCGAGTGCCGCCCGCCCGCCCGCCGCACCAGGTAGGGAGCGGAGCGCCGCACGCTCGGGAGCGTCCCGCCCCCGCCCCGGCCCCGGCCCCGGCCCCAGCCCCGGTCCCAGCCCCCGCCCCGGCCCCGCCGCTCACCCGCGCCCGCCGGGGAGGCATGAGCGACGGAGCGGCCGCTCCGCGCCGCGGGTGAGTGCGCGGCCCTGCGCGGGGGAGGGAGGGCAGGCGGGAGACGGGAGACAGGCAGGGGACAGGCAGGAGACAGGCAGGCGGGACAGGACAGCCCCCCAAAACCAAAGATGAGTTTATGGAAAGCTTCGGCGAGAGGGGTGCGCGGTTTCGGGATGGGACTGTCCGGAGCCAGGTGCGGGGCTTCGCGCTGCTGCCTTTCTGGCTTCGCGCTGCTGCTTTTCTGGCTCCGCGCTGCTGCTTTTCTCGTCCTGCGTTTTGCACCGAGGGATGGCAGTCAGGCAGCAGCTCCCCCTTCCCGAAGGCACTATCGGAGCCTGTCGGTCCCTCTGGAGTTTTAACATCAGAGGTGCGAAGGGTGCAGAGAGAAGCAAACTCACAATCTCTTTCCACATGTTAAAATTCCGTTGTCTAGTTGCGGTCCTGCAATAGAGAGTCGTGTGTGGAGAAAGCCCAGGTACCGCACAAAGTTGCGGGGTTCCCAAGACTCCCCACCTGCTGTGGATACCCATGCCAATTGCTCATTTAACAGCTTTTTGGAAAATGAAGCAGAATGATTACAAGCAAGCCCTGCGACCGTGCATTAGTTTTGCAAGAGTGGCGTGTCGCCCTCGTCCCTCCAAGCTGGCAGGCAGGTGCCCGATGTCCATTTGAGCTCCAGCCGGCCGTGCGAGCTCAGGTCGGGCAGCGTGGGAGTTTGCTGCGGAGATGCCGCTGTAAATAGCCACTGCACACACAGAACTCGTGTGTGACAGCAGTGTCGTGTGGAGTGGCTGGCCACAAGCCTGCGTCCAGCATGTGTGCTCTGTTCCTTGAAATTATATTAGTTACAAAACAAAGAATTTTTAAAATACTGTTTGACTTTTCGTACCGAAACCTTTGTTATGATTTACACTGTTATGGTTTTGAAGCCATAATCATGCCTGAAGCCCTCCTGGCAACGTGATCTGCAAAACCCACCTTGTGTCCTATCAGACACAATTTACTGTGTAATCTTGTAGCCCAGACCAGAGAATTTCCCGTGTGCCCACCTGTGAAACTAATGTGTGACCATCACATTAAAGTGGTTTTCTGTTGTATTTTGAATTTTTCTAAGGAAAACGTGAACAACTACTCAAAAAAAAGAAACCTGTTTTGCAACTTTGATGGCAAATCTTAGCTGCTGAGAGGTCCCATTTCAGTTTCAGACCTGTCACAGCCATCACTCTGACTCATCTCCAGCCTTTAAATTTAACTGCATGCTGAACAAATAGTGGATGTTCAAGATGGTTTTGATATCTAAGTTGCTGATTCCCTTTGAATTTAAGTGAAAACCTGGGCTCAGGGCTTAAACACAGTATTAAGCTTTTACTAACATTTATAGAGGGTTTTGCTGTAGGGAGGAAAGGTGAAGGCTTTTAAAAGAAAATTTGGCCCTGACAACTGAGCATTTTGCTTAATGTTGAAATCATGGAAGAACAGACTGCTTCAAAAAGGGATTTTTATGGATTAAAAATAGATGTTTATATCATTAACTGTAACTATGGCTGACAGAGTTCTATGTAGCATGATGTTCTGGAAAAACAAAAACTTACGTTGATGAGCCAGCTTTTGTGTTTGAAGCATTTGGCTTGCATGCAGCATTTCTGCATTTTCAGGGCTGCAGATAATATTGACTGAATTGACTGCACGTGCTCTCAGCTGGAGAAACAATATGAGATCTGTCTTTCATAAGGGGTAGCCTCCTTCTAGTTAGGCCCACCAGCAGTCCAGTAGAAGGTGTGATCTTCCACATGAACATGCACACACACTCATTCCTAAGGTGATTTTCCAAGATGTTCCACAACTAGTGAGAAGCCAACTGCATGATCTTATGACAAATACAAACACCTTTTTCTGCCCCTTTCTGGGATGAAGGTGAGTAATTAATTTGCTGATTTTGCTGTTCTTTGAGTACAGAAAGAGACAGTCAGGCACATTTGAACAAAGACATCAGGACTCACCATGCTCCATAAACCTACATTCCCCCCATAGTGCCCTTGGTGGCTGGAAATTTTTCAAAATTCTTGAATATGACGCGAGAGCTTGCACCAGGGGAATGTAGGGTACTTCCCAGCTGAGCTGAGGGATAAAAGAGTATCTGAGTGCTGCTTCCCTTGTCTGTGCACCCAGGTCCCAGGTTTCTCTTCCATGGGCTTCAATGTATGTGTCATCCCTATGCTCACCTGGAACATGCCCAGGGAACTGGGAAAATGAGCTTTTCTCAATATGGATACAGCACTTATATCTTACTCAGGTCACTAAGATAAATGATTAGTGAGGAAGCAGTAAGAGAATCAGAGGTAAGCCTTTAAGTTTCAGTGTGAATCTGAGCATAGAGTTCAAAGGTAAGAACATCAAATACCTGTGAGCTTCAGCTTTGAGGGAGGCAATGATTTTGGGCTCCTTTTGTACAAAAAGTCTAGTCTAGATGGTTGGCCATTAACTGACTGTTAATATGAGATCTTACAAAAACATCTTTCCATTCATCTTGAGTTTGACCTAAAATCAGAAGATTGGGGGTATTACTTTATTCTCTTTTGAGGTTCTGGCTTCACTTCTCTAGAAGAATTTGTCTCATTCAAGTGTCTCAGATCCCTTCATAAGCACTTTACAAGGGCCATTTTTAGAAGAGAAAGTAATTGTTTTCATCTGAGAATGTAGAGAACTGAGATAGAGCTCAAAAGACCTATCCAAAATACAGAGTAAATTAGCATAGGAAATGAGTCAGGAAAACAACTTATTTGCTCCAGTCACAGCATTAAATTGCTTTTCCCTTACTTGCTGTAACTGTTAAGAAATTCATGGGCCATTCCTCTTGCAATGACTTGAGAAGGGCAGACATGCCTTTTATGCTTCTTTCTGATGTAACTGGTATTAAATATGCATTGTAGCTCAGTTACCATAGATAACTGAGCATAAATTCATCCATCTTCCACTTGAAATTCTGTT
The DNA here is from genome assembly GCF_012460135.2 of Molothrus ater. NCBI lineage: Eukaryota > Metazoa > Chordata > Aves > Passeriformes > Icteridae > Molothrus > Molothrus ater. The sequence continues at coordinate 107,772,159 of NC_050478.2, read as the reverse complement.
CCCAAATGTAGCAGCTGAATATTCTTTCTTTTGTTTTCTACTTTTTGGATGGGTAGGATGTTTCTTGGTTTTGTTTTTAGAGAAGAATCTTTTTAGCATTCCTTAGAAACTAATTAAAATGCTTCCCTTTTGGCTTATTCTCCTAATTTATTAATACTACAAATAACTTTTCTTTGGTGACCCACTTTCATAGGTATCTGAACATCTAGCAAAATTGTAACTCACCAGGAAGGCAGTATAGACTAATAAATAGCATCTCCAGACAGGAAGAAAAGCCAAGACACTTCTTTCTTTGCCATGCAGAGTTTTACACACCACACATGCAGAAAATATTGCTCTATTCCCCAGCTCAATTGGCGCCGTTAGCCCAAAAGAAAGCATTTTATTGATTACACAATTGATTTAAAGGTCAGAATGTAGGATTGCATCTATTCTCCTGTCTGAATTCAATTTCCACCCACTATCCACAGTGAAGAAACTGCTCTTTGCATAAATATAAATTGAAATACTGGTCTGTGTGAGTGTTCAAACAAATAAACTTTCTCTTCTAGCTCCCAGGGCAACTCCCCAACACTACACTGTCATCAAAACCACTAGGCTTCAACTAAGATGCTGCTTTTTATTGAATTATCTTACCTTCTTTGTGAAAATTACAGATTTGCATAGAAAAAGAGGATACTCACTGATTTAATGAACATGATGATCAACAGGCCACTGGAAGTGGTAGAGCTATACAGCCTCTAAATCAGAAGCTAGCTAGCAAAGAAGAGTACACTTAATTTCATGGTCATTTCAAAATACACAGATGTTGCTTTTTGGGAGCTGAAACTATGGAGAGTTATCACAAGGAGTGATTAATTACCCTGTGCCCTGCAGACACTCCAACTCTGGGCATTTTTTAAGGGCAGTCTGCTGTAAGAGCGTAATCTGTGGTTGTCCCAGCCAAAGGATACTCAGTGTTACCACCTTCTCTCCAAAGTCAGCTGAAGAGCAGCCCCTAACAGGAGAGCATAAGGTTTATTTGGTGACTTCTGATGAAGATTTGCTTCCTTTTCAGTAAGTGTGGACGTCTGTGTAAGTGTGAGAGAATTATGGTGGCGTTTAAAGGAGTCTGGACTCAGCCCTTCTGGAAAGCCGTTTCGGCGGAATTTTTGGCCATGCTCATTTTTGTCCTCCTCAGCCTCGGCTCCACGATCAACTGGGGTGGAGCAGAGAAGCCCCTGCCTGTGGACATGGTCCTTATATCCCTCTGCTTTGGACTCAGCATTGCCACCATGGTGCAGTGCTTTGGACACATCAGCGGAGGCCACATCAACCCTGCCGTGACCGTGGCCATGGTCTGCACGAGAAAGATCAGCCTTGCCAAGTCCGTCTTCTACATTGTTGCCCAGTGCCTGGGAGCCATCGTGGGCGCGGGCATTCTCTACCTTGTCACGCCGCCCAGCGTGGTGGGAGGCCTGGGAGTCACTGCGGTAATCACTCCTCCTCTGCCTCTTGAACTAGGCTAGCTCAGACCCTGAGAAAATAGAATCAGTGTCACGCAGAATGAGGAGAGCTCAGGTACAGATTTTTACCAGCTTGCTGGTTTATTTACCACATCCAGACAGGGCTTAAAGCTCTCCTTAGGACGGGTTTATGCAGTGTGATAGCTATAGCTGATCCTTTATAGAACCTCTCTTTCTTAGAACTTCCCCAAATCTGATGACAGCAGGTAATGTTAATTTACATACAAAATTTAAATAATATATGCGTGAAATGCCATTTTTAGATGGTCTGGGGAGGGGGAAAATTAATTCTATGCTATTATGATGGGGATTGAAAAAACATCAATTTAAAATGACATACTTTTGAAATAGATTGTGGCTTAGATTTCTGCTTTGTTCTAAACTAATAAGGAATGCCATCAGTTAGCCCTGTTGCAGGACTTATTAAAAATGCACTTGAGCCGCACACTACTTAATTTTTAATTGAAATTTAAATTAATTAAGTCAGGGCTAATTAATGAATTTATAATTGAATAGTAAATTACAGTGCTCCCAAGAAAAAAAAATGGTGAAAGGGAAGTGCAGCATTTGCAAATCCCTATGTAAAAATAAACTATACTTCTGCAGTCTAACTTTGAAGTTCCAGTTGGATGTTACTGTTAAGCCTTCTGTTCTCAGTCCAGCAATGATTTTCCATGTTTCTCAAAATAAAAAACCATTTAAAAGTTAAAAAAAAAGGGAGAAGGGTGAAGAGGGGGGAAATCTGTACCTCTAAAAGTTCATTGTTGTCTTTCACTTTGTACTATTTAGAAATACCATTCATTGAAGTACAATTTCTGCATGTGATGGTTTTTCTGATTTACAAAATCACCTTTTCTTCATTTCTGGTGTTTCTTTGCCTTCTTCCAGGTACACAGAGATCTTTCTGCTGGGCATGGACTCCTGGTGGAATTGATAATTACATTCCAGCTGGTTTTTACTATTTTTGCTAGCTGTGATTCAAAACGAAGTGATGTCACTGGTTCGGTAGCTTTAGCAATTGGATTTTCTGTTGCAATTGGACACTTATTTGCTGTAAGTTAATGGTTTCTCTTTAAAAAATAGATCCCTTTACCCTTTATGACTACTTCAGAAGTAAATGAAAACTTTTGTGACCTTTAGAGCAATTACAGCTATATAGCTGCTGTATTCTTTATGGACCCATGCCAAAGCCCTTTGGAGTCTCAGGAGTGTCCCCTTGGGTAGGGTGTTGCACCAGAACTTTTCTGGCTGTTCATGTGATGACTTTTTTTAACTTAGTGTAGACTCAGGAGAGTGATGATATCTGTTGTAAAGAGGAGGAGCTGTACAAAACCAGGGTGGTCCCATAGAAATAGAATCACTACCTTCCAGACTTAAATAACAGGCAACATTTTCTCTCTGCTTTAGATCAATTACACTGGTGCCAGCATGAACCCAGCTCGATCATTTGGACCTGCTGTCATTATGGGCAGATGGGAAAACCAATGGGTAACTCTCCTTTCATACTTCCTTTACCATAGTGACAAACAGTGGTCAGGATTTTTTCATACATCATTTGCTCCCTGTACATCCCATAGAGATCATCCCCAAGGAAGACAGGCACTGACCTGCCCCAGGCTTAGGCATCATCATGCTCTTCATCTAGGACTGTAGTGCAGCATGCAGCATGTTTGGAATAGCATTTTACTATTTCAGGGGGCATTTTGTGGAGGTATTAGCTGGGGTAGAAGAGAAATCATATGAAAAGATCAAAACAAAAATGAAAAAAGCGGCCTAAGGAGACTGAAAGAATTGAACTGCTGGAAAGAAAAATCCTCCAAGGCAGATTGCAAACCCCGCTGGTCCTGCTGGTGAGGAGCTACGGAAGTAATTCTGTCAGCTTCACATTTCACCTGGTTCTGCAGCAAACTGGGGCAGATGTATAAAATGAGAACAGGGACCCTCTGTGATCTGGTTCCTGGGGGAGAACCTGCCTCGGCAAATGCCTGCAGTGAGAGATGAAGAGGTTGCAGTCTGGTATTTGCAGACCAGGCCAGATGTTACCTGCTTCAGTTTGAAAGTGTCAGCTTAGCCAGGAGCAGTTGTGCAGGAAATAATGTTATAAGCAGGCTGTGAATGATGCAGTAAATGTCTATAGCATCCAACAATCCAACTTACAAAAAAAATTTCATATTTTATAAGGGAAAGATGGATCACAGCTCAGCCTCACCTAATTATAGAGAGGGAAATCACTTCTAGAGACACTTTCAGTGCTGACTGGAAGAGCTGCATATTACAGTGCATATAAGGATTTTCTTGATTTTTAAAGTATGAAGCCCACATTGCTCCCACTGCAGCTAAGAATAGAAATAGCATTGTCTTCAGGCCCTAAGGCTTCAATTCTGCAAACACGATACCATGTGTAACTTTGTTCCCAAGAGTTATCCTATTGAGGCAGATTTACCCAGTTATCAGCGGATGGCTTGTTCATATGAAAAACTGCTGTAGTTTTTCACAAGATTAATTATCCATACTCTGAGGAAGCCTGTAGTTTATAACTAAAGCTATAAACAATAAACAAATGCACCATGGAGAAACTTGAAGGAGAAGCTTAGTTACTATCCTGGCCACTTGAAAAGACAGCCTTTTCTCTTCCTCCAGAGCAGTGGCATTGGCATACCATTGACAGGAGCCTGTGGGCTTTGGCACCTACTAATGTTGCTGCACTGCTTCTTGTCATGATTAAATAGATAGGTACCTACAAAGTTATGTTATGCCCATTGTATTTGCTTATTAAATTAGATTATCAGACTGCCTGTTGTGGTTGACTGCCTGTTGTATTGTGTAGGATTATATGCCAAATTTGAAATATTTTGGAAACATAAGTCTGAAATACCAAAGCAGAACTCTGTGTGTACACTAGGAAGGGCCTTTGTGTGTACACTAGGAAGGGCTTTTATTCTTTGAAAGTTCATTGTCATCTTGGTTCAAAATGCAGGAAGAAAATCACTTTTCTACATAGATGTTTCCTTTGTGTGTCTTCTTGCAAAGAGTCCATATTTGTGGTCTATAGCTGGCAGTGAGTATTGAAAAGTTTAGAAGAGGCTTCCTGTAAAGAAGATAGATCAATAAAACTTAACTTCCTGATAGATCAATAAAACTTGACAAAATTATTTCACTTCAAAGAAGCGGGCCTGCTTGTCAGCCTTCTTCTCACTGTTAATTTAAAAGCTTAATGCCTGGGATTTTTGCCACCCCTTTTTTTGCAGGTGTACTGGGTGGGACCGATAATCGGAGCCGTCCTTGCCGGTGCTCTGTACGAGTACGTCTATTGCCCAGACGTTGAGCTCAAGCGCCGCTTCAAAGACGTCTTTGGCAAGGCCACCCAGCCCTCCAAGGGCAAGTACATCGAGGTGGACGACAACAGGAGCCACATAGAGACCGATGACCTGATCCTGAAGCCTGGCATAGTTCATGTGATTGATATCGACCGGGGTGAGGACAAGAAGGGAAGAGACCCATCCAGCGAGGTGTTGTCTTCCGTATGACTAGCAAGAAGCACTGAAAGCAGAGAGCGGCCTGCTAGCACGTCCACAGATATCCTTCCACCCATTAAAGAAACAGATCTCCTCTAGACTGAGAACCTTCCACTTCTTGAAAGGTATGGTGTGGGCACATGCACAGAGTGGTGTCACCAAACCATACTCCTGCTCGGTTGGAAGATCAGGACTTAGCTATAATTAGGATTTCCCATCTATTATTCCAAACTTAGACTTGTTCCTAGTACTTTCCTTTCCTTCTTTCTGGACAACCCCAAAGTCAAAAAAAAAAAAAAGAGATGAAAGCATCCTCCTTTAATAAAGCAGTCAATAATGAGATAGAGATGTGTAACATCCAGATTGACAGTTAAGACATACCAGGAAATGCCTATAGACATGAAGACCTACTTATCAGATTGTTCTTCTGACACTTAATTGGCTGTTGTCAGCACCGATTATAACATCTTACCCATTAAGCCTTCTCTGCGAGGTTCAGAGACAGCACCAGCACTATTTAAGAGTTTTATCCACAGTCAAGCAAAGGAGTATTGTTTCCACTCATGTACATCACTATTGCTTTGCAGACTACCTCTGAAAAAAATGATACTTTAACAGGCTTTTAAGAAAAAATTATATCAACCCATCAAATTTCACTCATCTGATTCACTGTATAAATACATTACCTTCATCCCCAAGAGTAAATATGCTGAAATGGAATGTTGAAGTGTAGGGTAATAAGGCTGCAAAGCAGCTGATTGTACTTCATGCTCCCTCTTGTCATTGTCTATCTGGTGAAACATTCTCCTGAGGTTTTACTATTGACCATTCAGTGTTAGCAGACTCTCAAGGTCATGCAAAGAATATAAAGGCTTTCCTGTTACTTAATAACTTAAATAAGAGATATCAGAAGAAAAGAAGGCATATCTGTTTTCAGTGCACTTGTTTGAATACACATTTCTGTGCTAATTTATGTAAACTAAAGGTTTAAATTACTTACCTATTTTCTTACGAGATGGTTGGAGATAGTGTTTTTTTAATTTATTAGTAATGTAGAGGGGTTTTAACTTTTAACTGTATTGAGACACTGATTGGGAAATATTTTTTTATAACAGATGATAAAAATATGACTCCTTCTGGCTTTTTGTTGTAACTGATGCCTAACTATTTGAACAGGTTCCCTGCTTGTTCCTGTGTTCATATAGTCATAAACTACACCTCTGGCAAAGGTTTCTTTATCTGTTGTTAGAAAAAAGTTCAAGTGCTTGCAGGGTGTTTTAGGGGCAAAAGGACATGAAATATGTTTGGTAAACAGTCTTTTCCCTATAGAGGTTTTTGCCAGACAAAATCACCCCAGCAGAACATTTCTGTAAAGCTTTTGCTGACTTACTGCTTTTGTTTCTGATCAGTGGCTTTGAGTTTTACAATATGCAGCTGCAGAGCAGTCAGGAGCATGGTATTATTACCGTAATTATATAGTTTTTATTTTTAAATTGAAAACCTATCCCTGCTTATTTAGCAATAAGAGAGGAAAAAAAAGTATTAATCCTGACTGTGGGCTGTATTAGCCTCATCTGTTCTTTGACATACTCTACATGCAATCTTTATTACAGGGAATTAGATGTTTCTAATGAGATAATAAACCACTACAACCCTCAAATCTGTGCACTATGATCCAAGGGCAATTCTAGTGTCCCAGCCTGCAGCCTTGTATAGTCCCAGCATGTCCTTTTTCAAGTTCCACATTTTTCTTTTCTTTTCTTCTTCTTTAATTCCTGTTAGTGTGGTGCAAGTTCCCTGCACTGAGCATGAGGTTCATGACTCCTTTGTGCATTTCCAGTTCAGCATGGCTGGGGACCTGCAATGGACAATGTCAAATTGCAGATAAGAGCTCCTTCCCACAGCAAGGACTGAGTGTCCCAAGGGAAGGGCAGCACAAGTGTGGTGTTAGACCTCTGCTCAGATGGATAACTACCATGATAAAGAAATTCAGTGAGAAAGATCAAAACTTGTTGGGGGATTTGTCTAGGCAGTTAGTTGGGCTTTTTTTTTACATATTTCCAATCTGTATTTGTTAAAGGGACATTTTGGTTAAACCTTTTGCATGGCTTAAAAAGGTAAAGAATAATACACATAAAATTAGTGGATTTTTAAGCAAAGGTTTGCATTTTTTGTACTTAAAGACACTCCTTAATTTGTGAATTTTGCATGGTACTGTGTTATTTAAATAAGAAGCTGTGATTTGCTTTATGCTTAAGGGTCCTTTACACAAATGGCTTGATGTGTGTTTTCCTCACTCATCCTGATTCTGCCGCTGAGGTGAGCATAATGTGAGCATAGCACCAGCCACCTCTGTTAGGAGGATCTTTTTCCTGTAGTAATTAACTGTGGCAAACACTCAGAACCAGCCCCAGAACCAGCAGAGCTCCTTATTGAGGATAAGATCTTGACACTTCTGAAAAGATCAGGGAAAAGAAGGGATGCTAAAATAAAGGACAGCAGGCAGTAAAGGTTGATGCCATGCCATTAGACATTAGCAGGTAAGCAATGTGTGGTAGGTCTGCTCCTGATCCCACAGATTAAAACTTGTGGAGGAGTTTGTCATTGACTAAAGTGGAAGTGATCCCGAGCTTTTTGGGGCGTGATGGCTTTGCACACTTCGCTGTGTTTTTTCTAAAATCCGAGTCTTTCAGCAATATACTTAATTTTGGAAGAAGATGCATTCAACTTGAGGCTTATGACCCACCCTAAAGTAAATCCTTAGCAGTGGCTGTAATCACAGGTGGTTCTGCCCCACCACATTCATACAAGGGAACATCACTCTTCAGCATCTATTAGGACTTAGTTTAGCACAGGGATACATGCTCCTCTAAGCTGTCTTGCAATAGTATCATCACTGTACAATAGTCATGCTTGGTTAAATAATAGACTAGCATGACCTTTTTATGGATTCAAGATACTTTTGCTTTAGTATTCTTTTTAAACATGTACTTTGATACTGTTTGAGTGAGATTTGTGTTCTAAAGCTCTTCAGCTCTACACTGCAATTCATAACATACTTGATGTCCTCTTAAAACATTTCTTGGTTTTGGTGGGAAATGGTTTTTTTATGATTGTGGATGGAAATCACAGGAAGACTGGCAGGTCTGTCATCATTTTGGGGCCCCAAAAAATAGGATGAGTCTCACTCCTCCATGATAGCACGATTGTTTTCAATGCTATATTTGCACTTTAACAAGCACCTTCAAATATTAAGTCACTGGGTTTCAGAAAAGAAAGCATGGAAGCCAAGGGTGATTCTGTTGAAGCACACAAATACCTTTTAGGTTGTGTGTACTCTGAGGAGTTCATCACCCAAATTCTAGATATTCTCAGGAAAAAAAATAAAAAATAAGAAGAAACCCTGCAGCATTCAAGTTGTCATGATAATCCTTCTGTCCAAGTGTTCACCTTTCAGTGGAAATAGGAGTGAGATTCATCTCATGCTGTGGTTAGGTTTGTCACATGTATTTGCATATCAGCTTTTCAAAATGTGCTTTATTTCTGGTTATTAGTAAAAACCACAGTATGTGCTTAGAGAGCTCGATGGCCATCTACCTTTCTAGTGCTTGATGGCAGAGCAGCTGCCGCTGTGCTCTGAAACATCGTATCTGCTGGCTGTGTGACACATTCAGGATATTATACACCATCCAATATTTTTAATCTTATTAAAATATGTGAGAATTTACATTGTGAGTCTTTTTTTCCAAGGTGAGAGGTGAGAGCACCATGCACAATTTTTTGTATCTCAGTTCAGCCTGTGTGTATCTGAGTTTCTCAAGGACTTTCTGAATAGAAAATATGTAAATATAGACTGCAGTATTTGCTACCCACTTAAGTCATCCTGTTGCAGTCTGAAATTTAGGACAAATGAGGTAAAGCACACTGTGTATATGGATTTTTCCACAAGACTGCTTATTGTTTAAGTACTTAGTAACCATGATATCAGAACTAATGTAACAAAACTTAAAAATTCCATATGTAATATTTGGAATAATCTACTGAAAAATTCACTATAAAATAATACATGATTATCTGGTTCCCACATGTATTCTACTGTATCTCACACTACTGTTGCAAATAAACAAGTGTCAAAAAAAAAAAGGCATCTTGTGATCATTGGAAACATTTCATGATCCTAAAGCTCAAGACTGAAATATAAGGAAAAACCCCAAATCCAACCCAATGTACGCAACAGAGAATGAATGATTTCCTGTGGAAAAATATTCATCAGAGAAGAGAGCTGCTTGTGCAAATGTTTTAATAATTTTAAGGAAATGAGCTAAACCAATTATAGCAAAAATTATGCTGTTATGCTGTCATGGTTTAAACCCAGCTGGGAACTAAGCACCGCACAGCCACTTGCTCACCTCCCCCACTCCTAGCCCAGTGGAATGGGGAGGAGAATCAAAACCAAAACTTGTATGTTGAGATAAGAGCAGTTTAATAAAAAAAACACAAAACATTGGTGTATTATCAACATTATTTTCATGCCAAATCCAAAACCACAACATTGTACCAGCTACTGAAGAAAAATTAATTCTATCCCAGCTGAAACCAGGTCATGTATGTACATCACTGATTTTGCCAAATGGATTAAAAACTCATAGGGCTAGTGGAGAGCCAAGGATTTGAAAAGTGATAGAAATTATACTGGCACTTCAGACCCCTTTCACTAAAACACAGCTTGTGAGACCAAGCTCCCATGACAATCTTCAGCAATGGAAATCAGATCCTGGGGAATTTACATTTCTAGTTGTCTAGCTCTTTGCTTAGAATGCAAAGTTTAGCTGCCATGACATTAATGGAGGTAAATTAGGATCCTGGAAATTACTAATATGAGAACACATCACCTGGGATAGCTTCTAATCAGTAGGAATGGCTCATGCCTGATATTCACCCTTTGCAGTGTTTCAGCTCTTGCCTTCAGCTTCTTCAAGCTCCAGAGACACCTCCCAAGAGGCTTAGGGGAGTGTGTATGTTGCATATGACCTAATACACACATGGTTTGTACCTTACTGAAACAGGTTCCCAAGGGAATTTAGGCAGAACTAGTAAAATTATTTTGGTGTCACAATCACATGAGGCAGGAGCCACTCTGACATTTTAAAACAAGCACAAAACGGGAGTATGGATGTCTGGAGAGTTACAAAGACAAACACATAGTGATGGAGCTGTCTGCAGTGTTAAGATGAAGGGTCCTGGGAAGAACACAAAAGCAACCACGTGGGCAAGGGAGATCTTTGTAGTATACTTCTTACCCGGGGATTACTGGCACTAAGTTATCAGTACAGAATTAAAACATGGTCCCCATTGTATGAGGATGTGGGTGAAGCTTTCAGATCTCATCTGAACCTTTTTTGGATCCCATGGAGAGACTGAGCTGTGCTGGGTGAGTAATGTCCTTACTCTAGGCTTCAGTGGCAATGCTGGCTTCAGCAGCGACAGCTACAAGCAGCAACTGTGACCCAGTCATCTGCTTAAAGAGAGAGCTTAGCAGATATTTCCAATATCAGCTTGCTTTTAAACCCTCATTTGGCCTCAGACTCCTTTATCAGTTGTAGATTGTAGTGCATTGCAAACGTTATACACTGCTTTATTTATATCAGACTGATAACTGTTATCTTGGACATTAATTTCTTTTGACTTTTCTTGCCTCGTTAGAAAAACAATCCTTTTACAAGTACAAGAGCTGTAGAGCTGTAGCATAATCGGACAAAAAAAGCTATCACAGTGTTCTTTGGAAAAGCAAAAGGAGCTTGTATTATTTGTCTCTCACCTTACAATGTGGGATGGGGAGAGGCTGAGGTTTTCTGTGGGTGTGCCTGGCAAACAGATTTCCAACTGCTATTCTCTGCTCATGCACAGCCATGAGGTCCCTGTGATGTTTCATCTCTATTTCCCTTCTGATATGAATCTTCATAAAAACTCTGGAATTCACAGTATGCCTAGAGTTTCTTGTTAATAGACACGTGTCTATTAAAATGTGCACATATGTGCATGTGTGTGCACACGCCTGTGTGTGAGAGGTGCAGGGAGGCACAACGTGGCACAGCCACAGTGTTTACTTCTTCCCAGAAGTGGGCAAGATCAGTGGGTAAAACTGTGGGAGACCAGCTGCCATTTGGGATTGCTGCATGCCCCACTGGGATCCTAATGACTTGGTCATTTATTTCCACTTTTTTCTGAGCCATATGGTTTTCAGCTTGAAATGCGGTCATGGCCATCTCCTACTGCCACGGAGCCATTTAGGTTCTGCTGCTCTTCCTCCCCAGTTTCATTTATCACAAGGTCTTCTTTCCCCACATTTCAACCATTTAAAAATTGATTTGAATTTAAAAATTACCTTAGACATTTTTTAACTTCCTAGCATGCAAAATATTTTACCATTATTCCACTCTACCTTAGTGTTAATTTCGTTTATTCTGTGGGAATTGTTTCATTATGGTAGAACAGAAAATCTCAGGGCATTGGAGAGTCATTCATTTTTCCTCAAAAATTTCCTTTGATAGTTCCTAGTGATATCTCTGCTATTCTGTTCCAGTACTTAATTATTTCTATTTGCATGGTATCTCAGTGCCTAGCTGCCTTGTGGTCCCATATTCAGACAGGAATGCATGCATATTTTGTTTTGTTTTGCCTTTCCAGCTGAACGAGCTCATCAGAGCTGGAATGAGATGGTTTAGTCTCTAGATCCCCCTCCTGCGAGCTTCTTCAAGCTGCTGCTGCCACTTTGGACTGGGGGCCACTTTTTTAGCCAGCAGCAGAGTTACCCCGGGGTGGGAGGGGGGCATTTCATCTGCTTTGACTTGCCAGAGCTGTACAGTACATAGGGTAAATCCTGCCTTCGCTTCCAGAAGAGATGAAGTAGGTTTGCACCAGCCAAACCCCGTCGTAGACAATTGCAGTAGAGCAAACAGTGTCCCAGCAAAGAAGTAATCAGTTTTGAAAAGATGGGATTTGGGCTTGTGGCCAGTCCCTGGGCTCTGATTTGCAAGAAAAACATCAATAGGAAAACTGGAACAATGGCTGATTGTCCCTGTAAGTTCTGAACATATGTGCATGAATATCCAGTAAAAATAAGCCTAATGCTTCATGATTAAAGATGACAGAGCAGGGACAAAATGAACTCTGGAGATCAGGAAGATGTACAGAGATGTTGGACTGTGCTGTTGTTTGCCCACAGGTATTGCTCCAGAGAAACAGCTGCACAGCATCTTCTCAGAGCTGAGTCAGACCAGCTGTACAGGGTAGGATGCACACAAACACAAATGTTTCAGACACAAGGCTTTTTTGTTTTTCGCCCTCCTTCCACAGCTGCCCAGCATACTTCAGATTTACTGGAGGCAAACATTGCTAGGGCATGAATGCAGAAGCTTTTCTAGCCTCAAGACTAAAATGTGAGAATAAAGCTTTGTGTCCTCCAACCTTTTAGCTTTGAAAAAGCCCAACAAATGCCATGGAAGGAGCTTTAACAAAAGAGGTCAAAAAGTCCATCTGGACCCCTCTGCATCCTAGTCATTCCTAGAGCTACCCTTAGAGAAAAGATCCGTAGGTTAATTTATCATTGTGTAAATAAAATATCCCCCAACTTCTTTTACCACTAGCCTTCCTGAGTTAAAATAAATATGCTTTGGTAGAGCAAAGCTGAAGAGCATCTAAGGTTTATAAATAGCAGCTATTGCTATTGTGTCTGAGTGGTGAGGAAAAGGTCAAAGCAAAATGATTTTATTATCCCCCCAGTAAGAAAAATTGTTCTGTGTGTTTGGGGGGGCTTTAGGGGGAGGGGGCAGTTTGGTCTTTTTCTTACAGCATTCTGGCTTTTTCAGGTTGTCCACATTTAGCTTTATTTTTTTCTACAGGTTGAATCCACAAACATTGTATGGAATTGAGTAGAACAAATAATTTTCACTTTTATTTTTCTTTCTTTGTCAAAAGGATGCTTTAACTTTTCTGGCTGTTTGACATGTTTGCTGTGCAGGATCTGATGGCACCCTCCATTGTATGGTCTCCTTTTCTCTGTATTTCCTGCACAGACAGATGTCTCTTCAATGAATTTGGGACCCTATGGAAACTGCAAAGGTTTTCACAATCATCTGAATTTGTGATTCAGATTTTTCTTTTTCATTTCAGATTGCATTTTTCTTAACAAAATATCTTAACAAAATACACAGTTTCTATGAGCTGTCATTCATTAAATACCAACATTTTTCTTTTGAATTCAGCCCTCTTTAATCCATTTTCTCAACATTTTGCTAATTATTTAGAATTTATCATTAAACCTACATATTTGAGACAATTGCCTAAATAAAACTTGTTTTTCTTATATTCCTCTCCAGTGCTGGAGTCTTGGGTGGTGGGAGAAGTGTGAAAAGCTGTCATTTTGTATTCTTGCAAACACAAAATTTAGTCAAAAACGAAGCATCTCAGTTTCAGGGTTAACTGGGAAATGTATAATCCTAAAAACATGAGGTGAAAACCTAGACACCAATTTCCAGTTTTGCAGTCAGAGGGTGGGAAATGCCTAAGCTTTCCAGTGGCCAGAAGGAAATTCTATAGCTAAAGCAGGTTTCAAATACTGAGTTCTGTAGTTCTAGGAATGATCAAAACTATTTTTACTATTACATTTATATATGTGTATATATGTAATTCAATGTTTAAATTTACATATATATGTGTGTATACAATGTCAAATACATATATTTATATATATTTCAATATATTTATATATTTAATGTCATAAATAAATAATGTCATATGTATATTTATATATGTGTATATACATTATATACACACATATGTATATAAAGTAATATTTATATATATATATATATGTCTCTGTGTGTACATGTAAATAATATATATAGGTATAAAACCAATGGTTAACAATTCTTTAAGCACCCTTGTTACCCCACAGATTTAATAGTAAACTTTAACAGGAAAGATAAAACAGGCACTCTGACTCCCATCTTTCTTTTCTGAACATTGGTATTTTCTCTCTTAAAAATGTTAACATTTCTCCAGCCAACATAAAGTGTTTATGTTGCAGATAAATCTGGAAAGAGGAAGCCTTGTCTGCTCTCATGGTTGTTACACAGACAATGTTTTCCTTGTGGTTTGATTTAACATGCAGCTATGAACGCTCTCACCAAGTAACAAATCATTACACCTGCACTGAGTAAATTTAATACAGCTTGCTTTTGCTGAAACATTATGGGTTTTTCTCACCTGCTTTGTACTTTCCTGAATGCAATCCAGGTCAGAAGTCCTGAAGATCAGCCAGTTTGTTTCCAGTCATGACTACAGGTTTTACCAGATCCTTTCCTTCAGAATATCAGCAGAGCTAATACAGGCATTTCTCTTTTCCTTTTTTTAATCAGTCACAAGGGTCACTTTTTAGTTGATGACAGAACTCCCTCCACTTGCTCACTAGTGCCAGCTCTCCTGCACAGGAAGTCTACTGGGGATTATCTGTAATACTGAGCTACTTCAGACCCACAAATTTGAGTTCTGGGTTGAAAGAGATTATTAGTAAGCATTTGGGGGACACAGCTACTGTTAAATAGGAGGGAGGGTTTGTCTTGGTTTGGTTTGTGCTCTCTGTTTGTTGAAAACAACAATCAAATTTGGAATACCATTAGGAAAGCTTTACAATAACTGTTGTGTGATATCCAAAATACTACCAGTTCTGCTGTAAGATTCAGAATCAAAACATTCTCTTTTTAAATACAGAGGAGTTTTAAATTAAAAACATTTTGTTTGACTTTTTTTTCCCCATCTCATGTGATCACCTGATACAATTGTGAGATCTGGAAACATCACGATCTGAGAATCCAGGGTATGAGAATACAGCCAGGCTGATGAAACACTTTACAAGTAGCAATGATGTTATACATTTGTGTTATTAGTTGTTTTTAATGATGCTGTGCTTCTGTAGCAGATGAAGCATGCAAAGTATCTCCACTAGGAATGACTCAGGGATTAAATGCTGTCAGGGGATTAGGTTGGTGATGCCTCTCACAGCAGTGCAGGGGAGCTCAAAAAATCTCTGGATTGGGCTAGATCTGTTGGAAACAGAAGTCTTGATCAGCATAGTAGGAGGTGGCTAGGAAGCTGTCTCAGACGATGGTTAACAAAAATTGCCAGAGAGGCTGCAGTGGTGGTGGTGGTGTGTTTCTGTGCAGTGTGACACTGCTAACGTAAATTTAAAGGGACTATGGGAAAATTGCTTGTGCTAAGAATAAAATTTGTGTAAAAATAGATGGTGAAATAAAGAGCATGAAAGTAGACACTTCAAAAGGCATTTCACAGCAAGTAATATCTCATATTAGTCGTTTCACATGAGGAATTGCACTGTATTTTAGGGCTTTTTCTTCAATTTATCATCCTGAGTAGTTTCTCAGAACATTTCTTTATAGCTTCTGTCAAATTCCAGTTGCAAACCAATCTCATAAGGGAAGCAGGAGTTTATGTTGCTAATTAGTAAGGCCAACATGAAGATGAGCTCAAAGTCCCAGATGCAACAATAAATTGCTCTAATCTTTGTTAAGAAATGGGATCTCCTTTTTCTGCTGCTCCTACTCAGTCAAACTAATATATGGAAACAATGCTGTTGTGCTGGGAGATTAAGTCAGGATTCTGTCCACTGATGGCAAAAATAAGTTTTTCAAATTACAAGATGATGTGCTTTAAGTGTTCATTACCAGAACTGAGGTTACCCCATTGGACTGTGCTCAATAAAGCAGCCAATCTTCTTGGAAGAAGCAAAAGTCTTTAATCTTGATGTTATTGACACAGACAAATGCTGTGGGATCTCGAGAAGAAATTGTCAACATGCTTCCTTTCAGTGACTGCTTTTCTCACAAGCATAGGCACAGTCTACCAGACACTTTGTTCTGGATTAGTTGTCTCCCACAAAACTTTGGTAAGAGCAAATGAGAGCTCCTCAGTGAAAAGCAACCTTGTTCTAGCAGTCTATGACAATTATTTGTGTCAAGCTGACAGAAGATGCATTTGAAGACCATTCATGTGATCACTCCTAGGAGCTTTGTTCAGGAGGTAGTAAAGGGGCAACATGACAGTGACACTGTGTAAGCCTTAGACTAATTCTTGAGAGGATGTCTGACCATTTCCATGCTTAGCTGGATAGAAAACCAACATGTGCCAACAGCATGCAATGTCTGCAAGCAGCAAGAATTATCCAAGTGTTTTTACGGGACCATGGTATTGAAAAGTGGTACCATAATACTGAAAGTAGGCAGATTCATCTTGACAACAGCCAGGCTGACAGCAATATACAGGAGCTGTGGCATTTCCAGCAAACAGAGATGTGGCCTTACAGCCTAATCAATGCATTTAGGAAGGCTGTGAGTTTTGGTCTTTGACCTAAATGTTCATCAGTTTTTATTACTTGCAATTTTGTACCAGCAGATCAGATTGTCATCATTAGGAGTTACCATAGCGTGATAACCCAGAGGTCAAGGCTTCACTCTGCTACAAAGTATGCAAATATAACAAAATATGATCTCTGTCACAGGAGCCTGGCACTCACACTAGAGAGCTATTGGCTAGAAATGTGATAAAACAAACAGCCCTGAGGACTGGAGGTAACTGAACAGTGCAGAGGCAGCAGGATAACAAGGATCACATCAAACCAGGTGTTGTCTTTTATCTTTATGCCAAGTACCATTGGAATACAAAGGTAATTTGTCCTTACTCTCTGTCCTGTACACTTACCCAAGTCACTTAGTAAGGGAAAAAATCTTGAGCATATCTAAGGTACACCTCTATCAGACAGAAAAATTTTCCCACCATTTATGTATTAATACTTTTCTACCCTACCTACAAAACTGTTCTTGCACTGAAAGGAGTAGACTTGTCATAGCCTCTGCTTATTTCAATTTTCCTAAACCCTCTTTCTGTTAAGCTACATAGTTTCTCTCTGTCCAGTAAGTTTGTAGCCTTCAAATCTTGTGGAGTTTTTTTTAAATATTATTTTAACCAAAGAACACTTGCTGTTCTTGATGTACATGTTGACCTTTTCAGCCCATTGATCAATTTTCTTATTTTTATCTGCCCTCCTGATACTGGAAGTGTCAGAATTGTTTTAGCTATGTAAGGACTGGTACTCATTGCAAAAATTGCTGCTGGCAGGGTTTCTGGTTCCCATATAGTCAGTGATCTGCATCTCTTCACCCCAAGACAGGATGCCTTTGTATGCACCTGCTCTCTTCTGCTCACTTACTACAGTACACTCTCTAAAGCAGTGTTGTGTACTCCCTGGATGTAATACACTTAACAAGAAAAATTACAAATTCATCAAAACTGTAGCAAAGAATACTAACTTTAAGCACGGCAAGTTCTGCAAGCTTTGAAAATTTCCCTTAAAAGCAACCCAAGACAGGCTGCAAAGGTGAAAGGCAGGGTGGGGAGGGAGAAGCCAGCAGACAAACAGACACTTGGGAAACTTAATAGAAAGCCTCCTGCACTTTCTTCAGTACAAATACTGTACAGTCTCAGAGGGGAAGCAACTGCCACTTCTCATTCCTATGAGAGGTTGCTGGACTATGTGGAAACAGCAGCTGCAGTGTGCCCTCTTATGGCAACACCAGTTGCTTTCTCTGTTTCACACAAAGGTGTTAAAGGGGAGAGGCAGGGGTTGCTTTGGTGTATTTGTTCTTCTATTTTTATTTTCCCTGAAAAACGATATGTGAGAAGAAAATGTTAACTCTGTATGCTGTAGCATGGCTAGAAAAATACGCTTGAAGCTTCTTGTCCCTAGCACCAAGCAGTGCCTCATCTGTCGAAGAAGATGAACTGGCGAACAAAAACAAAAGAGAGGGATAATATCATCATTTGCAGATGAGACATGGCTTTCACGCCAAGGCAGATGTGAAGTGAAAACTGATTGGTGGTTAAAGGCACTGCATTTAATGAATAACAGCTAGTCAGTTGACGGAATGTTTCTGTGCTGGCTCCACTGCAGGTTCTGCACAAGTCTCTCTGCAGTGCTACTCCATTTCGAGTAAGAGTGCTGAGGAGTACATGGGTTCCAAGTAGCCCAGCTCACCAGCTGTGGACTGAGACGGTCTGGGTTGGAGCCTGAGAAGAGAGGCCATGGACTGCCAGCCTTTGGGATAACACTGGGCAGGATGGTGGGTGACACCAGCCAGGTGAATGGACACCGGAAAAACACAGGAGAGCTGGGAATTTCTACCTTTTGGGTAACAAAGGAGAGGACAACCAGTGAGCCAGCAAGGTGAATGGACACAGAGAGGTGGGCAGGAGCCAAAGACTCAGGAGGAAGAGGAGACTTCTGGAGACTGTGAGGGTTTAAATGCCCAGGGGTTCCTTGGCTGGGGATCTGCCTCAGAGGCACCAGCTCGAGTTGTTCTGTGTTACTGCACTGTGAATAAATGGCTTTATGGAAGAGACATCTGGGACTTTGCCGTGGGAAACCTGGAGTTGAACAGGTGAGGAAACCTGGTCTGACTGTCTGATGTGTGATGAGTCAGGTGGAGACCCGTTGGGTCACTGGAGCCTCCTGCTGTGGAGGGGCTTCAGTCCCAGCAGTGAAAATCTCTGGCCTTGGGAGTGAGGCTGCCAGATGGCCACGTGAATGAGAAGCTTCCTTAACATGAGGATGACTAATGTATTGTCACTATTTTGTAATTATTCTATTATAGATCTGTTTTGAATATTGTCTTCCTATGGCTTCTTCTGCCTCTGCTTCTGGTACCTTGTTCTCCTTTGGTGTTTTCCCCTTGTTACTTCTCAACACCCCCACCTGCACAAGCACCTTGGAGCCCCTCCTGTTCCAATACAGCATCCCACAGCTCCATTCCCAGGAGGACTCTCCTCCTCTGCTCACTGAAGATGCTTCCAGCCTCCTGGAATTTTCCAACCCACAAAATCATAGCTGGAATACTCTGGGACTCACACAGCCCATCCTTTCACATCTTTTTTATCAGAACAGCCACATCAGTCTTGCTTACTTGATATTGCCCCTCTGCTCACTGAATGTTTAAAAGCACACAGAAATCCCTAAGAGCTTGAGCAAAGAGTTGCAATTAGTATTAATGGTTTTTACTGCAGAAAAAAAAAAAAACCCGAGCAAGGGGCAAACTCTATCTTTCCCCAATATACTCTGATCACATTCCCAGTTGCAAAGCTGACCCAACCTCATGTGTGTGAGGAAAACAAATACATTACCCTGCCAGGCTCCTGGCTTCTCCATCAAAGTAAAACCTGGCACCACAGGACAGTACATGTGGTTCCTCGCCACTGACGCTGCGTGCTCCAAGCAAAGGCTATTCCTGGGATGACCTCTTGTCCTGGGGTGCAGGTCATAGTTGAGCCCAGGAGCCATGCACGCACACCCTGGTATTTCTGACTGCAGTGTATTTGTGTTTCTGCTTTCCCTCTGGCTCTTTGCCTTTTACATTTGCTTCAGAATGCCCATCCACCTTAACATTAAACAAAAAAACAAAAAAAAAGAAGAAGAAAAGAGTCTAAACACTTTTTCTGTAAAGCAGGTGGCTTCTGCTGTTACTTATTCTGCTGCAGTTAATCTTCCTAAAATCTGTTCTTCATTTTAATAATATAATAATTAGGCAGTTCTAATAGGTCTGAATATTTACACTGAGATCAATTATATTTTCTACAAAAAGATGAAGTGGTCCTCAGAAAACAGAAATCAACCTGCAGGCTCACTCTGGATTTCAACTGCATCAAACCCCACTGGAATTGTGCTAAAAAGCTATGATAAATCTATCCAAAATGTGAGTATTATTTTGGCTCTGCTTGCCTTAGTAATAAAAAGTGTAAGGTGATGCTGTCTAGACTTACACCACCTCTGCCCAGCCCTTGGGAACACAGTTCAATGACCCTTATATGTTATTTTTGTACTTTCTGTTTGATGATTTGACAGGAATTTTGTAACTAAGTCAGCTTCTGTCACCAAGTTATAGTTTTCCATGTCAGAATAAATGCTTTTTCTGGTAGACAAGGAGTGAGGATGTCAGAATATGGCCCTTCTTATTAACCTGCACAGAAGCAGTTGAGAGCTTCACTGTTTAACATAATTCCCTGGCTGTGTTTTTTGTTCTTCAAGCCTTGCATTTATTTTACTGTTTACAGCAAGGTTTGTGCTGTCAAGGAGACTGCTGGTAGGGAAGCTCTAGGAGGAACAGAAAGGCTTCTGTGCCTATGAGATGTTTGTTCACATCCCCCCAGCTTAATACACAACAAAAAAAACCCTACTTCATTTAATTAGGAGCACAGACCAGCAAAGGATCTCATAGGCTACAGAGCCCAGTCCTTTACTGTCTCTCATAACAACAAAATGCAATACTTTCTACCCAACACTTCAACCTTTCCTAAAGTCCTAACTTTCCTAAAGTTATGATAACCAGCTTTTCTGTAGCTGCTCTAATTGGAAGTTTGCTCCAGAGGTTACAGGTCTAAAAACTAGAAAACTTCTCATCATTTCAGCCTGAATTCATTTATGACTCGCTTACACTCACCTGTACTTTACCAATTGTCCTTGATTTACAATACCTCTTCCTCTTCTGTTTCACCCTACCCAGCCCATCCTTCTCAATGGAATTCCTTCCTCATCCTTGAGTCCTCCTCTTGGTTGCCTTCCCCTTTACCCTGCCCCTGCACTTGCTGCCTGTGGGGGCCATCAGTCACACACGAAGCACAGCCTTCACCCCTCTCCTTCCCTGGCACTGGACCTGTGTGACAGCCACTCGTGACCCCAGCCATGAAAGGAAGGGCGTGTGTCTCAGCAGGGAGCTCATTGCCCTCCTATCTCTGCTGCCAGTGGCTCTCAATGAGCATTTCTTGGTTTCCTAAACTGCATTTGCCTCTTAGCTGCATTTGCCTTCATTCTTCCCTTCTTGTTTTAACACACATAGAAAATGAAGGTGTGAACACTCTTACTTGAGTCATTACCTTAAGGCTTCTGTTTTTCTTCCTCAGCTTCCCCTCCAGCAGTCCCAAAATAAAAGAATAAATTCTAA
This sequence comes from Molothrus ater, assembly GCF_012460135.2. Lineage (NCBI taxonomy): Eukaryota > Metazoa > Chordata > Aves > Passeriformes > Icteridae > Molothrus > Molothrus ater. Next base: position 107,751,075 of record NC_050478.2, on the reverse strand, counting down.
AAGGATAAAATAATATAGACCTGTGCAAGGAACAGAAAAAGCTCCTACCCAAATGAATGCCAATAGCTGCCAATTCTAGTCTCTTGATTTTTGCTTTCAAGGCTGGGAAACTCTCCATATATCTGCAGGGATATAAATGAGCTGATGCTGGATAACACTCAAATGTTTTATGAGAGCTGAAATACATTTTGCAGAATATGTGTAGACGAAATAAAGTCTATGAAAGGACTTTATCCAAAATTGAAAGCAAGCTCCTACCTCTTCTTAACAAAAGCATGGAGAAAACCATCCTTTGTAATGCTCGACTTAGGCAGAAGAAAGCAGAGAAAAGTAGGGCCAAATGGCATTTGAAAGTGTATCAAGGTGGGGAATACACAGTGAGGATACTTGGACATGATGGTTGAGGTGAAGCACTGCATTGTCTCCACTTCTTCACTCATTCTCACCACTGTCAGGTTCCCAGCGGGATCTTTGTTTGTGTCAACAGCCAGAGCATCTTTCCCTCTAGAAAACATGACAGTTATTCAGGGTCCTGTCCCAGAGAGGTGGTGTCTCCTGTAATCAAACCTGTGTGGTGGGATGATGCCGGACAAACTTCACCAAATTTTGCAGATTTATTTTTATTTTTCCTAGAAGCAGTCTATGTGCTTTCACAACCAATGAAGCCTAGAGCGTGCCTCTCTGTGTGTGTCCCACTTGTGTATGCTCTTTGCAAGCAAGGATCTGCTTTCCCCCAAAGACATTTTGCTGTGAAAATCATATTATAATGAATCTGAGTTCATTCATGATGCTGACAATGTTAATTTATCTGAGGTTACCTAAAAATTTCATTTCTTTTAGTAATGAAGTCTATGGATTTGAAGACTATGTCATCTGCAGTGACATGTCAATAAAAATGGAAATCCAAAAATTTATTTCAGTAGAGAGAAAGAAGACAGCAAGCAAGCAAGCAAGCAAGCAAACAAGCACACCGTCTTTCAGGAATATTTTTAACTATATTTGATAATTTCTAGATTTCTAAATTGGCTCAATAAGATTTCTCATATAAGATAGAAATACCCTGCTATGATGAGCATATAAATCTGATTATGCCCACAATGAATAGCAATTGTTTTTCTTAAAGTGGGGGTGAAGTGTGGGGGAGACGGTGTGGGGGAGATGTCAGGAAAGAGTAGTTACTTATGTTTAAATTCTGAAACTATCACCAACCAGGAATTGTATCAAAACCCATCAGCCACTACAACAGCTGTCGTATTTAAAGCACCCCCCCTTTCATTGGTTCAGCAGTTAAAAGCAAGGAGAGACCAAGATTTTAAGAAAGTGTGTGGCACAAATTTTCTGTGGGTAAAAAAGGGAGTATGGAGGCTTCACAGCATCCCATTAGCACTGTCTAGTGCTTGACATGGCAGTGTCACTGCCTTGAAACTTGAAACTGCCTCCCTTGACAAGGGAGAGATGAGGCCAAGTGCAGCTCCTCCACCTCTCCTCCATCTCTTTCCTGGCTGCCCCAGCAGAGGGACACAGCAGCAAATTTTAAATGAGCCAAATCAGGTGATGAGACAGACCAACAGCAGCACTGTTGTGAATTTATTCCACTTCAAACAGCTGATCCTGATGCCTGAATAAAGTTATTTAAATCTTGCCCGTATATCCTTACATAATGCTTCCAAGTGCAGTACAGCTGCATGGTCTGGTTTAGGTCTGTGAAGGGGTGGATGAAGCACGGGGTGCACTGCTGGTGATGACCCGCAGCCACCTCTCTGCTGGTCATTAAGGGGGGGTGGATTATGTTGTGCATTTGCCCTCCTTCAAATGCAGTCCTGAGCAAGAAAAGTCATTCTCCCCCCCCATTTCCAGATGTGACCTGCTGCCTGCACATCTTTCCAAGCACATCTTTCTCAGTGGCTTTAGACAATAAATATCCACATGTGGAGTGCTGGTGGGCACTGTGGGTTTGCTCGGCAGACACACACTCTGGAGCAGGCACTGTATCTGTGTAACCTTTTGTAGAACATGAATGCAGCAGAGTTTCAATTATAGGCATTTTCCAGTGGTAGAAAGGGATAAGAAAAGTATCTCCTGTGTACAAGGGTAGCTGCTGTCCCACAGAGGACAGAATATGGTGTGTGGGATATCCATGTCTCTGTAATCATGCTTCCAAAGGCTCTAAATATCCATTTTAATTGCTCATGACACCATAAGGTGGATGTTGAAAATAAATTACATTAATTAAACAGTGATAGATAAAAACAGCTACACAAGAGGAGAGTAGAAGCTAAGGCTTGGAAGGACTCAATGTACAAAACTCTTCCCAACTCTTTGAGATTGCAAGAAAACTTCACCTATCCTCTGCAGGCCATGTAGTAATGTCAATCAGAAGTGCAGACATAGGTGGAATTTTGTGGTGTGTGAGCCCCGTGGGGCTGCACGAGTGGTTCTGCACCCATTCTGCTGCTGGCAGGGTGGCCTCTCACCTGGCCTACTCCCTGAGGGCTGGCTAAGTGATGCTTCATGGGTCTGGCTAGTCTGATGTGAAAAACCCCAAGAGCTTGTAGGGAGGTTTCAAGGGAAATGAGGTCCTCAGGCTCATGCAAGCCTGCACAGCTGGGGAGGCTGGAAAGCCATTTCTCACCTCTCCTGCCATCCTGAATTATTGTCTGTGCAATCCTTTTGCTTTCTCACAGAGAATGGAGACCACCAGGAAACACATTTAAAAATCATCTGTGGCACACAGAAGGAGAAGAGAGAAAGTTGTTGGTACATTTCAGCAAGCCTCGTTAAAAACATCTCTAGGCACTACAAACTGCATGTTATCAATATGCATATGCGATGTCTCTGAGGCAGAGTTGCCTTTAAGGTACGTATTCAGCAGGACAACATTTTCCCATGTGAGGCAAGGAACAACAGTGAATCATATGTGTAGGAGGGAAAGGCCTTCTGGCTATGTACAGTATTTATTCCCTTTTGTGTCTTGCTTCCCCCCCTCCCCTCTTTTATTAATGGCTTTTGCAATTAGTCGTAACAGGGTATTGCTAGCTGGCAGAAAGCAGTGACTTCTGCAGTGGATTCTTTGTGGGAAACTGGATGTATAGGGGAAGGAAAAGATGCTTGTGAGCTGGCTTTGCTCATGCCTCTGACGGGGGTCAGCAAGAGCCAACATGCTATTTGTGTCCAGCACTTGCGTCCCCAGCTGAATGTCACATTGTTTGGCCTCACATAAATACACATACAGATGTAGAAATGCAGAAGGTGAGGCCTGCAGTGCACACATTAAAAATTCCTACTGAAGATGTCAGCAGGGGGCCCAGAGAAGCTGGGTTAAATTTAGAGGGAATCCGAAGGGAAAGTGTGGCACCTTGTTCTGCCTGCAACCACAGGCTGGCTGGGGTTTTATTTGTCACCCCACTAAAGAAGGGTTCCACCCCAGAACCCATAGTGCTGGAAAGCATTGCAACATACAGATGGCAGATGCATGAGCACAGGTGATGAATCCTGCAGTATTTTGGGATGTTAGCTGAGTTCCTCATGAGCTGATTAGACAGAACTGGAGTTCAGGATGTCCCTAAATGCCAGTGAGTAATAGTCAGTGGATGTAAACAGTGACACAAAGTCAGCAGACAAGAGGTTTCCTATGGTGTCCCGGTTTCAACAATAAATTAAGCCAAGCAGGATGGAGTACCCAGGAGGGTGTAGATGTGAGTATCCAGGAGGGTGTAGCTTTCTTACAATTCCTTCTTCTCCTTGCCTTCCCTCCCCGCTTTCCCTTAGTTCAGCTACGTGTAGATTCAGAGATTCCTACTAAAGCTGAAATGTCATAATACAACATACTGTGTAGTTATGGGAGTAGAAGTGACCTAACAAATTTTAACTCTGAATAGAGTGAAAGAATTAGGAAAGAAAAATGAAAGCTGGCATCACTGAGCAGTCAGAGCTATAATTTCCAAGCACTAGTAGCAAGATATCTCTGATTGGCAAGTTCTGCTGCTTTCTCCCTTTTTTATTCTTTTTGGAAAAGCAGAGGGGCACTAACTTGACGGGGAAGGGTAGGAGGTAGGAAAGAATTGGGCAGGTGAAATGGGCAGGGTGAGGCTAATAGAAGAAGATGTGAGAGGAGTTTCAAAAGGAAAGCAGAGGCAACTGCTTATGGATGAGAAAAGAGCATCTGAAAAAGAACGGAAAGGTTTTGAGGCACCAGTGAGTGGAAATGGTTGGCAGTTTCCTGTCAGAGAGGAAAAGATGTCATTTTTTTCCTGTGGAAAATGCTGTTTTAATAACTGTCTATCAGATACTAATTCTTTGAGAATTTTCAATTTTACCTGACTCTTATTTTAGATTTGTGTTGGAGAGGAATTGTCACGCAGCTGGAAGCTGACATTTCTGTCAGGCTCTTATCATTCACGTTTTCTACCTAGAGGCAAAGAGCGTGAGATCCTTCCAATCTGGGAGCTACAGCTGGGGAGGCTGATGGGGAGGCACTGAGCCTGGTGCTTGCTTCCAGCCATCTGCCTGCAAGCCTCACACCATGGCAATTCTCTCCCCCTAGGCAAAAGTCAGGCTGACAAGAGCCTTTCAAGACAGCAACCAGCAAATCAAATAAAGCCTTTGTTCCTTCAGACTGGAATGTTTCCCTTTTCCGCCCAAATGAGACATGGATGTACAAACAATTTTGTGAGAAAAGTCTGACTCTACAGATGACCTTAGAGAGTACAAAAGTCCTTTAGTACCTGCTTGCCTCTGCTTCCACTAGCTAAATTTCTTGACAGACCAGTTATTTTATCCCTGAATTTCACATGGTTTTAAGCAGGATGAGTTGCCCTGGGGAAAAAGGCTCCCCTATACAAGATTCTGTCCCTGGGAGTGCTCAGAAACAAGGAATATGCTTGACTTTCCGTCTGCTCTGCCTCCTCAGTGTGCCTATCACAGGCATTTGCTCTGCTCTAACTGTGATTGTTGTCTAGCTGACACAATTAAGCCATGAGTAAATCTAGTACAGCCTGGCATCAGTGCTGGTATACACATCAGGCAGTAAATTTCACTGGCTCTGTTAGGGATCATTATCCAGCCTACCTGACTCCTGCAGGGTCTGTCAGATTCTGCAGAGGGCCCCACAGACCAAAGTCTGTGAGTGCCTCACCCTGCAGGTTGCTTCCCACTGGACTACAGCTGAAACATCCTCTAAATAAAAATTATTTTAAGCAACTGGGAGAAAGTTTCTTCATGCCACTTGTTAAAAAATAAACAAACTTGATGGAGACTTTTTCTTTCAATTCTATTCAGAATACTCTGAGATCTGGGCACTGAACTTCAAGAAGGAGGTAGGCCAAGTGGAGACTGTCCAGAGCAAAGCAACAAGAATAATCAGAGGTCTGGAAAATGGGAAAGACTAACTTGAATAAGTCTTAGTCTCCAGAAGAGACAGCTGGAAGAGAGTACTGAGAGATATGTGAAACAGGGTCTGCTGGACAGAAATACTGGGTAATAATACAATTGGGATTTCACTTCAATCAGAAAATTCACATGTAATACAAGAAAAAGTCTGGAAATTATAAGGATAAGGACTGCATTGACAGGACAGTGTTCCAGATAGATATCCTGGGAGATCTTCAGGAGCAAGTCAGAGAAAGATCTGTCAGAAATGGCAGTTGATCCTGCCTTGGGTAGAGGGAAGGACCAGATGACTTTTAATGTCCTTTCCAGCATGATGTCTTTGTGTTCTGTGCTCTTCGATGGAAAGCCATGGTTTGGGTTTGCATGCTTTTCTAGACACTTAAGCTGACCAGGAAGCAGATATGTAAAGGGAATCCAAACGTGTAGGTAGGAAAAAAAAAAAAAAAAAAAAAGAGAGAGGAATTAGAGAAAGAAAGGTAGAGGAAGTCTGGACAGCTTCAAACAAACCAAACAGACTGTCTGAACCCTTAGCAGGGCAGACTCCAGGCAGCTACTCACTGGTTATGCTAAGGACCCAGGCATAAGCCTGAGAGTCAGATGGAAATTGGGCAATTGTTATGCAGTTGAGATTGATGTATCTGCTGTTTTGGCTTTGCCTGCACTACATTTACCTGTGTTAAATAAACAAAGAAAGTGCTCTAAGTATTGCTCTAAGAGTGAATAATAAGTGGAACATTTCTTCTTTTGTTAGTAGCTTGTGTCCTTGCTTATTAAGTCTGGGGCTGAGCAGCCAAAGGGAGTGTTTGAGACATAAATGCCGGAGGGGACTCCCACTGCTGAAAGCAAAGGGCAAGCAGCTTGAAATGTGCTACTTCTATTCCTGGAAGACCATGATGATCAGAAATACAAGCTCTGTATCCTTTATTCCCTGCCTTTTCTTCTTCCTGCTCCTTCTCTGTCCCTTTGAATAGCATTCAGGAAGTTCAAAACTCATTTGTAATGGCAAACCAGTTACTAACAGAGAAATTGTGCTTTTGTCTTTTGCTAACTAAATTAGCAGAGATCAGTTTTGGACAAACTCCTCATTTTAGTCAGTGGCAATATAAATACTAAGATATACCCTGCTTTTCTCTCTCCCTGGGTCTTTATATTCTGTTTTCAAATCATTGCACCAAGGCTTCTACTCCTTGGAAAAATCTGCAATATGAGACTATAAGAGACATATCAAGTCTATCAAGATTCACTTGCCCTTTCAAAACCAAATCCATCTCTCATAAAAAGAAAGAGACTACTTATCCAATACTTTGAAAAGCAACAACTTCTCACACCAGACCTTCATGTGTCTTTTAAGTCATTTGCTCATTAAATCTTCCTCTGCCTTACCAAAAACCTCAGACAAAACCAAGCTCTGTTAGTCCTAGCAAGAAACATGAGCTCCTTTTGTAAGGAAACAGGAAAAGCACAGGGCAAAAACTCTACCCTCTTTTTAAATGTCTGTTGAGGGGTTTAGCTCTAGCACAGCTGCTGATCACAACTGCTTGCTGTCACCCAGAGAGCAAGACACATTCTTTCAATCTCCACCTGAGACATCCCAGAACTCAGTCAGTGCAGAAGTGCTCCCTTTGCAAAGCAACGACACGACAGAGAGCTGATCTAATGTGGAATGAGCAGTGCCATGCTTTATTTTATAACAATTCACCCCTGCAATTATTGCCAGATGTTTGCAAACGTTCTTTAAATCTCCCTTCTAATGTTAACTGATCCTCCCAAATTTTTTTCATCTTTCAAAGACTGAGGGTGCTGGTTAGCTACAGCTGGCAAAAAAAAATTAAAGGGGACTCATATAGCACTTTTTCTTTTGTTATTTCTGCTGTTAGTAATAGAAATGAAACCACTTGAGTAATAGGGAAGTCCACAGAGCTATTGAAACACATGCTAAGAATTTTTTTTTAATTCTTTTATCAAAATTATATACCTCAGCCTCAGTACTGTGAGCTGCCCTTCTATTTGGAAAAGTTGATATTTCATTGCTAGTGTATGCCATAATTTTGCAAAGAAAGAGAACCTATCAATTCATTACACAGATTAAGTGTTTCAGATAAAAATTTGATGACACTGCTCCCTAATATACTCGTTTTGTAGGCAGCAGAATGAAAAGTATTGACCACTTCATCCTTCTTTGGAACAGCTGCTGGAGGATTTACCTGCAATTACCTACTGAAAACGAAATCAAAGATTAGTAGAAATGAGATGTCACTTTGGACTTACAGCTCCTGTTGCTAGGGAAACGTTACAGTTAGCATCCTGATTAGGGCAAAAATTGCTGTAACCCAGCTGAACCTTTGTCAGCATCAGTGGTTGGCAGAGCTGCAACATCTGTTTGTCTGGCCAGGGACAATGATTTCCCACTGTCATCTCCTGGTTGACTGAACAGCCTTTTCGGATGGTGCCCCATCCAGACATCAGCTTACAGAGATACATAGCAGGGACTGTGTAACTGAATTACACAAATGCAACACCAGGGCAATTAGATGGGTTAAAGGGAAAGACTGATGGATGAGGGAGATTAATTATGTTTAATCCCCACTATCCCTAGTATAAAACAATTCAGACCTATCTAAACACCCAGTTCTTGCCAACAACGTCTACAGGAGCACATTTCAGGAAGATCAATGATGGAGAGACATCAGTCAAGGGAGATCTTGGCAAGAACACCTGCAAAAAGACTTGAAACAGTGAAGTGAGGCCAAAGAAAATTAAAAGTCTTCTTATATGTTTGTGTCTGGGCCTCCAGAGAGGAAAAACAGGGGGTTATGCAGAAAGTAATGGAAGTAGGAAGGGGAAAATTGTGTTATATCCTCCCTATGGAAGGAGGTGTTACCTCCTTACACTGTCCTGAGGAACAGACTCCTTTGCATTTATGGACTGTCAAGGGGAAATAGTTTCAGGAAATCTTGACTCTACCACTTTCCCCCATACTGGGGAACCTTTCTTGAATATCTCAGTGCCTGCAGCTTCGCTTAAGTGCATTCAGTACAGCACTCCTGGCACTGCGAGACATCAAGAAAGGTTCATACTTGGGTAATGGCAAGGCAACAGGTTTGAGACAAGTTCAGAGGCTCCAAAAGATAAGTTAATGCTTTTTATTTGTGGAGTTTGAAAGCTGCCAGGGATTAGCCTGTCAGCACAATGGAATTAATTGCAGTCAGCACTTGGCTGGATTCAATGAAATAGATGCTGTTGTGTTTTGGTAGTCTTGTACTTCTGCTGCAAGCCTGTTGGGGGTCTGACTTTTAAAAACATCCTAATTCTCAAAAACACATAAGAGAGGTACTGTAAGCTGGTAGGTCATTTTGTTTTCCAAAGCTTTTGTTAATGCAGTGCATAGCCCATCATTTCAGCCAACACAAATACTGAACTTGAGCTACATGCAAATTAGAGCTTAAGTCTATAAAATTATCTCATATTTAAATTATTAGATTACTTTGTCTCTGCCCTTTGGAAAAGAATCACCATTCCTAAGAAATGCAAATGTTGCATGATTAGTTCATGACCAGAAACACCAAAACCAAACCACTTCATCAGTTCTTTCTTCTTTAATGTTACCTCAGCACTGACTTTTTAAAATAATCTGGGATTAGTATCTTAAATATGCACAGACATTCTTGCATTCTTCTATCCACAACTTTGGTACCAAAAGAAACATTACAAATACCAGGACTGTAGGAGTGTTGAAAGGAAAATTACATTAAGAGCTCAGGAAATACTGCTTGTCTCTGGGCTTATGACACTCATTTCTTACAGATCAGCAAACTTCAGCACTGAAATTTGATGTGTTCTAATAGTTGAATGCAAGGTCTTTTTGGATGCAGTGACTTCATTACCACTTCCAGCAACCCACCACATCTTTCTCTTGTAGATTACACTATGTTGTGTAAGGTGTGGCAAAAAGGAAGGTGAGCCTGTTCCTTAGGTATCCCAGGTGACAGCAAAATGAGCCATTACACTGAAATTCTCCCAAAATGTCCCAGGCTGCAAACAGTGCAGTCCAGTTCAGCATTTGCTGCTATGGGAGGGCTCTGTTTCTGAAGTGAGAACTTAAATATTCAGCTTTTTACTCAGGTGGAAAATTCCTTTCTGATCTCAATAATTCTAAGCAAACTGCCATCCAATTGCTAAATTTGATAAAAACAATTTCTTTCATTGTTTTATAACTCTGCTTAATTAAGGAATATTTTCATCTTTTTTTTTTTTTTATTAGCTGCAGGGAAGAGACGTTTCTTTGAAAAATTGTCAGTGCATGTGTATGTATATATAAAATATATTTGTATATATATATGTATATTATATACGTGTGTGTGTATGTGTATATATTTGTGTGTATGTATGTATGTGTATATATGTATGTATGTATGTATATATATGTGTTAATTTTTTTTTCAGTCTCCAGTAGTTATTTGGGCAGTTCATAGCAATTTAACAGCAGAAACGTTGGTACTTCTGAGCACACTAAAGCCTTTTCTAAAAGTACACAGTCAAAATATTCTATTTTGTAATATATTACAATATATTTTACTCATAGTCATGCATCTCTTCTGTCTTAAGAATTGAAGGTGCAGTAGTAACAAAAGTGAATCTTCTTATGTATGGAAACACAGCTGAAGGGTTGCTGTTCCAGATATAATAAGAGGATTTCCTTTGTTCTTTTTCCCATAAGTTTCTGGAATCCATTATTAATTCTGTGAGAAGACATTCCAAGGAATAAACTCTCCTTTAACCCAAATGAGAGAACGCATAAAATTGTTTTTACTACCTCCACATCATACAAGAGCACCCTGGTGCTATTCACACCACCATTTTGGTGGGTTGACCCCAGCCAACAGCCAAACACCCTCACAGCTCCTCATTCAGTCCCTCTTTAGCTGGATCTCTTTGATATTATCTGCAGGCACTTTTGCTCTGAGTGGCCATCCTTCCATGTTCCTGCCCATTCCTCCATTAAGGATGGATCAGCAAAGGGCCTCTCAGATCCAAGGTCTGCAAGGTCTGCTGTGTACCCACAGCCTTGGGCTGGTACCCAAGCAGAACCTGCTCAACCTCCTCTCCCAGCACAGAGAGAAAATAGAAGGAAGCCAATAAGGCTCATGAGAGAAGATCCTCTGTTCCACTGATGGTGCTGGACATGCTGTCCCAGAGGAGATGAGGAAGGCAGGCCAGTGCCTTTGAAGAGATGCTAATTTAGAATGGCTGAGACAGAGACCCAGCTCCTAACTCCAGCAATCATCAGTAGGCAGAATGAACAAAGCAGAGGTCAACAGATCCATACCAGCAGTCATAATTAAAAGACAAAGAGAGGATTTGTGGCTGCTTTTTTTCCTTTCTGGAGCATTCAAGTGCCCTTTTCTTGGCAAATATTCACCACCAAAATGCTGGGAAATAGTGCCAGTATTAGTAGCATATGTAGCATATGTGGATGGAGAGCATAAAAACTGCCAGTGGAAGACTGACATTAACATAAACCATTTTTAACTCCAGGCAGAGAGGAAGTTCATCATTATGTGCCTATCCATCCACGATGCCTCATGGCATTTATAGCTGCAGTCTGAGCTGGGATAGAGCCTTAACTAGAAGGGTATCATGTTAGCCAACGTTTTGTGATACTTCTTACAGTCTACAATAATAAGGACTTAAGGAATTTTTGCTCCTGGGATGACTGTTCAGATCAGCTGCTGATATTAGAGGAACCTTTACTATAAGAACAATAAGGAAATCCTGAAGCAGCGATAGAAAAGCATCTGTAAAATTAGGAGAAAGGAGAAAGGAAACCAAAGCAAGGCACAGAAGAGAATAAATATCTCCAGTGAAGAAAATGCTTCAGCATGTGCACCTTAGTAATCAAATCAGGAGTGGGATTCTACTAGACTATTTTAGCAGCAGTATGTTTTCTTTTCCAGATTAAGTTTATGGATTACTAGAACTCTCTAAAAAATAATGATCAGAGACAGGTGCTGTCTGAATTAAATGAACAACCATTGCACACAGAAGCAGCAACCTCGAGGAAAAACACATTTGAAAATATTCCTCACAAGCATTCATCAAACTAGGATTTTGCAGTTTTCATGTTCCTTCTGTCCAAAGGATAGCTTCTGGTAATGTCTGTCCTGGTGATGAAGGCAAAAGTGAAATTTATGCTTTACTACAGAAAGGAAAAAGACACCTTCAGACTACTTTGAGATTTTGTAGTCTTGCACCAAAGGCAAAACAAAAACTAGAAATCTCGATTCCCTTGAAATTGATGGCAGAAATCCATTTCATTTAGTTATTTTAAGATTTTATACCAGAGGGGCATAAAAAAACTGAGGATACAAAATATATGTACCTGTAGTCATCCCACCACAGCGATCCTACATTTAATATATATGCTGTAATATAGGTGGGTAACCCTGATCCTACTGTGGCTGATCTAATTAGTTCAGGGCTAGTACAAAAGTTTAGGTGTAAGCATAACCTAAGACACACAGAGCAACAATTAATATGCATTAAATAAACTTTCCCAGGTATTGACATTTTGCTGTGCAAAGACTACTCCAAAAAGAATGCAAAGAGCAAACTTCGGTTCCACTTGTCCGTGGGAAGACTCTGTCCTTAAAAACTGCTCTTTTTCTAATAAAGTCTGCCTTCTAAACAGTGGAATTTGAAGCTGAACATCTGTGAAATGAATATTTTCAGTACATGCTAATTCAGAATGTGCTGCAGGCGAGAAAGGTGCAGCAGCTGTGAGCACCACAGGTTCTGGTTGGGTGCCAGTACAAGGCAGTAAGTACCCAGCAGACCTTCAGTGCTGTGTACACTCCAGATTTGAGAGGACCTCTGCTGAACAGTCCTCACTGAAATGATAGCCAGGAACACAGCAGGAAAGCCACTCAAAGCAAAAGTCACTGCAAGTTCTGTGGAATATATCAGGGAAGAAATCAAATTAAAGAATCAAATCTAGAAAGCCTAAAAAAGTTCATGACTAATCTAAGGAGTTGAAAGAGATACTGAAAAATACAAGCTTAGGAAACTTCCTCAGAAGCCAAGGATAAGCTTTGACCCCCTAGGAGGACCGATTTTCTACTCAGCAAAGAGGCTGCATGTGGAAAAAATGTTTGGACCTGGGTTTCCTGTATATGTGTAGAGATATAGATATATTTAGATATGTGTGTGCGTGTTTATTTGTGCATGCATGTGAATGTGTGTATATATAAATACAAGATGAAGAAAAATATTAATAAAATTTTACCTGTGTCAAAAGTGCTTAATAATTATCAAATGCTAATAATTGACTGTATTAAACAGGCAGCAGCAGGTCACAACTTCTTTTGAGGATCCAATGGGTGAGATGTCCTCTGTGGGTTGAAAGTTCTGCTAAGTGTTACACATAATATTCAGTAGCACTCTTTGAAAAGACAAAAGACAAAGAGTAGAGAAAATGAAATGCTGTATTCATTTCTGTATGGATTCAGCAAACTATAATTTGGAGCAGAATTGTAGAAGAGGAGGGGACTGGGGAAATGAAGACTGGAAACTGAAGAGAAAGAAAAGGGAACAATGAGGACGTGCCTGCTGAAGATGAGCACGACCAGCCAGGCTCAACAAGAAGGAGAGAGCAGCCAAGCAGTAGTGGCAGAGAGGTAAGAACAAGTCTGACTTGATTAAATCTAACTGAGGCAGGAGCTGGTCTTGCCACTGCAGCAGGAAGCAAGGTGGCACAGGTCAGCACTAGCCTGGAGAGCTGGAAAGACTGTTGATCATGTCCAGAGCATGAGCAGAGTGTCCTGCAGAGCCTGTCTCAGCAAACAATCAAATGGTGCAAATATACTCAAGTCCTGCGTATTGAGCTGCTTGGCTCCTGGAATAAGCCCAGGGCAGAATATTTTCTGAAATAAGAAACCACAAATGGTAAATATGTAGGGAATAAAACCTTCCTGGAAAGGTGAGAATGAAAAGTATGAGCCAAAGCTCTTCTCTCCAGTAGGACAATATCAACTTTCACCTTCATTTGCTCTCAATCTGGGTAGGATTCCTGAACATGGGAACACAAGAAGCACACTTTAGTAGTTTCAAGTTCTTTTGGCCTTCTTTATTCCTTGGGTATGGAGGGAGATGGCAAAAATGGCCTGAGACCCTACGACATGACCATGGCACAGTCCCTTGTGTGCTTGCTCCTGAAGTTGTGCCCTCCTGTCCCACCTCAGGGTTACCATCCACTCCTGCAGGGGGCCAGGTGTGCAGGAGCTCTCCTTTCTGCCATGCTCCTGGAAAGATCCCAGTGCAGAGACTTCCATTCTGCTGCAAATCCTGCTGGCAGTGCCCACTCATTTTCACTGCATTTGAGAGTATTTAACTAATTAATGAGTTAATGTGGCAATAAAGAGATGCTGTAATGGAGGTGCCAAACACAACACTCTTCTTGTGGGCTAAAAAGCACCAGTTGCAGAGGAGGGATGATGGGGATCTGACCCTTCAACATCTACACACATCAGGTATGGGTATTCCCTCTCTTCTTGACATTTTTTGGGCCACATCCACTGATTAGTTTAGGGTGCTACTTTCTTACAATAGGTAGTGACAGGACTAACAGGGGGGAAAAGGGAGAACACTTTTTCTTGACCAAGTTAAAACCAGTCCCACACAAACCTGAATAAAACAGATGAATATGCATGTGCTAATTTGAATATGTGGTTTGTCAGCTATTTGCCTACATGCATTTAACACCCACAGAAGGCCTAAGGCAGCAGCCATAGACTTTCTTCCACTTGCTTTTTGCAGAGATCTTACAGAAGCCCCAGAGGAGTTAAATTACTGGCATTATGATGCTATGAATGACTTATAGAAGTGTATTACTTTCCAAAGCATTGGTTGGCTTAATGTAAGCAAAAGTGCAGCTAGTGCCTAATGGCTGGGATCTAATTCTGCTGAACTCCCAGCTACAGCCTTTAGCAGCTCAGGAAAGTTAGCTTGTGTTTGTTACATAGTCATTTTCTTTTTTTTCTGTACCTCAGAGACCGATGTAAGCTGAGTCTTGGGGTTAACTGTGGTATTTCAGCACCTACATGCAGGTGCAGATAACTGACAAATTAGGGAAGATAATTCTGATTCCTCCATCTTTTGCCTCAGCTGTTTAAGCTAGGTGAAAAATGAGTTTAATTTGGATTTGGCTAGTCAACAATAGTGTACATGATTTGTAAGCTAAAACATGGCCTAATTCAGCTCCAGAAGAAAACATTTTATTTCTACGATGAGTAGGGCTGGGAACAGAAGAAAAGCAAAAGGGGACAGTGTAGAGACAGAAGACAAGAGAAGTGGACTCTGACCTTAATGAAACCATTTATTGGAGGGTTTATATGTACAGTAGGGTTTATATGTAATAAGACAGCAATTTGGATAAAATCTTGATTCTGTTGAAATTAAGGTTTAAAGCAACTTCATATGAAAAGCTTTCTTTCCATAAGAGAAAGAAAGCATGAAATCTCATTTTTATACACTATTTCCATAGGGGCTACCGTATTTTTTTTTTTTTTTTTTAATTCTGCAGCCATAATGGAGACATGCCTGGGACAAAGCAAAACACATCTTTTTAAAAATATCAAAGAACCTTTGTCCAACGTATGCTTCTCACAGAAATCCTTGGTCCCCTCCACCAGCCTCCTTGGGACAGAGCATCTATCTGCACGCCTTTGTGAGAAGGATCTGTTTGTTATGGCCCTGGGGCTCATCTGGGGCTCATCTGGGGGCTGATAATTATTGAGACTCCCATGTTTCTGTCTCACTGGCTTATCTTGTCTCCCTTTAAAATATCTGAGTGTAGATGGATGCTGACTGTTTGGGGCTATCCTGATATGAATGTTACCTCATAGACACCTGATATCATGATAATTTGAAGTCCAGCTTCAGTGATGGTGCCCTTTTCTTTTGACAGCAAAGGGGTTTCCTTTTGCTAAGTAGCAAACTAATGAGCACGCTGAGAAAAGGGAAAGAGGGAAGTCAAACTGCTTATTTGGTAGTTTCGTGCTGAGGGCCACAGAAAGAGAAATGTAACACATGAAAAACTTGTGAAGTAATAGAAAGATGAATGGCTGTCAGAGAGAAGAGTTTGGGGGAAGGATATAACTGAAGCAGGAAATAGAGGGAAAGGGGGATGAAGCAACACCACAGATCATGGGAAATTCTGATTTCTACCATGGTATGGAGAATCAGCAGACCCTAAAGGCCAGTGGGGGTAGACGTTAATTGAAATGCAGGCAGGGGTTGATTCTCAATCTGCTGATTGAAAAAAAGTACTGTCTTCACATCAGTATTCTAGAGGAGATTTCAAAAGCATTCCAGAAATTCCAACAACGATGAGGTGTTCCTAATCAGTAAATAAAACAATTCCTCTGCCATTGGGGAAAAAATTCTATTTTACAATACTTTTGATGGCATGTTACAGATTGGAGCAAAGCCTCTGTTACCTGAATTCCCAGATGTTGTGGTTTCTATTGGAACAGTTGGTTTAGAAACTACAAATAAAATCACTTTCCGAAAAACCTTTCTCATTGCAAAAGTTTTGAATGCTGCACTGTCACATTAGACTCCATCAGATAATTTGAATAAGGACTTTTCTTCCTCCCATCCTCTCAATAAAATGCCTCATAATCAATTGCAGTATTTAAAGAAAACCAGCTGGTTCTGTATATGTCAATGCAATTTTTGTTAGTTTTTAACTTTCATAGAGAAATGAAATTATGTTTGCATGCTGTTAAGGTTGGTTTGGTTTCTTTAATTTAAATTAAATCTTTTCAACTCCTGCCATTCCAATGTGCCAACTTTTAACCCAGGAGGATGGGGAAACATGTGCAGAAACTCAAATATTAGCCAGACTCATCCCCTCTGTACAAGCCAAATGAGCATTCTATAAATACAAACCCCTGTGTGTTGATTTCCAGCTTCAGACTTTCCAGCTTCTTTGCACTGGAAATAACTTTCAGAAAATTTCACTTATCTGTGCACTATCACAAGCTTTGCCCTGGGGCCTGCAGAAGGCCTATAGAAGGGATCAGTCTCTTCCAAGCTCTTTGTTGACATTCTGCAGTCAGCATCCCTTTCCTCTCCCCATGGGTCTCTCACAGAGCATCACAAGTGGAAATCATGCCCAGAACTCCTCTCTTATGCACCTGCTTTCCATTCTGCTTTTTTCATCACGGCCAGTTGGAGACCAGGGTATTCTCTGACTTATTCTTCCCTTCACTGAACTGCTCTAAATACTTGTTTTATACGCTCAAATCCAGGTTCTTGCCTGTTCTCAAGTATGTCTCGGATCATCTTTAAACTCTCAGCAAATATTAAATTGTATAGTCCCAGTTATAGCTGTCCCTCCCTTTATGTGTATAGAGAAGGCACTTTCTACTGCTAGGATGTGAAAACAGCTGCAAAGACTAAGATATAATTGCAATATTGTCATCTTTAGTTCATAAAACATTTGGAGTAGTTAAGTAGCAGTAATGTAATAGATTAGGAGCAAATGTTGGCTCTCTTACCTGCATCTATTACACTTGCATCTTGACTTAATTTTTGCTAAATTCTGTATTTTGGCAGCATAAAACTAAATGTCAGGGCTGTTCTTTGTAAAGTCGTGGGGAATGGGTGTTATTATCTTTATTATCTCTATTTTTCTTATCTTCCATGTCTTCTACACGTTCTGCACCATCTATATCTATATCTATATCTATATCTATATCTATATCTATATCTATCTATATCATCTCTATCTATATCTATAATGTGGGTATTTTTTATAACCCCCTAAGGCTATTAAGCCTAACACATAGAGCTATGGCACTATGCTGTAAACAAGCATTTCATTTACACAGAGGTTGCCTTTTTTTCCTTTTTTAATAAAGGTCCTTAGGGAGGAGCTCTGGTGTTCATTTTGCAAGGCAGGCTCCCGCGAGGTCCATCAGGCAGCGCGCAGAACGCAGGGAACTCTGCCCGTGGCGAAACGCCGCAGCTTCAGAAACAGCTGCCGAGCTCCACAGCACATTCCCAGGCCCTCCTGCCCAGCAGCTCCCCAGCCTCTCCCATTTGGGATGAGAGGCACCAAATGGAGCATGCAGAACAGAGAAGCTGGATCTTTGCTGTGTGCCTGATCTCCAGATGGAACCTTCCAGCCTGGAAACACTTTCAGGAAGCGAGTGGTTGAGAGATGTGAGGAAGCATCTGTAGCAAGGCTGGGGGAGAAAAGAATAGGATAGAATAGAATAGAATAGAATAGAATAGAATAGAATAGAATAGAATAGAATAGAATAGAATAGAATATTTCAGTTTGAAGGGACCTATAATGGCAACCTAGTCAAATTGACTGACCACTTCAGATGTATCCAAAAGTTAGAGTAAATTACTGAGGGCATTATCCTTTTTTTTTTTTTTTAATATTGATAGTCCTAGGGCGTCGATCGCCTCCCTAGGAAGTCTGTCCCAGTGTTTGACCATACCCTTGGTAAAGAAATGCTTCTTGATGTCCAGTCTGAACCTCTCCTATCATAGCTGTGATGATTCCCATGTGTCCTGTCACTGGAGAGAAGAGACCAGCACCTGCCTCTCCACTTTCCCTCCTCAGGAAGCTGTAGGCAGTAATGAGGTTGCCCCCAGTCTTCTTTACTGCAAACTAGACAAATCCTAAGTTCTCAGCCCTTCTTCCTAGGACATGTCTTCCAGCCTTTTCACCAGCTTTGTTGCTCTCCTCTATATGCAATTTGATGAAGCATGGAGACAAAGTTGTTTTAGTGGCAGTACTATTTCTCCTTCTCCTGACACTGCTCTTTGATCAATGGTAGGAGAAAGCAGCTCTCCATGTGCTTATTTGATGTTGCCTTCTTCCTGAAGCTTTACTGTGTACTTTGAAAAAGTCACATCTTTGCAGCAAAGGCAGAGATGAAGATGCTGCAGCCTGCAGCAACCAGTGCCTCATTTCCTGAGTCAGTTTCTCTTTGGCTGCCACTAGAATTCTGCCTGAGGAGCCCTGAGGTCCAGCATTATTAGTGGTATCATTAGTAAAGGGTGGCATTGACTTGGTGGAGTACAAAGGAATATTTTTATATCCTGAGTTATGACGCAACATGAACCATAGAATCATAGAATCATAGATGGAAGGGGCATTTAAAGGTCATCCAGCTGAGCTCCCCTGCAATAAGCAGAAACATCTTAAACTAGATCAGGATGCTCAGAGCGCTGAGCATTCAAAAGCTGGCCTTGACCATTTCCAGGGGCAGAACATCAGCCGCCTCTCAGTGTTTTGCCATCCTCACGGTAAAAAATTCCTTCTCTATATCTAATCTGAATAAGGCAGTGACCAATGGACTGAACATACTACATGTTAACTGCAAGCAAAAGAATTGCTGCTATCATTGTCAGTATCCATTTTAATACTTGTGCTCTGGAATATTCACATAAATGTGTGACTCTGTCCTGCTTCACTGCTCCGTTCAGGAGAATGGAAGCCAGGATAAAAATATCAATTCCCTCACCAGAAATATGTGCTTTCTCAGCAGCTCCATAGAATTTAGACATTGATTAGCTGGTGGTAAGATGTTAGAAAGCTTAGAGATCTGCTAATGGAATATCAATACTGCAAACCTTGCAGGTTGAAAACTCAGGATATTCACTCAAAGGATGATGTGGGATTATTCTACTTTCTTCTGAAACCTCATCTTGTCACCCAAACTACTATTATTTTAAAATTCTCACATTATCCTTTCCTGAGAAGGAAAATTTTCACCAAAATCCACTGGAGACATTGGATGTTTTCACTGTTTGGAGACTGTCCCCTAACACTTTCAGAATCAAGCAGTTTCATATTACTCCTGATACAGCCACTCCTACAAAACTCCATCTTCTCTGCTATCTTTCTACTAACAAGGCTATGCTAAGGCCTTGGGGCACATCTTCCTTTTCATTTTTACCACTGCTGGCTCCAGGAGCTGGAGGGGAATGGGTAGCACCTTCCACTTTGACATCATATCATCCTTCTACCTTCTGTAATGCTAAGAGAGGTGGTAGGATTTTGAGCATCACTCTGCCAATTGATGGTGTCCAATCTAGTGGCCCAAGCACTGTCTCAAAGAAGATTTTGTTCTGAAATCTTCAGACATGAGGAGTTTGTTTGCACTTTGCAATGAAGTCTCTTTTCCCCAAAGCCACAACAGTTGTGAAACCTTGGTGAACAGAGAGGCTGAGTGGGCAGTTTTGAATGCATCACCTCCTGCAGGAAGAGGCCTGATGGCCTCCATGAAGAAAGCACCTGAAAACTGAGAGATGTGAACAGCAAAAGAAGAAGGAAGCTGAACAACAGAGCAGTGAAACAGTATGTTTTAGTCATCAGCTGCAGGCTCTCTTGGGAACAGAGCTGGTACACAGAGGTCACTGGTTATGCGCACAGCTGATGATCATCTCTGTTTGGTGTGACTACTCAGCAGGTGAGCCCACAGACCAGCTACATGCCAGAACAGCAAAATAAATACCAAAACTAAATGCTGCTAGCAAATTTTGTCATGAATTTTGGGAAGGAGTCTAAATATCAGACATGCAATACCTTGTATCAAAGTGGACTTTCTGCTTTTGTCTTTCAAGGGTTGCTAATGAAAGCTTGCATGTACTTTTGAGGCTTTATCCATTTCTCTGGACCTAAGAAGTTATGCAAAGAAAAATTGTTAATTCTAAGCCTAGAATTCTTCTGGGGAAAACTGCAGATTTCTTCCTTGAATCCTTCCAGTGACACAGGCACTTTATGTTCTGAAGCTGTTCCTTGAGAACATTACTCTTCTGGAGAGACAGCAGTTCCTGTCTGCTGTTTACATTTGTCTCTCTTCAAGGGGAGGCAGAATTAAGAATTTAAAAGATAACATGAAGCAGCTTGGGAGGTTCTGGTGCCTGCCACCACTAGGCTGAAAGTGTAGGTCTTCTTGAAAATTGTTCTGAATACTAAGCACTGGCTGTTCACTATAAGCAAGGATCCATGTGGTTTGGCAGATGAATTAATCTCCTGTTTAATTACCTCCTTTATCCCCTATTTATCTGCAGACCACCTCCCTCCCCTACTGTCTAATTTCTGGCTCTTTCCTATTAAATCCACACACATATTTGAAGCATTTTTCCTTCTTTTCTGTGTATAATTGTTTCCAGTCAGAAACGGGTTGTAAGCCCTGCTTTGTACTTATTCAGGTTAGGTTTGCATGTGTGAATGTCTGGCTTCCTTGGGCTTATTCTGCATTTTTTCACCAGTACAGAGCAGTTTGGCCCTCTGACACCAAAGGGTGAAGCATTTGCTTCTACTGCCTTCCCTTACATAAGCACTTCATCTTAGGTGTAGTTATTTTCCAAGGGACTTCTCACCTGTTAGTGAGTTACTGTAATAACAGGATCTGTAATTACCAATGTGATACAGAATTTCATCTAAACATGCCTATTCAAGCAGATTCAAATCTCCTTTTAGATTGTTGGCAAGTTGCCTGATTTTTATATTTTTTAATTTGAGCAAAATATTTGCCATGCCAAAATAAACTGGGGGTGCCTGACCCTGAATGGCTTCTGCCCTCCTTTGAAACCCCTTTTCCCAGCTGCCAAATTGCCCAGGACAGGGGCAAGGCTCTTTTCAACCACAGAATAGAGTGTCTCAAAATGACCAGAAACTGTGCAAAGAGGAGATTAGACCAATTTAAACTCATTCTGTATTTTAGACATAGCCAGAGAACAAAGCCAGAGTTCAAACTGGTCACAGAAATGACCTGCATGCGGAGGTCCCAGCCTGTATGTAGTTTTTGCAATATTTTCCAGAGCAAAGAGATGAGGGAGCACAGCAGATGGGTTTTGCACAGAAGTCATCCTTTACAAAGTGCAGAAGTTCATGAGTGCTGGATTAACAGATACAAACCTGTATTGCATCAAGTTATCAGATTTGTCTCTCAGGGCTCAGCTCCTTGCCTTGACTGCAGCTTCTGTAAATTACCTGGGAGTTTTGAAGGCATTAGTGCCTTTCCCTGTTGTGTCTTTAACAACATTAGGGCTAAAATTATTTTCTTATAGGTTTATAAATAATGTTGTAAATACCTGCTTCAAATCTGGCTGTAGTTAATGGGGACTGGTTTAACAGAGTTTCAGTCAAGGTCTGGGGATTTCAAAAAGTTCTTCAGAACTGCCTGCATTTATTACAGTATTACATGGTTGTCTGAGCTATAGTAGGCGGGGGCCTTGCCAGGACAGTTTTCAGCTGCTAGCAGAGCTGCTCCCTGAGCAGGGAAGGATGCTCAGAGTCCAGACAGCTCAAGTCCTCCAGCACGAGGTGTGAGCTCTGCAATCACAGGACAGACCCCGGGCCCCATTCCCCCATTTCCCCCGGCTGTCAGAGGGAGTCAGTGAGCAGTCAGTCAGGTGCCATTAACCTGTCCTGGGTTCTGGGCTGCCCCCAGGGGCTTCTCACTCTGCTCCAGCTGCCAGTTGCATCCATGCATGTCCACAGTGTCACCTCCAGAGCTGCAACAGGTGCCTCAAACCTCATCCCCCTCACCCTTGGTCCCCTCTGCAGCCAACAGGATTGAGATGAATGCTTTCTAGGAGCAGGAGTGTTATGGTCTGGTGTCTTCCAAGAAGTTATCACTTTGCCACAGTACCCCAGCAGAGAATCAGCTCTCTCCCAGGCTGGTTGCCAGACACATATATAGCACTGATAGTGTTCCTGCCTCAGGAAATTCACTGTCAAGAATTTTTAGCAGGGCTACATTTTTACTATTTTCTGCTGGGTAATTTTATCATTATGATTTTATGATTAGGAAGGGAGCATGATGTTTTCTTCTTTGTCAGGCTCATCTTACACATAATACCGTCTTCAGATGGGGAAACCTTGTCCTCTGCCTGGAACATGGGAAGAATAACCAAGAAAGTAAATAATTTGGGGGGATACAGAGAGATCTGGAAGCATTTACACTCTGAGTTAGATATATAAGCCAAAAACTGTGGAAGTTACCAAAGCCAAAGTTCCTAAGATTTTATGGAAGTTCTCTGACAAAACTCCAACCTTTCTGGAGCTTGTTCAGTTTACAAAAGGTGAAGGAGCATGTAGGAACTCTGATGACTGGTTTGGCACAGCTTAGTGCTCATGGTAGTCTCTCCTCATCTCCACCTGCTGTCAGTCTGAGAAGCACCTTAATGTGTCAGGTTCTTCCTGCAAATTTCTAACACAGAAATTCCACATACAGGCTTCTTAGCCATTGCACTCCTAATGTTTTTCAGCCAGCCCTTCTCCCAGAGCCTAGAGGTTGCTGACAACACCTTTACTTCAAAAACCTAATGCTAATACCTACACCTCTCCCCAGTTCTTGTATTTCTGGATGTGCTAAAGCGATTTTTGTGCTGTTATTTTTGGAAGTGTGGGATAAGAAAAAAATACCTTGCACATAAAAGCTACAGTTGACCCTTTGAGACTGACTGCTTGTCATATTCTCCTTCAAAGATGTGCTTTCCTAATGGAAGCATGCTCAGGAGATGGGAGGGAGCAACAAATCCAACCACAAAGCCTTGTATTCCTGTTCCATAGGAGAGAATCATTCCTGCCAGAATATGAAGCAATTCCTGTATCCCTGCCAAAACAATTGCTTGATGTGCTCTCCCTAATAGCTCATAATGAACCACAAACAAGCTTTTAAAGTAAGGATAAGGTCTCACATGCTTATAGTGTTCATAGACTGTACATCCAGAGAATTGAACAAATAGAACAGCTAAAGGGGGACAGAGTGTATTTTTTAGCACTTTAGTAATTAAAACATTGGGCCTCCAAATTACACTGTTTTCATAATTTGGATATTTAAACGTGTCCAAATGTTGTCCCAGATTAGATAAATTAGTTAGATTGGTTAGATAGATACATCAAAACACATTCCTCCAATCAGTGTGTTGGAAGAAAACCCCTGACCCAGAAAGAGATGCACTAGGTGCTTCTCTTCCTCCATGAGATCAGTGAAGATTTTTGCAGGAAAAAGTCACAGGCAGACCCTTTGTTTGAAATTACGAGTCCTACAATGACATGAACTGTGTATTTTGTGATATAGAATGTTTGACCTACAGAAGTATCTGTAAAATACATTTGGCACCTACATCAAACCTGCTGAAGCCAGGGTGCACCTCCCTGTTGACTTGAGTGGCCTTCACTTTCTGTCCTCCCTTTTTTTAAATATCTTCTTTAAAAAAATTTAAAATTAGACTGTTTCCTCTTGTAATCAACTAGAACTGAAAAAATATATAGTGGATACCCAAAGCTCTTATCTAATGTTTTCCTTCCATATATGTCAAACACAAGAAAAGTTGAATATGTGTGGGTTTTATATCATTTTTGATCACTGGCATAGGAGAAGCACACAATGTCCAGATGACTCACCCAAGGTTAGAGCAAGACAGTGGTGTAAAAAGAAATTCAGGTGTCCCTAATTTCCCAAGTTGTATCCACAGGAGAATGTTTCCTTTTACATGAAAGGAGCAAAAAAATCTTTTACTCATTCATGGGAAAGAAGAAAACAAGTATCCCTGAGGATGAAAAGAAATTGTTAGTCCAAACTTCAGAGACAGTTTTTTATGCTGTTTGATTTGCAATATCCAGCAAAGTTCAAGAGCTGCAGCACTAAAAAGTAGACAGAAATTAAAAGTTATAGGCAAAGGGTGAAAAAATAGTTTTTTAATAAAATGTGGGGGAAAAGGAGGAATTGGTGTGGCAGAAAGCTGCAGGCAAAAGCGTTGCAAGGGATTGGAAGCATGAAGACTCTTGCACCAAAATGTGAGTTTATATTAATCTATAGCAACCACAGTTACTCAAGGTGTAAGGGATAGTGTGCAAACACATACATACAGAGGGAGCAGCATGCTAAAATACAGCCTAGGATGAGTTTGAGACATCTCCCTATTGCTTTAGTTCACAGAAATAGTACCAGTGCATTTGTTGGTGCTATCTGTTTGACTAAACAGAGAAAAAAAGTCTCTGGGGCCCAGACCAAGTTTTAACGTGGTCAAATGCTGAACAGCTGGAACATATTTTCAAATGTCATTTTTTTCTGACTACTATTTCCAAGGGCATTCTCAGCGACATCTATTTTGTTTCTTTTCCTATTTTAAAAATTTCAGGCCTCAGCAAAAGCAAGAAAGTGATAAAAGGAAAGAGAAACTGCTGGAGGAAGAAAGCCTGTTGTGGCTGGTTCACAAGCTGGCATGCAGGGTGGTCTACCTTCCTCAGCCAGGAGCCCTGTTTGCCCTCCTGTTGCTATTTTTTCACACACTGCATGCCAGTGACAGGTGAGGTCCGTGCTCTTGTTCTCTGTATGATCCCACTGCATGAAAGGCAGCGTCGTTGCAGGTGCTAATTGCAGGTGCTAATTGCCCACACAGCCTCTGCTGCTGCATGCACAGATGGGTGCAGCCCTTTCAAGTGCATCCCAGTGCTCATCAGCTGCAGAAGGGTATATGAGTAGGGGAATAAGTCACATCAGGCACAGGACTCCAGCAAGAAACCTGTATGGAAAGGAATTGTCATGTGGAGTCAAACCCAGAGAACATAAAGTTCTCACTGAGGCAATGGAAACCAGCCCCTACAGCAGAGCACTGAACTCAAGGGAGCTCACTCAAGGAAGTGAACTCAATTTTCCAGTAGTTCAGCCCAAAATTTGTTTGATTCTGAGCTGGTTAGATAGACACATCAAAACACAGGTGCAGACAAATCAAAGTCCATGAAATCACCTCCCTTGTTCCTATACAAGGTATCTTCAGCATTTCTCAGAAGCCACTAGCTGCTACAGGCAGCCTGAAACTCCAGATAAGCTCCTCTCTCCAATCAGTTACCTGGTAGGAGAGGCTTATAATTGGTGGAAGTGTATTGTGAATATCCCCCAAGAGCCACATGTTTCTTTTTTACTAATACTAGACAGTATTTAATTCACTTTTTCATCAAGAATTACGCCAAGGCCCGAGCTCCTTGCTCCCATATTAACAGAAGGTCTCTTACTGCCCTACCTGGATAGACAGCTGGGCCTGGTGCACAAAGAGCCAAGGCATATTTTTCCCTACTGAGACTTATTCATGCTCTGTGCTTATGTTACTTTCACTACAAAATTCAGAGTGGCTGTGCAGAATATGATTTGGACTTGTGTCTCTGGAGGCGCATGGAAAAAAGAAACTGCTAATGGACTCATATCCTGGCATCATTGACTGCTCTCCCCCTTAAAAAAATAAACTAATAGCATTTTCAGTACATTTCCAACCACTCTTGACTTTGCTGATCCCAGAGGGAGAAGAGCTATGGAAAACTATGCCATTTAGAGGAAGGGCTGTTTCTGAGCTGTACCAGTGCATTTAGAGGAAAGGTTAAAAGCCAGTCACATTTTATCTAAAAGGGATGTGCCCTTGCATTGCATGCCAGCAATTGTGATTAATCTAAATGGTGTGGGAATTCCACCCTAATCTAAGACCATTGATGGACATTTTTGTGAAGGTACATGGTATGTTGTTGCACCTAGATTGCGCTGTAGATGTTTACTTATTCCAGACCTTCACTGAGGACCTCACAAAAAACATTACATATGTCAGAAAAGCACAGTGAGAACAGTTCAACCATATAAAGATGTTTTACAAAGAAAAAGGTTGGCAGCTTAAAAGGTCAAGTTAAGTGAAATATAACCATTGTTTTCTTTCTATTCAGAAGTCTCATAATTGGGTTTATATAGCTTAGAAGGTTGGGCAAAAGTCCTTTATTGTCCTGTTTCACTTTAACATTTAAACATGTTCATACTTATGAATCCTTACATGGCTGACAAGCTGAGACAGGGTGGGGAACTATATTTGGGCTGGTCTTTTTTTTTTAAAGTGCCAAATATTGGATTAAGTATGGTTTTGCTTGGGAAAAGGGACAATACCTTATCACTTCTCCTGAGAGTCACTATCTAACTGGCATTAAAAATAGTCTATTAAAGCAATAGACTAATCCTACATTAACTTAAAACTTGCTGTTTCTGCAGTATGATGCAGACTAGAAAGAGGTCCAAAGCAGCTAGAATATGAAACTCACACTGCCTTGCAATTGTTCTCAACACATACCATAATTTGTCTTCCTTCTAAACTGTATTGGCTCCTGTACAGTTGAGTCTCATATGAATGGTACAAATAATTCAGGAAAGACTGAGCTGGGCTGTTAATTCATCAATAGAAGGGGAAAAAATGGCGTTTGCACAAAGAGAATATGTTGATAGCACAGTTGCAAAAGTTTTTGTATGTGACTCTATTTTGCTCTAGGTTATTTCTGTCAGGTTCTTGTATACTGAACAAAAGGTTTTGGGTGCTTAGTGGATCCTTGCAAGCTATAAATTAAAACTTAGAATTATTTATGCTTACTCTAGCAGCAAGCACTCTCCAGTACACCAGCCACATCCAAACCAAAATTAAAATCTTAGCTCCTACCCTGCTCTAAAAGCTACTCAGTTCTTCACAGTGAGGATGAGTGCTTGAGGATGGAGAGACACCAGGATGGAATCCCTGTGGGGCTCTTGGTCCCTTTGCAACCTTGTATGGTGGCACCGTGACCCCACAGTTTCACCATGATGCTGAGACTCCAGAGAGTCTTCCCCATGACAGCTCATGGTCTTCTTCAGTCATCGCTTATCTCCAGAGGTTGAGGAGTCCCAGGGACTTGGCCCATGGGCTACAACATACAAGCTCACCAGCTATAGCTCAAGCACAGCTGGAAAGAAATAAAAGAGGCGGGAGGTGCCTGTTGGGGGAGTTCCTCAGCAAGCATTTAAATAAACTGATGAATAAAGCAAGTATTTAAATAAACTTCATGATAGTTGAATGTTAGCAGGATAGTTCCACAAGGTCTGTACCAGGATTTGTGCACTTCAAAGTTGTCATGAGTAACCTGTATGCACAGGTTAAAAATGAGGCAAGGAAGCCTGAAAAAGAAAATAATTATTTGGGATAGTGAAATGTGCAATTGGCTGCAAACAACTACAGAAGGATCTCACAATACTGAGTGATAAGGCAATAAAATCACAAATTAAATTCCATAAGAATCACAAATGAAATGTCAATAAATGCAAGTAAGGTGCATGAAGGAGAAAAAACAACTATTTATATGACTATATACACAGTGATGAACTCCAAATTAGCTATTAGCTAGGGAAATTAGCTATTACCAGTCTAGCAAGAGATCTGGGAGTCATTATGGATAGTGCTCTGAAAAGTCAGCTCTATGGCACTGAAGTGGCAAATAGTGCATTGGGAATTATTAGAGGTGGAAGTGAAAATAAAACGGAGCATCCTTGTAACATTATATACCTGTATGGTGAGTTTGTATCTTAAGTATTACCAGTAATTTTGCCTCCAAAGTTACCTCTTTGGAACAGGCTATGATAACATTAGGAAATATAGTGAGAGGAATCACAGAGAAATGAAGGAGAGCAAATAGGTCAGAACATTTCTACATTGAAAAGGAGATGATGGAACAGATACATGACACAAAAACTGTAGGCATGGACCTTTCTTACAGGAGCAGAAGAGGGGAGTAATAGATAGAAACTGATGGAAACTCCAGGAATGTGCCATGTAACTTTTTTTCTCTTTCCACCTCTCTTGTCCACAGTAATTTTTTCCCACTTTAGTACCTGTTTAAGGTGAAACATTTGCCTTGTAGCACTGTGGAATCGAGAGGTGAGCAGAACCAAAGGATCCAGCTCAGACTGGGGTCCACAGGGTGACCTCAGTCAAGCACCTACCTCCCAACAGAGTCCAGGCTAAGAAAGGCAGCTGCACTGTCAGGGTGCCAAGAGCCAGGATGATGAGGATGGTGTGGGATTGCAGTTGTTCCTCTCTCTGCAGTGCAAAACTCAAGTAGGCAGGGGACACTCTCGCTTCAAAGGGAGATCAGATATTTTTGAAGAGGATCCTTAGAAGTCCTGAGAGCAAGCTGGGCAATGAGGAGTTATTTCTAGAAGCTGCTACAAGCCTAGGACTGGCTTTGTTGGGAACTGGCATGCAAGGACTTGGTGAGGGGACAGAACATTATGCTTCAGAGAAGGAGGGAGTGAGCAGACTGATGGGCTTTATTTTGGAAAGGTTGAAAAATGAAGTTAGATAGGCACATGCGATGGGAAAGGTGTAGACGAGAAGGTGAATAAATAGTCAAATCTGAATTCTCAGGCAGTTTAATTGTGATATGGAAAATGATGGATGGTTCAGAGAAGGCAAACAGGAAATGATTATTCAATTATTTTTTTAAAAACACCTTGAGTAATGATCAGATGGCAGATTTAAAGCAAATTTATAGAAATGCACAAGTGGAAATCACTATGAAATGTTGTGGAGGCCAGCAGGATTGAAAAAGAAGTAAACAAACAGACAATGAAGGACCTGAAAAAGATTTTGTTGTCAGATCATCCTTTCAATAAGTACCACCTGTACCTTCCTCTGCTTTCAAAGCAGAAGTCACTAAGGACCACCTTGGAGCTTTGTCCATGGAGTATATCCATCACTGTGCATTTGCTTCCCCATATGGGAAAGCCCTGAGAAGGAGTGGGTATAATTTGTACCATCACAAAGCAGATAAAAAGCAACATGTCTACATTACAAATTAGCTCTTTCTGGTTTCTTCTACACAAAGCTGTAGGAGCACCTAAGTGTAGATCTTCTGGTATTTGTAATGGAAAAAGTACTGCTTTTCAAGGAACCTCTCAATCTCAACCTTTGAACTAGATTTCCAATGGTAAATTATGTTCTAATTTTGACACTGACACCAGGGACAGCAAACTAAGCTATAGCATGACTCTTTCAAAGATATATCTGTACCTGTTTGTGTGAGGGACAATAGGAATCAGAATAACTTCCTTGTCAATATATTGCAAGTTCTGGGAAAAAGTTTTCTTTTCATAGACAATAATAACATGATTGTTATTATTTCAGCTTTTCTAGCAGCTGAAATCATTCTTGTGACTCAATTAGCCCATTCAGATAAGGAGAGGTAGACAATGTTCTTTCTTTGTGGGGCAGAACTGATGTGTTTACAAGGGAAGTCCTCTTGAACAAGCCTGTGGTATCTGCAAATTTGCCACTGCAATTTCCAGGGGAGACAAGCTTGACTGATTTCCACAGAGTAGCCATGACTTGTTTCCCATTGAAATTCTTTTTAAAATAGACAAGTAGGCAATTACCATGTAAGAGATAAATGGAATATATAGTTAATGTCAAGATACATTCTTGCTGTATCATTACAATGTTCCTGTTAATCCACAGGTAACGTGCCTGTGTATTCTCTATTTGTTGGACTGAATTTGCCTGAGTTGCACAAAGCTTTTTCTCTCTCTGTCTCTCCCTCCCTTTTCCCATTCTGGTATAGTTATGGAGCAGGAAGCATGTTACAACAAAGGAGTCTCAGACCAAGGTTCTGCTCTGAAGACCAATTGCAGCAATAGTCCAGGAGAGCAGGCTGCCAGTGACTCGATGGGAGGAGCTGGTGAGGGGCTGTATTACTCCAAACATGACCCTAGAGAGGAAAAGCCAAAGCATAGATTCTACACTCTTGGAAGAGCAGTTCAGCAAACACCCAGTAAATGGGAAAAAAAGCTGCTCTTCTTGTCCTCTGCCAGGCAGCAGTAGGGAAACTGCTGGAAATGCCAATGCTGTTTAGCTTTTTTCCTTCCAGGCAGATTTTCCACAAAAAATAAGGTTTGCACCTGCTTTAACATAGGTTGTTAGAAATGTGAATGAGGCAAATGAATTCTCTTGTGTCAAATAATTCAGCAACCAGGGAGAAAAATCTACCGTTTTCAAATGCAATACCTTTTTGTGAATTGGTGGAAAAGCACATATTCATTGGCTCCACCAATAATCTGAATCTTGTTTAAACAAATGTTTTCCCATCTGCAAAAAAAGCCACAGATAAATTTAGTGAATACATGCTATTTTTGAAGCTCTTTCTTCTCATAAAAAACCAGATGGATCATATAAAGTTGCTGCAGTTTTGCTCCTAAAAGCAATGTGACCCATTATGGATATTAGGAGAGTTAGGAGAGGGTACCTGGTTCGTGAGCATGCCCATGAGACAGGAATTTAATTGCTCTCCATACTAGATTTCATGAATGTTTCCTTGATATAACTATTCCTCTGTTCTTCTCCCATAAAGATAACACTCTTCTACCTTCTGGGATGTTTTCAAGGATAAATACATACAACATGTTTAGGCGCTATGGCACACATAAGGGATTTATATGAGTGTCTAACAAGGACAGTCTATTCTCCTTTGCACCATACAGAGCTCTTGACTCCCACAAGCACTTCCACCTTGGGGCAGTAACTCATATGTGGCAGAAGGGAGCAGGGCTATCAGGCTGAACACCCTCTGGAGTGAGATCTATAACACACTGCAAAGTATTCATCAATGCAATGCTCTTCTGACCACCTTAGACTTCATGTGTAACCTTAACAAAATTTTAGTGCTGAAGGATTTATCTGAAAGACAACTATGTAATGCATTAAATGCTGCACTGGCATAAAACATTATAGGTTTAGTGAAAGTATTCTGAATTATACATAACACCTCAAGATCTGATCTAAAGTCTAATTGAATTAATGTATATTTCATATGTAAACAGTTAAGAGACAGGTACTGTCTCTGGCTGTAGAATCTTATAGGAAAGTGAAATATTTCTCCTGAAGCATAAACTCTGGATGGCTTACATATATATATTTCCCTACTTTTGGTATATGTACATTAGGGTTATTAACATAATTTAGCCAGATTGTTAACAGAAAGAAAGAAGGAAAACAAAGAACAAGCACTTATATGATTTTGTTTACTAAACTCTTTTATTCTGAAGTTGATATTCTGGTTTAGATCAGTGACTTTTGCAGTGCAATCAGCCCAAAATAGGAAGTAGACTTAAACATAAATATATATGTCATACTCAATATAAGTACATATATATATATATATATATATATATATATGTACTTTTTCTGATTAGTTCATATTTTCTTTCTTGGCTGAACAGTGAAAAAATACCCAAAACAATTCATATCAATTTCTAACAAATCAAACAATTTTTATTACTACAATGCTTTTGGGTGCAGGTAATCAAGTGAAGAATCTTCCCCTGAAAACCAACCCATCCTCGACGTCTCTGATGCCCAAGTGCCCTGCCCAGGGTTGGTGGCTCTGGTTGGAGAGAAGCCACACAGCAGACCAACTCCAATGACTGTATTGCTCAGTTTCACTGAAAAACTCCTGCTGGGACAAGTAATCTTCCTAAATTTTGTTGCTATGGTATGGCAGTTTTCTCCAGCTGTGGGAGGGCTGTATTATTGCACTGTGTGCCTCAGAGTTCAGAGGCAAGCACAGAGATCAAACATGTGGCTGGTTCCACTTCTCTCTCACAACCTCTGACAAGGCAACAGAGGTGAAAGGGCTAAGGATGGCACAATGGTCTGTATCACCTGCTCTGTTCCAGGATAAACCCTCTGCACAAGTGGACAAGAGGAAAACAAGTGAAGAACTGTGTCATGGACCACCTGGGAGAGATAATGCTTACTAAGCTATTTACACATCACTTTATTCTTCTCTGCCCAAAGAAAAGGAACCACCATTTTTCCTTGAAAAGCAAATATTCCTTCAGAGCCAAAAAGAGTGTCATCAAAAAAGTGTCAGGAATTCAATATTCTGAAAGGAGTATATTTCCTCTCAAGAGTGAAACTGGGAACTTTACCCATCCAAAGAAAGGGGGTCCCAGAAGTATAGGCCAATAGAAGTGCATCCCATCTGATTTTACTGAGGATGAACACATGAAAAGAATTTACAGTTGTAGATCTTTTTAATGTACTGTATCTTCCAAAAAGCTGCAACAGATGAATTGTTCCCTAGATGAAACTCTGAGTATTACAGCTGCTCTGCTGAGGCACCTGAGGATCAGGAAATCTTTTATATCAGAGGTCTGGGCTTCCACAGTGGATGTGGTGATGATGGTGCCATTCGGAATTATGAGCTGTCCTCCATAGAACAGGTGTGAAGGGGTTCCTTTCTACAGCCAGCTCTGGCTTCCCACCTCTGTATGCAATGCTTCATTAAGTACTTATTGTACCCTTTAGTGTGTAAGGGACACCCTCACTAGATGTTAGGAGCTCCTAAAGCCTTTGTGTAAGGCTTCCTGAAAACAGTAATCCCAGGATTTTGTTGACCTTAATGGCTCAATGGAACCCAGAAAGTCCCCATGAACATCTGAAGTCATGGACAGAGACGTTACCTGAAACCCAAATAAATGCAAGCTTTACAGGGGACTGTGTCCTATTATCTATTTTGTTGACTATTAAAAATCATGTGTAAATAGAAGGAACATAGAGCAAACAGACTCAGCTCACTCAGTTCATTAAATACAAATACTCACTGCTAATGAGCAAAGCAGCTTTTGGAATCTCATGTCTTTGCTTCAATGCAAGTGTCCCACCAGATGAGAAACAGCCAAGATCACTTGACAAAATGATTATTTAGCAAAATATATACCCCATTTATTCACTACAAAAATCCTGAACTGCTCCCTGATTTCCATCTCAATTTCATAAGCAGAAGGGAAGAAAACCACTATAATACCATGACAACAAATAGAAGAGGAATCTTTTTGATTTTCCTTAAAGTAACAAGTAAATATATTAAGTGGGGAAAATACATACCAAAAATGGTTATTCATGGCATGGAACAAGAAAGCTTTTTGTCAGTGACACGGGAAATATGAAAAGGAGTTAACTAGGCTGCAGGTCATGGAGAGTTCAGCTGACATAAATAGCAAACCCGCAGAAGTTTCCCTCGGAGTTTAGAGCAGCAATAGTAAACTTTTATAACAGTAAAGTGTTTAATACAAATACTGCCTTAACTAGATCTACAGTTGCAGGCCTGAGCTATTGATCTCATGGCATTATATTGATGCATTATAGCTGCAGGGGACAGGAACACCTTATTCCAGGGAACAGCCAGCATGCTGCCATGTTGATTTAGCCTCTTTCTAACTGCTCTGCTTTCAATATGTGTAGTTCAAAATGCAGAGAGTACATATTCTCCATCAATTCCTTCTCTAAACTATGATACCATAGCTGAGTTTGCAGTGTCAGCAACCATATACAGTTACACACCATTTGATGATAAATTTGGGTCTGTGTAGCTCTTGTTCTGTTTTTCAAACATTTTTTGCCAACTTCACTTCTAGCAAAAACAGTGGCTTCACACAGATTAATTAGGAGCTTGAAAAGAAAGAACTTTTCTTGTATCAATAGGTACAGAAAAATAAAAGCACAAAGATAATTTCTGTGTCTCCCAGCTTCACTAGTTCTCTCAGCTTTGATGTAATGTGACATGAAGCCTGACTATTCCCAAGCAATATTCCTGCTCTTTCTTCCAAAGCTGTTTTAAAGGACTTGAAATAAGTTCCCAGCCACCCATCCTGTACCTCAGTGTACTGCACAGACGGTGTTGATGCAAAGGAGCTGCCAATGAAGTGTTTGAGGCAAAGATGCTCAAACAGCCAGGCTCTCTGCAGCACCTGGGGCTCTGAGATCAGGAGCGTTATCTTCCCCAGGCACCCTGCCCTGTGCTTCGGCGCCTCTCCCACTGCTGTGCGAGCCGCCCCTGGAATGCACAGGCGAATTCCTGGGACATGTCATCTCTTGAGTCCCCTTTCATCCGGCCGGGGGTGGAGACAGGTGTTAAATCAGGGTTAGGACCCACCCTACCGCACCGCAGTTGCTGGTAGGGAAAAATGAGAAGAAAAAGACAATGTCCCTCTTGTCCATGCTATAATTTCTGTTAAGACAGAACCTGTGCTGCTTCTTCATGTTCAGTCAAGTTCTTTGTCACAAACTCCTTGCACTCCATCACCTGTATGGGATGCCTCAGGAGATTAGGATGAACCTTTCTTGCCACAGTGACCTGGAATTGGTTTTTGGCAGCTGCACACTGTAACAAAAAAACAAATAAAAAAGATAAAATGTACAATTCTGAGTATGGTTGAGAGGGATTTTACTCTAATAGGAGTGATGTGTCCTTCTCCCATTATCCCCAAACCCTAAGAAACAGAGTGCATGTCTGAGCATCATGCACAGACATCATTTTAACCTTGAAAGTGTTTGCTTTTCTATATTGTGTAGCTTAAAATAAAAGCAATCACTAAGAAATCTTTAGTATAAAGATTATAGAGTTTCCAACTTTGCCTGGTTATTTGTTTCGCATATTTTCCAACACATATCTAGTTTTGTTTATAGTTAAAACACCTTTTAAAACATCTTTACAATTACAGTTCCACCTTACAATCAGTTCATTAAAACACCAGCTTTTAGTGCAATAAAATCTGTGACAAAGCAAATGAAAATCCCTACATGAACTGCAATAAGTGCACTGCTAAACTCACATATAAAGAGCACATAGAACGGATTTAGGATTAGAGCCAAACCCAAAGGAATGTGCATAATTTTCAGTCATCCTCAGGTGTATTACAGCAGCACAACATATCCACACCTGTATGCTCTAAGCATAGAGTAGCCTTTTGTGGAAGTCTCCTTTCTGTTTGCTCAGCACCTCCTACAGCCTCCCTTCTTGGACACACAGAAAGTCTCTGTCCTAGGCTTACCAAAGCTCTGCAGAGCAAATAAAACCATTGCAATGATTTCAGCTACTTCGTGCTACCCATCAGAGTTATGATTATACTCCTTAATCTGTCCTTCAGTCATTCGGGTACCACTGGTACCACTCCTTGCTTCTATCCAAACAATCTGTGAGAGGTTTTTACCCAGACAGCAAACCAATTCTCTCTGGAAGGCTGAAGTAACAGCTACCCTGGGGATGATTTATCAAGTCTCCAGGAATGGATGGTCATGTGTGTCTGGCACTTGGAGTGAAATTTGTGGCAGTTGCTTGAACACTGTGGCCCTGAAGGTCAGCAAGACCACCATGCCCTGAGAGAGCATCTTGGCTTGGCTCTGAAGATGGTGGTCCCCAGAAAAAAAAAAAAAAATCCAAAGGAACATATGCTTGATTTCAGGCCTTGCCAGAGGTGGCCATGAAGTTGCAGCCTGGGGGAAGTTAAGCTAAGCCATGCCTGTCTGTGTTCATCACCATGAGGACCACAACACCCAACAGTGTCTCTGCCATGCTGCCACCAGGAAAATGACATTGTCTGTCTCTATCTGGGAGATAAATAGCTCAGTCCCAAGCTTGTGTTGTCTCCCTGCAGACCATCATGGAGCAGAAGGACAATGCACAGTGGGGTCCCTGACCAGACTTCCCTGTTGAAGTACATTGAAGTGCGGCAGTGTGCTGTGGCCGCAGCTGAGTCAGCAGTGGCTAAGGCTTGTGTGCACACTGCTGCTGCAACAGGGGCTCCAAATCAGCTAATGCAGGATCTGCAGAAACCACAATAAGTGCCAGGTGTCAACATGGCAAAGCTGCATTGGTCCAGCCCTTTGCCTGCCCAGGCCCTTGGGTAGGTGTAAAGGATGGCTCTGGTTCCTTCCTCCCCCACAGATTCTCCTGAGGCAAACTCTGGCCTGGCACAGGGAAGCACAAACCTTTTGTTCAGAGACAGACTCTGAGATAAGAACTTGCAGGAAATTAGGAACTCCTTAATCCAAATTTCTTGGGTGTAGATCAAACCAAAAATATAATGGAATTAACTAGAACCTTCCCTAATTTAGAGTGGGTAGAGTCCCAAAAGTTAGAGCTCAAATTCTGAGCAGATCAGATGTTATTGCTAAGCTACTCCCACAGGTTGAGGTGACATGGATTCAGCTTGCCTGAGTTTCTGAGTGATATGTCTGAAACTTGACATTTTGCCCTGACCTGCTTTCTGTCTCATAAAGACTATTCTCAGCTCCCTCTCTTTCTCTCCTCCTCATCTTTTTTAACTTATCACTAGCATGTTGTATATATTTAAAATCTTTATACATGAAAATTTAAAACAAAATTTCTAGGCTGATGGTGTCCCATTGAATCTGTCATCTCCTATTACTCTGTGTGACATGACAGACCCTGATATGGATATGATGTATTATGACATGACACATGACACCAGTTACCCAACATTGTATCTCATTAGAGGAAACTATAAAGCATAAACCAGGGGTGAGCCCCTCCTATTAATCTCTTGTTCCTTTAACCACCATCATTTCGTGTTCATGTGTTTGTTTCAGGTTTTCCCCCCTTGGTCAGTCTCATAATTGTTTTTGAGTGCAGATAAGAAACAAAAAAGGGAAAAAACACCCTGAAAGGTTAAAACCCATCACATTCTTTTCTCTGTAAACATAGAAATAATATCTTTTGAAACAGTCCTAGTTAATCCCTTCTTAATATCTAGAAGGAAAATAAGAATTTGTATATCCCTGAGAGCACATCCCAGATTTAATTATTTCCTGACCACAGAATGTGTTGATCAGAATCACTGTTAGCTGGACAGGAAAAAAAATTGTCATGAAAGGTGCTGGGTTCACCTTTAGCCACAGTTTGGCAAAAAAATTTGACCATTCCCAGATCACATTAACATGTTTTCTGTCATCTGCTGGAGAGAAAAAATGCAAATGCTGATGCAGGAAAGAAAGATTATTGTTACTGTTCCTTCTAGTTTCTCCCCTGTGCTTGATAAATGACATCTTTGCATTTTTCTTTCTAATTTTGCCTAACAAATATCATCAGAACAAACCCACATCATTTTTGTTCAAAGCTGTGTGTGGAAAGCAGTCGAGGCCAGTTTCTCATCTGTTTCTGTGGAGCTCTTATGTTCCAAGGACAGGAAGATGCTGTTACAAAGGTGGATATTTATTAGCCACAGTAGATTAGCCTCAGTCTGAATCTCAGTTATTGCAGCTGACACTGACTGTCTCTTTGTGTTCCATGTGGGCACTCTCTGCGTTGACCTGGCTAAAAAATTCCTGTTCAGTGTGTGGTGACTACAGCTCATGAAACATCAAGGCTGTCTCTCTATCCTTTTATAAAATTTTAGTAGCAGAGAGAATGAATGAGAAATTGATGTTTATAAAATTGTAGGAAGCAGTAAGAGGCAAATCAATCAGTACCAACAGCAGATCAGACACCTGGAGACAAGCTGCTCTCTCCTGCAGTTAAATCAAAGTCTGGGGATACAGCTGCAAACTTCTGTTTGTTGTGTATTTCCCACTGGATAGAAGAGTGTATGCATATAGCTCAGATCACTGAAGATATTTCTGAAGAATGTCATTTATGTTCCTTGACAACATCTGACATCATGAAGGGACCTTGTGTGTTAGGAAAAGGAGAACATTCACCTGGAGTTCACTGCATTGAACCAGTTATGACTGGCAGTCACTAGCCACCTGATGAAGGCAGAAGTTTGCATGCTCAAAACACACATTTGGCTCAATTGCCATCTTTAATGTCCTTCTCACTGAACAAACTAAAATCAAGTAAAAATGCTAAAAGTTACCATACAAAGCTGGCTCATTCAGGCTGGAATGATCCTTTGCTGACTATGCAGATGTGGGATGGTGTTGTCTTGCCACACCTGAAGATTAATAAATGTTCTTGCTCTTTTACACTGGCATTCCATAACCTTTGGTTTAAAGAGCAGGATGGGGTATTTTCAGGATTGGATTTACATTTTGGACCTTATGGTCCAAGCTTGCTATTTCTAGACAATATACTCCACAAAGCAGACAGCTCATTTTCTGTTTGTTGGTAGAGGAATGTCAGTAGAAGAAATCTGAGCCACTCACCTTGACTAGCTGGTACAGCCAATTATGGGATGTCTTAATAGGAAGGAGATTAGCAATATCCCTAAAATCCTCAATCAAAATTATTTCTCACCATTTGTTTGTGTATTTATGACTTATGCTGGAGCAAAAGACAAAGCCCTGTAGAAAAGCTACTAACCTTTTTCAATCTGCTGACCTTTTTCTCTTTATTGGGTGTGTGCCACTGAGCTTCTGACAACTTTGGCAGTTCATTATAAAGTAAAGAACTTCCTCTAACTCTGTGGGTTTTTTTCATCTTTAAGTGCCCTAAATAACTGGTGAGTGAGCTATGCATAAGTGGTTTTTTTCACTGCAGAATGCATGCTCCCCATCTATAATGGCTTTATTTTGACACTGCAGGTGTTAAGAGCTGTCTAACACAGCAACCATTTCCATAGTGAGGTGCCAGTAAATTCTAGGTTATAGGAGACCTCATTCTGCAAAAAAAAGATGTGTGCAAGGGCAGCCACCAGCTGCCAGACTGTCCATCTGTAGGATCCATTTCTTTGCATTTTGCTTCTATCTACCATAGGCTGTTTTAGAAAGGTAAACCTGCTGCTTGGTTTCTTTCTGCTGATTTGTACCCTATATTACCAGCTATCCTTCCCCACAACATTTCATAATGTATGATAAATCCATTTGCTAGAAGGCCATATAAGGATTAGTTGTTGCAGTGGTGCCTGAAGCACGATGCTCTTGATCAGGCAAGTATTATAACAAAAGAATAATCCATGGCATACTGAAGTCACAGGAAATATTTCCACTAATACAAATG
Organism: Molothrus ater; assembly: GCF_012460135.2. NCBI lineage: Eukaryota > Metazoa > Chordata > Aves > Passeriformes > Icteridae > Molothrus > Molothrus ater. Next base: position 107,712,083 of record NC_050478.2, on the reverse strand, counting down.
GATTGAATTAGGACCAGCAAATCTTTGTGGCACATAGTGTTATTCAAGCACAATTTCTTTGCTAATGATAATGATACATACCTCTCTAAAACCAAAAATAATAAAAAAAAATTACTTGTTACTTGGAAGACGAGACCATGTCCCACCTGGCTACACCCTCATTTCAGGCTGTAGTTAAGAGTGATAAGGTCTCATGTGCAGTTCTCTGGCAGAAGGCACCAGAAATGAGTCTGGGGGTGCTTCAGTGGTCATTGGCAGTCAAAACTGGGGTGATCTTTGACCAGTGATATGTGTGTGAGCAGTTCCTTCCTTTCCCATGGTGTGCTGCAGCAGGAACTTCTGTCTGGATGCATCAACCAGGATTTGCTAACCAGATCTTACCTCGGCCAGCCCTGGAATTAGCACCTCCCTGTCACAAAATCCTCCTTTCTGTACTTAACTCAAGCAGCCACTATGGTGACTTTTCTTATGGCAAGTTCCTTCTGTGTCCTTGGCAGTGTTTGAAACAGACAGCTGTGCTCTTTAAGTCCTCACAGCTGTGGAGAAGAAGGGATGTTCCAGGTGCATTCAATCATTGGGTGGGGCTGGAGAACACAAAGTACAGCTGAGTTTCTGTCCAAAGGCCAATTTAAAGTTGTTACCTCTGTCCTGGACCCTCCCCAAAGCCTTTTCCACACACCTGTCAAGATTGCAACCCCTTTGCTTCCATCTGCTTGATGATGGGAGAGAAGAAGGTGAGAGGCAGCTGCACACCTGCAAGGGGAGTGGGTCTGTAAGATCTGCCTCCTGCCAGCTAAAACCACTCATTTTACTATAAAGTCTCCTTCGAAGGAAAGATGACCTTTTTCTCTTTGTTTTCAGTAATGGCTGGGCTGTGACACAGGTGCAAGGCAGCTCTGGCACCAGCTAAGCTCAAGAGCCCTAAAAGCAGCTCCTGAGGGAGGGAGTCCTAGGAAGACAGCTGCAATCCTGGCAGCAGAAGGAGTGTGCCCCAGGCCCTAAGTTACCTTCAATATTTAGCTGGCTTTTTCCACTGCAAAGGACTGCTGCAAGATCTTCACTGCTGTTTTAGCCCTTACCTGAGCATCTACAAAATGTGGGCAAGCCTGCACAGGGTCAACATGGGTTACTAGAGAGATGAAAAATTCATTGTTTATAAAGGTGGTCTCTCTGCCAGCTTCATTTATCTACAAGGGTATCAAGAATGATGAAAACAGCCTGGAGGGAGAAGATGAAACTGAGTTTTAAAAGCATGTGACAATGTCTGTACAATCCCAACAGATTAGCCACTACTCCTACATATCACAGTGATTTCTGTTCCTGTGATTCCCTGTATCTGTCAGCCAGATACTGTATGTGGGCAAGGGAAGACTTCCAAAGAATAAGGGAGGGGTACAAAAGACAAGCCCAATGTCCCAGATTGTATGTGAGGATGTACAGCACAAAGCTGCTTTGAGACAAGGGCCTGATACCATCTCTCAGGGCCACTTGCCTGGAGTTATCTCTCCTTGTGTGTGCAGGCATGTCGCTAGAAACCTGCAGTATTCTTGGGCCTGGATTCAGCTGCTCCATGACCTGAGGGTGGCAGAAAGGGAAGCTGCACAGCTGGATGGTTGTCACCACTTCTGTGCCTGCCAGAGGCTGACAAAGAGGAGGGCTGTCCCATTAACCCCATCCTCTGTAAACCTCTGCTGGCAGGTGGTGGTCACAAACCAAGACTTCATTACCTCCATGAAAATCCCTGCTGCTCCAAGGCTGTCACCACCAGCACCTGCTGGAAAATTCTTGCCTTGGTTTTTCCAGGAGGGGACAGGCAACTGGGGAGCAGCCACAGTGCACCCACCAGTGACCCCAGCTGGATCTCTGGGACAGGCAATCAGCAGGGCAGGACTGCAGCTAAGCAGAATTGGGATGAAACCTCAAACACCCTCTTGTCTTCCTGTTCTGACTTCAGCTCTGCTCTGGAACAGAAAAGCCTTTGGTACAGGATGCTGCCTACCTAAAATGGACCAAAGACTACATAAGAGTTATCTTGCCAATTTTGCTTGGGTGACACCCACAATGTTTTCTTGAAACTCCTTTGACCGTACAGTTTAATTGTTTCCTCTTGTAAGCAAGACAGTGAAAACTCAATTAAGTGGAGTTTTTGTCTGTTCACAGAAAAAAAAAAGTATTTTATTTATAATTGTCTTTTTCTCTAGTTGGCTCCAGTTCTGTTGTAGCAAGGTCTCAAATTTACTGAAGAAAGTACACTGATGTAAAAATTTATGTCATCCTTGTTTTTCACAGAAAATCTTGGGAACGTATTTTATAAAAGCTTGTGCTCGCTTTACTTAAACTTTGGACCAAGCAAAGCCAACAAAATATTTTAATACCAGCAGAGAGGCAGCTGGATACAAGGCAGAAAAAGGAAGAAAAAAGGAAGCCCTAAACTTACTGCAGTGCTGTGGTACATGTAATGTAATAGTTTCCCTGTGACATCAATGGGGTTTAGGCGTGCTTAGCTCTGTAGGCTTCTTCTAAAGTTTTTGAATATGTTAAGGCAGAATTTATTTTGGTTTCAATAGCTGTGCTTTATTAAGATGAAGTCTTAAGTTTTTAAGCATAAGTAGAAACAATAGAGTTGTTAAAGTACTGGGGAAAGAGTCTAACTGTAATCATGTCCAGAAGCATTTGAACTGAAGGATGAATTTAAAAAACTGTGGAAAACAATAGCCCATTACAATGGCAAAACCCATCAGCTGAAGAAAGCAGGGCAGACATGGTCAAGGCATTGTGCTTAAAGGATATCCATGAGATACACACATACAGTAACAGAGAGTGACATTCTTCATGTTGTATCAGTTTAAAAATCCAGATAGATCTAGATATAGATGTCAGCTACTAGGACAACCAGGCTTCATCGCCCATGGACATCAGCAGAGCCAGCACCTGTCTGCTCAGCAGGTTGTGTGCCTCGTGGTGAAGGGAGGGACATGATCCGCTCCTGCGAGCCCCCGCCGCCCCCGCGCCCGGGCACCAGCCGCCCGCAGCCCGCGCTGCGCCTCCCACCCGCCTGTGCCAGCACACGCAGGGCGGCCAGGGGAGGCAGCCCATAATTATTTGGTGCAGATTGCAGATGGTCACTTCATTAGCATCGATGCACAGGCACCCCTCACATGGTGCGGGGTCCCTCTGCAGAGGGGGATGGCTGGCTTGCTCCGATCTCTTAATGCCTCTCCCAGGGCTTGATCCGGGGAGGTGCTGAGCAAGGTCTCTTACATTAAAGTAGAAAATATCAAATTAAAACCCCTTTGGGAGAGAGGCTTGAAAAGGAAATTAGAGAATAGAATTTCTGCATCATAAAATATTAGGAACAGAGTGCATTAAATTGCTCCTAAATGGTGACAAAGGAGATCTGTTTCAATGTCTGTTTGATAATTGTTTTAACTAAAGGATGTGTCTGTCTTGTGGGGTATTGACTGTTAATTCCAAAAGCACAAATATTGGTGGTGTGTTACAATTAGGCTGCTGTGCTAATTTTTAATGAAATAACAATCAAGTTGTGTGTGTTCTGCTTCTAATATTTATTTACTTGCTAAAAGCAGACCTTTTATTGAGAGTGGTTTCATGCATTCTTTCACCAGTCAAGTCAACGTTACTGTCTTTTTAAAACAGCTGTAAATCTCTTTGATTGGGACTTGAGGCTGGAATCATTCGTGCTGTGTTAAACTAAACTGTCTTATCTCCTTGAGTGCTATGCAGCCTCTAGCATGTCCAGAGCTGCATCTGTCCATGGCCTAAGGAGGCCAATATTTGAAAGCTATTAATAAAGACATTTGGGGAGGAGATGGAGACACGCCTTTAACCCTCAGTGCAATGTGTTAGAAGAGATGACAGAGTAGGAGAGGCATGCTTTTTAATTTTCAAGGATAAGGGGTTTTGTCCTTTTCTTTTTCTTTTTCTTTTTTTTTTTTTTGATGGAGACAATCACTGCTCTACAAATAGCCCATTATTTTCAAAGGAATGCAGGCTAATGAACATCTGCACCACCAGACTGAAAGTTAGCCCAGATAAAGGTTTCAAAAAAATGTAGAAGGAAAAACCAAAATTGCCATGAAGCTGGCAGCAGCACCACAGCAGGAAGACCCACACCTCTGAAGGCTCCTTCTGCCCTTATTGCCCCAAGCTGCTGAACTGCAGAGAGGAGACTTTTCCAGGGTCAGGAGCAGCCTGGACGTTTCCATAGGGCTTAGTTAAGTAGGAAAATATAAAGCACCTTTACATGGGACCAGGACTCCCTTGGCATGGGGTATTCCTGTCTTCTGACCCACGCTGAATCTGTTGTTTTGTTGTTTTGCTGTTGAGGTAGCAAAAAGAGAGTTTCAAACTGGTCTCATCATACCTTAGCATTAGACAGGAAGTCAAGTACCATTGCATTTACTGCATTTAGTGCACCTCAATGTGCATGCTGAGGAGCAAGTCCTTGGTGAAAAGCTTTTGTGGGAAGCAGTATTAGAAACCTCCAGGCTACTGGGAACAAGTGGCAGTAACTTCCTCAGCTATCCAAAAGTCAGGCATCTGACCCTCTGTGTGGTCAACCCTGAGAACCAGGGCATGTCCAGAGCAGAGTTATCACATCCTTTGTGGGCACCTGTCCAGAGCAGAGTTATCACATCCTTTGTGGGCCCCTATCCAGAGGGCAGCTTAATTCCTTCCTGAGTAGCAAGTAGACAAGGCACTGGAGACACATGATATCACTCTGACTTCAGCCTCTACAGAGATGGGTTTCACCCAGAGCAGCATCTGGGGCTTTGTTGTGGCAAAGCTACTGGCACTGATTTATGATGTACCTCATAAAACCAGGGTGGACACAAGGAAGGGAAGCTGGGAGATTACTCTAGAGAGAATACTTGCTCCTGGTTTTCCTCACAGTCAGCTCTGCTGGAGATATTGCCTTTCCAGGGCAGAAGGTGTTGGTGACACGGACCAATGGTTGTATGCCCTGCTCTGTACTCTTCCCACCCCTACCTGTCTGCTTTCAGGAGCCACCTGTTTCTCACAACTCACCAAGCTGACCTACATGTTTCTCTTAGAGGTTATGTCCAGAGTTGTCTGCCATGCTGTCTCCCAGGCTGGGCCACCAATATTTAACTTTAGGCAGCCAGAAAGGGCTGTGCTTGTGAGTAGGGGAAAGGCAACAAATTATTGCATTGCAAGACAGGGTATGCCTTTGCAGCTGTCATTGCTTATTACTAGAATTAGTAGTAGAATTAGTAGTAGAATATTAGTAGAAGAGGGAAATGTCCCTCTTTCTTTGAAATCAAGATTTAGCCTCAACTTTCCTTCTTGTTATGGTCTCCTCTGCAGCAGTGAAAACTCAAAAATCTCAACTCCCCCTGCTGCCACCACAGTCTTTTTATCTCCACAACATCCACCAAAGTAAAAAGAAAATCCAAGTACTACCTTTACCAAAGTCCTCAGGAAGCACAGCGCTGGTGAGATAGAAAAGCCCAGCCTTGCTCCTGAGAAGAGCAAGACTTATCTCGAAAGAGAAGTTCAAGCATGGCCTGTAAGTTCTTTCAGAGACAAATATGACAGTTTTCTCACTGACAATACTTGGCTTTCCACCTGGTATTTGATGTTTATTTAAATCGGGAATTTCTGTGAGTTCTCGGATCATTTACCTATGTGACATGGATGTAAAACACATGATCAACTGAAGTCACACAAACCTCACAGTATTTACTTCAAGATGTCAAAGTGTTGCTGTGCAAAAATCTCAGAGTGATGAGACCTGCCTCTTCAATGCCAAGTCCAGAAAGTCCCAGTGAATCATCATTCCCTGGATAGCACATAAATGGTTTCACTCAGCAGGACTTGAAATTTTGTCCTCATCCAAAAAGCTCAGAAGGGTTATGCTGTAGTTCATTTTCCTGGCCTCCAAAATGCCTTTAGCTTTAGCTTTTTCTTCCATAACAGTCTCCTTTGTTCTTTTTTTTTTTTTTTTTTTTTTGCAGCCACAGAAATCCCAATACAAAAAGAGGAAAATGTCATGAATCAATGCTTCAGTTATAACAGCTCTAACACATTCAAAACAAATGTGTGACAATTAATTTTGTAATTATTTTGTCCAGAATTTTGATGGTTTCATTCCAACACAAATATTTCTATTTAAACTGAAAAATTATGAAGAGAGGAAAGTGCAGTGGTAGGCTATAGAGTGTAGTCTCACAAATATATATGCTATTTTCTGACTACCAGTTTCTCTTACTTCTAAAATTCCCATCACTGCAGTAGCTGAGGACCCTGAAGTCCAGATTACATTTAGTTTCATTTCAGAAGTGCTAAAGAGATTAAACACCTTGCAGATTAGATGATATTGCATGATCTACCCTATACATAATCATACAAAAACTTGAGCTCAGCTTCCCATTAATTGTACATTGATTCACTTTAAACAGGCTCTACATACAGGCTGAGATGTATTAATAATATTGTATTGTATTTTAACTCACTTCTGTTCTTATTAACTTGTTAATTTGTTTTAATGTACTATTTAGTTTTTCTCATAAGATTTATTAATCTGACAGACCATACTTTGACCTGTAGTTTTATATAATATCCCTGGCTGAAAAGAAATACCAAGGAAAAAAAGCAGGAAGAATTTTTATAGAGCATCTTTGTTCCAGTTGTACTATGTTTCGTAATTTATTATTATAATTTTGTTGCCTTACTCTGCACAAGTAAATTAACCAATGGGTGCCTAAGGACATGTAGCACATGTTCAGGGTTTGTGGTGTAGGAGTGGATAAACAAAGATGGTAATATTGGCTAAAAGAACATCACATCCCACAAGGGGGGGCGGGGGGGGGGGAGGTTAATTTCTTTTCTTTGCACAGTTCCAGCAAGAAATGCTAACTCTTTAGATGAAGAAAGACATTTGTCCCCATGAGGTTTAGGCTAGCAGGACATAGGCTGTCCACTTGCAACCATTTTCTTCCCAATCAGCTTTCAGTTGGGTGCAAAGTCATGCTGGTTTGCAGTTCTCCTGCTTTCGTGTGACCTTCAAGATCATCTGCAGTGTTATTTCTTCAGCATCAAAAATCACAACAGACTTGGGCAGAATTGGCACAGGAAACCTGTGCTAGAAACCACACCATCTCAAAGGAGCATAAGGAAATTGGTGAAGCAGAGATTATCTCCCTGCGATTGAAAGTGATCCTTCCCTCAAACAGAAAGATTTCAGTACCCCACAATTAGTAGAACTGAGGAGAAATGTGCAAGCATTAAAAGTTTCAGCAGCATTACCTTTGGAATGAAAAATCTGCCATTGCCTTACACTCAGATCAGGATATTTTAATTACTGCTATTCTTGTGACACTTGGGCTTTGATCATGTTATATCCTCTGTCCTTTAACTATCCTATATCCTTTTTCCCATTGCCAAATCAAAATGTCTGTGTGAATCTACTAGAAGCAAAACAGACCCTGAACCCTAGATATACTGCCTTTCCAAGTAAGCACAAACCAGCGCATTCCCTTGTGCTCACAAGCTGTGATGGCTCATCTAGGATCAAAGATACATCAAACTTAAAGAAAAAAAAAATATGTTCAAGAAATTTATTCCCTGATTTATGCTGATTTAAAGATACTGAGAAACAAAACCCCATCAATTCCCCGGCCCCTTTACTTCACATTTACTCACCCTCTGTATTGAGAACTGCACTTCACTTCCTGTGTAAATTATTGTGGTTTCAACTTCCAGCCATCAGCTCTAATTTAGAGCCCTTCAGTAGCCAGTAATTTTTTTCTCTCTCTCACTCATACACCACAGCACAACCATCACTGTGACTCTCTTCACTGCTCTTTTCTGTTCTTCTCACCTTCCCTTTACCAGGTGATTGCAAGGTCTGCAGGTAGCACACCAGTATTGGCCTCACAAGGCTTTCACAAAAGACTGTTCCTTCTCTTTGTAGACCTCCTGAGTACCACAGGATCTTCATTTTCAGCTCCTTTTCTGAGCACTCTCCCTCCTCTGCCATACCACACAGACCACCTCCTTCAACTTGTATTTTTAGCATGGATTTTTTTTTAAATGGTCCTATTCTTCCAAGGTATTTAATCACTATGTAATTGTCCCCACTTTTGTTCATCACTTACAAATTTTGCCAACAGTGATGTTGCAATTCCAGAGCCCTGAAGAAAATTTTTAAGAATATCATCTTTAATGCCCTCTAGTTTTCTCTCCCTCATTGTTCAAAACTCACTGAATTTCTGTGTTTGTAGCCTCCTCTTTTGTGTTTTCTGTAGTAAAGTTTTTTTTTTGGAGAGACATGACCAGCAATTTTTATTTCAAGTTGTACTTCTCCTTCATCTTCTCATGGATCGTAGCCTTCAGGCTGCCTGTGGTCCAGGAACCTTTTCTGTCCTTTAGCAAAAATAACACATCTACAGCAGGACCAGAAGTTGTTCCATCTGCTAACACGCCAATTCCTTTCACCTAGGCAGAAAAAATCAGCTCTAAATTCCCTCTCAGAATTTCTGCTCAATCACACAGTGTCAGTGAGGAGGTCTCCTTACACAGCTGTACCACCAAGAGCAGATTTACCTGCTGGAGGTATCAAATCTTGGGTTGATCAAGGGTTCAAGGCTTGGGTTCAAGCCTTATGTTCTTCAGATGAAGCCACATAGCTGGAGGCAGACAAGACAGACAGCAAGGTAACCCCTGTGTGCAGCTTTTGGTGGAAGCAAGCCCGTATCTGCCCGCTGGAGGCCGAGCAGCCATATTCCCAGGGCTCAGTCAGCAGGGTTGGCTCTGTGCTCTGTGCCTCCCCCTCCCCTCCAGCACACACCGGCACAGTCAAGGAGAAATCCAGAATTTATGCACTTAAGCCAATGGGGAAAAGATAGGAAGCAGAGGTGTGCTTGGCAGACCTTTCACTGCAGCAAAGGTCTATATGGAAGCATTATTCTGTAGGGAGTGAAAAGGGCAGGAGCAGCAAGGAGGAATGTCCCGATTCCAGCTCCCATGTGGGAGCTGCAGCATTCCAGCCAATTTAGGCAATTCCTGAGATGAGATAGAGTTGCATCCCAGAAACTGTATCACCACAGCTTTTCCTACCTCCTATAACTCACAGCCCTGTGCAGCAAATTGTTTGGCTGAAGTAACAAAAAAGTTGCTTCCTTCTTCCTCTACCCCTTCCCTTCTACCCTTATTAAAGTCAAAGAGGAATTCTTAGAGCTGATTTTTAAGCAGACTGAAAGAAAAAAGTGAAGTTGGATGGCATTTACTTACCCTTGGCCAAATTTGAGATGGAAGTTTATGTGTTCAAAGAAATATAGATAGCAATCTTGACTTTGTTGTTTGGATTGCAAAAGTATCAGGAAGCAAAGGTGCTCTGAAACTAATTTCTATTGTATTCTCTAGACAGCTTGCTCAGTAGCATAAATCCTATTAACAGTTGACCTCAGATGTTGCCTTTTGAGCAGTGCTGCACTTTTGAGGAGCAGGAGCAATGTTTGTCCATGTCTCTATAATATCCCTACTGAATAAACAATGCTCTTTCCTCCCTCTCCCCCAGGTGTGACTGCTTCATCAGCATTTCCCTGGCTGTGCATGAAATGTGGGCATGCTAAACAATAAACCCTCTGTTTTCCACAGCTGTACTCATACCAGCAAGACTCTTTGTACCATTCAGAGACTGAAAGCTCTCACCCTTCTCCCCATCCTCCTTGTGGGGATGCAAAAGACCCTAGAGAAAAACCCAGCTTGTTTAGCTATGGGGAGATTTACTACATTAGCCCTTTAATCGATGAGAAGGAAGTCACTGGACTATGTGCCATAGCTGCCATCCTAAAGTGTTGCCAAGTCCAGCTTCCAAAAGAGGTAGCTAAGTCTGGAAATACTATGGGATGTTACTCTGAGCACTCAAAAGTGACTTGTCACCTGCTGAGAAAAAGTCCCTTGCAGCCTCATTAGCTGCAGCCAATGCAGTGGAAACTCCTGCACATGCCTCTCTTCGAATGATGCTGATCAAGAGATTTAAAAAAATATCTCGGATCTTATTTTTTCTCTCCCATCCTCTTTCTGTCCTTTTCAAGTTCATGGATCTCAGACTTGCTAAGGGTGAAGGACCCACTCAGAATGAAGATACTATAAAAGAGGAGAGCTGAAGATCAACTCTTCAATTGGATGAAAAATTCAATTATAAAACCATCTTCCATTTTGTTTAGTTTAACTACCCAAAGCAGGCTGTTACCAAAATCTCTTTTGCTTGATTTCCCAAAATATGAGAAAACCAGGACTCACCTCTGGCAAGAATGGCCAGAAGGGAATGGAAAAGCAGAAAGGGAAAGCTTAGCAGATGAAAGGTGTTGTGCCTTCAATTTTTAAGTCCTACTATGAAAGACACATGCACTCTGTCAGCTTCCAAGTCCCCAGCTCATTCTCCCTGAAGAGCCACGGGGCTGAGCCAGCCCTGTTGGGCTGAGAGCTGCACTCGGGTTTAACACCTACGTTAGTGCTCTCCATCTGTCACTATGTGTAATTGTACTTTCCTACCGCTGTTTGCAAAGTGGGGGACGACCGTGCAGAGACACAGCTCTCCTCTAATTAAAGTACTTGGATTTAATCAAGGTTACAGCAGCTTGAGGATGACAGACTACCCACAGAAAAGACAGCATCCTGAGCCATCTTAACTAACTGAGTGTATAGATTAGGAGGAGAGAAAGGAAGCAGTGCTTTTGTTCCTTTCGCTTTGCACTTCTGCATTCCAGCGGCCAGGGCTGAAGGCCAGCACTTGCTTTTGCAGGCAGCCAGAACCTGCAGGCTGTGTGTGTGTGCTTTCTTTGGTATCAGAGGTGTGGAGCTCTGCTCCTGGACAGACCAAACTGGATGACATCACAGGGAGGGCATCCCTTGGATCACCCCTCCATCTGACCCTGCCACTGGGGCATGCTGGAAGGCAGAAGTGGGGAGAGACTGGAGGAGGAAGATGTGAGCCAGGAGTCCTGCAACCCTGTGGCTGCCAGAGTACTGTGTGCCAAGCCCTCTAATGCCTTTAGTGCCAGATTTTCCCCATCTGTAAATGTTGTTTGCCATTGTCTAGCTAATTTTCAAGTGACACTTGAAGTCTTGATACTAGGTCATGGATTCTACAAACAGCTGTGCCTGTCAAAGACTATCATTCCTAATTGGGGGTTACCATGCCACTACCAGAAAGCATTGTCACCTCAGCTCTGCTAAGAAAGGGGCACACAAGCCCTTCCTTATCTGCTTCAAGCCAGACAGTTAGAAAAAGTGCCTTCCTCATCTATGTAAACCTCACCCATCTGCCTTGCTCAGGAACTCTCACTGAATCATGTCTTCTGGCAGGAGTAATAGCTTCCAGCAACTAGGACAGGAACACCTTCATCTAAGGCTGTTGAGTACATGAAGAACACACCCCTAGAGATTCACTCTGCCTCACCAGCAGCAGGTACAAGACTATTCTTGCACATGTATTCTGTCCTTCCTGTGGACATCTCAGAAACTCCATAGCCACAAGAAGAATGGAGATGTCTAGATTTGGTATTCTGTTGGTTTTAGTTTTTTGGCTTCTGTTGGTATTAGTTTTATGCCTCTGGAAAAGGGATGCCAAGCCCTTAATTCAGAGTCTTTAAAGCCATGCAGGCATTTGCTCTCATAATGTTTAGGATTCAGATTTTGACATTTTTGCCAGCTAAGACTGATCACCTGAATCTCCCACTGAAATGACAGAGACATCAGTGGGCCAGACATGGTTCTCTACTGGAAGTCGCTTGCCTGACAGCCACGTTTGTGTTACTGCAGCATCATGCCTGAGCTTGCAGTACTGGCACATCAGGTACCACACTTCTCTGTCAATGCTGAACCAATTTCTTAACACGGACTTATGGGCTGCTCCAAAGTTCACATCTTAAAGGCACAAAAATTACCTAGAATTTCTTTGGGCAGAGTCATGCCATTTGCTATTGGCTAAGTTTTGAGTGTCTAGTCACTACAAAAGGTTCTGTCAAAAGACACTACAGAGTGCTTGACAAAAGATAGAGCATCACACAACAGAGACCAAAACACAGATGCAATATGACATGAAACTGTGGGAAAATGGGTGTATCTTCAGTTTTGCCTGTTTCAGGTGCTGAGGTATTTAATCTCTTCTAAGACACAATTAACATATATTTATGGTTCACTGCCCAGAATCCTGTTCCAAGTGGGTCATGGGACTCCTTTTCTAGCAGTTGTCAGAAAAGGAGCTGATCCTTTCAACAGCTGAAACTGACCTTGTATGAAGGACTCAGCAAGTGGGGAGGAACAATCCAAAAATCCTTATCCTTTGGGCTCCCTCCAGCCAGGAATGAGAGAGGAAGTTGAATTCCCTTGGACAGAGGGCAGCAGAGAACTGGAAACTTCATGGCACATGTCTCATGGCACTGTCACTTGGTTTCATCTGTCCTGGGCAGGGTTTAGGTTTGTGTGCCAGCTGAAGCAAAAACCTGCTTTAGGTCTGGCTGTAATTGCATAGCATTGAAACCACCACTGCAGCTACTCCCTGAAAAAGTAAAGCTCCCTGAATGATCCCTGCATAATTTTAAGCTAAATAAACTTTTTTTTTAAATGTGGAAGTCCAAGCTATTTATGCCTTTTCTCACTTATCCAGAGCTTGCTAGGACACCAAGCCTGAGGTGTTTAAAGCACTGCTGCAAAGTATTGTTCCTCATTAAATTCTGTCCTTCCACACCCTCATCCCCTCACATCACAGTATTAGGTGACACTGCTACCTTGCAGCAGAAAGCCATCAGCTCCGAGAAGTGATGATAGCCTATTTCAGGACTGCAGCACTGCTGTGAACAAGGTGCTCAAGTATGATACATTATCCCTCCAAGGCTGAAAGTATCACCTCTGCGATGCTCCTAAACTCTCAGCTAGGTGAGGTTAACACCACAGCCCAGGTTTCTCATGTGATAGAACATTGATATGCTCCTAACCAAAAAATCAAGACTGTTTATACACACAGGACACTGGAGCTTAATACCTTTTGCACTGCCCCGTGCCCAATTTATATATCCCTTGTGGGCTGGAGAGCTTATTGCTCAGAATACATTCCAATAACTTTCACACATTGAATTTGTTTAATTAGCAATAGCTAGTGGAAGACCCACTATGGAATACTTAATTTTTTAAACTAATAGCGGTGTGACTAAAGACAATCATATAAATCAGCAAAGGATATTTCCTCAGACATTAGATTTATTTCCTTGACAGATGTATAATTTTGTACTACAGTGTGGTAATATTGTAGATTACTATAACATAGTATATACTGTAGTACAGTTTTATACTACTATGTATTTACAGCAGTTTCTGTTAAAGTCTGGTGTAAACTTTAAATAGTTTAATATATTAATAATGACAAAGCAAATCCTGTAAAAAAAATCCAAGCTGGTTCAGCAAAATGGAGCTCTGCTACTGCAGTTTCCAACAGAGCCAAATTACAAAATAAAGAGGTGCCTGTCACCTGGGCAATAAAGGACAGATTTATTTTAAACCAGTATTTTTGCCATGTCACATTAATGACCTGTACCATAGCTCGTGACATTCAGATGTTTAAATAAAGGGGTAAGTAGGTACTTCTCTGGCAGCAACCACTTCTCTGTGAACCTGTGTTTATAAACTTGTAGGCACCTGAAATATGATTCTTCTAAGGCTTCACTTGAACTCAAAATTCCCACACACTCAGCCAAGATGAATCTTCCTCCAAGCAGAATACACTTGCCAGTCCTATCATAGAGCAACACTGCACAAAACTGCTGGGAACAAACTGAAGAGTGTTTTATCCAATTGCAAGTGCCTGAGGTCAATGAGGAAGGCATTAATTTTATTTTTAGCTTGCTTTTACAGTCTGATTTCATTTTTCATAAGATAATCCAGTAGAGGTTCTCCTCTCTGTTGCTTTGGGTTTCTTTTTAATCATCAAGTTTGCCACATTACTAATTAACAAGCTCTTAATAAATCACTGATTGTTTAATACGAATCAGAAGAAGAAAACATCAGCATCCCATGACTAAATTTTTTCATCGTTTGTTAATAGAAACTCCAGGATATTTGTCACTGAAGCATCCCAGCACCTCTCAAGAAATGAAGGATTTGGTCTCGTAGCAGCAACAAGAAAGTGCAAGAGTGATGTAAAAAGAGGCTGGCAAGTAGGAAGCAGAGCAAAGATCAATTAAAAAACTTGCTTTCAGTCCTAAAAGAAATGGGTAACACCAATGTCAAGGCAGAGTTTATCAGTTTTGTCCTATCTGACAACCATCTTGCAGTCCTGGGGTTAGTCTTTAGTTTAGATTGGAAGACTATAGAAATAAAAACAGGCTACAGATGAAAGTCAATAGCCAAACCTTCTTGTAGTTTGGCTTTTGATATCAGACGCCAAATATATATTTACTTTTGTATAAAGCTGGAGTTTTGCTTGGAAAAATCTGTGCCACGGAATTTTAGCAATGGTCAGAGATAAATTTCAATAACCATGAATTAGATCTTGAGAAATTATGAGATTAGTGCAAAAATTATAGAATGTTTTTGAATAAATGCTCTTTTTTGTTTTCATATTTGTCCTTTTTTTCTCTTTAACAGCATTGAGCTATTTGCTTTGCATGATAAACTGTCAAAGCACTGTGCAAATTGCAAGGAGAAAACTCCCACCAGAAAATTGTGTACCTTTTTGTAAAAATACTTCAGCCATGCATTTATTTGTCTTTTCAGTGTGTAAAATACACTTAGTCTTCATCTTAAAATGGTAGTCTTGTCTCTGTTAATTTCCTTTCAGATGGGACTTTGTGGCTGGGAACTTTTAATTCCTCTCTTCAGCCACTTTTTTACTGTTGCAATAAATCTTTTGATCAGAAGCTAGAGCACTGGAGCTGGATGAGAGTGTATGCAAATTCAGTCAAAGCCTTTGCCCGGTTGATTCAATCTTCCTTTTAATCCCCATGATGATCTGCAGTAATGGATAAAAATTATGAGCAGGAGAAAGAAGGGAAAAAAACAAACCAACCCTCAGGAAGCAATTTTGATTGCTGTGAGGAAGCACTGGAGGCTCTTAGCCCCAGGGAACTCTCCCCAGTTCACTGGAGGCTTTCAGATACCATGGTGATGGGGGACCTCATGAATAACTAGGTAGATAAATGGTAAGTGCTTTTGATCTCTGCTAGCCTGCATTTCATTCTGTCAGCTGGAGAAGAGGCTATTCAAATCTGTCGGCTGTAGGAGGTCAGCCAGGAGAGAGAAAATGTCTTCATTACAGCCTTCTGTTCAGCCAGGCCTCCCAGCTGACCTCGGTGCCCAGGCTTGTCAGTCAGATGAGGCAAATTTTCCAACCGAGGGAAGACGTTGCTGCACCAGATTTTTATCCCTGGATAAGAGCTTGAGCTCGGAGGCAGCAGCATAAGTCCAAGGAAGAGTTAGCTTGCATTTTGACATCTCCCCCAAAACTGCCATGGGATTCATGGGAACGTTCTCCTGGTGGAGTGTGTATGGGGAACCTGAACTCATTTTCCTCAGCACTTTTTCAGTGCCACTGGGGTAGGAGGCTCTGAAGGCAGGGGCAAACAGAACCACTATAGAAGACAGAGTAACTCTGTCATTAGAAATGCCTAAATATTTGTTACATTTTCTGCCCTGAATCTTCTCATTCAGTGAGTCCCCTCTCACAGGTCTGACATAAATTTCAGGCACAGGAGCTGGAGTTCTCTTTAGCTTCCATTCCAGGCTGAAAGTGAATGTCCCATGTTTAAAGATCCCACCTATTTTTGTGGCAATACCCAGGAAGGAAACCAGGTGCAGAGCCCTGTCTAATGGAGAAGGAAGATCTCAGCTATTCAGGATGGAGGAGGAGGTCACATTTTTGCAAGATGCATAAAAATTGAAATAGGAATTCCAATCCCATTATTTGGTAATGGGATTTGTAAACCTCATGTTCACAGCTGAGATAAACAATATATGCTTCCCGAATCCCTCTTGGAAGAAGAACTCCTTGCAGCATAGCTAAATTACACAGTAAGTTATCATTTACAAAGAACAAAAATAGGAAAAGGAGCCAGTGAAATTAATTTATGTCTAAAGGATTTTTCACTTTTTGGATTGAAGGGTAGGGAAACAGTCTCCTCTAAAACCATACTTGTAATGGAGATGATTTTACTGTGTTAGATCATTTCCAGAAAACACTATAAAAAATGTTCCTTTTACTCAAGCCAGCCAGGTTTTAATAGTATCAAAGCAAAATATAGTCGGCTATTAGCATGAAATAACATTAGCATAAATAGAAAAGAGTAAGGACACTTGAAAAAAGTTCTACATAAATGGCCTGCTCATTTCACTAGACACTACTGTAGCTGAGAAACTGTGAAATTTCCATAATAATCGAGTGCAGAGAAAAACAAACAACAATTTTATTGATAGGGAAATTACATCCTGTTGCTGAATATAAAACTACAGCTCTGTTCAATGGCCCTTTAACAGCATTGAAAGTATATATTAATTTGTAAGTGTAAATGAAATGTAAACAAAATATTCAGTTCAGTATGGCCACAGAGACCTCCTGATAGTATTTCAGGGCAGGAACCCAGGAGATATATATTTGGATTCCATATCCTAGACTCCATATCCTAGAGCTAGTGGCATCTGATACCTTTGTGGAAAAGATTTACGCAGCTGCTGTGTGGTGACATGCTTGTGACAAAAAGCACCACACCAACTGGCCTGTGAAACATTACTGGCCCTGGGGGAGAAGAGCTCCTTTGGGCTTTTTCCTTGCTTTGTTTTCAAAAGAGGATCCTTCCATACTTTGCAGCAATAATCCCAGATACTGCAGTTGGAAGTTACACTGCTGCAGTGCTTAGGACTGCTGCAGAGAGCTTACCTGTGCAACAGGACTCTTCCCAAGGGAAGCAAAGTGCTTCTATTATGTGGAGAGCAGTAAGGAGAGCAGCTATGGAAAGGGAGTCCAGCTGGGAGGGACCACACCAGTTGTCACCACACAGACTCAGAGCTGGCAGCCAGGGGATGGGGCTCTGGCTGCCCCAGCAGCCCTTGGCTCCTTCAGGGCTGGACATGTGTGGTGAAGGCAGCAGAGCTGCCTGGTTTTCTTAAGGAGCACCTTCCCAGATGAACTTCAGCAGCTGTCACCACGAAGCTTGGAAAACCCACAGGGAGTCTGGGGATTGTGGCACACGAGCTTGCTGGAGCCCCAGAGCTCCTGTGATCCCAGATCCTGACTTGCTGTGGTTCCAGCCAGGAACCTGCTGCTGAGCCAGGCTGGGGCAGATGGGACCCCACCACCCATCCCAAGGCAGCAGCAGACTCCTTCCTTCTGCCTGTGCATGTGCCTAGGTGTCGGAACCCAGGACATCCCTCTGGCTGTCCTGAGCAGCCAAGACCCCTGCCAGAGGTCTCAGACACCCTGGCACAGAGCCCAAAATGCCTGTGGTTTTGACTATGACCCATGGAGCAAGTTACCAACCTTATATGAAGCTCTGCAGGCCACGACAGTTAAGCAGAATAATGGTGAATTTATTATGAGGTGAAAAAGTAGATTTTTGGGTTTCTAGAATGGGAGTTCAGGGGGCAAGATGGAGGGATCTGGGCATGTCCAGCCTTTCTCCTTCTTCTTCTTCTTCTTGGCCTCCATCTTCTGCTGTGATGTTGGCACTGTTAGATTGGTTTAGAGTAGAAGCTCACTGTCTAACATAGGTGACAGGTGTTGGAAAGTAATTGTAAACATTGTATATGTAATTTTTAGTATAAAGACATAACACCGCCCTGGGGGCAGGCAGAGTGCCTGGACTGTCTTGCTGAACGGACCTCAGCTGGACAGGAGAAAATATTTTATAGATAAGGAACAATAAACAAACTTGAGACTGAGAACTGAAGAGCTCTGACTCCTTCTTCAAGTGCTGGGCTGGGAAAAGAGACTCTCTAACATTTCTTGGGGTCACTCTGACCAGTGAGAGGCCCTGAGACACCCAGGTACTGAACATCTCTCTCCCCATTGCCTCCTACACCCACAAACACTGCTGCAAAGTAGGTCTGAAGAGCTTCCCAGTCAGCACAAGGGTGCTTTACATCCTCTGCGTGCTCTGCATGGCAGTGAGTGATTTCCCCCGGGGCAGCACAATGAAAGGAAAGGCCCTAAAATGATGCCTTTAGCTGCACCCCCGCCAGGCAGCCCCCACCGAGCCCAGCCTGGATGCCTTGTCCTCAAAACAGTGTTGGGGGAGAAAGGTTTGGGGGGGATGGGAGTGATTGTGTGGCTGCACAAAGCCCGTTGAACAGTTAATGCTTTAACCTTGCGTATAATTTATACAATAAACAAAGTCACATGTTTCTCTAATAATTTAGATGTAAGCAAATGTTGATTTATTCAGGAAGGCTACTGCCAGCAGCAAAGCCTGCAGCACTGAAATTTGAATTAAACTAGGACAGAAGCAGGCTAGTCTATAATAACATTTGTATAATTTTATTTTTGCCCTTGGCTCAGTTCATTTCCTTCTACAGTAGATGCATGAAATTGGTTCTTCAGCCACCTTTAGCTGATGTTCATTGATATCGGGGGTAGGCAGAGAAGCAAGAGAATGTAACCTTTTTAGACTTTGTGTTTGCAATCATAAGGCCATGAATTCTTAGGTCATTTATGACAATCATTTTCTTCTGTGCCTTTCCTTTCCCCAGTACTATCTTACAGCTCCACGTCACCTGAAATGATGGGGCTTTTCCCCCCATTTTTTTTCCTGCATGGAGACTTCTAGAACAGAGCTTGCTAAACAGATGCAAATGTTGTGTTGTTTTTATTCTTTCATTCAGGCCTGAGGGCATGAAATTGGAGTTCTCTTACTCTGCTTTCAACATGAAGGAAGGGGACTGTATGATACTTCAAAAATGATGGTGAAAAAAATACACACTAGTACAGATCCCTGCAATGGATCCCTTGGCTTCTTTTCCAACTTTGTGTTTGAGGAGGAGAAAATAAGCTGGATAAGAGGGAAGATGCAGACCAGCACAAGGCAGGGGTTCTGTTAGGGGTTCCTGGTGGCAGTGAAAGTCCTGCTCCCAAGCCTCAGAAGCACAAGAACACAAAGATAAAGTGTTTTGCTTTTGACCAGAACACCCACAATGGGTTTCCAAGTGAAGTCAGAGGATCCCTCTCTGCAAGTGAGCTCTTGTGTTCCCTTTCTGGCCATCACTGGGCACTAAGTGGGCTCTGTCCCACTGCAGAGAGAAGCCCAGTGTTATCTGCCTGCACACCCATAAATCCTCTGCAGTGCTGGGCTGCTATGCCCTGGAGACCCTGCTTGAAATGCTTCTAAAGTCACTGTTTCCAGCTGTGCTGAGCCAGGAAGGACACTCCTAGGCTGAAAAGAGTTTTTGGGCAAAGGAGTGAAAGAGGAGAGACTGGAGAAAGGGGAGAGGGGAGGGAGAGAGGAGCTAAGAACAGCACTGGCAGAAGAGTGATAACTTCTCTGTCTGGCAATGGCACAAAATCATCTTTTAACTGCAGCCAGGATGAGCAAGAATGTTGCACGGGATTGACTTATTTTTTTCCAGACATACACCTGGCCAGGTGTAAAAGCTCACATGCCCATCACAAACCGAGGTAGTAGTGTTCTCATGCATAACACCCATGTATATGGTGATTTCACAGCTGTGGTTTTTGATAAGGAGTGACTTTCATTTTTGCAGTCCTCTCAGTTGCAAATAAAAGCTTCTTAACAGGAGTCAAAATTAAACCAAGTCCTGTGAGTCCAGGGCAGTTTCTGGGGCTCATGACCTGTCCATGCCCCAGCACACACATACCCTGAAACCTGTCAGTGGCACTTTCAAGACCAGCCCAATAAAAGTTTGAGCAGAAACAGCCACCTGATGTGTTTTAGTAGAGGGCTGTAGCTGACTGCCAGGATGAGAAATGCCAGCCTCAAGCTCCTCCACTGTAAAAGTAATATTCTCCCTCTCCTCACCACACAGTGACCACAAAAATGGTACCAGTCCATGCCCTGCTGAGTGACCTATTGCCTCACTGAAAACTGAACCAGGACAGTTTTCCAATCCTAAATCCTAGGAGTGTGTCACCTATGGATGTCTTGGATCTTATGGCCCCACGTGACCCATCTTGCACTGTCTCACCTAAAAAGTAAGGGGCATGCCACATTCCCCTTCAAGCCATTATCCCCAGCTTTGGGCCACAGTGAAGGGAGCAGAGCCACCTCTGTGTGACTGCTGTGTCCCTTCAGTTCTGTCCATGGCAATACTCACAGACCTTGGTTCCAGCCCCCAGGCCTCTTCCTCTCCCCACCCGCTGGTTACTGTAAGCAAGGGAAGGGCAAGCTGGGGGCTATTTCCTTTGCCAAAGCACGTGGGAAGCAGCAGCAGACCACAACACCACCGGCCACAGCCTCCCAGGCTGCTCTTTAGATACCACAGCCATGTGCCCCTGACCTGGGGCAAAGTTAAGTTTGAGCCCCTACTTCCCTTATTATTAATTAAAACATTGGAGGACATCCTCAGCTGGAGTAAATATTCATTGCTCCTGGCTTTTGCCCACTGGTTTCTGAAAGCACCCAGAAGTAGTCACATTTATGCTGTTAACACTGATCTTGGCTCACACTTCTGCGGTCAAATAAATAAATATCACTGCATCCCATTTAGCTCTGTTAATGCCACATTAAGAATGGCATGTGTTTTGACATAACCACCCCTTCCCACATTTCTTTTAAACACCATAAATGAAGCATTAAAACTCCCAATCCATCACAGTGACATCAGATCAGTGGACTGTGACTTTTATGACATCAGAACAATTGATTATATGACTCTTTTATGTGTAGCTTGCTATGCAACGACTGCTCTTCTCTCCATATATTACATCTTAACATCTCAGAAAAATCTCAAGAGATAAAAAGGAATCACTGTGAAGCAGTGAAGTACAGTAGTTACAGAATTGCCATAAAACTGTCATAAAAATTGTAGAAACAAAAATGCCTTTAAAGATGGCAATGTTCCATTATGGGTCCCTAGCTAATGGTCTGGAGTTGCCCTATGCATACCTTACCATATTTACTGCTTCTGGATATTTCTGTGCCTTTCTCCCAGAGGATTATATTGTTATCGAGACATGCTGGTTTCCCTGCACACTTTAAGTCTCTTTACCCCATTATATCACCTCTAACAAGTCAAGTGATATTTGTACCAGGCAAAATTCAGGGTTTCTTTTCAAATAGCCCAAAAAAATGAATGAAAAAGAAGGAGAAGAAAAAAAAAAAACTGTCAAGGAAAGAGAGGTATAACCTGTTTGCTGCTACAAGATTGCTGGAAAAAAAACAGATATTCTGTAGTGCTTATATAGAAAGGAAAGGTATTGTTAAAATTAGAATCCAGGTACAGAATAAGCAGCTTTCTCCTGCTGGGAGGTGACATGGAAAGCTCTGCCCAGAAGAAAGTCCTCCAACTGGATTTTTTACTGTAAACCCACATGTGCCTGGGCCCATGTGCTGTGCCATGTAGCTGTATGTTTTCTTGTGCTCTCCAGAGTACCCACACAAAGCTGCTACCAGGAGCAATGAGCAAGACAGTGCTTCTCTTTCTCAGGTACAGATGTGGCTTCTGTTGCTCTGCGGGACAATAAGGCCCAATGAGCAAAAGCTAAATGACTTTTTTTTTTTTAATTTTATCTTTTGTTGCAATTTCAAGGCAATTCAATGTAAACAGAAAGGTGCTACAGTCATAAGGATGGTGTAGGTCATAGCAGAAATAATGCCTTGGGGTCCTGAACGATGAGCTCTGGCAAACCCATCCCTGCTGCTGCAGATATGCACGTTCCTGTCCCTCCTCTGAGCAGGGTCACAGGGTCACATCATGTGCCAGTGCCCTCCCTGATCCATCACCCTGTGCTTTCCTGGGGGTCCAGGATGGATGTGCACCATTGCTCCAGCACCCACAGGAGCCACAGACACACGGAGAGGCGTCTGTCTCACTCCCTCTGCTCCTGCAAGGGGTGACTTCTGGCAGAGGATATGGGCCAGTGACCTGAGCAAGAGCTGCTGTCTCTTGAGCAACTGCAGCTGTTGCTGCTCCACATGTGAGCTATGGGCACCCATAGCTCCTTCCCAGGGTGTCTGCCTCACTACAACAGTACAGCAGCTTCAAGAAGCACCTTAACATCTTGAAAATACTTTGGGATCCTTACACAGAAGGCACTAGAGAAAATATATATTTGTAAAGTCTTGATGGGTAGACAGGTGTGCCAACACCCTCTAGTCACCCTCAGAAATGATGCATTGGAAGAAAAGCAGGGCCTCTCCAGCTGTTTTTTTTCCAGCCCCTCCAGCACACACACACACACACACACACACACACACACACACACACACAGATATACACACACCTGGGAGCTCCAAACCACAGCTGGACAAGACATTTGCTACAGGGAGTAAACACAGACTGTTGGCCCTCCAGTCAAAGCTGCCAAGCAAGGAAAGCTGCAGAGAGTTCAGCAGCCTAAAAACCAACCTCCAGGTATGGTGGCACCTCTGGGAACACCCTGGGAACACCCTGGTACTGTTGTGGGAGGGGAGCTTCACCAGACACTCCCAGCCTTGCTTGGTACTCACATGAATCAGGGACCTGGATAAATTTACTCCTGGATAAATTACGCCTTTTTTTCTTCTTCCTCTGTCCCTCCCAAACAGGCATATTGTGGGAGGCTGAGAGAAAATCTGAGCTATCTCAGATGATGAATGATTACTACTTATCCCTCTTTCAAGGATCTGCACTCTCTTTTACTGGGGTGAGAGGGGAAGAGATGTGTGGCTGGGACCTTTACAAGTGCCCTTAGTAGACTCCAGGGTGATTTCAAGGGCAGCTTATGGCAGAGGATATTGACAACAACAGAGCCCATCTTGAACACACACCCTTAACTCATTCTTAATTTATATGCAGACCAAGCAGCAACATTATTGTTCAGCTGGGGGCATATTTAATTGCTGAATGTTCTGCAGATGTCTTGCAGGCTGTATAGATAAAGGCATTTTAAGTTGCTGACTTATAACAGCACATCTTTCTTCTTTTGACATAAAAATTCCTACCTTCTTTGATGGATGTGGAATTTTTAAGACTTAAATCCTGTGCTAGTCCTTGAGAATATTTTAGCGAATGTTAAACTCCCTGACACTGCGTGGGAGCAGCTAAACCCTGATGCCTTTTCATTGGGGAAAAAAATCAGCTTCATTACTGTAAAAGCAGTGTTTTCCCATGACATGAAATTGAGGAAGGCCCATTATTGTTTCTTAAAGCCCAGCAGTGTGACACGCCAGGCTCTAGCCAGACACTGAAGCCATGGCAGTTTATTTAAGTGCAAGCAGCCTGCTCAGGGCTGAATAAGACATCCAAGGAGTCCAGAGCCTTGCCCTAAGGTGACTGTCACCCAAGGGCATCTCTGCAAAGCATTGCTGGTGCCAAGGGTCCAGCACAGCTTCCCTCCTCCTCTGCAACACTGTGAGGTGCAAAGCAATTCAGGGTCAGCCCCACAAACTTAAAGCCCATTATTGTTTCTTAAAGCCCAGCAGTGTGACACGCCAGGCTCTAGCCAGACACTGAAGCCATGGCAGTTTATTTAAGTGCAAGCAGCCTGCTCAGGGCTGAATAAGACATCCAAGGAGTCCAGAGCCTTGCCCTAAGGTGACTGTCACCCAAGGGCATCTCTGCAAAGCATTGCTGGTGCCAAGGGTCCAGCACAGCTTCCCTCCTCCTCTGCAACACTGTGAGGTGCAAAGCAATTCAGGGTCAGCCCCACAAACTTAAAGCTCCTGTCTGTTGCGAGTTCCTAGCTTATGCTTAAGGACTGAATACTGCATACCCTGTCTGGGTTTGGGGGTGTTTTTAAATCTCTCCCAACCTTCAAGACTAATCAGACTTACAAATGGTTGTCCCATATAAATTTTTTAATGACACCTATGATGTCCTTTCCAGCTTGTGCTGCACCAAGACACCTCCATCCCAGTGACAGAGGTGTCTGACAATTTGTCAAGGAGATAGCCATAAATTCAGCAGAAAACCGGACTCCATTTAAAAAACAAAAAGAAAAAAAAACCATAAAAGCTGGGAGGAGGCAACTTGATGTGGCATGGCTCCTGGCAATGAGGAAGCATGAGTGCATACTGAAGCTTAGAAATAGAAAGTGATGTCCTCATAAAAATATGGCTCTAGGCTGGTGTGCCACTAGAAATTCTTCTGTCAGTTTAGAATATTTAGCTCTAAGGGATCTCTACTTTCAAATGGATCTTTTGATGCAAAATAGGCTGCAGAGACAGAGATAGTGTTGAAGAAGGGAGAGTTGCATTTGCTCCCAGTCATGCTTGGTAAACTGGAGATTTTTAGATAGGCTTTTTGATCCCAAAGTATTGAGAGGGCAGGTGGGTTACCTTACCAGTGCGTTAGGTCTCCGGGTTCTTCTAACTGAAAACTGTTACTGATACCAGGGCAGCCAAATAATAACTGAAAGCTTCAACACTGCTGGTTATCAGGGGAACCTCTTTAGCCTAATTTGAAAGCTCAAAGCTTCAGGCAACTGATTTTTTTCGTTACAGGCTCTTTTGTGTGATGTTCCAATGCAGTATATCCAATCAATGATGCCATATCACGCATGGTACCGTCATGTGGATGTTTATTCCCCCTGTGTTTTGTATTTGACTTGTTAAACTGCAAGAAGAGTTCAGGGAACAAACAGGGGGGAAAAAAATAAAAAGCAAACTCCTTGGCTCCCCTGCTGCAGAAATTTTAAACTAGTGCATACACAAGTCTCAGCGCTCCAAGAGAAATGAAAAGAAGCGGAAAGTAAAAATATATACATATGTATACACATGAACAAAACATGAGCCATAGTCATGGCAATCTGGGCTCCAATGTGCCAAACAAAAGGGGTTATTCCTTCAAGCAATCTTTGTGTCATAAAATTTAGGACACGGCAAGGCTGGTTTATGATCACACTGTAGATTCCACAATAAAACTACACAGTTTCTGTACAGTAAATTCCACTGGATAATTAGAGCAGGCTGCTTTGGAAGATTTTAATATTGCATCTTCTAAAAAAGGGATATTAAGGATAGTCTGGCTGGAGAGAAGGGGACAAGACTAATTATCAAGATACTTGTTCTTCCCTTCTTCTGTACTTCTTTTCACGACACGCACTTCATTATTTAGGTTCATTTGGGGAAATGACAAGAATTGTAAGGATTCTTTCTACACTGAGTTTTTTAACGTAAATAATAATGGTCCAGATCTTCAGATTAAATGAATCAGACTATTTCATTTACAGTGTGTCTGTGTAAATAATGTTAAATTGATTTTATTTATTGGGATGCCAAAAGTAAAGTAAAAGCAAAAGCAAAAGCAGGCTCCATGATGAATGATTCATTTACAGAGGGTGCTGATGCCTTCTGAGGTTTTGGCCCAGAAGAGCAGGAGCAGCATAAGGAAACTCTGCCGTTTCATAACCTTTTTGATTGAATTTCTTGTGAACTATTTCACTTTGGAACAAAGATCTCAGCTCAACTAAAACCAGTGCTTATATTAACTGCATTTTTTATTGTGTTTACAAGATTTTACTTTCAATCTGGTTTTCTTGCCCCTCTGTTCTGAAGCAAGCCACAAATCTGCATATTTGGTGCTGTAGTCCGTGGTCATTGAGACAACTATGAGACAGTCATTTTCTCATTGTCTTTTCACACAATCACTCTCAATTAAGAACTAATATTTGTATCTCAATATCAGCAGCAATGGGACAAACAGGCAATCAAAAGTGTCAGGCATCCAGCAGAGATGCACTGAGCTGTTTTCTTAGAGCAGGAGAAGAATCCCTGCTTTTATTGGTTTGATGGTGCTTAGCGATAGTGCTGATGGTGCTGATAACCTTGTGCTGTCATTGACACGAGCCAGGCATGAGGCTGTTCCATCCTGCAGGGCTGTATCCTGCATTTGCCAGTACCCTGAAGTATTTACTAGGTAGCTGGATCTTACTTTTTTTATTTTTTTCCATCCTAAAATATAAAACCATATAACCACTATTTATACATTTCCATGAAAGCAAAGTGTTTGTGGACACACACTGGCCTGGAGTTCAACCAGGGCTGCTGTCCCTTTCCTGCATTAGCTCCCTGCCATATGAATCTTCATGGTAAGTCTAAGATGATTTTGTTGATTCCTGGAAGATGCCATCAATGCAGTTGTGACAGCGAGGGATGAAGCAACACTTACACATTCACACTGGGCATATTAATCTCATTCACAAGGGAGGTGTTACCCAAATTTAAAGGTATTTCAGCTCAGTAAACAAATCACTGCTGGAGTCAGCTGGGTGTAATCAGATGAGACCTCTTTTCTCCCTTAAAGGCTTTGGTGTCAGAATAACAAATCAAACGGCAAATTGATCAAATTCATGCAAGAAGAGCAAAATTTTCCTTCTCTCACCTACCTGTCTTACTCTGTATCCACACAGTTCAGATCTGTTTGTCCACCTTTCAGATATTTTGAGTTC
Source organism: Molothrus ater (assembly GCF_012460135.2). Classification (NCBI taxonomy): domain Eukaryota; kingdom Metazoa; phylum Chordata; class Aves; order Passeriformes; family Icteridae; genus Molothrus; species Molothrus ater. The sequence goes on along the minus strand of NC_050478.2, from coordinate 107,685,508 downwards.
CTGTCAATTTTAAGCAGGAGTTAAGAAGGTAAACCTAAGGAGTAAATGACTGCCACTCAGGATACGCAGTTAAATAGTGAAAAACAGCACTCTCCAGCTAGGGAGCACAGCAGAAAAGCAAAGAAATGCATGATTAGGAAGGAAGGTGAGCCTGCTAAGCTCTCAACCCAGTGAGGCAGAAACAATGGAAAGGCCCGCCCATGCCTGCAGGGGAACTGCAGTCCCCAGGAGTCCTGGAAATTGTGCCAGCACCTGCCAAAATGTGCCTGGGGTGGCACAACATCACCTACCTTTCAGAGTCCTCTGAAATCTGAAATGAAGCTCAGCAAACCAAAACTAAATACAACTGTGGGGTTTAGGCGTTTACCCTGTGAATGCACAGGGTATAACCAAGCACTAGGAAATTGAAAAAAAAAAATTAAAACAGACTCCCAAAAAACAAACAAAAACAAACAAACAAACAAAAACAAAACAAAACAAACAAACAAAATAAAGAAAAAACAAACCCCAAACATGTAGGGACTGTGTTTATTTAAACATCATAGCTAAGAGATGTATGAATCCAGGTGTGTTACAAACATTATGCTCAAATGATGTAGCAAGTGACATTAGAAGGAATGTTTTCCATGCAGGCAAAGGCAGACTGGTACAGAATTACCTGCAGAATTCAGCATGGCAAGGACAGCAACTATTTTACCTACTGACAGCTTATTTTGTATGACTGGCTAGGAAGTAGCATTTTTCTGAGATACCATGACCCAGACATTCTGGAAGCACCAGCATCCCCACAAGCAAGGGGGTTCCCTTTTGCTGCTGTTTATTTTCACTTTGTGCTGGAGGAATAAAACATGCATTTCTGTCAAGTCATACAGTAGCAAGTATGCTCAAATTAATGTCCATCCTAACAATAATGTCAAAAAGAACTCCTTTTTCCAAACAGCAAATTTTAATTGCCACCTTAATCAGTGTAATGACCAGTGCAGTATGGAGGGTTTAGGCCCCAGCTCATCATAGCATTTAAACATGTGCTAAGTATCATTGCACTTGTGCAAAGAGTGCAAAAGAATGAGCAGGGCTGAAGGGCAAAATAAAAGTCTTAAAACCAGTGAATGAACTTGCTGCTATTGCAGAATCATGGAATAGAATAATTTTGGTTGGAAAAGACCTTTAAGATCATTGAGTCCAACAAATTATGCAAGTCCACCACTAAACCCTAAGTGCCACATCTACACATCTCTTAAATACCTCCAGGGATGGTGATTCAACTGCTTCCCTGGACAACCTCTTCCAGTGTTTGGCAACCCTTTTGGTGAAGAAATTTTTCCTAATATCCAATCTAATCCTCCCTTGGTGCAACTTAAGATAAGGTCTCCCTTTTTGAATCACGTTTTCTCCAGACACCCCACTTCCCTCAGCTCTTCTCACCAGAGTGGTGCTCTAAACTCTCCACCAGCTCTGTTGCCCCTCTCTGGACACACTCCAGCAGCTCGATGTCTTGTAGTCAGGAGCCCAACACTGAGCACAACATTCAGGTATTGTGAGGAGTCTCTCTAAGGAGGATCCTATTGGCATTTTCATTCCAAAAAAATCAGTAAAAAGCAATCAATTGTCACTACTCTGCAGAATCCAGCAAGTCAAATTTAGAAAACACCCTTTGAAAAGATGAGATAATCTCCAAATAGTGATCAGGAAACCTGTCACCTCCCATCACTGGTGATCCCACTGTGTGCAGGGGTGGCTGCCATCTGCAGTCACCCAGGAGCACCCAGTGGCTGAGCTGGTGATGAGCACCTGGACCCCGAGAGAGCCTCCAGGCTGTCTGTGATCCAGCTCAGACATTTAGGACTATGGTGTTTACACATCTTCCTGCAATTCTCTCCACAGTCTGCTGAGCAGTCTTTTTGATTGTCCTATCTTTCTTTAAAAATATTTTTCGAAACTCAGTTGGAGAAAGCCATTCTGAATAAAGCATTGATTGTATAGCTCATAATTTTAAAATTAGGAAATTGAGAGGTTTGTGCATAGCTTTGATCTGCTGCTCACAGGTAGATATGTATGTGTTTATACACACATACAGATATACACAGAAGAGTATTCAGTATTACTATTCCTCTAAAGGAGTTCTTATAAGCCAAGAAATTTTTAAAACCTGAAAAAAAAGTAACACAACATATTTGTTGCCAGTACTAAAGGTAATATGAAATTGCAGTATGCTTGTTTCCACAAACTTACACTTTGGATCTGTGATATGATCCCCACAGTAAAATTAATTTGAGATCAAGATAGACATAAGAAGTACAAACCTGGGGTATTTAAATCTATAGGAACTTGGCTATTGAGTTCAGTTTGACAAGGAGTACCGTTGCCACGAAAATTATTTTTTCTTGGGAAATACAAGCCCCTGAAGTATCAAGTAACTGTCAAAAAAATCCAGAAGGGTGGTATGTGGTACACATCCATTTGTAGGTTCCTCATTCCCTGAAGTGCTGTGATTGAAAGCCAAGCATTCATTACAAGAAAGTTCGCAACTTAAATCTTTCACTTAGTAAAGTTTTGCTACTAAGTTAGTTAAAAAGACTGAAAACACATACATAAAAACAAATCCTGCAGCTGTATAGCTTAGACCATAGAGGAAAGTTGTATTAACTTTACTTGAGAAATAGATTGTGCCTTTGTGATCTTACAACACCATTTCTTACTGAAATCCAGCAAGCACGTAAATTCCTCTCACAAACAGATGTCATCCACACCAATATAGTATAGTTAAGATGATTTATTTGGATTTCCTTCAAGCTTTTGACAAGAACCTTTACTAAAAAAATCCTGTAAAAGCTGCACAGTAGAAAAGTAGTGTTGTTCTCTGTTGTAAAAAGCAAACTGGGAGACAGGAACTCCTGAGTGTTCATTGTATTTCCTTTGATCTATATGCCCTGTTCATAATACCCCTGACACTTATTCCTTCTGTGGCTTTGGGCGAGTCATATAATCTCTCTGCCTCGTTTTCCTATCTCGAGGGGTATTGCATGGATTAGTTAGTCAATGTTTGCAAAGCAGCTGAAATAGTATTCACTGGATACTCCCAGGGAAGCAGGGACACTTAGCTCCTTGGGAAGTCATGATCAATAAACTCTAAGGCATGCTACAGAAAATGAAAACCAGAAGAAAAATGAACCCAGTTTTGACTCCACAGACTCCACCTAGTTTAGTTCAACTTGTTCCTGGAAAGTCTGCATACACAAACTCTCTTTCCACAGCTATTAAAGGACCCCAGGACCTGCCCAGGTCCTTCAGTTTTTGGCTGTGGCTGCTGTTGAGACAGAAGGACAATGAATTGCTCCCAGAGGGGACACCAAAACCTCCCTCAAGGAGTGTTTGCACTAGTGAGCTGGCAGAGGAAAATAAACAGTGGGTGAGTGACACTTGCTGATACTCATTGTCCCATGCCATTGAAGAGGACTGTGAGAAGCCTGAGAGGAACTGAAAAGCTTTGGTGTATCCTGAATTTGGAGATGACTGATGATCAAATTAAATTTATCTTGGATGACTATAAGGGAACAAACGTTGGCAGGGTTTTCTCTTTGACCTCATAGCTTTTACTTTGATTTAAATTTGGCTTCAATATGCTGCACAGTCACAACCAGTACATTTTCATGTCTGAAAGAGAAATAACTGAGGACCACTCCTAGGCATTAGTGTGGATTTAGCTGACCACTGAGTTTAAAAGGCAAATCGAAAGCAAAAGCTAAGAGAGAAATCAAAAGAGACAATACCACAGCCAAGCCGTTGATAAGTGGCATCAAATCACCAGGCAAAGCCAAAGGAATATTTTCTCAGCATTTGTAATCCTTCCTGATAATTTTGGGAACTACTTTTCTCTGTTGGCTGATGTCATAAGAGTGAAGGTGGCTGCTGCATTAGCAGCATTTTCTCCTGCAAAAGAGAAGTTCAGAACACAGAGGGATAAGCCACCTTTGGCACTGTGGGTGCATCTGCAGTAAGTTGTTTTTCACTTTGGAGCAGCTCTCAGTGCACACAGGTAGTGTAATTGCAGGGAGAGGAGAAGGCAATCAGCTGCCTTGGCCAAGCCCTTCTCCTTTCCTTGCACCAGCAGCTATGCCAACTACATCAAGCCACTGACTCCTTGCCAGCACTGTTTGCTTATATCTGTTAGGGGAGTGTTCCTAGCAGAGATGTCACCTTGGCAGCAATGCTTTCCTGCTAATGTGCTCTTACTTTTGAGATCCCTCTTTTGTGCCACCTTCCTTGAATTGTCTCTGGATTTATATTTGGTGATCATCATATCCTTTCTCTTCTAGGAGCTCCCCTTTCCTGTGTACTCTCCATGGTTCTGTTGCTCACCAGAACGCTGAAGACTAGAAGAAATACCACAAAAAACCCAGATCAGTCTAGCAGGAGGGACTTCTCTCAACATCTGTCTTCTGCTGGTCTAGATGGAGCAAGGTTGCCTGGAGGTATGTATGGCAGTATTGCCTTTGCATGAACTAGCACAGCAATTTTCATTGACTGTGGCATCAGAGGGAGAGTTTTGCCAGATGGACATTTTTCCCTGGCAGACATTTTCAGTCTCTGCCTTAGGAGATGTGACTGTGTTTATTTTCACAGGCAGTCAACTAAAATCCTCTTTAACTTGTAGGTCTCTTCATGCCCCTTTAGCAGCTGTGATAGGACCAGCAGGGCATGGATTAAAATATCGATGAGCTTCTGGTAAAGCCACTGGTTTTGACCAAGAAATTAACAAATATGGATTGTGATGAGGCCACAAGGCTCATATCCCTGACTGCTATCATTGCCCAAAAAATACTGTTGTCTATCACCGCCTACTATATACATTTACATTTTTCTTATATAAAAATAGCTACTGAGACATTAATAAAACATGAAAATTACCTTTATAACTGCAGCTGGGATATATACACGATATATGGAACCAAGAAGGAGACACACAGTACTTAACATTTAAGCAACTTCCCTTCTTTGCATAAATTCATCCATCAAATATGGCCAGAGTAGCCCAGGTCCTGTAATTCTCTGCAAACCCAGAAAATTACAGTGATATAAAATCAGTATGTGAAAAACTGTGGCTTTTCAGGAAGTGGCTGGGAGAAAAGCATTATTGATTTAAAAGTGGATTTCTCCAAATTATTCAAAACAGAAAAGCTCCAGTGCTTTCTACAGATTCCTGTTTCTACAAAGAAAGGAGATGCTAGCAACACCAGTTTTTCAAAGTTCATGTATAATGTTGAAGGCATAACATAATTTCTGCCACACATAAATATAAGATGAATAAGAACAAGTTTTTTTCTTTGGAAAGGGATTGTTTCAGACACTTGCTACTTCTTTAGCAGAAGGGTAGTGAGTATCTCCTTCAAATATCCTTATCCTTTTAAGATACACTTACTCTACAATGATTCTAGAAAACTAATCTGGTTACAAAATCTGCAGGTCACTCCTTACAAGCAGTATTTCTAAGTCTAAAGACTTGGAATTCGCTGTTTTTGGAGAATGGAATGAAGCAACAGCCGTGTTCACATTCTGTGATCTGCCCTTTTCTTTATCCAGATCCTTGAAAATCCCGGATCATAATACCCACTCCCGGATTTTGAATAGCCACTTTGGGCTATTCAAAACATAGACACAAATCCAGATTTCACAGCTTGAGTTTCTCTTGCAGCTGTATTGTGTATCACTCTGAAATATTTCCTCAGTTCAGTAGGATGGTATCTTGGGTAGAAATTCATACTTCAAATAATAATCTTCATGTATTTCCATATTATGCTGAATCACACATTTTCTGGAGGAGAATGTTTAGAAACACTCTGTTGAAAGATAATGCTGTAACATCAATGTCAATTTTCTTTCTGAAATTTCAAGGTACGCTTGAGTAACACTTCTGAGAATGGTAGTTTTAATGCTAAAAACCCACGAGGGAAGGTTGTTGGTGTGTTTTATTATTTAACAACACCAAAGACCCCTGCTCATTGTGTCTGTGTATATAGGTGTGCTCAGGGAATCATTTTTATAGGCAGGAATGCAGAGAGATTCTGACACCCAAAGGATGCACAGAGATACACTAACATAGATTTCTATGGTGCCCTGAAGGTACTTCCATTGTATTATAGGGCTTCTCATGAGCAGATCTGGCCCAGGCAATAGGACCATGAAGTAAAACTGAGTGTTTCTGGACTAGATGAACTGAGAATGAGGCAGATTATACTACCTGTAGAAACCATGTTTTCTGTTATAGGCTATTGAAATATGAAAAAGCAAAACAAGTTAATCAAATGCTTATTTGTCTCCTTACGATTTCCCTTCTCCCCCAACCTACACACACATACCCACAAAAGCACATTTTACCCACTTTTCCTCAGTGTAGTCTTTAATTAGAATGAGTTGAGCAGTTAAATTGGAACGATCTTAGTACAATTTGTACAATCTCATGAGATACATTATCAGTTATGCCCTGAATTCTGCAGAGTCTCTCTGAACAGTGAGGCCATCTGAGGCTCCTTCCATATTCAACCCTGCTGTATTTCACATGATCCAGCCCAGAAAAGCTTACAATAACTGTAAGAGTGCATTAATCCTTTTGCAAAAGACTAATTGACAAATTGACTAATCTGAAAAAAAAAACAGTCTGGCTTGCAGTGAGGGGTAGAGGTTTCTAATGTGCATTGGGGAAATCCAGTCAGAGTAAAAGACAGCAGGAGCAGAGGTGAACTCTGACTTGCCTCTGCCCTCACAAGTTGTTTAGAATGGGTCCTTTCTCACCTATTTTGCAGCAGAGACAGGTTTTCTGTACAGAAATGTCTGACGGTAGGAAACAAAGTGTGGTACTATCCTCTTGTGCCCCTCAGAAAGCCTCTGCAATCACCAAGCAAGCAGAGGAGCTGCTTCTCAGGGAAAAGAATAACTGGGGAGGGAAGAGAGACACAGAGAACATGAGAGAAATGAAGAGAATTTCCCAAAGTTAATTATAAATGCATATGCATAAGGGAGGCAATGACACCAGGGTAGAGTTCACATTTTCGAACCTACGTGCTCAAAGGCAACACTCTAACCTTTTTAACCTATCCACAAGTGTCGTGATTTGCTAGAGGTTTTAGCACCTCTAGCCTCCATTGCTGGCAGAGGGATTTAGAAGCACTAAAGGTTTCCAAAAGACACTCACAAAACAGCCCCCAAAACGTGAAGAGATGCTTTCTGTGAAACTACTCTGTGATCCCTTGATTAACCATCCAGACTGTAAGATTATCCATAGCTTCACAAGGGAGCAAGAAGAGTTTTGTACACTCCTTCTGTAAAAATTTATGTTTCTGGACAAGGGAGTTCACTTTGGGAGTTTTCATGATAAAATGATAAAACCAACGATAAAATTACAAAAAATTAGCCTCATGTCCCATTCTAGTGATACTATTTCACCTTAAAACAGCGACTCAACAAGTCTGATATTACTCTCTGGAGCTTGCAGACAACTGAAGGAGCTTGCAGTACAAGAGATTTTGGTGCTGGGATGCAGAGAGAGCCATCACCCCCTCTTAGAGTGACTGGCAGGCAGAACTGCTATATCTGGTCATGACATGAGGCCAGAGCTAAGGGATCCACAAGGAAATCCACCATTCCTGTTTCTGTATGGATTTGCATTGCATAACACAGGGACAACCACATAACCAGGAAGTGTAGTGGGATGTAGAAGTAGTTTTGTTCAACTTGGTCTTGTTTAACCAGCAGCCAAAGGACATTAGTGCAAGCAGTACACAAGGACTATTGTAGAAATATGGCAGAAGCACTTGCTGCTGCTCAAGTTCAGTTCTCTTCCTACAGAAGATCCAACACCCTGAAATTCTCACAAATGCAGAAGTGATGTTGTTGCTTAGGCTACTTCATTGTTTGGTAGGGTTCACACTGTTCAATCCATTTCACGGCTAAATAACAAAATCTATTTCTTCAAATACTGCATCAAAATATTGCTGGTAATAAAGAAAAAGATACATTATTTTTAGCATTCCTTGGGGAAAACCAATCTGGAAAAGTGTGTTTATAAATCTCCCCTATTCAAATGCAATGCAAAATCCTTTTTATTTTTCTCAAAGGAAAAAAGACCCACTGACAAAATATCTAGTGCAGGCAACGGTTGCTAGCTTTATATTTCCACACTAAGTTGCTCTTCTCAGTATTTTTGAAACAAGACTGCAGCACACATGAAGTCCATGAACTGCAGGATGGAACTCTTAAGAGAAGGTCAAGCTGACAAGAGGGCCTTCCTGAGAAGAGCCAAAGTACTTGTTTCCAGACAGGATTATAGCTAAATCAGAAATAATGCCCTTTAGCAAGTGGACACACATGATCTGCAGCCATTGGAAAACCTGCCTGTTCAAAAGCTGCAATTTTCCAAACTGTTAACATTGACAATGATATGGAAAAACTACTGTAGTTTTCCAGAGGCTAATTGTGAACAGGTGATGATTTGAGGAAAAATTCAGAAGTCAAACACTGAGCTCAGTTTGAGCTCATTAAGGTTGTTATTCAGCATCAGTAAAATATTCATAATGCACAAACATGTTGTAGTTTTTATAAACCTGTTTGAAAAAAGATAACTCCAAGTAAAATGGAACAGAATTTGGTTTAATGTGTTCTCCTTTGTATGCAAATTACCTCCCAGGAGTTAATAAAGGTAAACACTGCTATCTTATTTAGATATATGTGGCAGCCCGTATGGGTTATATTAATATCTTGTGAACACTACCAATGTCAAAATACATCCCTAGATCACAGTTTGGCCTCATCAGTAGTAAACTCAGGCTGAGTTTAGACAGTGAAGGCTGAGGATACTGCAAACTGTGAGAAGAATAACCAGAGCCAGGGTCTCTCTCCTCTTCCGGGGACTTACTATGGAAACGATTAATTTACATGTGAAAAGAGATGCAGATAGTACTTCAGTGGAGCAGTTAATATCGACTTTGAGTAAATCTCCATTTTACTCATGTGCTCATATTTTGTATCCCTGTGTCGAGGGAAGAACCATGCTGCAGTCCCATCTTGATATGATAGTGGACAAACTGAGGCAGCAATAGCTTGCAGCTGCCCCTGTGGGCATTTACCCTATCCCACTTCAGCCCATGATTTTCTGTCTTGGAGACAAAAGTTTTACCAAATGAGCCTCCTTAAGGTAAAAAATAATATGATTTTTTACTTCATGAGAAAATATACCTTTTCTTATCTAGTGCTGACATCATTTGATAAACTCCTTGCTGCAGGTAAAATAACTATACAAGGATATTTTTCATATTTTTAAAGGATGCTATATTGCTATTTTTCTTCCCCTTTCACCATAATAGCCATTTGCTAGCTTGAAATTAAAGTTTGTTCCTTTACTGATTATTTTTCTCTGTATTATGCAGGTCGCTAATGAGTGCCAGGCTGCTGGCATGGCTTTATTTATTTATTAGAAAGAGAAGTGCAGTGAAGCATTTAAAAGTCACATATACAGGCCATAATTTTTGTGTGTGTGTGTGTTGACACATTGTAATACAGAAATAAAGTTGGGTCATGACACAGGTGTACTGGACTTTATGTAAGGTTTTATTTCATCTGGATGGAAAACTGAAATTTTTCTTTACTGTGAACTGACAAACCATGAGAACCTTTAAATTGTTGAACCAGCTTTAAGTACTTTAAAATCACTGCGCTCAAGCTGCATAACATTGGTAAGGGTTGCAATGATCCTGTTTCATACAAACCCAGCTGGGGAAGGGGCATATGGCTGAGGGGAGTTTTCCCTCTCGTGCGCTGCTAGTTTTTGGAAGAATATTAAAAATAGGATTTGAAGATGAAGCCACGTTTCTTGGGGCACGTAAGCGTGCGATTCCTCTAGCTTTTCCTTTTAATTTCTGTCAGCCATTCCTGGTTAATTAACCTATTTGTTCTCGTTACAACAGAATGACAAAGCATTCGCAAATGGTGCGAGATTCCTACATGGGAAGTCCTACCATGTTATTAGGCTTATCACTTAAAGAAAAGAGGAAAACCAAAAAGAATGCATTGGGTTGGATGCGTTTTTAAGCAAGAGAATTAGTCATTCCTTAGGCTGCAGCAGCTGCCGTAGGAGAAAAGACGATTGTTATATTTCTCTAAAATACTAAAAACTTATCATAAACAGCTAATTGCAGATATTCTCTGGACAAGTCTGGTTCCATTCAGGGGCTTTACTGGGCAGCTTTGGCCTCGTAGCCTGGTCTTTCTCCTAAGAAATGTCAGTAAAGTCCCTGAATTAATGGACTGTGAAGTGCTTAGAAACATACCGTTTCACAAAAGTATACAGCGAGGATGTGACACTAATGGGAGGTGACCCGTGGGTTTATGACAAAATAGTCCACTCTAACAGGAACAACAACAAATTAATACAGCTTCTCTGCGCAGAGGCTTTGAACAAAGCAATACACAGTGGCGTGGGAGGCGAAGAAAGGTAGAATAAGGGAAAAGTGACCAAGAATAGAATTTGTAAATTATTCGTCTATTTACGGTTTCGTTGTCTTCAGGAGAAGGCAGCGGCAAACAGCAGGGTAAAGAAAATTAAAAAGGCAAGGCTCCATTGTAATTGGGTAATTGGAGAAGGAAAGTTAGTAGCGTTTGGAAAGATGTCACATGAACCTAAGTGGTAAATTCCAGGATTTGCTTACACGGATTTGTATTATTTTAATTTTGCTGCTTAAAAAAAATAAATATAGATAGACACATATAGAAAAATTTTAAAAATGCAGTGCAACTCCTTCAATCTTTTTGCAATTCTGCATGGTTGAACATTTGAAATGAGTTTGTGTATCACCCCCAGGCATTGATTCAGACTCGACTGGGGCAAAGCAGACTCCATGTGCTTATTTTTATACACGTCATTTGGGAAGTTACATAGCCAAGGGAACAGAAAATGTGTTGCTCCACTGCCAAATTATCCCATATCCCTCGATCAAAACGGGAGGTGATCCTAATCAACAAGTTGTGCGACCTTAGTGCAATGGCAATGTCAGGTCAACTCGAGAAAGTGAAGAGACAGAGCTAAATACAAATAAAAAGAAAGAGAGAGACAGAAAGGAAGAAAGAAACAACCAACAATCCTTATAATTATCATCATCTGCTGCTTTTCCCTCTTCTGGCAAAGAAACACTCCATCCATTTGCAGAAATCGCCCGCGGAAACGTTACATCAAAACTAATCACAACGATTAAAATCAGCTTTTCTGTGCAAGAGGAGAGTAAAAAGCAAGTTGTAGGCTGAAATGAGACTGTTTTTTCCACCAAAAAAATCCGAAAAAATATACACGCGATATATATATATATATCTTTCTATATGCACGTTTCGAAGGAGATCAATTTTATGCCCGTGTGATCAGTTAATTTAATTTAACTTTTATTTCGGAGATTGATTCAGACTGGAGGTAGAGACATGAGCTAATTGTATCCTGATCCTTGCCTTGAGGGGTTTCAAAGCCCTGGAGCAACTATTCTCTGTATTTTGCTCTGTCTACCTTAGCCAAGCTATTGCATTTCTCTCTGGTGTAGCGAGGAGAGCAGACCGCTGCCGGGAGAGAGAAATATCGGAAGTGTGAGTTGTGGGGGGAAAGGGGAGAAAGAAGGGGGGAAAGGAAAAAAAAAAAAAAAAAAAAAAAAAGGAAGGGGGGAGAGGGGAAAAAAAAAAAAAAAAAAAAAAAGGGACACTTTGGCGGCTCCGATGTTCCAGGTAAGGGCTGCTCGGGATTGTTGTTGTTTGCAGCGGAGGGTGCGGAGGGACTCGGGCGCCTCTCGCTTCCACGCATGTGCCGGGCGCTCGCACCCCGCGCGGGGACGCGGCGCGGCCGCCTCGCCCGCCGCGCTCCCCCGCGCAACCCGCGCCCCCGCGCAGCGCCGCGGGGAGGCGGGCGGCGAGCGGCGGGAGCGGGGAAGGAGGGGAGGACGGAAGGAGGGAGGGGGCCGCGCGGGGGGCGCCTCCTTTCCCCGCCGCTGCGATGGGGGGACTCGGGCGGCGGCGGCGGTGTGTGCGGGGCGGGGGGAGAGAGGGAGGGTGGGGGCATGTGTTTAATTTAAACGTGAGTAGTGTTTCCGCGCTGGGGCTGCGCGCCTGGCATTGTTCTCGCCGGGCTGCAGGAGGGGGCCGCCATTGTGTGTGTGTGTGTGTGTCTGTGCGAGAGCGGGAGGCACCTTCCCCCGTGCCCGCGCCCCCTCCGGAGCCCCCCGCGGCGCCCTTTGTTGCCGGGGCGGCGGAGGGAAGGGCGGCCCCGCGGTTCTCCCTCCGCGCCGGGACCGCGGGTGTCCCCCGGGACCGACAGCGCTGCCCCGTCCCCTGTGTGCGACGCCGGCCCGGATGAGGGAGCCGGGTCCGCCGGCTAAAAAAGAAAAAAAAAAAAATTAAAAAAAAAAAAAAAAAGAAAAAGGAAGAAGAAAGCAAGCCGCCCGCCGCCTGTTTCCAATCAGCGCGGTACAAGTTTATGTGAGCGCGCCCCGCGGGCACCGAGCGTGCTCGGACTGTTCGGGGGAATTAAAGATGGGCGAAACGCTTCCCTCTCTGGGCGGCGGGGGCTGCCGCGGAGGGCTGCTGCTCCCCGGCCGCGAAGGGAAGGGGACGGAAGGGAAGGGAAGGGGCCGCGCCGCACCGCCCGGTGCCCGCAGGCAGCGCCCGGTGCGCGGGGGGGGCGCGGTGCGGGTGGTGGCTCCCGTAATTGTTGTTCCCGGTCACGAGCCCGGAGGAAAAGCTGGGCCTGGAACGCAACTTTCCAGCTTCAGCTGCCCCCGAGCTCCCGGGGGCCGTGGAAGGAAGGGGGCTGGGCGCTGCGGGCGTGGGGATGGGGAAACTCCGGTGTGACCGGGGAAGTTGGCGCCTTGCGTACGCCGAGTGCGGCGGGCAAAAAAAAAAAAAAAAAAACAAAACAAAAAGAAAGAAAGAAAGAAAAAAAAAAAAAAAAAGGAAAAAAGAAAAAAAAAAGTGTCAGTTTAATAGTTGCGGGTGGGGTTCGTCAGCGCCCGCGGAAGGATGCTCGGCCCGCGGAAGGATGCAGGCCCCGCGGATCGGAGGCACTTGGCGAAACTTCCCTTTGCCTATTCAAAATGACTGCGGTGATTTTGGTGTATTAATTGCGCCCGAAGCACAACACAAAATGTTCTAGCACACGCTAGAGGTCCCTCTCAGAGCTGTCAGACGTGAGGGTGTTTTCAGGTTGGGTTGTTCTTCATTATTTATTTTTCCCCGCTTTAACTGTTTGAACAAAACCGGCTGTCCCTTCAAATGCCAGCGCAGCGTGCTTTGTTCAAATAAGGGTGAAGAAAGATTTGCGACTTTCTTGTTTGTGCCCAGGTTGTTTGGACATCAGTTAATAAACTGCGCTCTTGAAAAAACGAACGTAAACGGTATTAATTTCATGCCGTGATTTATGAGTTTTGTTTGAAATAGCCTCACTGTTTGTTGTTGGGGCCAATTCCAAATTTTGTACTCGGTTTTTTCATGTGAATCCTGCCATGGAAGTAAACAGCGTAAAACTTGAATAAGGATGCCAGGCAATGGCTTGTGGTTTTTAAAAGAGAAACATGCAAGCAAGCAAAAAGCCAACTATTAGCATTATAAAGAGTCAATAAAGATGATGGAGGTGACTAAAAATCATTGATCCCGAGAAATTTCCATATCCAGACCATGTTAGAGAACTAATTAGTCCCCCCAATCTCCATGTATTACAACAATATTATCACCATTTTACGGATGGAGAAACTGAGAAATAAAAAGAAGGTCACTGACTTGCCTGAAGCCATATAGCAAATAAAAGATAGATCTGGAATCAGCTAGGACAGATTTAGATCTCTTGCTGATTTGCACTGCTGTAACCATTGATTTCAGTGGAATTCTTCTGGATTTAAGTCAAGTCTGGACCTTACGTGTTCCTCTGTCCCTTAGAAACACTGACTTAATGTAAATTCCATTTTGACCATGAGTGAATTAGATGCAAGATTTTAGGGGGAGTATTTGGTGTACATCCACTTTTGAAAGACAAATTGCAGTGAAACTTTAGGACTCAGTTGGCTTTTGATTATTATTCTTTTTTTTTTCCTCACTAGAGTTTCATTTGTCACCTCAGTGTAGTTCCCTGGTTGGGTTTTGATATTGTGGGGTTTTTTTAAATGAACGATTTCCTCATGTCTAGTGCAGGTTTTTTTACTCAGGATTCTGAAAAGCATTTCTTACTACATGTCTCTGAATGAAACCTTCAGTTTTATGTTGGAACACCCTAAGAACACCCTAAGATTTTGCACGAGGAAAACTTCCATTCATTGCAGATCTCACTCAGGCAGAAATGAAAAATTGCATGAACGTTGTTTGCAAAAAACAGCCAGGCTTTCCCCTGCAGAGTGGAAGGCTGCATGTAGAAGACTTGCTCACATAGGCTCTTTATTGGATTATGGTAAGTTTATGTATGGAGAAAACGCGATGTGAAGGGAAATATTCACTGATCATAACAAATGTTTGTACATTATTCAAAGTGGGGTCTCCCACTATTAATGAAATACCAAATCTGCCAGTCACAGTCAGAAAGCATTTCACATGAGCCTAGCTGGGAAGGAATGATAATTTCTGCTTTCTGTATTCCAACTACTTTAGAAATATTTTCAGGATACCATAAAGCAGACACAGATGTACAGATTGTGGTTGTAGTACTTTACTCTTCATTTATTAATGTGTGCTGGTATATACAAACTGTCTCCACTGAAGCACAATACAAAGTTCCTGCCTTCATGTCATCAGATGAATTTAGGAGGATGCTGGTACTTCAGGGAGCTGACATTCCCTCAAGTGTTACTGACATCGCTGCAGCGAGGGTCTGACCTGACATCCCCCCCGCCATGTGTGGGGAAGCAGGCATAGAATTTGGGTGTAATTAAGAGTATTCCACCCCCTCCCCCTGCTCCAATTTGAGCTTATATGTCTGAAATAGAAAGCATTTAGTTGGGAATTAGCTCCACAGAGTGCATATGGTTTGTTTAAGACCTTGTACTGGCTTTGTGGCTGAGCAGAGGTTTAACTGCCAGAGCTTTAGCCTCCTTTCTCATGTTCTGTGCAGTAAACTACTGTACCTCACTTGCAGGACATGTTCAACTCTTCTCTTGTACCAGAGGAAAAATAATGTTGATCAGAAGCAAATTTTAGCAGAGATGCCTGCTGTTACTTATTTTGGATCCTTTTACGCTGTTGCAGTGGAGCCAAGTTGGATCTCCTTCCAGGAAATAAATTTAGTTAGTTGTTGGTTTTTTTCTGACAGAAACATAATTCTTACTCTAAATGGAATCTTTTTTGTTGGTCTGTGTTGCATTTATGTTTTCTTTTTACAGCCTGGGTAAAATTCATCTCTGATATAGTGCCATTGACTTCTGTGTTGTTTCACAAAGCATTAATTTGTTTTTCTGTGTTAAAATACAGATTTCTGTTGTCCTGCTTTCCATAAAATACATTTTTTTTTAAGAAAGAAGTTTGATTTTAGAAAGAGACAAATATAAAATGTAAATCTTCATTTTTATTTTGCCCACCTTTACTACTCGTGCAGGCAGAGATGTCTTCTTTCTCTACTTCTTTGGTAAATTAGGTTGAGTATGTATGTTTAGAGAATGTCTAGGCAGGAGAAGGGAGTAGCTACTATCTTCCTAGCTGATAACACCTTCAAAAAAAAAAAAGTAGAAGTGAAAGCCATTAGCACATTCCATATTGGTGATGTATGCTGTAGCTTTAATAATCTTGGGTTCTCTAATGTGCATTTTAATCATGTTCTTAATCCAGTAATCAAATGAACAACATCCCATATCCAAATGAGCCAAAGCTGATGCTGTAGAAAGTTCAGTTGTAATCCCGTGTTTATGAAGTGAATGGCTCACCTGATAACCTCTTCCTGACAGCTCCTCATCTGGCTGCCTTCCCCCACTGGCGGTGGAAGTCAGGGTTTGATGTGGTTGGCAGGTTTGTGCAGACTTTGCAGGTGGTTTGTAGGGAGCCGAAGTCTGCGGGTGAGGGATGCAAAGTTTAGGAGTGCTTGCTGGGGCAAAGGGCAACTCACCCTGACAAGTTATTTAGTAGCTTTTACTCAACTAGTCTTCCTTGCCCAGTGCACTTATGGACAGGGAAAATCCTTTAAAAAAAACCAAAACTGAAAAAAACACCTCTCAACAGCAGGGTTGCTCGAAGATGGTAGGAAAAGGAGTTCTGTCTCACACAGGTTAATGGCTCTTTCTGCTTCTCATTCTCAGACAAGACCTTTACATCTGTGGTTGTTCCCCCTCAGCCAGCGTTTATGACTCAGTTCTGCCTCAAACCTCAGGTTCAGGATAGGCATCTATGGGTTTTCCCTTATTTTCCCTGGCATAGTTCAGGGTGATTTGCAGGACAGAGCCACAGGCATGTGCATCCCACTTCTGACTCTGTGATTGTGGTTGCCTCTGTCTAACAGGCTGCTGCTGTGGGAACAGAACTGCTGTACTGGGCTTTGTCAGACCTCACCTGTCAGCTTTTAGTTCTCACAGGTGATCTCTGAAGCCACATCATGATTGGATTGGGTAGAAATGATGGGAGGTTGGCTCAGGCAAAATATCTCCAGCAGACATGAGGAAATGTTAGTATTTCTGCATAAATCATGGGTGAAACCTAATCTATAGCACAATGTGAATCTCCAAGCATTCATCTTTGAGAAGAGTGAGCTTGAGCTGGAACCACAGCTAGAAGGCTGACTGGGGAATGGACAGTCTGTCTTTTGAAAGGAGATTAGAAGAGGCTTGAATGTCCTTTTAGGAATGTGTAGTCTGCAAAGTGATATGAAAATTCCCTGTCAAGTCACACAGGTGGTGAATCCCAGAGAGGAGAGAAGTAGCTGTTCAAGCTAATAACAATAAATGTGCATATAAACTGGGCAATTGTTTAGGCAATAGTTTCCCGGAACACTTTGGGATGCATTATCTAGAAGATGTAGCATTTAAAGTGAGACCTTAAATTTGGTAACACTCTGTTTTGTGCATGGCTTTAAAACCTGGGCTACTTGGAGAATATTTCCGAAAAGGTACCTCAGTGACCTTAGTTGTGACCAATAGGCTATGATTGACTAAGTTTTTTCATCAACATTTCTGTCAATGGGCCAAATAGTTAGCTTTTTTAAAGAATATACACATTTATATATATGTGTGTGTATATATATAGATATATGTGTCAACAATCAATTTCCATACCTGAAAACCACTATTTATTTTGAATGTTCCTTAGGTAGAAAATTGAAAAACACCAAGTGACAGAAACATATTTAAAACACAGAATTTTTCACAGAAAAAAATAAATCAATATCTATTTTTATAATCAGTGAAATTTTTATATAAGTTTTGTCAATGGGAGGAATTTCTGATTTGCTCTTCACATAGGATCCTTAGTTTATTTTCATTCCAGCTGCAAAACTATTTCTTTTTCTATAGTTCTTCAATTTTTCCTAATTAGACCTTTAATGCTTACAGTTTTCCTATGATTTCTTTAGTGGCACTCACTTTATTTTTAGCACATTCTATAAGAAGAAGAGAGAAGATTCAGCAAAGAAACATGAGCAAAAAGCCCATTTTTCTTTTTCTCACTTTCTTATAAATTTTACTTCAAAACATCCTCTCCATCATCCAGTCACCCAGTCAACTTTCAGCGCGCTAGTTTGCTTTCATGCCATCTCCAGATGGCAGGACCATCTCCCCTCCTGCAGCAGAGCACTGCAGGTATTCCACAATTAATAATATCTGCTGCCATCAGTGTTGCCAGGAGAGCAGGGAGAGGAGAGGGCGGGTGTTGAATATAACTCCGAATTACTGGTGGAAGCCAAGCCGGAGCAGCTGAAAGTTTGCTTCCTAAGAGCGCTTTGCCTTAAAACAGCTTTGTTTCCCTCCGTGAACTGTACTTGGCGCTGGCATTAGGTGGAAGAGATGCTTACGAGGTGAATACAGGTCCATCAGCATGATCACAGAGATGTCAAGGGAAGGAGGGAGGAGCGCCAGGTTCGCCAGGACCTAGGGAATGGAATGGAATGGAATGGAATGGAATGGAATGGAATGGAATGGAATGGAATGGAATGGAATGGAATGGAATGAAATGTGGGTCTCTAGCTAAAATACTGATGCGGGTCTCCCCAGGATGCTTTCTAAACAAGGCAAGACTCACCAAGAATTTTAATTAAGTTGTCCTAACAGAGGCTGATGGGCCGTTCAGCACAGGGGACCGGTGCTGAATAATTCACAGATCGTTATCATTTCTGCAGCCCATTATGTACCCATCACACCCAATCCTTTCTAAACACCAAAGAGAGATAATCTATGCGCTAAGGACCACTCACACAAGGTAAACACACACTCCTGGCTTGCCACTAACAGGCAGGTGTGACACCATTTATCTACAGCAGCCTGTTCTGCTCTAAGTGGGACGGAAGGAAAGGAGGTTGACAGGCTTAACATCTGTATGGGAGAGGGCCCAGAGTGATGGACAGCAGGGCAGCTGTCCCAGCCGGAGGCTGTAGGTGAAGGCATGGAGACCCTTACAGGAGAAAATGAGAAAAGAGCTGACTAAATGGGCAGAGGACAATTTACACCCTGGTTATCAAAGGGGGCTCACAGATGCAAGGAAGTTAGGGAGAGCCTTGAAGACTGGTGCAAGTCCAAGGGAGGAATTCAAACATAGTCAAAAGGGAGAGCAGGTAGGACTCCAGCCTGTGTGGACAAACAAAAGGCCAATGTGTTTATTCTAGGCATTCAAGAGATGAGGTCCAGGTGAAATCTTGCATGGATCTGCAGCTTGGCTCTGGAGAAGGGGGAAAGAAGCAGTGGAGTTCAAGATGGCTGCAGATGTGAGCTGAGAGACAAAATGAGAAAGTGCAAGCTTCCATATCCTCCAGCTTTTCCTTACAGTGGCCTCTGTGGTACAAAAATAGCTTGGGATTCCTGGAGGCAAAATGAGGACGTGGTTTTTGCTATTAGCAGAAAACTTTATTTCTGAGGCTTGGTAATGCTTTTTCAAGGAAGAGATGTCCTGAGAAACCAGTAGGCAGGAGCATTCCTCTTTGGGAAGAACTCTGGTCAGGAATAAAACTGTTAGCTCTTTCTCAGGGAGAGAGGTGGTTCTTTCAGGGAAAACTGTGGCTTTGAAGAGGCATTTTCTTTAACTCAAAAATCTGTGTTTATTACTGGCTGCATACAGTCTTTCCTTTTTTCCTTAGTCTTCTTCAAGTACTTGCATCAATGTCCTGCAACTGAGAGTTCCACAGGTTGCTGAGAGATAAGCTGTGGAGTGATATCCTTATTCATTTATAAGCTAATGCCTTTTTTAATTCCATTAGGTGCCCTCTTGTTTTATGAAGGGCATCTGATTTCTCCTTCACACCATTCATTATTTTATATACCTCAATTCCATCATCTTTTACTGTTTTCCTTTCTAAATGAAATAGTTCTGGTTTTAATCTTTTTGTTTAGAAATACCCCCACATGTCTCTAATCTTTTTTGTTGCCTTTGGCTATCTAGTGTAGCTATCTATCACTCCCATCTTGCTTCTCACTGGATCTTTTAAAGCTAGTTCCAAAGTCATCAGTGTGAAAGAGACTGAAGAATGGTATTGTGGTTAAAGTACATTACCGAGACTCCAAATTTCTTCTTCCAGATCTCCTGCCCTATGACCTTAGACTAATCACTTGGCTGCAGAGTTTCACAGTTTCCCTTTTAGTTCCAGAAAATACAACAGGGAAATCTCAAGCAAAATATGTTAAGTGTTTCTCCATGTCTAGATGGAAATTATTCTAGACACATAGCCATGTTAAATGTAATGGTTTTGGTTGTTTTTCCGCAAGGCAGCTGCATGTGTGTTGAAATTTGTAACTTCTCCCTAACTCTTTGATTGTATGGTGCTTGACTGTTTCCTATTTGTTACACTCCTCTGATATTAGGTTCCAAACATATTCAATTAAGTAATTTCTTTTTTGTTATTTTATGGTGAGCTTCATATGGAAAGTATGAGTTGCTAGCAATTTGGGCCAAACAGACATATGACTTTCATGTATCCTTGGGGATTTGGAAAGTCAGTACAGTTCTGACGAAAGTGAAAAACAGGATGAAATTCTGACTTTTTACATGTAGGACACAGCCTGTTCCTGGGAGACACAAGGTACACCCAACTCCCACTCATACTTCCCACGTGTGGGATCTAGACCAAGGTATTGCTGGCTTGCCTCCAGTCTACACAAACTAATTATCCACAACCTGTCAAGGCTCTTACAAGGAGCATAAGACTCACCCATCTGGTTCCCTCCTCTGACGTTTACAGCAGAGCCTGGCTGTTACATATTTTTAGCACCTCTGTCACTCTCCAAAAGCCCACATCAGGTCTGGACACCTTACTGCCTGGGTGTGTCATTTGGTGCCTCATTTCTGGCACACAGGAGCCAGGAGCACTCTGGATGGGTGTACATGGGGCTGTCACAGCCCCACACTCCAAGGAATCTCCCCAGCACACACCTTCCCAAGTGTCATCGCTCACTGCAAAAAGGTCATGTGTCAAGCAATGGGAGGAGAGATCTATGAGGTGTCTGAACTATAAAACCTTTCTTTTAAAATCTTCTTGTGCTACAAAAGATGCTGGAAAAATACACTTTGATAGGATGCTATTCCAGCAAAATGACAAAGGCAAGCTGCTTTGACATTTGTAGCATAAAACTAAGGAAAACTACATTGTTCTTTATACTGCATTTTTTTGTCTGCTTGTTTCCCCCCTAGCCCCATAGCTCCTTTTTTTTTTTTTTTTTTTTTTTTTTTTGCCTTGATGTCCCTCTTTCCCTTTGTAAACATATAGTCAGCTCCTGCTTTCATGAATCCCCCAGACAGCACTGTCTGCTCCTTCCACTGGAGCTCAAGCCTCTGTACATGTTCCTATGGAAGCCCCAGGAAATTTGGTGCTCTTGTGGTCTCTGTGAAAAGAGACCAATCCTGGAAGACTCCTGATAACCCCATTCAGGTCGATAGGCTTGTTTGTGTGATTAAGGATAACACATAAGGATGCTCAAGGGTTTGAGACATCAAGAATATTTGCAGCTTTAAAAAAAGAAAAAGGTTGGTTTGGATTTTGGTGGGGTTTGGAGTGCTTTGTTTCCCTTATGCCTTATAGCTGGCATTTTGTCATAGCCTTCTGCTCACTAGCATTCCCATGACACATGAACATGCTCAAAAAAACTTCCTGTGAGAAGTCAGTGGGCTTCATTAAATTTTCAAAGTTTAGAGCTGTGATCCTCTTTGCCCCTCTCCACGGGTGGCTGGCCCTGCCAGATTCTGATTGCTTATGTGAACATTTGATAAATCTCACTGTGGACTACATTTGCTCTTTCACCCAAACAGTCATCACACACATTTTCCTAACACTTTAAAATTATGCCTGCCAAACATTTTCTGATGTAAAGTTAAAAGCCATCTATTACTGAAGTGATTTTTCAGCCCTTGTGGGCATGTTTTTCTTTCTTCTTTTTTTTTTTTTTTCCTTCTTGTGTAGTTCAGATAGTTTCAAGCTCTTTTAAACAGGCTGCCAAGGGTCAGTTTCAAAAAAAAAAATTCTTCTTTAGTTTTCTCCTAAAAAGTATGGTGGTGCTGTTGTTTTCTTTTATGCAACTCCTTAACTCCTTTCAAAGCTGAATTCCAGTGAATGTAATGTTGTCTTACTGCCATGGCCACAGAGGACTTAATATAAAGCTGGAGATTGCTGCTTATTCTCTGTAAAGGTGTCAGTCCTGCACTTACATCAGGAAGGAGACTTTTCCTATTCATTTCAGTCAGCCACAGCCAAATAGGGCCCACTCCACCATGCTGAAGTCAATGACACTCTCTCTGAAGTCCATGACACTCTCTCTGAAGCTGGTGACACTCTCGCTGAAGTTGGTGACACTCTCTCTGAAGTGGCCTCCACCATGTGCAGTGACATTTATGCCCTGCTGTGCTCCTGAGATGCCCAAACTGGCAATGATGTGGCTTGAAGGATGCACAGCTCCCCCCTGGCTTCCATGCTCACCCGCAGGGAAGGGAACTGGAATGGAACTGGATCCAACTCATCCAGACTTGGAGCACTCCCAGGTTCCCCAGTCTAAAAGCTGGTCCTGTGTGGATTTGGTTGCATCTTTGCAGTCCAGTCATCTGGTGTCACTCATAGCCAGGCTCTACATGCAAACCATTTGTTCATAGTCAGAGCTTTGCCTGATCCTTCCCTAATTTTTCCTCCCTGTACAGATCATATTCCTCCAGTCAATGAGTGAGCAGAAGGCAAGATGTCACTTCTTTCCTCCCTTTCCTCCCCTTCTCAGTGCTCCGGGCATTTTCCTTTAAATGCCTCTATTTTTCCTCTGGGTTCCAGAGCTGTGCATGGTTTTTGAAACTGATTAAAGCAGTTTGTCCTACCATGGCAGAGAGATGCTAAAACAAAGCATGTGTGTCTCTTGGTCTTAAACCAGGATTTTTCTTATTCTTTTTTCCCAGCTACTTGTTTAGCAAACATGGCTAAACAGGATCATTGTGTAAAAAAAACAAAGCAGCTCTTACCTTTCTAGAGACCACCAGCCTGATAACACACTCAGCTCTTTTCCAAAACCCTGCTAGTGCCCTTGAACTCACTGCTCCAGCATCAAATGGTCTGACCAATCTGAATTCATCATTTCCCTTCAAAGCGCCTTGGCAGGACCTTTATTTGAAATCGTATTTGTTGCTTGTTTGTGTCACAAATGCACTTCATGCAATTTCTAGAAGTGTAGAGACTTGGGTCTGGGCCAGTCCTAAATAAAGAAGCTACTACACAATTACCCCCCCCAGCCTGGTGAAAGACAGGAAATACAGAACATTGTATAAAGCCTCCTCGGGTGCAGATAGAAGCCTAATAACAATATAACACTTAAACTGCACTGATATTAAAATATAATCCTTTAAATTTTTTGCATTTGGAGGGAGGAGAGAGTTGGACAGAACTGCAGAGGAGTCAGAAGTGGAGGCATTACAATATTTACCCTCAACATGGAACTACTTAAGCTTACCATAATTGCATCACAGAAGGTATGCATACCCTGAAACCAAAAAGGAAGCAGGAAGGCTAGAAAAAACAAACACAGCATGATGAACCAAACAGGTAACCTTCAGGAAAAGGAAATCTAGCCCTGGCTAACCCAAAAGACAGGAACGTAAACTGGCAAGGGAAAATGAAGGAGAACTGAGAGGATAGTTCAAATGCAAAGAGACACATTTCTACAAACAAATGAGAAATTAAAATATCTAAAACAGAATTAGTGAATTTGCTGGATCAAAGGGGCTGTTAAAAATTACAAGATACAATTGTAGAGACTACATTATATCCTCCCATCAGTCTTTACCAATTGAAAATGCAGTCAGTCTCTAGATATTCTATTTAATTACTGTAGATGGGTGCCTGTCAAACACTGAGGTATCAGAAGAGAAACTGCAGGATTGACATGCTAAAGTAACAAACCTCCCAGAGCAGATGGCATCAATCAAGACTGATAGCTGTTCACAAAATCATACAAGTTCCCTTACAAATAGGCTATTCTGCTACACCAAAGCAATAAAACATTGCATGTATTTTACTTTAAGATCAAGATCATCTCAACCAAATGAAAAAGAAAGAAATGTTGAAGTATATGTTAGCAAACTAAAAAATCTGCTTAATGCTAAGCATGGCTGATCCAGTAACAGTGAAACATGCCTTTTATAATTTCCTAAAAAAATCTTGACGTTCTCGGTGATTATGCAGAACCATTTAATATAAAGTTTCAGGAAATTTCAGAAAGTCTTTGATAATTTATCTCAGAAGATGTTGTTAAGAAAATCTAAATCATGAAGTGAGATGTGAAATTCTGCCCTAGATCGGTTTTACAAAACAAAGGAACTGTTGCAGGAATGAAAAATGAAATCTTGGCAAGGAAGCCAGTAGAATACTTTGATGAAATACTAGAACAATAAGGTGGGACATATAAACATAATAACATTGGGAAAATTATCTGGCCCCTTGGTCATCCAGGGAGAGATGACTCTGAAAAACTTGGGGACCCAAATAAACTGAGATGAAGAGAAAAGTGACATTAATTTTATTGCTTTGCCAACACTGTAAGTACCAAATATGAGAGGAAATATTTTGTGTTCTCTGAAAGCACTCTCAGGTTATGAAAAAGCTCTTAAACCTCTTTCTTTGTCATGTAAGAGCAGAGCAGCAGTGGAAGACTGGTGCTCAGTCCCCCGAAGGCAAAACTGGAGAGGCTCCAGGCAGCACCAGAACCTGGAGGGCAGCAAGAGGGATTCCCTTAACTCAGGCAGGCTCCTCACCCAAGTGAACTGGTCTGGTCACCCTGCTGAGCAGGAGTTAAACACAGAATGGACCCAAAATGCACCAAAAGAGCTTCTTTGTTAGGAGAGGAGATGGAACATATAAAGTAAAATATATGAAAGTAAATTATATAATCAATACAGTTGGGAAAATAAATTCAGTCTTTAATTTTGCTCCACCACAATATTAGGAATTTTTTTGTGTAGCAGTGTTAGTTTGTAAAAAAAAAAACCCATTGTTATTCCTTGAAGACTCAGGGTTTTTTAATTCTTGGCTAGAACTGGCTGCAGCATCACTCCTGCCTATTTCCATGTTTATTTCCATGTTTACTTCCCTGCCTTTGCATACTGAACCAGCTAGGGCAATGATCTCACAAATATCAGAAATGCAAAAGGAAACATAAAGCCAGAAAGTCTAGAGCTGATAAGAGGAATTATACTTTGATGCTAAATGGAAACTCCATGGTGCAGGATGGCGTAGATGACATTTAATGATCCCTTCCAACCCAAACTATTCTACGATTTGAAGATTCTATAACTGACAGCAAATATCATTGAGCTCAGCATGGACTGGCACAGTGAGGTTCACCTGGGGTTGGTCCTCAGGAGAGAGACAGGAGAGAAGGCTCTGCAAAAATGGGACTTAGTGCCTTACAACAAAGACGTGATCCAGTTTTAAAGAGAATTGTACTGTAGCCATCACATTGTTTTCCCATAAAAATTACTAAATTTTGTAATCCAAAGGTTCCTTTCACTGCTCTTGTGCATTTTCCTTCCCTTACTCCTGCAGTGATCATGTTCTGCTGCAAAAAGTGTTCAGTATGTTATGAGTTATTTGACATTTTGTCAGTCCTGGAGTGGGCAAGAAAGAAATGGAGAGATGCTTGAATAAAGAGAAATCCTCATTTATAGAAATGAATAGGACATGATTAAAGCAGTGAATAAGTTCCTTTCATCTCACACCAAATACAGTATTTGTGGGATGTTAGGATTATGAATTTCTTGTGAATCACTGAAGTTCAAAATACTCCTATCTGTAATTTTGCAGCTAGTGGCACTTCAGGGTCCAGGAGTCACCAGTGGAAATTACAGAGAGGGAAATAATTTAGAGAGGAAACATATGACACAAATCACAGCAGAGAAACGGAATTTAGTTCCAACATACAGTACATGCTTTAGTCTGCAAGCTAAGAAATAATCATATGAAACCTCTCTGCCTAACCTGATCTACAAATAAAATCCATTTAATTCCTCCACCTTTCCCTGGCAAAGAGTAACATTACAGGTAAAATGGTAGATACCTTCAGGATGATATTACCAACACTGAATTTTTTTTATTATCTAAAACAAAAGAAAACAAAACAAAAAAGAAAAAAAGAGATTGCATTTTGTTCTTCCTAATCAGTGTCCCCAGTGGATGCTTCTGATCTTCTCTAACAGAGTATTTTAGAAGAAGCTACATTTGAAAGCCCAGGATTTGACTTTTGTTTTTTATAACAGGACTGATAATTTTAGGTGCAAAGTTGCTAAGTTCTGAGAGCACTGAGATTCCTGGCTTTGGAGGCCACCAGAAAACACAAAGCATTCAATATCCAATGCCTTCCCACAAGCTCTCCTACAGAGACTCCTGGGCTAACACCTCTTGCTGTGTGTACAGGAGAAGGGCAAGGAGGAAAGTGAAAAGTCACATTGCACAGTTTTCTGTTCACAAGCACAGACTGTGTAATCTCCACAGCTTGGTGCACATCTTTGTGTATTCTGGGATTACTGAATGTGGCATTCATATCTGCCAGTCACAAAATAGCAATTAGCAAGCTGCTCCAAGCATCCCTGCCTGTGCCAGGGTTTTGTGGAGGTGGTCAGAACCTCACAGGATTAGACATGTTGGACAAAAATTGCTATATTTAGCTATGCATAGGGAGTTCCCCTATTCCCTTGGTTATCTAGTACATTTGCAACTAGATGTAACACTGAATATTTTCAAGTGTTATCAATAACTTCTTCAATCCATAAACTGATCACAGAGTAGGGTAAAACTGGTTGCTAAATAGAAAGCACAGCTACAGCAGAACAGCAGGAGTCACTGTCCTAAGGCAAAGAAATGAACACCAAGGTCTGTCCAGAGGTTAAAACAGACCAGGTGGAACCTTCCCTAGCCACTCACAGGGAAGGACGTGGCTGCTCAGTGCACCATGCATTTGTGAATGGTGGGAAGATTATGAGCAGACAGTTAAACAAGGAGATGTATTTTTGTGTTCTGTTCTGAGTGAAATGAGAGAAACAAGTTCCCAAAAGACACAGAGAGTCAGCCATAGAAGTTGTGGGTTTGTTTTCACTGTGCTCAGAACTTTCTTTTGCTATGAGCAGATGACAGCAAAGTCATCGTAAAAATTATAATTATTTGAATAGAAAAACTCCAAATTAATATAATGTTAGTAATGATATTGGCCACCTATCCTGTTGCATTTTTTAACAGCAGATTTCAAAGTTTATAAAAAATAGGTGTTTTACTTTTGAATGCATTTTCCAGAGAGGGTAACTGCTGCACAAAAGATGGAGTGACCTATCCAAATTCAGCCAGGAGGCAATTGGCTGAGTCAGGAATAGAAACCAGAGTGCCAGCCCAATGAGGAAGGCATCCTAAAACAAATTGAACCAAGCAGAATTGGGAACAATGTCCCCACATTTCAGCAGTGAGAAGTGCCAGCTGCCTTATTCACCATTTCTTTAAAATATTAGCACACACTTTTTCTTTTTTTTTTTTTTTTTTAAGATGAACACTTAATTAATTACTGAGCTGGCTCTGCCATTCCTCTACAGAATGAAAACAAGCACTTAAACAAGTCTCTCCTGTCAACCCCACCCAACACCTACTGAGTTACAACAGATGGATGAGTGCCACAGACCAGATGTCAAAATGATCCCAAATTTGAGGCTGCACAAGAAGCTGTAGCATGCTACAGAAAAGAACTGCTCCCCCAGTAATATCATTGAAATGCCAGGTTGCACTGATCCCTTTTAGAGGTGGTGTGCACAGAACCCAGACAGCAAAGGCTGTAGCTGCTGCCACAGCCTCCTGAAATCTTTCCATGTCTTTTAGATGTCTTGCCTAAATTTTGTTGTCTTCTGAAAGTGGGAAAGTTTGCTGGGAAAGGAGGTAGAAATACCTGGCTGGAGTCCAAGAGGGATGAGATGAGTGTCTCCTCTCCTTGGAACAGCTTTGAATACACCTGCTTTGTAGTAAATAGGGCTGCTTAGGAGGCTCCTGGCTGCCCTTGGACATCAGCCTTGAAGGACAGGTGATCTCCCTTCCGAGACACATAAAGTCTTCTCCTTAGAGATGAAGAGATTCACATGTGGTGTGGACAGGGATGTATGTATGTGAAGAAGGTATGAAGCTTTGACATTTACATAGGTGCCAGCTTCATTCAAATGGTTTATGTAATGTTGTATCCATTGACCACTTTAAGCCTGAAGCGGTGTCACCTCCTGGGCAAACCTGAGGGCCTTGAGGTTGGATGGACGGCCCAGAGTTACTGGGCTTACCAAGGAAATTGGTCACCCTCTGTGTCTGTAGCTTGGCATGATGTCCTGAGCCAGGAGAGCTCCCCTGGAACTGTGGAGCATCTGTAGTTGATACAGAAGAGTTCAGATGAGCTCCGGACGTGCCTTTGCAAGCCTAGTTTGAATTCTCCCAGAGCAACAACTCTTGCAAACAAAAACTTGTTCAGTGGGACTGGCACACTCATCCCAGAGACCTGCCATCCTCTCAGCAGTTCAGACAAGAAATATGTACAAAACCGTCATCTGACAAGAAAAGGTCTGTCAAAACTGAAGTTTTTTGCAGGAATTTTTCAGTTTTGATTAAATCATGAAGGGCAAAGCCTTGGGTAAACTGAGTGGACAAATGATCTAGAAGTACCAAAAGTCTGCTGATTTGAACAACTCCATAGGAGACCCTAAACACCTGGAACCTGTATGAGACAGAGGTCCACCCTTCAGACCGGAGAATGGTTTTCCTTTTGTCCTAATGGGGATTTGAAACCTCAAAACTATAATTTCCCAGATATGTACTTGTTTCTGTCACACTGCCCCTATGCTGGAAGAAGTATTTTGGATACAGGAAAGGGAATCCAGGGAGATCATGGATAACACTATTACTAATTTTAATTTTGAACCTCTGAGTGTCTCTATTTTTCAGAGTATTTAGCATTTTGCAGCATTCTGCCCCAGTTGCATGTAATGAGCACTTAGCTCTTTCACAAATGAGGTCTCAAGTCATTACAGTCAGACACCCACAGCAAAAAAAGTAGAGGGTTTTTGTGCCCACTTTATTTGGTTTAAGTTGCTAGACCAGTACCCTAACACAGAAACTTTGCAGCAGAGCCAGGGATATAATCAAAGGATGTATCTTCAGCTCCAGGCAAATCTGAGACAAACTGTCGGACTACAGATGCCTATTCAATGAGTCGCATCCATCCTGGGCACTGAATGAGGCAAAGGCCCTGTAGAAAAAGGAGGATGTGATTAGATCATTAAGTGCAAAAGAAAATGTGGCAGTAGGAGAAGCAACATAACTATGCTGGCTTTAAGCTAATTAGTGGGGAAACAGATTTATTTTAGCTGTGGCTGCATGGAAGGCTCTAGTGTTGGGTAACTTGTATTAATGTCACACCTCTAGTTTGCTGAGCAGACTTACCGTATTCTCTTTGGTCCCCACAAACTCTCAGCAGCATAAGAGAGTCAGGATCCCTTTTCAGATCAAAGCTCAATCATGTTTCTGCTGCCTTATCACATTCTCTTTATTTTCAGTACACGTGTGGGATCACACAAGGCAGGCATGGCCTGAAATACCAAGGCACTACATGTAAAATGGTGGCTGATTCTTGGCAGCAGAGTCAGAAAATCAACACATTTTTAATATTCTGTAAGACCTTTGTTTTCCAACTCTAAAGAATAGAATCTATTCCAAAATCCCTACAGTGTCTCTGTGCATTCTACATTTTTGATATTATGTCCATAAGGCGCAAGGAGCTAATCCATGTTATTCATTAACTGACTTCAGAACAATGACATGTGAGTGCAAGTTCTTTGTGGATATTGGACCTCATTACTGTGTTCCTATTGGACCAGTGACCTCACCATTTTGGCTTGTGTTGCATCAACACCATCTAACACTGTAGCAATCGAGGTACCAGGGGGTTATATACATGGTTATTGAATTCTGTGTGCTTTAGTGGAGGTTTTATATGTTGCATAATTTTGCAAGACAAAATTTTGCAGCTCTGATTCCCAAGATGGAAATCGGTTTCTGTCATCTAACCAAGATCAAGGAGGTGATGCCCACTTGTATCTTCACATCAGTGCAACTGTGCTAACAGTGATGAGTCTCTATCAGTACAATTGTTGGTCAAAATAAAATGAAAACTTCCCCATTAATTGGTCACATTATTAAAACTGTCAACAGACAAGTCCTGATATAGTAAAGGAAGCCTAGTAACAGAGGACAGGAAGTGACATGGGAGATCTTCTAGAGTTCTGTAGTTGATATTTTGTACTAGTTGATTAGCAGATCACTAGAACTTCTTGGAATAAATATTTTCTTTGTGACATTTATGTTTGATAAAGTGTTGGAGAGAACAAAGAATAGTAAAGAAGAGCACCAAGCAACGCATATTGACTTTCTAGGTAATGATGATACCTAGGAGTCAGAGAAGAAGGGATGGTCTGAAAAAGAAAGGAGGAAGAAAAGACAATGGAAATGTGAGGCATAAGAGAGCAATTGAGGAAGAATTACTTGACAGCTGAAAAGTGCCAAATATGTGTCTTTGGACTGCCCTGAGTTCCCAATGAAGCCCTCAAGTAAGGGTGCAAATCAGAGCTTGAAATGTTTTCTATCAATGCCCTTCCCACCCATAGTCTGTTGCCAGAGCCACTTATCTACCCCTTATCATCCAGCAGCCCCTCAGGAGCCCTCGCTAAAGGCAAAGGGAAGGAGCATCTGAGGCCATGGTTTCTGTGGCTCAGAAGACTGATTTCCCTTCATTTAAGGATTAATGTTTTTCACAGTTCTAAGGATGACTGCTCAAATGTTCTTAATCGTGTGTGTGCTTGCCTGATGGGAAATGTGCAAGAGCATTTGGGGACTGTGGCATTGGTACATGGCAAATGGCCATTAACAGAACAAACTCTGCCTCTGGCAAATTAACTTTGCCCAGAATTCTAAAGGGGTTTTTGTATTGGTGGTGGTGGTGGTAGTGGGTTTATTTTGAAGTGAATTTATTTGATGAAATAAAGGAAATTGAGAATATAATTTCAGAAGTTTTGTGAGGATGGAGTCCTTCTTCCCTGACGTGTGCACTTATTTTTCAGTTCTACTTTCCCACTTCTGTTTGCCTAGGCATTGGCCTGCATCTTTTCATGTGTATTGCCTCTGATGTCTGACTCATTATGGCAACAGAAATGTTGATGCCAGACCCAGAAGCAGTACTTAAAAACCTGCAATTCTCTCTCCTTCAAGCTCAAAGCTAACCCAGTTTGTGGCAAATGAATGAAATGCAATCATTTGGCACCTTGTCCATGCATCAGTTTGGAAACATAGGACCTTTCTCCTCTGCCCTTCTGTGTCTTTTTCTATTTGACCAGGCTGCCATAAAGACCAGTAACTCTGGGGTGTGGAGTTTAATGATTGGAAAATAAATAACTGGTTTCGTGCATTCTCTCTTGTGTTGCCAAGCCTCTCCTCTCACCTCCTAGTATGTTTCCCATTGTCTCACATCTAGGATTAAAGAGATTCCTGGATTTAAAAGGGGAAGAACAATCATCCTTTATGTTTGGGATGAAGAATACTTAGCCTTTATGTTTGAAGTGGAGGATAAATGGATAAGGCAGTAAGAGAAGGGAAAGGTAGAACAGGACTTGAAAATTATTGCAGCCTGAAAACTCAAACCCAGAAGTTAAGTGACTACGCCCAAACACACTGTTTAAGAAATAACCCAGGTTTCATCTCTTTCTTCATGCTTTGTTTTGGAACATCATGTCGTCATGAATCCCAGAGATTAGCAAGATCTGGGCACTGTTTTACCCAAACACCAGCAAGGACACGTGGCTGGCTGAAAGCAGATGGATTCCCCCACACATGGCTAGGGACAACAGTCCTGGCAGGACTGCAGTGCTTGGTGCCACCTCGAGTAGAGCATTACAATCGTTGGGCACCATGTGCCAAAGTGAGGGGCTGGAACCTCCTGAGGAGGCAGGCAGGGTTATAGAAAAATGAAGAAATTTAGAGAAAGAGGAGTAGAATCATCCTGTCTTTCCCACAGATATTACTGCTGTTTGTTCAGCTGTTTGTGTGGGCCCATAGGAACAAGAGAGCAGCCAGGGATTCTCCCAGACAAGTGTGGGAAGTCATCTATCATGAGATGTAATCACAGCTCAGAGAGGAAGGGGTTTTTCTTTTCTCCTGCTTTGAAGGTGACAGCCATGCAGTGTTTTATTTCCTCCTGTTTTCCACAGGATTGCAAAGGAGAAGAGATAAAGCAGAAGGAGGAGATTGTAGAAGGCATATTCAGTGTAGCTTCACATATCAGTTCAGTGTATTTTCTGTACCAGTTTTCCCTGTCTTTCATCTTTCCAATCTCTCCTAGCAGAAATGTAGGAAACAGTTAAGGCAGATGGGTATGTGATTCTGTTAATTCCCAAAGGAAGAACAGGTGGTGAGGGAAAGGGCATGGGAGAAAGCATGACATGATTTGGAGAGAGTGGAGGATGAATGAGGAGGGGAAGCATTGTCCAAGCTGGGACTGATGTGTAGCATTTCAGTTACCTGGCTATGATGCACAAGGAAAAGGGGAAAAACTGAGGACTTAATCTTAGAAGAATAAGAAAGAAGAGTCCCAGGTCAAGAATAATTATCAGCCAGATTTACCAGCTCAAGACTGGACTGTTGACAGTGGCATCAAAATTAAATTTCTAGTTTCTTTCAACTGGAGTGAGCAAAGAGAAACTATTACATTTTATACCCCTTTGAGAGTTGTGAAAATGGCAAATGAGAGAACCCTTGGTGTGCCTTAAAACAGAATTTTTGTTCACTTTCAGCCACCTTTGTGGCCAAGTGGTTCTGTCTAATGAAGGTACTTGCAAGATATGTGCTGCTTGGCACATATCTTGCAGTCCATACCAGGAGTCCTTACCAGGTGTCCCAGGAGAAATCCTCACTTGCCTCTGCAGATACAGCGAATTTACTTAGGCTTCACCTGTGATTGCAGGAGCTTGTCTTGAGAGAAGGTTGCTGGAGGTTTTGAACAGAGCTGACCTGAGGCTCCAGCAACACAGAAGCTGCTGAGGGCAGCAGATTGCCTTGAGGAACAAATCAGCACTGGTCCCAAGTCTATGTCATCTGTGCCAGAGCCCTAGAAGATGAGACTTGGTCCTGCTGCTACCTTCACCAAGGGAGAGTCACTGCTGGGAGGGAAAAGAGGCAAATCCCACCTCTTGTCAGCTGTGGGATGAAGGGATGAAGGAAATCTGGTTCTGCAGCATCCTTTTATGCCTCTGTTACATCTGTCCTCTCCCTTTTCTGTGTCAAATATGCTCTTGCCAGGAACCTTGTCCACTCCTGCCCTTTACTAGGACAAGAGTTCAAATTTAGTTTTGCTGCTGAGAATAATTCACCTGTTTTGGATATAGAGCTCATGAATATGCCTGCATGTGCCAAAGGAACATCAATGGATCAGGGCTACAGGAATGCTCCTACAGTGACTCTTTCTATCCACTGTGTCTGCTGATGGGAAGAACTGCAGGCAACCAGACCATATCTTTCTCTGTTAAATGCTCCTCTCAGCAAAATTTTGGAGAATTGTAGACAGTTTGACAATAGGATGGTGTTAGAGCTCTAAAGGTTTGGCTAGCTGCCAACAAATTTAGAGGGCACACAGGGATTGTTAGAGGAAAGCACAACCTGAGTGGGAGTAACTTCAGAACTATTTAATGTCCTTTTGTGTTACAGCTCCAGCCCTCCACCTTTTCCTGTAGTTCATTGTTGTTCCATCTTGGTTAACCCAGCCTAACCCTGATATCCCCGTATCAAATGCTCCCTGATACAGCGGTAGCAGTGGTTCAAAAGAAGCAAGACAGGATGCTAATGGAGGAAAGAGACATCTGTTTGGTCTGGATTTCTGTGGGGTTTGTTGGGTGGTTTTTTTGGCGGGGGAGGTCTTTACTCGAGAGGAATGTCCATGGTGAAATTTTACTTCCCTCTGTTATGACTTTTAAGTTATAATGGGTCAGACTGGTTGTCATGAGTCCAAGAAGAGTTCCCCTCAACATTGTTAATTTTACTAATGTGATGGTAGATTTTCTAGAGTTCTTGCTCTCTCCTAGAAAATCTTCATGACCCTGAGCTCTGTATCAACATTAAGGTCTCACATATATCATTAGGGCACAGCAGCAGTCTTGGCATCTTTGCAGTTTACTGAGAATGTCCTTTAAAAATATAATAGTTAGTTGAATGATGGTTGATTTCACAGAGCAAGGGGACTTTCTATTTCTTCCATGAGGAAACCAAGCCAAATCTGTGATTCAGATTATTCTACCGGAAAGTTTTTAGCTCTTGTGCCCAGATTACTAATATTTTCCCCCAAGGTGTATGCATTTTGCAGTGAGCACAGAGTGGCATGGATCACCAGAAGCTCTCAGATGACTGCAAACAGCTGAGACAGAATTCTCCTTTCCCCAGTCTATTTGCTAAGCCTTATTCTGTTGGCAGATTCACAGAGTCAACCCAGGCAGTGTCAGCCCAGAACAGAAGGATGTTCTTTGTGGCTGGATGCAAAGAGACAGGTGCAACCAGTGGTCTTAGATTCTCTTTTCTTGCTTTTGGAGTGTTTCTTGAAGTACTTCGCAGGATTAGGTAATAGGTGCTTTATAAGCAATAGGTAATTTCCACATGATAGAAGTTTGATCTTCATTATCCAGCCAAGTGTCTTCAAACTGGTTATGCCAATAGAAAATCCCTGCTCATTTCTGCATACTATTCTGTGGTTTGGCAACATGTTACACACACTTGAGAGATACACTCTTTTAGCACTGTATAAAACAATTATGTCATCCAAACCAGAAGTTTTATTAACTGGTTTTGATTGTTTCCTTATTTGTATTAGTCGGTTTTCAGCTGAAGTGGTTTGTTCCTTTGGTTTATTTTTTTTTATTCCAGCTGAAGTTGTAGAACATTCGCAACATTTCCTGTTTGTTTCATGTCCTTTCTGCAAAGCAGAAGAAATTGAGAGGAATGATTCTCTCTCTGAGGTTAAAATGAAGGACACATTTTCATACAGGCAAGTGATAGCTTGCCTACTGCCTATTAAAATAATCATTTATGCATAGGACTTTGAGAAACTACTATTGTAGGGCCAATACTTGCCACTTTTCATTAAAAATGTATTATTACTGATGTATTGTGTGGAGGAGTCTTGCCTAATACAAATACCACAGTGCTTATATTCAAATTATGCTGGAAAATGTTGCTTTAGATTTCTGAACCTTTTAAATGGTGAAAACTTTTCTTATTTCTTAATATCAAAATTGTTCTGTTGACCAGCAGATAACACACTATAAGCTTTCAGATATTACTCCACTAATTTAACCAAAAATACTGAGAAAGTATTGGATTTAGGTATATTTGTTGTTTTATCAACTGTCATCCAGCTCTAGAGAAAGCTTAAGAGATGGAGCAGTCCTTGAGAGAGCATGAACAAAACCAGAATTCAGCAGCCTACACCTCAGGTGGGCTTTTGAGCAGCACAGAGAAGGGAGGTAATGGCATTTGTCCATGGTACTAGGGAGAAGCTTCATGAAACCTCAGAGTTCATGGACAGAAAGTATCAAGAAATGGAGATCTGGCAAAATTCCCCAACGTAGAGGCAGTTTGTAGCTTCTGTGTGTGTCTAGTACTACTGCAGGGAGCTGGAATTCTCAACATGACTTCTAGAATAGTACCAGGCTTCTTGGACTTCATAGAGCTCAAGAGCCAGGCAGACAGGGACCCCTGCAAGGGTTGGACTCGTTCTGCTGAGCAGCCAAAAGGCCTCTGGGTTTGTGTCCTCCATACAACAGAATTTCAGCAACCCCAGTAAGTGAGAATGATTGTACAAGTCCTGGGTGGACAGGCTGGCCCATGAGCATCCCACCATGTGCTTCTGGCATGATATAGCTTC
The DNA here is from genome assembly GCF_012460135.2 of Molothrus ater. Classification (NCBI taxonomy): domain Eukaryota; kingdom Metazoa; phylum Chordata; class Aves; order Passeriformes; family Icteridae; genus Molothrus; species Molothrus ater. The sequence continues at coordinate 107,649,896 of NC_050478.2, read as the reverse complement.
AGAATCGTTTTCCTGTATGAGTATGGATGTGATCACAGCCAGGAAGCAAAGCAGGCAGGTTCAAAGAGATTTCCTGTGTGTGGATGCTAATTAGTGCTGCTGACCTCAGTAGGACATCAGGATTTTTCTAGTTTATTCAGCTGCATGTGGGGTTCTCTCTACCCATCCCTAATTAGCCCAGGCACCAGTGGCAAACTGGAATTCAGTAGCCAAAATCCTGTCCCTCTCGATATGGGATCTGACAAACTCATTTGAACCAATGGGTTAACAAAATTCTTCTACAACTTCCTTTGAAATACAGTGCCTGCACAAAAAATGTTAAAAATTGTTCCAGATACTTTGATCTATTTAGCTTTACAAACAAAGCTCCTAGAATTCTGCTTCTACCCTTTAGATATGACTGACATTCCTAAGTACTTAAACTCCAATACTTTCTGATTGAATAAAACTAGTTCTTAGAGAATATTATGAAACATTTTAGTGTAAGCCAACCCCAATATATCTTACTGGACAAAGGAAAATGTTGAAAATTTGGGAACTCCAGTGAAAACAGAGGAACTAAATTGATTAAGTGCTCTGTCTGGAGTTGTGCAGAATGATCCAAGGGTAATTGCTGAAATAGTAGGAGATTTTGGTAAAGTATCCAGAAAGTCACATCTAGCTAGTCTTAAGGAAAAGAAAAATGTTGTACAGAAAATGTAAACCATAGAAAGACTGTATTTCCCTTCTCTCTACTATGGTGTGCCAGAAAGAGCAAAGGTCAGCTGTTCAGAAGAACACTGTGTTCACTAACTCTAATTTAATTATCTACATAAGCAGCCATGTTTGCAAATGGCTAAGGACCAAGCGGCTCCCATGGAAACCGTATCAGGTGCAAGCCTGTTTAAAAGTACAGCTGGCTTAAATACCTCTACAACCATTTTTGAGTGCAGAGACCTTCTGATAATCAGAACAAAAAAAGTTCACGGTTCTGAGAACTCAAAGAAATCTGGGTATGAGCTTCTTGAAGTAGTTCTTTGTGATTCTCTGACTCTTCTACGCATATTGCCAAAGAGGTAGCAAAAATGGCTTGTGTGTAGGATTTGGATGGTGATTTTTTGATTAAGAAATTCTGTGAGGCAAAGAAGTTAGTAATTTAGAGACTTGTCCAGAAAACCAATTCAAGTTATCAGCTCAGTTCTCAGAGGCAGTTTTATCTGGGAAATCCCAGGAGTTCCAGCCACCAGCGTTCAGAATAAAATCTTAATCATATCTTAAAATCACAGGGATTTCTTCTTCCTAAAATTGCAAAACTGTGGCTTGCCTCCTGATTTCCAAGTATTTCCAAGTATTTACATAATTCAAGCTTTCAAAGTTGTCTGCCAAAGACTAATTTTAAACCTCTCTCGATTCCAGCATATGGAGGAGGAAACTCCAACCAAGTATCGAGAGGCTCCGAGATTTGGCAACCCTGCCATCAAGATGCTACTGTTGAGGCCAAATCCATAGGAATGGCCTTGAAAGAAAGACCCTATTATCTCTCACCAGCTCTTCAAACTCTCCATCCCCCAAGAAACTCACAATTGGAATAGGATGATGGGCTGCTTGCAAAGAGATTAAATTGTTCACAGCTGCTTGGGAATTAACAAACCTCCTCCTCTTTACGGAGTATTTCTGAGCCAGGTGTAGGATACCGTATGAGGTTCTTGAAGGACCTGGAGTTGGCACAAAGAACAACGTTTTCAAGTCTGCACATATATCTGAGTTACCAGGGCTCAATAATAATTTTCTGGCAGATTAGTCCTGCCCTACAGCAGGTTTCTATGATCACTAAAGCCAGAATGAAAGCAAAGGGTCTGGATTTCACACTTTATATCCTTCCACACTGAAGCTTTGATTTTAAACACTGCTTTATTTTTTTTTTTTCCTTTTAACACTGATCTGCAAGAACAAGTGTGACAATTCACAGGTAAACAGCAGAGTAAACTGAAGGAACAGGTCCGTAACAGACCAAGTGACACACTCATAACTTGAAGGAAATTACTCAGAATAACTCGATAAACCTTTGCCAAGATTGCTAAGGGAGAGATCAAGCACTGCAAATTGCAAATGTGACCTTGTTTTGTCCAAGGCAAAGGAAGAGTTTGTAATTTTTCTCTTGCTTATTTTAACAATGCTCATTTCTACTAAAAGCAGAGTCTTTACTAGCAAATAACTACCTGCTTGTAGTTGCATAATTGATGAATATGCAAAGTCTTGGCTCTAGGATTTTTTAGACTATTTTATTTGATGATACCTTTTGTTCTGTAAAAAGAAATTGAGTTTTTGCCTTGATCTTCAAATAAGAAAACTTTGATTCACACCCAGCTTAACCTTTCATAAACAGAAAAAGCAAGGCTATTCAAAGCACAGTACAATTCAGGGCTGGACAAAAAAGCTTTGCAGTTAAGCATTCTCAACAGTTGCAGAAGTGGTTTGTTGGGGTGTTTTTAATGCCAAACTCTTACAAAATACTGATGCTTACCAGATGCTAGACGGTATTTTTAATCTGTTTTATTACCTGATGCTGGAAAAGGGAGAGGTATATCCAATACATCCAGTCTTTTTTCATTAAACTTTTATCAATTTTCTTTTTGCTTTCTCTGAATCATTTCAGGTTTTCTACTTTTCCAGGCTTTACTTTCTATAACTTAAAATGCAGCAAAATGCAGGTGCAAACCGCAAAAGGACCTATAAGGTCCTTTATGGCCTCTGGCTTTAAACCTCAAATGAAAGTCCTGACAGTATCCTGAGGCTTTACCCCCGGTTTCATTTGAAGACCGATACAGTGGGAACATTTAATTAATGCAAGTGGTTTTGCATAAAGGACTCCCCTTATTTTTAAATATTCTGCCACATTTTCTACCATTTTTTTCTTGGTATGAATTAAACCATGCTGATAAAGGAGGTGATAGGGTCTGGCAGTAAACACTGCAATACTTTTTTTATCCCAGCACTCTTCTTTCATATGACCTATGAATTTATTCCCTTCTACTTGAATGCTGCTTTACAAGTTAGTGTAACTTAAAATTCAACAGCAGTGGAAAGGTGGGTCTGGGTGACAGCCTGAGCAGGGCTCTGACACTGTTTAACAGTGTGTATACACCCTCTGTGGGCTTCCTTTGAACTCACACAATTCTAAAGTTGCTTAAATTGGGTTTGTGTCAACCCAGCTGAGATAACTCAATTGAGAAGAGAAAATCCAAGAAGACAGACCATTGGTACTGGGGCTTTTGCTACATAAATACCTGAAAGGGAATTTCCAAATTCATGATGACACAGACATAATACTGGTGGAAAAGGGGAATAATCAGTTTATTTCAGTCACTAAATCAAAACAAAAGTATATTGACAGTGAATTCATTCTATAAAGAGGCTTTAAAGCCACTAGTCGACAGTCAAAAGAAGATTCCCTTTTCCATGCTGGGCTGTAGGCCAGCTGTTGTCCTGTCCCTTGGGGACCCCATGCTCTGAGAAAAGCCTGGTATGAATAAGTTCCACGGGGTATAAAGCTCTACCTCTGGTCCTGTGCAGGAATCAGTGCTCAGCACACCTCATGGCAACACAGAAGCTTTGGGTCATGCAATGGGGATGGTGAAAGGAACCAAGATAAAATCCATATGGTACAGAAACAAGTGGGAAAGTGCACTTCTTCAGAGTCTCATGTTACTACATTCTTGTTTGGATTCGAGGTTTTGGGGTTCTTTCCCTTTTTTCCCAAAGGAATGTTTAAGGAATTTTCTTAGCCAGTTCTTGTTATCATATAATCAGTTGTCCCTCCCTGCATTTGTAGACCTCATCCAGCCCAGTGTGACTTCCAGACAGAACTCATAGTTCAAAATAAACTTTTACTGGAAGATTATGATCAGAAAATAGGATTTCAAGAACTCCATATCCAATACAGCATAAAGTTATGCTCTATTACATAGTACTTAAAACACTGTATGAAGTGAAAACTTGTACTTAGACCTACAACACCTGTAAACTTTGTGGTTTCACAGGGATCCCTGTCTTTGGAGCTTCCTTTCTTGAGTTACTGGCTATGTCCTTCTAAATTTCCCTCACCTTCATGTAAAATGTATGAACTCAGTTGAGAAGGAATAAAAACTAACCAGTTATCAGCCTGGATAGAAAGAGCTCTTTCTGCTTCCATGGAGAGCAAACTTTGTGCCACTAACACACCAGGTTGCTTGGTGTCAGTAGTTCATAGAAATGATCAGACAACCACTACAGCAACTTTAACCAGCTACCACTGTGCCACACAGACCAGCCAATTTGTTTCAAGTGCCTCAACACCAGAGAAGCAAAGACAAACACAAACTGAAATACAGCTAAATAAAAGCATTAATATATCTCCTGACAACTTACCTCCAGCACATTTTAAAAGACCCTTAAAACCTTTATGCAGCACAATGCAATTTATTACCTGCCTCTCTCCAAGCTGTCTGACAACATAGCTCTTCCATATTTTTGGAAGCAAAAGTGCTCCAGCTGCTTGACACTGAAAATAAAGGTGATTTGCAAAGTCTTGCCTTTTAGTTTGCCAAGCACTGAATGTATGCTTTTACAAAGATGATGGCTTGAGTTTTCTCTGGTTTATTTTGAAAACAAAGCAATTGGGAAAAAAATCGGGGTCTCAGTAGCAGAAATATTGCTTTTGTAAAAGGATAAAAAAACAAACAAACAAACAAACAAAAAAAGCCGTGAGTGAGTAACAGCAAATACCTGCAGGGGGGAAAAAATAAAATAGGAGCGTACTAGGGAAATAGGCTTTCAATTGGCATTGGGGAGCTTCACAAGGGGGCTGGCTTGATGCTGCCTTCACCTTTCACAAGGTTTGGCTGGTAGTTGATGCTTTGATATGTGCAACTACTACTAACATTTCATAATATCCAAGAGGTGAAATAGCTTTTGTATTTTAAAATCCATTAAGAACAGCTGCAACTTAGTGCTGATGGATACATCCTCACTTTACTAAATCAATGTCTCCTTTGTTGAGTTATATGAAGCTGTTTCATTGCCACGCAGATGGGAGATGCTAAAAAAAATAAAGAAAAAGAATTTAAATAAAGGAGATTTAAAATCTGTTATAGCACACTACATGTTAGCATTAGCTGTCCTGTAGTATGAAGAAGTAATGAAACAACTAGAAATATCATATACAAAAATAAAAGAGTAAAATAAAAACGGAATTAGCATTTGAAGTGACAGTTCTGAAATGCTAAAAAAGCTTATCTCAAAACTGCATGTTTCTGGGTGGGAGAAGGATTTCTAGGACATGCTTTTTCCCTAAGTGAATTTTCCAAGAGTCCCAAGTGTTATTTGCCTTCTAGTTCTGTAGTGTCAATATGGATTTCTCATACCAATTTCCACATAGCCTGCCCCTACGGTGAAAACATCTTGTGTTTAGAAAACGTATTACGACATTTAAAAATGTTTACTGTATTTAACAGTAAAAGTGTATGTGGACAAAAAGTTATTTTCTTTAAAAAATGCCTGGTGGCCAGCATTAGGGTTAACCCACAAGCTTGTTTTAAGCAGTGTTTTTAAAATAAACTTTTCTAGATGCCTAGACAGGATCCTAAGAAGCAAACGGACCCGATGGTTTTTCTTTGCTTGTTGGGTTTTGGGGTATTCCAGTTTAGTTCCTCGTGAAGCCTCATGATGAAACACCTACCAAGACTCACCAAAGCATGAAGGTTTAGGTGGCTGTAATGAAATAACCACTTACAGAGGCTACGGGAGAAGTAGACTTTGTTAGTCTGAAGGAGAATTGGGCTGTGGAAAGCTTTAGCACAATAGCCGATTGTCAAAGAACACTGCTCTAGCAAGCTCTCTGCTTGCCAGGGGCGAGGCCAGGGGCAAGAGCAGCTTAAAAAAGAAGTGAAGAAAGACCTGAAACTATTTGCTAATGTGGTAACAAGCACTACCTTTATTATGAACCAACTGACTCATGGAGGAGGTTGTTTTGGTTTTTAAACTGGCATGCTCATTCCGTGGTATATGAACTGATCTCCAAGTACTCGTAAGATAATCCTTAGTGAGGCCAGTCCATGATTAGTGTTCTGTGGGTATCACATCTTTACTGACAGCAGTAATAAAATGTATTCTCCAAGTGCGGACAGGACCTATTTGATAATCAGCCTCAAACCTTGAGTCCTAGGGGAGAATGTAGAATGCTGTCTCTGCCTGCACGGAGCTCTCAGCAGGATAAACCTCTGATTAGTGACGTGGAGGGTGGAGTGGATGTAAGTTTAATGTTATATGCCAGCTCACATTAGACAGCCTTGTGCAACTCTGTCAGTTTTGGAATGCAGTTCGATTACCTTATCTAACTGGAGAGCTTGAACAATAGGATTTAAACTTCTGGAATACAACTGACTAGGCTAAATGCTATTTTTAGGAACATAGATAGGTAAGTTAACATATATGTATATGATTAACTTACCTACTTGCATATAGGTTATACCTATATATATAGGTATATAACTTATGCATGTGTCTTCCCAGTTATGGGCACCTGCAGCACTCTGAACACCTCACTTGCTACTCTCTAAATTCCCCCTGGCTGCTGAGGTGCTTCCAGTTGATGTGTGTAATACGGATGCTCCGTATACATTTTTGCCCTCCAACCTCACTGCAAGTTCTTTATGTCCTTTAAACTTACTCTTCGTATACTGGGCTGCATATTCATCTGCAAGTCTGTCAACATAGTTCACCTCCCGTAATCAGAAAATGGTGATTAAATGAACATCCAAGTACAGAAGCTGTCAACCTCATGTTCATCTTTTTTAAAGTTAAAAAAAATATTCAATTACCTTTTGCACTCATATGGCTCTGAAAAGGTCTTAAAAAAAAAAAAGTGTCTTCCACGATAGTAAAACAGAATCAAAGGTCAATGCCGATCACGTAGTTTTTAGCATTTACAGGAAGAATAAAGAAAAATAATGTCTGTAAAAAAAGTTTATGCTGCAAGCCCTGCAGTTCTCTGTCTTCTAGGGTGGGTTGTAATAGCTCCTAAAAGGAGCTTGTCTGGGGAATTTAGCTTTTAACCACAACAAGGTACTGTTTGTTTTAGCTATCTGTTTCAGCATTTGGTCCATCTCATGGGACGGTCTTTGAGACTTTGTTTCAGGATTAGGTTACAGATAGAGCATGACAAGGAAAGGAAAAAAATCCTTATTTATATCCTCTAACGTGCATAGGGAAAAAAAATGCAGAATTTTATATATATGCCATCGACCTGAGAGGGAACATAATCCGCTCTCAAACTACAGAGTGAGCACAACTTCTGTAGTGCGTGCAACAACTTTGACCTCCGTGTAATTACTCCAGGCTTACATCAATATAACAGTGCCGGGTTTCTCTTCAATTATTTCCCGGGAGTGGCAGGCTCTCTTCCCGCAGCGCTTATTTATTTCGAATTGGCCTAATTTGCTCAACAATTTGCACATCCCTTCTTTGGCATCCCACGTTTCCCGGGACGGCGGGGGCTGGGGCTGTCCGGGCCGCCCCGTCCGTGGCCGTCGGTCCCTGCCCCGGGGGAGCGGCCGCGGAGCTCGGCACCGCCCAGCACCGGCGGGCACCGAGCCCCCCCAGAGGGAACCACCACGGCTGGGGCCCGGCGCTGAGCAATTCTTACGGATGAGTAAGCAGCAAATGTGGTAACTCAGGCCAACAGCTCCGCAATTAGGGCTATAATTTCAGGTGTAGCCAGCAGTCGCAATGAATATTTATTTCATCGTACCGAATAAAATAAATGGCCCGGCTAAATAGCACGGGGAGTTGCGTGGGGTACTTTGGTTTGGAAAGTTGGGGTGCTACCAGCGGGGACCCCCCTCGTCCCCTCCCGTCCCGAGTAGGACAGGCTCCCTCTCCCCGCGGTAGGCTCATGTCCTCGTTCCTGCCCGAGCCCAGCCCGGCCCAGGACCCTTCCCGGGCAGGAAGGGTAAGGAAGGCAGCGTGCAGCCAGCCGCCTTCCCGGGGCAGAGCCGGGCGGGGGGCGCGGGCGGCGGGGGCAGGGCTGAGCCGGGCTCCGCGCCCCCCGCCCGCGCTGCGCCGCTCCGGGGCTCCCCTCTGCGAAAACACCCGCAAAGTGTCGGGTGATTTTGGGTCCGGCGGCTCCGCACCCCGGCGCGGTGGCGGGAGCCCCCTCGGGTTTTGGTCCGTCGCGGAAGAGGGTAGCGGAGGAAGAGCGCGGCGGGCGCGCTGGGAGGCAGCGGCGGCACGGGGGGGCCGAGGCCCCTCCGGCTGCCCTAAGGTCTGCAGCCCCCGCAGGAGCAGGAGGGCGGCCCGGAGCGCCCGTCAGCCCCCGAACCCTTATTGCTCCCTCTCCGCAGCCAACCTCGCCGGGGCTCCCGCCAGCCAAGCGAGCGCCGCGGCGACCGACTGGCTGTTCCTGGGCGGACTGCAAGCCGCACGGATGCAATGCCCCGAGCGTCCGTCTCCTCCCGAGCCCCTCGACCGAAATCCGGGCGCCCGATTAAAGGTGCGAGGTCGGCGGCAGGCGATGTCGCGGCAGCACGGCAGGCGGGGAACGGGGCCGGGTCCTCCGCCCGCTCCCCGGCAGCATCCTATCGAGGTCTGAGCCGTGCTGCGGACAGGCACAGCCCGAGCCTTTTGTGTGGGGGGGTTTGGGTTTCGTTTGGGTTTTTGTTTGGTTTTTCTTTTCTTCGCTTTGCAGGGTTTCTTTTTTTTTTTTCTTTTTTTTTTTTTTTTTTCTTTTTGGTCTGTGTTTAAGTTACTGTGGAATGAGGAGGTGCGAGGCGTCGTAGCAGCTCGGTGGCGGTCCGTCCCTACCGAAAGAGCCGCTCCACACGCGGAGTGCTTTCTTTTTCGGGGATGGGGAGGTGGGACGGGTGGCGGGGGAGCCTCCGGGCCGGGGCGCACCTGCCCGGCGGGTCCCCCCCCGCTCCCGGCGCCCGTCAGCGTTGCTCGACGGGACGGACCCGAGGTGAGCGGCGGGCGCAGTAAGTAGCACTCCCTTCCCCGCGGTACCCCCTCAGCGCGACTCAGCCTCCTCCCCATCCATGCCAGCCTCTCCCGCCCCTTCCCCGCCGCCGCCAGTGGGAGCGCGGCCCCTTTAAGAGCCCGGCTTTGCCTCCCGGTAGCTGAAGGTCATTAAAACACAAAAGCGCTCCAGCGCTGCGGTCCAATATAGCGCATGCGCCCTGCCCGAGGACTGGCAGGGAGACGGCAATATGGCGAGAATGCCTGGCAGCGGCGGCGGCGGCGGAGAGTGGAGCGGCGGCGGCGGAGGGGGCGGCGGACGCGGCGGAGGCGGCGGGAACAATGCGGGGGACCGGCCGTCCGGCCGCGGCGTCGCCCCCCGCCCGCACCGCTACTGCAGCGCCGGCGAGGAGGAGGAGGGCGAGGAGGAGGATGAGATCCAGGAGGTGCAGATAACGGGGGACGAGGAGGAGGAGGACGGAGCCGATGGGGGGCTGCTGCTGGACGAGGAGGAGGAGGAAGAGGAGATGGGTCTGGAGTGGGACGGCGAGGAGGAGACGGAGCCGCTGCCGCCCGCCCCGGGCCGTACGCCGGGCGGCGGCAGCAGCGGCGTCGGGGCTGCCCCGGGGGGCGCCGCGGCGGCTGCCCCGGGGGTCGGCGGCCGGCGGCGGCCCCGGGGGGGCGGCGGAGGACGCGGAGCTGGAGGCGGCCCTGCTGCTGCAGCGGCCGGAGCGGGCGCGGCTGAGCGAGAACACGCGGCTGGCCACCCGCTACGCCGTGCGCATCTTTCGCGAGTACCTGAGCGAGAAGGCGCAGAGCCCCGACTTCGAGACCATGGACAAGGGGGCGCTCTGCCGGGTCCTGCGCTCCTTCTACGCCGAGGCGCGCTCCAAGAGCGGGCAGCTCTACTCCAAGTCCTCCCTCATCAGCATCCGCAGCTCCCTCAACCGCTACCTCAACGAGCCGCCCTACTGCCGCACCCTCGACCTCACCAAGGACCCCGAGCTGCGCGCCGCCAACCTCACCCTGGCCGCTGTCATCCGCAAGCTGGAGGAGCAGGGCGCCGGGCCGGTGGTGCAGAAGCAGGCCATTACCCGCGCCGACCTCCGCAAGCTCTACACGTGCAGCGTCTTCAGCACCCAGAGCCCCTTCGGGCTCCTCAACAAGGTCTGGTTTGAGACCTGCATGTACTTCTGCACCCGCGGCCGGGAGAACCAGCGGGAGCTGGAGGAGGACTCGTTTGGGCTGGCCGTGGATGAGGACGGACGCAAGTTCGTCTACTTCAAGGCGCTGGGGCCCTACCACAAGTCGCGCTCGTCCTCCTGGAGCAAGAAGCGGGCGGAGAGCAGCGACGAGGAGAACCTGCCTCGCATGTATGAGACTGGCACAGAGTTCTGCCCCTATGCCAGCTTTGTCAAGTACCTCTCCAAGCGCAACCCCCTCTGCAAGGCCTTCTTCCAGCGCCCGCGGGACCACTGCAGCGAGGGCGACATCACCTGGTACGAGAACAAGGCCATCGGGAAGAACCTCCTGGGTACCCGCATGCAGATGCTCTCCAAGGCGGCCAAGCTCTCCAAGACCTACACCAACCACTGCATTGGTGCCGTCTCCATTGCCACCCTCAACAGTATCGCTGGCATTGGCACCAAGCTGGGAGGACTGCAGCCACCCCAGCACCACCACCCCCCTCCCCACCACCACCACCTCCTCCACCACCCCGCTGGCGGGGGCTGCTACACCCCTGCCGCCCTCAATGGTGGGCCTCGGCCGCGGCCGCCCGCTGCCAACCCCTATGTGCTGCCCAAAGACGGTGACGCTGCGCCGGTGAAAGCAGAAGCGGCCGCAGTGGCCCCGGCCAAGCGGGCGCTCTACGAGGCCGTGTTCCCGGCAGGGGCTGCGGCCGGCGGCGATGCCTGTGGGCCCTCTGCCTCCCCAAAAAGACTCTGCCGCCGTCCCGCCGAGCCCCTGGATGCCGCTGCGCCCGCCGTGGTGGTGGTCTCAGTGAAACATGACCCCTTGCCTCACCTCCTCCCCGAAGCAAATGGGCACAGAAGCACCACCTCACCCACAGTAGTTTCACCTGCTATTGTTACCCCCACACAGGTAACCGGAAAAAGAAAAAGGAAAAAAAACCAAAAAAATGGCAGCCCCTCACCCTGCCCCACATAGTCTGCACTGCCCCCCTCCTTTCTTGCGCCAAGGCTGGGCACTCAGGCACACTGCCAGCTTTGGGGTGGCTCTTGGGTCACGCTCACTCTTCAGGCACCCCAAGAGCCCGGACGCGAGTTATCCAACTTACTTGCCCCCCCTCAGTCTCTTCATGCCCTGCCACTGGTCCAGTGGCCACTCACTGTGCCTGGGTGTTGACTTGACTGGTGCCTGGGTGCTGCCGTGCTCCCCCTCAGTGGCAGCACCGACCACTCAGCCCTATGGGCTTCCCCTTTCCTCCTTTTTAATTATTTCCCCCCTCTTTTATTTCTCTTTTTGCGGGAGATGTGACTTAGGAAAGTCGAAAGTCAGTCGGGCCAGAATAGTAGATAGGGGCATCAGGTATCATTAGTGTGTGTGGTGTTCTTGATGTGCTAATGAACTATTTGAATAACCTCAAATGCAAGAAACAGCCGGGAGAATACTCAATTACACACTAGTAATGAGGGTGTAATTTTAAACTTCAGAAGTTAACAAGAGGGTTAATATGGCAATTGCATTCATCTTGTATTTGTTTATTTAAAATAGCTCTGTTTCCTGGCAGTGATCCTTTTTTTTTTTTTTTTTAAGGCAAATTGGCTTTACTTGCCTTAGTTACCATAGTGGTGAAATATACAGTAAGAGCACAATTAAACGGGTTTAGGCGCAGCTTAGCCGTGGAATGAGCCCAAATTCATTAGATGTGTTTGGTTAAGGTAAAACGGTGTTGTCGAAAACGCTGTTGAGCTGTGCCTTGATGTGTGCCTTGCAGAGCCCCCTGTGCCGTGTGCCAGCACGTGCTGGTGCCTGCCCCCAATCCCCTCCAAAAGTACTTTCCTCTCGGGTGTTTGAGCGCCGGCGCTAAATTACTTCAATTAAAGCCTCGCTGCACCTCTGCAATTGGCTTGAAGTTTGGAAGCCATTCTAAGTAAATCTGTAAAGCGTACGCAGTTACGTTGTGCCCCATAAAATACCGCGTTTCGGGCAAGAACTTTACTGCTGGCTGCCCTACATGATTACAAAACCCCTCTGACATTCTTGTGTCAAGTAATAACAGGGATCGCAGCCGTCAGCCAGGGAGCGCGGCGCTGGGCAGGCACAGGTATATGACATGCCTGAGCTGTTTCCCGAGTGGAAATACCAGTTCTGGACAGACTGACCCTTTCAAAGAGTTTGCCAACTAATCAACCAGCCTGAAGGCTAATTGGGGTGGGGAGGGGGAGGGCAGGGCTCCCAGCGAATGCCTGCATAAGCATCTATGTTCTTTAAGATACCTGTGACCTCTCCTTTCTTTCAGGGAGGCTTTTTTTGGACCACTTCAGTGGAGTACTGTAGCTTGATCCCCTGCTGTGTGTATCTGGTGTCTCTGAATGGCTTAGAGGCTTGATTATGTGCAGATAATGTTTTTGTTCTAGCTCATTATTTCAGGTAAAAGCTAATGCTCCTCGCTGTATTTAACCCTGGATTCCTCTTCCCCTTGCTTTTAACGATCTTGAAAGCAATTTCGAAACTTCGGGCACAGTTCAGCTTTTGAGGAGGAGCACTGCACGTGCGTCTGGGAAAGGGAAGAGGGAACTGAGCAGAGCAGTCAGTGGTCATGGAGTGTGTGCGTCTTTAACCTGTTAAATGAGGTGTCTTGATACTTTCAGGTGTCAGACTAGAGAACTCTATCTCTACCCTGGCCCACAAATCCCTTCACACTTGCAGAAAGCTTAGGCGAGGAGAAATCCAGCTGCTGTAGTGTTTGGTGCAAAGCTGAGCTTCCTGCGGGAAGCGTTCGGAGCTGTAATTCTCATTAGCAGTGGGCTGTGGGGAGAAAGGGAGAAATAGCTGAAATAGAGTACACAGGCATCTGCTGTCTTCCTAAGTGTATCAAGAAAGAAAATGAGCAATCAGCAAGGGTAATAGAACTAGACAATGTGAGTTTTATCAGTAATTATATGGAAATGTTCACCTCCATTCATAATTTCATGAGTTAAACAAGGTGCCCACTCACTTTTGTAGCTGAATCTTGCCGTTGCTACAAACCTCATTAATGTAAACCTATAATAGAAAAAAAAATGTCTCTCTCTTTTCTTTTTTTTTTTTTTCCCCATTTTCATCACCAATTTTTCTTGTGTCAGTTTTAACTTATGCACTTCTGGGATGTGACAAAATGAAAAAATACTGGTTGGGGAATGGATTTCCTTGGGAGACTGTTAATGCTAAACTTTTTCTCTCTAGCTACCTTTTATGATACTTACACTAATCGAGGTCCAGGGCATTTCCTGGGGAAATTAATGACTGGCTGAGGTTAATGGCCCAAGGCATTGCCTCAAGCCATTGGCTCTCCCAGCCCGGTCATTAATCCCCAGGAAATGCCCTGGCCCTCAATCGTTATTGCTTAATTATAAACAAAGAGTTTCTAGGCCTTTTTACTGAATATATCTCATCAAGTACCATGACACTAAATTCCACTGTTGACAAATATTACTGATTCCTTGAAAACATGAAGGTCATAAGTTTGTGGTTTATTGGTTGTCTTTGTAATTAGTCTTCTAGGGGACAGATTGTGGAACTCATGGATTTGTGCAATACTCTGGTGAAAAGTGGTGGCATAATGTGTGGGTATCTTAGCATATATTCCTTATACTGTGAGTTTTGATTTTTTTTTTTAATAGCATTTAGCAAAGTGTGGAATATGATAGTACTAAATGGGATGTCTTCAATTTGCATTGACTGTTTGAGCAAGAATGTTGATTTTAGGCTTTTGTGTTGTAGCTCCCATTTTTTGTTTAGCCCCAAATTTTCTTTTCAACACTGAGTTGGTAGGAGCCTCCTCCAGAGCTCAGGAAAGGTACATTAAATGTTCATCTTGATCCAACTATTGCTTTAGGTTTTAACCTTAAGAGCAGCATTTATAGTGTATTTTAAGCATACAGCACTGCCATCATGGCACAACTTTCTTTTCAGCTCTTATTTGCTCTGAAGTGTAGCAATTTTCCTGCCACTGACAGCAGTACTTCAGTTCAAGTTGATGACAGAGAGATGTAATTTGGCTGTTGTTCATCTCCCATGTTGCTGAAAGATGAACAATAGCTAAAGCTTGAACTTTTGATGCTACAATGTGGTGGTAGCTTTTGGGTTTTATAGATGTGGTACATGCTGAACTTACTACAGTAGTAATACCCAAAAATAGGTGTAGGAAAATAGTTTGGCCTCTGCCAGGGGGGAGGAGAGTTGCCTGTCACTTGCAAATGCTTTGGTTACATTTGTTCTGTGACTTGGTTGTGTTTCTCTGGCCTGTTTATGAAGAATTTATTAGCTATTAAGATATCTACCAAAAGCTTGGTCATTAAAACCTGAGCCATGTGCATTTGTCATAGCTGTTTTGGGGAATCCTGAAATGCCTTTCTTTTTTTTTTTCCTTCTGCTTTAAATTCAGAGTTGCCCTTTTTGCTGTCTTTTGATCTGACACATGCCTTTTCATTGCCTTACATTCTCTTTGAAGGGCTTACTTTGACCTGAACCAGAAATCTAGTTCTGGCTGCAGGTTTTGCAAAAGAAGGCAGAACAATAGCACATGAGGAATATGAGTAGACAGTAGGCACAACCGGGAGCAAATCAAAAGTAGCTAACAAGTCTAACCCCTTTTTGTCTTGGATTTTGGAGGAGGCAGATAAGAATCTGATCTGGGAACGTCCTGCACATTCCTTAAATGGCCACAAAATTGACTTGTGTTTTGTGCAAGTATCTCTAGAGCTCTGACCAGAATCGTTGGTAGGTGCTTCCCCAGTGTGCAGGGCAGAAGAACTCATCAGGTAGCTTCAGGGAAGGACGCTTAGGATAGTGGTGTAAGGATGCTAGGCTTTATTTCTAGCAGGGTAATAGATGCAGCAATATCCCTATCTTAAGGGCTTGAAGTACAGTGGCTATTAAGACTGATGGCTGCTAAAGACCTTGTTAGTTCTTGTGACAGTACTGCTATTGATCAGGTTTCAGAGGTTAGTGCTGTGATGGCTGCCCTACTGCAGAGTTAGTGCTCTTCTCTTTGATTACTGGATTATCCCAGGTTGCAAGAAAATCCACAATTTTCTAATTTTCTTTTTTAAAAGAAGCATTGAGGTTAAAGTCGTAGAAGGTATGGGTTAAAGAAAGTTTAATCTATGGTTTAAGAAATTGTATCTAACTTGAGGCTGCTGTTTGTTGTTACTTTGTTACTTACAGATTTTTTAATGAGGAAGGTTTTTGCTCTTCTGCTGAGTTACAGATCTGGAAAGTAGATCTGTGGAAGGGACTACTATACCTAATACTCATCAAAATTGCTATGAAATCCTTGGAGGGCAAGGGGATAAGGTAGTAGTGGTATCAAGTTTGGTCCCCAAAGCTTTCTTATCAATCTCCTTACTGAAATGCAGGAATCCTGGCTATGGCTCTTTCGGGCGGAAGTCAGTGTTGTTTGTAACTGAGTGCTTCTAAAGATTGTTGAAGAGAGATAGGGTTTTTCTTTTTAAGGAAGTAGGATATCCCAGGCTACATTCCTTATAATGAAGATGAAGCTTGTTAGGCATGTGAGTGTTTCCCAAGATGAGTACAAGACAAGCAGAATAGAGATTAGGCGTAGTAATCTTATATACAGCTTTGGGGGCAGTACATACACTGAAAGGAATGAAGGGAACTGGTTTTTCTTTCCTTGGCTGAGATTGGTCCATGTTGAATGAGCTGTTAGGGAGTTGATTGTAGGTGACTTGGGAGAGTATTTCAGAGCAGATCCAAGAATGGTGTTTTGATACACGCACTCAGAATGGAGGCTGTGGAGCTAGAGGTCCAATACTCTCTTTGTAGGTCCTCTTGGTTGCATTGGCATATGATATGTTGGAGGTATTAAATTGGGCAACTATTTCAGCTGGTGATTTTTACTATCACTTAATTTTTCAAAATATTTTTCCTTTTTAGAAGTTACACTAATTTTATTTAGTTGCATCACATGAGCTGGTCGGAGAACTTGCTTTGTCCAACCTTCAGCGATGGCAGGAAAGCAAGAGGTGACCAGTCCCTTGTAGCTCAAATGAATATGACTTTTGTGATACAATCAGGAGAAAAGAAAACAACATCACTGAAGGTGCTGCTGTATTTTGACACTCTTTTACATCCTGTAGAATCTGAAATGACTATGTTGGTACTCTGCACATCAAAGATAAAACGCACAAGCTTAAAGGCAGCAGAGAGCTGATTTTTTTTTTTTTGTTTTACATAAAAAGTATTCTGTGATTATCCTGTAAAAGATTTCCCATTGCCCACTGCTCTGTTTCTAGAGAGCAAGAGATCAGAAACTGCTCAGTCTAATTGGTGAGTCTGTGTGACAGGGAGCTGCCTTATTTCATGTATGGTGTAGAAATAAATGAGTGCTTAAACCCTTTGAAACATACCACTACTGCAAAAGCCATAGGCTGTAATTAAATTGAATGTGGGGTTGTATTGTCTTGTGCCCTTGGCTATAAACTTGATAACAGGCCATGGTACCCCCACTATTGTGTTGGAAGCTGGAACCTAATTAGAGATGTTGTAGATTTTCAGTCACTTTCTAAACCCTTCTGTTCATCTTTTTCCCCATGTCCTTTCTTATTATTTTGCTTTTCTATTTCTGAAGCAACAAATGCACCCTTCTTTTCAGAAGGAAATTGTTAAAGGCATGTAGCCAAATATGTATGTGCAAGATAATTTTTTTATCATATTTTGGATTCCAGGGACAAGTGTTGGTTACTGCATTTTATCTGATATGGAAGAGATTTATTAGTGTTGAGACAGTAAAAATATATAATCATGTTTCCAGGGAATGCTTTCAGATTCTTCTAGGCATTAGAATGGGGAATAAGGAAGGGATTGGAACTTCTCATAATACCTTGATCTGAAAGTAACATTGGAACATGTACAATTGAATTCTGTTCTGGTTGTTTTTTGGGGATTATCAACCAGGAAAAATGGCTTTTCTGGGCTTTTAGAAATTTTACATGCTTTGCATTCAGCCAATTTTAGTTGATCTGAAAACCTTCAAACTTGCTAAGGACTTAATCCCCAATGAGAACAACTATCTTTGATGTGTTCTTAATGCAACTTCTAGTTTCAAAAATAATCAAAATTGTAGTGCACAAATGTATTATAAACATTTCCAATAAATTCTTAGTTAATTGATAAGCTCACCTATTGTGTGCACCGGTACACTTCTGTAGCTAGGACAGATCCGTTTAATGAAATGGAAATTGAATGACATTTTAAAGCCCCATTCACTTTACCAATGTATGGATTTTTTTTTTTTTCACTGTATGTTTAGGACACATCTGCTCCATATAGCACAGTTCTGAGCTAGCACCTCCTTGAGACTTCTGACTTGCTTCAAATCCTAGCCTGAGTGTTCTGATGTGGTTTGCAGTGTTCTTGGTACTTAAAATAGGTCATGTAGTCTGGATATAATGCATTAGTGTGTGACTTCTGGAGAGAGGTAATCACTTCTCTTCAAACAGTGTCACCAGCTGTAGGAAACAAGTCCTTCCCCAAGGTGGACACAGGACATGAGGACTGAGTGGAGCTTTTTTGGTAGTGGGGATAGCTCTTGGTGGAAGGGAGGTTGTTTGGTAGGTGCTGTTCAAGTAACACAGGCTGGACCATTTGTCTGTGTAAAGGGAAGAGAGCAGAAAACTCTTTACAGGAGGCAAGGTGTGAAGCTGAATTTTG
This sequence comes from Molothrus ater, assembly GCF_012460135.2. Classification (NCBI taxonomy): domain Eukaryota; kingdom Metazoa; phylum Chordata; class Aves; order Passeriformes; family Icteridae; genus Molothrus; species Molothrus ater. The sequence goes on along the minus strand of NC_050478.2, from coordinate 107,632,031 downwards.
GCTTTCCTTTTTCTGCTTCCTTATCCAAAAAGTCTTGTGGAGGTGCTGGGGTGATTTCTGAGCTGAGCTTAACTCTACCACAGTGCTTCACTTCTCACTCTCCTCCTCAAAGTGTCTAGGGACCAGGACCAGGTTTGACGATGCTGTTGTTCATTTTAGTTTGGCTTTTGATATCAGGAGTGAGAGGAAGAGGAGCCTGTGTAGTTGAGACTCTTCTGCTTGGTAGCACTAATGAAGGAGCCACAGCTCTCAGGCTCCCCTGCAAATTGGCACCTGTGTGTACTCTGTTAGTACTTCTGTGTCAGCCTGTCAGAAATGTAATGCATAAATTCCTAAAACACCTTCTTTTAAGCCTTTCGTGTGTGCGTGTGTCTGCTTATGTTTATTCAAAATTAGAGATTGCTGGAAAAATTTCAAGAGTGATTTCTCAACATCCTTCAGCTGAATCCTGAGCTTTTACTCACCACAGTGATATTTTTAGCTGCTTCTTCTGCTGCTGTTGATTTTTCTCTGTAGGTTCTAGAAGGCTTCAAAAGTGGCAGAGGGAGGTCGGTCTGCAGTAAGGGCAGTATCCAGTGTCTGATGCCTTGGCTTTGAGTCATTCAAGTCCAGTTTGGTCATACTGAGCCCTTACTGTGATGCAGGGTGGCAAGGATGGGGAGCTTGTCCTCACCTTGCTGGTGAGAGCTCTTGTTTCATGGGTGCTGATGTGTCTGCAGTGCACACCAAGGGACAGCATTGAAACTCTTGGGCTCAGTAGCACCAGTGGTTAATTATTGAGCATCCTCTGGTTGGAAGCTGCTCTGGAGAAATAGCAGCAGAAGCGTGTGGTGTGTGTGGCCAGTGCGGGGGTGGGAGCATGGGTGTGCAGGTTTAGCGTGAAAGAGAAGGGGAAATCCGCTCGTGTTGCCATCCTCACTTCATTTCTGTTTGGGATGGCTTGAGACTCTTCTTGATCTTTTGTCTGAAATGTGGGGAAGAGGAGAAAGCAAGGGAGATGAAGTTGACTTAAATAGCTTCCTTCCTTCCTTCTTAACAAGGGCTAGCTGTTTCACCTGTGACACGCCTGATAAATTCTTTCCCTTGTATTGAAATCACCCCATTCAGAAGAATGTGAGTCTTCTGAAGTGCTGTAATTAACCCATCTAGTTTTGATGCCAAATTGGGAGGACCTAGCTGAGAGTTGGGTTGACAAGTTGGAAAGTGTAAATGGGAGCACAGATGTCCTAACAGAATCCTATGGCTGTAGTACAAACTGTTTGAAATTCAGATAAAGAGGGAGCCTGCTTCAACTGATTGCCTTTTTGAGGGTTTCCCCGTGTTTCTAATGATTTTGTAACTAGCAGCACTGGCTAGTCACAAAAAAAGTTTGCATGCTATTCCTCCTTATCTCAGATATGACAGTGATACTGGCTGTTTGTGGTGATGCTTTTTGTAGGTTTTTATCAAGTTGATCAGTACTAGTTTCCATCTTGAGTTTAGAAAATGTCTTTCTTGCCATGATACACTAGTTTCTGCAAGCTCTCCTAGATTGTTGCAATACCGGGTTCACATTTTGCTCAAGTTCTTAAAATGCTTTTTAAGGGATGGGGGAAATAATAAGATGCTCTAAGCTTGTGCAGTTTGACTGATCAGCAGTTCAGAATGACCTGTTGAGCTTCTCGGTTTATTTTCTCTTGTCTCTTAATTTAGTAATGCTGAAGTATGTATCTTGCTGATTATCTCTTTGAAAATACAGTTTCTTGGGGAAAAAAAACAAAACACTTTCTCTGAAAACACACACTGATCAGTGACTGACTGACTTAGGAGGGGAAAAGTAATTGTTCTTTGAGGAAGAACAGATAAGGCAAAGCTATCTGTGGTCCATGAAACAATGTGAGGAAAACTTAAGTTCTCTAGAACTGACTGGATCTGGTAAGAATATGATTATGATTTTTTTTTCCCCAGCACAAACACTTGAAAAAGTCATATTTCTTAGCAGAGATGGCAATGCCAAATTCCTCAGTCTTTGAATCTGCTTTTTTCCTCCTCAAGTGCTGTTTGAAAATAAAATAGGCAGAATGGGACTAACGTGGTTTCGGTGTCAGCCTCAAATTGCTGCAAAATCGGCTTTCTGAAGCTGCTACCAATCCAGAGCAGTATGTGTAACACAGTTACAGTTTGATTTTTGAAAAGCAAAAATAACTTTTATGTCCTTTCAGAACTTTGTAGCTTTGCCTTCCTTTTGGGGTATTTGACACACTTTCAAAGTAACCTTATTACTGGTTTTATCTCTTAGAAGTCTTTGTAAGTTACCTTTTCCGTGAGACTTTTCGTGTGTTACTTTTGAAATGCACTCGAATACAAAATTTTTGTTGTTGTTTCCACTGAAAGTACTCTAAGATACAAGCTGTTCTGTTCAGGTTTAGGCATTGGAAAGTATCAAAAGTGAGGAATTTTAAAAAAGCTAAGGAAAATGATGTTTATTCAAACTAGAAAGTACAAATGTGTCAAAATGGGCACAGCATGTAGAATGTACAGTGACTCAATACTAAATATAGTATTAGTTGAGTTGCTAATGCATTGTATTGATGTATGGAAGTAGCACTACACTACTGTGTAACTGGCAAAATTATCTCATGGTACAGAGGAGGATAATTCAAGACTTCAGAGTTTATTGTGGTAATTCATTAAGAAAAGATCTCTCCTTCTTGTGCTAAAGTAGAATTTTAACCCCTCCGTTTTTCTCAGTCTCAGTATATTCACTTCCAGACTGCCAGTGGATATAATCAGGACCATGAATGTAATAGTACGCTAGATTTGCAGTACAGGATAATGATATGGTAGTAACTGTGATTGCCATGTAAATATTCAGAAGCTTGTGTATGTTGTTTTAATTGTTGAGAGATACAAAGGCATCAGGTCAAATCTGTATCTTTCCAGGAAAAAAATATAATAGATGAGATTTTTTTTTTTTTTTAATATAGAAGGCCCATGTCCAAATTTTTGCTAAAACAGCAAAACACACTCCTCCTCCTCCTGCTTGGTAACTCAGCTGACTATTTTAACTTATTAAGGCATTTTTATTTCTGTAAAGTGCTGGACTGATTTGACTGGACACTTCTTTTGCTAGGGGGTTGTGATCTTACCAACCTAGTTGCTGTGAAATGCTCTGGTGTTGTGGCATTGTTCTGTGTAGATTACCAGCAGCAGAGCTGCCAGAGCTACCCAGCTCCCCTAACCCTGTCAGCAGCTGCCCCTGGCCTGGCACAGGGGCTGGCAGTGCCCTCCATGGCCTGTCCCTCCTGCAGGGAGCTGGTTCAGGCTCCAGCCACGAGCTGCCTCTGAGCAGTGGCTCAGGGTTCTGTAGGTCTTCTCAGGCTCTCCGCCCAAAAAGGGAACTAATGCTAGAAGGAAAAATTAAATATCTTCCCCTTCACCCCAATCTTTATAAAATCAAAAAGTTCCAAAAAAGCCCCACCCTGAAAAGCTTTAATTGTCTTTAGTTGTTAATGATAGTGGTCTGAAAGAGCTGTTATTTATTTTATCTGAAGGGATTAGATTTTAGAAGGGAAAGGAGCCTTCCAACCTATCAGGAGGCCAGAAAGGTTAAATAACTGAGTAGCAGGATTTTGAAGGCAGAGCATGATTACTTTGTGAGAAGAAAGATATGGAAGTAATAGGTTGAAATGGAAAATAAGGAGAGGAAAGGTAGGGTGAGAATACCTTACCAACTATCTTGCTGCAGCATATCATTTGGGGAACTAGATTAACTTCTGTATGCCAGTGTGCTTCTGCTGGATTAGTTAATGGATTCAAGGATCAAAAAATAATGTCTCTGTTTGGAGAGGGGTAAAATTGGAGGAAGAAATTAGGGGGGAAAACATCCTTCTTTCCTAATGCTAAATAACAAATTTAGTAGGTGCACTGAAACAAAATCTGATCAAGGAAAAGGTGGACCCAGAGGGATGGCAAAGAAGAACTATGCATATTTTTCTTTAAAGTAGAAAAGCTAGAGGAAAATATAAAAGAACAATTAAGGGGCAGAGAGGGAAATCTGAGTTTTCTTCAACTTTAGAGTGAGTTAAAAAAAAGTGAGTGGGACTTAAATGAAGTGTGTTGTATTATTACCTCTTAGGGGAACTAAAATCTAAAGGGTTTTTTTTTTTCCTTAACCTTCAAAAATGTGAAATTTAAACCTTGATTTCCTGTAGAGTTTTGTACTCGAGTAAGCCTTGGTTCTTGGGTATGTATTCTGAAAGAAATCTGCTGTCAGCACGGTGGTAAAATGGCCTGTAAGCATTGTGTTTGGTTTTATGCCTAATGGACAATAAAGTAGTTTCCTCAAGCTACTTGAAATACTCCTTGTAAACTAAAGTGTCCGGATCAATTTCTCATTCACATCTTATTAAAGCTCACTGAGGAAGTTGGGAAAGCATGGTTTTGATCAGAGCACTGTTGAAGCTAGTCATAAACTCTCTTAATCCTTAAGCTACTTCATAAAATTCCTGAGAAGAACCCTGGTGGGTTCCTGCTTTCAAAGACAGCTTCATCCCACCTGGATGAAGCCAAGCAGGGAGAGCAGCTCCACTCTCTGGTGGGAGGGCACTCGGGAAGTGGATGGGGTCCAGGGGAGACAATTGGAGTGTCTTGTTTTTCCCATGTTTATCTGACTCTCAGTTTCCTAGTGGAATACTAGGATTGTTGAATTATTTGCATGAATAGCTGTCTGCATCCAAAGTGACTTGTGCATGCTAGTCTATTCTCTGTATGTTAATGCCTGAATTTCTCTTGTGCAGTCAGTTCATGTTACATGACAACCTTTAATGCCTCGGTGGTGTGCTTGATCAAAACACTTTTTTTTTTTCCCCCTAAGGAAACACATGGTGTCACAGCTCTGAGAAGTCAGGAATTTCTTGTTGGTAGGTAGATGGCTGGGTGCTAGCTTTCAGCATCACATTCTTGAGAAGAAGTTAAGCTGCTATCATACTGTACTCCACTTCTTTCATAAATATATTTTAAACTTTTATGATCTCTTCTATCAAGTTTCTGCCTATGCATCTGCATGAGTAGGAGGCTCAAATCAATATTTACAGGGTCTGCTTTCATGCTTTATATATGCAGCTATATCAAGATACATGATTGTGCATTTTATAAGAAACTTATTCAAGGGGAAGTGTTCATCTGATCAGCAATATCTGCTTTTTTAACAATGATAGGAGGATGCTTTGAGCATAGTTGTATAAGGAATGTCCTTTGGAGAAACTGTCAAATATGCTGGCCATTTTGTGACTTGAAAATTGTGTTTAACTGTGGAGAAAAGTGGCCACCACAACATCAAGGCTCCCTGGAGCAGCAAGTGTGCTGCCTGCATGCCAGCGGGACAGTGCCACCAAAGTAAGTCGTGTTTCAAGACACAGGAAATGACAATGTTGGAGATGCTGTACCAGCAAATGGAAGGCTGTAAGCAGGATACAGGATAGATGGCAGAGATGTTATTCTGGCTGCACTAGTGAAAGAGTCAGAAAAACGGGGGCGTGGGGGAAAAGGTCCCCATCTGTAGAAATTGAAAGTATGTTAGCTGTTCCTAAAGCACATTTTTTGGTGACTTGTGAGAAAAGTAGCAGTCTCAGCCTGGGTCTTAGTAGGCAAGTATCCTTGCATGTTGGTTGTCATGAGCTCATGCTGGTTGTGCCTGCTGTTGGCAGCCTGGGTGGTGAAGAGTTGCTCTTGCCCCAAAGGTGAGCTCCTGACTGGCAGGACAGGGTGACAGCCACGAGAGAAAACTTGCTCTGCCAGTGGTGCACTTTTTGCCTGGGTGGTCTGCTAGGCTGTTGATGTGATGTTACCTCAAAGCAGCAGACTCCTGTACCAATTTCAGTGGAAAAACAAGACTAATGGCCAAATTTCTACACTGTGTCTTTCACTAATTGTGACAAATAGCAGTTTGCTTCTCCATCCTCCTGGCTTCACCATCTTTTTCATATAACTCACTGACTTTTACTTATGGCATCTTGTCTCTAATAATTTTTTAATGAAGCAGACAATTATATTTTATTTTATCCTGTGTGAGCTGCTTCTCATCATTTATTCTTGTTTCCCTCCACTCCATTTCCACTCCAGGAAAAAATTATTTCCAGTGAAGAAGGGCTGGATGTGTGTCATTCCAGCACTATTGCAAATGGCCCTACAGATTTGCTTGCATACCCTATTTTCTCACCTTGAATACATGCAAGGAAGGTCATATGGGGCCTGTCCCCATTCCCCATCCCCACATCAGTGACCAAGAGCAGATGTCTGTAGAAGAGAACAGAAATGGAACAGATAGGTGATGCTTTTCATGTGGGTGTTATAAAGATGTTTGCCACTTCTCCCTCTGAGGTGTGACATGTCAGAAGCACATTAACCATTAAGAAGCAGATATTAACAGAGTCACATTGGACCTGTGGGATGTATGGACTCCTTTACCTTTTCCTCTCAAACTGTTTTGATGGGAATGTTGATTACAGACAAGGTAAACTTGTTTGTACTTCATTTATTAATAACAAACTGTAAACTGCCCTGCCTCCCCTCCCCACAGGCAAGGCGCTTGAGGAGATGCCAGGCAATTAAAGTACTTAAGACAGTAATTACAGTCAAATATACAACAAAAATAAAATCACTGCACATGATTTTTTTTATGCTTGGTTTTGTTCTATGCTTTTATTAAACCGCAATTCTTGCCTCACGATTGAACAGGAATCTCTCAACTGGTAATACCAAAGTGTTTGACAAGCTTTCTTTGGTTCATCTGCGTATTTAGCAAACTCTTTGATCGTCTTCCTACTGAATTCATCACAGCTCAGATTCCTGCTTTTTAGATGTATCTTGCTATATAAAGCTGGTGTACCTCTGAGCCTCAGTACCAATCAGTAGGGAGGTGATACCAATGCTATCTTGAAACTCTTCCTTTCTTACTTTTCTTGCTGGTTTTCTTATTGTACAAAGAGTAGCATCTCTAGTGGTAGTGATGCTTAGGAGGGGAAGGCTGAATTAAGCTGGGGTGTTCATTTGGCTTCAGATACTTGAATTGAACCTGATGCATTTTAAACTCCAGAAATAAGTGTCAACAGGTTTGATTTGTGAACCTATTTACTGAGTTAGCATCCTGCAGTAGAGTGTGTAGGCCAGCTCAGTATTTTTAAGTGAAATTCTAAGGGACTTCAGCATTCCAGATAAAGTACACTTTAAAAAGACAGAAACTTAGCTGTAATGAGATCCAGCTGGTGTGCATAAACCTTTCACATTGTGTTACATAGTTAAGTTGGTAAGTAATGTATGGGGAGAAGTTCTGGTGGCTTATTCTTTTGTACTGGAGTTTTACGAGGCTGTATAAATGCTGTAAGTATTTAATGGGGGAAATGCAGGATTAAAAGCAAACAGCTGATGATGTATGCTACAGAAATGTCATGGAGCAAATGTATAGTAGTATCCTTTCAGTAAATATGAGATGACTGAAACTTGACATATGTTAAAATAGCTCTCATAAGAACATATGTTGACTTATGTTAAAATAGCTCTCATAAGAATAATTTCCAATTGATTGGTTTTATTAATGTGACTATTGCAGATTATGCTGGATGGCATCAGAGTATAGATCTTCTCTGAGTAATGTTTTGACTGGTCTTTTTATTCAGTAAAATCTACATTGCTGTGGTATTCAAAGCAGAGGCCAGGCTCATGGGCTCCTTACCTGTTCTCCTTTTAACAAACTGTAATTACAGAAACATAAACTACATCTTCATTTACTTCAATGGTAAGAGCATGGGAGAAGAATGTGGGAAGGCATTCTTTGTGCTGCCATCAATTTACTTGCCTATCCTGCAGTTGTTTCATAAACATCCTAGAAAGCTCCTGAAAATACCGAATGTGGAATGTGCCAAAAGTGGTTAAAATGCAAAACTTTGTCCTCTGACAGACAAGCCCTGGCAAATCTTAGCTTGATATTGCTGCCCTTGGCTGCCCTCCTCCTTTGTGGAAGGCTTTTGCTCCTTTGTGGAGTCAGCAAAAGGAACTGTGTGCCTGCACTTCAGCAGCTACAACAAACCTCAGTTGAGGGATTCAGGTTTTTTGGGTGCTGTCACTGTCGCTGGTAACTTGAGTTGCCACGTTTATTCTGTGAACTGGAGCAGAGGAGGCAGGGTCATGTAGTCTGTTTTGCCAGCTGTGCTATGGGGGTGGTAGCCCTGGGGAGAGGAGTGGTTAAAAAAGAGTTGTCCGAAATTGCACAGCTATTTGCTGCATGATGATGTCTGAGCCCTCAGCTATCCTCATTTAAAGGCAATGGTCAGGGAGGTATCATAACATATTTAAAGCTTAGATAGCTGCTCTTAGAAGAGTATAATTTACAATATTTGCCACTTTTAATAATGAACTGAACTATTTGAGATGGCTCAATGCCCACTAAACAGTTAAAATGACAACCTAATTTTAAGATGCTGTTACCAATGTAGGTATATTGACCTCGAGCTGTTCAGAGGAATATTGTGGGGTGATTTTTCCATAGCAAAGGTATATTATGCTTAGGCACCCTTCTCCAAAAGGGAAGCTGAACTTAAAACTAGAAATAAATCTTCACTTTCTCAAGATTTATTAAATGAAAGGTGAAAGGAACATTCAGAACATGAGTGAATAATAAAAATCTTCTGGTTATGTGGGTTTGTATGTTCTTGTAAATCAGTCAGCAAGTTCCCAGTCATGACAACCACGTCCCACACTCTGACACTGCAGCCACCGCAAAACTCAAGAGAGAGATGTAATCAACCCCTAATAAAAGTGGCGAACCAAACAAGCAGCATTAAAAAAACCAAGGTGCTGTCTTGCAGATTTCTGACTTATTTTTTTGCAGGCTGTCAGCATGCCAACAGACTCTTTAAACCCTCCCCCCTTTCCTCTGTGGGTCTCCACCTTGCCTCTTTCTGCTTGGTAAAGAAACAAGCAAAAATCGCATAATGGGACTTGATGCAGGGAAAATGGGCTGAAGACCTTTAATAGCTTATACATAAGGATTTGACATGGCTCAATGTTTTGTGATCTTTGCCTTTAAGGAAATGCTCATGTAAAATATGGAAAAGAAATAGGTTGAAAGACAAGGCAGTGATAATGAATGCTCCTCTGTTTCTCTCACTGCCCTGGGGGCTGAGATCCCCACTGCTCCTGGTGAAGCCAGCATGAGGAGTTGGGCTGCACTGCTGGGCATTAGCCCTGCCTCAGGATTTCCAGCACGGGTGAGCTCTGGCCATGCTGCACCATGCCACCCAGATGTCCTGGGTTAAAAAATGAGGATAAAAGAAGCCTTACTGCTCAGCAGCCTTGGATCACTTGGCAGGGCTGTGCTTCTTGCCAGCTTCTCACTGCATGCAGGACCTGTGAATAGCCAGCAGACCTGCTGAAGCATTGGGAGCAGTGGCTGAAGGTGCTGCTAGGGATGACTGTGTACCCAACACCTTGTGTGCTTCTCCCGTGTGCATTGGCCTCCCTGGAAGTGAGACGTGAGCTTGCTTCAACCTCGGAATGGCTGATTCCAGTGCTCTGCCAGCCTCTGGCCAAAAGCTGGCCTGAACCGACCCTGCCTGGCTTGAGGTCTGGTGGGATCGCAGTGCAGTGGGAATAAGAGGCACTTTGTTCTCCATCATAGATACACTGTGATTAAACTTGGTAGTCATGAGGCCAGATTTACTGCTGTGCTCTCCCTGTTCTGCATTGCACAACAGCACAAACGCCCAGAGAGCGAGCAAATTTGATCCGTGTTTCCTAAGGATTGTGAAATTCTCCTTCTGTACAAATTTGCTGGCTGAATTTAAAGCGTGATTTATAAAAAGGGCCTTTCCTCTTAGAGTAAATGTGATTGCCCTTTCTGTAGGGCTGAAAGATAAATGTTCTTAGTCTTCAAGGGAACTTTTTTGGCATGCTATCCTTAACAAGATTTTGGCTCATCTTCCCTGCTGCACACTTTACTAACTTAAAGCTATTTAACTGAGATGCAAAAGAAAAATATTGTTTCTTCAGCATTTGGACTTGATGATGGTATACAAGAAATGCAGAGTAAGGCAGGCATTTGTTTTGGACTGTTCAGAGGCTTTTAAAAATCCTCCAGTCTGCTGTGGTTCTTAATTTTGGTCAGTTTCCTCTGACTGCCATTGCAAGTAGACTTTCTGTTGCTAATCTGCTGCCTGAAATACTCTTTGTTCAGGAAAGCAAGTCTCTTTCTGTTGTAATCAGGGCTAGGAATTCAGCTTCAGGGTCACTCTTTGTGCTGTAGAGTTCACTGACCATGTTTTGCTTCTGGCAGTCCTAGCTTTGGCCCCTTTACACAGATCAATGCCAGGCTAACCCCATTTATTACTACTACTGAATCAAAACTCTGCTTCTCCTATTTAATTTAGCTCAAAATAGATGTAATGCAAACAAGCGTCAGCATGGAAAATGGGGGAGAAGAAAAAACCATACTCAGGGTTTTTTTGAATTAAATACATACTAAATGGTGTCAGGCTGAAAGTGGGAAGAATTATTTGGCATTGTATCATTAGAACCTTTCTAAAAATCAATCATCATCATTGATTCTAATTTGCATATGAGTATTAGAGTTTGTCTGCTTATCTTCCATTCCTTTGTTGTGTTTAAAACCATTTATAATGTAACTGTTACTGCTTAAGCTCAGCCACGCATTCACATTTCTCCTGGGTTTCTCAGTCCTAGATGAACCTCCTGGCTTGCTTCACTGTGCCCTCACGAGGTGAAGCTCCATCCTTATTCCTGGATTCCACAGTGTCAGCATCATAGAAACTTCCAGACTTGCTTCTGGTCGAGTGAGGCTGCTGTTGGCAGGACTGTGTTATTCTCGGTGAAGCCACTTGATGCTGAGCACTTTGTAAGGCTCATCACTGTGAGATGGGTTAAGAGGTTTTGTTGAAGCAAGCATGTGGCTTGACTCCTGTGGCTATCAAACCCTGTGAGTCTGATACAATTTTTTTCTGTGTCTGTGGCACACCTCAGTGTGAGAAAGTGTTGGGCACCTCAGGACTTACTTGAATTTTAGATGACAAGATCTTCATGGCATGGTTGGCATCCAGCCATCTTTCCTGGCCAGGGCTGGAGTTAGGAATTCCACTTGCCACACCTCATTCCATGCTGCTTTTCAAATATGTGGAATAAGGCACACACATACCCTCACCCGTTGTTGATTTCTGGATTGAAGTTCTGTTCGTTGTGCAAGGCAGTGTGGGTGGAAATCATGAGGTCTGTTTTTAATGCTGAAAAACAAAATCTAGCCATTCATCCTTCCACTCTAGCTCCTTTCCCCACGGATAAACCTCTCCTCAAGCTATTCCCTTTTGCTTCTTCAACTCTAAGATGGTGTTCATCAGAAATCAAGTGTCTAGTTTGCTGTATTTGTAATGGGATGGAAGATAGCTGAGACAATCTACAACTTTGGGATTGTTACTGAAGTTAAGTTCTCTTATGCTCTACTGGGTGATCACCACAAGACTCCTGAAACCCTTCCTGTTTGTTTCAAATGCTCCTTTATTTCTGACATTGCAAATCTTCTGTTCTTGAAGCCAGGCTTCTCAAATATTTTTTCTGGAGGAGAGACCTATGAACTGAAATGTTTGGCATTTGAGAGGAGTTTGCTTTTGGTTTTGTTTTTTTCCCCCACTCTTGGCAATTTAACACCTTCTCCTTCTTCTGTCTGCTCTTTCCTTTTTCTTGAAGGGCTCTGTTGTTTCAAAAGGGGATTCTTTGGTTTCCCACTCCCAACATGTGCTCCTGTATCTGTTGCACTCTGTCCTTACCCTTTTCAGGAAAGCTAGTGCTTCAGCCTCTGCTTTCCTTCTTTTCCACACCAGGGAGAGAGCTGATCGTTTCCTCCACTGCTCCTGAGTGGGAGGCTAGCATGAAGTGAGACCCAAGCTGTAAGACCTTCCTGATGTTTCCCTCAAATTTACCTGGTTCCAGACAAAATCCTTTGCAGTTATCTCCCCTACTTTATCTGAGATTGGTTTTTTAAAGACTCTGGATGTGTTGCCATGTACAGTTGTCCCTTTATCTGTCAACTTTTCCTCTTGTGAATGTTTCTTCCACTTTTCAGGTCCCTATTGGAATGTGGTCGGTTTCTTGCAAATGGTTTTAAAAAATTATTTCATCATAGTTGATGGTTTTCTGCACCTGACCCCTTTCATACTTTTGATACTCAAAACTGTTCTTTTAATTATTTTTTTAATCTTTTTTGTCCCCAATATTTTAGTCTTTATCCTTCCTTAAAGTTGTTTTTTCTGTATTGCAGAAGATAGGTTCAAAACTCTGTTTTGTCCTAGAGAGGCCCCTGATCAGCATGGTCTTACTGGTTATTACCACTCAAATATTCAGTGAGTTTCTTTCCTCTAGCTTTGGTTAAATGAAGTCTTCCCTGCTTTCCTACAAACACAACAAAAGATTTCTTAACTATTATTCTGAGTGACGGTAAGTTAATCTAAAGCTTACTGCCTCAACAGCAGTTTAAGTGAGCTGAGCTGAGCCTTTTGGCCACTGCCAGCTTCTCTGAGAGCCCCGTAACAGGGCAGCCTGACAGAAGAGACATTTATTTCATAGACAAATGCCTGTTGCCCCTTGGTGGCTGGTCCAGCTGTGGCAAGTGACAGCCTATGTCCAGGGTTCTCTCACTTAACTTCTGTGTGTTTTGAAAATAATGTATCTTTATTATGTTTATCTTTTGTTTTCTTAATGAAGCTGCTGTTTGCTGGTTTAAGTTTGAGATGTCCCTTGGAATCATCAAAGGATGTGATTCTTCTCTGTGCAATGACATAGATAGGGGGACTATTGGTGTATGCCAATGTGTTTTTATTTTCAGTTTTATTGACATGTCTTGTACATTAGAGGCAATAAAAGCTAGTAGCTAGAGAAAATGAGACAGGCATTTATCTTTGATTGATCAGCATGGGTTTTGCTGCTTCTTTAAACATTTTTGGGTCCTTTTGCTGCCCAGCCACTGACATTTTGTGTTTTAGTAATGACCAGAGAGGTATTACCACAGATTTAGAAGCAGGCTATGCCATCCAAAGGAGTGCATATTGTATATAACATAGATTTCATCCACTCTTCTGAGGTTGTATGCATGGTCTGATTTGGTGTTGGATCAAGTAAAAGCCTTTTAATATAAAATTAAGAGTTTGCCGAGCTATTTAGCAGAGACTGTTTGTCCACAACCAAATAGTGGATTGCTGCTTCATGAAGTTGGCAGAGGCAATGATGGCTGCTGTTAGCATATAGCACAGGGTTATATAGATTTGGGGTTAATCACCCCTGTGGGTAAAAAATGCTAAAATTAGCTGCCAATGGATGTTTTTATCATATAAGCTACAAGGACTACTTGGGGAAATCCCTACGGGTCTGAAAACAATAACCAAAATTGTATTTCTTAGCCATGGATCTTAGAGTATCTTTTACATATAATGGAATCAAATGAACCAGATCTAAAATATGCTTTGTTCATGTGCCATATGGTCGTTGTGTTGCCAAGTACTCTTTTTGCCTGCCAGAGCAGACTCCTGTGTTCTCCTTTCCTTGAATCCTGCCCTTCACGCTGAAAAAACAGAATTGCTGCTTGACCCTCATAGGGAATGGTGGGCATATGACTTTCTCAGTTCCTCCCTGAATACATTTTCAGCATTTAAGAAAACTCCAAACACCAGAAAAGAGGCAAAGTGAAATAAAAAACCTTCATGTGATACTGCATTGAAGGAGCCTTTTGAATTTACTCACAGCTGTATTTAGCTTAGTTTGGGACTTCAGCATCTTCCTACCAGCCATCCAGAAACATACCTCCTTCTGTAAGGGATTTAAAATCCAAAGGTGGACAGATTTTAGAGTAGGGCGGGGATAGAGAAGTGTCTGGGTCACCAATGGGTTTGAGTGCATAGCCCATTCCCAGAGCTCTGGGGAGAAGCCCCCATTGCTGTGTGCTGCCTCTTGCATATTTTTAGCAGGGGGCTGTTTCCTGCCCCCATACAGTGACACCCTTCTGGTGTTATGCTGCCTGTCCCAAGGTATTAAGTAACCCACAGGCATTTTGAAATAGTTAATCATAATATGATTTCTCTCACGATAATGTTTGGGGTTTTTCATTCTCCTGCTTGTTATGAAATCTGTAGGCTGATAATTTTAATGGGAGTTACAAGAGGAGAGGAAAAATTCCCAGCAAGCCCTGGAAAAGCATGGGAGAGGAGGGTAAATGCTCCCTATTGCAGTCCATCCTGACAAGAACTTCCAAAAAGCCTGTCATCTCAGTCAGTTCAACTCTCACCCTTTCCTTGCACTGTTCTCCCTCTTGGCAGTCCCTGTCCCTCTAGTGGGGTTTTGATAAATTATCATTTTAGTGAGACTGGGGCGTTGCTTTGCTAAGTTCAGCTTCAGAGACTTGTAGGAAAGGGAGTAGATGAAAAAGCAAGAAAGAAAACTGAGTGACACAGGGGTCCTGAAGGTCAAGGTTTTTTGCTCATGGTGTTTCATTGATCCCAGAGTGAGGAATGTATAATTTAATATTACAATTTCACACCTTATTTCTAATGCTCTATGAGACTGAGCTGTGATTTTCAAAATTGTGGTTCTGTTTACATCTTTATCATGAATTAGATAATTACAAATGTGTGGCTTCAAAGCACTTTCATGCCTTTTTCCTGTAGTCAGGTTATAGATGAAGCTATCTGTTTTACTGGCTACTGCCATAATTACCAAATGGACTCAATGTCTTCAAAATTGCAATTCCAGCTGAGAATATTTTATTACTAGTTGCTTCAAGAAACATCTGGAGAGTGCTTAAAGCTTTTGCGTCTTACAACATTTCAAAGATGTGGTTTTATCAGATCCTTCTCTTTTGTCCCTTACCTTTTCTCCTGATATGGCCAGGAGACCTAATAAAGACTTTCTTGTATTTTTCTTAAGCGTGGTAAAGGTAATTCTAGATACAAAATTCTTCAGATAGTACACAGGTAGGGGGTGTTTTTTTGTTTTCATGTTCAGTCTGAAGTAGATATCTTCTCTAGATGGGTCAGTGCTATTTCTTTCTGCTCCTAGGCAAATTAATAAACCAAATTTAAAAGTGCAAAGGAAAGCAGGCGGCTGGCTGATTCAAAGGGAGAGGCTATGTTTTTCATCACCACCCTTTCAAAGCCTCTCTGAATCAAAAGAACCATTGGATTGCGAAGGCAAGACCTATGCCACACCAGAAGCTCCCAGTTCAGCAATTTTCCCAGGGTAAAATTATAACTCATGTTTCCTCAGCACAGGCTGTAACTGGCAGCGTTCCTTCTACTTCTAAGGGTGAAATCGCTGGGGGGAGAACAGACATCTAATGTGCCTCTGGAAGTTTTACAATGGGTGTTAGCCTCCCTTTGTGGAAAGGTAGATGTTCTTCTGGAACATACCCAAGGGCAGGTGCTATTCAAACTGGAGTGCAAACTGACTTCAAATAAGGCAGTACAGGCTTCTTTTTGTTCAGTTTGTGAGTCAAATCTAAAGAAGAAAAACCCATTTCTCAAATTCTGACAATTCATGACAATCTTCCAGTTATCCCACTGAAGTCTACATTTTTATGGGTCTTTGAAATCTTCAGATACAAAGATTTATTCATGTACTGCTGATAGGATCTTACCTTGCAAACAAAACAGATTTTAACAATACTTGTTTTTTAGTGTTACTTCTCACCAGAAGATTATTGGACAGATAGCAAATTTGGTCCAAGAAGACGTAACCACTTGGTTTCTTTCCCACTCAAATCTTGACACCATTTGTGAGGATTTGTTTGACTTTGCATTCAAATACACCAGCATGGTTCTGGCAAAGAGAAGTCCTTTCCTTCTAAACCCAGGAGGGAGTGTTTGTTGTTGTTTCTCCCTTTTCCTGATGTGAAGACTCTTGCAAAATATGTGTAGAGTGCCTGCTAGAAGTGGATAAAAGGCAACAGTGCTTGAGTGAAAAGTCTGACTAAAAATTACATTATTAATAAATCTCAAGCTGCAAGTAGTCTACTTGGGAACAGTTGAAAGATGGATTCCAGTGTTCAGAGTTCCCCTGTTCGTTCCCATAGCTGTTCCTGGCCCAAACCCCATGTAAGTGTGGTGAAAGTGGCTGTCACATTCCTGCCTTCAGTGGTGCAGGAGATGAGCTGGCAGATGCTGCATCCCTCACAGAAGCACTGGGAGGTGTTCAGTGCTCTGTGCTGGGCTATTCCCTGGGACTGGGGAGAGCTGACTGAGTGGCTGTCTCTTGCAGGGAGGAGCTGTAGACTCTGAATGGAGCCCCAGAGCATTTATGTATGCTGCCTGCAAAGTAGCTGGCTTGGCAAACCTCTTGCAGCAGGGATGAAGTGGTCCAAGATATTTGGATCTATGCTTCTCACTGGAATGAGTGAAGCCTTGTATGGTGGGGAAGTAGTCTGTCATCTCTGCCCTTTGTAAAAGGTGGTGCTCCCTTTGTGTGTGCTTGCTTTCCTATGAGGTATAAATAAATTCACGTTTTCTCTGCTCCTTGAGGTTTGATAGAGGTACAAGAAGAAAAGCGACCTATTTTCCAGGTTTAAAGGAGAGTAAATGAAACTGTCCTCAGGGCAGCAGAAGCAAAGACTTTAGTATCTAGCTGTAGTGTTGTGGGCAGGGCTGCCAGGCTGCTGAAGGCTCTTCAGACCTGGAAGCCTTTCCCAGGGACTGCTCATCTTTTAATAGTGTTTCCTTCTTTTTTTTTTTTTTTTTTAAGTGTCCACAATGACTGCAATCATTCCGTGCTCAGACAAGGGAGCGCTTCGTGCTTACTGGCTTGTTTCTGCAGTATCTGATGTGATACTTGTCCCCTCTTGCAAGTGAGAATAAAGAAGTTTGGGTTTGAAGGTGACTGAAGCACTGCATTGTGTACACTACACTGCATTGTGTACCTCGTGAAATATTTTGAACTGGTCATGTCCAGCACAGGAGTTACACTTTCGTTTGGTCACTCCTAACTTGGTTTCATTGCTAATTTGAGTAGATGCTGGTGCAGAACAGACAAGCCCTTGGTGGAGCAAGTGGCCTGAAATGTCAGCTGTCCAGTCTGTCTGTATCATAGGACACCCTTAGCAACATCATGGCAAGTCTGTTACCTTTGGTCCCATGTCCTCCTGCATCTAAACACTGTGTCCTCCAGCATGGTTAGGGGATGTTTTTGCCTGCTGCATCCTGGGGTGAACACCCTGTGATTAGAGTGTCAGGTGGGCAGTGGTGTGCTGTGCACTTACTGGGAGCAGCTTTCAAATCCGGTTTTACTTGTAAATTAAATGGGCGCTTTTGCTGAGTGAGAATTGAATCGGCACCTCTAAAGGCTGTAGAAGCTCTCCTTCCGTGGTGAAAGCCAAGGTGTTTGTGTTTGGAGGTAGTGAATCTGGGCTAGACCCCCAAGTTTCGTTTGTTTTTTTTAATAATACTCTGGGTTGGATATATTCCAAAGATCCTGCTTCTATTAGCGGCTTCAGTCAGATTCTGTGCTGGCCATGTTTGCCACTTGCTTGACCCAAGCACAGCAAGTGTGCACATCAGCCACCTCCTACAGAAGGGCTGTGCTTGACCCAAGGAAGAAATGGGTAGGCAGTGCAGAAGAACAGAGATGTAATAAATGACAACATTTGGGCTGACCTCAGCACTACTCACCCAAACAAGCAAGGGGCTGAGTTAATCTTCCATAAAGAGTGCAAACTTATATTTTGAGGGAGGTATTAAACTTTTGTCTGCAGTTTCGAGGCTTAGGGAGGTTTTCTGAGAACTTCTTAAGCACTTGAGAAGATATATCCTGTCTCTGTAAACCTTGCCAGGTTTTTGAACTCGCCATTACTGTTGTACTGGTGTAGGCAAAGGCCCTCATTTGACTTCTGCCATTATCCATGAATTCTTTTTCTCCACTTAAAGATTTTTCTTAAGGGCTCAATGACAAGTTTTCTGATGAAAGTGTGGTTAGAGCTGTTCTGCTCAAGCTAGTTGTGTGCTATAGACTTGGCTCCTGAGCTCTGGAATTACCCAGGTGCCTCCAAGCTCTTGTCCAAGGGTGGTTTTTAACTGTCCTGCATCTCCAGGTAGGCAGCTTTCTCCACCAAGCACAAACAAATACCTCACTTCCTTCAGCCCTTTGCCTTGCATTTGGTTCTCTGCACCTGTGTCATTTATTCTAGGTCCTGGTCAGCTCTGAAATCCCAGCAAGGCTCATTTTCCCAAGGAAATGCCACCACATCTCTCCAGCGCTTGCAGCACTTAGTGTGTGTATGTGCTCTGCAGTGCCAGCATCTCCAGGAGGAGAAGGCTGAAAGCAGCCAGAATTTGGGATGTGCTGCAAGGGACCCCCATCTTGAGGGGCCAGATCAGTGCTTCACTCCAGGGACAGTGACTCTGGGACAAGGAGAATGTACCAGTTAAAATTGTCCCATCAGGTAAGTGCTCCAGTCTCCACTGCTGTGGCCACTCTGGTGTGACCAGAGGTGTGTTTATCACCTTTGTAGGCTTGATCTGCATTTGGACTATTTCAGGATACAGAGAGGACAGCCCAATACTGTTCCTGACACCTTCAGGAAAGAGTTTCAGCCAAGGTTTTTGTTTCACAATGAGCTATACCCCACACTCTGGCTATGAGGGACTGACCCTTCTGGGTATCTCTGTCCCCTCTCTCAAGTGACCTTGTGACACCCACCTTTCTAAAGTGCATTGCTGCATGTATTTCTGCAAATAATACTGAGTGCCCCAAGCATGTCACTTGTGGTGTGAGGAGTGAGCAGCTGCTTGGCATAGTAGATCTTCTGCAATTCTGTGGCTCAGCATATCCAGAAAACCTTCCTGCTTTTCAAGCTCTCCATTGTATTTGACAGTCTTGCATAGGATAATTTGACCTTCTGTTGTATATTGACAGACATTCAGGGTTTAAAATGAAGCTTTAGAGATTTAGAATAATAAATCTAGCACTACTATTGAGTCTCAGTGGACCTGGTGTCTTAGCTTACTGTGGCATTGAATTGCAGCTGATTGTGTTTTGGGCCTGTTTCTCGTGTGACGCTCAAACACAATTGTTCTGGAGCTTTGTCTTATAATTCCTAATGTTCAGAGTCAGCAATCCTAAACCTTGCAGCTGTGAGAGAAAGGGCAGTTGTATTATATTGATGAAAGGCAAAACATGACAGTGCAATCGGCATATTTTTGCTGGGGAAAACAATGGGCTGTTTCTTTGTTTTGCAGACCCAGTGGCAGCAGTAAAGCCCAACCATGTCCTCAGGGAGCTACCAACCATTGGTGTCAGGGTGAAGAAGCAGAAGCAAAGGATGGATGTGCTTACATGTAAAGACTTTTTGACAAAGATCTGAGCAATTTCTTTGTGCCACTGGGCTCTTCAGAATGAAGGTGAAGAGAAAGTGCCATGATGGCATGCGCACCTTGAGATCAAAACGCAGTTTGCATGCTCTGTGTGGGGCACTTGGTCATCTCTGACCACCTTGCAGGGCTCTGTCTGAGGGGTCAGCACAGTTGGTGTCATCTGTAGATGCTGAGTACCAGAGCCACAGCTAGAGAATTTGGTGTGAGGACATCACCAGCCCGTAGAGGTACCCAGGATGGGATTTTCCCCTTCCAGAAACCTGGGTTTCTTGGACATGTAGCTTTGTATCTCTGCCTGCTTGCTATACCTTCCAGAAGTGCTGTTTGTACTATACTGATATTGTTTATGTTGAATAAATGCTTTCTCCAGCCTCTTTGTTGTGGCAACTCTTTTTGCTGAATTCAAAAAAAGGTGGGGGGGGGTACTTGTCCAAGCATTGTGGTGAGACCTGATGATGATTATTTTTTTAATCTTTAATGAAATGTTTGTTTTGAAAAAGTGCATCTTCAAAACGGGGACACTTGTGCAGGAGCCAAATCCAAGAGCGGTCCTAATGTTCCTGGTTTGGATGAAGTTCTCAAGCTGCACTTTCCCCCATCCCACAGGCACCCCAGAGCATCAGCCTGCTGTTTATTTCAGAGTGCAGGCACACAGATGTCCCTGACACTTGAGTGATTTCTGCTCTGTACTGGAGGAGAAGGGATTTGACACCAGCTTCTGAAGTTTGTTTGCTTTTGGATTCATTCCCCATACAGTGGGATATATGTGTGCAGACTCTTCTGCTGGAGGTGCTGATGTGGATGTGTTAACTGCTGTTTGCAGTTGTTCCTGGGCACCAAGCTTTTGTGAGGAGAAGCATCTGTCTCATGTCTCTCTGTGGTGTAAAAAGGATAATGAACACAGACTGACTTGATAGTTTAGGATAAACTACTGCATGATTTTTCGCTCTAATGTCTAGAAGAGATAAGCTTGCCCTCACCTCCCTCAAAAAGTCCAAGGGAGTTAGAAATGTGTAAATTTGAGTTTTGATTTCTTTTCTTTCAGCAGTAATAACTGCTGGGGCTTTGACAGGGAATATATTTGCTACTGAGTAGCATATACACTTCTGGTTGAGCTGGGCTGGCTTACAGGGAAGACATTGGCTAAAATAATTCCAGCCAGCAGTGTCTTGACCTGCAAAATAAAATGATCCTCACAGTCTGGTGAGTCAAGCAGACAGTTTGTACTTGAATGTCGGTCCTTCTGTGCCTGAGCTTGGCTTGTCTTGTGGTGGCATGGTTTTTGTCAAGGTTTCTGTCTTAAGAAGGGAACCAGGATGACTTTACTCGAGACCACAGAGTGTAAATAACACTTAGGACACCAATGCTAATATTTTGAGGGGAGGAGTAAGCCTCCCATCTCTTTGATTTTTGTACACTTAGCACATTGTAGTGACTCATGTTCTTCAGATATCTCCTATTCCTTCCACTTGCTGCCAGAACATTGACACCTGTGCTATTGTCATTTGGAAGACCAGTTGCACGAGTGCACATCTCAGCCCTGCAGCTACTATGGTTTGTTTCAACCCAGGTGTAAAGGCTTACTCTTTAACAATGTTTTTGAGAGGAGCTGGGGAGAAGATGGTATAGAAGAAAAGGCAGGCAGAGGAGAAGGGGTTTGTAAGCTCTTCTCCATGATCCTTGGCCCCCTTCGGTAGGAAGGCTTCTAAGTTATACAGATTTTTGTAAATCCCAGGAGGAGCAGCTAAAGTACGGCTGCTTTTGCTTTTGTTGAGCCTACAGGAGGGCTTGCCTAGAGCAGAAAATGTGAAGCAGATTCAGATGTACTCTAAAGACCTGTGCCTGTGAGCTGCTTGTTATGGAAAGACTCCTTCAAGTATCAACAAGGAAGTAGAGGAGCCCCAAACTGTCCTAAGAGCAGTGCTTTTGTGTGCTAAACCAAAACTGAAAAGTTTTAGACAACCTAATGGCCTTTAGCCTGCCTAGCACACAGATTTCGGCATTTTTGATTACATAGTTTCACTCATTCTGAGTGAAAGTGGGAACTAATTTTTATGAAAGTTGGAGGGGGGGGGAAATTATCTGGATATTAATAATGATAAATGCTTTACAGGGTATTTGAAGGTATTTTGGTCCATGGAACTCCTATAAAGCTGTATTTTCTGTTTTACTTAATTTTTTTTATAGGATAAATAATAAAATGTTTGAGAGGGAAAGCTATGAGGGGTCAGCCTGTTGACAGGTCAGGAGGGTCACTGCCCACCCAGGCAGTGCAGGTGGTGGCCATGGCTTGTGCCCCACTCATGAACAAAGCTGATGCAGTTCCCAAGGCAGACAACAACCTCTGTGATCTCCTGTGTGGGAACAGCTGTGGCTGAGCTCTGAACCCGTTCCTGGGTTCACGTCTCACCTGCCTGACACCAGGAAAGGCTTCTGAAGGACTTTTTGATTCTTTTCATTGTCAGCTGTTCCAGATAGCTTGCTGGAGCCCATTGAGTTTTAATTTCTCTGACTCCTTTCTCTCCACCTGTAATTCTTGCTAAGGAATTGTATTTGTAATCACATTAGGTGGTGGAAACTTAGCTTACCAGCAGTGCTTTGTTTTAATTACATTTAACCAAAGCTTGTTCATTTCCACGTTTGCAGTAATCCAACCCAAGCCATGTATTTCTTCAGAGACTGTTTGCCCCTGTGTTATCCTTTCCATAGCTGAACAATACAGTGATTTAACTAATGCAGTTATATAACTCTGATCTGTTAAATGCTGTACCCATTGGATGGTGATCTTCTGTGCTCTGACAGTGCTATTGAGTTGTGCCACATTGAAAAAATGGGAATTTTTCATGGACTTGCTTCTCTGAATCCCATTTTTGCTGTAGTTTCTCTGGGGCAACTGCAGTAAAAATACAATTGTTTAATTTCAAAGTATCTCCAAAATTATACTGAACTGTTTTTATGCAGGGAAATGTGCTTTGTGGGCTGAGACTGGAGCAAGGTTAGCATTATTGTGCTTAATATCAGCCACTGAGAAGAAGGACTTTGTTTCATGAGACACAATAAACACAGGTAACTTGAAGGGGAAACGTTGAAAAGGAGGAGGATGAAATAAAAGAGCAAAAGGTTTTACTATAAAGCATTTTTATTTCTTGGGAGTTTTAGTAGGTAAACTGTGTAAATGTCAGCTTGGTTATGACCTGGGTTTGGAAACTGGTTCCCTTTTCTTATGCTTTGTGGGTTCTTTTGCCTTTTAAAATGCCCACGGTCCTCCAACCTATCTCCCATCCTGGCAGTGATGTTTATACTACACATTCTTCTACTGTTTTGTGCAGCCAGTGCTATCACAGCTACACTGAATGAGGTTCCAGCCTAACTACAATATTAACCCTGCAAATCTGTTCATTTTCTCTCCAGCAGCCCCAGGCAGGGTATACAGGAGAATGTGTCCAATTGAAAAACTGTGACAGACTCGGTGGTGCTGCACTGTGCTAAATTGCAAGAGAGCTATGTTTTTTCTGCCAGAGAGGATCCTGTGAAGGGACATGCTGGTGTCCATCTCGTACAAGTTACAGAATTTGGTTTTTGTTTTAGTCTCAACTTTCATTGATAATGTTATCTTTATTTTTGCCAAACTGTCTGCTTTTAAGCACTGAAATGTGTTCCTCAGACCTGCTGCTTTCCTCCTGCTAATCGTCCAATGCATGCTCCCCCCACCCCTAGTTTGTATCAGTCCTTGACTTCTTACTTTCACCTTTGTAGTTGTTGTTTTAATTTTTTCTTCATTATTTTACTAAATACCGCTCTGCAGATCAGTAGCATCTTGGGTGGTGGTTGTACCACATAGCATTTATAGCAGACATTAGTTTTGCATAGCGTGTGTACCTTATTTTGTCTGGACTTGTCTTCTTTGCGCTGCAGGCACCTCCTCCAGCAATTTTAGTGATTAAGCCTGGTATTTCTGCAGATTTATATTAACTTCTGCTTATAAAGAAAGAGAAGAAACCCAACCCTTCCCTCCCCCCAACATCTAAACTAGATGTTTTTCTTCATTCCCTTAGTTTTTATCAGTATTAGAATGAAGCTTGCTTTTGTGTATGAAAGAAAATTAGTTAAGTACCTTGTGGTTTATAGATGCCTTTTGTTACACACTATTCGGATTTATCGTGCAACGCTGGCCTGTAAATCATTTCAGCCAGACGATTACCTGGCTCACGTTGCCTTTGTGATTTGAGCCCTTGAGCAGCCATGAAAAATGGAGAAACGCTGGTTTTTGGGGACGGCGGACTGGGCTGGTCCGAGCGCCCCGTGACTGTCTCTGATGGCCGCGCTCCGCTTTGCTGAGGTTTGCTGCCTGGCTCCGAGGAGATGTTTACAAGGAATACATTACTCTGTGCAGCTGAAAGACGGTGTTGAAAGAACAAAGGGAGTTTTGTGATGAAGTGTATCTGACTTTTCGCTGCTTTGCTTACCTTTTAAATGTAAAACTCGGTCATTTGCAAGGGCTTTTAGTTCTCAGGGCATCCCTATAAGATTCCACCCCGCGTGGATCTGTCCTTCAGTCGAAAGCGGCGTTGTCTCAAAACCGCTCTCGAGAACGCATTTCTATTTTAATCCCAACTTTGCCTGCCGCCTGCCTTCCTGGCTCCAGCTCACCGCCCTGCCCTGCCCTGCCCTTCCCTGCCCCGCCCGCAGCGCGCAGGCGGCCGCCGCTCGCTCCGCGCCGCTGCTGCAGCGCTCCCAAAGTTGGTTCATCAGCGGAGCATCGGCTCCGCTCCGCGCTGCTGCTGCGCTCCCATTGCCGCGGCTCAAAGTTGGCTTCATCAGCGGAGCATCGGCTCCGCTCCGCGCTGCTGCAGCGCTCCCAAAGTTGGCTTCATCAGCGGAGCATCGGCTCCCGCTCCGCGCTCAGCCCGGGGAGCCGCTCAGACCTGCAGCCTATGCGCGGCACGCCGGGGCAGCTGTCGCCATACGTATAACTTTTAAATGGAAAATGTCTTTCTCAAAGGCTGTCGATGTCCAGTGGTCTGCAGTCCATGAGCAGTTGACTAGTCCAGGTGTTTCTGCTTCTGTTCCTGTGCTATGTGAATTGGGAATTCAAGAGAAGAGTGTGCAGGATGGAGGAGTTGAGGGTTTGTATTCCTGTTCTGGTGGTATGGCAGTGACGGAAGGCTTGGGAAGGAACAGAAAGTCTACCTGGGGTTGTCTCAGTTGAGAAAAATATTGTTCTCAGTCTTTTTGTCTGTACCTCTTTCTGTCAGTGCTTTCATCAGCTCTTAAAAATAAGAATGACCCTTTTTGTTGGTATGGATTGAGTGTCGCGAATAGCGTTCAGGAAAAGCTTGGTTTTGAATGTGATTTCTTCTTTGTGGGTTCTATCAGTGCGTTTTGCCCCACTCATTTAAAATGTAGCCATTTCAAACTCTCGGAGCTGGATTCATTTTAAAAACTGCCGAATATTTGTCTGTGCTTTACTAAGATAAAAGTCATAATCTGAGGCTATGAGACAGTCCTATTGATTCAAGACTGGGGGTTTCTGTAAGGTTTTTAAGGAGATCATTAACCCAGGTCTATCTTTTCACAGGACAGTCGGCCCAATATGTCAAGACCTCTGATTACTAGATCCCCTGCATCTCCATTGAACAATCAAGGCATCCCCACTCCAGCACAGCTCACAAAATCCAACGCACCAGTTCACATTGATGTGGGTGGGCACATGTATACCAGCAGCTTGGCCACGCTTACAAAATATCCCGATTCCAGGTAACTTTAAAAAGCTTCTTCTGCATGTCTTTGGCAAACTCCTTTTCTTTCTTTTCATGCTTGGACGTCCTGGGGCTGTCTCAGAATGATGAATTTAGCTGCTTTTGTTTCAAAATTAAATTAGCTTTCTTTGTTAGTAGGCAGTTAGAGACTGACTTTTGTTTCCCTGCTCCACTGTGTTCCTGACAAATGGCACTTCTGCAAATCCTGATGTGTGTGTACTAAAACAAAGCTAGGAGAAAAGAGCACTTACTTTCTACTACCTAGGATTCTGGGTTTGTGCCAGGGCACCCATGCTGTGGTTTGTTACATTCAAAAACTGTAGTGATACTGCATTTAATCCCAATGGTGGGGGTGTTGGAGTATTTGTTTTGTTTCTTTTGGAACAGTAACCGCTCTCCTGTGCTGTCAACATGCCATCTCAGATGTGTCACTTGAGGCAAAGGCAAGGTTGAATGAAATAAACTCCAGGACAGTATTAACTGAATACTTTTAGGACTTTTCAAATAATTGGGCTCTTAACTCTCATATACCTTTTGAATGAAGTATTTGTGACTCTGGTAGCTCACTGGTATTAAGCAGTCAGAGAACTGCTGCATATGTGAGCAAAGGGTGCCTGTAGAGTAGCTAAAACAAGAGTGCATCTCTGAGAAATCTAGAGTGCATTTAGCAGTGTGTGTGGGCATTGCCTGGTGGTGCTGGCAGACAAGCAGTGCAGTGGTACTGTAACTCTAAGGGTTGGTCATGAGACAGCAAGAAGTCATTGTGTCCACAGTATGAATCTATACCTTGCCCTTTGCTGCCCAGTCCTGCTCCAGAGGGCAGGCAGTGCTCCCATTGTGTTCTCTCCAGTCTGAGGGGGGAGATTTTCAGTTTCTTGATCCCACAGCTCTGACCCACCTTTTCAAAGGGCACAAAGCCCACTTCATGGGATGTGACTTGGTTCAAAGCCTGGGTTTCACTTGATGCTGCTGCCTCTGCATTGCCAGCTCACAGTGTTAGGTGGGCTGAAGCAGTGCTCCTGACAGGGCTGGAGGAAGAGAGCCCTACACACAGCGAGGCACATGGCCTTTCTTGAGATAGTCTCCTCAGGGAAACCCGGCAGAGAGGAGCAAAAGAAGCCATGCCAGAGCCTGGGTCTGCCAGGAGAGATTGAAGTAATGTCTGGGAAAACTTGAACTGTTCTTAGAAAACCAAATCTGTTCTTTTGGGGTTTTTTTTTTAGAAGTTTCTTGTGTTCAGCTCCTAGTAGTTGTGATGACTTCGTGGGTTTTTTGGTTGTTGGAGCAGTGATGGTGTCTGACACTGTTGTGTGCGCAGAATGAGAGGCTGCTGCTTCTGTTTTCATGTCAAATTCACAGAGAGAGTATATTACTTCAAGTGAAGAAACACTAAAATGTCATTCAAAAATGTGTCTGGTGGCAGTGGAATTTAAGCTTAATGTATTCTGTGCTCAATTGAGCCATTGTAGCACTTGAAAGTGAAAGCTATGCCTGTAGTATCAAAGCCAGTTTAATAAATTAAACATTTTAAAAGCTCTTCAAACATAATTTAAAGAAAACCCAAACTCTGAGTTATAGTCATTCTGCTTCAAGTCGTTCTGACATGTGTTTGTGTTTCAGTTCTGACAGTGTCTTTTGAACCTCTTGATGAGTGAATATTTCCAGTGTAGCTGTTAGAACCTGGAATTCCCAGCCACTTCCAGAACCTGAGAGATTTTTTTTAACATTAGCAGCTTCAAAAGAGCAATTACTATACTCGTTTGAATGTCAAGACAATGACATGAAGCAATATGCCCGTAATCATGATATAGTTGTTTGGGTTTTGTCTGAGATTTTGCCAGGAGGTTTTTTTCCAGTGGAGGGCTGGGATGTATATACGTGTGTATATATATCTGTACATACTTATATAGAGTGAGTGCTAGGTAAAAATTACCCAGTAATATTTAGACATTAATACAAATTGTTTCTTGAAGCCTGACCTGGTCAGTTTCATATCTAGCAAGACTCTAACTTCATTGCTCACAAGGTTTTTGTCAACATTGCTTGTATGTTTCTTTTTCTGCCAATATCACATGTGTGAATGATATCAAAAGTAAGGAAGGTCTCATAGATATTTTTGGGCCAGTTGAAACCTCCTGAGACTTACTGTTATATGAAGTATTGTCTACGAAAAATAAGGTCTTGATTATCTTGCCTGAAAGAGCACTGCTCCAGGGATGAGTCAAGGCATCAGTTACAGGCTCCAGCATGTAACAGGTTGAGACATGAAAGTCATTAGGTTTCTGACTCGTATTACATGTAGTCTAAGGGCCAGAAGCCTAAAATGAACCTTTCATCTGTGGGCCAGGTACCAGAGTCATCTTTCTTTGTGAGATTGAAAGGGTGATATTCAAACCAGCAGCTCTGGAGTCACTCTGACTTGCTGGTGTGAGGGAGACCTATTCTGATGGAGCAGTCTCTGCTTTGGAGCAAGTGCACTCTTCCTTCTCCTTTTGGAGTCAATAGCCCTCATCTTGTACCTCACTGTTTTCTTCTTCTTGGGCAGTAGAGTACGAATTGGAAAGAGTACTTTAAAAAAGAGAAAAAGAGTTTCTTAAATGATATCAGGTAAAGACTTGTAGCTTGAAGGGATCATTTTCCATAATTCTTCTGTTAGGTTCCCCAACCTGGTTTGTGCCTTGACATGTAAAATGCCTACTGACAGATGCCTGTTCATCCCTCCAAAGAAACCTTGGTGTGACTGTAAAAGTGTCTTGCTACTGTTGCTGGATCCCTGCTCTTTGCTTTGGAAAGACAATTGTGGGTTTCTCTCAAATGATCTTGTGCTTGAAGAAGCCAGAGAATCAGAACCAATCTATGTTTTGGGCAAAAGCTGATTCAGTGAAGCAATCTGACAGACAAGCAGCTTATCTAATGGATGGTTTGAATTGAGTAATCCTAGAATTATAAATTCTGAAGCTAAAATAATGCTTAAAAAGCTCTCAAAATTAATTTTAAAATCTAGTAGCATATAATTTCAAAGAGCCCAGTTATAATCTAGACTAGGGAGAACCTATTGTTTTCACAAGGAAAACTCAAATGCTCCAAACATGGTCTCATGAAGCTCAATAATACAATTTTCCAGACTTAGGCTTTGGGAAGAAGCCTAAGTTTGAATCAGCCTGTCTACCAAGAAGACCTAATGTGAGGTCTCTCTGCTGAAATAAATTGCAATTTTTTTTTAAAGTGTGAGGAGGGAGCAGGTATGCAGCCATCTATGTAGCTCTCTCCACTGAGACCGTAGACCTTGGTGCATTCAGCCCTGCACAGATTGTACAACCTTTGGTTTACTTGAAGTTACCAGATCTTCAGGTTGGTATCTGGCAACAGTCAGCTATCTGCTAAAGATTTGGGTGTACAAATTTTTTAAAAATTGCTTGGTTTTTGAAAATGAAGGGTTTTTTTTCCACAGCCCAGGGAAAAAAATTATTCCAGGAAAGAAGGATCCAAGACGAGGGTCTGCTAAAGGAGCTTTTCTCCCCCAAGAGCTCAGGCACATGCATGCAGTGCCATTGTTCCCTGTGGTCACCAAAAAGCTTGAGGAGAACAGGTTGAGGTGTTAGGATTTATGATTGTAGGAGAGGAAGCACTGGCTGGTTAGCTCTGATACTTTAACCCAAGCAGCCTACTCTCCTTCCAGTGCATGATCATCTTGCAGCAGGATCGAGCCCTTTGCTTGGAGTCAGCATTCCTACATCTCTCAGCCTAAATGCTGTCTGCATGGCATCTACCAGAAGTTATTGTGTACCAGGCTGAGACAACCTCAACTGAATATCCGAGCTGAATGGGAAGATGTTGAACTTTGATCATACATGCATCAGCTGTCTGATATCTTTGATATCAGCAATATCAGCAGTATTGTATATCTTGTATGTTCAAAGCATCTGAACTTTTAATTAGGTCTGTCCAAGTCATCTGGTACAAATATTTGCATAACACCATGGCATTGGATTGCCACATCACATATTCCTACCACAGAATGGGAAAAAAATCACTTAAAACCTTGTATATAACTCTGTAGAACCTTTTGGAGTATCTGTTTGTGTTGCTACATCTCCCATCTTGAGTTGCTCCCTGCATATGAAGATGGATTCTTCTTATACAGTATTTCACAATCCTTCCATATTTCTGCCCAGGGCAATTTCAGGTTTTCATATGAACCAATCCATTCGTGTCCCAGTTTTCTTACCCAATCTTCACTCTCAGCCCTCAGGGAAATTAAATTTCACACACTTGGATCCAGTTAGGACACTGGCATTTTTTTTTTTATTGGTAAGGGTTTCTTTTGCATCAAGAGCACAGATTACTTAGGAGAATGCCCAGACTGTCCTTGGCCTTTTTTGACAGTTTGCAAGAAAGACTTATCCTTCACAAGGTGTGTAGGTAGAGTTCCAAGGCCGTGCTGTGAATCAGGCAGCACTGCTTGCCTGTATCAGAGCTCTGGCAGTTTCTGCTATCAGTCCCCAGGTCCAAAGCAAACTGACATAGCCCTTAGCTCAAACTCCTGCAAAATGAAGCACCATGCTGTAGGAGACCTGCTGAGGTGAGGGTGCTCTGCACTTTGCATAGGCCTCCCTCTGTAGCACATCCATGAAAGCAGCCCTGTCACAACTTTCGTGCTGACCTTGGAAAGTACTTCTCAAACTGCTCTAAGTTGTGCTAAATTTGAAGAAATACAAAATTTTCTAACTAATGAGCATTTGGTGATTTGGGTTTTTAAAGGAAAATTGAGAGAGTGGGTGTTACTGCATCTTTATTTTCACCTTCCTTATTTGGATTTATCTTCCTGAGAGGTACATCTCTATCTGTAGCTTTCTAGAATAGCAACATCAAGGGCAAGCTTCTGTGAAAGAGCAAGCTTCTGTGAAAGTTTTCAGTATTGCTGTAACCAGCTTTGTCTGCTGCATTAGCATGAATGGTCCAGGTCACAGCTTTTTAATGTTTTGTAACATTCCTGGCAGGAGGGAAAGAGGCAGAAGAAGTTGGCAGAGGGTCAGTTCAGTCTTTGTTATCTATCCTGTCTTACTCATCTCGTTATTCACCTTTTATATTTCATCATTTGATTGCTGCATGGTCTTGTGGCAAGGAAGAGTGAGGGCTTGGGATAGGGAAATACATTGACTCTCACTGACCTGTTCTGTGACCCAAGATAACTGATTTAACTTTGAGCTTCACTTGTTTCCTACCAAGGTTAACAAAAAAGCAATTTGTAGAGTGCTTTGGGATGATGATTGAAAGTGTAAAAGATTACTATCTCTAAGCATAAATATTTATAGATCCAGTAACTGAGATAGAGGTTGATGATGTTGGTATCATCAGTAACGTGTATTAATAAAAAATTAACTGTTGATTCATGAGGACCAGACTGAACACAGTCAGGCAGTACAGTTGTGTTGGTTGGTGTAACCACATACACAGACTTGGAAAGAAAATGGAAACAGAATTGTGAATGATACTGTGGTTCATGCCTATTTAAAGAAATTCAGAGAATTTGCACAACTGATATTTTAAAGAGAGCTCTCTTGCAACACACATCTGTCAATAAAGAGCTTGGAGGGGTATTTTCTGGTCCTGGCTGAACCAAGATTAATTGTAGCTCTAGGTATGTATATTGAATTTAGGGTATATATTGACCTCATTTTGCCTCAATTAATGATCACCACAGGTCAGTCATCACTGTTGCCTCAGTAGAAGTAAATATTTTTCAAATTGTAGTCCTGTAAAATGTTTAATTTGCAAGGTCAGCAAGTTGCTGCTGTTGCTTGTGGCTGGTGACTGGTGAAAGAAATGGCACTATCAGATTAGCAGGTTCTCACATCATGTGGTCAGTAACTGCTGGTGAGTCATCACTGAAAGGGGCCACAAATTGGTGTCTGTCTTCCTGTTCTAAATCAGTAAAAGTGAGCTTATGTGTATTTACTTGTAGGGTAAAAAGCAGTGTCCTGTACTTGTTCAATGCTTTTGCACTTAAATCTGTAAAATGACAGTAAAATCAAGATAGTGGATTGTTGGAGAGCTCTTTGCATATATGCAGAGCCAGGGAAAGTAGATGTGCAGACTTGATGCTACAGGGGTTCATTACATGCTTGTTCTGGCTGCCTGGCTATGACAGTGAATAAGGAAATATGTTCAGAGGAATAAGTGTCTACATTCAGGAGTGTTAGAAAGCTAAAAACTTCAGCTCCTTATTTCTGAGGCTAGTAATCCTCAGAAGTAACAATCATTTTTTCTTGAGGGGAAAGAAGAAAATCCATAGCCATATAATCAGTGTAGGCATTCTTTTGCCAGTTGGCTTGTGTGGGTTTGTAGGGATTGGATCAGCCTGTAAGTCCAGCAGAGGGGAGGTTGTCAATAACTAGTTTAAGGGCCTGTGCTTTGAGAAATAATTTGATTGCAAAGGCTGCTTGGAATCCTTGGTGGATGGAAATTTGTGGATGGGAATTTTACAACTTTTGTATTTTTCTGCCCAATAGCATGGTTTCACAAGCTAGACTGAAGGCACCCAAGCAGTATTTCTCACTCTGCCCAATACCTGGGAAGATAAAACAATTTTCTGAGTCTCTGGGTCTCGCAGACCTAATAAGAAAAAATCCCATTAGAAACGGAGGTGGCACTGAAGTATTCTGCTTATTGGTCACTTCTCATAGGGCCCAGGTTTGAACCATGATCATGAGGTTTAGTGGTTTGTTTTGCCTTTTGCTGTACTTACAGCAGGTACAGGTTCCTGATGGCAAGGAGTATGTTAGCACAAGGTTTTCATTCTGCTCCCACATAAACTGTTTGTACTTCATTGGTCTTTCATAAATTGCAATGTAGTTGCTAAGCAAATTGGCATCTAGTACATACATAATTGCAGAAGCAAATACATTTGGCTTCCAGTTTTGCCGTCAACACCCGGCCACCTCTTGGGTGTGTTTGAAGCTTTAGGATATAGATTCCAACTTCTGGCTTACTTCTTTCTGGTGATGATCAGCCTTCTGGCTGGGTTTCATGTATACAAGTATGCTTGCCATTTGGGGATGTATTTGCAGAGGTTGCATAGGAAATGGTGAAAACTGCTCAGGACTGAATGGTTATCTGCAGTCATTTAAATGCAAATAAGGCACAAATGCTGTGTTGGCCAAGGGAATGTCACCAGTTCCTGTTATGTGAACTTTTCCTCTAACTCAACCAGTCTGCAATTTATTCAAATATCATAACCAGACAAGTGTCATCTGGCAAGCTTTATTCTCCTTTTGTCTTTTGTTCTCAACCTTTTTTTTTGCCTTTGTCTACACCATGCAAGATGTTGAAGTCTGACTCTTGCCTTTCAGTATCTTTTTTTCTGTCCCTGAGCATTGGCCCTACTTCTGTCAACTAAAGTCCCTCATTGCTTTGTCTTCATTTCTTTTTTGTACACACTTTCTATCTCTGTTGGAAGGAGTCAGAGCTCACAGAGGTCCCAAGTGATCTTTACCTGACCAGATCAAAGCACATTGCTGGCTTACTTGTCCTTTTCCCCCCACACATGTATGGTTTTCTGGCTCTTGTTAATAGTGAGCTGTCTTAGAGTAGGTAAGCAGCCAGCATGTTTTAAGGATATCTCAGATACTGCTTTTGCTCTTAGTGACATCAGTTCAGGGGTGTCTCTGAGACTCATTCACATTGATTCCTTTCACTGAGTCTTTAAATCAGTAATCAAATAAATTGTTTCTAGCCCAGATGTGTGCATTACCTTGGGTCTGTAGGACTCTTCCAGCACAGCTGCAGCTCTCTGCAGAAAATGTGGGCACTTTTCTAGGCATTTTCAAGGCACCTTCTGCCTGCTGAGAACCAATGGGCTTCTGTAACCGTTTGAAAGCATTGTAAGCTGACCTTGTAGCTGCTACTTCTGGACTGCTTTGTAGGGACATGCCTTTAGGAGAGCAGTGGGCTCACAGTCACTTTGCTATCCAGTCCTTCCTCCGTGCAGCGCCTGTGTGTGCAGACACTTGGGTAGCTCAGGTGCTCAAAGCAATATAGCGCGACGCTCCACCTGGACTCGTTTTTCCTGCTTCCAGCAAACTCAGCTGTGCCACGTCTGGTACCCAAGCTAATTACTGAAGACCTATCTTTGCAATTTCTTCACACTGCTGCATTTTGCAGAACAGGCATTCAGTGATGGAGAGCAACACTGGCAATTCAGTTTCTGTGAATCAAAAACTTTCTGTTTGCAAAGGATTAAAAGAGGTAAAGGGGGAGAGTGACAGAAAGATGAAAGGGTGTGTTTAGTTGCACAAAGCAGTGTTAAATGCAATGGGATATGCTTTTGCAGTTTAGCAATTTAGAAAGATAAATTCTACCTCCTAGACCACAATGCTGTTTTCTTGATAAAATGTGAGAAGCCTGTCAATCAAATGGTAGACATAATTGTTCTTTAAGTGACCTATTAACATCCCATTCCTTTTAATTAAAAAATTGTATTTAAGTTCTCGTTCAGGCCATATTTGAACGGTAAAAACTCTTTCCACATGAGGCGTGTTGCAGGTGAAAGGCTGTCACAAGCTGTGTGACACATGCAAAACAGGAGTGATTGAAGTCCCAGTGCAGCAACACGTGGCTTGCCTTTGGCTCCCTGCTGACACAGAGGGAGATGGAGGGATAAGCAGTATCTCACAGAACCACACCCAAACCCTTTGCATTCCTTGCCTAAGAAAGTGCTTGTAGTTGCTTATTGTGGCATAGAAAGTTATAATATACAGCATTTGCCATAAGTGTGTCACTTCAGAGCAAATGATGGATTATGTCCTTCCACACCCCAAAAGTTGTTCTTTGTTCTGCAATTAAAAAATAAATGTTGCAATGTTGAATTGGAAATATTTTGTGCCGTACAATAAATTTGTTTTGTTAGGTTGCCTGGGTGTAATTGCAGCAATGTCACTGCATTAAACCGTGTCATGGGGCAATGGTTTCCTGCCCCTACGCCAGTGCCAAGCACTGCTTTGCTTAGCAGCTCTATTGCTGTTTTTCTGTGTCAGCCCCTGTGATTATTTTGCTTCTGTGAAAATTTTTTTCCTATTTTGTTCCATGCACACTATAAATTATAGTTCTGTTCGAGTGCTAACCACAAATCCCAAACAGTGAGAAGCTCTGCCATGCCAGAGTGGCTCAGCTGGGAGCTGGTTTTAGGTTTGCCCAAACTTGTCAGTGATAGGAGGGGAAGAAGGTGCTCCAAACTGTGATGGTCTGCTGGGCCCCTTCTACCCATCTGAAAATTGATCCCTCTTAAACAGTTTAGAGGACCCTCGGGGTCTTGCAGCTTACATAAAAAATGAAAGCCCTTCCTGTCTTAGAGCAGTGCAAGCAGTCAATACAAAAGAGAAAAATGATCTTTTAAGTGTATCCCGCTGAATCCATTATCTCGAGGGCCCGTGCTTGATGCTTCATCAAAACATCATCGTCTTGGTGATACATGGGGGAGAGGGTGAGGGGGCATTCGGGGGATTTCAGAGAAAATGCTGCAGGTACTCTCAGTGCCACAGGACAGCCTAAATGTGATACAAGCCAGAAAATGAGAGCTGCAGAAAAACTGATGTGTTCCTCCTTATAACGTACTGAGTTTTGCATATTTGAAAAGCAAATCTTTCAGGAAAAGTTTTGTGTTTCTTTTGTGGTAAGAAAGTCCTTTTAGGCGGCTTGTATGGTAATGTCTTTGCTTTCAATGAGAACATAAATTTGCAGGGTTTTTTTTTTTTCTTTTCATTACAATGATAAAGAAAATAAAGGACCAAATAAAAACCAGTATTTGTACCATGACTACCTTCTAGCCTTGTGGTGGGAAGTAGTGATAGGGTTGAACTGCTCTATCATTACCTCAGTTGGTGTTGGATTTCTGGTTCTTGTGAGCAAGTGTCAGGACTGTTAGTTTTTAAATGCTGATGTTTTAAAAATCTTTGCATGTCTGTACTAATGATTCATATGTTTTTCTTAGACTAGCATGAAAGAAAATCATTGATTTCTGTTGCTCCGAGTTTGAAGTATTTATAGCAGCACAGTGGAGTTTTTACCAGATTACAGGGGTAGGAGCCAATCTTTTGCCATCAGTGTTTGCTTACTGGAAATAGTAAGAATATTGCTCTTTTGCTGGATTATAAGCAGTAAAACAGAAGAACTGGAATTTGTTTTCAATAACCAGTAGCATCAGTAATTCAGAAATACTATTGAAAAAAGGTGTTTTTTGGAAGACAGAACAACAAAGAAGCACTATTTCTGAATGTAACTGAGCTGTCAAACACACATCTTTGGGGTGTCCTCCATTTCCTTTGGTGAAAGCCTAGCTTAAATAAACTGAGCAGTAGGCAGTGGGTGTGTGCCTTTGCACAACAACATACACCCAGGTGCTTTGTTGGCCAGGGTGATCCCAAAGGCAGAGCGCTGTCAACATTCCTAATTGGTTATTACCCAATAACACACACCCTCCAGTGTCTTGGGACTACAAAACACTTTTTACCTAGCCTTCCTACATGAATAATGAAGCACTTCAAATATTCATCCAATTATACTCAGCCTCTCTCTTGGCTAAGGATTGCCAAATGCAATTGGACATACTTCTGACATAGAATTTCAGGCTATATCTATGTTGGAAGGGTTTAGTCTTAATTCTTGACTTCTGGGGAGAGATTAGATATCACCAGGATGGTAATTTCTCCAGCCTCAAAAGCTATTGTTTATTCACTTTTGCTATGAAATTCTAGTTTACTAGTGGTATAATGTGGGAGTTTTAGAAATATTTTTTTTCATTTTATACTTGGAGCTTGTCACATGAAACTGCTCATGTTTGTTTGAAACAATGAGATGTTTTGCTTTTTCTCCAAGTGCTGTGGCTACAGCTGCACAGGATTGAAGTTGCCATAAAGCATGTGAAAAGCAGTTAAAAAATGTTTACTTTCAAACATGTAAGCTATATTTATATTCATCTTATATTTTTTCTGAATATTTTGCTGCCCAGCACAATTGATTCCTGATGAGCCAGTGGCTGACTTTTAAACACGTTTTTCCCGTGCCTTGCTAACATTTTCAAAAACAATGTCCTTATCCTTTGCAGAATATTAAGGCTTAATTTTGCTTTACTGGCTTCTCCTGTGTATGAGCTCCCCTGAGTGATAATCTTCCCTCTGGCCTTTCAAAACCTGATGAGGGTGGTGCTCTGCTCATGGCAGCTTCCAGCCCTGCTGCAGTAATGCCATAGGGAGCCACTCTGGCTCCATCGTGCTGCCACAGAGAAAAGCCCAGTGTCCGTCGTTGGAGATGCAAAGAGATGCATGTGTAGGGAAGTGGTGACAAATGTTATTCTAGGCAGATACAAGCTGTCAAAACAGTGGCAGGAAGGATACCTGCCTGCTTATTTCCCCTTTGGAAGAGCTTATGGGAAAGGAGAAAAACTGCTGCTTTTCTGTAGCTAAAGCATATTTGGAGGCTCCACTTTTCATCAGACATTCTCATTTTCCCAGTTCTAATATTGCAGTCTCATAAAGCTGGGCCTTGGGCCATGCCTCTCATACTGGCCTTCCCTTGCTTAGTAGCTAACCTCGATAAACTCATCAACAGAGCTACAATTGCACTTTCCCACTTCCACTTTGGATTAATGGTGTAGCTGAATGGATGCTGCTCTCCAGACCACAGAGGTCTGATTCTAGGTGAGCGTTTAATTCCCCTCTTGGGAAATAGAAATAAAAGCCCTAATCAGGTATGTTTCATGCTTCTCTCTTGGGTAGGCTCAACAAAATGAAGGATGAAAAAGATGCTATTGGAAGTTGCTGCTCTCTGCTATCATTACAAGGCATAAAGCACTGGTTTGAAAATAGAAACAACTGGTATGGGTGCAACTTTCAATTGTGTTTCGTTTCCATGTGGGTCAGTTTATTATTTCCTATTAAAATGCAAAGTAGTTCAATCAGAGGCATAAGCCCTTCTTCCTTTTGTTTATTAATGAAATTGTGGAACCATGATAAACATGAATGGCCCTGGAAGTGATGAAGAACTTATAACAGTTTGGTACCGTGTAAAAACGTAAAGCTGGCAGTGCAGTTCCTATTCAGACAGGAAAAATGAGTCATGTTGTTCTGCAAACCTGAACCTGAGCCTGCAGAAACTCTGCTGGGCTGTGCTAGGCTGTTTCACATTGGGACAGCTCATCTGCAGCTCTTCTGGGAGTATTTCTTCAAATAATCCTTTCTGTTGCTATGAAGGACCACAGAAAGGGTTCTGTCCCTTGACCTTGCCTGCCAGAATATTTTTCTTTGCAGTGTGCTTCCACTGGGGAGGGTGATGAAAGTTTTATCAGTTGGAAATTGCAGAGGTTGTAGACAGAACAAAATAAATGGAGTGAGGTCCCAAAAAAGCAGTCAGTGAAATCTAGTCGTGATAAAGGTCAAGTTTGTTGTAGCATGTTGCTGACTTAATGCACATCCATCATAACAGAGTTTATTTTCCTCACTGATGTCCTAATATTATTCTGCCGTAGTAACAAAATATTGGCAGTGGTAGGGCAGGTAGTGTGGAGGGAGTTGATGCCCCTGCTCTGAATTGACTCCACATGCTTCAGCCAGCAAAAATGTGCTGCTGTCAGCTCTCCCTGCTTCAGAGTTGAGGTGAAGCTCCTTCTTTGTCATGTCTGAATTTCTATTTCTAATAAATAATAAGCCAGTGATGTGCTCCCAAAATTAGACGTGGAATTCAATTTTGCCTGTGTTCACAGACCATGAGGCACAAACATGCTGTGTCTGACTTCAATCCTGCAAAGTAGCCTGAGCTGCTATCCACAGTCACATGCTGGCTGTTTCTGTGCCCCTCAGTATTTGTTTAGAAGAGGATTTTCCTCGAAGATCAACCAACTCTTGAAGCAGAGTGGAGAAATACCCCTTCCTTTTGTCATCTGTTGTGAGGCTCAGTTCTTTGTAAACACTTCTCAGGGATCCCTGCAAAGCTGTTGCTGCCTTTGTGTTACCCCTGTGAGTGTGTCAGACTTGTTCTTCACTGCAGCATAAATCCCTGGGGCAGATCTCTGCCAGAGGTCTTCTGACATCAAAGCACACGGATGGTGCTTGGTGGCAATTAGAGGCAGCAAAGATGGATTATGTGCCTGCACCCACTGTGGCTGGAGCTCTGGGTGGGCTGCAGGATTCAGGGATAGAGTGGGCACAGCTGCTGGGCAGTAGGGCTTGGGGAAAGCATCTGATTCGAGGGGCAGCTGCAAGCAAATGAGCCCTGTGGTCTTGCTGCTCTTGTTGAATGTGCTGCTGCAGTATCAGTGGTGATACAAGAGCCCAGTCTGACCTCAGGTGCCTTCTCCCTCCTGTTAAAACCCATCATGGTGCTCAGCAGCAGGTTCTGCCTTCTGCTGGACAACTGGGCAGCCCAGGTCCATTTTGCCCCCTGTCATTACTTGTGGGTAGTCATCTTGTGGTATACACTGAGGGAAGAAAAGTTGTGAAAAAGTGAGGGGCCAAGAACTGCACTAACAACTTCCATCACTGACTGTGAGGTTAAAACAAATAAATACAGACTCTTGTGCATAGAGTGGTTAGCAATATTTAATTTGATGGTCTGACTTCCTAGTCAAAGTTGGTTGTTTTAACACATTATCTTTCTCCAGACTTCTTCCTTTCATGGTGCTAATTGGCTTCTCCCTGCCACGAAAAGAGGAGGTTTTTAGGAAGGTAATGGAAAATAATCAAAATCAAACTATAGCCCCAAACTGTTTATTGCAACACCAGTGGCTTTTGGAGAGATGGGGCTTTGATGAAACAGTGCAGCTCTTGATTACCCTAAACTATTTTCAGTCTTCTGCAACTTTCGATAACGTGGTTCCGTAGATCTCCTGTAAAGATAGCAGAAAACAATTTATATCTATGCCTTGGGGAGAGGAGAGAGAAAAAAAATCAGAAATCTACCAAGACACCTGGATTTCTGCAAAATTAAAATTTTATTACATTCACATACAGAGCAAAAAGCATTGGTATTAACAAAGTACACATGTGGAGGGAATAATGCAAGGTGGTTGTAAGGTGTTTGATTGTCAACAGAGGGGAGGAGAACTTTCTGGAACAGTTTTCTGTTCCCAAAAATGTCTGTATTAGAACTTGCATTGTTCTAAAAAACTGTAGGTTTGAAATTCAGTATTTTTCTCAGTAAATTCTTAGATGTTTTTTCTTCTTGTTGTTAAGGAAATCCTTGTCTTTTGGTATACGCACCCCTGTTCATTCTTGATCAGGTTTTTTTTTCAGTATTAGTGCAAGCTGCAACTTAATTTATTGATAAGAGGGTTGTGTGGTGTTACTAGCATCTGGGGAAAAGGGCAGATGCAGTATGGAGAGACCCTTAGAAATGGTGCTTTTTTTGCTTCCATTGTTCCAAGTGTAGTTATATTTTCCTCTTTTTAGAGAAAAGCCTCACAGTTAAGTGAATGAAATAATGAAAACCTACAAACTCAAGCAGTAGTCTGCTTCATCAGCAGCATATTTCTATTAGTTCAAAAGCAGTGCTCAGCTTAATAGGCATCTTCTTGTTTATTAGCAGCCTGGAACCACGCCAGGAAGATTTTCACTGTTGGGTTGTGCTGGTTTCCACCAGGAAGATCACAACGGATATAGGACATACATCCTCACTGCTGTAAATCCTCCAGACTGCTGGAGTTAAGCTTGTTTGAGTGTTTCTCCACAGACCATTTCCCACCTGCATTCAGCATTTGTTAGTTGCTACATGACAGAGCTGTTGCAATCTTTGGGGTGCGTGATCACTGCTGCGGTGGTGCACAAGGTGTGCGTGGATGAGAGCCAGCCCTGTGTGGGTGGGCTGCCCTCCACGGCAGTGTCTCTCTGTCCGTCCTTGGGCTGTAGCTTGATTCTACAGTCAGCTCACCTCAACACCCTGCTGAAACACTTGAGGCTGACTGCCTGCATTTAGGAAGCAGGGCTCCTAAATTTGACTTTGGATGTCACTCCTCTGTATTCTGTAGTGAAGCTGTATTCCTGTAGCTCAGGAGGAAGCTAGGACCAGTCAGCTCCTCTGTGTGAGAGTAACCTGACCTGCTGGGTAAAAGAACTCTTAAATTAAAAATGTTGCAAATTCCTGTACAATTTAGGAGCACTAC
This sequence comes from Molothrus ater, assembly GCF_012460135.2. Lineage (NCBI taxonomy): Eukaryota > Metazoa > Chordata > Aves > Passeriformes > Icteridae > Molothrus > Molothrus ater. The sequence continues at coordinate 107,591,736 of NC_050478.2, read as the reverse complement.
AGACTTTTGCTCTGAATTTAATATCATATAAATTTTTAATTTTTTATTTAATAGAGCCCGACTTTTTAAGAATTGAAATGAGTGTCTAGGAAGAATGTTAGATTTTGTTTAATTTGGTACAGTTAGTTTCTGGTCATTTTTGTGAGTGGGATACACTCACTTTGACATGGGAAGCTAATGCCTGTGCAGTTTCTGCTTGGACTCTGTGGCTGCTCCAGCAGGGCACAAGCCTGCAGTAGTGTCCCTGTGCCATCACCCAGCACTTTGGGATGCCCTAGAGTATCTCAAGTGGCAACAGGCAGCTGAATCACATCCTGGATGTTGTTTATTAAAGGAACCGTGTTGTAACCTTTATTTTGTCATGTGGTATTTTTGCAGACTTTGCTTTCTACAGTTACGGCATCTGTTTTCACATCCATGGATTAATTATTCCTTGCACCTCTAGTTTATGGGGCTGTATTGCTTCTGTGCTGTGTCTCACTTCTCTTCCTTTCTCCTCTTTCTGCCTCCTCCACAGGATTGCATCTGACCTACTGTTGGGTTTGGTATGGCTGCAGGGATGATTACACCATGGCAGCCTCTAATTTAATAAACAATAAAGCCACTGTTTTGTATATGTAAAGTTTGTCAATGGAAATAATGTTATCTGTGTGTTTTTTTATCACCCCACCACCAGCAAAATGTTCAGGTGTGGCTTTGGCATTTCTAACCTGTGCAATAAGCATTATTTATTGCTCAGAGCCACTGTCTAAGATGTTTTAGGTGGACTTTCCTGTCCTCTTAACTGACTAGCACACAGGTTCTGTATGAACTGATTTGGCTAATGGTGTGATTTTTCTAGTTACTGAAGTGCATAAATCACTGCAACCTCTAGCATGGAAGCGATTAAACATGGAAATGTATGGGAATGAGTTATACGGGTATAAACACGTTTCTCTATGTAGACACTTGTATGTGTCCACATGAGGAATCACAGCAATGTAATTGTACTGGATGTAAGTTAATCAAGAAAAGAGCAGTGTATGGTCCTGTGTTTCCCATATTTAATTCTGTGCTAATAACACCCCCTTCTTCCTTGCCTCTGTTGTGTATGCTTTTATGCTATATGGATTGCCCTTCTAGAAGAATTTGTAATCTAGGATGTTAGTCTAAAAGTAATGCTTTCTGTCTAGGGAGAGGAATCTCTGAGCAGGTGGGCTAAGTAAGGGAAAACACTAGTATTTGAAGTATAATAAATGTGCTATTGGGTAGATGGCCTTGCAGCTTCTCTCATTGCAATTAAAGTAAGCTTTATAGGAAAAGAGCCTTATTTGGACAGCCAGGGTAGCCTTTGCAGTTTTCATAGTATATGTGTATATTATATCTGCAGTATATTATATCTGCAATACATTTGCCTGCCTCTGTGCAGAGAGATGTGTTGCTTATTTACTAAACATGTCATCAGCATCTCCTGTTCCTCCTCTGTTCAGCATGTGTCCCTTGGGCTGTATTTTCTACCTATTACTTGAGTCCTGTTCTGAAGAGTCATTCTTGTGTGCTTTCTTCACAACGTTCCTTAGTCTGGTCCCTTCTTGCTTCACTCAAAGGAGCTTAAAAATTAAGGCAGGTGTGCCTACTGGTAGCATCACAGAGGAAATCTGGCACATGCTTGGACAGAGTCCATTTTTCTAGGTGAGCCCCCATCTACTTTACCCATTTTCCCTTCCTGCAGTCCCTTCCTCATCCATTAGAGCTCCAGCAGATGAAGCAGGGGTCCCATGGGCAGCAGACTGCTAGGCTGTAGAACCCTGGCTTCTACCTGGCTTGGGTGCCAAGTTCAGGGTGCTGTGAGAAAGAGTGGATCATTAAAATCTAAAGTCTAAAATCCTTCACACAAAGGGAGGTTTGCAAATGTGACTTGCAGGAGCATCTCTAATATCTGACATACCTTAACTTGTGAAGCTTGTTTTGACTACCTTAACAGTGTTCTTTTCACATGCTTTTTTTTTTTTCCTTTGTCTATTTGTGTAGGGATTTTAAAAAGCAGACTGAACATCTTTTCTACCTTCCCTGGCAAATTTGTCACCTGATAGTCCAAGCCCTAGCTCAGCAGCAGGGTTGGGACCTGGTAATGTGTTTTACAGGTTTCTGCTGCACAAGCTAACAGCAGCAAATTGTTGTCCTCTGTGTGAACCATGCTTCTGAAGGATGTTGCAAAGTTTGTGTGTGACTTTCATGGGTATTTATTGAAAGCAGAGGAGTGAGGATGTTTGGGAATACTTCATTCCTTCATTCTGGGTTCTGGAGGGTGGTGTTTTCTGGGGACACAGGCACAAACATAGTTAAGACACAGACATCTAAAAGTTTTAGAAGTGCTTTGTCTCTCTGAATTTTATTCATTAATGGGAAGCTTTTACTTAGGCTTTAATGCAGTAGTGGCCTCTTTCTCTCAGGGAGCAATTCCTGTAGAATCCCCCACAGAGCACACAGAGGTTAATTGTGCAGTCTTCTGCTTTTATGGGCTGCAATGAAGAAGGAGCTTGTGCAACTCTTGCAAAGGGAAAGGCAAGTGTGTTCTTGTCTTGTCTATGGAAACGCGCTGTCCTTTCTCTTAGAGAAGGCAGCAGTTAACAAAACAACATAGATGTGATTTCTGGCTAAGTAGTCAAAGTTGTGAAGATCTTGGAAAGCTTAATTCATTATGGTTTCATTGCCATGTTTGTAATTTATACAGAAAGGGGTTCCAGGCATGTGAGAGTGATGCCAGGTTCTCAAAGTAACATCCTGGAAAGGGGCAGAATTAGCAACACCTTACTGATTCTACAAAGCATATACATGCTGTAGTGGGATCTCTATTGGGTTTGGATCCAGAACTTCTTTTGCCATTACTTTTCTAAGGAATTTCATGGAGAAACTTGGAGTGTTTCCTGATTTCCAGTGATTCGTATGTGGAATTTTGATGCTGAGTCTTCTCAAGGATACAGAGGAAATACTGAGAACAAGTAGTGGTTTGAATGAAATTCATGAAAGCTGAGGGGCAAACTTGATGTACAAAGGAATACATCAAAGGATTTCCCCTATTCTGAGAAGGTTTTTTGTTGGTTGTTTGGTTTTTCTTTATCATGAGTTTTGAAAGGGAAATGGCTCTGGTAGTTTTTTCCAAGCTGCTTTAATGGTGTCCTCTCTTTGTGGAGTCTGCATGAACAGGTTTATCAACAGGGATTTGAGGATGGGTATTGTTAACCATCATTTTATTAAAAAAAAAAACAACAAAAAAACCAACTTGATAGCCTCAGTTGGAGGCTGAGTTGAAACTGATATATTTTTTGCTTTTTACTTAAATGTGATCCTAAGACACAAGTTCTACTTTTTTATATTGCTGCCTGTGAAGGAGCTCAGTGTTCTGAATATATAGATTATCATGGCCTTTGGGATGTTGTGCATCCACCAGTTTACCTACTTTCTGGCTTTTGGTATTGAATGATAAACACTCCTGTTCTGCTCCTATCCTCCATTATCTGCACCCACAGCCAACCTGACCATCTTAAACATGATTAAAATATAATTCAAAAGTTATTAGCTAATTATGACGCAAAGTACTTAATTTGCCATTGCACCCTAATAACTTAAAGGTACTCCTGATAGCTCAGTAATAACCATATCATAAGCAAAAGGACACGGTTGCTACTAACTTAATAGGCAGCTTCCCTCAAGATAAAACAAATAACATACCTCAATGAAATCGGATTCAAGCTTAGTAAAATCATCTTGGCAAGCAAAGAGAGTGTTTGTTAATTTTTCTGTGAAATGTTATCATTGCCAAGAAAACTTGGTTACAAAAAACAGAGATGGCAAAAGTATTTGCATGAATAATTGATTTAACATTTCATTGGTTTAAGTGATTTTAGGAAAAGTGGTTTTGATATGCTCTGGAAAACTAGAAAGTTTTTAAGGACTTATTTGCAAGATACCAAACACTGTAGGAGATGTGGGGCTTAAAGGCTTGTAGACTGTTCTTCAGTATATCCAGTGCATGCACAAGCCTGAAAAGAAAGAATAGTAGAGATGGCATTTTAAAAGGCTAAAATCCTGGTGCTGTGGCTATGGTCTCTGGGTGTGCAGGGAAGCCCATGTGTGTAGCTCCTTATTGCCTGATGTCCTCACAAATACCTCGAGCAAATTGCCCCCTGTGATGAGAGGGATGATGGCAGATATCTGCAGCCTCCTGCCCTGCTCTGAGTGTCCAAGATTTGGCAGGTGTGTCACTCAGGGTGCTGGCTGGTCCCAGAAGTGTCTCAAAGTCCTAGAGGAAGAGAAGGGCTGTGGCACCATTCTGTGGCTTGACTGAAGAAACAGCCAAGCAATCCCCCAGTTTGGGGATTGCAAGGCTTAAGATTTCTGGAGACATATCTGTATGGTAGCAAAAGGACTTGAAGGTGTATTTGGTATCTGAAGACAAGCAAAACTGTGAGGATTAAGGATGTGTTCAGTCAGAGGATATTCTGAATTGGAATGGATCCACAAGGATCATTGAGTCCAGCTCTTAAGTGAATGGTCCATACATGTCTTGGGAAGTGTCAGCGACTTCAGTGTCTGTCAGATGGAGGAACCTCACTTTCTTAAAAGTGATGGGGTTTGTGGGGTAAAGATCCTGGTTTGGGGTGGGAGAACAACTGGTGAGCAGTGGATAGACCCCTCTCAGCCACATCTGAAGCCTGTAAGGCAATCTAAAGATCCAGGAGGTTTGGATGACTCAGTATTGAAATTGCTTTTAAAACACTTACCTGCCCAGCCTTGTGTGAAAAAATGCAGATTAGGGTTTCAGCCTGTTCCTCTTATCAGTTCTGCATCTCCCTGGTACACCAGAGCAGAGAGAGAAGGAATATGGTAAACAGAAACTCCCTGGCCCATCCATGGTCTGGGATAGTAGTGCTTTCCTGGCCTCACCCTTGTTCCCATCTTGCAATGTGGGAGATGGTTTCCATCTGCCTGCAAATACTGTTCTCTGGTCATGAGTCAACAGCTCTCAACATCTCATCCCAACTATTTACTCCTTTTTGTTCTAAAATGTCAGCATTTCTACCAGCGCCATTTGTGTCTGGGCAGATGATGGTCCTGATTCCGTGGTTTGGGAATGAGGGTTTGAACATCCCAAGGGAAGCCAGTGACAGAGACTACATTTTTGGACTGGCTTCTGTGGAACATTCAGGCACCCTACACCCACCAAGGTGACTGACTGTCAACCAGTATGTTCTGTACACCAGGGGAGTTGCTGTATTAGCTCTATTTCATGATGTAATCATTAGTTCTGGTGTGAAACTCCTAGGTGGCTAGGTCACCTCTTTAGCAGGGAAAATACAGCTTTTAGTTTATTTTGGAAAAATTTCCTTTTCAGGCAAACAGAGGTTAGGGTGCTTCTACTGACTTGTGGAGCCTTGGCCATCCATTTTTTAATGCACCCCTGTGTTTGCAGTGACCCATGTGTTCACGTTTGTTCTGCTGTCGTTTCAATACCTGTCTCTCATCCTCCATGCTCATCTGTGGTGTAGAAGGACATAGTTTGCTCTCGTGTCAGTAGCATTCCTGTAACATGACTACACCATGTTGTGCAATTCATACTTTTCCAGTTAATGTGTCAGTTTGTCCATCTGGATTAGATCCAGCAGCTATTAGTTCATTTTGTAATATGTCTGATTGGTTTTCATCTCTGCTCCTGATGCTCCCTCTGATCAGGCAGGTTGTAGCAAATCCCATGTTTCTCTCTTTTTTCTTAGTTGTTTGGGGTTTTTTTGTCTCTAGTGTGTTCCCTGATGATACCATGTCACTCATCATTTCAGATCCTTCCCATCTGCTCCTCGCATGCTTTGCTCTGCCTTTAAGATTATTCACCACTTTTTATCTATCTCACTTCCTTCTAAATGCCTTATGAGCCCTCTGAGTTTGGCCCTACCTTTTCTTTTACTGTCATGCTGAAGTAATAATCTTAAGATGTTTGAAATCTTCTTCATGTAAATGATTCAGTTCCTTAATCTTTAGCAAATATTTCTACAAAGGTCTGACATCCTTTTACTCAGTATTTGGCATTTATCTGTTGTTTAAAATGCCATGTAACTTTGTAACTTTTTTTTTTTAAATCTTGTAAGAACTGGTGTTTAAATACCTCTTCCCGTGCATTCTTCTTCTCTGTAATTTTGGCTCCTATATAAATACTTTTTCTATAGAAGGTTTAATGAGCTTTTAGGTTTTAATGCATTTTTCCCGTTACCTTTGCTTTATAATTATTTGTATTAATCCATCTTCTCATAATGTAGGAACTGTATGTGCCAAGAAATTCCTGAGACTCATGGACATGAAACCTTAAATTAAATGTAAGAAGAAAAAGATAAGAACAAATTATAATAGCACTGAGAGCAAGAGATTACAACAGGGTATTTGGTTAAAGTGTGGTTTTTGTAATATATGTTTCTGAAAATTGCAAATGTATTCTGTTATGTTTATGAGCCAACTTTTGTTATGCAGAATTATAAAGGTTGCTATGTATTCAGTTTCTGTGGATACAAATTATGTGAGTTATTCAAAAAAGAAAAGGAGGTTGATACTGTCAAAGTGGTTCTCTGAAAAAAAAGAATAGAAACCTCATAATTCCCCACTTGGGTAGGATAACATTTCTCACTGGCATGGACACCACTTCAACTGTACTAGCTGCTAGGGGACAGTGCAAAATTATATAATTTAGACATACGAGGAAGTAAAATTAAATGGCCATGAGATGAGCATACCATTAAACAGATCTCATTTATAATGGACTCTTATGCAAATTGCCTTTGAGCACTCAGTAAAAGAAAATGAAAATAAATTAATAAGGATGGCTCAAACTAAAAAGTTGCAGGGGAAAAGAAAAGTAGAAGCTTGTTACAGCTCACTCTCCACACACTCCAGAGTGTTAAATAAGCATTCCCATTAGCCACATAAACATAATGATGTTATAATAAAACATGCACTTAACTTTTAAGGACCAAACTCCTAATCACTCTGCTGCAGTGGCTCCAACCAGATGAGTAAGATTTCAAATAAAATACATTTACTTCGTCATGTGATTCATTATTGGAGGGAAAGAGATGTGTTTTCATGAGTATTTTGCTCTTTGCTAGCTGCTGAATATCCTCCCTCAGTGAAATCCAGGCAGTTACTTGCCTTGCCATTAGTGTGGGATTGCAGGTTCCAGGGCATCACTGCTGCTCCTCCTGCTGCACAGCCCCCTCTGATGGGTTAAAAAAAGGACTTCTCAGCACTTTTCCTCCCTTTTTCTTGTTCTGTGAAAGATGTGGGGAGCATGGGACTCTGGCAGCTCAGAACTGTTGAAAGTAGTGTATTGCAAAATATTTTCAGTTAGTTTGTAGTGTCTTCTGATAAAGATGTTAATATAAGAAATTATATACTGAATATATTCAATTATAAGAAACCTGTATTTTCTCAGAGAAGAAATGTTTATTTCTACCTTAGTTTGAAAGTAATGTAATATTCTGCATGTTTGTAAACATCAAGGCTTGCAGGTTTTCCATGTTCCTTGGATCCTTTTGATTACAGAAATGAAGAATTTTAGCTCTGTCCAGTGAAGCCATTAAAACACTCTGTAGAACTCTGTCATTTTTTTTTTGGCATTAAGAGAGTTTTGCAATAACTGACTTGTTTAATTACTACTGGCCATCTTGTTCCTAATTATTGCTGCTTTCCCACATATCCAGCTGAGGCAGAATATACTGAAGTCTTTTCTCTTTATGTGTATAATAATAATATATTTAAATATTTATACAATGAGAGATCAAGGCTATAAACACACTATGTATACAGTTCTGCTGCAGACAGTATATTTTTATACTTGACAAATAGGACTTTTTTCTGAAGAATTTGAGAAATCCTGCAAGCAATCTTCCAATGCTAGCTTTTTGGTATAGAAATGCTGTTACAGGAGTGCTGATTTGTGGGAAGAAAGATCCATCCCTGTAATATTTTATGGAATTAAAACAATGATATTTTCCATTCCCTGTTGTTTTTTCTCCAGTAAACAAGGGCTTGTAGCTATACCTAGTTTGTGTCCTTTAAGTAAAACCAAATTCTCACATGGAAGCAGGGTTTTCCACTGGTTATATTTTCAACCCTTGAAGCATTCGATTTCTGACAGTGGAATATGATACTTAAAGCCACAGACATTAATTATTACCCATTGGAGGTCACACTTTCAACCCATGGGACGTTAATTTTCCTGATATATGGAAAATTCCAGCCTGTTAGTTTTAATTAAATATTTCAGAAGCACATTTTCTTGTAAATGGACTACAGTTTCTTATCCTTTACCCTTGATATTTGGCTAATTCTGCATATAATTATCATCTTATTTTGCAAGCCTCCTTCAAAGTGCTCTCCTGTCTCAAAACTCCATTCAGCTGTTACATATTTGTCATTTAAAACAGAAAGGTGTCCTTGCCAGTCATCAACCAACATTGTCAAGAAGGAGATGGGGAAAAACATCTTTCAGATTTTCTTGGGAAGTGAAATTATAATGACTTACCAGTCCCTTCTTGTGCTAGCAAGGTGGTGTCTCTTAAGCATGTATAATCGCCGTGTGAGACCCAGTAAAGCTTTGGGTGGCAGGGAGGATGGTGATCAAATTGTTTTGTACAGAGGAGGTGACAAAGTGAGGCATGAGAGAGTGCTTCCCACTGTGCCCCTGGGAACACAAGAGTTCCTGGTGAGGATGCTGGAAAGTGAGGATGCTGGTTGTTCCCCAGATCCTGGCATAGCTCACTCTCCTCTCCTGACTGGGTGTAGCAAATGCAGATTAGGAGCAGGACCATGTCACCAGATTTGGATCCCATAGTAGTACCTTAGGTTTTTCCCTGAAGGCCACATGAAGGGTGATGGAATCTACATTTTTCCATCTGAAAAGGAAAAAAAAAATAATTTTCTTTACAGAAGTCTCTCTGCTGGGGGTCTACCCTTCCAAAGCTGTTTTAATATGTGAAAGTATATTGCAGATTGATCCTGGGAGGGGAGTCAGGAGGGAATTGGGACTTTGCAGTTCCTGGGATTTTGCTGCTGCTGCTGCTGTTGCTGCTGCAGAGCAGCAGAACATTGAGGCAGCACTTTCTGTTAACACTTCCAGTCCATTCCCAAAGCCATTCAGGTCCCAGGTAGCACTCCCAGTGGCTGAGCACTCTCCTCAGCATTATGGTTTTGTCTGAAGGCTCCATCCTCTGATACTATCTTGCTCTTCTCTAAACAATTAATAAAATGGAGACAAAAAGCCTAGAGGTTTAAAATATGTAATTATATAAGTAATTTAGAACTAGGAAAATGCTGCAGAAACCAATTACAATTATACATTTCAGTAATGACTGACTTGGCCAAATACATGTTTTGTGTGTGAATTCCGTGATAAATTTGAAGATGACATGCTTGAGTATAAGGGAAAATTAATTCTAAATGCTGAGTACTTCCATATTAGACATAAAATGTGTCTCATACACCACATGAACAGGAGCCTGTGTTATATGGGCTGTCACAGCTTTTGAGCAGCAGGGCAGGCAGTAACAAGTCTTTGAGGAAGAAAGCTCAAATAGTTCAAGGGATGGCTTTGAAAAAAAAGTGTTCTGTACCTGCTCATGATGCAAAATATATTTCATTCATTATATGTTACAGATTTCATGCAACTTGAATTGATTCATGCATTTATTACAGAATTGTAAATGGCCAGCTGGGGTTAATGGAGTTTTATTTGTTTTCTGATCTCCTCCCAGCTGGTGAGAAGCTATAGATGAGATTTGTATTCGGTTCACAACTTGTATATATACCTGCTCCAGGCACAGACATTGTTCCAAACTCAATTTGGGTTGCCTGTGCCATTTTCAAAGGGAGGATATTTGGCTGTTGATGCAACACAGTGTATGGTTGCCTGGAGCCCTGCCCCTCTGCAGTTCCCTGAGACCCTGCTGCAAGCCCTGCTGCCTCCCCCTCTTTGGGAGCCCACTTCTGTCTTTTGCCTCTTGAATCGCTTCTGGACATCCCCTTCTGGTGGCCACTGGATGGGGCATCTCTCAGCCTGGGGTGCTTTGTGCAGCCAGGAGGGCTGATCACCTCTGAGTATTTGGTGGCTTTTTTTTTTTTATTGCTGGTAGTGGGGGTTCGTTGTTTATGCACTGCTTTTAAAACATAACAAAAACAGTGTGCCATGACTGTTTGTTGTCAAAAAGCATTTCCACATTGCACATACAGACATATAAACAGGCACACAAAATCAGACCTGCCAGTCACTCCTGCTCATTTCATTGGGAAACCACCAGTGACTCAGGAGTGTTTTGCAAATGCCCCAGTGCAGTAACAAAACATTTATTTGGTGTCACTTTGAGGGTTTTGTTTGGCTTTTTCAGCCCTTCCTATTGCTCTAACTAAAGCTGGTTTGGGAGGCCCACATCCAGAAATGTATGTGTACTCAGTGGTTGATGTTGCAAGACCTGTTGCCAAGCAGAGGCTCTCTAGGTGGCTGCGTGGTTCTGGTGGTCAGTGGGTGGTGTCTAAAAGCTGAGACATTTTTCTGTATTATTTGAGTGTTCTGCTTGATACCTGCCACAAGCACTTAACTTTTACATTCAAGCATTACCTCACATTGAAATGTTATCAACTTTGTACCCTCATCTTTATGTTACCACAATGTGCTGCCCCTCACCTTAGCTGTGCCTGCCCTAATGTTGGTTGCAGTAGATGGTATCCAAAAAGTGACCTGAGTTTAAAAACAAGTGAAAACCAAGCAAAGAACCAAACCAAACTATTCCCCAGGTACAGTTTCCAAACTAAATCCAAAGTAAATCAAGTTCCCTATGCAGTGCTCTATAAAGCAGAATGAGTCAGTCCAGGGCGTTGGAGCATCTATAGGGAATAGGCTGTGCTGAAGGGGACTATCAAAAGAGGTGTCCAAAATAATTGAGGGATTGTCATTTTATGAGATACAGACTGGGGCATTGAGGTGGGTGGGAGAGGCTGCTGGCCTGGCTTCTTCCCTTCCACCTCCTCAGCTGTGCTGCTTGGAACTTAATGAGGCTATGCTGGAAAATATGTGGCTTACACAGTGGTTTGAAATCAGCCTTTTTCTAATGAAACAAAGCCACAGAGCTGCTTCAGTGAAGTTTGCATGGGAGGGTTTTGTAGTGCTGAGCTATTTGAGCAGCTCTTGAGCTGAGCTTGGTCTGACTGTGCTCCTTGTCTCTTGTTTCCTCTCCAGAATTGGCCGGCTTTTCGATGGCACGGAGCCCATTGTCCTCGACAGTCTCAAGCAGCATTATTTCATCGACAGAGATGGGCAGATGTTCAGATATATCTTGAATTTCTTAAGGACATCAAAACTCCTCATTCCTGATGATTTCAAGGTGAGATTTCAAGGGACTTGGGTGTTTTGCAAGTACCTTGGTAAAGCTATCTGGTGTGTAGTCAAAACAGAGCCCTGGATAGGGAAGGTTGACTTGCAGGGCTTACTCTTCAAGTAAGAATGGGGTTGCTAAAGTGGTGTCTTCCTCTCCTAGAGTGACATCAATATTAAACTTTCCCCTCCTGGCTATAGTGGTAATAAAGCAACTTGCCAGATTTGACCCAGGGAAATTAAATGTTGTACCATACTCATGGAAACAGAAGCGACAATCTGCAACTGACTGCTCATGAGCTTTACTAATTATTTGTCCTCTCATCCATTTTTATGCTTCCCCAGTGATCGCAGCAGTTCCAGTTTTCACTCCCACACTGAAATTCAGAAAATGGTGTGTGAATCACAATATTGACAAAATAAACTGCACACATGGTAATATCTGGGCATTAAGTCATAGACTGTTTTCTCCCTCAGACTCTTGAATGCATACTGCAAGTTTAATTTTGGAGTTTTAGAGAAGTCAGGAATGAATCGTTCTATGTTTATTATTTAAACTTTAATAAAGAGCCTGCTTTTTTTTTTTTTAGTTTTTAGTAACAAATTGAATTAGTGGTAGGTTCAATGTCAGACACAGCCTACAGAAGCAGAGCTTCAGAATCCATGTGATGTTTATCTGCTAGTAGGTATGAGGGTGTATATGGGGTGTCTTCAATCAGAATAGATCCTTACCTTCACTTAATGACCACACATCAGTGCACCTGGTTCACTGCAGGAAATGCAGCAGTTGGGATTGAACAGGAGAGGTGATGGGTGATGAGGCAGGGATGGAGCAGGTATTCAGTCCTTTTCACGCTGGTATTCACTCCTTTTCCCCTCGTAGCTGAGACAGTTTTTCAGGCATTTGGGCATAACAAGTGTGAGGCTGAGTTCAAGAGCTGTATTTCAGCAAGCTTGGAATCATCTGCTGTAGACACATCCTTGCTGCTCCCATAGTGACAAGGGCAGATCTCCCTGAATAATGTGGGAGTTTGGAGCAAACAGATAAGCATCATTTCCTTCTTTTGAAGCCTTGGTCTGGCTTTGTGCTGCTCTCGGCACTTCTCCTGCAGGTAATCAGAAATACAGAAAAAGGAAAAGCCACCTTTCATGCAATATTAAGAAATTACATATGTAGAGCTTTTTAAACACATAAATATACTGTAGCTGTGTTGAAATTAAAAATGTAATTCCTGGCAAGTTCACCCAACTGTGATATTCAAAGGGGTGTCCTCCCCAGTTATGCTTTAAGGTGTACAAAAAAAACAGTGATTACAATGAACAGTGTTTCTTGTTTCTTAGAAATATATGGGTTACATTACTTTTTTGTTACACAATAAATGTAAGCAGTATTTTTACCATGATTTAGGTGTCCTCATCAAGTATTTGGTTTCTAGTTCAAATTCAGGACCATATTGACTGTTAGCAGGCTTCTCTTGTCATTCTGTTTCTCTCTCATCCCTAATTCTCATGTATCTCTTTTCTCTGTATAAATATTTTCCAAATGGTTTTATGCTCTAACACCTAGAAAAACAAGATTTTTTTAAAAATGTTTTTTAGATTTAAAAAATGGCAGTAGGCAGATTCCACATCATCAGTTCTAAATTACTTCTGCAGTGGCTATGCCTAGAAATGCATTCCCTCTGCTCTGGCATTTGAGATGATGTAGTAAACAATACTAGTGGCAAAACAGAGAAGTATTAAAAAATACTTAATTTTTAAAATGCACTAATATGTGCAAACATTATGCAAATATCTGAATCATTTTACACTAACAAACATTGCAGGCTTCCTCATTTACATTCTTATACCTGTTATAATGCCTGCTAGTATTGCTGTAAGACACAATGGATCCTAATGATGAATTTTCTGAATCCTGATTGAATTCTGTTCCATCTGTTCAATGAGATCATTATTATATGACATCACTGTGGGGATGAAATATAGGGAAAAGTGGGATTTTGGTTGTTTTTTTTTTTTTGCAGAAGGGAGTTAAGCAAGCATAGCCTTACTTTTGCAAGTGCTGCTGTACTCATTGTGTTCCAAGTAGCTGATTGTTGGAACCTGGGAAATTTCTCTGGCTGCCCTGGAGGACTTGAGACCCTGACAGGGGTCTCGGAGACCTTGGCACGGAGTCAAAAACACCTGTGCCTTCGATTTTAGCCCTTGGAAAAAACAATTACCAACTTTGTATGAAGATGTACAAGCCACAAGAGTTTGAATAGAATGTTAGTGAATTTATCACAGGGTGAAAATGTAGAATTTTGAGTTTTTAGAATGTGGGTTCAGAATCCAAGATGGAGGGATTTGGGCGTGCCTTGTCCTTCTTCCTTCTTCTTCTTAGCTTCCATCTTCTGGGTGATGTTGCACTTTTAGATTGGTTTAGAGTAGAAACACACTGTCTAACATAGGTGATCGGTATTGGGAAATTATTGTAAATAACAGACATGTAGTTTTTAGTATAAAAGATAGCATCGCCTCTGAAGGCGGTCAGTGTGCCTCAGCCCGACCTGCCAGACAGACCTCAGTGGGTCGGAGAAAGAACGTTATAGATAAGAAATAATAAACAACCTTGAGAACGAGAACAGAAGAATCCTGACTCCTTCTTCAACTGCCAGGCTGGGAAAAGAGACTCTCTAACACATCTCAGGGTCATTGTGACCACAGAGGCCCCCGAGAGCTAATGGTTATTTTCTGCTTGCAGTGTTACTTTATTGCACCTTCCTACAAAGTCTTGAGGAGCTCTGTCCAGTGGGGTTCCTAAAGCAGTGTCAGCCTGAATATCCATCTACCTTAAGCACCACATTAGCAATGCCTCTCTTAATGTGTGTGTCTTTCAGGACTACAGCTTGCTATATGAAGAAGCAAAGTATTTCCAGCTTCAGCCCATGCTAGGAGAGATGGAACGGTGGAAACAGGACCGGGAGAGCGGCCGCTTCTCAAAGTCCTGCGAGTGCCTGGTGGTGCGAGTGGCCCCAGATCTCGGCGAGAGGATTACACTGAGTGGAGATAAGTCATTGATAGAGGAGGTGTTCCCAGAGATCGGGGATGTGATGTGTAATTCTGTCAACGCCGGCTGGAACCACGACTCCACACACGTCATCCGCTTCCCGCTGAACGGATACTGTCACCTCAACTCAGTTCAGGTAGGACATCACACCTGCAGTTTTTGAAAGGGAGATGCTGGCCAGGTGCCAATGGGCTGACCCTGTTCCATGTCACTGGAGTGTTTTGGTGAGCAGAATCAGCTGGAGGCTTTAAGCAAGTTACTTAACTTCTGTGTGTCGAGTTGTCTTTCTCCATTTAATTAATGTATCACCATTTAATCAATTTAATTCATGTATCTCCATTTAATTCATGTATCAATTCAAATCTCTTTGCAAACAAACTACAGTAGTGTTAGAATTTTCTCTGATCATAGGGAAAACCCTTCACTTTCAATTCCAGTGTTTTTTCCTGATTTTTTCATAGCATAGTAGAGTCCTGTTGCAATTGACAGGACAAGGGATAATGATTTAAACTAAAATTAGGTCGATTTTTACTAGATAAAAGGAGGAAATTTTTTCTGTGAGGGTGGTGAAACACTGGAACAGGTTGCCCAGAGAGGTGGTGGATATCCCATCCATGGGAATATTCAAGGGTCAGGCTGGACAGGGCTCTGAGCAGCCTGATTTAGTTAAAGATGTCCCTGCTCACTGCAGAGGGGTTAAACTTGATGATCTTTAAAGGCTCCTTTCAACCCAAAGTATTCTATGATGCAATGTAGTAATGTCTAAAATCAGTAGATGTTATGAAATGGATAAGAAAAAATCTGGGAGACAAATGCAGGTAATTCCTGGAATAATTATAATCAACTTGAGTGTTAGTGTTATGTTTTTATCCTTTGTTGGTTAAAAGCAACCAACCTCAGACACCTGCCTGCCCCTAGCCAGCACTTCCCATGTGAAATCATCAATGGCACAATTGATGCTGTTTGGTTTAAACACACCTCCTAAATGCTGCAGGCTCATGTGTGAATTATTTTACAGAACAGGCTTGCAAGCTGAGCTTGGCATCCTTTTATCTGCCAGGTCCCAATGTCCAGGTAGAGAATCACAGAGTCATTAAGACTGGAAAAGATCTCCAAGATCAAGTTCAGCCTTTGATCAAACACCACCACGTCAACTAAACCACAGCATTAAGTGCCATATCCAGTAATTTCTTGAATATTTCCAGGGATGGTGACTCCACCACTGCCCTGGGTAGTCCATTCCAATGCTGAACCACCCTCATAGTGAAGAAATTATTTCTGATGTCCAACCCAACCTGAATGCCCCCTGGTGCATCTTGAGGCCATTTCCTCTTGACCTGTTGCTGGTTTCCTGGTAGAAGAGCCTGACACCACCTTGCTACAGCCTCCTTTCAGGTAGTTTTAGAAGGTCACCCCTGACCTTCTAGCCTCTTTTTCTCCAGATGAAGCACTGAGGCACACTGAAGGCTGGCCAGGCACTGTGCTTGTGCTAGCACTTAACACAAGGGTCCAGATAGACCTATCTAGACCTATCTAACCCATGTTATGCTTGGACAGTTGTCTCTTACTGGCCTTGACTGTCATCAAGGCCTGTCATGCTGAAACATCAAAATTGTTTGTCATAGTGATTAATGCAAATTTAGAACAGCCTTAGATGTCAGATTACAGCTGAAAAGAAGTTTCAAGGATGGCTGCTTAGCTATATCATAGGATACATATCGTAGGATATCATATCCTATATCATAGGATAGTTATCAAGGCAGTTGTATCCTTCAACACTTTGTCACTTATTCTGATGCTTACATTTTAGTTGCACAAATAAGAATTACAAAGCATATTTACTAATGTGAAAAACCTGAGTCGGAGTGGCAAAATATATACAGGCTTCAAAATATGTACAGTCAGAGTGGCAAAATATGTACAAGCTTGTGTAATGATCCCACATTGATAATGGAAGGAATAAGTATCTCCCAGTACTAATAAAAATGAGAGACTGCCAATAGACCTGAAGGGTGAGGTACAGACCAATGGATTGTCCAGGGCTGAGCTAGTTTCCAGAGTTGTTTCCACCACAGTTTTTCTCAGGACCCAAGTTCTCATGTTCTTTTTTCCAGTGGCTTGCACTGACACATTTGGGCAGGGGATTTTGGCATATATTGTTAAAAGCTAAAGATCACTTGTGTTTTGATCACTGTTTCCAGGTCTCTTTTCCTATCCCTTCCTTTTTTTATGACTGCTGTGCAATTAGCCATGTTCAAGTACTTTGGAAAGACATTTGCCAACCTGAAGCATTTAATGGAAGGACATGGCATGTCTTCTTTGAAGCATTTTTAAACCTCAGCTTACTTCTTCCCCTGCCCTAGTCCTTTGCAGTCTTCTGCCATCCTACTTGCCAGTGTTGTCCCAGCATGCATGCAAACCAATTTGACAACTGGTGAAACAGCTGGGGAAGCCATGGTAGGCACCTGATTCCAGCACAGCCCTTGTGAGGTCTGGTCATGCTGAGTAGAGGGTCCCACATCCTCTGAGGTCCAGGAGCATCAGCCCCTTCCTTGGGTTTGGCAGCTGTCATGCTGACCCTGGTAAACCCTAGGAAGTTACCTTCTCAGGTGAGGCAAAGGATGCCCAGAACAGGTGAAGATGATGATAGAAGTAACTAAGAGTTGGTTTTTAAGTCTCTAGTAAATATCATGGTAGGTTTTCTGAAATTATGACCGTTGTTATCTACACTGTCACCATTTCATTGTGGTATTTGCTCAGCATCTGCTGTGTAATCATGTGTTTACCCTTTTGTGTTGTAAATTCTGTAAAGCAGAGAATGTTTTTCTAGTCCTGTTTCTGTGGCCAGAAGATTGGATTTGTTGACAGTACTAAAAAAATAAAATAAATTTTTCTTCATTTTTCTTTTTCACTGCTCAGTGGCCATAGTCAGCAGAAATCAATCCAGTACAGTTAAGCTATGTAAGCACTTTTTTTTCCCCCTAGTTGAATCCATTTGAAAACAGCAGTTATTATCATCAGACAGCAAATAGTCTGTTAATTTACTTACACATTGGTGTTTGTTTCCTCTTTTTTGCAGGTACTTGAGAGGTTACAGCAAAGAGGGTTTGAGATTGTTGGCTCATGTGGAGGTGGGGTGGACTCTTCCCAATTCAGTGAATACGTACTGAGACGAGAACTCAGAAGGACATCTCGTGCACCCTCTGTCATTCGAATAAAGCAAGAGCCTCTGGACTAAAATGGACATGTTTCTTTATGCAAAAAAAAAAAAAAAAAAAAGAAAAACAAAGAGGAAAAACAAAAAGGGGGACATTTCATGTGCAGTTTGGACTCCAAACAAGTCCTGGAACTAAAATTGAATAAAAGACACATTTATATCAAATATAGAGACCACACCTGAATTCATATGGGAACACTTGGAATAGTAGTGATAATAATAATAACCTCAAAGTATAAAAGAAAACACACACACACACACACACATAAAAAAATATGTATGTATATGTATGTCTGTACATATATATATGTATGTATATGTCAAAGGGTAGGAAATGCAATGACAGAATGTGGTAGATGAGGTTGGTGCTGTGATGGCCATTAAGTGTCCCAGGCCCTTCCCGGGCCCACTTAACGGTGTACAAGCCATTGCCAGGGGGGGATTCATGGACTGTTCTTCACCCATTTTCATTGCCAAACAGCCATCCACTTTTTAATGTGTACACACCTTGAGTCAACTTTATTTGCATATGGAGGTTTATGTCTGTCTTTTTTAGAGGTGGATGGGCAGGTGTTCAGGAGATGACCATCCATTGCATTGGAAAGCTGAAATTTTAAATGTAGTTTGTACAGAAGTCGCACACTTTTTGTCAGCCCTCACAGATGTGAAAGGTTAACTTTTCTTTTGAATGAGTTTTTTTGTTGTTTTGTTTTGTGTTTTTCAAAGGGGGCCAGAATAATTAATATTTGGTAGAGATGCTCTGGTTTGAATCTGCTGCTTTCCTACAATTTTTTCAAATTTTATAATGTATTAAATACAATAAACTCCTGTTTAAAATAACAAGGGTCTGGTTTAAGCCAACAGAAGCAGAGAGGTGGGATTACACTGCACTCCAGCGTGTAGAGGGGCAAGGCAGTGGGCAGGCAGAGCTGCCTGCGCAGGGTGGAGTGAGTTTAAGGCAGCAGAGGCTGTTGAGGGATCTTCTGGTGTGCTGCACATAGCTGCTGTTCCTTCAGCACTGTCCCAGCTGGAAGAGAAACTGTTGGTCAGATGTGAAAATAACAACAGCTCAGCCCAGGGAAACCCATGAAAAAATGACACCTGGTTCTGTAACCTTCAGTGTAACAGTGAATCCTTGCATCATTCCCTCTTGATTAAGGAGTTGGCAGCTTTGACTCTCCAAGCCTTTGCCTTGCTGAGTGTTAGTCAGCCTGTTGGGTTTTCATGTTGCTCATTTCCTTCTTTTCAAGCTGTTGTTCTGTTAGAGAGTGACATGGCCAGCCCCTTGTGTTACCATCAGCTGTGTCCCTTGGTAGCAGGCAGTAATTCCACGTTCTGCATTGGAAGCCCTGCCAGCTGCTCTCTTGCAGAGTCTCACTGGGGCCACCTCTGCAGGCACAGGCTCCAGGCCTGTGAGGTTTTGCAGAGGCACCACATCCCGATGCCACTGCACAGACTGCTCATGGGTTGATGCACCAGCAACCCCCGCCTTTCCTCCAAAGTCTCTTTTTATGCACTGTTACAGAATATGACTCTGTGTTCATCCTAGTGTGGAAATTTCTATCAACACTATGGTGCTGGCATTCCATTCATTTTGGTGACACTTTGCTATTTATTTAAGAAAAGGAGAAACTGTTAGATACATGTAACAAGGTTTTCAATATAGTCTAACTAAAAAAAAAAAAAAAGTTACATTTTTTTCTGGGTTTTATTAAAATCTGTCTGAGGACATCTTTAAATAACTGGCAGCACATATCAATGGTTTGGAATTACTGAAGTGTGAAAATGGGTGAGGGAGGGGCCTCGAAAAATTAAGGTTCATTAGTGGGTTATTAGATCTTCAATGTGATGGTGATCTGTCTATTCACAGTACTGAAACAGCTGCCTCATTGAAAATGCTTGTTTTCAATTAGCAGCAAGAAGTCCTCTTACAAAATAAACAAATGCTTGCTCTTACTGCCCACAATTTGGTTGTTAGTCTGCATAGAAGTTGGAAAGCTAAAACCCAGGGAAATAAATATTTTTAACAGATCTTCAAACCGTTGGAAGTGATGAAATTTGTGATGTCCAAAAAGATGCTGGTCCCCATGGGTTTGAGAGTCCACGGGTCCCAGTGCAAGGTGATGTGATTCTTCAGAGACTGCTGTGCAGGCTGGAGCTGGGGGGAGTGCAGCTCCTTTTCCTGCTTCTTGGCAAGCAGGCACTGCAAGCCTGCTGCATCAGCAGCCCCAAAGGTGTCCCCACAGTGCTGGCAGGGCCCACACTGCCTGCAGCCTCTGCACAGGAGCTTTGCCTCTGATGCTCTCCAACATGTGGTTCCCAACGCCAACAAGTTGTGCTCTGCTGGTGGTTTTGCTCGCTCAGCGTGTACCTGTCCAAGTCAATGACCTTAAAGATACCACTGTGCTCCTTCCAAATCCTCAGCTGGCTGGGTATCCTTTCACCAAGCCTGCTTTTGCTGTTGATGGAGTCAAAAATCACTCTGAGACCCTGAATGTAAATGTCTCTGCAGTTACAATGTGGTCATGGAGTAAGAGGTCATGATTATTCAAAGTAATGGCTGATGAAAAATGTATGCAGGAATAAACTGGCTGTAGATTTTTAGAGAGCCAATGAGATTAGTCCTGTTTGCAAATGAGGTTTATAATCATGTGTTTTTAAAATGTTCTTTAGAAAAACTGATCAACAAACAAATGAGCAATTTCTCCAGGAATGTGGGGGGAGTGGGGGGGAACCAAGAAGGACCAGCTTACTGTCAGCTTGTCTCTGGAGGTTAGTAATTTTGACATCTAAATTGATCTAATTTTTTATTAGAAAGTGTTGAGTCCATTTTATGCCATTGGTGTATTTAATAACAAGAGGCAGAACTGCAGTGAGTGGTAGCTGCCAACGTGGTACTTCAGCAAGTTGGTTAAGCAGCTGCCAGGAGAACTCCTGCAGACGTGCAGAGATTGCAGATGGCACCAACTCCCCTTCCCACAGTGAGACACAGGCAGAGGAATTTAGTCCTCACATTTTCTTTGGGTAATGAGAATGTTGGATTTCTGCAACAGCCATTGATCCAGGGTTTAGTTCTCCCCTGAATGTACCAAACAGCTGCATAATGTAAGTATGGATCCTGGCATGCTTGGGTGAACCTTAAAACTGGGTGTCCCATTGGAGACTGAGCCAATTTACTCTGTGCTGGAGAAAGTGAAGTCCTGCTTTGTCACTGGGTTAATCTCTCTTTCCAGAAGCAGTACAGATAAATAGGTGCTGCTAATTTATTCTGTCTTCAGGTAGGTACTAGCCAAGCAGTCTGACCCAATGAAGGATTCTCCTCTCTGTTGCCATACGTCTACAGAAGGAAGCTGATCATCTCAGTGATTGACTGGCACAGCAAGTCAAGTTGACACATTGTTTTATGATGCCCACCAAAATGCATAACGAAAACCAATGGGGGAAACTTAGTAAACTCCAAAAACATGAAAGTTCAGCCACCCATTCAATTATTTTCCTTTATGCTGAACAGGCACTGAATTCAATTTGAAGTCAAACATTTTGTTCATAAGCATAATTTTTTGCAGCAAGCTTTAAAAATTGATTTCTATACTAATTACAGGGTTTTTACTGACATCCAAATGACTTGTCAAATGAATTTTTCTTTAATGTTTCCATTGCATGAGTTGGGGGGGGAAGGGTTGGATTTTAGGGGGTGAGAAAAGCATTTTTATTTACCAGTGGTCAGTTTTTCAGAGAAATAAAAACATTTATTTCCATCTGTCATTACTTCACTGCAGAATTCTATATTATGAATTATTTCTATGGACAACTGGTATTTGTACGTCGGCATTCAAGCTGCCTGAGGTTTATTTACAGTGGAAGTGAAACCAAGATATCCTTAGGGTCTGTAGACCAGTTGCTTTTTCTCAGATTTTGGTTTGAATGGTTTATTATTTCTTGAGGGTCTGGAGGGATCGCCACCACCAAAAATCAATATGTTGCACCAGGTCCCAGTGTTGGCTTTGGCTGCTGCCCCATTGATCCATTTTTTTGAAGACCCCAAAACTGACTTAGCAAAGGGGTCCTCTATTTGAGGCTGAAACTGCTAAAATCATAGCCCTAACTCCTCTTAAAAAGAAAAAATGCAGGCACATAGTACACAAGTTCATCCTCCTGTAAGCTGAGCTAGCTCAGCTATCTGGTAACCAGGATGTTAACACTGATGCAGTGGGGAAACCCTAGTGCTAGCCTGCTGAAGCATCTTCTGTTTGCACAAGTAAGGGCTCCAGAAATGGAAATGTCATCTGACAAACGGAGAAAAGCCCACTTCTCCTTGAATCTGTTTTGGGGTTTTGTTTTGGTTTCGTTTGGTTTTTTGTTGTTGTGTTTTTGGGAGGAGTGTTTCTCTGCTTTGGTTTTTGTTTGTTTGTTTGTTTCACTTTTTTTGACTAGGGATCCAATAGGAGTCCTGTGTCCCTAAAATAATAGGGTGTAATATTTTTCAGGTGATGCTGGAGATTATGGGCCAGATCTCATCTTCTACCCTCCATACTCCTGGTGAACTTGCCTCACACCCCAGTCAGAAGCCCAAGGGGTGCAGTGTGGCCATGGGCTGTCAGTGCCATTGCAGCCACAGCAGTAGTGTGTCATCTCTGTTGCTTCTAAAAATACAGTATTTTCCTCTGCAGGTCAGAGGAAGTATGGGTTGATGAGACTCTTCTCTCTCAGCCTCGTTAAAGCCCCATATACATGAGTTCTCTCTGGAGAGGCTGTTGCTAGAATGAGCAGGCTGGATTTGTGCTTCTTGGGGAGCATGGAGTGCTGGTGCCACGGCCCAGCCCATTGATCCCTGTCCTGTGGTCCTCAGAGCACAGCTCTGGCTTGCTGGTCTGAGGAGAGATGGAGAGAGGGACATTTGTCTCTGTGCTCTGAGTTTGGACTGATAAATGATCTCATCTACAACCCTAAATGGTCTTGTGGCTTCTGTTATGTAGCTTGTCAGTGTTGTTATTAATTTTCCTGAGGAAAATGTGAAGCATGGGATGGCTGGCCTTGCCTCCTTACTATTAGGATGCAGTCTAAAAGACAGGGTGACATTGACTTAAAGCAAAAACTGCATATGGTGAAGTCCCCTAAATTAATGTACTGCATTCTTTCTGACTGCAGGTCAAACCAGAGGGCTCAGTGAGGCTCAGCAGTGGATGTTTGATACTTCATTTGATTAACTGCCAAGAAATTGCAAAAACAAAAGGCAAAACAAGCAGAGCACGGATGCTTGTTCTGAAGATCTGGAGCCATAATTTCACTAATCCCTGCTGCTTCTGAATAAATACTTCAGTTCTGGGTGGCTTACATTAAAACCAAAAGCAGCTGTGCATTTCTTTCCCTCACTTTCTGCAGCTCAGGAGGCTTGTTTTTCTTCTGCTGGGGGCTGTGCCTGGGCAGCTCAAGTGTAATAACTTTGGCCCTAATGCAGCTCTTGGTCTCTTCAAAGCATTGTACAGAGCTTCAATTAAGCATCTCTCTACTTCTAAGGGAAGAAGACAGCAATAAACTCACCTTGCACCTGGGGAGGCTGAAGAAGCTTGACTGCCACTCACTTGGGTCCCAAACTGCACATCTGGAATCCCTCTTTTCCACAAGCCCTCTTGCAGTACAGAAAGAGTTGGAAATCAAGGAGGAACTGTGACACATTTATTTTTTTAAGCTGAGAGTTTGAAGCTATACAAGCACATAGAAGGCATTGCTGGGATGTTTGAATGAGCTTAAAATGTTAGCATTACAACCAGTTTAGGCTTGACACACCTTCTGATTTCTTTTTCTAATTCTTTCCAAAGTGAGAGAAAAATAAATAAAATGAAATAAAATTTCCTTTCCCTTACATGTTTTAAGTGAAGTCAACTGATGGCATATTTAATTTCCTTTCTCTGCCTCAGCTCTTCAACAGGGACTATCATTTTCTGTTTATGTTTATATTCCTTAATACAGAACTCAGGCATTAAAATGGGAGAAGGAACCAGTGCAGCTTGTGAAAGAGCCTTGTTTATTCATACAGTGGTCACAACAAAATCCTGCTGCATGCCAGGATGGCAGGAATGTTTTTCAGGTGTGGTTGTTGAGATGGGGCAAGGCACAGCTGGCTCCCAGCTTCAAATGCTCCACAATAAAAATTACAACAGTGGGAAACTAGGGCTCAAACCCTCATGGATTATCTTCCTCCTTAAGCATCCACTCATCTTTCTCACAGTTGAAGCCTTTAGATTAGTAAAAGCTGTGCTATCATCTCTGCTGTAACCAGTGCAGCTATTCCAGAGAAAGCTGCTTGGATCAGGGACGGCTGTTCTGCAGAAAAATTCTCTTCTGATGCATTATTGATAGATGTAAGTTAAAGCCATAAAGCTCACAGCTTTATCGGGCAATATCTACTAAATCCTGGAAGCATGTAAGATAACCTAAATGTAATCTACTGCATACCAGCTTCTTCAGTGATGGATAGCACCACAAAAGCAGGACTAATGAAAAATTAATGAAAACAGTTACTTCCATAAGAAAAATGATCTGTTTTCTCCCACCTTTGTATTGATTTTAACTGGCCCTGTAATTGGAAGTGTATAATTTTTTCCTCAGGTAAAGAGGATTGAGGGTGAGGGAGAGCGAGTGTATAATTCTATTCATGTTTGTGACATACTTTCAGGCTACAAAAACAAAACATTTTCCTTAGGATGTTGAAGCCGCCTGTGAATGCCGACTTCA
Source organism: Molothrus ater (assembly GCF_012460135.2). NCBI lineage: Eukaryota > Metazoa > Chordata > Aves > Passeriformes > Icteridae > Molothrus > Molothrus ater. The sequence continues at coordinate 107,567,346 of NC_050478.2, read as the reverse complement.
AGCATATTTTCTCAGCTCAGGCAAACTGCCATGCTGCTTTGCCTGAAACCAGATATTGCATGAGCAGAGTACTTGGCATACTTTGAAGGCTAGCAAGGAAGTACAGAGAAACAATGTTTAAGGAAAACCAAATACAGCGCATGTAACTTGGTGGGTTTAACATATGTCATGCATTTAAGTTCATTCCTGATTGATCTGCTCCTTGGTGAAAGGGAAGGTGAAAGGGAAAAATCCTCCATTGCTCTTTGGAGAGGGAAGGAATGTCAGGCTCTGAGGAAGGACCTTCTCTGTGAGACCAAACCGAATGTACCATGATGTTCATGTGCCAGCTTGGCAGAGAATTCACAGCCACAGTGAGCCTCAGCCTCTTCTCACTAACACACTTAAACACAACTGTCTTTTTCTCTAAATTTAACAGAGCATTTCTGTCTTTTTCACCATCTCACAGCAGAATTCAGTCAGATCTGCAGCTGCTGTAAACTCTATTTTAAATTATTCCTAAGTCTTTACCTGCTTAATGTTAATATATCCACTGAGCCTGAAGGACAATGCTGAGATAATAAATCAATCAGAACAGCATATAGTTTGTTTTTCTAGGGTAAAAAAGTGCACATTTTTAAAGTGTTTAGGAAATGCTTCTTTCCTGTTCCCTGTTGTATATGCTATGGGTCTTTTTCTAATCTCTTCCATCAAAGACATGATATGGGCTCATAGTGTTTTGAGGACCAGGATATTCTCCACATTTGTAAGAAATGTTACTCTTAATCTTTGGGGATTCTTTTAGCTGATATGCCTTCATTTAAAAAGTACTCTTTTTTTTTTTTCAACTTGAGAGATTTAGACATGTCTTTGGTTTTTGCTTTTATTCCTCGCTTTTCTTATTGGCCTGGTAACAGCTGCAATACAAGATGAACCACCCCTTTCAATGCATGTCTTAAAAAATTAGGGCCTTTACTTGTCCTCAGTGTTTGGCTTTATTTTTGTCTCAGCAGCCTGCTCTGGTCCAGCCTCAGCTGGTGCTCCACACACCAGGTGTGGTGACTGCTTGGCACCAGTGACCACAGAGCCTTTGTGATGGTGTTCTGCCCATCTCACGGGGCCCTGCTGCATGAGTGAGAGCTGCAGGAGCAGCACCACTGATGGGAAACCACCCAAAAAGTGTTACAGCTGTAACTGTGCAGCAGCCAGAGCGGGGGCAGCCCAGGGCAGCGCCTGTACTCACTGCTGGGGCTGGGAGAGGTGCTGCTGCCAGCGAGGGGTTCTGGGTGCCCAGCTCCCTGTTCCACCATCAGGCAAATCCTCTGGGTCCCCTGGAGACCAAAAGGCATCTGGACACAGTCCTGAGCAATGGGCTCAAGGTGGCCCTGCTTGTGCCAGGTGAACAAGATGATCTCTAGAGAACACTTCCAACCTCAACCATTCTATGTTTTCTGTCATTTCCAAGAAGACTGGACTGACTGAGATGTGAAAGGTTCCTCAGGGAGTGTGAAATGTGGCTCTACCTCTTTACTTGGTGCCATTGTTCAGATTTTCTGGAGTTTTAATTCTGTCCTCTCTTTCTTTACAATCAAGAGAGATCTTTTACATTTTTTTCAGTAGGGAGCAGAATGCGGATTCTGTCCTAAGAGGACTTGAAAGACATTGGTGCAAGTGCTGGACTTAATGTAATAAACTGTAAAATAATATTTAAAGTATTACTCACAGAAATTCTGTGAACAGTGAAGCTGTTTTTCATAACTACACATCACTGTTGCTGAAGAGCAAACAAAGAACTTCAAGAAAGGCAGATGCAGAGCTCCTTCACATCTTCTTTGTGGGGTCCTGATTTGGGGAGGAATTTCAGGCGCCCTTAGCTTTTGGTACAGTAGAAGTTTGGTCTTCATTTCATGGAACACCCACAGTAGTGAAATTGTGTTTGTATTTCCATACCTCACCAACTGAAGACACAGAGGGGCAAGAACACACCAGAGAAAGCTTCCCCCAAGTTCTCTCTTCCTGATTTTTTTGTTTGTTTTACTTATTGTAGGGCTAAATATTGATTTTTCAGCTCTGAAAAACTGAAGACATAGCATCTTCTTCTGCCATGTTCTCAATATGCTTAAAATGAAAAAAGCACTCCATGACCACATTTTTCCCCTACAAAACTGTGAGCAATTAGCACAGCAGGTTCTCAGCTCAATATGTATAATTTATTGTAAAATGTATATAATTAGTATGGCAGATAGCAAAAGCACCAACACAAGCATAAACCCTTTTATGAATCCATATGTAATACTGGATGTTGATGGATTATTACTACAGCAAGATGTCATGTTAAATAACTGATGCAGATATACAGTAGCAAATAGTTTGCCATTTTCATTAAAAAAGGAAACAAACAGAAAAAAAATTCTTCATATCTTCATTACTTATTGAAGTTGAGGGTTGTTTATACACTCACTGCTGGAGCATCTGGGTGTATTAAACAGCTGAATTCAATATCACATTAAGCTAAATTGCCCACAATGGGCAGCTGCCTCATTTCACTCTTCTTAAAAGTCCAAAATGTGTTTTCTGAACCTGAGGCATTTGTCTCCTTGCCGAAGTGGTGTGCTGGTTAGTATTTCAGCAAAGGGAGAAGCAGTGGGGGACATGTCCTTCTGCTGCTAAGACCCTGGCCAAAATATTCTCAGTGCAGGAGAGAGGACAGGGATAGGAGGAGAGGTCAAAACAGTGCTCCCAGTTTTGTCTGTGTGGATCTGGTTTAAAACCTGGTAGACAGGGAGCATCACGTGCTGTCACTGTGGGGCTGGATCTGAGGGAACAGCCACCCTTCTGATCTTCTGGACAAGCTCAGAAGTCTCCTCAGTCCTCTGGCTCCCAAATATCTGTGTGCCATGTAGGGGTGCAGAGCAGCACAGGCTGCAGCCCTTTGGCTTCCTGCTCAGGTCTTGGGTAGCCCTGCAGTGCTGGATCATGGGCTGAGAGCAGCAGGGTGGTGCAAAGAGGGATGTGGGGGGGGTGTGTGTCTGGGCAGGGGGATGTTCTGAGGAGCCACCTGAGTTTGCCCTGCTCACTGCTTGAACCACATCCCTGACCTGGGCTTCTCAGTCCTGCCAGAAACCCTGAAGCCCCTCAGGAAAAAGCAGGAACTCCTGCAGCACCTGTCCAGGCTTGATCTCTGGGGCATGTCCGACAAGGGACCCCCCTCCATTCCTTCCCTGCTCTATTTTCCCCTATGTCTTTTTCCATAGAGACCACAAAGAGCTCAGACATTTTCCAGCTTCTCTGGAGGTGTCCACACTCCTCCAGGTGTTTCTTCCTGTCACCTGTGAGACAGAGCCAGATGTCAAAGCCCCCTTATCAGTGCCTGTACCCAGAACTAGCTGTATTTCACACTAACCTTCCTACACTTGTGTCCTCCTTCTATATCTTCTTCAGCCTCTCTCTTATCCCCAAGTGGATTTTCCAATTAATTTCCCACCTTTTACATCTTCCTCCTCCCTTAGCCCATTTTCCATCATCTCCTTCCAGTTGTCTGTTTTCTTTCTTCTATAATCCTGTACATTTGGATAATTTTCATTTGGACTATTTAACATAACCACCGGATTTGTGTTTTAGCCTTGTTTAGCAGGTTGGAGGCTCTTTTTTCTATCTTATATTCTGCATTTTTTTCTCCCTCTTAATATGTCAGCATTAACAGACTGGGATCCAGCTTCACTTCAGTGGGAAGTTTCACCAGTGATTTCCATAGGAGAAGAGGGAGAACATTCAAAATGTGAGAGGCTAAGCCCAAGTGTCTGGGTTTGTCTATTGCTAGATTTCCCAAGCTTCTCCATGCTTCCATCATCTCCTAGCTCCAAAGGGATCTATAAGTAGAAAGAACAATGTTTCTGAAAAGCAGGCCACATTTCCTTAAGTTACAGCGATGGAGGCAGCATCCTACCTGGAACCTTATCCCCAGCATGTCCCTGCTAGGCATGGTGCCCAGTCCCTCAGCCACATTTATACGTATCAGTAGTATATTTAAAGGGAAGGAAGGAGAAAACCTTTTTTTGCCTTCCAACTTCTTTCCAGGGGAAGCTTGTAGAGGTTCACATGTTCCAAACAAGCCAGAAATCTCTGTCCAATCCCCCAGATTACCCAGTCACACATTACCTGGCTGTGGTGCTGCCCCACACTTGTGTTCTCAGCACATGTATCCTGCAGACATGCTGTGGCCATCCCTAAATGACAACTGCTTGGGTGAAGTCACTCATCCACATAGATAATCCAACAAAACCACCAGTAATGTACATTCAGTGATAGGCTAGAAAATACAGTTTTGCTGGCAGGATTTATTCCATGACCCTGCTCTCTTCAAGTGAGCAAAGCAGTCAGAGATGTGAGGGATGCCCACAGGAAGCCTGCCCAACTTCTGCATAGCCTGGGATGGCTGTGCTGCCAAAGCACTGCTAATACAGCCCTAGGAATGGGCAGCCCTGGTTGTTTTCTGCCTTGGTGTGTAGAAAGATTCCCACATTGTGCTCTGATCACATTCAGGTGGGTTTTATTCTGTAGCTGCAAAACACCTCAGAAAAAGAATCCAAACTGACCTCAGGAATGAAAGAAAAATGGAAGGGCAGCTGGTTTTGAGTGAGGCTCCTTTATCAAATGGCATCAGTTCCAACCCCTTCTGTTCAGGAACAGCCCCAGTAGAAAAAGCCCCCCTTTCCAGCTTATCCTTTCTGCAGCTGTCACTGCACTGCTCTTTGTTTGTGAAGTTACCAGCACCCATGTCTCGGATGTGATCTAGAGGCTCCCACTGTTTATTTCAATGTAAATATTTTTTTTGTTGAGAAACAAAAGGGGCTGGAAAAAGGGAGGTTATGGGAATATTCAGGATGAGATAAGGAATCTGAGGCAGAAAAGAACACATCAATTACCTCAGCTCACATGCTCATCTGCCAGATGAAACCAGTTTTACCGGCTGTTGCCCAAAGGCAAAACACCACAGGGCTTCTGATGTCATGTTGGCCTTTGGTTATGAGCCCGGGTAAATGCGTACCTGGCAGAGAGAGAAAAAGGGCTGTGCTGCTTAATGCCAGCTTCATCTATTTATGTTCCTCCAGCATCAATTAAAAATATCTCTGTCTCATTCTGCCTGCCTGCCTGCCTGCTACTGTGGTATTTGTTTTCTTTCCATAGCACTGCAGATTGCCTTGCCTTACAGTTTACAACAGTGAGAGCTGGCACTTGCCTCTGGCAGGGCAGAGGATGAGAAACCATTTCACTTTTCCTCCACTCTGTCTTCGTGTGGAGCCACAAAGGTGTTTGATGGGCTGGTTGTTGTGAAGGGGTGATGTACAAGGCCAGGGCTGTTGTTAATTTGCAGTGCTTCAATAGCATTAGCTTTTTCCTTAGGATTTAAATTGAATTGGTGGCATTGCTGGGACAATATAGTGCTGTAGATCTGAAGTGTGTTCTGTGTACTCATCTGTCTTTTTTTCTTTATTATATTACTCTTCTTTTGCTTCCTTTTTTTTTTTTTTTTTGCCTTTTTTGTATCACCAAGACCCAGTGAAGCAGATTTTCTGCTGCAATAATTCTGTGTGTTTTGGTTATAAATATCCAAAAGCAAAGTTAAGGGTTTTTTCATATAACTATCAAAGCAAGTGTCTGCTTCAGCCCAAATTGAAAGAGACGTTTTACACATAAAAGTTCATCAGTGGATGGTAAACAGCTTCTGTCCTAATACAATTGCAAATATTCTGCTGCAGCACAGACCTACACCTTTGGTGAAACTGGTGGTATCTGACCTACACACAACAGTTCCCTGTGCTAGTTGTTGTCCCTGGAACTTAACTAGGGTCTGAGCATCCAAGAAATCCCAGGAAAATCAAGTCTTTTGCCCGTAGCAATATAAAACATGCTTCCAGTCTCCAGTTTCTCCTTGCATTCCTAGCTGTCTCTTTGAGAGCAAATAATGCCGCAAAGTAATTTAAAAAGAGAGGAGGTAAAAATCAGTAACTTCAGCAATAGCAGCACAGACAGTTTCCTCCATCACAATCTCCCATCTAGATTTTCAGAGCAGACTTGCAATTTCAGTGGTTGCCTTGGCATGTGCCCAGCGTGATACGCCTGAAAGCAGCCAGGCTGTCTGAGAGCAAATGCACAATGATTTTGAAAAATCAGGGTTCTTCAACAGTTCTCAAGTTGATCATCAAATACTACTAAATATTTCTCATTTTTTTTCTTCCTCAGAGTTGCACACCCTCAGAATGGCAAATGCTTCATGATCTGAAGCCAACACAACAGCAGTGGTATCACTGGCTTGCAACAACATCTATTTGAAGGGATGTTTTAAAGCAGTCTGCAGTGCTGGAAGGCGGCTTTTTCTGTACTGCTTCTAGCTAGGATGTGCTGATCTGAGCACTTGGCAGCATAACTTATTTATTAGGACTTCATACAATTTTTTTCCCCATTGACATAGGATTAAAATTAAACATTCCTAACTACACTAGATGAAAGTATAGCTTAGCTCATTCAGGTACGTCCGCATTAGACATGTGTGTAAGTGGCTGCTCTCCACTAGCTTCATCCTGCTTCTGTGTACAGGCAAAACTCCCCCAAGATGACTCGCCTGAGTCGGATGTTCAGCTGAACCCTGACTGTGCCCAGAGGTGGCAGTGATTGGAACAGACCAGAGCAAACCTTTACACCCTTTGATTCTCCAAAGACTCCATCAATAGCTGCCATTGATACTAAGGGGGGGGTGTGATGAAAGCTGAGATCCTTGAGAATGCATCAATTACTCGGCCCCATCATTTCATTTGCCAAGCACAGTGCTACACCCACATGCAGTGAAGCTCAATAAGTCACCTCTTCACGAGCTGCTGGAGAGGAGATGCATTCCCAAGCCATGCAGCTGCCTGGCTGCCAAGCACTGGAGGCACAAGACAGCCACCCCTCTGGTCACTTGGGCTGACTCCACTTCACTTGAATACTTTGCTCATACCAGTTACCAAGTCTGAGGCTAAGGGAAATGGTTGTACCTTGCCATGGTCTCATCCCTGGATGCTGCCTCTCCCAGAGGCAGTCCAGGCAGACAGAAAATGTCTGGCTTAGTGTCCTGCTGCTAGTGCACAGCAACATCTCACAGGGTGGCACTGTGGGGGGCCAAAATCCTAAGAGCAGCCCTTGAGACCCCCAGGACCCAGGAAAGGGAAAGCATCCCCCACCAAAGATCCATTGTCAGGGAGGCAGCACTAGCTGCTGTGGGTGCTGGGAAAAGGTTAGATGCCTGCAAAAACTCAGCTGGCAGGGAAGGCATCAGATGCAGAATAAAAGGTTTCTCTGCATCCAGCCACTGCCATGGGGACCTGGTTGACCCAGCCCTGAAAAGCCCTGCTGGGCCAGACCCTGCTTCTGCAAGCAGATTGCATTCTGCCTCTCAGTCAATAAAGTTTCTCCTGCTCCATCAAGCACTTTTATCCCAGTGTCTGGGCTGACAAGCATGAGTTTGGGCTTCCAACATGACAGATGGGGAAGAAGGACTCCAGAAGATACCTCCAGCTTTTCAGGGAAGGGGTTTTGACTACACATCTTCTTCACATGGGGTCTTTGCTGCCCTTGCACCTGGGAGAAGGGTGGTGGGAAGCAGTCACCCATCCTGGCCATAGGGCATGGGACCTGCTGGTCCTTTGCTGGTGGATATGGTAAAGAAAAGTCCAAGTGAGGCAGCTGATTTGGTAGTTTGTGGCATACTAGGAGCGTGCATGGTGCAGACTTGCTTGAACTGAGTGGACTATGTAAAGGCCTTGTCAGGGGTGGAAAGGGTTTTTCCAGGAGAAAAGTGTTGCCTATGAAGGTTCCTGTGCTTTGCAAAGCCTGGAAAGGAGTAGGATGGACTGTGGTGGTCTACTATGCCAGAGCAGATGTGGGCTTCCAGGGAAAACAACCCCTAGTGTTATCTAAAAGCTGAATGTTTCCCTGGGGAAAGATAGTGAAGGAGAGATGAAATATACCTGGAATATCATTGACGGAAATATCATTGAATGCAGAACTTGCTGCCTTTGCCTACCTACTTTGAAACACATCTTCATCCTGCAAAGTCTGTTCTGCCCTTCAGACTCCCTCCATTTGTGATAAGCAACATATGTATTACTTTGTCCATTGCTCCCTCTGCATACATTATGTGGTGACATATGATGTGGTGATGACACTGAAACCAACTGTTGATTGCCCAAGGTTTGAAAAGGTGGCCTGGAATGGAAATTATTGTCACAAAGACCTTCACACATGGGTTGGTTGGTGGGTTGGTTGGTTGGTTGGTTGGTTGGTGATTTCAGACTACAAAGGGATGAGTGAGTAGAGCCTGGGCAGTTTTGCTGCAAACACTGTGGTCCAAAGTTATGCTGTAGATGTTGGGGTGTCCTCATTCATGGAGATTAAAGCACTCAATAGGAGAAGCCACCATATTACTAATGCTTGCAGAAGCATAATGTATATGAAAGTACTTCCAGTGCTTCCATCTCCCCAGAAGTAAACAGAAATTAAAATGTACTCTAAGTTTGCACACACAGAATCATTAACTTTGTATAGTTAGGGACTAGAAAGAGGGAGGGAAGGGGGATTTTTGGTAGAATTTTTTTTTTTTTTTGCCCTGGGCAAAATTTTCAACATTAACTAATTAATGTTTATAAAGCACTTTGCATATATAGTGCCTTTCATCAGGGGATCTCCAAGTATTAGATTATATTATCTTGAAGGCCCCAGGCCTGTGCATACTAGCCCTATAAAGTATTAGCCTTATAAACTTTAGTAATTCACTTTGGGTTTTTTCCTAGGGTTTTTTTTTTTTTTTTGGTGGTTTGTTTTTTGGGTTTTTTTTTTCGATTGGGTTTTTTTTTTTCAGTTGGGTTTTTAATCTTCCCTCTTCTGAAAATGTGCCGAGTATTTTGGCTGTGTATGTAAAAAGGTGGTAAAAAGTGTGGTGTCAGCCAGAATGACCATATGAAAACTTAGGGCTCCATAATGAACTTCTCAAATACTCTAATTGCCAGGGTTGGGGAGTAGCAACTGTGCCAAACTAAAATTCAAGTATAAACCCCACTCATCAAGTAGAGTTGAGGGCGAAGCATCATCACTGGTGAGGGAAGCAGCTCTGACATTTGTTCTGGTAATGACAGTGGGGATAGGGAGAAAAGGGGAAGAAAGGGATACCTCTGAAATCCAGCAGCATCACGAGAAAAACCCCTTGCTCCAGCTTGGATGCAAGATGGTGGCTCTTCTGTATTGCATTAAGTTTCTGTTACTGGTGGCTGGAGGCTGGGAAAGCAAGGATGGGCATGAAATGGCACATCTGGAGTGTGTTCATTGCTGCCATCCTCCTGGGCAGAGGCAGGAGGTAGGGTACCCCAAAGCCATGCCAACAGCAGTGAATCTCCCATGTTCTAAATCTGAAAAGCCTGCTTGGGTGTGGGCTCAGTGGATGACTCAAACAATTACTTAACAATAGCTGCTTGCATGAGCTGGCAGGGATGAAGCCAGGTTCACAATGGAAAAAATGTGTGGGCATCTTGGCTTTAGCGAAACACGCGGGGAGCAGACTTGCTGCTGCATGCAGGAACTACCAACAGAGAAAGCAAGGCCTTGGGGAGCAGAAACTTGACAGGGACAAGGCAAAGGATGTCTTTGCCCTTACTTGCACATCTTACAGGTGGAATTCCCCCAGCTGAATTTAGCTGGATAAGGGCTGCTACTCTGAGGGAAAGGCTGAGCAGCAAATCCAGTCTTTTGAAGAGTCAGCAGTATTCAGAACTCCAGAATGAAGCCATCACTTGTGAGGCCATCTTGTCCACATTGAAGTGCTCTTTCATGAGGGAAAGTTCACAGCAAGGATGGGAAATCCCTCCCTGCTCAAAGGAGAGGAGAATTCAGCAGAGTGATGGCACATGTAGCTACAACCAGACAGGTACTCTGTCATAGAAACAACCTGATAGCTCTTTAGAGTCTGCATACACTCAAGAACCTAATGGGGAGCTTGGAACTGGTAAAAGTGCTCACTTGCTGCTTGTGGACTGATATTCCAAATCTCAAAATATCCACTCTGCATGCGACTCCCAAGAGAGAGACAACTGAGAGAAGTGTACAAGGTGGCTGTGGGGAATGGCTCTCCAGATAGGTTGTGGGCAGCATCTGGACATGGAAAAACATATGAGGAAACGTAGCAAGTAGGGATCACTCACCAGGCTTGCAATGTGGATAAGAGCTTGGTACACTAAGCCCAGCACCCTGCACTGTGCACTCCTGGTCCCAAGGAAGAGTGGGAACTCCACAGAGATCTGGAGGGTGCCCACTGTGCAGACCTAGAGCAGCACTCAGATGAAGATCCAGCTGTAGCGGAGCTCCTGCTGGGAGGGAACAGGCAGAGACATCTTTGTCATGTCCACATGCTTTGTCCCTGGAGCCAGCACTGTGGGAGAGCAGGAGGCTCAAGTCTTGTGTTGGCAGATGCCCTAGGAAGCAGGGCCCGTATAGGTTGCTCTGTTGTTGCAAACAAGAGAGGATTGTGAGGGCCAGCTGTACATTGAGAGTGAAAGAGAGAGAGTGTGTGAACTTTCCTGCTCTGGAGACACCACAATGCAGAGAACTGGACTGAGAGCAGCTAAAGGTCCCACCACCTTGCTCCAACCAACAGTGTGGGCTGTTGTGATTGCACATCACTGTGTAATTGCAGTGAGCACTGAGAGGACTTCTGTTCTTTTTTTCTCCCCTTCAGGCAGCTGTGGCTATAGAGAGACTTGGGGAAGAGCAATCAAAGCAATCCAACTACGCTGTGATATGGCTGGGTCTGCTCTCCTGGGCTCCAACGGTGCCCTTCTCCTGGCATTGCTGTGTATGCTGGAAACATTTTGCTCTTCCAGTTTCTCCAGCACTTTATGCACTGTGTTCAACCCCTGCTGGCAAGTGTGTATTTATATTGGCAAATGAGTCCATCTACCAGATAAAGGGCCTGTAACAAGGCAAGCAGGCATAGTTACAAAAGGTCACTGCCACAAGCTGTCCATGTACATGTTAATCCTCCGTCCTCTTTGATGCAGATGCTTCACTTATGGGTCAGGTCTGGTCTTTCAGGCCAGGATACTCCCAAACTTGATATGCAGCAGGAGGGAGTGTGCTTTGTGCTATTGGTATTACCGCCAACCTAGGCAAGCATGGATTAATCCACACTCATCAACAGGGAGCAAGGCACCTTTTCCCTTTCACTGAACTCAGGAAGCAGACATTGCTGCACCAGGCCCTAGGGAGCTGGGAGCTGGGCATGAGGACTCACAGGTAATCATAGATGGGCTGTGAGTCATTCCTGCCCTGGAAACCGACCAGCTTCTGCTCATCAGCTACCATTACAAGAGCTGCAGCTCCTGTTATATGTGAGTGGTTTCGCTGCCTGCTGGTTGCTGTCCATCCAGTTGGAAGTCACCGGTACTCCTCTTTCACAGGTGGGTGGTACAAGTGCTTTGGAGCAAAATATGATGCTTGGCTTTGAAGGAGAAAGGCTGTGAGGTTTACCCATTCCACAGCCACAGCTCCACCCCTCACCAAAGCAGGTGCACTGCCAACTGCAGTCTTTAGCCTCAGCAGATCTGGGAGAATTGGGGCTCTTTGGTTGCTCTTCCCATTTGCATGCAATTCCCTCTAACTCCTGAATCCTCTCCCTGTGACAGGTGATTTGCCTACCCAACAGGAGCTCAGGAAGAGCCACGCAGCCTGGTATTTCCCCACATTTCACACCAATGAGTCCTGACTGGTACGAGTTGAGATGTAAGAGCAACAAGGAGGCAACACACAAAGATGAGAGTGGCTTCTGCTGAAACAGAAGAGACATTGGTCCAGCGCAGGGAAGCAACACTACCATGCTGGGCTTGGGTAGACCATCTCATGGTGCTGTGTAGCAAATCACTTAGGAAGGGAGTCCTCTCCCATGGAGGTCATGCTGCTCCTTTGGTGGGGACAGCTGTAGCTGAACAGCTGTAGCATGACCAAAGAGCTTGCAAGGACCGACATTGTGGCGCAGATGGTAACTGAGGGACTCCAGAGGGAAACAAGAAAGGACTTGCAGCAAAGCTGACTCTGCAAGGCCGAGTTGGGCAACTGCAGTTTAGATCAGTTATAGATCTAGAGGCCCTCAAGTGAGGCAGGAGACAGAGGAAGCCTCTCTCTCCTGCCAGCACATCCATATTTGGAGGTGTGGGTGAAGGCTGCTCCCTGCTCCCTGGGGGCTCAGGCACCAACAAATTGGGCCACTTGGTCTAGTACAGAGGAAGTTTGCCACAGCAAACTTCCTCAAGTTTTTGGGGGTTTTGAGTAACTTTGTGGGAGGAGGTATTAATTTGTACCCCCAGATAAAAAAGTTTCAGCTTTGTCCTAAAGCAAGCTCCTGCATAGTACGGAAAAACAATTGATGCCCCTCCAGAACAGGGGTTGCAGGCAGCTCTCCCTGCCTCAGGCAGTGCTGAGCTGGCTTTATGGCCCTGGCTAAGTACATCTTTGGACTATTCAAAGCTGTATCTCTCTCCTATTAAAGTCTGAGGACTAAATAAAGATGCCTCTTCCTCACCACCTATTCCCAGGGAGGAGAATAATCCTGGTACAAGCAGCTGGCGTTCCCCACTGTGGCAAGGTGGGCACTGGGGCTTGGCTGTGCTTCCAGGCAGCGCATCAGGGATAAGAGGGAGCAGCAGCAATGCCCCACAGTGGGGAGAGCACTGCAACAAGGCAGGCTTGGGGGATTTGGAGGGCATCACAACCATCTCAGGCTCCAGCAAAGGGAGGATGGATTTATAAGCATGTGTAAGCCTCAACTCCAGCCCACCAACACTCTCTCCCCAAGGGAGAGCATACAGCTTCTCCTAGAGCATTGAAAACATGAAGGGAAATACCCTTCAGGAACTGCCCAGATTTCATACTTGGAATTCAGACCACCAGTCTTGTGATTCCTGGAGATCTGATTCATACTTTTTGAACGTGTGGGTTTGGCAATCCTGTGCTTACACTTACAGCCATTTCCCAACCCCTTATTTTCCCCAGAGGTGTTCTTACTTTTCCCTCTTTTTACTCTTGTACACATGAAATAAACTGCTTGGGGGTTAGGGGGGTTGTTACTGATAGCAAAACTCATCTATTAAATTCACAGTGAGTTGCTCACTAAATAACAGCAAAAAAAATCCCCCACAATTTTATAGTCTAAACCAACCACAGCAGGTTGGAGCGACTCCTCACAGCTTTTGCTTTGCCTTGGGGCAGGATACACTGAGCAAGGGTTTTTCTCCCCGAGGAGCAGCAGGAAAATGCCGTCCCCCAACTGCAGCCATGCTGGGGTGGCAGACAAGCCCTGTACCATTGTGGTGGATGTGACCTATCTGTCCCCACGTGTTTTTGTGGGAAAGGTGAGCCCCTGTCCTCCCCAGCTGCTCTGGGGAGCGAGGTCTAGGTACATGGAGGCACATAAGCTCCTAGGAGACCATCTAAGGGCCTTTCCTGGGGTAATGAAAATAGGATGGTTTTGTTCTGGGACATTTAATGTGAGAGTTTTGGGCCCATATTAATTTCGACCAGCAAAAATTCAATTTTTTCCTCCCATATATTTCTTTTGTTCAGTCACAGAAATGACTGTATCTTTATCACTGTAGATATCAACCAGAGGCATAAGTAATACTGTAGCTGAAAGAAACAGTATTAATTATCCAAGCCCTGTGCTGAGCACCATTTGTATTCCCTCAGACAGCCTGCTCTTGGCACAACAGAAGGCAAAACCACGAACCCATGGGAGTGGAGACTGTTTTCCATTTTCTCTGAGAGCTCCCTGCCCATTTGAACACAGAGCAGAATCAGGAAGCAAAAGGATGAGGGAGAGGGTTTGCAAAGTGCCACCCCAAAGTGGCCCCACATGCTCAGAGGTATCACAAGATGTGACCTTTCAGTCAGTTTGGGATTCACAGGCAATTTCAGGAAAAGGTTTTGTTGTGGTAAATCTTAGAAAGGTATAATATAGTGCTGTCCTTGGTCTACACTGCCTCAAGCAATGGGCCATGGACATCCAAAGAGGATGGCACATTGGGAAAGGGAACTACCAAAAACTAGATGGAGGGAAATCCCCAGTGCAGGGTTTCAGCTGCTGAGAAGTGAACACTTCCTTCTCATGGCATTCTCCGTGATGCCGCAGAAGCCTAACACCAGCAAGTTTTTATTGGCATCACAGCAAAGCCCAACTTGAACGAGACATCTGAAAGAGCTTAATAGCCTAGAAGCACTGCAGCTGCCTGGGACAGCGTGCCTTCTTTCTGCAGGAGGTGCACACAGGAATCTAGGGAAGGAAAACTGCTCCACCCTGGCTGTCCTTCCCTGGGGAAAAGGGAATCTGCTTCTGACACCTTGGAAAGGCAGAAATGACAGCAGAGACTTTTGCAGCCAGCACTCCTCAAGGCTCTTGAGAAGTTACGTTCAAGGTTTGGAAGCTCTCGAGATCGCAAATACCACAGGACTGACACTGCCTACTCATTAACAAAGATAATGGAAGAGAAAGTAACAGCCCTATTTCAGCCCTGTTCAAATTGATTTAATGTCTCGACGTGCCCACAGGGACCCCCAAGTGCTCACAACTCCTGCCTGGACAACAGGTTTGCGATAAAGCTTTGTGAGCTCTCAGTTCAGACAAGGGGCAGCTGAGGACTTGCTTGTGCAGGAGACATCTCCTGTGGAAGGCAATCAAAGCAGCAAACCTGAAGAAGGCTGAGAAGCGATGGCAGTCATCCAAGGGAAACAAATTATTTGAGGGATGGGGAAGAGAATCAGAGCAACCATGGAAGCTGAAGAGGCAGGCAGGCCTTCTGGCAGAGCAGAAGTGCCCAACAGCTGTGAAAGATGAAGGTGGAAGCACCTGGTCTGGGTCCATGAGCATTTCACCTGGGTTTTGCCTAAGCACAGAAGTTCAAGTCAGGCTGGAGGGTGTCTGGATGAAGCAGACAGTTCCCTCCCAGTTCAGAATTCATAGAATCATCATAGCGGAGCAGAGGGGCTGAATCACCTTCCTCGATCTTCTGACCATGCTGCATTTGATGCAGCCCAGGACACAGATAGTTTTCCAGGCTGCAAGTACATGTTGCCTGCTCATATCCAGCCTCTCATCCACCAGCACCACCAAGTCCTCATCAGTGCTGCTCTCAGTGACTTCTTCCCCTGTCTGCACTCATGCCTGGGGTTGCCTCAACCCAGGTGCAGCACTTGCACTTGGTCTTGTTAAATCTCATGAGGTTTTCATGGGCCTACTTTTTGAGCTTGTCCAGGTCCCTCTGGATAGCATCCTTCCGGTGTGTCAACTGCACCACTCAGTTTGGTGTCATCTCCAAACTTGCTGAAGGTGCACTTGATCTTCGGTCTATGTCATTAATGAAGATATTAAATAACACCAGTCCTAATACAGACCCCTGTGGGTCACTGATGTCCTTCAGGGCTCTGAGCCATTGACCACTATCCTCCAGATATGATCATCCAACCAATTTCTTATCTATCTAACAGTTCATCCACCAAATTGGATGGACTGTTCTCTCTCTAATTTAGAGAGAAGCATGTTGTAGGATTTTGTGTCAAAGGCTTTATAGATTCTCAGATGACATCTGTAGCCTTTCCCTTGTCGACTGATGTAGTCACTCCATCAAAGAAGGCCACTGGCTTGGTCAGGCAGGACTTGCCCTTGGGGAAGCTGTGATGGCTGTCCCGAATCATGTCCCTGTCCTTCATGTGCCTTACCACAGCTACTGGGAGGACCTGTTCCATGATCTTCCCAGGCACAAAGCTGAGGCTGATGTAGTTCCCAAGGTCCCCCATTCTACTCTTTCCAGAGATGAGTACAATGTTTCCCTTTTTCCAGTCACCTGGGTTTTCAGTTGAGTGGCATGACTTTTCAAATATCATGGAGAGCGGCTTGACATCAGCCAAGTCCCTCAGGATTCTGGGAGACTTATGTACATTCAGGTTCCTCAGGTGGTCATGCTTACACAGCGGAAAACACTTTGTTCCCCAAGCCCCCATCCTGCTGTCCATCTAATTGAGTGATGTGGAAGAGAGGTTGCCATTAAGCCAAAAAATTGTTGAGTACCTCAGCCTTGTCCTCTGCTGCCACCACTATCCCAGCATTGTTTCTTACTGGGGGTACACCTTATACTTTCAAAATATCGTTCCAGTGGTTAAAACACTGAGACAGGGAAGGCTGGGGAGAACATTAAGGGAAGGCAGGCAGTGCTACAGCAGGTTTGTGCAAGGCACGAGCAGGGGGGAAAGGTGCAAAACCAAGGCAGCTGTAGGGCTAAAGAACTGGTGGGAAGGAGATCCAACACCATAGAAAACAGGTGGAGGGGACAAGGGTGGGAGCAGGGCCACTACATGTTGGTCAGATGTGCCTGGGAATGTTTGTTCCAAGAGCCAGGGAGTGCTTGTGCTGCATCCCAACGTGAGAAACTCAAGCTGCCTGCGATGCAGACTGGCTTCTCAAGGAGACCTTCTCAATGCTTGAGAAGGCTGGTGCCACGTCACATCACGGAGCACCCAGGGAATCATGGCAATGGCTCAGCCAGGCCTCCCACCCTCCCTCTGGCCGAGAGCCGCCGGCGCGCCGAGGGGAAGCGCCTTCCCCAGGGCAGGGCCTTTCCCTGGGGCTGGGCCGGGCCGGGCAGGCCCGGCGGCCCTGGGGCAGCAGGGCGGTGCTGGCTCCTCTGGGCCCCGAGCCAAGGCGGAGCTTTCTCAAGGGTGCCTCCGCCAGCGCAGCCTCTCCGCCCTTCCCGGGGCGCAGGAGCTGCCGGAGGGTCGAACGGCAGCGCCCGCCATCCATCGGCCCTGTGCCACACACCCTGCCCCAGCCCTGTGCTGATTCGGCTGCCCCCGTGTGTCAGCTGCCGCCCACGGCGGGTGACAGCTAAACAGGAATTTTAAATCTCTTCTTGATCCCTTCTTTAAATCATCCGTGTGTTTCTAGGAGAGGGGAAAGAGTCACCAAAGAGGCAGCGCCCTTCCACTCTTCCAGGGCTGGGTGGCACCTCCCGGGCTTTCTTCCTTGGGGGATGCTGCACCTGGGGTCAGCCCCGCTCCCAGACATGGCTCAGAACTGCAGAAATTTGAGCCTGTTAAGGAGAAAAAGCCTGAAAAGGCAGACGTCTAGCTCAGGAGGTGGAGGAGCCTCACCCAGGTACAGGGAGGTCTGGAACAGTCGGGTCTCTGCAAGGCGTTCGTCCCAACAAAGTTTTTATTTGAGCAGGACTACAGAGAAGAAAAAAAAAAAGGGGGGGGGGGGAGAGAGAAAGAGAGAAGGAAAGAAAGAGAGGAAAGAAAGGAATAAAGAAAGAAAGGAAGAAAAGAAAGAAACGAAAGAAAGAAAGAAAGAAAAGAAAGGGCTTCTGACTCATTCTCTTCCCAAGACTGCCCTGGCCCAGGGCATTTTCCCTGCCTTGGGAAGTGTTGCAAAATTTGAGCTTGCCCTGGAGGTATCTCTCACTAGCAACTGGATATCCTGGTTTTGTGTAAGGACATAGGCAGGACCTTCCCACAGGTTCTTCTTTACCGCATGGGAAAAAAAAAAAACTCGAAACGCTGATTTCTGTTCCAGCATCCCCAGCAGACTGCTGTAAAGGGCTGATTGCACACTCGAGGGGATCTTTTTCTGGAGCCATCCTCCCCAGCTCTGGGGCATCACTCACCAACAGCTTCTAAGAAGTGTGGAATTTCAAAGGCAAAAACAAGCTTACTTTTAATATTTGCCCTCTGTACCTGATGTTTAGGTCACTTTCAGGTTTTTTTTCCCCTGTAATAAAGAAGGCTAAAGCTTTCAAATTAGAAGCAAAGACTGAGCGCTGTGTGAGATGAGGCCTCTTTGAGCTTGCACCACCCACCAGCCAGTCTGCAAAGGGCTAAGGAATGGGCTGGTGAAAGGCAGGGTGCAGAAAATTACAGACCTGGCCCTGACAAGAGGTAGCACAAGCCTGATTACCACCTCAGCTTGACACAAGGTGGATGCTCACACGGACTATTAGCCTCCGACTGTGGTTTATTCACATCAGCAGAGGAAAAGTGCTTCAGCTACAAGATGTTGAGTAGCCCACGCTGTATTTACACAGCTCCTGGTCTGTCTAATGTAGCTACACTTCTTCTCCTTACTCCAGCATCTTCTTTCAGCATCGGGCCACTGACTCCCATGGACAGCATGTGGCCCACAACCCACAGTAGCTCAGTTCTGTGCTGGTGATAGTACTTGCTACTCCTTCAAAGAGACATAAGGTGATAACGGCGGGGTTTTCCAAATTTTAAGAAACATGAAGTTAAAAATGAAAATGGCATTGAGCAGGAAGCAACAATATAAGGATTTCTTCCTCACCAGGTCTGTTTCATTAGATACACATCCTGCCTACATGTAGTCACCTACTTTGTTTCTAGGAAGGTCCTTTTCTGTCTTTTCTCTAAAAGAAAGCCTCTGCCAGAATGCTTGTAAATGTATCACTGAAGCTCCTGAAGAGAGGAGCAAGCTGTTTTCCATTCTCTGTATGCATTCTCCTTTTCCTACTCTTCCTTCTTGAGGCTTCCCACTGATCAGCTCTTCAAGGGAGTCTTTATTCTCTGCCCAATTTTGCACAAAGGTATCAAAGGATTTTAACACATTAAAACTTGAAACCTCTTAAAGAAAGAAGATAATTTATCTCCTTCCTCCCTCTCTCCTTGTTGCTGGAGTTTCACACCTGGGAGCTGTTATAACTCAGTCTTTACATAGAGTATTTCTTTTTAAAAGTTACTCAGCCATCCTTATACACACAGAGTACATGTATATTCACACATAATTCCTTGAAAAAAATACTTCCATCCTCCCTTCCAGCTTCTAAGAGCAGAAATAAGAAACACCTTAAAATAACTGTAAATAATAAACCCCGTCATGCTAAACACTTCAAAGTGGAAGAGCAAATATCTCAAGAAGCTTGGGGAACTACACATAATTATGAATTAGCGCTCAAAAACAGATACAGATGATCTGATCTGTCAGATAATGTTTTCATTTCAAATAGATTTAAAAATACTATTCCCTGTGATCTGGTAGAGACAGTAACTGCTTACTGATAACTGCAGAGCAGTTATCAAACAAAACATGTGGAGCAGGAGCCTGGCATGCCAAGCTGCTAAAAGAGGCACTTTATGCCTTAGCAGTACCTATGCAGAAGACCCCCACCTTTGCTCCCTCCCACCAGGGTGCAGCCCCAGGGGAGGTGGTCTTTTAGTGACACTGCAAAGGGGCAGAACTCTGTTGAAGCACATATTGGTCACCCTCTGGGGCCTCAATGTGGGTCCTGACACCCCTCAGTGTCCACCTGAATCACACAAAATAGGCTCTGTACCCTTTGCTAGTTCTGAGACACACAGCAGATAATGAGAGACATGGAAGAGCTGTGGGACTGTGGGATGGGGCTGGGGAAGAGAATGGATGACCATCTCTGATAGGGCGTCCAGTGGAACTTCAGGTGGCTCTGCCAGGAAAACATCCCTTGGAAGATGGGAGGCACGTACTGCTATAAGGACCTTGTAGAAAACCTCTGACTGAAGTAGGAGTTAATGATGGAAGTCTTTGCCACCATGAAACACCAGCTTCCTGCAAGGATCTTCCTGGTGCACAAAGTAGCAGCCTCAGGGCTGTGGGCTGACCTGTACCACCATCTCCTTCCACTCCAAAATAACCATTCAAGTCCAGGATGAAAATCTTCCTTTTCCTCCCTTCAGAGCAAAAAACTTTCAAAACCAGGTTCCTCACAAGGGGAACTGTGAAGCAGGGGCTCATGAGGAGAGACTGGGTAGCAAAGCTATCAGCTAACATGCCAGAATAGCTACAGAGAGCAGGCAGTGAGTGACCATCTCATGCCTGCAAGAGAAGTAGAAAGAAGAGGCCTAGATAGGATATATCTGAAAGGAAAAGATGAAGTTTATTGCTTATTCCTTCAGTGTTACAAATGGGGTGCTTATCTAGGTTACTGAAGGCCTGCACCAAGTGAAACACTGGCATTGTGGCCTGCACACAAGCAGCCTTTGTATCCAGTGAGGGAGGGACAAGGCACCGACACGTAATGAACTCAGAACCCAAAGTGTCAAAACAGACAGGTCCGGTGTGCTGTTCAGTCTTGGCACTCAGCTTTGCACCCCTCAAAGGAGTAAAGCCTTCACTACAGGTTGTAGTTATTTCCAGAGCTACAGCCATGGGACCTGGGATAACAATGGCATCCAGCTTTCAGAGTATGCACAGACATCGTGTGGTACATGCACAGGGAAGAGTGTGAAGCACTTGGCCTCAGAAACCCAGCAGCCCTCATTTGAAAAGCTGCTGGGAACAAGCCTGTTTCACCAAGTCCAATCACTTGGACTGTCTGCCCCTTCAGGACATCCTCACTTGCTTTAGTCTTTCTCTCTTCACCCCAGTGATTACAAATGAAGAGGAAAGCAAAGAACAGAGCAAAGAAATGAACCTGGAGAACAGCTGACAGCACTTTTGCTCAGCACAGTGGACTCACATGGCAGGACACAGGTGCCTACAAAGAGAGGGGGCCTAGAACAACTTGATGCAAACAGTAGCCTTAAGCTACTCGTGTCAAAGTGTCCAAGAGAGTGCAATGGCTTTGAGGAATCATCCAGCAATGTCTCACAATCCCCTGCTACCTTCCTCATTAAACCTCAAACAAAGCTGCAGGGTGTGTTAGTGCACTCCAGCTAGGCTTTCCCATGGGGAGAAGGGAAAAGCTGGAGTCAAAGACAGTGCAAAGGGCTAGATTCAGTGCTAAAACTTGAAAATGGCAATAAAACGAAAAAGCAGCAGTTAGAGAAGCAGTACAGGCCCCCTTTTGTCAGCAAGTAACACACAAAATTTGGCATAGAATGCTGCTGAGATAGTAGTAAAGAGCAAGCAACAACAGCTTTCCCCCCAACTATACACCCTTTTCTCTGAAGGTTGAGCAGGGATAGTTGCCCAGCCAGCTCAGTGCATCAGAAACAGCCACTAGGCTAGCAGGCCAGCTGGAAAGCAGGAGGTGCCTGGAGCAAGCTTTAGAGCCCTCCCAGCACCGGTGGCACAGACAGTTCCTCCAGGTTCCCAAGCTTGAACATGAGCACACTGAGAACTGAAAGGCAAGGGAGCATGATAGCAGGTTTTGTCCTTATGACTGGGATTTCAGTATTCCCATAAAGGGCAGAAAGAGCAGGGAAAAGCATGGAAATGAACCCCTGGTGATCTCTCCTTTAACTCCTGGTGTAGCTGAGCAAAGCCCAGGTATCTCCTAAATAAATGCCACTTTAGAGGACACTTTTCTCAGAAGCAAAGTTGAGCTCATCTGGGGGCAGGATGAACCCTTGGCAAAGAGACAAGTATTTTCAGTTTTTGCACCAAAGACAAAGGCATCCCTGTCTGAAATTAGGCCTATAAACTTGCTGAAAAACCTTTTTGAAACATCTGCTACTCCTTACAGTATAAAATTTTGGATTTGAGAGGTCTTTTGGGGTGGGTGTGGACATGACACATGGGGGAAGAGGGAACACACAGGGAGAATCTACTGGTGAGAGACAACTTGTGCCGGCAGCAATAAAAGCTTGTGATCTGCATCAGAGGCAGGCCATAAAAACACCTGAATCATCCATAATCCTTTGGATATATCTATTTATCAATTATTTTCTCCAACATATTTCACTTCAGTATTGCACTGGTTTCAAGAGAAAGAGGCAGGCCAATTTACAGATTCTCTGTGTGGTTCTCCAGCCTGCATTTAATTAATTGTGAGTTGCTCTAAAAATAATTTAGGACAGTGCTTCCACAGCACATTGCTGAAGTCTGACACAGTTCATGCTTTTGCTTCCCAGAACATGTGCAAAGCTCTCACCTCTGCCCAGCTGTTACCAAAAACCCCACAACCCAGTCTCTGTGCTGAGAGGAGAAAATCAGAGACATTTCTTTTTCTCCCTGCCCACCCCTCCCCTTTCCAACAATCCTTTTCTCTGTCACCTACCTGTTTTAAAACCCCTTCAAATAGAGATGTTCATAGTTAATATGTTACATGAGGAAACTGTGCCAGCTCCTGCGATGGGCAGACAGCTGGGACTGGCTCTCCAAGTCACACCATTAGTCATGGTGCTGACAGCTTCAGATGCTGAACTTCTCATGTCAGCAAACAAAGTTACCAATTTATTATTTTTAATAAAATAATTGCTTTAATGCAGTATTTAAAATAATTTTTAACATCTGATCAATAAGATAACAGTACACAAATATGGAAAATGCTGCACTTTACATAAAAAGTAAAGCTAAGCATTTAATAATACAAAACAATTTTGCCCGATGCCATCAATATCTTGCAAACTATAGTCAAAGTACTGCTTTTCTTATATATATATATGCTATATATACATATATAAATAATTTACAGCATTCATTTACTAGATTTGTTTACTACTGTTCCAACAAAAACCAACATAACCGATTCACAGCTTCATGACTTTGGTAACCATCTACAGTGGTTCTGACAGTGCAGAACAGTTGTGTGAACAGTTGCTTCAAGTTTTGAAGCAGCATGCCAAGTAACCCTAGGAAGCTTGTTTTTTGTCAAAGAAAAGAAAATTCAGCAGGAAGCCATTCAATAGTTGGTCAGAGCATGGTGCTGATAATGTTCTGTGTTCAATTCCTGTGCAGGCCGTTCACTTTAGAGTTGGACTCTATGATCCTTGGGGTAGGTTCCTTCTAACTCAGGATATTCTGTGATTCTCTGAATGCAGTCAGTGTCTTTCCCACCAGTCCTGGGAAACAGCCATGCTATACAGTGCTGTGTCATGAAAGGCAACATGTTTGGAGCCTGGGAAGAAGGGTGACCCAAAGGGCTTTCCTTCCACCACAAGGCAGTCTTTAACAGCAAGCAGACAATCTTTGAACCTGTTCTAACAGTCTTTATAATCCAGAGTCCTCCTTCTCACTGAATGGGAACAAAGCAACTGTCTAAATTTGAGAAGCTTCCCTGTTACACCACATTAAAGTATTAAAACAATATTCTAAAGCAGTGAATCCTGTGCTTTGCAAACACTGCTCCTCTCCAAGGAGAGTCTTCAGCTCCAGAGTTTCAATGAATCTCAACTTTTCTCTTTTTTGTAGTCAGAACAGGTTTTGTTAATATCTTTCCACATCTATGCTCAAGTTCAATGCTATTTCTTTTATTCACAGAAAGAGAAACTGTTTTTTCTGTTTACCCTCCCTTTTTAGGATTTTTTATTCCTTTTATTTTTAGTAACTCCCAAATTTTCCATGACCATCCAAGTATGCCCTAACTACATTGTGTGATGTACTTCAATCACAATGACTGATTTGTCCTCCTTCCCTCAGTCACCTTCTCAGAGGAAAGGCTGAGGGCAATTGAGGCAAAGTGTGGGATACAAAGGACCCCTCATTCCTTTTACTTGCTATTTGGTCTCCACAAGTGGGCATCCAGTAGTAATTCTAAACCCAGAAAATTTAAGAAGATGTTGAGTCACAGAAGCAATACATTAGCATGTTTACTGACTGCTAGTTCATGATTAAATACAGTTGCCATGCTATGCTGTGCCATTATATTTGCTCCCCTAAATAAGATGGGTTTGGAAGGTGGCACTACACATAGAACAGATGTTGCAGACTCTGGAGTACTGAAGCAAGTGGCATACATTAACTAGGGACACTTATCAAGCCCTCAGAGCTTGTAAGACAGTTCAATGCAAGCAGATAGGTGCTTATGTGTGCAGCTCAGTGTTTTCATTGGTTTACAGACAGATTTAAGCCAAGTATTATTAAAACCTTACAGGTGCTAAGTTAGGTATTTAATAAAAATGTTTATCTGTAAACAAAAGTTATCCTTACAACGGATCATTTTCCAGAAACTGGAATTTCAAGACAGTGCAACAATGCTTCAGTGTTATCTTTGGCAGTAGACAGCATGGTGAAATGCAAGATTCAAATCACTTCAGAAGGGCACGGTACAAGCGTAGAGAATGCTTCATCTCCCTCTCTTGTTCCATGCAGAATATCAAGTCCCTGAGACAGACACGGGTTACTCGTGGACAGAGCATCTGCTTCGTAAGGCTAAAACCTGATGATCCAGCAATTCCATTGCTTTTCAAACCCTAAATGGGGGAGAGAGGAAGAAAAAACCCATCAGAAACATTAGAATTTCATGTAAATAGAAGTTTTAACTAAACTGGTTGGATTATAATGCCTATTTGTATAAAACTAGCCCACTGATGTTCAGCTTTCCGCGTTGAAAACCAGCAATCCAAAAAACCTTGCACATTAGATACTGAAAAAGACAAAGCAAGTGCTTGCCAGGTGATGGTTTATTTCAGTCAAAGCAACCACAAAGTTCTTTCTTCCTTTAAAATTATACTAAGATGGTAAGATAAATAACTGCCATTCCACTGAAGTCTGCTAAACAGACTTGCACTGAGAAAACATCAGCCAACTATGAAGAAGGTACTAACACAGTACCTATGCAGAGCCCCAGGTCGTGCACAGCTCTTACTACCGCTTGCTCCAGAGGTTTCCATCTCTTCATGAGGAACTGTCACTGTGGTGCACCCTAGCTTTGGAACGTGGCCAGGTGAAACTCATCCCAGCCATCATATGTGCTCTGTCCTTTAAGAGGGCAACAAATACTCAGTGAAAGCATCCAGATATTCAGAACACTGTATTTGAGCCTATCCACCTCAGTCAGCTGCCTTGCTTGGTTATGAAAATACAATTGGTAGGAGATGATGACATTGAGTAGTTTTATATTCAAGCTACTGGAATGAGCAACCCCCACGCTTTCCAAAATGCCCCAAGATTTATTATTAGGGGTGGAGAAGAGGAAGATTACCATGAGCTGCACAATAGACTGGCTACTTATCTTGGAGCCAATCTGTGCTGCACAGCCAGTCTCTTATCACTACTGGAGGGTTCTTGGTAATGAATGTAATTTGTACAAATACGAGTGCTCAGTCTCTGTAACTTCAGCAGGGCAATGCCTGCCAGCATCAACACCACTTGGAGATGGTGTTGCTTGGATGCAGTGTTAACTATATCAATTCTTACCCTAACACCCTCTGCAAGACTTCAACAAAATGACTTTGCCCACTTTGCTTAGAGAAATCTGTTTAAACCCCCCATTTATTAGAAATGACTACCAGTGCTGGACTACATATAGCAGCAAATGCTACTGTTGTTAGGGTGGAAGCATTGAAATTTATAAAAATATAAAGAGATTCACCAGAGAGCACATGCTAGCCACAGAAAACCCAGGGCACATTGCAGAAATGGAAGCTGTATTTTTTTACAAGCAGCACGCAGGGTATTCAGCACCATTTCATTTGCTTTACAGTCAATACTATTAAACACTATGAAATGCCATCATTTGAAACTTTCAGTTTGTTAAATGGCTCGGAACAAATGCATGCGTGGGGAAGACTGCTGGCCACATTGCACAGAGGGCACTGCTGTCCTGGTAAGACACAAAAGGGTCACAGTTCAAGTTTGTCATATGGCAACCCTGAAGGATCCAAGGAAAAGATAGCTCTGCAATGCAGCTGCCAGCACGGGTTGAAAAGGAGGTCAGTCCAACAGGATGCAGCAGAAGGCCCGAGGCAATGTTATAAATGAAACAAACCCCAAGGGTTTTCAGTAACCCAACAGCAATGTCCTTTATAATTCAAAGAACTTTATTGAGGTGAAAGTATTTTCTCTCTAAATAAGTCATTAGACTGGAAGTCTTACCTTTAAAAAGACACTAAACAAAGCCACCTCAATCCTGTTCACTCTTACAAAAAGGGAGACAGACAGCACAAATCACCCAGCCTGCTTTGGAAGCTGCTGTAGCTGCAAGATGCTACAACAGGGCAGAAGCACCAAGCTGCCTGAGTTTGAGACAGAGTTAAGGATTTGTTTATTCTTAAATTCCTACCCATCATGCTCAGTGCAGAGACATAAAGCGATATTATGCTGTAATACCACATCCAAAGTCAAAGCTTGTCCTGGGCCCCTGTTTACTAAGACAGCCATTCACAGTTCTAAGTTTCCCACAGCATCACTCTGGCTTATCAAAGCTACCGAGCACAGCATTTCAGGGGCCAGGGAGCTCTTTGACAACCAACAGCTCCTACCACAGGGAGCTCTTTGACAACCAACAGCTCCTACCATAACCAACAGCTCCTACCGCTTTAAAAGAAAATGTCCTTCTCTCAAAGTACATGATGGTTTAAAATTAAAGCCAACAGACAACCTAGGTCATTCCAGTCCAGACAGGGGCCATGCTGGGGAACCCACTTTTAAGTGAATTTATGCAGTGCTGAGCACTATTTCCTGTTAGCTACTGTCTTCCACAGTTTGTATTGAAACACTTTTTTCCTGGTTTTGTTTTGGAACTTGGACCAAGCACTGGTCCAAGATCTGCACATCCCAAAGCACCATCACAGACCCCTCTGTTAATGTCCAAGACTTTACTTATGAAATGCCCAGCTCTGAGCTCTCAAGCTGACACAAGGGACACTTTAGGGAGGGTCCTCTGCTGCTCCACTTCAGCAAATTCCTGTTGGGCAGGAGGTCGACCTTGTCTGGCCCTAGGCAACAGTCAATAATCCTCTCCTTTAGATCTCACATACCCCTTCCTCAAAAGCACAAAACTTTCGAGACCTGAAAAACACTAGCTCACTCCTTGCTCCCTGACATCTCCATTATGCTCCTCCCATTTGGGCAGCAACCACTTGTGCCTTGCTGTTTTGGGGGATTCTTCACTGCTAGTCTTCAGCATGCCCCAAGACAGCTTTGTCTGTTTCTAGGGGAAAAGTGCTGCTTTTCAACGAGGTCACAGACAAGTACAAACATAAACAAATAGAAAATGCATCCCTGTAGAATCAGTTCTAACTAAGGCTACTGCAATCAGCCTGCATCCTCCTTCTGCAACATCTGATTATTAGTGCTCTAACTAGCAACTTCTTTTTTTCTTGCTCTTTTTTTTTTTGTTTGTTTGGTTGGGGTTTTTTGTTACCTTGAAGTTCCTGCCTTTCAGTTAAACCCTCACCACCCTGCCTTCCTTCCAGAAGGGAAATGACAGAGACATGCAGCCCAGGAGGGACAACTACCAGTGTAGATTCTACCAGTCAGCCTGGGTATCACAGCTGACAGACCCTGTTTGTAAGCCAGGTGAGGCACTACAGCAATGTAACTGCACCACTGTAAACATCCATCCCAGTACTGAGACCACAACTGGCTTAAAATCAGCCCCAGGAGGTCACAGCAGCAGGAGTCCTGCTTTTGATCTGTCCTCAGAACTGAGCCCAAATCAGCACCTTTTCCACAGCACCACACTGTCACCCTTAGAGCCTTTTATAAACACCTGACAGAGATCAATTGCACTCACTTGGCAGCACAAGCCATTGTGGTGCTCCTGCTGTAGTCCCAAGCTGTTGAACAGCCAGTTTCATTCAGAGGCTGCTCTGGAAACCTGTTTAAAGATCTCTAGAGCTCTCTCCAGTGGCTGGATGGAGAATGAAATACCAATTCTCTGAAAAGGTAAGAGTGAAGTTAATACAGAGCCACCATTCCCACCTTACTTCTAGTCTGCAAGGTATCTGGAGCTTGGCATCTGCAAGTTTGGATCATGGATACCAACAAGGATTTCAAAACTGCTCAGAGCTATTCTACAGGTCCTGACACAAAGCTCATAGAGGTCTGCAGGTATCTCCCTCCCCACCAAGTTCCAGTCAGGTTCAGTGAGCTGTTCCTGGTGAAATACACACTCCCTTCCCAAGTTCAATGACTTCACACCAACCAAAATCCAAAATTTTAAAGCTCTTGGGAGGGAGACACTTTAAGGGAGAAAAGTACTCAGTCAAATGTTTAAAAGTCAAGCCAAGAGTTCTCATTTCAATTTTTGGTGTGGCATAAACATATCACAGGCCCAGAGCCAAGATCCCAAGAGAGCAGACTGTTGTTGCAGCTCTGCTGCACATTATAAAAATACCACCAGCAGAAGGAAGCAAAGTCATGAGACACTTTTCAATGACACCCCCAAACACTGAAAAATGACAGCTGTGTGCAGCAGAGGTGTTGCTGAAAGGTGGTAAGAGCACCTAGTGAATTGAAGCAAAAGCTTCCAGGTTCAACCCCCATCTCTGTCACGTGTGGTCACACTGAGATCAGGGATATCTACTGTATGCTCTACTTGGTCTCTCAGCTGTAAAACACAGAACACATTCCTGTCTCATAGGAAACAAAGGTTAAAAAACCACTAACACATTGTGTTCAAGCACTTACCTGAGTCTCCTCCAGCAGCCAGGGGGAAAGGAACAGACCCTGGCAAAATTGTGACCTTTTTGCTCGTACACACAAGTGCCTAATGCAGGCCAGAGAAAACAAAGTGAAGGAAGTTGATAGCAGTCTGGTGGCAAGCCAGCCTACTGATGCTGCCTATTCTAACAAACCTCGGTCTGACAGAAATACTCCCACATTCACAACACTAAAGTATTAGATGACTCAATATTTATAGGATTCTTTTTTAAAAAAGAATAAAGTTGGTTGTTTTAGGTTGGGGTCTGGGGATTTTTTATTTTTTTAACCTTATAGACCATTCGGGTAGCTCAAGCCAATGGCTGAAAGACTCAGATTTCTATATCCAGACTGCATCTTGTGCAGCTGAAAGCAAATGTGTATTTGTGATGCTATCTGCAGCCTACAAAAAAGCCTCACAGAGCTGTCAGATCTATATAATAGAAAACTCCATTCAATTACACATTTTTCTTCAGATTTCATTGCAACATTCCTACAAGTCTTTTCAAATGTAGGCAACAACATGTTTTACATATTGAAACAAATTACTGTGAATGCTGTGTCAGTTTATTCACTATTATGCCCAAGATTCATGTACGCATGTCACTTCTTATGGGTACATCAGATGCTTAATCTGTACCTGGAGGTAATGAATCCTATACAAATATGTCATGTTAGTTAACAGACAATTATTAAGCTAAAATTTTCTGGCTCTTTGCCACATCATTTTAAGCAATGCATTGTCAACTAAATTATAAATCTCTTGACCCTTCACATGTCATCAACATTTGTGCATTACCAATATGTTCAGCCTAAAGCTACAATGCAATTAGTCATTTAAATTGCAGATCTCTTTCACATATAAGAAGAATTAAGTTCATCTCTAGCACAGAGAAGGCACGATATGAGCCAATGAACTGTATTTCTGAAGTGTGTGAATGGCAGTTGAGAATATTTTTGCGTATTTACACGGGGAAAAAAATTCAGATCAAGTGTATAGCCTAGACTGACAGGCACCAGGAAATTCAGCACAGAAACTGAAACTCTTTAGCTGACAGAGCTGTGCTTTGTTAGGTCTTGAAACAGGTAACTAAGATGCTGAGGACATTTTATTATTGCAGTAACTTTTAGCTCCCTTCTTCCCCAAAGGTATGACCATGTCATAGACACTTCAGTTGTCCAAGAGCTTAAATAAGAACCGGAAATTTAAATCAAGAGTCTACATACATTAAGCATATGCAAAGTAGAGAAAACCTCACACTCCAGTATCACTTAATACCTGTGGGCTGGGGGAAGGGGTGACAAAGACAGAAAGAGACACAGAGAAAGTGAGGGAAACCACTGAAGTGTAGAAACAGATTTTGTAGCCTTGTTATGAACACCTACTTGTATATAAGCGGCCCAATTTGAAGTGATTGCTTTTAAATTAATTTTATGCGGCTTCTAAGAAAATACTTTAGCAGACTATCATGTACCCATGCCAAAGACCAGACAGTGGCCTCACTGCACAGGGAGCTATCATTTGCTACAGAGCCAATTCATGCCTTTAAATTCACACTTAGACACACTTAAATTCATACTTAGTCATGTCCTTAACACCAATACTGAAGCTGATGAATTGTGCTAGTGTGTTCCCTCATCAGAAGAGCTTATGGCCAAAAAGAGTGGCACTAGCTTCTACAGTTACCAATTACAAGAGCATAAACCCCTTCTGAAAAAAAAAAAAATAAAATAAGTCATTGGATTGTCACACACCAGAAAAAAACAAATCATGTCTCTTCCCCAGCCATTTGGAAGAGTTGGGTTTACTTCCATTCTGCAGAAAGGACTTGTTGCTCAAGGCTTAGTTCTTCCTCAGTCAACCTAAAGAACATTTCCAAAGCTCAAACAAGCACCATGTACAGAATATGTTTAATCAATGTGCATACCAGCATCCCAAAGTTGTAAAGCAAGAAGGGTAAGTTTAAGTTCTGCTAACAATGATCAGATGTGGCAGACACAAGAGAAGATGACAAGCTCATTTCCTCCACCCACAGTCAATACTAAAAATGGAAAAATGACCACTGTGGTAAACAAGGCATTTCTTCCATTTTTGCTTGCCAAACTTCTTTGCAGAAGGAGAATTCAAGTGTGGACTGCTGTATTAGATGTGCACAACCCTGGAAGTTATCACATTCTTTTAAGTATGTTGGCCAGGGCTAGGAGTTTGACAGAAAAGGAATATTTGAATGGCTCTGCACTGACCACAGCATATCAGCTGCATGATTTACTAATGTAGCAACTACTTGCAGTAGCTTATGTTTCCACAGCAAAGCCAGACTGCCTGTGACGAGCAAGACCCACACTTACTAACAGAGCAGCCAGTCTTGGCAGGGGACAGAACAGACACAAGCAGTATTTGGAAAGAGGAATTTCCTTTGCCATTGGATCTGGCATAAAGAAAGAAAAGACACAAGATGTACAACCCTGAGTCAGTCAGTGGAACCAACCTGGGAGAAAGCAAGTGAAGAACTCGACACCAACAGCAGGAGAGACTGCATCACTTTTAAGTACTTAATGTGTTATCATGGAGCCAGAAAAATAATGCAAAGCAAGTGTTCTACCCCAAAAAATTACACAGAAGTACTGGTATTCAACTAAGTTTTCCTATACAAAGTAGATGAAGGGCCTGACCACACTATTCAGATGAGGACCATAAGTGTAACAGCCAGTCTTCTGAGTCTTCTCTCAGAAACATCTGCAGACTTTTTTTCCTCCCTGGTGCATGATTCTGCACAAATACACAGCTCTTGGTCCAAGGCCAAAGCTGACTTGCACCCAAGACACCTCTGAATAGAAGGAAACAAAGTTTAAGGACACAGAACTGCAGTCTTCAAACTTCTAAGATTCCAATTACAGTGGAAATGAGAAAAAGCTGTTTCCAAAATGGCTTTGTCAACAGTAAAGCAGTAAAACTTAATAAAAAATATAAAAAATCCTTGACTATTTATCAGCATTGAAAACATTATGGGGCGTTTCATAGCTTTAACCAACCAATAAAAGCTATGAAACAGAACAAAGAACTGGAAAAATGAGTCTGTGGTTTCAAGTTTACTTTTTTCTTATTTGTTTTAGAAGCGTCCTCCCTTCCCAAGATGAGTTAGTTTTCAATTCTTCCTACCCTTTAATTCATTACTGTTTACCACATGCCCTCAAACTAGGGGAGGAGGAGAGGTGGGTAACAAATGCACAAACCCCAAGACACATATAAATGAAATCTAAAGGCCTCTCCTATTCATTGTATCCAAAAGTGTCCAGAGGGATAAGAATGAGAGAGATGAAGATATTGCCACCTCTGGATTACAAGTAGCACCAATTAACACATTTTCACAACAGAGGGATTTTCTTACCAAGGCTTTCTCAAATTGCTCTTTTTGAACAATACCATTCAAATGTTAAGTTGCAGTGAAGAGAACATGCAAAACTACCCAAACTAGTGTTTCCAACAAGAAAGGAAAAAGAATTCCCATTATATTGCTGCCTTTTCTTTATTTTTTTTTAATTAGGCCTAGAGCATTAGCCTTATTTTTTCATTCCATGATCATCATGGATTTGTCCCTACTGCTATTTCAACTTTAGAGATACATAAGCAATTATGGCAACATATAGATTATTCTTTTTATATTGCTTTTAGGTCCAAATCAGTTGACAGGCACTCCTCTGGACAAGAGCCTCTTTCTGTACTTGTTACATTATGAGGTGATGAGGCTGCTGGCAAGCAGGCTTCTAGCTGGAAAGCACATGCTTGTGTCACCACATGTTCTAGTTACCACATTAAAATGACCCATAATTGGTCTCCTGGAAAGACCAAGTAAAGCACAATTTCAGACATCAAAATAAGATGAACAGGCAGGAATCGTGTGCTCAACCATCTTGGGAAAAAGACTTCTCAGAAGAGGAGCAAAGCCCAGTGCTGGTGTGTGGAGAAATAGAAAACCTTGGGCTGAAAAATCATCCCAGTTAAACACAGATACTTATTTGTGGATAAGTTAGCATACCATGCTCCCTAAAATGCTGGTTTGAGCCCTTCACATTTACTGCAACAATAGGCAGCAGATCCAACCAACCCAGTCTGCTGAACTGAAATTTCCCAGTCCCCATTCCGTTTTGGTACTGAATAAAGAAAGGCAAATAGACGACAAATTTACTTACAGAGTTTCAGTTTTTTCATACATATGTAACTGATTATTTCTTCCCTGTCTGCCCAAATACATTAGGGCTTTGGTTTGCATCAATAATTGCTTGAAAAAATTCCTTTCCTTTAATTATTGCAGTAGGTAACCATAAAAAGAAGCTGTACAGAGCTGACACAGCCATAGGAGACAAAAACATTGTACAAAGAACATTATCCAAAGAAAGTTGAAGTCGTAGTTAAAAATCTTAATCCAGTTAGCATCAGTGATTTCACTCAATAATGTTAAATATCATTCGTATTTAGGAATAACTTCTTCCATTGTACATATCTACCAAGTTATCAGTCTTTAAAACTAAAAAAAAAAAAAAATAAAAAATGTCACAGGAGTATTGTGCACAGATTTACTTGCCATTGCACAGTCTAGAAGTTCTGACATTTAAGATTATTTGAGAGTAAAGCTCTCTGTATTTTGTCTGTATTTGCAATTTGAAATGAAAAAGCATATCCTGCCTGTTTAAATTATTCTCAGACAGGTTGCCCAAAAAGATGATTTTAAAGATGCCCAAATGTGTATCAGCCTAAGGCCATATTGTACTTGCTTTCAGTTTCAAAGACCTCCTTTCATCTCTGAAGAATGGAATGTTGTTTACTGCTCAGGATGTTTTGCCATGTTATCATGAATGTATTACAAATGTTCTGCTTCTTGAACTAGAGAGTGTTTGTCAAAACCATTCTTTATTCTACATGAGAAGTCTTAAGCCTTTTATAAATCCTGCTCAGATATATTGGGACACTTAAAAACATTTAAATCTAAACATCCTTCTCAAGGATTGTTATCCTGCATAATTTCACAAAATAGAAAAAAAAAAAGGTCTGCAGAGAAATGCTTTCCAGTAGCATGAAGCCTAAGAACTAGGCACTGGAATGTGAGCTTGCATGCAAGAAACAAAAAGGGTTTCACTGCCAGAATTACTTTCACCTACTGCCCTTACAAATCAGTCCAGTATGGCAACCATATGAGAAGCTGCTTACAGTACAGCAGGTAAATTTGTGACAATGGAATGTTATCAAGATTTCTGGTCAGTTTTAGGCGTGTTGTGTCCACATTCTTTTGAAGTGGCATAGTAAATAATGGATAACCAGCTTTCAACAACATCACTGTTATCTGTCTCGCTTTGGCATAATCTCGTGAAGCTTTTAATAAAGCAGACATACCACAGATGATGAGAAATAACTGAAAAGTACTTAACAGGCAGACTTGTTAAATATTCAGAAACAAATCCGACAATAATTACAGAAAACCACTATGAAGAACAGGAATAGTTACCTGATAGAAGCTTGGGGGAAGATGAGAAAAGCATGGGGGAAACTGTTCTTGTGCTAGACTGATTTTTTCAAGTTTTTCCAGTGGTATTAAAAAAAAATAACCATACATTTAGCTTCATGTGAAAGTGCATTAAAAAACTTCAAAGAAGAGAAGAAAAGCTGCTCAGAAGCTGTGAACACTGCTTTCTGCAGCTTGTTTAGAGAAAGATTGCTTCCCTTCACTTGTGGTTAACAGGGAGTATTCAAAGACCTAATTCTGTATCCATGTCAGGGAAAAAAATAAGTTAAAAATTCACTGAAACAAGTCTATCTCACCTGCTTAGCGAGGCCTCTTGTCACAGTCCAGATGAAGAAAAAACGACAGGACAGTTGTCACCACTATCTCAGTTACAATGCAAATAACTGAGGACAAGGTCCTCCCAGACTCTGCTATGCTAAAATGACAGAGTATTTTCAATCCTACCATCTATTTAAGCTTCCCAGACAACAAGAATGAAAAAGACTGAAGGTTCATCAGAAAGGACAGCTTTACCATCACTGCCTCCACACAAGAGTTGCTTTCCAGGTTCCTGATCATTGTGATTATGTCAGGGCAACCAGCCTTTCACCTGAGCAATATTGAGGCTTCATGATAGAGGGGCAAAACTGTCAGTAACACCAATTTCTCCCATCTCCAGCAAAGATGATGACCTCTAACAGAAGTCTCCTCAGGATTTGTGCAGCCACAAAAGCTTCCCAGGCACCAGGAACAGTTACTCTTCAGCACATTGAGAGATTTGCTCAGATAGGGTTTGTTAAAAGCACTTTCAGTATCCAACATGAGCCATAGAAGACCATCTTGAATGGTCTAGCTTTACTGACTTATTTACTACTTTTTAGGAGAACCTAGCCAAGGTGAACTCAGAATATTTGAGAAGAGTCCCTATGCATTGTGCATAGATTAATGTCCACAGTCAAATGTCAAATCAAGAACCATTCCAAAAGCCATCCAACCCAGAAACTGTGAGTTCACCTGAGAGGCCATGACAATTAGCCATTGTGGAAGGCCACCACAGCTTGGTTACCCTCCACTATAGTTGGGAATTTCTCTGAGTCATCATTTCATTTAATCCTTTACACACAGTGCTCTTATGCATAGTCTTTCCTTTAACACACAATTACACACTCCCATCAAATTTACCAGAAACAATCCTTTCAAGCACCAAACACACAAACTAGGTTTCTTACAGAATGCAACAAACCATTCTGTGTGAGAGAATTCACACTTCTTCCTACAGGGAAAGATAAATGTAATTCAGTATGAAGATGTAACACAAGGCAAGTCATTGCAAGCCACGTCTGTACCTCGAGCCCAGATCCAATGTTCAATGAATCCAGTGGTCTTTTCTTCCTTGGTCCAATGGCTGCCAAAGCTGTGAGGTTGGCTTCTCTTTGTTGCATCTGTGCTAATTCCAGCTGTTGCATCTAATTTAAAAAGAAAACACCTATATTAATTATTATACACATTATGTTCAAGGTTCTTTTTAGAGCTGTTTCAGACGGCTCTGTAGCTCCTACAGAAACAATGTGTTTCACAGCATCTTTCCCCTCTTTCTGGTCACTTCTGACCAATTCCAGTACTCAGTCATGCCTGGAGCCCTATGGACAGCACTGTTGAACTAACACCTTTTATGGAGACCACACTGTGGTATCAATACGGCCTTAACACGAACCTCGTAGCTGCTTCCTTACCTCAGAAGGTTTGTTGTTTCTGCTTAATGGAAAATCTTGGTCTGAACTGGTTTATGAAGCTGGATTAGTATTAAAAATTGAAGTTACCAGGCTATGTGACCTGGTTTTATTCTTATTTCAAAATCTCAATTCCTGACTGCACAAGGAAGATACCCAATTTCCTCTATCACCTGAACTCAGCACTTAATATTGCTTTTGTGAAACATTGTACTACCCAATTTAACAGGATGCTGCTAGCTGACTGCTAGTCTTTCTTTTCCCAGTACATATTTGAATGTTCAGGAACATCTGAAGCATGGTAGTGATACACTGCATTTTTATTTTCGCTCACCTCCAAAACTGTTGAACACTAAGGACTCATTAGAAACAACCTTCACCTGGGTTAGGTAAACTTGGGATGGGATAGAAACCCACAGTAAAGAGCATTTTAAAAAGTTTTAAAAACATTGTTTAAAATAAAATTTATTCTTGTATTTTGAGATACATTCTATTCAATAATTATTGACACCAGCTGCTCTGGAGCTCAACTCAGTCAAGTCTGCTGACAGACTTACTGTCTTAGATCAGCCACCTTGCTAATACAAACACACTGCTTCCAGATCCACCAGCTGTCCAACTTGGAGCATGGGTGGAGAAGGAAGGTTTTCCAAACATAAACCTCTAGGTGATGTCAAGCCTGGGATGGTCTGACCTGCAACTAGTGAAGATAGCTCTGTAGCCCACATCCTCCCCATTCCCAGGACTTAGAAGATTGCTCAGATGGGGATTCTCTGCATGGATGTGTGTGCATGTCTTAAAAAAACTGAAGTACAACCATACCATGGGTAGGAAAGCATCCAAATCTCCTCCCATCTCCTGTCATAAACCCAATGAATTACCTGGATTTCCTAACCCAGTCAATACAGATATCCTGCTTACCAAGCTTGCAACACTATGATTTTGCTTGCTTTTCAGCTCTCAGAAATCCCACTTGGAGAGGAAAAGAGCAGCTGATAACAACTGAGCTTGCAGCCCCTACATGGTGTTAAGTCCCCTACTTGCTACTACTTAAATAAAGAAGAATCCACAACAACAAAATACTTTGGGGCTCATGGGGAGTGTTTTGGGGAAGAGAGCTTTTGGCTGGGTGGTTTCTGGGTGGGTGCTGTTACAAGCCTTATTTTACATCATATAAGTAGACTTTAGTGATGGTGGCAGCTTCACATCAGGTACTGCAGCAACTAGGCTATTTAAATGAAAACAATATTTCAGGGCAAGATTCCTAAAAGGACAATGTTCCCTGGAAGAGACAAACTGCTCAAGGTTTTTCAGCAGAAATCAGGGAAAGCAAAATTTTAACAAATATGTTGAGAATAAAGTTTTTGGGGGGGTTTGTATGTTTCAGTTTTGAAAACAGCACTATTTGCAAGTCATCTTTGATCATCCAATGTACGTTTTTTGTACAATTGTAGTAGTACTTCTTCACACAGTAGTATTTCTTCAAAGCTAGACACCATTCACTTACCATACACACTAGTCTTGCTTTTGTGTGCAGTGTACACAATTAAAACCTTATTTATCAAAATTTACTCCATTCAGTCAGCTTGTTTTTATCCAAATACACAGGACTGCTTTCAGGAATACTTGACACACTATGAACTTTCAAACTACTAATATTTTGCAATTGTCTGAGGTTAACTCCAGCCAGCTTACTAGCATAAAATGTTTAGGATAAATTTTCCTCTTATCTCATATATAGATTAAATCTCATATCTTTATATTCAGTAACACACTCCAGCCAATAAGAGATGGGGGAAAGTGAAAATAAATTAAAAGAAAAATTTGAAACTTCGCAAACTGTGAAAGATTGAGGCAGGAGCAATAAAATGCTTAGAAGAAGCGTTAAATCTCAGCAACAAAATGCTGAGGTTTTTGGCAGAGGCACGTGCTGACTTCCAGCTGCCCAGGCCTCCAAGACCTGGAGCCACTCCTCCTTTACAGGCAGCTAATGGAGCATCCCTGCAGAAGTAAAGCACTCCTTCCTGCCAGCAGTGTAGTTCTGTCGTCACAATGGTCACAGGTACATCACAGTCTTCTTGCCATGAGAAGGGGCATTGCAACATGCCATGCACACAGCACTCCTCTGGGGAAAGATTAAACTCCTTAAGGCTCCAGTGAAAAAGAAAACCAGAAGGGGAAAGATGATTTGCTTTAATTTAGGAACCATTACACTCAACGTAAAACAACTTTTAAAACCATTAAACTTAAGACAATGCAAAACAAACCAAAAGACTTTATTAGTCTGTGTGCTGGCATCCCTGGGAAGCACCAGAAAACACATCCCCCTTCCCTCTCAACCCTACAAAACACACACCAACCAGCATTACTGCAGTTAGACTTGTCAAAAACGTGTGGCTGCTGAACACCTCTGGCTTGAAGCAGCATTGAAATAAGCCCCTCTCTCCTTTTCACAGCTGCTGTTGATGGGCAGCCATGGCCAAGTGTGACAACAAAAGGCGGAGCTATGAATTAAATACCAAGAGGGCTTTGGGTTGGCATCAGCATGGGGTGGAGGGGACTGGGCAAGTTGAGGCTCTCTTGGTGGAGCATCAGGATGCTGCTCTGGTTGAGGACTGGGCAGTGCCTTGGCACCATCACCAATTACACCATGGAATTCTAGTGGACCAAGCGTGCTGCTGGCACAGACACACTGTAGGAGGGAGCAATACTGCTGGAGGGCAGTGCTGGCAGAGATAACAAAGGAGAGAATGACACTTGGGAGACTGTATAAAAAAAGATGTGCTTTCTAGAAACAGAACTGATGCATCTTCGACCAGGCAGTTTCCAAGACAATGCTGGAATCACATGTCCTTATCAACATCTGCTCTCTCCAATACATTTTCCACCTCCTAGCTAATCAAAGGATTTTTCAAATCATGAAGAATCTCACCAGGGTTTGAAGCAAAAGAAGAAAAAAAAAATCATAGTCTTGTTGCATTCTACACATCTCAGGGATTTTTCTGAGAACATAATTAAGACAAATGAATTTAAACACTCAATTTCTATAATGGACTCAACAGATCCCCGTTAAGCGATATGGGCAGGCATCCAAATTACCCTGCTGAAGCCAGCAAAATCATCTTTTCATCAAGTTTTGTTCCATTAAAAATTGCAGATTAAATGTCTAAACATTGTGTGAGCAGTTAAAAGCACAGGATAAGGAGAAGACAAGCAGATAATGTCAAGGGATACCCGAGGATACTGGCTGGCTAACTACTGCCAGATTTTCCTAAACAAGATTAGGAAAGAGCAAGAGGTGACTGTGTGGAGTCAAATCTTTCTTCAATGGTTAGTTTTGTAGCATGTAAGTTAGGGAAGAAAGATCACTGCATAAGGGGCAGTAAAAGTAGTAGATACACTTTATTAAAATATAACATAGAGAAGCTGCATGGTTTCCCTTCTAGAGGTCAGTTTTATTAACATTGGTGTCTTTGAGTATGATAGGATACAAAGAGAACTGTCACACCCAGGTGAAATCATACCATTATCCTCATCT
This sequence comes from Molothrus ater, assembly GCF_012460135.2. NCBI lineage: Eukaryota > Metazoa > Chordata > Aves > Passeriformes > Icteridae > Molothrus > Molothrus ater. Next base: position 107,528,241 of record NC_050478.2, on the reverse strand, counting down.
TGACAACAGATTGATCTTCTTTAAAGACCAAAGCATGTGATGGCAATTCCAGAGGAGCAGGAGGGAGCTGCCCCATATGTTGGACCCCCAAACTAGCAGGCTGCCCCTCAACCCGACCTACTTTCTCTGCTAAAAGATGCTGCTCTTCCATCACAACACAAGAACCCAACACATGCTCTATTCAGAATTCATTCCCCAAGAAGGGCAATAAGAGGGGGTGGGTTCCAGGCAAGTGGCAAATGAATGTTCATGCTTCCTTCCTGCCCTTTCCAATTTCACATATGCTAAGAATTGCAGTACAAAGAGTTCTAAAAACCTGTGTATAAAGATCAAATTGCTATGAAAATGTCTCAGAACTTGTAAAATAGTCTTTGTTGCTGCTGGCCTTTTTAATAATAAAAATAGGGTTTAAAGTCTGGTCTTGCAGCAAGCAGGAATCTCTAGGGTGACACAATAACCATTTTAGTTAATCTGACCTGCAGCAGAAATCAGGAAATAAGGTACGTTTCAAAGTCCTTCCTTATAGTGAAATGGCATTTGCAGCATGGCTGTAATCACACAGAATGAAAGGTTTTAAAATTGACCTCTCTGTTCTTCACTCAATCCTCTGAGAAAAGTATTTTTTTTCCTGCTCACAGAAACTCTCATGTCTCACACACCACATTTCAGAAAATACGCAAAATCTATTTTTACTGTTATACAACGACATTTTTGAGGCACTTCAATATTAAAAAATAAATTTTAAGTTGTATAAGAAGACAAGAAGTACTTCAGCTATGAGATGCTGAAACTTTTACTTAAAGCAATACTGCAGATTGGTTTTAAACCCTTTTGATTATGAAGGACATGATAATGTGGTTGCCTGCCTTATCAGAGCCTCAATAATGCAAGTTATGCAAATCTCGAGGCTTTCCCTAAAGAGAAAGAATCCCTTAAACACAACTGATGAAAAGTATACACTGCTATAAATGAAGTCAACTAATTCACAGCAGTTAATCCATGATGTGTACAGCAGAGGGTGGCTGTATTATCAAAGGTGGGGAAAAAAAAAAGAGTGTTATCTAGCTGAATACAAGTTCACCTTGGAAAAAGAGTAGATTAAAGTCTTTGTGTCTGGTCACAAAGTCCCCAGGACAGGATTCAGATATTTGATATAAGCTTTCATAGAGGACAAAGTACATGAAACATTTGCTCTTGAAGATCCTCAAAAAACAGTTTTACCAGGGAAGGTGTTTCTACAGGTAGAGATGAGATCACCTGTCTTAGCCAGGGCTCACAGAGCAGTAACAGGACTGAGGTTAAAGAAAAGCCAGACAGGCAGCCCTTGTCCAACAGATGACACGCCAGCCTCGTGCTGGCATGAGAAATTCATACCACTGTCTGCTTCTGCAGGCACTTCAATATACAAAGTACTAGGAAACAAATCTGAGGAGCAGAGAAAAGAAATCTCTCTTCATTTGAACGCTAGGAACTTATGCCTGGGGAAGAAAAAAAAAGCCGAAAAATTGTCTTGGCAATGCAATAACAAATAAATACAGCCCCATGGATGTAAATGAGCTCAGAAAAAATGCTGGCAAAACAGATGTGGCTAAACACCACAATTCTGGACTTGGTTATAATTAATATAAGAGAAATACTTAAACGTACATGTACAAGGTTTAATATTAAGTAAAAGTGAGGATGTCTCCACATATGACATTACAGGCAGATGGAGTACAGGAGAGATTAAATAAATATTTAAACTAACAGAAGAACTGGCAGGAAAGGAAACCAGGGAAGGCTGAAGACAACTTAATGTATGCCTAAGGGTTATGTGTGCTATCCAGCAATAAGTACATCAGGAGTAATAAAAGCACTAAAGTAGATGAACAAGAATTTTTATAAGACTTGCGGGGGGTGAGGGGGGGGAAAGAAAGGAATATAAGCATACAAAAGAGACAGAAACTCCCAATCCTATCAGCTCCCTCAATAAAGAAACTAAACAATAAATTAACAAATAGTAAAAGTCAAAGAAACTGTGACCAAATTTCAATGTCTGCCTTTTCTAGCTTGCATGTGTGAAAGAGAAACCTCAGGACCTCTCTGAGCCTTTTACTGCCCTTTACTGTGTATTTTTAAAGAACTAAATACTGAGGTACCTTTTTAATGGGTCCGCTTATCCCACTGAAATGACTTTTCTCTTTTTTGTATCCATTCTCTCTTTTTGACCAGCTTTTTCAAGCAAGGTTTCACTGGGTTTCATTATGTCCTCTGTTTAGTGCTTTGAAAGTTGTCTACTGCTCTCAGTCACTTCTCTCTTCATTGTCTTTGGAAGAAAGAACTGCAATTTTTTTCACATTCCCTTTAAGCATTTTAAGGAACTTGAGAAGAAAATGAAAAATAAACCTTAAAATCTGCTTTCAATCCCAAGCCTCTCACACTGGCTGTCATAAAGCTCAATGAGTATTACTGCCTCCAGCCTCTACCTTTCCTACACAAAATTTTCTGCCCTACAGGTTGAATGTGGCTGAATAGCAGACTTCTCATATGGGGGACATTCTCTGAGGAAAACTGACACTTGGAGGCTGCATATTTAAACATTTACCATCCTCTCCTCTTGCCTATAATGCAATTTCTCTTCTTGCAATTGCTTCCTTTCAAACTGTTTTAATTAGCCATACAATTAGTTTCCACTGACTTTTCCCTCTGTTGTAATTTAGATTTAACAGCAGAAAGGCAGAATAGCATGCACTGGTTTGAAATGCAGCCCTGACTTATAACAGAGCTGTATTTAGTACTGTAGATTTCTTTCAGGTTAATATCCAAGATACCTGCTTCAGTGGCAAGACAAGCCCTACCGTGGCTGTGTGCCCCAAGACCAGGTGCTTTGCCTCTCTAAAAGGTTGCAATTAAATGTTCTGGAGAACAACAGAACATTTTTCCAGGACATCCACAAAGTAATCTACCCGTAGGAGGAGGGGAAAAAAAAAAAGGTATTTTGAGTTGGTATTTCCTAATATATAATTAACTCCACACAAGAAAAAAATCCAGGGCACAGTGACTTCCTAACTCCTTATTTTGCCCACTCTTGGTAAGAATTTCCAATGTGTTGGAGGGCGTATTTCCTTTTACCTGTTTTTTTTTGTTTGCTTACCCATTATTGATACATTTGTGTGTTTTCTAGGACATTTGGAACGTGATTTCCCCTGTGCAGTCCCATCAGTTTGCCTTATTTTGAGGTCCGGGGAAGTTTTTGGGTGTCCAGCATCCACCATCAAGCTCTCTATGTGCTTTCAGACCCTGTTTAGGCTAATTTTGCTGCAAGGACAAGAAACAGACTACAGCACCCCACACAAATGCAACATATTCCACAGGTTTTGTTTCAGATGCTATCACTTAGGAGAAGACTGTTCAATGACCATCAGCAGGCAGGCCTGTCCATCTCATCATGCATCCACCCAACTCTTCTTGGCAGACAACTCTCTGGATCTTCATTATAATTTTCTTTTTGTACTTTCAGCCCTAAAGTTTCTTCTATTAGCAAATTTCTGATCCAAGGCCATACCAGTTTTATGTTCATTCTCTGTCTCTCAGACAAACTGAGAAAAGGCTATTTGCAAATCCAAGAACTCTTTTAATGGAGTTTTGTGGGGGGGCTGTTTTACACTAAAGACAGTTGTTGCCATCTTTCAGGCAGATGGTTTTAGGGTATCAGAGGCAGTGTCTCAGCTGCTCTTTTTTTACATTGCTTCAAAACACCAATATGACTGTCACAAACAGGCATTTGGTTTGCTTTGTAGCTCGCCCAATAATCTAACACGTCATCAAATTTCTATTCCTGAATTTCTACAAGACTTGTAACATACCAAATCTCTAATGATTGCCCTTTGTAATTTGTAAGGCTACATTGCAGCTAATGAAATTTATGTCTCTTTGATTATCATGGTTTGGTTTTCTTGTTTTTCAAAACATGTAGAAGCAGGTAAGAAACACTACAGAACAATAAAGATAATATAAATCAGGTAATTAGGCAGAAGCTCTTAGGCTGCCACTGAAGGCTCATAAAAAAGCCAATTGATAACAATGAGGTCTTGTTTTGTTTGCAGCAACTTGTACTTGCTTTTTTGAGAAGTTATAGTTAACTTCTGCCCTGCCACAAGAGTGGTCTTAAATAATTTGAACCATTGGGTCCAGAAGACTAGATAGAGAAGCAGCACAAAAGGAAAAAGAAAACAAAAGCTTGAAAATGTGAGTTGGAGGTGGTAGGGCAAGCAGCAAAGAATCAAGTTACACTAACTTATTACCTGAGAGTGTTAGAGGAAATAAGGGAGTTAGTAGGTTATATGAAACAGGAAAAAAAAAGATGGTAACTGTTGAGAAGGTACTACAGAACAACTAAAATTCAGTCATTACTATGTAAGACCAAGAACGCACTGGAATCATGCTGGCTCTTTGTTTGATGTTTTCTATAGGGGTTGTTTTGTCTCTACAAAAACCCTAAGGTTTCCCATTTTCTTCGTCAGTTGATACTAAAGATATTGAATTTTCTCAGCATCTCATCTACTGCCATCTTGTATCTGTGTCAAAAAATGCACGAGTGCATCAAGCAGGCAGGAACAAGGAGTGGAAAGATCTGTGCAATCCCAAGTGAACAGAGCTGCTGAGAGAGCAAAGAATGGGGCAGGCAGATCTGCTGTCCCTCAGGTGCTTGCTCCACACACTCCTCCCCTAGCTCAAGATGCAGCTGCTCCCCTTTATGCGCTGACAAGGTGACACAAGGTAAGAGCAGGGATAAAGGTGGCTACTATGGAAATAAGCAAAGATGCTCTCAGTGAAATACCTCTTCACCTGCTCAACACCAGCAGGTATCTTGCCCAGATACATTCTGAAAGGTTTGCCCAGGTTCAGCCTTAAGCTTCCTGAAGCTGTACTACAAAAGCACTCACTTTTGAATAGGAGGGACAGGAGTACAGGGAAACTGAGAAAAATTCCTTCACCAAAAGGGTTGTCAAGCATTTGAACAGGCTGTCCTAGGAAGTCGTTGAGTCACCATCCTTGGAGGGGTCTAAAAAATATTTAAATGGGGCACTTAGGAACATGGTTTAGTGATGGCCCAAGACTTGGCAGTGCTGGGTTAATAGTTGGGCTCAGTGATCTTAGAGGTCTTTTCCAAACTAAACAATTCTAAGGGATCAGAGTTTTTATTTAGAATTATAATACACCGTTTAATACTGACATTTTTACAGGTCTTCTGCAATGAACTGTTCATATGGCTGGCTAGCACATTTGACAGTATCCTATACCTACTCAATTTAGGAAAGCTCATTTCAGGAAAGGAGAAGAAGGCACAGATAAACTATAAATACAGCAACAAGAATCACATTGACTGAACATTTTCTTTGTAACTGGAAGCATTGTGGAAAGTAGAACAGGAAATAGCAGAAACCACCTAAAAAAAGTCAGGGTTTAATAGTGCAAACATCATGGACAATGAGAGGGCTGCATCCTCTCAGCCTGAAGAGGCAGATAAAGCAGAATGAAAAACAGGGGTAATTTACCCAGACTGTAGGAATGCCACGGCACAAAGAGCTGGTCCGTGAGGAGAGCAAGGACAAAATTCTTGAGTGCACAAAGCAGCAGCTTGGGGCAAGCCTTGCAGCTGTCTCAGAAGGAATGTGCACTTTCCATAGGTATTAAAATCTGCTGAAACAGGTGAAAGAGGGAAATAAATACAGACTTAATTCATGGCAAGCTACATAGGCTAAGAATATAGGAAAGTAAATGACTTAGCATAGGGGAAGTTTGAGGCAATAGGTCATGCAAAAAGGGATGAAAAGGTCACAGCAATTATGTATAGCCCTTTGGATAAAAGAATCCACTGCAGAGTCTCTGGATGTACTTCCAGCAATGTTAAGATGTTGCTTCCAGCTACTGGATGACAGCACATCCTGGATTTATAAGTATTCATTGTCAGGATGTACACCCTGCATTTTGGGAAACTTTGCTTAGAATGTTACAGTGCCATTACTCCACACCCTCTTCCTTCTCCCAGGGGGTCACCATCAACATACAAAAGACAGCTTTGAGGAAGGCAGGTCCATATTAATTCTTAAAGAACTATAAGCAGACAATCAGATCAAGCTTTCCAGCAGATACTCGACTGGAGTGACCTGGAAAGGATCTGATTCCAGCTGACAGAGGCATCAAAGTTTCCAAGTCTGGTTCCTTAGGACCGGACTATAACCACAACATGACAAGACAGACAGACAAGAGTAAGCCATTTCAAGCCTCCATCCCACTGTACACCATGCTTCTGTACTACCAGTTTTAGTCTTAGGACATTTGTTGATTTTTATTTTGCTCTTATTCCAGTCCTATGCATGCTTGCATTTTTTTAATGCAAATGTGTGCTGACCAGTTTTTTCCAAACTGTCAATAAAGTGCTAATTTTTTCCAGCTGCATGTGTTCTCATTTCCACTCTCCATCTTGAGATGGTCCCAGATGAAAAAGCACCACTGGCACAGAAGGTGGGTGTCCCCATTCTCCGTGTGAAGCTTGGAGAAGCTTCTGGCTGCCTCATTCTCTGGAGAACAAAGCAGCAGGACAGAGTTCTTTAAGTGAATATCAACACAAAGATCTGTGCTGCCCCAAGAGGCACATCTGCCTCCTCTTCTTTTGGTGGAGCAGTTGGAGACTGTCATTCTGGGAGCAGCACAGCATGGAGAAACACACAGGACAAAGAGTGATGCAGGTTGTGTTAGTCTGGCACAAGATGAGATGCACTGAAGGAGGGGAACTCAAGACATATTAGAACACCAAGCACGAAACTTATATGCCTTCCCTGCTCTGTTGGCTCATTTTTTTGTACACCACTATGCCACTTTTTAAAAGAGATCTCATGAAAAATATCACTGAATCTAATCTAACCTTCTTTGTGCTCTAAATATGCAAACCACAGAATACTTTTAATGATTTTACAGATTATTGTTCAGAAAACAAGAGAAAAGAAGCTGCATAAATGAATTACTTTGCAGTCTTTATTAAAAGAAAGTACATCTAGAAACAATCAGATGATGCAGAGGTAAAGTCACCTACAAAACAAGACAGATTAGCATCACCCACTGATTGTTGATCCTGGTGGCACTAGAGGCAAACTGGGAAGGGCTTTAGGGCAACTTTGTACTCACAGACTGTAGCAATGAAGAAAGAATTGTAAGCAGAAACAAAGAATTAAAAGATAGATAGTAAAGCAAGTTCCTTCTTTCTCATTTTACAAATTTCATCTACTGTGGTGCAAATCCAGAGCATTGATTCAAATACTATTTTACTGGATTTCCATTTGTTTTGCCTGGGCTCCTACATTAATCCAAACAATAAGGGCCTTTAAAGCATTCATAAATAACCTGCTGCTGCTGGCACCTAGGAGCCAAGTGCAGCAATGTTAAGCAACAACAAATTTCATAGTTCAAGAGGCACAGTTAAGGAAAAAGGTTGCTCAGAAAATCACTCTCATTTAGCACAAAGATCTTTAAAAATTGCATGAAATCAGTCAAGTAACTATAGAAACCAATTTCTTCAGCTCTGTATCACACGTCTCACACCTCAATTGTCTTTATTATCGTCTGCTGTCAGATCCTTAATCAGAAATGTGAACAGGCTTGATGATTTATTCAGCAGGGACAAGAATCTGTAGGTCAAGTGAAAAATTTCACACACACATACACACGCACACACATCTTCAACCTTAGGTACTTTCATTTCATTCTGTTCCCAGTAGCTCTGGGGGCAACTCCAGTGAGATCCAATATTAAGGCTCAATTAAAATAAGCTCCAATTAGTGGAGCTTTTTTCTCTCAGGCTAGAAAAGTCAGGAAATGGATATTGGGAAATGTAAAAAGTCAGCTACTGAGAGGAGGCTGCAGACATAAATGAACTTATTTGTTGATTTCTACAGTTGCTATGCAGAGGCCTCTGGGAGTAAAAGCTTAACCAGTCTAAGCTATAAACTAAAACCCCTGCAGCTAAACATGAACTGTGTGAAACAAGGGCTCCATTCCAGAACAGAAAACTGCTGGGCCCAGAAAATTAAAAGCCAGAGGCGTTTTCCATTTAAAACTAAATCCCAGTACCGCCTCCCAGCCAAAGAATTATAAGCAGTATCAGATTTACAAAACGAACAATTACCCTGGAAAAATGTAGCCTATTGTACAGTCCCAGATGCTAAATCTCAAAGTTTCTTTTTTTTTTTTTTTCTAATCCCACATTATATTCCTACCAAGTGTACTGCTGCAGTTTACAAAGGACTGTTTCGAGACAGGACTGAAACTGCAAAAATAAAATGTTAAAAAAAGAGAGCTCATAATTCATTGACCTCATTTGAAGCACTGCCCTTGCCTGTGGCAGTTCCTGTCCTTCCCCAAGGCCTCTGCAAATGGTATGCAGCAGCAAAATAAACCCTGACCTAATTGCCAGGACAGGGCTGCCAACCTTCTCTCAACACACAAAGGCAAGCATGGTAACTGGAAACTCCTACCTCTTTTGCTTTCTGCTTTAACCGCAGTTGCTCTGGATCTTCTTTATTGGAACGGCTCTACCAAAGGAAGAAGAAAAAGATTGAATAGAAATTACTGGAGTCCAAACACCATCCTATCTGTTAAATATTTAATAAATGACAGTTTTCTCTGGTGATTGAAAGATTTAGCTCCAGGGCTGAATGCCTCAATCCAGACTGGCTTCCATCCCCCTCCACGCATATACGTGCACACCCCTCCTCATCTGGGCCGGCTGCCTCTGCTCTAGCCAGAGGCAAGATTAAGCTGAAAATGATGCTAACACTGTCAGTCAGGTCCAGTCTAGGCATGATGTTGTTCATGTCAGCAGCAGACACTTAAAAAGGACAGGAAGTATAGGAAAGAAAGGGAGTTCTATTCATGCAAGCACAACACTGTTCGTTCAACTCTAGATTAGGCTTCCACCCAAGCAGCTCCAGAATTCGGCTTGAAACAAAACCAAAAGAAAAGAATCAACAGAAGATAGTCAAGTCACAGCTGATGAAGCAACATCTACTGTCCTAGCTTTTTTTTCCCTCCTCTTCCTGAGGGGAAGGAAGAGAGAAGAAACTTAATTCTGTACTAGCAACAGCTCCATCAGGAGTTCATGGATGCTGTGGTACCAGCTCCAAGGCTAGCCCTCTGAAAAGGGAAAACAAATACACATGCAACAGTGGTGGATCTCATCAGGCTTCTGTTTCAGAGGCAAAAAGAGATACAGGAAGGACATTTATAGATTGTTACTTCATTTTGACCAGTAGAAATAATCTCATAAAAGTAATTCACCATACATTTCAAAGAACTCTTGTGGACTATTGAAAAAAAATGTAAATAGGTTAAATCCTTTTCTGTATAGCCACAATTGTCCTGAACATTATAGATTTTCAGTGACAGAATTAATGGTTACTATATTTAAAGCAGAAGTAGGAGAAACCAGAAGATGGTCACCAATCTAGAGGACATGACAACTTCCCTGGAAACTTACGAGTCTTACCTTGGCTGCTCGAAGCAACATTTCACGTTCCTCTTCATCTTTTCTCTGCTTTTCTAGGTGATCAAGCTTCTCAAGAAATCTCAGTTGTGCTCTGGTGTCACTACATACGATGTACTTATCACTCCCCTGAAAAAAGAACTTTGTTATAGACAACCAGGAGCTCATAAACCTAATGGGAACAATCCAAGAAGAACAACACTATTTTTCAAAGCTGAAATGTCTGGGCTGTTTTATAAAGACTTCAGGTAGTAGGTAGTTATTTACATGTCTCCTCTCCACTGAAGCATGTTCCAAGTGTCTGTGACTAGTAAGAGGTTATTGAACAAGTGACATTAAAAACATCCAGTCTATACTGACTATAATAGCAGAAGTCTTCCCTAACCTTAGACTAAAGAAATTTTGTTTTAAACCACCAACTTATTATCCAGTAAACATGTCAGGAAAGAAAAAGGAATTGTAAACCAGCAGGGCAAAATATCTTTTCTCCTTTGAAGAGAAAAAAAAATTAGAATTTGACATTATAAATTTCTAGTGCTTTGTGTTCTAGTTTCAGCTATTTAACGCAGAAGTTGAAACAAGCATCATCTGGTATTTCCAAAAAGATGATGGAATGTATGTATGTATTGGAAAGGTGGTCTCGAACCAGTTATAATGAATCTTAGGGGTGAAGAAGGTGAAATATATTATATCTGGTTTGTTATAGCTTTAAGAATAGGTATTTTTGCCTCAGTGAATCAAGTCCCAGGATAGCTTATGTTGAAAGGTAACCTAGGGAAGTCATCGGGTCCAGCCACCTGTACAAAGCCGGGCCAGTGAATAGTGATGATTAGCTTTAGTCCAACAATCATTGAACACACAGGACTGAGGTACTTTTGGTCTCAAGAATAGCAATCAGTAGTTTATTTTACATTCTATTTTTGCCCCAACTGGAAAGCCTGAGTTGGCATTTACTTTAGCTCAGAAAGGCAGAGAAAGGAAAGATCCAAAACGTGGTGAACTGGCACTGAAAAGCTTGGTTTTACTACTCTGCTTTTCCAAAGACAGACTTCTTGAGCCATGCGTTGGCCAGATGGCAATTAGGCAACAAAAGTCAAGGAGCCCATTCTAGATGAGGCATGTCTGTGCCACCTGTTTGTACCACTTTTTATTACACGTCCTACAGCTGTCTTCTTTCTGTTATTTTGTGAACTTGGGTTTTTTTTTTTTCCCTGAGAAATTTATCCTGAGGCATTTATCAGCTAAAACCACCATGTACTTTCAGAGTCTCTTCGTTCTATCTTATACCAGTCTCACATTGTAATGAAACAATTCTGACATACAACTATTCTAAAAGAAGCACAGGATATTTTACAGCTGTATTTTAGGCAAGGTTATATGTTAAGTATATGGACTATCCATGACGTCAGTTACTCAATTTTTAGTTTTCAAGGATACTAAGATACTATACTATACTGCTTCTTCTCACACACAGTTGTGCACTATGAAAAGATGGAAGGAAAGTAAAAGTTTTCTTGTGGAGCACTGCTGTCTCCTGATCTGAATTTTCACAACTGAGTTAGAGCATGAAATCAATCCCTTTTCTGGTATTACATCTGGTCCTTTTCAATGAGGTACCTCATTGTCACATATTACCAACTGTGGCTCAAAACACACCATAGACTGCAACCAGAGACTTTCCCAAGCAGCGTCTGTGGCTCTGCAAAAAAGTCCAACAAACCTTTTCCCCTCCACGTCTGTCACTGCTCAAGTCTTTTTTAACTGCTCTCCACAAAGCATAAGCTATTTCTGAGTCACTCTCAGTACATCAGTACAACTTGTTTTGAAGCAGCAGTTTATAATAATCCACCACCATGCCACAATCCTTTTAAAAGGACAAAGAAGAAAGCTGTAGTACCAGAAGATTATTTTCTTCCAAAGTTTAGAAGTGTTTCGCTTTGGAATAGCCAGATATTTACACATTTTAAGACAAATCCATGACCCTATACCAACCAGCAATGTAAGTCTCCTCAAGCAGAAGCTCCCCAATGCACTACCATGAGCTTATATGGGACAAGAAATAGGTGCATCTGTAACAGTATTTCAGCTCATCACCTGTTTTAAGATAGCTTATTTCAGGAATTTTTAAAAGAGGAACACCTGCAGTTATATTTTGTCCTACTCAATGAACTTCTCTGTGGCCATTTAGCAGGGAATTGCTGAGACAGAAAACATTACATTGTACCCCATTGTATCATGACTTGTAGCCAGTGCTGTTATGATGAAGCATTATCACCCACATCCCACGGCCCCTACAGATATGCAGTTCAGTGTTGTGGCGTTTCAATACTACTGCATGAGGGGAAAATGTTCCCATGGAGCATCACTTATAGCTCAGCACCACACCATGCCTCTCGGAGCCATGAACTCAGGGCCTCCAACCACAGGAACATGGCAGCTGTTTCATGCTGGGATGAATCCACATAAAAACTCTTTCCCTTTATGGTTTTCCAAAGGCTCTAAAAGAGCACTGCAACAAGAGCTGCATCACAGAAAGCAGCTCCCAACCATTTGAAAGACCATTCCTACTTCACATAAAGAGACCACCATCATAGTTTTATCCCAATTAAGTCAATGACTTCCAATTATAATTTCTTTTCTTAAATTTAACAAAAAAAAGGACTAAAGTTGACAAGTCTGCATGATGGCACAGCATGAAGCTTTTACCCTGCCAATTCACTCTCTCTGCAGGGCTATCTATCAGATGAAAGCTGCCAGGCATGAGCTGAGTAACTGGGAAGAAGAGTTTCCTGACTATGATTCCATGAATTACTGGTATTTTTATACCAACTCCCACCCTAACAACAGCTACTTTGGTTTCACCACAACTACGCCTAGTGCTGTCTTTCTGTAATGAAGATAGGCCAGTACAAAACCCCTTATGGAGCAACCACCCAACCCTCCTGGAAAGACACTGGGAACTTATCTGACATAGATGTAGCCCACATCATGCAGGGGTACCAATCAAAAGCCATGAGGGAAAAGAGAACAGGGGTAAGCACCAGGGCAGATGGAATACAGGGCTGTATAAATATCTATATTAATACATAACGGGACTCCAGCACCCTGCAGTGCTCTCTTCTTGAACTTTAGATTCCTAAAAGCCTGTCAGCATCTCTCACAATAGCATTGCTCACAAAGGTAATCCTGTAGGACATTCCTCTGTCACGTAATACCATCTTCCTAACAAAAGAGGGGATCTGTGCCTCTAAGATTACTGTGCCCGTTACTTTTGATTTTTTGTTTGTTTTGCTTTTGAGAAAAGAGGAAAAGAAAGCCAGCTTATTGCAATCTTATAATCTTATCACTGCTTCTGGCAATTCAATCAGACAAAAACCTGTTTTTCTATTGCTTTAGTTCAATGAGAAAGAAACTAGCCCTATCCAGCCTACTGTCCAAAACCATTTCCTTCTGTTCTTGGTGTCTGCAAGACACTATGTCCTACTGGTTACTCTGGACTTCAGCTTCCTCCTCAGTTTTGCTCACAAGCTCAATAGTACGTCCCATTTTGGAGAAAACAACGTACAAGTGCAGATTTCCAAAGTCTTTTCATACAGAACTCTGTACTTGTTCTGTATTGATTTTCTTTTCTTTTACATCTTCTTCCAGGAAGGAACAGAGTACTCCTACTGCTTCAGAAAACACCATAAATACTCAGAAGTTTCCAAATAGTTGCTCCTCTTTACTATTGCTGCTCCAGTGCTGAAAAGCCAATAAAAAGTGCGCAGTACAAAAGTAATTCCTATTCCATCAGTTGGTTGCTCTTGTTAAATTTCATTAAGTATAAAGTTCTTGTAAAAAAACTCAACCTGAACAAACAGGAAACTAAGAGTTGACAGATACATTTGCTTCTCACTTTTTTTTTTCTAAAACAGCTTCACATTGAAAGATGTAAGGATTAGTATCTTGCTATTGAATGACAAAAGAAAAAAAGAAAGCTAGTTTGGCCAGTAAATTATCACTTCCCATTTGCACCATACAAGCATCTTAAGGGATACTAGCTCACTGGGACACAATATACTTTATATTGAATGAAGCTAAGAAAAGACTTAAAATGAAAAAAATCTTAAGATGAAAAGGGCCTCTGCCTTCATGGAGCACTTTCCAAAAGTAAAATAATCAATTCAGTTTCCCAAGGCTTTTTACTGAGCCAATACTGACTGCAATTCCAACAACAGTAAATGCATAAGGAAAACAGAAGTCCCTAAATCAACCCACCATCAAGAGCATTCAAAGTCAGCTTTCCATGTACCATGTAAGAGACTTTGTACAACAGCCACCATTGCTATGGAAGAGAAGAAAAATATGCATTCAGTCTTATGCTGGGTTTTAAGAGCACCTGCCCAACAAATCAAAAGGAACAGTTATATGCTGGGCTAGACACAACTAAAATCAGCCTTTGGTAGATACTGAGAAGGCAAATGTTGCCTGTGATGTGCCCACACTTGGAAGAGGTTTACCTTCAAGGCTGCAAAGCAGGAAAACTTTGAGCAAAACTTGCTAATGATTTCCTTTACCTTGTGGGTTGATACTCTGTGCCGAGCAATTACAGTTAGTTTTTCCAGGAGCCCTCGTAATCTTTCCTGTGTAGCGTGGGAGATCAAGTTCACAACATCAGAGTTAAGTTCCATAATGTCATGCCTTTTACCTGTGGAAGCAGAGAAAATCCATTACGTGTTTTAGTAGTAGCTGATAATTGAAATAATTAGCACAGCAGGTATTCTGTTCCCCCTGGAAGTCATACCCATTATGAATAAAGGTTTGGAGATTATGATTTTCCTGGTAAAGTCACAACTTCAAAGATCTTAGACATTACATTAATAAAACTTAGCCTGGAGCTTCAGAAAATATAGACATTGTTTCACTTAGCCTCCAGAACCACTCTCCTTGCAAGGTCATTTATAGGACAAAGTTAATAAGAACACAAATCAAGCTTCATGTTCAGGGAGGGGGAGAAGCGGTAGCTGTAGAAATTAGTGCCATATTCTGTTAATTCCAGTAATTAAAAAAATACAGAATTACATTTTGCCCTGCTTGACACCGTGCTTGTTAACAACTCATGACATTTATTTGACGAGCAGGAACGGGTTTTGCAGCGCACTCCAGGCACACGAGACCCTCCAAAGTGCCTTGGCCGACCGACAGGGGCAGCCAGACCCAACCGAGCCACAGCAGCTGCTGGGACAGCGCGCATTCCAGTCCAGCCGGGCTCCTCCTGCCACCACCTTCAACCTTTCCTCCCGGGCTGCTGCTGAATCTCCGCGTCTCAGCAGCTGCGACCGAGGCTGGTGCCAGCTCCAGGCAAGGCTGTGCTGGCCCTGCACCCAGAGCTGGGCATCACCTCTGTGACCTTCCCGCGGCTGCAGGCTGCCAAGGAGAAGCCTTCCCACGGCTGACACTATCCATCACTCAGCGCGGCGCCATCGAGACACCTGGGCGGCTGCGGCTTTTCCCTGGTGGGCACGGCAGGCAGCAGTTCCACATGCCTCATACGCTGTACCTGTCAGAAGCACTTTCCCTTGCCCTGCACTGCATTTACAGCAGCTGTAATACTTTATGATGCAATATACAGCAAGCCTTCAAAACCCATTTCAGTATTTACTGCCAAGTGAAGTGTTAAGAATGGATAAACAGCGCGCTGTAAAAAAACTAATCACCTATTTCATTTGCTTTTGCTGCTGTAACTGAAAATGAATGACAATCTCACAAGGCAGGGAGAACCTAGAATGTTTTCCCAGATACAATCAAAGCACTCCCCTTTTTGATCAGTAAGCACTGGCCTGTAACTTAACTGAGTGCAAAGCTTTTTTTGCTCAAGCACCTTTAAATACTGCAGCTCTCACTAGACTATCAGATTACTCAAACACCAACTTAAAGACAAAATAAAATCCCCCCAAACCTCAAGACCTCCCTATACACACATTTCTTAATCCAAAGATGGCTCGGTTCAAAAGCAGACATGTTAACTTTCTGAATTGCTCTACTCTCTGGCAGCATTCCTTTCCTTGCAAACAAGCACTTATCATTTATAACATGAATTATTGATATTGCTATTATTATCATTATTAATTTGGAACAACTACCATTCTAGCTATGAAACAGCCAGGCTTTTATTTTCCATCTTTCAACAGTGTCTTTACACCCACAACCAGCAAATTATTCTAGAAATACTCTGTCTGTTTTTGCAGAGCTCTTTATTTTTCCTAATATCCACTTCCCACAAATGACTGATTCATCTTCTACTGAACTCTGAGAACATCTTCTGGGCACCAGGTCTGATGTGCACTTTCCCTTTGCCACTGGTAACACAGCATTTGCTATGCCCCATACAGCTCGAGATGACACATCTGGCCGACTGGGGCAGGAGCACCAAGGTCACAAGTAGCATTTGCAGGTTATGTGCTTGTCACAGGCTGGCTGCTCACTCTGGACTAAGAACCAGTTGTGTGTGGAAACAGAAAGACTTTGTGAACATGTGGTTAAGCCACTGTGACAGAATTGTGACTGTACATTCAGGCTTTCCTGGATGCTCAGCTGTAAAACTCAGTGTTCCAGTACAGCAAGTACTGGGCAGAGGGCACAAGCAAGGAGCTGAGCAACGAGCACAAAGTTTGCTGCTGACAAACAGCAAACTGGGACCAGCCAGTGCGCTGCAACACAACTGCATGCTCCCTGCTCTGACATAACACAACATTACTAAGCAACACTTATTATTTTTGCTCAAAAGAAATTATATCTGCATTAGAAACTTCCTGTAACACAGGCATTCAACATATATTCCACAGTATTACTCATTATACAGACAAACAGCTTAAACATCTCTTTTTATATAAAATTAACAAAAGTTTTTTCCATGAAGGGAGTCATAAACAAAGCTCTGCTCTGTGTGTACTGGAAGTTTGAAACTTCTTCCTAATGTTAGGAAGGAAGGAAAAGAAATGCAAAAGCTGTTAGGGAAGTCAGTGTAATGCAGCAAGTTAGAAGCTGCTGAGACAAAAAAGCACATTTAAGTGTTTTGATGCTAGCACCTTTATGGTTGTTAAGTGTTGCACTAGGTTTAAGAGTAAGAAAGGTGCTCACTTCTCACATGTTAAAGTGGCATCAGTTTCTTTTTTCTGGTTGTGCTTCATACTGTTTCCAGGTAAAGAAAACCTTAAAGGATAGCTGTTTCCTAGAAGGGGAAGTGAAAACTCAGTATTGTTTGGTAGAAACATATGAGATGGTAGATCATAATAGTTCCAGGTCCTGCTTCAAAGATTGGAGGCAGGCTGATG
Source organism: Molothrus ater (assembly GCF_012460135.2). NCBI lineage: Eukaryota > Metazoa > Chordata > Aves > Passeriformes > Icteridae > Molothrus > Molothrus ater. Next base: position 107,511,408 of record NC_050478.2, on the reverse strand, counting down.
AAAGAGGCAAGGAAACACTACATCCATACATATCTGCTGTGTGTGCTGTGTTCTCACCTATGTTCAAGATCTTACTCTGAAGAGCTTCCAGAGACAGAAACGGTTCATCTGCACAAGAGTGAATCACTGTGCCAATGAGCTCAGAGTTTGCTGCCAAAATGCAGGCATTCTCCTCACTGAGATTAACCCCAGCCATAGAAGTCACATCATTTAGGTCATCTTCATCTCTGCAAAAGAGGAGACCAACATTTTATGCTTTGTTTAGAACAGACACAAAGAAAAAGTCTCAACTATCAACAAGCAGCCACATTCACATTCCCTGTATACAACAGATGTTCAGCGTGGGTGTGGACAGGGAGCTCCTAAAAGCTCCCACACTTCTGCAAGGTGCCTCTGAAACACTAATTTGGCTAATGCCTCAGTTGCTAGGCATGCAAATCCTCTATATGAAACTGAAATTTTGAGCCAGCTTGGAAACCTAGGACTGAGTTAAACCCAGATTAAAAGTTCCCACAACCCCTAACCCTGCACCACCACTCTTGCAGCCTGAAATTTGTCCTAAAACTAATTCACCAGGTAGAACCAAGCATGGAATGAAGTTGAATGCTGACTCACTGGACTATAAACAAGCCCATTTTCTAACCAAGATGCATATCTTGCAAACTGAGGCTTAAAGCACAGGCTTATTAGCACAGACATGATCTTCAGTTTTCTTTAGCAAGTTCCCTTAAAACACAGGACACAAATGCTCCATGATTACTTACTAAAACCAATCCAGCTGGTACTTTTGATCAGTCCTACCATACTTGTATACACAGCAGGGAAGATGCCACTGCTTCTGAAGCACCGTGCCAGAGCTCTAGCTGGTAACACCATTAGCTGGATTCTCATGTAGCAGCTTTGGACTATATGTTAATAATAAAAACTCAGTTAGGGTGAACTGAGACTAGCTTTAATAGCCTGTGTGCTTCAGCCTAATGTTTTTTTTAAGAGATCATTTAAGTTAAAATACTGAATGAATTTTATAGGGAAAAGTTCTTGCACTACTTTGGCAGTGAAACAATCCAAGTTTTTATCAAATGAGTTCAGACCCAAGAGAAAGCATTTTTACTTCACAATGTGACAAAGGCCCTAACAGTGGCTTCAGGGATTTAGGACCAATCCAAAACAGACATCCATAGTATTAGGACAGGTAAGTAAAATCACTCAATCTGAACATCTTTTTATTTGGAAAGCACAGAAAACAAAACCAACACACACACACCCCTCTTGAAGAGTATTCTCTGGCAAGGTTTGATAAAGTTCACCTTCAGAAAACACTGTGTGGCCTCAATAACTCTTGAACAAGGGTTAGCCAGGAATTTGTCATTCTAAGGTGAAATGACATTTCTTGGAGGCTATCCTTTGACTGACTAGAGGCAGAAGCTAAAGTTATTAGAACATGAGTTAGGGTTGAGGTTAAGCAATACTCAAAAGACACAAGAAAATGTTAGGATATTTTTCTTAAAACTACAGATGCATTTTCTCCTTTGGGTTTCAGTATATTTCTATGGCACAATTCTTCTGCAAACTTCCAGTGAGAGACCCAGACAGAAAAGGAGTCCAGTCTTGAGTCCAGCCACCTTCTATCCCTCCTTCCATTCGTGTGCCCTCACTGCTAGCAGTTCCTATGTGTGAGTGTGTTTAGGGAAAAGGAGACCCAACAGATTCTCAAACCAGCTCCAGTTCTTTGTCTAACTAGACACAATAGCTTTCCAACCAGGCCTGTGCCCCAAATCCATCATGCTAAAAAAAGTGTTATATCCCAGGACTGTCAGAACAGTTAGATGTCCACAGCTAGGATTTAAAGCTGAAGCCAACAGTGCCAGAACAGCTTCCCTCCTCCCACCCCTTCTCAACCAGCAGATGAGCAGCTCCAAGTGTATACTCAGGCTCTATCAGCCTAACAGAGACCCTGAACTTCCAACAAGCGTGTCAATGAAGCTTCATGGGATGATAATTGAGTGCTAACTGATCTTCGAAAGTACATTCCAGTTTCCTCTTCTTAGTGACCACTACAGAGAAGTCTTTGCTGATGGCAGAGACAAGAATCCCACTGAAGCACAGCGACTGCTACATATCTGCTGACAAAATCAGCACAACCAGCACCAGGAACACACATCACAAGCTACCAGTGCTGGAATCTGACACTATTCCAGTGGAACTGTTTATGGAATGCCAGGAAGGATGCTTACACCCCAGGTACAACTGCATAGCATGCAGTTTCAGGAAATAATTTTTACTTTTAATCTGGCCACATGCTCAAAACACTCAAGCAAAGAACAGATAAACTTCTATCTTCCATTTTTCTACATAGAGAAGTTTAATTTCTTTATAACCTGCCTTTACTAGGTACTACTTTCTTGATTATTTCCATGCACACAGTCTCTCCAGTGGGTACAAGCATACAAGACTTAAATGCAAGCAGACATCTCTACCTGTACTGTTCTTTTAGTTAGAATTAGTACTGTTAGTACCAATTCTAACTTTTTCACTGTGACACCTAAGTTTGCATTAAGTCAAGCTTTGATGAAATATATGAAAACACTGTTGCACTTATTTCACTTACCCCAAAGAAATTACCACTATATTCCCTAGGAAAGTGCTCACTAAAGATTAATGGAAGTTTCAGAAGCCATGGTAAATTCATACTTTTTACTACTCTTTTTTCTTTGTTCAAACAAACTTCAATCATTTTAAGCAAGGTATCATGTACTCTGAGTAAGCTGTAGAAATAATTCTACTAAGGTGATAAATTTAAAATATTGTAGAGTGTACACGAAGGTGTTTCTGATGGATATTGACTTGCTTTCACTTTTAAATCCCTCCATAAAGCCCCTTTCCTGCACCACTTCCTTCAATGCTCTTTACATTTGATCATGTCACACTCAGGAATGAGCAGGAAAAACTCATCCAGCTGTTAAAAGCCTCCAGTGATTTAAGTTTACTAGGATAAGGGGGAAAGCAGAACTCATGAGTTCTGAGAGATACACCACACAAAGTCAGGTTTGACATTTCTACTGGATATTCACTGCAAAAGCAGCCCAGGCAATGCAGATGCACCTCACATCTATGAATTTGCCTGCTGCCTGAAAAGTGAGTCTGTGGCACCCTCTGGTGTCTGACGACCGCACTTGTCTCCTGAATCCCCTAATTTACTCCATTTTATCCAAGAGTCAAAGGGAAAACTAGAAAGACACACTGAGCCCAAACCTCTGTGCACCCTCCCTGACAACTACCCAGGCCAGAACAATTGCAGCCAAGCCAGAAAGTTGCCTGTGCTTTGGACAACAACTCTATTAAACAGAATAAATTCAAAACAATGTTTGAAGATGAAATATGTGATTTACTTTTTTTCCAGAGTGCTCTAGCATATACTTTACAGAAACGTGTAGATCTGTTTACAAAAATCTTGATTTTTCAAAACCAGGCTATTTCTTGACAGGCCATGGGGCAATGTCCATGCTTAGCTGAAACAACATCTAGAAGGTTGGAATGCTTTATGTTTTGTTGGGTTTTTTTCTGTTTGTTTGCTTGGGGGGCAGGAAATCACCACTCTTTCTACTGCTTATCTCGGGCAACCTAAAGCAGCGTGTTTAGGAGCAGACAGACAAGGTCAAACTGCAGCTAATTAAGTACAGCTCAGTGAGTAGAATGTCCTCAAATCCTAACCTAGCCTAGTCACAGAATGGCAGAGGAGTCAGGCTCCATGACACACTGCAGTGAGAGGGCACAGTAAGGGCACTCTCATTAGTGCCACATGTATAATCACATCAATTACAAGACACACTCTCTGCATTTAACAAATTTCATCACAAAATCTGAAAACAGGCCATGGTGCCTCTCTCTGCCTCACACACGATCAGCAGTTGATTGATCATAGGTGAGAAAGTTTGATTATAGCAGTGAATAGAAGAAACACCAAGGGTGTATTCAAAGACAAATTCTTCAGAGACAAGAGACTCTACAAAGAAAATTTAGGGTGAGTTAGAGATTTCCTATCTAAATTCTCATGGACTTATGCTACTTTGAAGATCACAATTCAAAAGCAAGAGAAATCTCTACTGAATTACACTGTAAAAGCAGGTTTTTTCCCTACAGTATGAATTTAACAATTCAGGGAACAACTTACAAGAATTCAAATTTCTCATGTAAGACAGCTAATATATTCGATTTGGAAGATCACAGAATTTTTTTTTTCTTTTTTGGGTATGGGTTTGTTCATTGTTGCTCTTTTTTATTACTATATTTATGAAGGGGTGGTTTTTTTTAAACATCACCACCCAAAATTACATCCCACATTACATTCTAAAGTATATTTCATAAGACCTTGAGGCAGATGAACAGAGCTGTTGCTTCAATATGAGCTTTTCATTCCAGCTTCTGGCAACCACTCTTTTTAAGTGTTCATTGTATACTGTATGCTACTGTAAACAGCAGCAGCTTTCTGTCTAGACCCGTGCATTCAAAGCTGCAGCTTTCAACAGATGATAAGTCAACTGGTCAACAATATAGGGGTGTCATCATGTCTGCTTTTTTCCCTTGGAAGAGCAATGCCAAACTTGCCCTAAAGTGGTACGACTAATAATGCTTATGGCAGTCTGTACCTCTATTCCAACATCACACTTCATAGCTGCAAAAATAATTTCTGCCTTTGAAAAGTTAATCAGTTGCCAGAACTAAAAGCTTTAAGTACTCTTGCAATCTAAAGGCCTAGAGAACATGTTAGAAATCATGTAGTCAAAGACTTTCATTCACCATACACACAGAAACAAGGAGCTAATTAAAGATTCTGAAATGCGGCACAGAGCTTTAGACAGGTTACAAGCCAGTCCAAGTAACAGCTCAGTGCTATCAGATTATATGCAAAAACCAGAGGTTCTGTCTGCTTTAATCCTGTTGAGAGACTTTACTACAAGATAACTAGATTAGTAATTGTACTCACAGGATGGAAAACATGTTAGTGAAAAGCTGACACAAAACCCAACCTCACCAGGACAGTTTTCTTACAGTAAGAATAATTAACATCTGCATAGAAGTTTTAAGGTTACCCATTGCCCATGAGTATTGTGACGTGAAAAACATGTAGCAGAAAAAAAGCTTCTGAAGAAAGTTGCTATTATTTGGGCTCCATTCCCATCTCTATACTTGCTTCTTCCTTTTGTTCCTTTTTATACTTAACTTCTGATATTGTTCATTTTTACCTGAAGGATGTTGCTCCATTCTCTTTCATTTTCACTTTTTGAACAGGAGATGCTTGAAGCGACAGAATTTTATTTCTTGGCAAGGTAATTTGCTTCAGAATGGAACCTAAAACAAAACAAAGAACATGCTGTAGTACAAAGAAAAATGCTAAAACAACCGTTTAGTTAGTTCATTATTCTAGGTAAGGTTACTCAGACTCAGTAACAACTAATTGGGTCCATCTGAAAAAACCAGACACTCTAGAATCTTACATTCTGCAAGTTCTGTATGGCCCAAAGCCTCACACACTCCCAGCAAACACCCTCCCTTCTGTGCTGACCAGGGAAATGTTTCAGTGAAAACTCACTGGCTGAGACAAACTCTTACTGTGCATCAACCTGAACCTGTTGAAGGAAAAAGCAAGGCCTCATGAAGTAACTCTCAAAATCATCAGCTTAGAGGAAGTTCACTGCAAGGAGCTCAGTCACGGTATTTTAACAAGTACAAATATTTGATTGACGTGCTCTTAACAAGTGCCAGAAGTAGATGTGACATTGATTTTCTCATCAGAGCTCCAGACAGCAAAGATGTTCAACTTAATGCACAGAGCTGCTTGCTCCCGACAGACAGCCACCTTCTTGCACGCCTACAATCTACCAACAGCCTGCAGTTATTTCTATACCTCAGCAGTCCTCCCCCTTCTCCATGAAAGAGGTTCCTGCACTTTACCTGCAGGAAACTGGCTGGTTTGAACAAGGGTATTCAGTGGCATTTTCTTCTCAGCAGATGTCTGTAGGGTGAGCACTGAGGGCTGTGGGAGCGTGGATACTTGCTTGACAATGGCTCCTGATGGTTGCTGGACTACCTGGAAGTGGAATATCCAACATCAACAGTGAGAAGAGCTAAAAATACAGAGAAGTAAACAGCATCAATGTTTCCATTTAGCCAGAAGTGCCACTGGGCAGGTATGCTTGTCTAGTTTTCAGTTTAAAGCAAACAGCATGCTCAGAAAAGACCTTTTTTTTTTAAACTTCATGTCAAGAAATCTTAACAAGTGGTAGTGAGCTTTAAGCTCATTCAGTGAGCTCTAACAGACACTTCACTCCTGTTCTTTACTGATGACTCTATTTGACAAGTGTCACTAATTATCACACAAGCCATTACACTGAGAGGCTTTCCTCTACCTCACTCAGCAGGCTAACTATTAAAGAGTGACTCTGCCAGTAACTTCAAAAGGGTAGGTATCACAAACACCTAGTCAAAAAGGAAGAACACCAAAACAACTGAAGGCTTGCACGAAATACTGTACCTGCTAAGAATTAAAGAGTACATGCTCTATAAAATTACCAATATGTTTTTGGAATTGCAACATCAATTGTAAATTGTGACGCTGAGTTTCAAGGTGTTTAACTAAAATACACTAAACAGTTGCCAGGAACATGAAGTACTAAATAGCAACACCTATAGCAAGTAGAGCCTCTACACAAAGACATCAGTACACAGCTGAAGGGTAAAAAGGAAGGCAGTTCATAGTTTTGTTTAAAGAGACTCTTCAAAGAAACAAAACCAGACAGCAGGATGTCACCACAACACAGACCTACAGGCACAGCCCATAAATACTAATCCTTCCTCTTCAGGGGCAACTATTAAAATGCAAGAAAGTAATAAAATTGCAGCATCCCTAAAAATCTCACTTCTAAGCCTCCTAACTAGCAGAATGTGGGCTGGAGCTTTGATATATGCTTAAAAAAAGTTCTTGATTACAGGCAGTAGAAAGATGTTAATTCACCAAAGCATAAAATCAACATCTTCAGACTGAATCCTATTTTTTCAGCAGCAGAAAACTAACAAAGAAAATGTCAGGGTCAAGAAACCATTTTTCTCCTCTGCATCTTTCATTACTTCAGAAAGTCTAGAGAGTGCTTGCACAAGTGTAATTAAAGAATTGACATTTACAATACTTCAGAAATTAGGCTCTCTCTGGTCACCTAACTTCTCTGCTATTAATAAATATCATCAACATAAGCACCATACATTCACAAAAAGATACTTTGTGTATCAGAGTCAAGATAACCTCAACCATCTCTGAATTGGTAGCACTAAGGCTTGGTATAGCAGCAGTAATAGAATAACTGATCTGAAAGTGGTATCTGAAAACCTGACAGACAGCTAACATTAAGATCTAGAGGAGGAAAGAACTACAGGAATATAGGGACAGACTGTGGACAGAGATGAGGCTCACATGTGCAGCACTTCCTCATGGAGCAGAATGGATGCTAAGGTTTACTTCTATGTGTTTTTCCCAAAGCTCAGTTTGATCTCTCAGAAAGATCCAGCTTGCAAAACTGCAAGTTGTGAATAATGTTAGCAGCATCTTTTGTGAGTTCAGGTAACTAATGAGGAGCCAAGCAGCTTGGACACACTACTCACAGGCTCCACTAGCACTAACACACACCTAGAGACCCTCCTTACCACCAGGAAGAATGGTGCTTCATCTTCAGCATGCAAAACACTGGAGCAGCACAGGAGGAAACATAAGCATTCCAGACTGAGGTACAGCAGACAAAAGAACAGAGATAGCAATGTTACAACAACAGTCTAAGTGAAGACTGGGATGTAAATCAAGTAACCAAGGAGCCTACATTGCCAAGAAACAGAGAGGATGTGCTGGCAGTAGAGCTCATTTTCTATTTGCCATTCTAGCTCTAGACTAACAAAAGCTGGAAGTCCTTGAGAGTTGCAATGGGAGAGAACAACAATACTGGAAATTTCAATATGGATCCAACGTGAGAATGAAGCATTACCAACATCAGTAATATCTGTGAGAATATCCTTTCTTCAGGTTAGCAGTAAGAAATAATAAAGAAAAGGGACTGTTCCTTTGTGCCCTGTTAAGCAGGCTGACACAGACATCAGAATAAAATTATTGATGTTCTTAGATTAAAAAAAAATGCAACACAACATTCAGCAGACAATGAAGAGACAGCTGCCTGAAAGAGACTTTGATTAGTCTCACTGAACCTGTTTAACATTCATAAAACAAAGTTTGGAGATCAGCAGAGGAATGCCGAAGTATCATCACACACAAGCAGTATTGCTTCATGAAGGAAGCCTCATTAATTGAATGCAAGAGCAATAACCAGGACAAAAAAAAAATAATGGAGAAGGTGGTTTACGAAAGCTCAGCTCCAAGGGGCCACGACACTAATAACTGACTAAGAACAAGCAGTTGCAACAGCATAAACACTTCACTCCTTGGTTCAATCATTAATAATCTCCAGGCAGTGTGTCTCACTGGTAACTGTGGGGACTCACCATAAACCCCTAGCTGGTTATGCCTGACATGAAGCTGTGATCTCACAGCAGCTTTCTCACCAATGGATGCCAGCATCTGGTACTGTAAATTTTCATTTATTGTGCTTTAACAAGAGACAAAGCAATACTAAAGCAACACAAACGTTATTTCCAAGATGAAAAGTCTTTATAAGCCAACAACCTTAAATGAGATGGTGTTGAGAAAATCCTTCAAAATATGCAACAGCCACAGCACAGGAATGCAATCAATCCCAACAGTACTCCTGAAGAACAGGCCCCTCAGTGTCCACACAGAGTTTTGATAATAATGCTGCAGAAATGAAAAGTTTTGTGTTGCATCACTCCAGTCACAAATTTGATATTAAATTACAGCAGTGCTGCACTCTTGAGCACCACCAATATTATAATGGAGCTGGCACGTGAAAGTTCAAATCCTCTCAAGCACAAGAGGCCAAAATTAGAAAGGGTCATACAGAGGGAGTGTATGGCATCAGACATCCCTGTGGGCTGAAAAGGGAAAGAATTGCTGGCAGCATTGTATGGACAGATTTGCACAGCTGGCAGTGTGCTTCCTTTTTCAGCTGGCAGTAGGACCCTTCTGTTTAGGGAAGGCAGGTCCAGATTTGTTTTCTTATGGGAGAAAACAGACCCTCTGCCCTTTCAAGAGAAGGCACCAGGATGGCCATAGGAGACACAGCCACTTCTACTGACTTGCCCTTTGTGCTAGTAAGTTGTCTGAACAAACACCAAGCTCCTGATATGGCTAAACTGTGAAGCAATCAACTCAGTCCTTCAACTGTATCTGAGAAAAGCATTTTAGTCACTGTGTCTGCCCAAAATGAGGATGAAACCATGTTTTGTATGCAATTCAATATATGTAAGGCACAGCAAAGAAAGGCAATTGCAGCAGACTGCCACAGTGCAGCAGTGTAGAGGTAGAAGCCATTTCTTGAGCTCCCCAATATCAAATTCAAGAAGTGTTTTGACTCCCCTGTGTGGAGCTAAGCTTCCTTGCCTATTTGTACAGATGGTCAACCTTTCCCCTGGATTACAAGGCTTGCTGTGTAGCCAACAAACTGCTCTCCTGCCCTTGTACTACCTAAGAAATTCTCCTTTTCTTCTGGCTGGAATTTCAAACTTAGTCCTCGAAGACAATATGAGTACCAACTCCTTTTCCAATTTGACTTTAGCTACTACTAGCCAAGATGTCAGTGCATATGCTTAATAACTCTTCTTTGGAGTTTTGGGGTTGAGGATATTTTGCCTCTTTTTTTTTTTTTAACCACTCCACTCAGAAAAAGGACTCTCCATCCACCCCATACAGTTTTAAGCAAGTCTGGAAAGGTGAAAAGCTCATGCTTATGCTACCATAGCATGAACTCTTTATTTAGAAGGCAGGATTCTTGTATTATATCTACCTTAATTCCTCTGAAAGGAAAGGAACTAAAAAGACAAAACATTTTAGGGGTCTGAACACTGTTAAATCAAGTATACACAATATCCAAGCTAAAAAGAAAACTCACACAGCAGATGTCCTACCATACCTGTGAAAAGTAAATCTAGTTTCACAGGAAGTCTAAAGGTTTTCCCACTTTTTAAAGAAAAATTTTTTTACAAGGAATTCCTTTGCAAGAATTGAGTTCTTTATCTGCCAAAGGGAGACTAATTCTCTAAAATACTTGAAAGCATTACTTACATGTAGACCAGCTGGACACCATGCTACTTGGTATCTTAAACACCTATAAGCCAAACCTAATTTATTTCACAAAGTTGTTCTTTTGGGTATACCTGTGACCCACAGTTTCTTGGTATTTAATATTAATATTAGCAAGAAGTTAACCTGTGCCAAGAATAAAAAACGTTAACACATTGCTTTTGAGGGTATTGTTTTAATAAGACAGTTATTCCTCCTGGAATTTGTTAGCTAATGAGGCCTGATAGAAAAAACTCACTTTTGGATGACTTCATAATTAACATGTCTTAGTAAATGTGGAGGTCAGAACTCAGCTCAGAAAAGCTCTTTGAGGTAGTTCATGCATTTCAGATAACATATCACTGAACAATATCAAGCCACCTGTGCCTGTCAAGTAGCCAGGGCAGGAACTACCAGGGGAGAGAGACTGGCATCCCTGGTGGCTAGCTGAGGCACAGCCCTAACAGGACATCCAAGAGCAATCAGTGTAAGTATCTCATGAGCAGTTTCTGTTTCTGACACTTGCATTTCCTAACTTTTCTTCCAGGTGCCAACCTAGCCTGGCTGTGTGCGTAGTGGGGGCTAGACCTTGTATCTCTCCGCCTCTCAAAATGGGTGTTCAGTCTGGTGAAATGGTGGTCAACGTGTCTTACAAGAGACCAAGCTGACAGATTGGCTTTAGATTCACCTTTCCAGCAAGGGCTCAGCATTTCTAAACTATCACAAACATAACTGCTGGACTCAAGACAGACTAGCTTCATACATTAAAAGAAAAAACAAAAGAAGAACCAGAGGTCCAAACTGTTATCCTCTTTATTAAATGGCAAGAGTCAAAGTAAAGGAGCTGGGTTATTACAGAGAAGCAGAGAATCCATCTTACCAGCTGCTTCACTTTAACCACCTGCGGAGCACCCGTTGACCGTGCCACGATGGAGCTGGGCTGCGAGATTTTAATGCCAACTGGGGTTCCAATGACTGGTTTCAGAGGCTGGAGAGGGGTTGTTGCTGAAGATGCCACTGTAGAGACCAGCACTGGCTTTGCAGCCTGCAGAGAGGGCGCTGGCACCGCAGAGGTGAGGACTGGCTTGCCAGGCTGGACAGCGGTCAGCCCAGACGATGCCACGGCTGCGGTGAGGACGGAAGATGCGGGCCCCAGCGCCACTGTCCCTGTGGCAGGGGAAGGAACAGCCTTCACAGCCTGCAGAGGAGCTGCTACTGATGTGCTGGCAAGGACTGGTGTGACAACTACAGGGGCTGTGACCGCTGCAGATGAGGGTTTTACAGCTGGAAGAGCAGTTGTTGCTACAGCCGAGGTCGCCGCTCCTGTCGAAGGAGCTGATGCTGCAGAGGGACAAATGGAAACCTCTTCTTGGGTTGGAGCTGGCTGCTCCATACACTGCTGGATAAAGCTCTGAGGATCAGGCATTAGTTGCCGTAAGGCAAGCACACTTTTCTAAAAGAAAAATGAAAAAACACTGGATGTAGTAGCAGCAGAGTTTTCCACAATAATAATATATTTTTAACTGAATCCTCTCCCTAATTTCCCAATTAAATTTTTCATGAGACAATAAATGGCAAACAAGTTTTGCTAAATTTCAGGCATGCTTTAATTGAGGACAATCCTGTTCAGTGAAGATGACAAGAAACACCAACACCAGCTGAGCAAAGGTCAACCATCACCACAGCTACACTACACACAGTAATCCCATCTATAGGGAAACTCACATATTACTTTGTTCTTCTGTTTAGATTTTTCAATTTGGAATTTATGTTTCAGAGTAAGATGATTTTAACTGCTTTATTACCTCAAAGAATTTTGTCTTGCCAAAACCCCCTGCTATATTGGAACAGCTGTGTTTATTTCATGGAGCCTGACAGGGAGCTACGAATTATCCAATAAAGTCAGGAACAAGCTCTGAAGACAAGAACACTTCTATACCAATACAGCTGTATCTACACTAGGGGGGGATACCACTTTAATAATGTCTGTAGAGCTGCAGCAACACAACTTCAGCCAGCTACTTCTCTGCAAAAGGAGAACAAAAGTAAAGGAATCTGGCAACATCTCATTTTTACTACAGCTGTGTTTGAGAAGGTTAATGGACAGAATAATCTTCAAACTCTCTACAGATTTTTCTCCTTCACTGTTTATAATCTGCTATAGCTCTGAACCAGGGGAAATCAGTTCTGCAGCTACCTGTATATTCTTGAAAACCCTTGTATTTTTTCCTCCTCTCTTAATAGTTGCTAAAGTTTCTAAGAGCTCCTAACACAGTGCTGCCACTTTGGACTTCATGCAAAAGGTGCATGTCTCACATGCTAGCGTACCAAGTAATCATATTGTTTGCACAACTGGACCTTTTGCAGCCCATCTGTTTTTTAACATTCACTTCTTTTTCTTTTAAAAAGCTGCTTAGCTCCTGATGCAATTTTTGTACCAAAAGCATCCAGCAGACTTGAAAATCAAGCAGGCTTCACAGCCAAAGCCACTGTACTTTTTCCACCTATTGGAACAGACAAAACGAAACACATGCACAACTTCATCAAAAACCTGCAGCTCAAAGATAAGAGCTGGCTCCAGAGAGACCTCCCTAAAATTCCACTTCACTAGCTAAAAGTGGATTGGCAAAATGCCGTATCACATTTCTTTCCAGACTGAAGCTGCAAACATTTCCCCCACAAACAAGGCCAGCATTGATCCTCTTAGCACCTTCGAGAAGTGCTCCTGAAGTCATCCTCCATTTGGCACTCAGTCCTGTCACAGCTGCTCAGAGTTACAGATCAACCTAATTGTGTGTATCAGCCACACATCCTTACAGTGTTTCAGGAAAAGGCAATCTGGGTGCAAGATGCTTTAAAGGATTGGCAACACTGCAAAGTCAGCTAACTCTGACCATGTCTGAACAACACTTCTGAAGTCACAGTATATCTTTGTTAATGTAGCACACAACAGGGAGAGCACCATGCCAAGGATTATGTGGTATGGAGACTGCTCAAATCAGAGAAGCCTAGATGATGCCAGTACCTGGCAGTGCACTGCAGGAGAAACACACAAGGGCTCTGCTGTGACAGGTCAGGGTCTGACCCACACTGATGAACCCAACTTAACCCCTGCAGAAATGCCTTGAGTTCTCTGCATCAAGTGTAGCAGCTCTTCACATCGTTGGATGGCTTCTTGGAAGAGCTGAGCACTTCTGTGAGTGCCAGTCACACTGACCAAGTACTCACAGCCTGGTCCTTCTGCAGCCAGAGCCACACTGCATGCAGAAAACCCATTCTCAGAGCTGTTTATTTTTCTGGCTTTTGCATGGCCATTTAAGAAGCCTCCAGGAAATTAAACAGGTAATAAATGACCTGTTTAATAAATCATAAAATTTTATGTATCATAGAATCATCAAGGTTGGAAGAGACCTTATACCTTTAAGATCATCAAGTCCAACTGTCAGCCCAGCACTACTACTGTATCCCCTAAACCACTAAATCTCACCACCCAGCACCAGATCCAGATCCTATTAAACACCTAAGGGATGGTGACTGCACCACCCCCACCCTGGGCAACCCATTCCAATGCCTGACCATCCTAAAAGTGACAATTTTTTTTCCTAATATCAAATCTGAATCTCTCAGCTTAAGGTGCTGCAGAGATGACTGCACTCTTTCAGATTCATGGCAAACTTGCTAGCAAGGCATTTAAAAGTTGCCACTGTAAGGAAAATTTTTATCCCAGATTTCAGTAGAGGAGCATCAGCCATCTAGAGCAATATGAACATTATCACATGCATTGTTATATGGCCCATCAAATACCAAGGAAAAGGGCAAACTCCAGAAAAACTCTGTCCCAGCTTTACCACTTAACTATTCTTCCTTTATTCACCATCACGCCTATAATGAACGTACAGGTCCAACAAACCTAAGAGTATGGTGCACACTGGAATTTAGTAAACTTAACATAGTTTTCCATGTTTTCACTGAGATTTAATGCTTGCTGTATAATTATTTTTTATTTTGTTAATACCATTCTATAATATGATTAAAAGTCTCAAGGAAGCATTTTTTCCTTTATATGATTATTTGCTTGAACAGAAGTAGAGTCCCTGGGATTCTTTTCCTAAGCTACAGTAGTCTTATCAGACCCTTTCTGGAGCAAGGGGCAGAGATTTTTCCTGTCTCTAGCTAAACATAAACCAGCAGAAGATGAATAGCTTTATGCAGATTGTTTGATCTTTAACATGGCATAAGCTTGTGCATCACCACTGCTGTCAGCCTTTGAGTTAGAACTCAGAATTGCTACAGTTTTGATGAGAAAGTAGGAGGTTATCTTACCACAGCTGCTCTACTGTAGACTAGATGCACAGCTTCCAACACACCAGTCTCCCCTAACACCTAGAGGGCAATTACTCTACAACATTAGGAACACAGCATAAAATACTCCTCAAAAACTCCTCCTCTCCTTAAGAATTGTCTTTCCAAGCACAACAGTCACAGAGGTATCCTAAGCACCATTCTTCAAGTGACCTGAACAAATTTGAATGCCCCAACTCTCTTCTCTTCTGGTCCTCCTCCCTTCCATCATTAAATACTACATATCCGTAATCAGACACTTACCTTGAGGAAAGGAACTAAATATGGTTGTGGAGATGACTTAAGCTCTGTGTACAACTTTTTTGTAAATTCTTCTGGTTCAATTTTTGCTTCCTAAGAGGAAAATAAAATTATAATTTTAAGTTATAAGTGAATTCACCTCAAGACGTACCAAAAGGTCATGGAAACTTATATTATCGTGGCATTGTTCAATTTCAGTACTCAAATGCTTTTTTCCTGCTTTATTTAAAAAGAAAAAAAAAGGGGAGTCAGGATAGAATAATGTTGTAATGTTCATATAGTATTACCCAAGTTGTTTATGCTTTCTTCAGCTACAGGCAGTTAACACACTTAGGGATAGGTGTTCACACCCAGTCACTGAAGTGAAGGGACAGAAAAAAGTTTATAAGCAGCACTGATCTTTTTGAGTATCTCACTGTTAAATCAACTACTAGTACTTCTTTCAGTAAAGGTAGTTTATCTGCATAAAAATAAACTTAGAGGCATCAAAGACTTATGACAACTTAGCAGTTTTGGTAAGACAATTCCAAACTATTGCATTACACAGCATATTAGAACATTTAACACAGTCTTTCCAAAATGATCGAAACATTTCTGCATACCCCCACGGTAACAGTCCTCTGAATTGCAGAGTACTGTTTCATTTCTTAATGCTTTCCAGCCTGTCCCAACACAAACACCTGACTCAAGGGCTTGGGAGGGTTAGGAAGCTGGAGTAAACTTCTGAGACCCCTCACTTGCACACAGGGTTAAGCCCCAGACTCATCAAGAACATTACCTCCTCCAAAAAGGTATAAACACACAAAGGGAACACCAATCTCCATTTCTGCTGAGAAATTACTCCTCTCACCCACATTCACCTCTGGAGAAACTGTTCCAGGTTGCTAGATAAATAGGACAGGGATTTTAGAGACTGTGTTTTTGCAGACAAACAGAGCTTCCAGCAGCTCTCCCATTTAGCCACTTGATCTGTTGCCTGTTAGATCTCACTGAGATGCAAACATGGGTCACCGAGGTCTCACTGATACAGATGCAAGTGGTTTGGCACACTAAGGCTCAGTGCATACAGGGTGCTTGACACCCACTTCATGAAACGCTGCCTTAAGCATCATTCTGCTGCCCAGCTGCAATTTACTCATTTCTCTCATACACACAAAACTTTATTTTGCATTTAAATCATACACATACCGAATAGCAGAATTTCAAACTACTACAAAAAGCAAACAACTGTGCAGTTAACAATGTATTAACATCTCTTAATAACTGCTCTTTAAAAAGAAACAAAACCACAAAACAACAAGTACTGTAAGCACAAGAAAGAACAACTCAATTTTTCCCACAGAAGGAAGGTGTACAGTCCCGCAGGACAGAGGGTAAGGAATCAAATTTTTGCAAGGTTGCATTCTTCAAACAATCTGCTCTCTGAAATTACACCTGTCTACATCACACCTTCCCAGACTGAAAAGCCCTTTGGTACCACTGGCAAAGCCACCCCCCTCCACCAGCACACAGCCTTCTGCTAGGGTGGAACAACAACACAGCAGCAGCGGTCAAATGCCATGACAAGAAGTGGCAGGAGAAATCGTTACCAGGAAAACCCAGCTGTGCTGGGATACAGCACGAAGCACCATACGGAAGCCACCTGCAAAGAGAGAGAGTTTGGCAGCCACCACACTGTTTGCTCCATCCTACTGTTTTAAACTATTGATAATGTCATTCCTGTTCCTCTGCTCAGTTCTGTCTTGGAGTAAAGCAGTAGTATGGACTTAGTGCTGCACTGCAACTCCAGATTGTTGCTACTGAGGACTCAAAACTACACTAACATGAAAAAAAATATACCCAGAAGCTGTGTTAACACTACCAGCTCCTCCTGCTGTCAGTTACCTGTGTGCATAAAGTGAAACAGAAATGTGAGGGGGGAAATAACACAGCATGGGATTCAGTTTAAAAAAGTAAGATTTATAACGTAAGACTTAACAAGGGTCAGATGCATTCTGCCACAAATCCAACTCCTGATCTGTTAAAAAAAAAGTTACAAAATAACAGGAACAAAACTATGATAAAGTAAATTTCAAAAATTCATAGACAAATGACGCAGACTTTGTTTGGAAAAAAGTCTCACCAGTAGGTTTTGCACCAGATTCTTCACATTCTGCCCCATCTCAGGGGCTTGAGGTCCACTAGATGCCAATTTTACTAGTGTAGCAAGAAAATTCTTGCATTTCTTCACATTCTCTAGCATCTCCTAGTGTGGAAATAAAGAGAAGACTGTTAGATGTTGCACTGTCTCTTCAACCTCTGATGAACATACAGAATGTTAATTTTTAATTAAAAACTTTTTTTTTCCTTACTGCAGAAGCGCTGGTCTGTGCTACTGTTGTGCCCTCTGCTTTCACAGAGACTGCCTTTTGGGAGATAGCTTGTGCAGGTGGTCCTGTAACTGGAAGTTTTACAGGTGTTCCAGTACTCAAAGGCTTTACAGCAGTAACTGTAGTAACACTAGCTGTTGCAGCTGCTGGCTGAAGAGAAAAATTAACACTTTTTAACCAAGGAACAACGTGACAAACATACTGGATTCTGCTAGCATACAAAGCAGCAACTTCCCTGGATTCTGCTAGCATATAAGGTAGCAGCTTCCCTCCACACTGCTATCTGAAGCACAAAGAAACAATTCTTCTCCTTGTTTTTAGAGTTTAGATTAATTTGTTTTGGGAGGCTCTATTTAATATAGTAAGTGACAGCCACAGCCATAATTCTATTTATAAATCAAGGGTGGGGGGGAAGAAATTACAGAGACATATCCAGACCAAAGCACTACCTGCAACTTTGAAGGAAGAGAGGAAGGTAAAATTTGTCTTGAAGAAACCAATATATTAACTTGGCCAGGCTCCTACAGTCTAAGACTAATGGATTTTGGACAATGCTAAGCCAGGTGATAGGATTCTGTTTGTCTTCAGAATAGTAAGTCATTATTTATCTTCCAGTCTTGCCCTGAAGCTCCTCTCCCAATTGCAACACCCCTTGCTTTTCCTATCACACAAAAAGACATCATGTCAACTTTGGAAGGATGCAAGTGCCAGCAGAAGCAGCCAGCTCAGCAAATGGACCTAACAAGTTCTTCCTGCTTTTTCCTTGTGGGCAGCAATTTGGATCTCCTTCTCCTCTGCCCTGACAGAAACTCTCACAAAATCCAGTTATTTTGAGACCTCCTTTTAAAAGCTCATTATAATTTACCAATAGATTCAGAAGCTCCAGCAACAGGAGAGTAATTAAGGTTTAGGAAAAGTACCTCACTTCTTTGCAAACTAGGCTAAATCTAAAACCCGCTAAACCGAAGTATTGCTACTTCAGATATTAAAGAGAACAAACAAACAAACCATACCCAAAACACCAACACAGTTCATTTGATACAACAGAATACAATACAATTAAAACAATCTGCCCAGGCAAAAAACCACAACTTTTGATTTCTCAACTTAAAATCTGAAAAGCCAGAGGGAACCCGCAGGCAGAGTTCCAGGTTAACATTTGAAACCTAAAGTTGGCTGTCATCTTTCCTCCAAGCCTGTGAAGAGGAAGGGAAAGTCTGGTTTCGTAGTTCAAATTTTAGGTTCAGATCTGCACAATGTAGTGGCTTTCACTGACTCCTAACACATTTAAGCACCCCAGCTTAGTTGAACAGGCACAACTAATACTGGCTAATTGCATGAATCATAAGAGAGTTAGAGAGGAAGCTAACTTACCCTACCATGGATAAAACAAAAACTAATCAAAAGTGGGACAGACATCACACAGAACAGCAGTCTTTCAGGAAAGGGAAATTAATGAACAAACATTTAAAGCTAAAGCAAAATCATAACGCTTTTGTCATACATTTACAATTTTTTCTTTTCTGGGTGGGTGTCCTCTCCTCCCCAAGCTGCTGCCAGCTTGACATGAAAGCAGCAGGCAGCTACCAGAAAGCTTTCTAGCTCAGGCTCCCACTGTTGGTAACACTTTAATAGCTCTCTGCAGGATCTTTGCCACCACCACTGCCTCTTCCAAGGATGAGGCTCAACAGCTCTGAGACCACGGGGAGGCAAACTGGGCACAAGAATCCCACAAACAGATGGGCAGGAGGAAGACGGAAGGGGACACAGCGCAGATCTGCCAAGTTGCAATGCCCTGGGCCTTTAAAAGTCGAAAACAGGAGCTGATCTCTTGCAAATTCCAGCATGCTTACACATCAAGACTAGAACAGCATTTTATCAGCTGAGGGAGGAAACAACAGGAAGTCTGCTGGACCCTTTTCCCAGGAAAATGAATATATGGGAATTAATTTCTGTCATCTCCCGTCAACCTTTTTCACTACTGACAATTCTCATTCTCACTTTGAGCAACAGAGAAACGGTCACCACAAAAAATGGCATTAATCCTGCATATTTTGAAGTCATTTCAAGAGAAGAAGTGCTCTGCATCTAAATGAAAGTGCCCCAGCATGATGCTAATTAGACACTTTGCAGCTTTGTTATGCCATCTGGGAAACAGGTAAAAAATAAGAATGTGCAGGTAATTTTGTCTAACCTCAGAGCTTAAACATTCAGGAATGTCAGAAAAGGGAAATATTTTCGTTGATGAGGAGAATAATCCTGCAGTCAGTACCTACAGAGTTTAGCAGGGAGTGTTCCAAGTTGGATTTCACACAAGACTGAAGATGCAGAACCAAGCCAAGTATTATTTCCTCTCCACTCTCCACCACTTTCTGTGGTGACATCATACTTCCAGACCAACACTGCTCTCCTGTGACCTCCAAAAATTATCAAGACTAAGATCAGGAAGGTATTTTAAGACTGATGAATGAATTGCTGCCAAGGAAATCAGACTCAGGGACTCTGCCATCCTTTCCCCAGATGGTTCCATCAACTTTTTGCACTGGGTCCCTTTGCAGCACCCTTCTCTTGTCCACCCCAGGGTGAGGAGCAACGTGCCCACATGATGGCAAGATGTATCCACATTGCATCTGTTTACTCTTCACTGTACAAGGAGCTCGTACAGAGGGCTTTGCAATCCTCTGTAAAACAGAGGGGCTTCAAGGAAGCCACTCCAAACAAAACAGCTCTGTTAATTTTTCCTAGAGTCATCATTCCTGCTGTCTAAATCTAGCCCTACAGCTCATTCCA
Organism: Molothrus ater; assembly: GCF_012460135.2. Classification (NCBI taxonomy): domain Eukaryota; kingdom Metazoa; phylum Chordata; class Aves; order Passeriformes; family Icteridae; genus Molothrus; species Molothrus ater. The sequence continues at coordinate 107,491,416 of NC_050478.2, read as the reverse complement.
AGTGTTCCACTTTCTACAGTGGGGGGAAAAAAAAAGAGCTTACAAAAAACACTCCAAGTCTATGTCTTAAAATATTTTAGAAGAACACAAGTTCAACAGACTATATCAAAACGGAATTAAAGTACAGAAAAACCAAGCCAAAGGCAGATAAAAGTTTTAAAAAGAGAAGTTAATAGCATGATGAATCTCAGTGTTTACCCACATGAGAGTGTGAGGATGCATGCAACTTCATCCATCAGATGATGGATGACCTTCATCTCTTTTCCCCAGTGCAAGGGTAGTATAGTAGATGACTATTGTTTTTATTTCCTAAAGACCTCTATGCAGAGATCATAAACACAGGGTTTGCAAGCTAGTATTCCAAAACAAAAATGAGGAATATCCATTACTATACTTAGACACAAAGCATACAGTGCTTCCATTCTGAGCAAAATCGGAACTGAATTAAGAGAGGCCTCTGGGTTTTCCACTTTAGCCCCAACATTATCCATCTGTAGTGAGAGGGAACTGAAAAAAAAAGCACAGAGTGTGAGTAGTGTTCAGCTGCTGATGCAGAAGAACAGCAGAAGGATGAACTTGCTAGTCAGACTGTTACCACTGTCAGCACACACATCCCCCAACCCTTCAAACACCCTCAGGGTCAAGAACATACATCCAAGCATGTTTTTTTAAATGACTGATCTTGCTCATTTACGGAGTGTTTTGTCAACTGCTACAGCTCAAGTTTCCTTTGAAGTCTTGTCACAAAACACAAGTACAAGCCAGACTTCTTCATGATTTCTCCTCCAGATTATGAACGAACATACTATCTGCAGAAAAATGTAGGTTTCTTTTCGTTCCACATGCTTATCCAGAAGCCTGGTCCCCAAGAACAGAAGATGAACCATACGTAGGAAAAATCTCATACTCTGCAGGTGATAAAACCCTCTTCAGAAGAGGTCTACAACATTTTTTCTCCAGAAAAAAACATATAAGACCTAGGAAATAAGACAAAAATACTACCTGAAAATAATGAGGCATTTTCAACCACTGCCTATTTACAGCTGTACCTGTGGAACCCATCTGCCACACTCAATTAGAGAACAGGTCTTCAGCTATGACCTTCCTTCAGTTTATAATGAGGGGGAAAAACATCATATACATGAAAAACAGCTTGATTGGTGCAGGCAGCTCATTTTCCCCTCAACATCATCTCAGGTATACCTTTTTCTGCACTGAGGAATCAGGGAACCCAAACAGGAGCACATCTCCCAGAAAAGATATAGCAAGAGAATGAAGGAGCTCTGTCACAGCATACAAAAGCACTGGAAATGGCTCTCTGAACTATTTATTGTATTCATTGTTCACGTGCTTTCTACTGTAGTGAGATAAGATTATCTGACACACGCTGACAGAAGCCTAATTAAATTATGCATTTAAAAAAACAGATTTGAGAAATAATTTGTTATGAGGACAAAGGTTACTAAGCTTACTGAAAACCAGATTACAGTTAGAAATAACAAGAATGCATCCATATTTTCTCCAGTTCTTTCTGTCACTAATTCCACCATACTATAAAGCTTGCAAAGTACCTGTATTACAGCAGGTGTCTGAACAGTAGAAACCACAGCATTTGTTGTTTGAGATAATGTTTTCACAGGAGCAGCTGCTATTTTCTTTACTAACTGTGTGCCAGAATTCTTTGAAAAAAAAAATTTAAAAATAATTACACATGGGCAGAGAACAGTTGTCAGATAAGCAATGACAAAACAGACATTGCAGTTGGGGTCAGATAAAAACTGAGGCACATCCTCTTAACAGTAACAACACAGGCATCATTCACACAGTCCATATCATTTAAACACTGCTCAACAAAGCTCTTTGTCTACCACTTTAATATTCAATAACAGAGTCAAAGACATTTATAGATAATGCATAATCAGAATAAAATAGTTAAAGAAATACATAAATTGTTACTTTTATGTAGCTCCTTACTCTTGCGTGCTGACCACACTAAGAGATGGAAGCAAAAAGCCAGCAGAGATCAGGGAAGGAGGAATATCCTAGGGACATGGGAAAGGTCCTCAGCTTTGGAGAAATATCCCAACAGAGGATCACAAGGTTTTTGATAGTAGCAGTAACCATTTAGGCAATTTTGGCTGGCATTTTTTTTCTTAAAATGGTTTACATCATCACCATCATCAGAGAGGAGTTCACTAATTTGATCTTTACCATATGTAACAGCTCACAAGTTTTTACCCAAGCAAGAAAGCGAAGCACATAGTGATGTTTATTGATGCAAAACAAACACCATCACCCCACACAGAAAGGGTTCAAACGTTTATTTAACCCTCCACAACTTATTTGCAAACCCTGTTCTACCTACATAACATACAGCTATGCCAAACTAAAGTTATGAGAGAAGTTACCTGCACAGCACATATTCTGATTGCAGGTGTGCTGGTTGGCACAGACGGTCTCACACTTGTGTTGTTTTGTGACTGGTTCTGTGCTTGTCCTATTGACTGTTGAGATACCAGCATTAGGTGCCCATTACTGCTTCTGATAAGAACAGTTCCTGTTGAAAAAAAACCACATTCAGGCTGTGAAATTAAGTTATATTACAGCTTTCCTGTATTTCTGTGGAAGAAATAACTAGACCACACTAGATAATGTAATATTTACAAATTTTACTCCAAGGAGCAGCTGCCAAGAAATATAAGAATAAAGTACACGTCAGCTTTACTATGCATCTCATGACAGAAAATAATTCCTACATTCAAGAGAAAAACTTAACCACTGGCCACGCTGAAACATGGTGTGCATACAAGATGCAAATTGCAAAGCAGCTCACCATTTGAGTCAAAAAGATATTCTGAACATTAAAAAGACAGACACACAAAATATACACACACTCTGGGATTACTTTAGCACTAATTTTAAGCAGTTCTTCATCTGCAAAAATCATCACCGCTATCACACTTGGCTGCCTCTTCAGTTTCTGAACACTTAGGCACATACTTAGAGGTGAAAACACAGCTTAGAGAAAACTGTAGTGAGAACTGAAGCCTGATTAGTATCAGCTCACCTACCTGTATCAAGATCATCCTCCCCAGTCAAGAGGGAGTGGTCTCCCATGAAAATCAAAGTCACTGAGATATTTGAAGCTCTCCCTCTGTCAAGGGCATGCCCAAAACCATTAAAACCCAGGGTTTTATTGGAGCAGTTTGAAGCCAAATAGGGAGATTCGAGTGGGAAAGAATTAAAAAAGAAAGTGAAAAAAAAAAAAAAAACAAAAACCATTCAGCTACTAAAGCCTCCTCTCCTAATGGCTCATCTCTGAAAAAATCAGAGGATTCAAAACAATCACAAATACAAAATCCCAGCTGGATGCTTGGTCTGTACCATGTCAGATCCTTCAAGGGAGCTACAGAGGACCCTACCTTTGTGGTGTCTCATCTCCTTTGTCTCCGGCAGCAGCTGCTGCAAAGTCCAACACTGAAAACACCATCCTCAAACAACCTCACTTAACACTGATCTTTCAAATAAAAGGAAGGAGGAGGTACAGGAGAATCCAGTAAGTAGGACTACCTCAATGTTTCTGGAGGAGTGCATTAAACTTTCTTGCAAGTTATCCAATATCTGAAACCCAGATCTTCTATGCACACTTATAATCTTTCCTAGTGTAAAACAAGACTGTAATGAAAGTCTTTTTATGACTTGGTTAGTCTGAAAGCTGACAAAATATGACCACACAATACAGTCTAAAACACTGCTTCTGTCTGAGTTTAAATGCATACAACAGAAAAAGCCACAAGCTCCACGAGTTGGGTTTTGCTGAGTATGTTTTGGGTTTTTTTTTTAACAATCAAGCTATAACCACATGCTTAGAAACAGCTTTTCATCCTCCACATCTAAAAGCATAAGAGGATATTGCAAGACGACACAAAACCTGGTATAAAATTCTGTAGCATCAACATATTGCCATTTACATAGCAGACACAAGCTGAGAACTGCAAGAGCAGCATCTACATGATCCCCTCTTTCCTCAAGCAGCTTTTACTACATGGGCCAGATGCACAAGGCAAGTTGCATATTCAGAAAAACACTGTTAACTCCATCTGACAGCTCAGCTTTCTCCTCCTCCACTGATGACTTGACTATAATTATATTTAGGTACAGATGGATCATTTAATTTAATCAATGAATAACCGGAATTATAGAAAACATATTAGATTTCTCATTTTCTTTTCACACCATCTCATTTAGACAGTGATTCATGGCAAACAATTTATCATCAGCCAGGAAAAGAGCATTGTTTCCCTTGTTCAGACCACATGCTTATGCAGATTTCACTGAAAGAGAGAAAGCTGACCACATTTACTAGCAAGAGCATTTCGCTCTAAGTCTACATTCAGAATGGCAAAAGTGTTGCTACTGGAGATTTTAGGCTTTTCTTTTATAAGCCTGGTTTAAAACATCACTGACAGCTATACTACTTTGAGAAGCCACATATAAACTTATAATTTCATTCATTTAGAGGTTTGGAATGCATTAAGAGTAAGTTTTAATGTACTTGGATATTTTGTCACTACTCATTACATTTGTCTGTTAAGTCAAATCATCAGAAGTGCATTTTCTACTTCTGCATTTGAGAAACGACATTGATACCAGTCAACTTGATTACAGGGCTGGGACTGGTTTTGCACTACTGTTCTGCATTTTCAATTGGCATTCAACAGAGATGGAGACCCTGCTGGAAAAGTATCCCATCCTCCAGTTACCTGAATGGGGTGAGTTTCCAGCACAATCTACTTGCTTGACAGGAAATTACCTCAAGAGTGAGCTAGAAAGTTTATGCAAATACAATACAGTTCATATGTAAATTCATTAACATCTCCAAAAAAGAAAAGGTAAACAAGTAACCCCTTTACATTTGAGCAGGATAGCAGTGATCCTGAAAAGGATGTAACCCAAAACATAAAGCAGGTTTCCAGCCCTTGCAACAGGATAAGGCAACACAAGGACATCCATACTGAATTAAAATAACTTGGTGAAAGCATCCACAGAAGAAGTTACCTAAGGCTAATCCACTGATCATAGTCTTGATTGGAACATTCAACTATGATAATGCCTGTAACTTGACTATAAGTTAGAGTAACAAACAATCATTTCCCTAACTTTGTTCCATTTGGCAGAATTTTTAATTAAGCCTGATAACCTTTTCATGGCAGCAGATCTTTGTGACACTGGCAAAATTATAACTCCAAGCCAGTATTATGGTAATCTACTAACTACTGCTTCTGCAGGCTTATTGCTATTGATGCCTGATGCACAGATAAAGCTGAAGGCAAATTTGAAACAGCTGTCAGAGCTACAGCTCCACACACTGAAGAGGCACATCTTGTCCAAGCACGAGAGACAGTTCTGGGCAGCAACAACCTGATGTCACAAAGGGACAGTAAACTGACACATGAATTGGCTGAAACTCTTTGAAAGCTGTTGAGAACAGCACTTATTTTTTACCTCTCGCCACAATTTAATTACAGTTTTTCACAACTTTGATACTCCCCTTCTGCCTGGAAACAAAAGCAATAACCCCATACTGCAGCCAATAGCACAGACTCCAAGAGGCAGCACAGGAGGTCTCTTATGCCAGAAGAAGAGGTTCCATGGCTCTCAAAACCAATGCCTGAACTCTCATACACTTTATACAGCTGCACAAGTGTGAAATGAGGGAACAGCAGGTGATGGTAACCTTGAGGTTCTCAATAAAAAGGTCGCATAAACAGACTCGTGCAGCTACCAGGACGCTACTATCAGACATGAAGGTAAGTGCAAGAATCCACATTCTTCACTTAGCAGGGGGGGAAGACAGTACTTCTTATCAAGAGCTGTTTTCACATTCACTAGAAAGCAAACACTAACAAAATAAATGCGAAAAAACATCATGTCTTGCAGTCACTGCAACTCCACAAGAAAATGGGAGGAAGAAAGAGAATACATGAAACAACACAGGATCTCTGAACAGCTGAAGCATGAAGTTTCATCTAACACCTCTCATGTCTTGCAGTCACTGCAACTCTACAAGAAAATGGGAGGAAGAAAGAGAATACATGAAACAACACAGGATCTCTGAACAGCTGAAGCATTAAGTTTCATCTAACACCTCTCAGCACTGCATTTAAAAACAGAAAAGGTATTGGCAACCTGGGCAAAGTATCAGCATCAATGGTAGTAAATGAAGAGCAATGAAGCATCCTCATAACACTAGAGATGCCCTCTTCTGGGCTGCACTTCCAAGAACATTGTTTGATAGTTTTACTGGAGTTGTTTCAGAGAACGGGAACGACTTCCTCATTATTCACGCACTTTGCTAGGAAGAGCAAGGCACAATCCCTTTAGGGCTACAAAGCTGTTCCTATTTTCATACCAAAGTGACCAGTTACCATTAGAGATTATTTCTTACATGCCTCACTGAAGGACTCAAGTGTCTCCAGCAGATTAAAAAAAAAACAACAAAAAACAAGCCATTTTGCAATGAATTGAGACTTCTGTCCTCAGATATTCTGCCTGTCCTGCCAAAAACATACTTTGGAAAGTTATTTGGTTTTCCTACAGTGGCTGAAAAGGCAGTTAAAACACAATCAGCTCTTTCAGCCATTTGTTCTCTGCACACCCTTCTTCATCTGTAACCCTGTGAAGGGAGCTGGAGGGGAAGTACCTGACAACCAAAAGCCACCTTAGTTTCCTCCAAAGCTACACAGAAGGAGCCATGCTATACCTGCTTACCTTGAAGAGGTCTCATTGAGATCTACACCCAGTGCCCTGCCTTCTCCTGGAACCAGGGCTGCAGGTATGGTTCCTGGCAACAGTCCTGCAAAGCTCTGGCAGCCACTACCCAGATCAGCCTCTACTGAGACATGCCAGCACTGTGAGCAATGGAAAATCAGAGGCCTTCTAATGAAATTTCATTTCATTTCCTTTCACAAACTTGAGATTCATCTGCTACAAATTTTCACTGTCCCAACACCACTGATGAAGGAAACCCAGCTTATTCTGAACTTGGTTAGCACCCAGCCCAGGAACCAAGAAACACAGGCTGGAAGCTTCCAGATATCTCTGCATTTTAACTAGAAAGCACCAAAACCTCACTGGAACTATGGCAAGTAGCTGTGGGATAACGGCAGAGATCTGTTTATGCCACTCTACATAATGCCACCTGCATGGGCTTCACTGTATTTCAGGGAATAGTGTTAAGGAAACCACAATGCTGTTAACACAAACCTGTGCTGCCAACTGAAGCTCTGGGCTTCATCCAGCAGCACTGAGCACCAATGAATGCTAAAAGCATCCCACCACAAGGGCAGGCAACTTCCACCACGTAAGACAAGCCTGAGACATTTCTGATGGGGAACTTCCCTCAGGAATTTCCCAAGATGAACCAGCTGGCATTTGTGCTCCAGTGGAGATACACCTTATGCTGTTATTACAGGTAAAGCTGAAGTTGTCACGTTAAGCCACCACTTTGATTACAAGGTTTCTAACCCAACTGCTCAACCAAACAGCTCTTGGGAACTGCTGCTTAGGGAATAATGTGAGGAAATGAAGAGCAGTCTTTTGCTCCTAAAATAAAATACAAGCAAGAACCAACCGCAATGAGACCAACCTCATTTAAGAGAACATAAGTCACAAAAGCTGCATTCAAAGAAGGGTAAATTTAGCTTATTTCAAAAGAAGGAGTGCCTCCATCAGGTATGCTGCCAATCTTAGTAAAGTACACTTAAACCCAATTATAAAAACAAGGCTAAATGGGGACTTCCAGGCCTCAAATCAGAAGCTAAACAACAAAAATGTTTTAAAACAACAGTAATGTGTCAGAGCTCTCTGTTCCTAAACAAATCCCATTCTTTCACTGAGCTACTCAAAACAAAGCAATAGCTTTTAAGGAAGTTATTTCAAGCTAAAACCAAGCTTTAGAGGTGATGTTTTCATAGGTAACTAAGTGGCAATTAAAAAGGAATAGTGGTTTTAAGTTTCTTTGACTATTTAGAATCATTCAAAAATTGGAAAATAAGATACCAGACACTACTAATCCATGCAACAGGTTTGAATACAGTTTTTCTCTCTAAAGACATCCCTTAGGAAATAAAAGCCTGTTTTTTCCTCTTCAATTCCATTTATTGAGCCCCACAGACTAGGTCACCTAAAAATTTTAAGAAATACATTACAGGAGTGAATAAGACAGACCAGAAAAGCATTATTAGAGATGCAGACTGTGCCAGCAGTGATTGTATCAAGGTGCATTATGTCAGTAGGTTAGCTGAAAAAGAGTGCAAAAGAGGCACAAAGTGTTAATGAAATACTGGGAAAGACAGTAATTAACTTCTACATGATTGACATAATCCTTCTAATATGAAGGGGCTGTAATGTTTTCAGATGAAGTATGGTCTGTAGTGCATGCAGGAGAACTACTTACCCCCTATGAACCTCACTCAGTACTCAAGTTTTCCTAGATATCTACTGCAAATTTCTGTAGTGGAGATGAAGAAACAAGGACAACAGCCCAATTTGGAGGAAACACCCAGCTGTGCTCTTCACTGTTTTAGGAATGAAGCCACAACAGTGATCTGGAGGCTACACCAAGTTACCTCATCACAGGCTCCAAATAATGGTCTCTAACTTCTATTTTTCATTGCAATTGACTTCAGACAGCAGATCTTTTGTGAAACCACAAAGAATGTCTGATTCAGGCTTTTCTTGGGAAAAACACCTGTGCTTGTTCTCATGTTTCCCAGATAAGCAGGGGAGAGGGCTCATCTACACTATATGGGGTCAAGATAAGTTGTTCAGCAACTACACTACACCCACAAAACATTTTACTCCATACAACAAATCATTCCAACCTTTGGAAGTCAATTCTAGCTGATATAAGGATTCAGAAATGTCCAACCCACAATCAAGTACTGCTATTGCAGCAACCAGAATCACTCACCACACATCCAGGCCCTCAAACAATTCATTCCATTCACATTTTGTTTCAAAAACTAAGTAATTACATATCTCAGAAATTACCCTCTGTGCTCTTTCCCTTAGTTCCAGAGAAGCTTCTAAACTAATGGGTCTTCATAGCAATGGCTTAGGATCAGTGACTAGCATGTAGATATTGCAGAGTCACAATGAAATGTCATTTTGAATGCCAATGAAAGACACCTTGTTTTACCCATGGATATGGAAATCATTAATTTCCATGTTAGGAGAAAAATTCAAAGGGCATAATCCCCATATTCTTTCATGCTACAACAGAACACAGTCTATACACAATGTTATACGTGTAAGTTCTTTAAAGATGTTGGTGGCATCTCTGCCAACTGCACAAACTGCACTGCAGACTCATATGGACTCTGGAGTACAGCTTTCAAGGCTGATGTCTGACATCTCACCTTTTCAAAGCCAGTGACCAGCTTTCATTGCAGACACCACTGTCCAGCTGACAGCACAGTTCCACCAGCATTAACGTTTCTCAGACTGTCTGGGCTGCTGTGAGCAGTGTTTTAAACAACCACCATGTACACACTAACAGCTGGGGAGGTTTACAGTCCCAGCAAAGGCTGCTGCCTCCAGTAACTCCAACTTGGCTAAGCATCTTTCTGTGCTAACAGTAGGCACCAACTCCTGAGATAGCCAGTGCAGACACAGGCTTTCCAAGCATAGAAAACCAGGAAAGGAATGATGCTATCTCTTCTAGGCAGGATGGAGCAGACTCTGGTATCCTATTGTTTGAAACATTCTGGAATAATGGACACCACACATCTTTCTCAAAAGTGTAAACAAAGTCCCCTCTCCCTCCCTTTCTCCAGGAACTAGACACAAAGTGCTAAAACTGCAAAAATCTGAAGCCAAGTTTCACACACTGCTCCACCAGCAAGTCTTATCCAAGCTGTTGAAGACTAGCTGCTCATCAATGTATTTTGCTGCCCAGATGGATATCTGTTTAACAATCTAGCAACTGGATCCCCTTAGTTTTCACATTTTCTGATGCCTTTTCACAGAATACAGGCCCACATTTCAGCATGAAAAGAGTTCTCCTCGACAGCACATACAGCTGAGCTTCTTTCCTTGAGAATACATTTATAGCCACAGAATTTTACAGTTATAGTAGAACTCTTAAGCAGAAGTGTAACTGTACGACCAACAACAAACAACCAATAGGTTTTCTGGGCATAGTTACAAGATTGCAATACCATTTCTATTTGGATTCAGAGCGTATTTATTACACTTGAATCCCAAGAAGTATTGTTTTTATTGTGTATAGGCATCAGGGATTCTCAGCCAACACTGTGCATTGTGCAAATAAGGCAGAGCCTTATTTGATATTGTGATAGCATTTCGCTCATGTCCTTGGGCCACGCCTTTCAGCAACTGGGATCATCTCCCATCAGCATTTCCCCATCGCATCTTTGTGGCTTGCAACTTTGTACCTTGAGGCTTGGTTCCTTTCCTATCTGAGTAATCAGACAGTTCTAGGACTGTCTACAGCTAAGATGATCTGACTTGAGCATTCTCTGGGACCCAAATTACCTCATACAGAAGCTTCAAATATTTGCTGGCAACTCAGCTGATGGCAGTGAAATAGTACCTCAAAGGACCAAAGGGACACTTCCTTACTCTCAAGACAACTCCTACTGCACTGAAAGAAGCATTGAGTCTCTGCACCACATTCTCTTGTGTACTCCTAGTATTCACTGGAGTGAAATTCTTCAAATAGCAAGTTATGTGCTTGGCACACTGCAGCCATACATATACAGCAGACAGCCTTCTAAGGACCAGAAGGTATGCCAACACCCTGCACTTACCATTTCTGGAACAGCCACTGAGCTGATACTGAGAAATCTGAAGCTGAAATGTTGAACCACAAATCTTAACTTTAAACCAAGAGTTGCTGAAAACATCATCAGTATCTTGGTAGTGTTTTAACAAAGGACAAGATCAGTCCCCTTTAAATCTCTGTCTCCTTTAAGTAAGAGGTCAGTTAATTCAGATTAATTTTACAATGGGATATTTGTTTCCTCATTGCTCACTTGGGGACCAGAAGAAAGTTGAATTCCACTTCTGAAAGTGCAAATTCACTCCTCAGCTGGATGGTTTTTCACTTGCAAATAAGAGATCAACACTGAATTTTAACACTGATCACCACCTTGCTCTAAGTGTGATGGAGCAAACAAAAGTTATTGCAGAAGACAGCAAAACCTTCATGGGAAGCATTAACTTCTGTCTACACAGATATTGTGGAAACTGTCACCACAACTGTGTGATATTTGTCAAGTGCCTAGTATGGCAGCTATGTATAAAGGTGTTCTGAGTGCAGTCACCCCCTTCAACAGAGAACACTGGCTGCCCCACTGAGACTGCCTGGTAATGCACCACCCACCATTCACTGGACCGGGCTTCCAGGGCTCCACTGGGAACAGGTGGCAACTGCCACTGGGAAAGCTGCCAGGGAAAGTCTTCAGGTGCTGTGCCAACCAGGGCATGCTGTTTCACCCAGTTGTTATTCTAGCCTGGACATCCACCCAAGGAACTCTGATTTCTCAGGCAACTCCTAGGAGCAGCCAGAACTAATGAAAGCATACCTCTGCCTCCACCAAACTGGAAGCACGCTCTGGAAGAAGCCTGCAAACATGAGCTGTGAAAATTAAGTGTTACCATATCATCGGACTGTTCTTACAGCACAGTAAGATCACTGAGCTTCAGCAGCTTTCCAGCCTTAACAGACCCTAGATTTCCTCACTGGCAACAAGGATCTTCCATCTATCGCTATTTTTACCACACTTCAGTTGCAATCAGAGACTATTTCCTCAAGACACCGGTGGAAAAGATCTGTTAGTGGACTTTGTTCTAAAGGTGATCCAGATGGCAGAGCAGACCTTAATCCTGACAATCTGAATAGCAAGGCACTTAAAAACATCTATGGTGATTTTTTCCATTTTGTAAATTACACTTCGTTTTCTTCTGACATCATAAATTTTCAGAAAATGCCAAGAGAATTCTCAAAAATGTATTTGCCTTTTGCTTTTGTCTAAATGGTTAAGGCAGTACTAATTATTTATCTTTGATAGTTATCAAAAGTGTTGCAATTTACATCAAAACTTGCATACACATATATCTGTAATTACAATCCTACCCACTAGGCACAGCACAGACTCCAGTCAAATGGCATAACAAATACCTGATTCTCTAAAATGACTTAAAAAACCTGGTACGGTTGCTACTCAAAATAACAACACATGAGCTTACCTAAATTTTATCAGCATATTTGGGAAAAAGAATACTGAAACATAATTAGTCTTTCCTCCAGCTGTCACCTGTGTGAGTGATGCCATTTTTACTGCTACAAGCTGAAAGGTCCTTTAAATACTGCAAAAGTAACACAAGTCATGCTCATGTTCTCTCTCTTCTAAGGATTTAAAAAAAAGTTTACTGTTCACTAAACTGTAGCTGTAATTCTTTACAATACACTCTAATCAATGGTAAAATCTGAACAGCATTAAACATTAATTTTACTGAGCGTCATATTTCCATGCTTCAGTATTCAGATTGCATCTATTTTTTTTCTGCGTGTTGGAAAACCATAAATCTAGACATTAGCTTTGCATTTTCTGCCAGGATTTAAATCTTAATTCCCACATGGCTGTGCATTTAATCATATGAAGGCATTATTTTGCTAGACATACTCAGTCCTGAAAGCAAAATGAAGTCCTACAGTGCAGCTGAAATTTCAACTAGTTACAGCACATTTCCTTGCTATTATCTAAGTTTGACTTAGTTCTTCAAACCCATCAAAGCTTTGCTCACCCTTCCTCAGGAAAAAGAAAGTTGATCAATGTCACCTAACGTGAAGAGAGAAGTCTGAAGAGAATCCATCCCCAGAGGCCTGCTAAACAGAAGATGTTATTGGCATACAAAAAGTTACAAGCATGGATTATTTAGCCCCTGCTGGTCTAAGCACAAGTAGTATGCTCAGACTTCATGGGATTACCAACATCCAGGAACTGCATACTTTAAAGGAATTTCTACGGTTTTCTGCCTGTTGAAACAAGAAATCTTTAGGTAGCCTACACCTACTCAAACATAATATAAATCAAGAAGTATTTTAAAATCAGTAATTTCCCCTATTCTAAAGCAAGGGACCAGATACAAATATCACCAAATATTCATATAATCTAATTCCTCGTGGTTTTACCACTGAAAAAAAACAACAACTAGAACATGACGAGGGAGAAAGCAGAAGGCAGCAGCATCCCGATGTTTATCAGCCCTTACACCTCTTCAGGTTACCTACCTTAGGCTCTTCAGACAATTAAGAGAAACTCAACAAGACCAGGCTCCATACCACCCCACTGCAGTTTTGGAATACCCACGCTGGGTCTCCTTCCCACCCACAGGAGTGCACACGCTGCCTGCCTGCTCCACGCCACGCAGCCCAGCCACCTGACACAACAGTGGCTGTGCTTTCTGAAGTTACCCACTATCAGCCTAGATAAGCTGCAGGCAGTGGAAAACCTGCAACAGATGAGGCAAAACATCCAAGCAAAGACAACTGAGCTGCAAACAGAAACCAAGAAGCTGAACTTGCTGCTGTTCCTCTCTAAGTCAGGTGCAAAGGAAACCTTACACGGAGACCATGCCTTGCACCACACTGCTAGTGAAATTACAGCACACTCAGGGCACCTTTTCTTTGCTGACATCGTGCTTGCTCAGGCCCACTGGTGTTAGCAGTAAAATGGAAAGCATAAAACAGAAATGCACACACCAGAGGCAGCCAATGCTACAGTGGGAAGTGATGGCAGCTGCTGCCACAGCCCTGTGTGGCATGAGGCTAGGTTTTCAAAGAATTTTCCTGCTCTAAGCAAACTGAAGGTAACAATGGAGGATCCTGGCATCTGGTTCAGTTCTGTCCTTTTTCATGGCATCAGCAGAAAAGCAGATTTATCTACTAATTGTCCTTTGAACACCTGCTTGTAATGAGCATTCTAGGTCCAGGGATAGACTGAAAGTACAGACACAAAAGTGACAAAAACCTAAATCAAGAAAAGTAAACAAAACTGAGAAACGACATTCTTTTTGTTGTTTTTCTACCCTCCACTTCTCCAAAGCAGTGTGAGGCCCAAAGACACTACGGTGAACTATAGACATTTGTCACAGCCCTTGTCTCTCCTTCCCCTTCCCAATTATTTCCTCCTGTCTAATAGCACAGCCTATCCATTTCTCCCCCTCATTAAGCTCAGGTTAACCAAGGACACAATTTCTTGTTAAGCAGATGGTCCATGACATGAGACTTTTGCAGGTTTGTAGCATCAGCACAGGCCACATGTAGCTCAGGACTGAGGCAGCACTGCGCTCACCACGCCGCTCTGTTCTCTGCAGACCCAGACTGCGACGTGCAAAGCCTTCTGAAATGCTGCTAGCCTTGCTGCTCTTGTCAGCAAAGAGGGCAACTGAGGAAAGGTCCCTTTGGTAGATCAAATTCCCTTTATTTGGGAGGACATAGCCCAGCCACTGAATCTAAGAGCTGATAGTATGCATGATAAGAAGACCAAAGCCACCCCTGAAGTCAGACCAGCTGGAGTCCTGTTGTGTGCTAAAGCCTCCAGTGGTGGTCAACCAGGGATGGCCTTGGGTATCTGCAGCACTGCTCTGACAGCTGGCTGCTCTACTGAAAACCAGCACTTTGTAGAGGAAATCATAGGAAGATGATGAAAAACCCTTGTTACTCATCAGCAGGCCTGAGTCCTTCAGGACCAAGATAACTTGTAAAGCTCAAGTGGTCTTTCCTAGGCAATCAGATGAAAAGAGGCACTTGGCATATGGGCAATCTCTGCTCAGGGGCATGAGGAGTCAGTCATTAGCTAGTCATCTGCTTTTCCCTCCTGACTTTATTCTGAGCAAGAGGAAGGGGGAGGTAGAGATGGAAGAGAAGGAGCAGCATAAATCCCTGATTTCCATGAACCTCCACTGCCCTCCAGGTCACAGAGGCAAACACAGCTCCACTGGTGCCCTTCCTTCCCCAGACTGCAGTGCTGTGGAAGCAATGCCCACTCTGGGTCACAAGCAGTTCATCAGAAACTCAGCATGACCAGTCAGGGCAGTGCTGTCCAGAACAAGCCACTCAAATACTTCCCTCTGAAACTCAAGGGAAGGATGTTTTCTGTATGCATTTTTCTTAACAGGTGCCACAAAAAGGTGAATGCCATAATTTTAAACCTAAGGGCATCCTCCCTTCTGTATTTTATCCTGTATGCCTAGATTTGGCAGTTTATTTGAAATAAAAACTTTTCAAGCCTAGGAATTTGGTGGTTTATTCCATTTCTTTTTCTTAATGCTGCTAACTCTTGTAGCTTTAATGCTATCCATCTTGCATTTTTTATTATTAATTAAAAATTGAATCCACCTAGAAGACAGAGGTAAAATACTAAGACTTTTTCAAGACAGAATGCATTTTTATATAACCTTGCAACAATTACATAGACAAGTTCCCCTGAAACATTGATCCATTTGAAATCTGACAACGTCTAGTTTCTTCTGAAGCACTGAAGTCCATAGAGTTATTTTTATTTACAATGCTACAGAGTACCAGCACCTCTGAACTTCTGATACAAAGACTGCATTGTCCCAGGAGTAAGGAAAACAAGCTGATGCAACTGAGGGGTAATACCACTTTCGTGACATCTGCTTCCTACCACAACACAAGTCAGATGACATTCAACAGTATACCTGGATGCAGTTGAACTTAAGCCACTACAAAAAACCTGTAAGTTTTAATAACATGTAGTTCCCAAACCACAGGCAACTCAACATGATCTTCCCCTTCACAAAGGTGCGCTTAAGTGAATGTCAATACATTCCAGAAAGCAAAAGTATTAGATACAAAACTTGTAAACCTGGGAAGCCCTGCTACAAGAAGTTAATATATTTCCATTATGGTTCATTTCAGAGGAAAGTTGGCAAGGATTTAAACTCATCCTTGACTGCTGACTACCCAGACATTACAGCATCATGAGTGCTGGGAAATCTACAGTGAAACTGACTGACTAAAGACTAATTTTTTTTAATTAGCATTATATATCTCTTTGGGAAGTGCATGTCTTTGATAAAGACATTAGGATTTAAAAAAATGAGGAGAGGAAAGAAAAAGCAAATATGCACTACCAGCACAGGAATTACTGTAAGGCCAGTCATCCTTTTCAGCAATATGCAACCTGAAAGTAATTGCAACAGATGCTCCAACAACAGAACTGTCCTGGCAGGAAATAATTATAGCATCAAATAGCAATGAAGTCATTACATATCTTGGGGTCTCAGCAGAGCAAGACCAAAACCAGTGGAAGCAAAGAAACTTTTTTTTTTTTATTATTTTTTTAAAGCACTTAGATACAGCCCAACAGGGAGAAATGAGAAGATCAGAACCAACAGCACGTTCTCCCCCTTAAGAGAAAGTGCAGGTGGAAGCCCTGGCAATCCTCTGTTGCTATCCAAGGTATTAAGATGTCTATATCAGCACTGTGCAACTCCTACGCTAATATTTTCACTGCTGCAATAGGAAATACATCTGTAAGAGCAACATCTCTCCAAACCCTTATGTTTCCCACAGAGGGTTTACAGAAAAAGAGGGTTTCAAGGAGCAACACGTAATGAACTTTCAACTCTGTCCTCCTTAGGCACGGCAGTATTTTGTTCCATGAGCAGTCGCATCGGCCTGGTTGTGCCGGTGACAAGAATTCCCGCGGGACCGCCCGGTCGGAGGCGAGTGCGGGCAGCCGGACCCGCTCGGTAACTTACGGAGCCGCTCTGCAGCCTCCAACCCACGCTCACACCCCCTCCCCGAGATACTCCTTCATCCAAGTTCCACTAAAGTCTCGAGCAGTCTTTTCCAAGTCACACATAAGAGTAACTTGGCCGCTGAATTTTTGGTTACTTCTCCTGCTCTTCGTGCTATCCAGCAAAGTAAGAAGTTGCATTTATCCAGAGACTTCCAGATCCATCCTGCAGACAGGCTGTAAGCATCCCCAGCGCTGCTACCCGACTGAGCCCAGGCACACTGCCCATGCCCCGCAAGGTAGACGCACACGCCGGTTCCCAGGAGTTTGGGGCAGACAAGCAGCCCGAAACACACACGGCCACTACATCACCGCCACCCCCGCCGCCCTGCCCGTCCTTCGCCACGGCTCGTCTCCAGCAGCAAGGGCAGCGCGCCGGGCTCCGTCCTGCCCACCGGTCCCTCGCCAGCGACAACCGCGACAAGCCGGCTAAGTCGCGATACGGGACGTGCCCGCAGCTGGGGCAGCCCGGGAGGGATCACTCACCTGGGGGCAGCTGCAAGTTGGCCGGCAACTGGAGGGTGGCCGCGGGCGGCCCCTTGGGCGCCACTGGCCGCGGGACGCCGGGAGCGGCCCCCCGCACCACCGGGGTGCCCGCGGGGGCGGCCGCGGGACGGGCCGGGGCGGCGGCGGGGCCGGCGGGCACAGCGGCGGCGGGGCTGCCTCGCTCGGGCGCCGAGCCCGCGGCTGGGGCGCAGGCGGCCGCCTGCTCCGGGTGCCCGCCGGGCATGAGCCTGACGGGGGCCGCCGAGGCGCTCATGGAGGAGGAGGCGGCGAGGGGACGGGGGGCGGCCGCGTCGCGCAGAGCCCCGCGGCGCCCCGCAGCATCGCGGGCGGGGGGCGCTCAGGCGGTGCCCCGGCCGGCGGCTCGCCCGCGGAAACACATGGCAGCGCCGCTCCGCCGGCTCCCGGGCGCCGCGCACGTGGGCCCGGCCGGCCCGGCCTCCCCTGCCGGCGGCGGGAGGGAGGGGAGGAGGGAAGAAGGGCGGTCCAATGCCGCCAGCGCGTCCTACTGCGGCGGCGCCCGGCCCGGCCCCCCCCGCCCCTTTGAGCCCGCCCGTGTTTATGGAGCCATGCGGACTCCAGCGCCTGTGCCGCGCTGAAGTTGGTGGCAGCGGAGAGAGTCCGGGCGGCCGGAGGGGACGTGGCCGGAGCCCCGGGATGGGGGCGAGGTGTGGGTGGTCACGGCAGAGCCGCGGAGCCGCTCCTCCCGCCGTGCCAGCCTCTGGCCCGCCTACCTGCGCCAGACCTCCCCCGGCTGCACCTGGGCTGCAGGTGTCCTTGGGCTTCCATTCAAAACAAGAGCGGCTCCGGCAAGTGTGAGAGTTCGTCCTGTCGTGATGGGAGCCTGCTGACAGGCCGAGACGGCGAAAGGAGCACGGACCTGTACGGATGAAGGAGACAATGCTGTCCTGTTTGACCTTCATGCACAGGGCTCGACTTGAAGAAACACTGAGGGAGGACGTGGATCTCAGTCACCCTTGTAAAGCAGGGGGGTGATTCTGACAGCATACACACAACACAGCTCTAAAAACAAATTTTAAAATACAATGGAAATTTTTTGCACGTGTGATAGGGAACTCAGCATGACCTTCAGTAATTCTACTTTGAGGTTGTTGTGTATCGTAAATAAGTCTAGATTAAATTCCAATTCATTCTGAAGCATGTTGATGCCCATGCTTTATTTTATGCATAAAATTTAAGGGGTATTGCTTATAACTACCTAAAGTGAGAGCAACAAGCAATTACAAAATACAGGGCCTATTGTATGGTTCATTAAAGTGGTACAAAAAGCTCAAAGTCCAAAAAATATTAGGAGAAAAAAAAATAATTACTCTTGTATTAAACTTCCCTTGCAACTATGTTTTTCAGATAGAAATGTAGACAAGAAAAGGAAACACTCCTCTTTTTGGCCATTTTGAGTAACAACTTTGCTTGGTTCCACAGCGTTGGTGCTTTATATTGCTGTCAGCAGCAACAGAAACGGAGAAGAGAAATTGCTCACCTCTTGCCATGCCTACTCTATTCCAGAACAAATCGGCCCAAAATCTCAAAGAGGTGGCAGCAGCAATGGTCAGAGTTTCCAGGTGTCAGAGCAAGCTAAGAAGACGGTGAAAAAGAAGAGGTGGTAACACAAGAGAGGGTATCCTCTGTACCTTTTACAGCTCTGCCAAGTCTGACCAAATTACATCACTTCTTACACATATGAAGCTGTGTTACACACATAAAGTAACAACCAGGGTACAGTACCTCCTACATGTCAAAGGATGCACAGAGACCAGGAGAGAGGGATGCTTCAGTTTCAAAAAAGACCAGCAATGACTGATGGCAGAAGGGAAGAGGATGCAAAGCAAGGCATCATGTTTATTATTCTTGGACTTCAGGAAGAATGGAGTTGGCTTCTTGCTTAAAGCCAAGTTTTTATCTTCTTGCAGCCGTTGAACTTCAGAGGCAATCTCTGAGACCACCATGCAGATGCTCAGGAGTGAAAGTGCATCTGAAAGAGGCAAAAAGAAACAGCTAAAGACAACAGAAGTGTATGCACCAAAGCTGCAAAGCAGAGCAGTGTGTGGAAATGAGAAGTAGAAAATACAGCATAGTGAGAGAAAGAAATACATGAATCAAGGAGTGAAGGAAGCAATATGAAATGCATTACAAGAAAAGGCATACCACAATTACAACAAGAGGAAAAAAACCCACCATATCTAGAAGATGTAGAAATATGCATATATTAAAATAAATTAAAAGTTAAAGTGCCATAAGTATCTTCTCCAAACGAAGCAGAGGCACCCATCATTGTATGAAACTGCACAGGAAATAAAAGGAAGAGTCCTTTTCCCACACTGGAAACATGTTATCATATAGATCCAGTATGCACTCTTTATTAGCAAAGTTAAGGCAAATACCAAAAGTTATTCAGAATAAAAGGGAACAAAGAATCTGGAACTTGAAAGCTATTTTCATAACTGAAGAAGTTACAGCACATGTAAGGAAGTTATTTTTGTCATTACCTGGAGTTCTGGGGTTTAAAAATCTCTATTCTCTTGGGTAAGTGCCACCATCAAAAAAAACCAAAAACAAACAAACAAAAAAAAACAAACAAAAACCCATACGTTAAAAACTTTGAATTAAGTCATCATTCTTATCTACACTCTTGTTTTACCCCAAGACCTTGTCTGAGGGATACTGCTAAATATGGTAATTGCTTTTCAAAGTCAGCTAAAGATGCATCTAAGCATGGAACTGTTCCTTCCATGAACACCCAGCCTTGGCAAACTGACCTGCTCTGCTACTTCCAATAACCCATGATGGGCACATCTGACATTCATAGAAGTCCCTTCTTTACCTTCCAGGCACAGGAAAGCATTACAGCAAACAGCAGCTCCAATTTCCTTTCCAGGAGCTATTAGGTTAGATAGATACTGCCCGTAGTTTGCTCTGCATGACCTGTTTCCAACAGCTGAGACCTTCACAGTGCACATTGAATCAGTCTGTGCTGTTCTACGTTTCTGGAGGCTTTCAAATAGCATATTTAAAACACAAAACACCCTCCATAAAGCTGCTCGCCCTCCAAAATTTCTGTCCACACAGCCGGCCTTAACTCTTCCAGAGACCGACATTTTTAGGTCCTTAGGTGTTAAGCCAGTTTCACATACAACAATGGTTTCAGCTTCCTATAACCCTATAAAATCTATTTAGTATGCTTCAAGAGTTTTAATCTGTCCATGATTCTTTTTACAAAATTTTATATTCTCTTAGTTAGAAATTCAGGAATAGAATACATGAGCAAAAAATACTAAGTTAGGGGAATCAAAGATGTAAACATGTTTCTATTTACTAATGAAAACAAAGTGAAATCACAGATAGCTATTTAATATCAGCAGTAAACACACCTGCATTTTGGTTGCAATTTCACTAGATTTGTTTGTTTGTTTATAGTCAGAGATACAGTCTGCCCTGTTTTTTGTCTTGACTGATGATCTTTTTATGGAGGTGTTTCTTTTGGATATTCAGGTCACAATGTATATACAGATTTGCATAAGTCAAAGTCTTTGTTCCATGAGGTACAATACCCTGCAGCTTTAAAACCTTATAAAACATTTAAAAATACAACAGGAAGGTATAATAAAAGAATTGGGCATATACTTTTATACTGTTACATAACATAAAGCTTGGTTGACTATACTGAGTCACTAATAGCAAGAGCTAACAGTGAGGCATGTGAAGTCCCAGCAGAGGAATTCCTCTCTGGCTGTGCACCTGCAGTGCCAGCTGATTTGTGGAACCCCAAGCTACATCACAGAGTCATAGAAACATGTGTTGGAGAAGACCACCAAGACCATCAAGTCCAACCATTACCCTGCACTGCCAAGTCCATCACTAAACCTTGTCCCTCAGTACCACACATACAGATCATTTCAATACCTCCAGGGATTATACCATTTCCCTGGGCAGCCTGTTCCAATGCTCAGCAGCCCTTTCAGTGGAGGAATTTTTCCTAATCTCCAATCTCAGCTTCCCCTGGCACAATCTGAGGCCATTTCCTCTTGTCCCATCACTTGTTACGTGGGAGAAGAGACCAACTCTCACCTGGCTACAGCCTCCTTTCAGGTAGTTGTAGAGGGCAATAAGGCATCCCTCAGCCTCTTCTTCTCCCAGCAACTCCTGTAGCCATTCTCCAAACAATCTGTGCTCCAGACCCTTGCCCAGCTCCATTGCCCTTCTCTAGACATGCTCCAACACCTCCATGTCCTTCTTGTTGTGAGGGTTCCAGAACTGAACACAGGATTTGAGGTGCAGCCTCACCAGGGCCAAGTACAGGGGGACAATCACTGCCCTGGTCCTGCAGGCCACACTACTCCTGACACAGGCCAGGGTGCCATTGGTCTTCTTGGCCACCTTGGCACAGCTGGCTCATGTTCAGCTGGAAGTGACCTGGTGGGTGGGAAGGTCTGGAACGCATGCACACCTCACAAGCTTGGCTCTAAGTAAGAAAGATCAGAAAACTAAGTGAACAAAGGAAGAAAGAATGGAGGAATGGGCACAAGCAATAGTGATGAGGAGCTGAAAATATACAGTAACAGGAAGAGGTACAGTAAAAATGCCTCTACAAAAGAGATCCACAAATTAAAGCTTAGCCATTGGGCACAAATATATTCTCAACAGACCACAGAATAAAACAAATTGATCTGGACTTAATATGGTAAGAATTACAGAATTATACACTGAAATTATACTGGATATCACTTGCTATCCAGTGAAACTCACTCAAAGAAAAAAGTTTTATCACTGACACTGCAGTGGTTTCTAATAATACAGCATTATGTATTCAAGAATTATGTAAGGTGACATTGCTATTTTATTTATTTATTGATATTGCTCATTAATAATGTACTGTATTGCAACACTTAGTAAATGAAACAGAACACAAATAAAATCTTTACTGGACTCATAGTACCACTGAGCAGTAATAAGCCTATTTGCAAAAATTACAATAAAAAAAGAGGAGGAAAAAAGAGGTTCTGACAGATTTTACATATCCTGTACCACTAATAACCCAGGCCAATCATCAGCTTCTGGAAAACAATTCAGTAATTTTTCATGGCAAATATATGTGCAAGGGGGAAAAAAAAAGCCTCTTTTTTACACAGCTCAAGCATATTGGACATAGCACAACTCTGGCTCTATCATGTTTCAGGAAAACCACAAAACAGCTTAGATAGAAACAAGTTCATTCAGCAACTCTGTGCACTGTAGACAATTACTGCCTCTTAGAGCTCCAAAAACACTATGCTTTCATAATTGTTCTGTGACTTAGATCTTTTTCCCTTCTCTGCTTCTGTAACTTGCATTTCAGAATCTTTTGCATTAAAAATCTGAGTAAAACAAAATTATTAATGCCATGGATTTCCAATTGTGATGCTCCAATCTATTTTTCCTTTATCCTCATAAGTATCACATTGTAGAAAACTATTGCTGGAGTGGTGTGTTAAATTTCCAGCTCCCTATGCTTGCATATCATCTTAGCTTAAGCAGGTTTTTTAGCTGAACTGCTGGTCTCCCACTGGGAATTCATAATTTGATTCCTTAATAATTTGATACCCTTAATGCACAAAGAGCATAAAAGCATAGAAAGCTAATGATTTCTGAACCTGGAACTGCAATCTTGTTTCCTTGTTTTTGTTCCATGGATAAATCAAAGAAACTGGTTTACTTGTTCAAAAAGTGCCTGCATGAATACCTGAATACCTGGATTTATCTTTTTTTCCTTTTGGTAATTAATAAAAATATTGAGGTTTTTTTTTCCCTTCCTCTTCCTTCCTTCACACTGTTCTCATATATGAAGTGGGAAAGAGGAGTATTTTAAACTTTGAACAAATGCTAAAACTGAAAAAAATATTCTAATTTCTAAAGCATTAATGCAAAGCAAAATGTTTGCCCTATTTAAACATTGGGGAAAATGCATTTACATATTGTTGCCTCCCCTATTTTTTTCTGTGGTGTTTTCAAAACATTCAAGTCACAGTCTCTTACTGTACTGTCATACTGGGAGAGAGGAAATGTGTACTGAATTTCAAAGTACACACTCGTTAAAATTTGTTATTTAAGCTGAGTACCTGGAGACAGGCAATACTCTTTGGTGCTCCATCATCCTCATTGTAAAAAAAAAAAAAAATTTAAAAAAAAATCCTGAAGTTTCAGTTTGAGCCTGTTACCTCCAGTCTTGTCTCTGAACACCACTGGTGCTGTCCTCTTCATACTCTCCCATCACATATTTATAGATATTGACTTTATCTCCCTGAGCCTTCTGTTCTGCAGGCTGAGCAGTCCCAACACTCTCCACCTTTCCTCACAGGAGAGATGCTGCAGTCCTTTCATCATCCTTGGGGCCCTTTGCTGGACTCTCTCCAGTACATCCATGTCTCTCTTGTACTGGGCAGCCCAGAAGGGAATACAGCACTCCACGTGTGGCCTCACCAATGCTGAGCAGAGAGGAAAGTTTGTCTTCCTTTAACCTGCTGGCTGTACTTTATAGAGGTAGTATTACAGTAACTATTATGAAAAATGAGAATACTGCATTCTGATAATATTTTAATGCAAATTTTTTATACACTATATAGCCTGTATCTTCCTCTTGTGATGGAAACTGAAGCTACTAAGCTACAAAGGGAAACCATCATGTCAGAAACACTATGGGGTAAGGATCACTGTTGGATAAAACACTGCTATAATTTTCATAATTTTCAAAGACAATGATAATGTCTTATACAACCCACACAAGTAGCATGTTGCCATACAACTTCCTACTCTGCTTCCTGCATGAAATGTTCCCAACAGTGTCTTACACTATTATAAATCAGCAGCAACCATTATAGCTCCCAGCACTATCAATCTACAGAGACACTACAAAAGTCACCTAACATTGTACCACCAGATGTTAGGGGAGATTTCATACATCAAGTTGAATGCACAGGTGTCACCTGGAATAATTTTTGTGAGAATATTTTGCATACTATTTATATAATTGTTTCCTATGGAGTTATTAATACATACCTGGGATGGCTGGTTTCTCCTTATTATAGCAAGTTCAATGGTTTTTCCACCAGATTTCACAGTGTAGCATACAATGAAATCATTAAAAGAAGTATATTTAAGTATTTTTGCATTTTCATGAAGGAAGGAGGCCCAGGCTTTTCTTGAAGCTTTTAGCATGTACCTAGTACTGGATGACTTCTTTGCTAATTTGATGGTGTCCTTTGAGCTCCTGGAGCAGCTTTGGGGTATTCCTGTTCCAAAAACTCTTACCCAGCTTTAGCATTGTCAGCAATTGCAGATGACAGAAAGCAAGTTGCATCACAACACATATGAACTTACCTGCTTAAATTGATCTTATAAAGGCTCATGTACATTTTGCAAAGGGACTCCCTCACAGTCACTACGCAACATGCGGTGCACAACTTTTCTGTCTGCCACGTCAACCACTTCCCCTTGCAGCTCGTAGTTAGACTCTGCTAGTGTTCTAGTACTTCATCATAGGATATCTAGGAATATAAATACATGAGAGCAGCAGTTCTCAACTATTTTTATGCCACATGTCTTTTTCTTTATTCTCTGGCAACTCTTGTTAGCCAAAACCTCTTCTGATCAACAGCTATGGAAAGCACAAAAACTTCAATCCTTTAACACACTCTTGTGAGGAACAGTTGAAGGAACTCAAATTCTGTCCATGGCAGAAGCATTTCAAAATTAAGCTGGGATGTAGACTATTTCACTAACCCATGTAGATCTATATTCAGCATTTTAGGAATGCCATGGCTGAGTTAGGCAGGGTTTTTTTGCAAAAACGGCCAAGAAGCTCAGTTTGAAAGAACTGCAAAGTTTGGTACATATTTCTTTACATCAGAGAAGAAAAAAGGGATGCACAGGGTTTCTCTCAAATGGAATTCCAGACTTTTTCCAGTTTCATTGGCATCTAAATCACTATCAACTTCCTAGTGAATTGAAGATTGTCCACGTGGTCTAATGTGCAAGACTAGCTTCTAGTGCTATGTTTTCTTGTCTTACATTATCCAGAGAATAAATATTTGTAGTGGTTCAGTGATTATCTTTCCCACCCTGAATAATAAAAAAATTATTCTAATATAATAACACTAAAAAACCCCCAGTAGCATTTGTTCATTTAGAAGAGATGCAGAAGGTCGGCAGAAGCTTCACCTGGGTTTACTGAAGAGCTGATTATGACCATTTTCACCTGTGCCATGATTTTTCAATAAATGGTATCCCTGGTGGTCCAGCTACCAACACACGTTCACCAGTCTTGAAGACAAGGATCACCCATCAGCATTTTTTAAAATTAAGATCAGAATGGCAAGAAAGGTATTCTGCACTGTTTACAGTGGAAAAAAAAGTATATTCAGAGGATAGGAAAAGCAGGTGGGGGAAAGGGCTTCCCTGCTTTCTCTCTTTTGGGAATCAGAGAAAGTGAACAGTAATCCAATTAACTACACTCTTGAGGCAAAAACTAGGGAATAAAAGGCAAGTACAGGCAGGTCCCAGCAGGACAGGAAGCCAAGAAGGTTGATGGGCACATCAGAGTATAGAACAGGAGAAGACTGCAAAGTTAAACACCATCCCTTGCATTGGTAAGTAACTCTGCTACTCTGTGCTTACCTTGGGAAAAATAAAACCACACAAACAAACATGCAATACTTAAGAAAGAAGAAAAGAAGGAATCAGGACTTGTCATTACCTTTTGCCCATAACCTCCAAGTTAAGAGCCAAAATCTCTGAGCAAAATGGAATTGAGAGAGAGATAATGGTAACAGCAAGAATGGCTACTACCTGGCAAATTATCAAAAAGCAACTTTCCCTACCAAGGTTCTTAAGTAGAGACAACACAAAGTGTGTACTTACTTACCAGTTCTAGCAACTACTTTAAAACATCAATAACATTAAAAGGTTAAAGTAAATTGGCAAAAATATCAAGTTGATTAAACTAGCATTTACAGTATCAACACAGTAATGAGAAGTACTTATGTAATAAAACTACCCACTTAGAAATAAAGATAAGTCAATACAGAAGTGATTATCACAATTCAGCCTTGAATTTTTTCATTTCATTGATGGACAAAAGCAGAGAAATTCATAAAATACACAGAACATACATAAAATTAGTGTAAGCCTTTAAAGGATCCTTATGTCCTTCAGTCCTTTGCCTCAAAGCCATCATGACACTTGATTTTGCCTTCACCAAGGCACATACTCTTACAAGTCTGGGGAAGTTTTAATTCTACAGAAAAATTGTTCAAATTTACTCATAACCAAAGAATGGAATTACAATTTGCTCATAACCAAAGGATTACAAAATGTGCTGATGCACTATTTTCCTCCCTCCTCTTCTCCTACTAAGCCTTACCAAAGAGAACTAATTAAAACTGAGCAGTGAAGGTGGACATCACTCCTGCTGTGCATTGGGAGACAAATCCAGTGCAGCAACTTCCAGCTGCCTTAGTTATACCTGTGCCAGAACAGAAAGGTCATCAGACACTGGAGCAGGCTCATCTCTATTTCTTCAGTGGTCTCTGGCACACATCAGAAACCTGCAGCCAGGGCACAGCTGGTCCATTCTGGAGGCAAGGAGACTCTGGTTTGAACACTGTCTCGAGGACAAAACCTGGTCTTCAGCAGTTTTGTTCACTAGTGAAGAGGCACCCCATCAGCTCAGGCATTGTAAGAGCTTCCAGAATCCACTAAGCACAAACTCAGCAATGAAATTACTCCACTGGATTATAGTGGTAAATACTTGATGGACTGAACACAAAGTATGGACAGCACCAGCTGCTGTCGGGTGTGACTGTTCCTTCAGCCAGGGGACTTCCTCAACCAGATCCCATACCTCTTCATGATACTCACCATCATCTGACACTTTTAGGCAGAAACCTAAAAGTATCAAACCTTATCTGCTAAAGTTGCAATGCCGGTGTGTGATGTATTCTGCTGTGGCTGGACCCTCAAGGGTCAGTCTATGGTGCTTTAAATCACTATTGTGGCACCAGCAGTCAGGTCTGCATAATCACAATGATTAAGTCCTCAGAAAGAGTCCTTCATTAACTAACAACAAATTGTTATTCAAGAAGGAGGAAACCATCACAACTTTTTTTAAGTCAAAAACTGCTAAGAGAGTAATGAGAAATATTCTGAGAAATAGCAGTTTATTCTAAGAAATAGCAGTTTTAAGTAAATTTCAGGCCATAACAGTTTTAAGTTTACAGAAAGTTAACTTGCATAACTAAATATGGATTTAGCCACTCCAAAAACACATATGAAAAGCACCTTCTTTTCTAGATACCACATATCATGGTTTTGGTATTGTACCACTCCCACCAACCACAGTACCAGGAAATGGGGGTTGCCAGCAGCATAATAGTGTGTAAGAAGAGAGGGATATTGAGGTACATCCTTTTTCTTCTTCATTACAAGATACTGTAGAAAATCCAAAGCACAGTACCACAGCATAAGTTTCCTGATGGTAAAGCAGTTGAGTAAGTTCCTTACTTCCCAGTTTCCTAGTAAATTATTCACTCTCTGGTGTAGTTCTTCATTCTCCAATTCTCCCACAAATTCACCTGCTTGTGAGGCCAGTGAAAACATGCAGTTTCCAAAGGTAAAAGATAATTATGTTTTTTAAGTTGGATCATTCTGATGAACTGTTTACTACAAAAAGCTAAAAATTTCTTTGATCACTTGGACTCCTCTTTTTGGGAGCAGTTCCACACTTAGCATCAGCCAATCTAAGAGCCCATTGGTACAAAAGAAGTTCTTTCTCCTGCCTCTCACTGGATATTTTGATTTTCTCCCTATTTTAAGATGAGCAGTTCTACAAATGTTAAATTACTGTTGATCCACCTGTGTGTGGATCAAACTCAAAACTAATGTTTTTTTGACAAGCTGAATTTCGTTTTCATCCCTTTGAAAGCACACAAAGAGGATAGTTTCACCTCCTGATAGCATAACCTAAATGGAGATTGCCACAAAATACAGGAGTTCTCTTCTTCCCAACCACTTCCACAGATATTCCTGCAGCTTTCCTTGTACTGGATTTAACAATCACACAGCTTTGTGGCAACTCACAAAAAAAATCACTTTGCATCAGATCAGTGAGTTTAGCACAATTATCCTCAGTAGCAGCCTGCATACACAATTGGTTAGGTGTAATATCAAATTCCACCCTCAGTGGGTGACATAAATGGTCTGACCCCCCAAAAAGGACATTTACATCTCCTCCCCCAACTTCTTCCTTCACTCCACCTTTCCCTCACAGGTATGGGATACATATGGCTGCCCACTGAATCAATGCAACAAGAAAGTAAAGATTTGTTTTCTGGGAGGTTGGTGAGCTGAGTCCACTCACAAGGGCTCCAAAGCAGTATCAGAAAGGGCACCAGGGAGATGACAGTGCTTAGGACAGAGCAGGACAGAGCAGAGGCAGGAGGAAGAAGTGCCACCACCCAGTAGCACACAGTAATGTGAGAATTAAACTGATCTAAGTCAGTACTGTGGCTTTGCTCTTTGAATTGCTTCCTCTTCTGAGTCTGTGGCTCTCACCTGGCCTGGGTGAGCCACTGCAAGAAAACTTTTCTGGCTTTCTTGGCTTATCTCTCTGCCCCGCAGGGCTTCCAGCCTGGTTTACCACACTCCAGCCAGGCAGCAAGGCCAGCACAGAAGGGACAGTGGGAGAGCACAGCCTGGGGTAAGACCTTTGCCTTGAGGTGCCGGGTAGTAATGACCAGTTGGTTTAGGCATCCCATGGAACGGTACAGGGGGATGATATGTACGCTCTAGGCAGTTCTGCTAACCATCTGCTGAGCTTCTATGCAGTTTTACCTTCATTCAGTCCTCATCTGAAGAAAAATATTCATTGTGGAGGCAAATGTTCTAAAGCGCTGGATTATATATGTTTGGAAGAGGGGTCTCTTTTAAGAGATGGATGTGTCAAGAGGCAGCAGCTAGGGCAGGGGAGGAGGAGAGCAGCAGAGATTTAAGCCCAAAGTTGTGTTCCAAATCTCCAGAAATACTTCCAATATAATCCTCATTTGTTTTGATGAATTTTATCTGTAGGTTAGTATTTCTTGTCCCTTTCAGTCTGCCTATTGCCATTGGAATTAGTAAAGAGCAACTTCGGCTAAACAAGTGGCTTGCTCCTAATAACAAGATGCAAACAGACCTAAAAGATTATTAAAAAAAAAAGGTACCATTAATTTTGCAAAATCAAAATTATAAATTATTCCCACTGGCTCCATAAGAATCCTTTGGCCATGTTCAAAACAGTTGTGTAGAAGCCTTCATGTCATAATACCAATGTCCCAAACCATAGTGTCCATCTTTACAATATTCTTCATAAATTCACTGTTATTCAATTATCTTCTTATATTAAATCTTCATAAATTTAATTTAAAGGTCTCCTATGTACCATATACTTGCATACTTGCAAGGCAACATATTGTGGTACAATAACTGGTAACAATACCTGCAATAACTGGTGTGATCAATAACCTACCAATAACTGGTGTGATCAACCAGTGCACATGCTCTGCTCACAGCTCTTTTCTCTTGAAGCTTGGCAACATTTTTGGTTTTGTATGTACAACACAGCTGTATCCAGCCCTCAAATTCCATCCTGTTAAGTAAGGATAAATTTTTCTAATCCCAAATATTTATTTATGTTATGCAGAGGAGATGTTGTAATAATAAGTCTTTTCACAAGGACATTGGTAAGCAGTTATCTGGAGGCTGTGTCTTCCTCCCCAAATTAGAAATAATAATAATAATAATAATAATAATAATAATAATAATAATAATAATAATAATAATAATAATAATAATAATAATGTCTGACACCTGTTATGAAGGAAAAAATTCTAAGGTATAGTAGAGAACACCAAAAAGTTTTGAAGTTGCAAAAGTTGTGGTTTACAAATATAGCACAGATAGGTAGCCCCTGGACAAAAGGCTTATAACCAAGTAGAAAATAAAGGAAATAAGGTGGTTGCAGACATGAGAGCCCAGGCAGATAGCAAGTCTGCACAGATCAATGTGGTGAGCAGTATTCTCAGTATATTCACTGTTTATGAGTGCAGTCATGGCTACAATCTTCTAAAAGCTAACTGCTGACAAAGAAGAGTAAAGCTGCCCCACTCTTCTGCCCCGGAATCATTTTCCCTTGCTTTGATATTGAAACTCATCTGCTCCCAATCTGTGAAACTGATCAGGCAGAAAAGTGCTTTTAAAGAAAGGCAATTGGTTTTCTGCCAATTCAGCTTCCTTAAACATCTCACTACATGATCAGACAAGTAAATGTGATGGCGCAGAGACGGCGTGGGGGCACAAGTGAGGGTATAAGGGACTGAAGGAAAAACAAGAATTTTGGTAACACCTTGCTGTGAGGTTTACTTAGGTGTAAGGTATAACCTGGCTGCAACTTAAATGCTGTCACTGGTTTCATAAGTATTTTGGTGGGGATGAGTTTTGAAGGCAGATGCACTACAGGGATTTATGAGAAGCTCCTTTTATAGATGGAGGGAGGGAGGCAGGGAGGGAGGGAAAGGGAGAGATATGGAAAGAAAGGTGACAACTGCTGCTTTGAAAATTTCTGAGAAGGACTCATGGTGGGAAAGTTAGTCAACATCTCAAGAGCAGAGAAGAACTTTGTTGCTTTCTCAGTTGTTTGAAGCTCAACACTTCCACCTTTTTCTTAGAAGATGCAAATAAATAAAAAAGGAAACTGTGCACT
Organism: Molothrus ater; assembly: GCF_012460135.2. Taxonomy (NCBI): domain Eukaryota; kingdom Metazoa; phylum Chordata; class Aves; order Passeriformes; family Icteridae; genus Molothrus; species Molothrus ater. The sequence goes on along the minus strand of NC_050478.2, from coordinate 107,460,270 downwards.
GTGTCAGATCTGTCAATGGACTAAATAAATTAAATGAATGATAGGGTGATAAACAGTGATAAACAAGGATTTTGAGCTGACCATCTTGAGCATGGTTGAAATACAACATAAGCAACCCCTCCCCTGCTGAGTCAGTCTTCCTCAAAGATGCTCTCCTACTAACACTAATGAATTGATGTAAAAGAGGGTTTACAAGAACACACATAGTCTTTCCCTTGCAGAAATGTATCTTCTTATCCAGTACTCAAGAAAGAAAAGCTCTTTTAGTACGTTACATACAGAACTCATCTCTTTTTTTACACAATTTTCTTATGATAAATATTCTCCTTTTCGTTTACCTAAGACTTGAGTTTTGGTATATCACAACCAACATCAAACTTTACAATTTCTGTGACTCTTTTATATAAAGTATACACAAGGTAAAATATCACATGCATAAATGTAGACAATGGTTTATTATTTTAAAAGACATAAGCTGATATTTTAGCCATTTAAGAAGAACAGGCTATGATTTCATAATTCTAATATAAAATGTTTGCTCTTTTGAAAAGTCCAGACCATAGGTACATACAATCTAGCCATCAATTATACTTGTTTTAGAGATCATAAAACTTATTTCTTAAAATATGCCAGCAAAGAGTTTTTATAGACAGTTTCGTGTTACGTGTCAGTCAACTAAAATTTTGTCCTTTGTTCTAGCCTTACAATTCTTTACATTGCTTAGAAAAATTAGGTCTAAACCAATAAATATCAATAAACATGGAAGGTTTAATCTGCTTCTCCTCACCTGATTTGACCACTCTCTTTTCCACTTGGCTCTCCTTGTCGTAATTTCTGATGAATTCAAATGTTTTTGTTTCTTTTCTCCAGAGAGCAAAGTTATTTCAATTCTTCATTCATGGGTTATAATTTATTTTCCTTGACTCTATCTAATCAACTTTCCAAGTTGATGCTGACCAAGTACTGGGAGCAATTCTGAGAAAGACAAAGAAAAATAAAATCCATGTTTAGTATTTTCAATAGATATCTAAATATTGAATCCTACAAGAGATAATTATTCCAAACTGAATTATTCTTGCTAGCTAAATCAACAGGGTAAAATGATGCATCATGGATGGAGAAGCAAAGGCTCACTTGGAATGACTGAGGAAGAATAGAGTATTTATAAGTAGCAAGAGCAAAAGGGGGTAATGAATTTATTTGAGCAATAGTACCTTATTCCTTCACAAATATATACACACTAATAGCTAGACTGTGAATGTATTTAGAAAATTACACAAAACTGCATTTTGCCATTACTCGAAGACTAGTAGTATTTAATAATGAAGGTTACAGTCTAGGAAAAAAACTTTCTTATTCCGATAGAATCAACATAAAAGAGGCATAAGTATTTTTATGGCCCACATTCCCCTCAGCAAGGTTTCTAATTAGTCTTTTAACTTAGAATTTTTCTTACTGATACCAAGAGCAAACTCAACTTGATTTTCAGACTGACTTAATAGTAAGATATACTGCTATTTTACTTGGAAAAGAATATATTGCAATTATGGAATAACACTTTTAAAAAGTATATTTTTGTATGAGAGGCATGCTTTAAAATTTCATGCTGGATAAATGGAAAAGAAAAAGGTAAAAAGCATTGCTACATCCATAAAAGAAATACCAGAAATCAACATAGTTACTTTTTTTTATGTTTCCTCCTGTTTTTCACAGCAGACCTTCTTTGCCTTGGGAGCCTCTTCTTACAGACTGTACTCACACAAAGGATCTTTCTTCTCCTCCTTTTTGCTCCTTCTTGAAAAGAAACACACATGCATAGATGCAAGGGGTCTGCATGGATGAACATGAGCAAGGAGCTCCTGACAAAACCCAAACATAAAATGCAGCCTACCAGTGGTAGAAGCAAGGACAGGCAGTCTGGAGGAATAATACAGAAATACTGCCTGAGCAGAAAGAGCTATTTTAATAGTCTCTGCTTTAGTTAAGTCTTTAGACATTATCTCCCACAACAGTCTCGTAGGCAAGCTGATGGAGTAGGGACTGAAGAAGTGTACAGCAAGGTGTAATGAACATTGGCTGAACTGTCAGTCTCAGCTGGGATCAGCAGCACGGAGTCCAGCTGGGGCCAGCCAGCAGTGATACATCTCAGGAGTCACTGCTGGGGGCAATGCTGCTCAACTTCTTCATTACTGACCTGGCTGACAGCAGGGAACTGGACCCTCGGCAAGTTCACAGATATTCCAAGAGTGAGAGTTGTTGATAGACCATTGCTCCTGGATGAGCTCAGCAGATTGAAAAAATAGCCAGACATAAACCATATGAAGTTCAACAAAGGGGAGAGCAAAGAGTCCTGTACCTGGGGAGAACCAACCCCATGCACCAGTTCATGCTGAGGGATGTCATTAGAGAGCACGACACAGTACAAAGTACCACGACTCCATCAGAAGGGTGCAAGAGAGATTTATCACAGCAACATGTTGCTTTTATACTTTTTCAAGATATTTACATTCACTTAACATACACATTCACTGCCCATTGGTTAAAGGAAAGAAACAAAGTTCTCAGTGGGTGACCAAGGAGCCACGTTATTCTGTGAGCCAGCTAGAGTCTGTATCTCTTAACTTTCTCTCCTTCATCACATCTCCATGGTGACAGCCTTGGAGTCTTCCTCAGGAGAGATATGGGGCTTTCCTTTATCTTCAGGAGGCCTTTGCTGGCTCACAAGAACAGCACAGAATGTCTCTCCTACAGAGGGATGACTGCAAAAAGCACCTGAGAGTCCTGGTGGACAAGGTGGTTGCAAGCCAGCAACATGCTCTCACCACAAAGGGCAAGAGAATCTTGGACAGCACTGGAAAGAGCACTGCCAGCAGAATTAGGGGGTTCTTCCTTACCTTATGGGATCAGAGTCTCTGAAAGGAAATCACACTCGGCATAATTTACACTTTCTATTTTCCGTCAGGAAGTTGATTGGAATTGTGACAAGGTGGAAGTACTGCCCTCTAGTTGTTCAGTAATCTCCTCTGTCTTCATGGTCATGACTCTTCAGATGACAGATGCTGGAGATGATGCAGATGATGCAGAAGTGAGAGTCCCCAGAAGACCGGTATGACTCTCCACTGCAAATGTGTTGTGTTGTACCAGATATGAAAGTTCAGTGATCTTCAAGATCATTGCTACCTTTTCTTCAGTATGGCTTGGCAGTGCCTTCTCATGTTTGTCTTTCCTGCTTTGCTTTCAACATTCAAAAACTGAAGTTAGTGAACTGTAGCACTTTGCTGCTGTGCCATAAAATAAAATATTAACCTCTAAGAATACTTGAGGAATTTGCAGCTCTAAGGAGGTTTAGATTAGATGCTCTGCTATTTTTTATTTATAGAATATGTTCCTAGTAGCAGGAGATTCCCTTTTGAAGAATAAAATTAGGACATGGAAAGATTTTCTCACTGCAGATACTGCACTTACTCCCATTAGTGCAAACTGCCGAACCTGCTGTGAGCTTCTTTATTCTAAATATTTATATTTGTAGACTAAAATGACAGGTAGTAAAATAAAAGTTTAGCATCCCAATGATTTTTTCTGGGTTTGTTTTGCCCCTCTGGAATGTGGCAGAGCTGCCAATATCCTTGAAGTGTGCAGTGTTGTTTGAGTACTTCATTTTATACTGGAACATACAGACTTGCATTTCACATGCTACTTTTTATTACTATTCCATACAATAGCCAACGCAGAATGGAAATTACAAAATTCTGTGAAAAAAAAACCCCAACAATCAGGCAAGAAGCTGCCAGAATAAATTGAAGACAAATTTATTCTGTTAGCATCGTCCCTTTTAGGAAACAAAAAGCACCATTTACCCTGAAAACCACTCTGATATTGTTGTATATTTTGATAACAAGTGGCTGGGTTTTAAATAAACAGAATTTGAACATCGACCATTTACACAGGCAGACCTTGAGGTGCAAGCTTCATTTTGCCACAAGATGAGTTAACACAGAGACTGGGCATATAGAAAATCCCAAAAAAAGTTATGAGATCACCAAGTTCAGTTGGTAAAGAAATACTCAACCAAAAATGGCATTTTTTCCATCTTCTTTTTCATCTACAGGAAGACCCTTCTTCCCTGGGATCTACTCTGTTACCTGATAGTATTGTTGATGTTACAAAACACCAGCATAAACACCCTATCTCTCTCTTTTTTTTTTTTTTTTTTAATTTCAAGATGAAAAAGGAGTCTACCCTGGAAAAGAGGCTCAGATTCACCACTATCCTATCTAATAGCAGTAGATCCTGAGTAATCATCCTTATTATAAAGTGGGTGGGTTGCTGTCAGTTGGAGTGAGGTCACAAAATTAGGTGCTCTCACCAAAAATATGTATGTTAAAAGCTTTGTCTAAGAAATACCTGGCTCATAGGAAGAATCTAACTTTCATACCAAGACCTGTAGTAAAGAAGGTTTTTAAGCAAGTGGTACTACCATAAAATTCTTTGCTGTCCCTTTCTGTTGCAGTGTGATGTCATAACTGGGATGACTGGCTATGACATCACACTGCAACATCTTTCTTGTATATATACCTCATAAATACTACATATGTAGTATTTTTTTAATTTTAATTTTTTAATTTTTTTTAATTTTTTTTTTAATTTTAAATGTACATTTGAAAATGTTAATGAATCAGCATTCTGTATTTTCCTTCTTGTGGATGGAAATGTCCGTGACTCTGTGGAAATTGAGATAATACAAGTGGCAGAAAACAACTTGTTACTGAGAAATATGAGTTGGAAACTTAGGAAAAAGTCTTTCAGAAAAGGACTGATCCTCCTCTGTCTGAATTCTTTTCTCTCCAAAAAATATGACATACTCAAATGCAGATCAACAAAAAAGAAAGGCTACACTGACAAAAGTTGGAATAGAGGTGGAATTAAGATCTCATTGAAACATATTTGCATTTGAAACTCTTGATGATGACTGAGATTTACACATCTAAATTACAATTAAATAATGTTAAGGTTGTGAGTAACTCACAAGAGCAAAGAAATGTGCAATTAAAGGGAAAATATACCATATGTCCTTTGATATCCAGGCATATTGCAGTGCATTAAGGAAGTCATAAAAGAGACACCCTGTTGTGGTTATGTGTTCTGAGACATGTGGCACATTTCCATTGTAGCTATCTATTTCCCTGCTTGTATGCATCTGTGCCATTATTTAAATGTTGATTTTGAATGTGAATTTCCCTTCGCATGGTAAAAAAAACCAAGCTTCAGACTGGCTTTTTTCAATGTTTGTTTAGATTTGTTGCTGTTTATGAATGTGGAAGTCCAAAATGTTAAACACATGAATGAAAAAAACATCACAAATGGCAAAAAAATAATTAATTCAATCCTCAGACAAAATGAGGCAAAGGAGATAGTTTTAATGGCTATGAATGAATGATCTTATATCTTCCCTCTAGAAACTGACAGAGTTGCATTTCAAACACCGCTCTCCTGTATTTTGCATGGAAATAGGAACGTACTAAAAGAATTCACATATTTAGTTTGGACCATTTGTGGAAATAAAATGGAAAATTACTCTTTCATTTTAAGGTTCCTCACCTATGGCCTCCCACAAGCTTTTATTTTTTTGTCTTCCTCGACTCAAAATCCACCCTGAAAGTGTGGCAGAACAAAATGGAACATTCAGATCCTAAGAGCAGTGTTTATGTGGCTGGCATCTAACCCATATTGTCTCAAACACTGCAATCACCAAGACACCCCAGTGCAAAATACTTTATACACCAGGGTTGGGTAACCAGAGCATGGCATCTGGACGTCACACTTGTGGAAAAATAAAAGCATTTTGTGGCATTCCCAGCATTCAGTGTATTTCATGGGAACATGTTTGCTATGCCTGCAGCCTTGGGACACTTTCAGACACCTCACCAGTTCTCCAGGGACAAGTATATGCTTAAAAAAGAGTCTTCATAATTCTATTACTAACTAGGTGGGAGATGGTTGGTTCTGATTACACTGATTTAGCCATGGCATTCTTCACTCATAGGGCTCTTTGCTGCTGTTTGTAGTAACTGAAAAAGTACCAATTTGAACACACAGGTACTAGAACAGTTACTCTCTGAGCTCACTCCAAGACCATGTAATAATAACCATAGATCACCATGAAGCATATCAACTTTAGAAAAATATGGTTTCTTCAAATTTTCTTTTTTTATTTTTGGTTTCCTACAAGTATTATAGTAGTGACAATGATGATGATGGTGAAGTGTGTAGCAGACAGAAAAAATGGACCAAAATAATCCAAAAACTGGACCACAGTGATGAGTGAAATGGTTAGAAACACAAAGTAATGGACACACTGGCATTGCTCCATCTTACCGCAACCTACAGAGCGAGCACTGAGAAGAGTGCTTTCCTGGAGAAAAGGAATCCAGATTAGCATCACATCAACTCTGGATCCTGTATAATCTGAAGAGACAGGGAAGAAGAAGTGTCATTCTGGTAACACAGAGCATCAGGCCCAGGTGGCGAGCCCTTGGGGAGTGGGATGGTGTAGGAACGCAACAACAGTTTCGAGCCCGGGAAGTGGCTGCCAAGGGGAAAAAGCAAGGGGCAGGCGCAGCACATCCTCAGACAGCAGAGGCAGCACGAGTAATCGTCATGGGGCTGGGGACAGGAGCCAGCCGAGACCCAGTGTGAGGAGAGAGCATGCCAGTTGGGAAGCAGCTGCACAGCCATGGGATGGCCGTGGGTGCCACTGACAAACGCGTGCTGTGACCAAAAGGGCCGGCTAGGGGTGGAGGGAAGAGCCAGGGCCTTCCACCAGCACTGCTGAGAAACTGAGCAAACAAGGATCAAGATTCACGTCTTGTGGCTGTGGTATCCCGTCAGTGTCCTGCCAGCCACGGAAGCACACACACCTCGGCCAGCTGCAAGAGCAGCCAAATGCAAGAAATTCTCTACCTACAGCCTGTAGTGTCGCACGGGAATGCACACAGGCTGAGCAATGGATGTGCCCAGGAAAAAGGTTTAAAATGCTTTGGCTGGGGACTTTCAATGTCCCTGTACCGATTGCCTGTTGCAACTCTTATTTCTTCCAAAAACTATCTTAGACTGTCTTAAACTTCAGCGACACCGAGATTCCCTCCAGTGGCTGCACTGAAACAAATCAAGGCTGGTTTCAGGGCTTCCAGCGTTTGTAATTTTGTTTAATGCTGCAGCCGATCTTCTTGCTCTGTTTCACTCTAAGGGCAGTGAACCTGCAGCTGCCCAACTCACCGGGGAAAGCCGTCCCAAGCCCCTGAGCAGCCTGTTCCACTGCTCTGCTACCCTCCATGTAAAAAAGTCCTCCCTCATGTCGAAGTGGAAACTTCTTGTGTTCTAGTTTATGGCCACTGCACCTTGTCCTGCCGCTGGGCACCACTCTCTTGGGCCCCTCCTCTGAGATGTGTAGATGTAGAATCGTCTATTCTTTAGACTAAAAGGGTCAGTTTCCGCAGTCTCTCCTCATGAGAGACGATCCAGACCACGTACCCGCCACCTCCAAGTTTCTCCCTTCAGCACGTCCCGTCCCGCCCCGCCCCGCGCTGCCGCCAGAGCGGGCTCCCCGGGTGCAACCAACTGCGGCGCCGGGCAGAGGGGGGAGTGGAGACTGCCGCCCAGCACAGCCCGAGCGTGTCCCCTGCAACGTGCGCGCCGCAGCACCGTCACCCCCCTCCCAGTCGACCGTACCACTTCCCTGTTATGAGACTCGTCGGGCAGGAGCGTACCAAGGCGGCGGAGGGAAAGGGATAGACAAGAAAGGCGCGTGACAAGGCTGTGTGGGGGGAATCACTTTCGAAGCGGCTCAGGGTCGCCTCTCGATCCAGGTGTTCTGGCCGGGCCGTACAGAGCGGCCACGGTCTCATCGAGGCGCCCCCTCGCCAGGGGGAAAAGCAGGGAGGAGCCGCCGGTCCTCCTTAACCCCTTCCCCCGGCGGGATGGGGATGGGCCGTCCCACCGGGCGCGCGCCCCCGCCCCCCAGCGCGCCGCGTTCTTCCCGGATCGCCGCCGCTGCTGGGTCCGCGGGGCGCGCGCGCGAACAGGGCGGGAGCGGACGCGGAGGCTCCCGGCACCCGCCAGACATGTCGGTGGCGTTCGCGGCCCCGAGGCAGCGGGGCAAGGGCGAGATCACGCCGGCTGCCATCCAGAAGGTGAGGAGGGCGCGAAGAGGAGGGCCCGGCCCGGGCGGCCCCGGGGGCTGCAGCTGCCGCTTCCTGCCGCGCGGGGAACGGGGGCGGCGGCGGCAGCGGCTCAGGCCCGGAGCGCCAAGGCCCCGGCGGGGAAGGGAGGCGGCTGGGCCGCACTCGCTGTGCCCGGCGCTCGGCCCCGGCGGGGCGCTGCCCCTCTCCCTGCGCTTGGACACTTGTTGGAGGGTCCCGGGGCCGGCGGGAGGCGCCGGGCGGAGGCGGGCGATGTCCCCGGGAGCCTCCAGCCCTCATTTTTTTTTCCTCCACTCGGGCTGCCCCGATCGCCCCCGCGGGCCTGAATTAAGCCGGGAGGACTCGGCCTGAAAGTGGAGGAGTGGAGTAAGTCCTTCCTGCGGGGGGGGTGCTCTGACAGCGGGACCGCAGCCCGGGTGTTCCAGACCCTCTGCCTGACTCCGGGCGCTGCGGGGTAGGAGGCGGCTCCAGTTCCCAAACTTGGTCGACCTGGTAGTTAAGGCTGCCTCCCAGTAAGCCTTAGGTGTGATTGAAGAAGGCTATCGCGTTCGGAGCCAATGACAGCGCCTCCGGACGACTCCACCTAAGCTTGTGTGGGAGGGAGCAAGTTAACTCGCTAAAGCGATCAAAGAAAAGCACATACAGGATTAATAATAATGCACAGCAGCAACAGAGGAGCATGTTCAAGTTCATTGGTAACTGTGTGGTATTTAGAAACTTGAGACTCGTACCATCATTGGTGTGGGTGGCCGTGGATCAAACAGATTTCAGATTGTTACCAGCTCCTCATGTGGAGGAGTCCTTTAGGTAAATAGAGCCTCTGATTTAGTAAAGAATTAGAACCTCTACAATGCAGGTGTTGCCCCAATACGGACCTCAAAGAAGAACCTAGAGTTGTAATGGGAACCTCCAGGGTACTGTAGGAGAAGTCTGTGCTTGGGAACTGTAGATGAAAAATACATATCCACTGGGTGGGAAGCTGCACAGGGGTAGTCAGTAGAGACTTCAGGATGCTGAGGTGCCCATGGAGAATACAGAAGATAAAGTTCTCCTGGGTCTGTAGTCAAACCATTAGTTCGATGGTGGTGTGCTGGCAAAACCCCAGTGTTAAAGTTGAAGAATTTTTGTAATGTACCTGAGTTGTCAGAAGTCCTGAAGGTATTTTCATCCAGCTGGAAACTAAATTCTCTTTCAATGGTAGGTGTTTATAACTAATCCAATTTTCTATCAGCAAACACTCAGTTAAACTTGTAAAAAACAGTTGTCTGCAGCCCCTCCTAGGATACAGTTATATTCTTTCTTGTTCCCTTTCCTCTTAGCCCTAGCATTCCTGCCCCCTCTGGTCCTCTCCTCCCCAAGAGGTCTAGCTTACATGGCTATAGTGAAGAGTACAACCATCTAATGGGCAGTTTGAAGGTCTGCTTGTCTGCTAAGCCTGAAGAATCTGCTGCTTCCCTCAGGACTGTGGGAGGTAGTCTGAGGAGAGCCTTGATTCACAGCTTCCTTTGCAAGTGCTCTATTAGACTTTGGTATCAAAGGTATTACCTCCTTTTCCCCTTTTTCTGATGAAAATGGCCACTGTGTTTCTTGTAAAACTTGAAGTAAGTACATGTGCTATGTGTCAGTGTAGCAGTGGGTTTGTGATCCTTTTCAGAGAGTGCAGTTGTTGCTTTGCCTGTTTTCCGAGGTTCACATAGTAGCTGAAAATACTGCAGTTATGTCTGTGTTTAGTGCTTAATGCATGTGTTTCCAGATCCAGCAGTTTCAGGCAAAATACTTGCACTGGGATTTTTCTAGTCCATTCTGGTGAATTACTGTTTAAAGATTGAGAAAACGTGGCTGACTGGCTTGTTCTTACTGGATAGAAGTCCTGAATGAACTGCATAAGGTTTCTGACTCCATACTCTTTTTCATAGTAGAGATGGATTAGGTACAGAAAAAAGTGTCACTACTTCTTTTTTTTTTTTTTTTTTTTTCCCTCCCTGTAGAATTTGTTAGGGAAATAAAGGTTGTGGAATGATGTTGGCCCTTCCTTGTGGAAGGATGACTCTAGTCACGGCTAGTTTCAACCACATTTGGAAGAAGGAGAAAATCTGTGGGATGTCTTAAGATTCTGCTTGTTTTGTGAAATTCAGCAGCTGGGTAAAGGGATGTAAACCAGCTTTCCAGCGAGAGAAAGCAAAGGAGTAAATTGATGCAAAATTTTGCATTTGGCAGTAAATGTTCCATTTCTGTAAGTTCACTTGGATAACTTGGCTGGTGGCGCAGATTAGCCATGGTTCTGCTGAATCTTGCCTGATCAGAGTGCGGAGCATGAGCTAGAAAGATGAGTGTGGGCCACATGCACTCCAGGATACCAGGTTGTGTGTTTTTTTTCCCTGTTCACAGAGCTTGGAACACTCTGACTTCATGAACTTTTTGTAGAAAGTTGTGAAATTGGCCATTTCCCGTGATTTTTAGAACTACCCTTTTTTGGTGAGAAAATTAATCAGCAGGTGTTCATTTTCATGGACACTGCTAAAGTATGATAGATTTATTGTGTGCATTTGTTCTGATTCTGGCCACCACAGGATTAATTCTTGCACTAGCCAGGAAGGCTCATGGCATGGATCTGGAAGTTATTCTGTAGCACCTCGCTCCATTTTCCAGGCTTGGGGAAGGGGTCACGTATTGTGGTGTTGTCAGGTACTGTTGGGGGCTCTGTGTGATGAGCACTTGCATGTGAATCATTTGCCTTCTTGTACCCTCTATTAGTAGTAGTTTTGCTGTTATTGTTTGCTTCTTATCTCAGTGGTATTTCCAGTAAATTTTTGCCATCTCAGTTGGTGATCCTTTTGTACCTCCAGTTCTCCCCTCCACCCTACCAGAGGGGAGAAGGATGCGTGGTTTGGAGTGTTCAATGGGAATACTAAATTGGGCAATACCATTCCTAAACCATAATGTGCCATTATACCAAATATTTATAAAATGCAGCTTAGTTAGAGATGCTTCATGTGAATATTGCCTAGCTTTCCAGTGCATTTACTTTGAACAAATCTGGTCAGCCCAGTTTTCACCAATAACAATTTCAGTGTCTTTTAAAATTAAATTTATAAGCAGTTGCAGGCTTTAGAAGGAGAAGAGAGCTTGGGGCATAGACTTTTAAGTGAATTTCTTGTTAACAATCAAACGAAGGAATGCAGAAAACTTAAAACTTTCTAAGAACTTGGTGCAGAATCAGCATAGGTCTTTGAACAGGATGCTTCACAAATGTGGCTTCTGATGGTAGTACTGTGAAATCCTTAAGCCAAAACCTGTAAAACTGATCAGAGGGGGGAAATGGGAGCAAACCAGTGTTCTGCAAATAAGTGGTGAAGTAGAACTTTATGGATAACAACATTTTTTGTTGTTTTTTAAAACTAAGAAGAGGAGCATTACTCAAGACTTAAACTTATCTTCAGTTTCTTTCCAAAAAAGAACATGGAATTTACTTCAAACTTTTTCTTTATTATTTCAGATGTTGGATGAAAACAACCATCTGATCCAGTGTATAATGGACTATCAGAACAAGGGAAAGACTTCTGAATGCTCTCAGTAAGATCTTAATCTATACCTACTGTGGACTGGGTGAATTTCCATCTAGACCATCATTCTTGATTTGTTTAGCTTACCTTACAGGACAGCTGTGCTGTGAAGAAAAGCATTGCTATAGATACTACACTTGAAATTCTTGTGGGGGGTGGGTGGGTTTTATTTGCTCTATGAGTATAACTTCTGTCACTGAAATGTTGCAACTTGCCTACTGCAAGTTGATGTCATGATGATGATGCTCATAAAAATAAGGACTGTCTAACATAGATCTTTTTCTTCTGTATTGTAATTACATTGTTGGAAAGAGGTAGTTTTGTTTGAAAAATTCTCAAAGTCATGTAGGAGAATGGACCTTTCTGCTTCCTGATGGCATGTTTGAAAACTACCTGCTTTTCACATGCCCAAGAACAAACAGGCTTGTTGGAGAAGTTTGGCTTGCTAAAATATCTGTCCTAGATTTGCTCTCTAGTGGGGTCTTTGGAGAGTAATCTGAGAGAACTATAGAAGGAGTGAATTGTTAAGGAAATTTATTTTCCTATTACTCTTTTCTGGCATGAGGTGATGATGGCACCCATGTAATCCTACAAATATGGACAGATAGGATGTCCTACTCCCTTGCCAAGAGAACTGGTAATACGGGAATAGGAGTGGGATCATAAACAATGGGTGCTTTTGGTTTAAGGGACTACTTTTGTTTGCAAGCCTGTAGTTATGTACTTGTCATCTGCTTCAGCTTTCAAGGTTGTTTTTGTGACTGTGGGCTAAATACTGAGAATCAGGACTGTGGTTCTCTAGCGGAAAAATTATTCCATAGCAAACTTCCAAATCTCATGGTCCTGATGAAATGTACTCATGTAAACCTATGATATCTTGAAGATGGGGACATAATAAACAGCTCTCTTTCTCTAGCGTTTGTGATGGAAATTACACCAGACACAAACACACTCCCTGTATGTATTCTGGTGATTTAGTTTAAGGCAGGAAGTGAAGTAAGTGAGAACAGTGTCACCCAGCTTTAGATTTTTTTCATAGCAAGACAGTAGTACAGTTAGACACAGATATGATGGAGACATTGGGAAAGATCAGATAATAGAGAAGTGTGAGGGAAAAGGCTTAAGATCCCTAGTAATGGTACTCTTGTAAGTCTCTTGAGTCTTGTTTTGCATAAGTAGCTTTCTTTTTTCTTTTCTAAATTCTCATGTTAACTGTATTTATGAATTAAGATTTGTTTTGCTTTGTTTATTTTGATAGATACCAGCAGATGCTGCATACAAACTTGGTTTACCTAGCCACTATAGCTGACTCCAACCAGAACATGCAGTCTCTGCTACCAGCAGTAAGTACTAAATAGTGTAAAAGTAGGGAATATATTTCATTTGGATTCCTGAAGGTAAAAAAAAAAACCCACCCAAACCAAAAACCAACCAAACAAATGTTTGAGATAATGACCAAACACTTGGCCTCTGATTTACTGTGCCGTAAATACATGATGCTCTTTATGCTGTATTTGGAGTAATCTCACTGCTTAGGTTTGCTTAAAATATGACTTGTTTAAATGTAGACTCTTACTGTGAATTAGATATCTGGTCTACTTCAAAGACAGAGTTTTTTTTTTCCTCTTTTGTTTTTCCCCCTCAGCTGAGACCTGTAGTGGTATGGTTCCTAGTCAACTCCTACAGCAGTACTCTTTTTCCCCTTAGATTAGGGAGAGGTGAGGGAATGGAATTTTTTGTCTTTTTATTTTTCACTGGAATATAATCCATTCTCTTGCCCCAGTGGAATGAGGCTGGGTAAATTTTTTTCTGCTTTTCTACCTTCTAGATGAGTCTCAAATTCTTTGCCTTTCTCCTTTATTGGAAAACATCCTTGTTTTAAGGTGGATTATGATAATACAAAAGAAGTAAAGGCGCAGAGGCCTTTGAAACGCTGCATCACTTTACATGTCTTGGATATTACTTGCTATCTTTTTTAGTCTGAATTTTTTCTGAATCTGTATTCCTGAACTCTGTATTTTACATGATGCCTTAATTTTTTCCCCTTTTTCATTGTTTATACAGCAGTAAGAAAAGAAACAGCAGCATAAAGATAGCTTGCTGTCTGTTTGCTTTTTGTGCTAATCAGAAAGCTTGGGGAGTTCATTTGTGAGTAACACAAGGAAGTTCTTTGTTTTTTAGTAATAAGACTTTTCTTGAATTAATATAGTTTTGATTCATTTCTGCAAAATGAAGCTAAAAAGAATGTCTATAAAACAGCCATTCCTAGATACTAGTTTTCACCAACTGAAATTGAATTACTTTTTCTTTGGTCTCTGGAGAAGTGTTCTCCAATCATTGCTAGTGGCGAAGCATCCTTTCAAGTTGGTACCTAGAGGACTATAGAAACACTGCTTTATTATGTCCAACCTGTTGTGCCTGTAGAGGTTTCTCTTTTATAAATCCATGCTTGTAGCTGAAGGGGAGGGAAAGAACCCTTTAAGAGGGTTGTGTATGTTCCTCAACTAATATGTTTTTGGAGGCTTAATTCGTATCCTGCCTCTGATGACAACTGGAAATGAATTTGACCTTATCCTAGTCCCTGGTGGACAGCCCTGTTGTTAAAGTTGAATGTGATGACATTCTCTTCCTAAAAGAAAATGAAGATAGGGCTGGGAAAGGCTTTTGCAGATCTGGACAGAAGTGTGTTTCTGATCTTCAATGACAGGAATATTCCATGATACTGAGAAAAATGGCATAGTGTGTGTGTTTGAGTGGGTAGAGAAAGTCTCTTTTGGACAGGTGAGGAAGGGAATAAAGGTTCTTGTGTTTCTGTGGGTTTTCTTTCAAAAATACTAAATGAAATTTCGATCATCAGTCTTACCTAAATGTAGATGCTCTGACCTACGATCTTTGAAGATTGTCCCAAAATGTAGCATAATCAGACAAGATTATTTTTGCTGGGATTTATGGGAAAATATTCTTTAAATTCTTTCTGTCTTGCTAGTATATATCTAGTAAATTTTAGCGAACAGAATTTGGGCACATGTGAGATACCATGTTTTCTTCCTTTTTTCAATGCAAGATGAACTACTTCAGGGTCTTTTCCTCCACTGGCTTTCCATGTAGGAGCTGATGAGGCTCATGCTGACTTGGAGGTAGTATGATTCTCTTCACCATGCCTTATGTATCAGCAGTTGATCAGTCTTCGAGGTGTGGATGGCAACAGTAAATACAGAGCAGGATACAGTGTGTGTGTAGACATCTACTATTTTTAATACTAAAATATATCAATTTTATGCTACTGCTATTGCGGTTTCTTTCCACAGAAGTTAGGAGACCTTGAGTTTGGATACCTTCTGAAGTTGGGTTGTGTCTCATCTATTCATTTCTGGAAGATTGTTCCCCCCGGCAGACTAAATTTTCTTTTTTGTTTAAGTTTCATCCTGTTATTGTTCTAATCAGGTAAATAAGCTCTCAAGAAATTTCACAACTTTTAAAGCATTTCATAAAAAGTAATAGTTACATGTTAAAGGAAGGTTGGAAAGAGAATGCTTCTCTTCAGATATCATTCACACTGAAAAAAAGACATAAGTTACCACCTTCATTGAAATTTTTAATATGAGCAAAAATTACTCATGCTTTATATTGTTAGGAGAAATGCTTGTAGTCAGCTCTTGTGCCTTTTCCCTTGCCTTTCAGAGTTCAGTGTTCCAATGAAATGACTGATGTAGTTTCTGAAACTCTGGTATTGCCTTAGAGAACAAAACGTGTAGTGATCCAGTAGTGCTGTGCAGAGAAATGTTTATATAACTGGGACCTGGAAGTGTGGAAAGGTGAAGCAGGTGAAGCAAACACTGCAGAGTCTGGGTGAAGGGAGCCAGGAAAACTTTGATAATCTGGTGTCATAACAAAGCTCTTGTGGTCTTGTATGCCTACTAGAGTACTAAATTATTACTTTTGGGTAAGACACCTTCTTTCACATTAAAAGACAAAGTGTGAGGTTCTTGAGTGAACCAGTCTTTTCTCAGCTGTGTGAACAGCAGTGTTATTAAGGGCAGGGCTGTTATGTGGTGTCTTCCCAGCTGGATTAGAGCAGTGACTAAGTTCACGTGTTAAGTTGATGCAACATTTTGCTGTCTCTTTCCAAGTTGTGGCAGGTATTTTTGCATCACAGTCAAGAGTCTCTTTACCATCACCTTATGAGATAAGCTAGCTTCCCAAACAGGGCTTTTGCACCATGAGGAACATAACACTTGCTTTCTTGTGATTTTTCACTGGTGCTGCTTTTGAGGGAGGCCTACAGCAAGATATTGATGTCCTTGAACTGTAGAGAGCAAAGATGCAATTGAAGTGGTGGTGAGATATTGTGTGTTTGTTTCTAAACACATGACATTTCAAACTGCAGAACAAGCATCCTCTTTGACTTATATTTTTTTGTTTTCTGAAGTGTTTTTAGTGCCCTTAAAAACTCATTGAAGACTACTGAATAAAAAACCCCAGCTTTTCTATTTGGACATCTTCCCTCTCTTATATGTCTTCATTTTGCCAGATATTTTTAAGGAAACAACCCATGCCCATCACTTTATTTGGTATGTAGTGGGAAACTCTCCATTTTATAATGGACACATATTGAGATCTACAGGAATTATTTGGGAACACTGGTGTGTGGGTTTTTATTGGTTTTTTGGGTTTTGTTTTGTGGGGGGTGTTTTGTTTTTTTTTTGTAGTATAGGCAGTGATTTTTTTCAGTTTTTCTTACATTCTGTCAGCATTCAGAATATGAGATTTCAGTGTATATTTCAGGGTGTTGAAAATAAGTGCTCCTGATTATTACTCACTTGTGTAACATAGAGCTTTGTTTTATGTTGGAAGTGCCAGTTTCTTCCAGTACTAAGTTACAGTCTGTATGTGTAATGACTTCCAAGAAAACTTACTGTGTCCAAGTCCCAGAAGAATCTGGATATTGCATTAAATAGTTTTTCTAAATTGGATAATATTGTAAAGGTTATTAATAAACTTTCTAATTACAAACCCGAAATACCTTTTTTTTCTTGAGCTATTTCTTTCAAAAATTAAGCTTTTTGTAGCACTCGCGAAATCCCTTACTTTGTGCTGTTCCCAAACTTGTCACACAGATTAGGGAGGAGTCCTTGTCACTTTAGTTATAAAATACTTCTCTAGAAGATAATGATAGCTTTTTATAAACACCTAATCTCAACAAGCACTGAAATCCTGGCTCTTCCCAAAGCAACTGCTTCAAGAGATAGGAAAAAACCCAAACCACAGCAAAGCAAACTCATACAAACAAATCTCCCAAATCAAAAACCAAAGACAACCACTGCCCATACACTAAATAATAAAATACTTCCAAAAATTAACTTGAAGACAAGCTTTCATGAAGTGTTAGTAATGATGTTTAATGGTTCTAAGTTGTGGAGCTCTGCAGGCTAAGTAGGAATCTTTAATATAAGTATGGTTTCACTCAAACAATGAAAACTCTCATATAATTTTACACACTTTATTTTTCAAAGGGGTGATGTTCTATCTATGGTTTTAATGTACTTGCAATGTGTTGTAGAAAAAAATGTGAGTCTTAAGAAATGAGCTGTGCACTCTGTTTTTTTAGTAGCCATTATTTTGAACACAAAAGTTGTCTAAAATATATGGTAATTGAATTACCTTGATTTGGCTCTTCTTGAAAAAAGCAAGGTGGCATCCTGAGAATAAAAATATGGCTCAGTTTTTTTCACACTTTAAAATAAAACTGTGAAGTAAAACTTACTACTGATGATGAGAGGAATCCTAAATTAATGAGATTCTTATCCAGTTATGCACCAAATGCCTGGTAAAGTTTGATAGCTATGGTGGTGGTGTGGTTTAACCCCAGCTGGCAACTAAGTACCATGCAGCTGCTTGGTTATCCCACACACCTTCCTTCCCCTTGCAGTGGGCTGGGCAGGAGAATCAGGAAAAAAAGATGAAACCTCTGTGTTGAGATAAGAACAGTTTAATAATTGAAATAAAATACTACAATAATATTATAATTGTAATTAAAAATGAGACAGTAAAAACCACAGACCAGTGCTCAGTCTGAGTCTGATGCTCTGTGGTGTGGATTATCCCTTTGGCCAGTTTGAGTCTGCTGTCCTGGCCATGCTCCCTCTTGGCTTCTTGCACACCTTGCCTGGCAGAGCCTGGGAAACCAAAAAATCTTTGATTAAGAGTAAGCACTGCTTAGCAACTAAAACATCAGTGTTATCAATATTATTCTACTGAATCCAAAACCCAGCACTGCACCAGCTACTGGGAAGAAAATCAACTCTATCCCAGCAGAAATCAGGGACAGGTAGCATAGCAGAAAATCTTCGTAGTATGTGGAGTATGCTGCATAATTTTGCATTAACCTTTCAGAACACAAGTCCATGCCCAGTTGAAGTTCAACTATTTGTAAACTGAATTAATAGAGAACAGAGCCAAAGCAAGGTTGAATGTTTCCTGTCAAGAGGCAAGGGAGCTATTAGTGATTCCTGGAGCTTGAATTTTGAAGAATAATTGCTCTGATTGAATGTTAAATAGTTTTGAAAAAAAACATAATTTCTTAAGATGTTACAAAAGAGAAGAAGGCGGATGTGTTGGCACAACTGAAAGGGTACTGTTGGAAATGAAGAGTCACTGGTGGGAGCTTCTTAACCCAGCAGCTACACTAAGAAAAAAATAAATACTGGAATTTCTGTTGTTAGGAGTGAATTCAGAGCCCAATAGCTGCCATTTTAAACAGGATTGCTCTGAGTTCTGTAAGCTACTTTGCATGTATTGTTAATCAGGTGTGTCCACACGGGGAGCTAGTGCACTGTACACAAAAAACTATTTCTATTGCCTCTGAACTTCTGTGGCTGATTTAGAAATCAGTAAAAATCACTGGCAGTTTGAATGAGGAGTATGCTCTAAAGTGTAATTCTTTCATACTCACAAATGTCATTTGCCTCTCTGTAGTGCACTATCTGCACAATAAATACATTTTCAGTTGTAGGCTGTTTCCTGAGAGCTGTACCAGGTAGTCTGGTAACATAGGTGCAGAGTCTGTATGGTTTTGCTCTTTCCCAAATGCCTTGCTGTGATTTGGGGTTCTGCTGGATTCTTTCTGCTTTAGGTGAGTTTCCACGTCTGTTCTAGCTAAAAGCTTTACGTATTTTTTTCTCTTAGACTACTAAATGCAAGCAAAACCTGTAAGTATCAGACCAAACATTAAACGATCTTAAAAGCAAAAGAGACCAGGGCTGTGGAACACAAAGCTAAGGACAGATAGGAACTGCATTTTATGGGGGAGTTATAGAGCACCTCAGAAGCTGTCTAGTTTCTATAATTCAGTGATCCCTGAGTTAACATCCACAGTTAAGTGATGCATGGTCACTCTTAATAAACCCTTATGAATTAATACAGTTTTTAAAATTTCTGATTTAAGTAATTTTTAGTTCTACTAAAACCTCCGAAAGAATTTTTGGAGGATTATTTTTATAAGTGTCAGAGTAGCTATTGCTAAGAGGACATCAGATATTTCAGGGTTAAATTTTGTTTGTTAAAATGTTGTTAATGAATATTGGGACAGTGAAATATTTTTATGCAGTGACATATGCAATTTGAAACAATTAAAGATTTCAATTTCCTCTTTAAACAGAATGTTTAAGTCAGAATTTCTCTGACTTTTGAAGATCCTGATGTAGATCAAGATGTATTAACTGGTTGTCATTGTAAATTTAAAATTCCTTACTCTGAGTCACACCTGATAATCCAACAGTGAGAGCACAAATTACATTTATAATTAACTTCACTATTTAGACATGATTGTAAATGTTTTTCCTGTCGAAATCCTCCCTACCCTCAAATATTTCACTAGCTGAGAATTGATACGGGGTCTTTATTTTTTCATTGAAGACACTCAGTACCAGAATACCCTGTACCTTGTAGAGGAAGAATTGTAGCCCAATTAAACCTCTGCTCTTTCAAATCTCAAAAGCATATTCCTTTACAATCTTATTTCCCAGTCTGACACCTCAGTAAGTACTCCACAGGTGCCATCACCACCTATCAGCAGAGTACTGCTCTCTGAGACTGGGACAGGTCCTGCGATATTAGCAATGTGATATGAGCAGGGCAGAGTACCCCCTGGGAAAGGGTGTGTTGCTTTGCAGAAAATGGTATCTGAGAATTGAAAACAAAGATGATTGATTAAATCCTGAGTTAAGGCTTCTCTTGGAAAGAAAAGAAGGCTATTTATGTTTGCATTTCCTGGAGCTTTTAATTGTTATTCTGAGAGAATTTCAAGAAAATTGTATTTCTGATAGTGTACTTTAAGTATCTATTGCTAGTTGTATTGATTAGCAATATTGTGTTTTAATGTGCTTTACAGTATTTCCTGAGGGGTTTTTGTTTGTTTGTTTGTTTGTGGTTTTTTGTTTGTTTGTTTGGGTTTTTTTTTTGCTGACTGAGTTGATATTCCACCTCAGTTTTCATAACAATACACGTTCC
This sequence comes from Molothrus ater, assembly GCF_012460135.2. NCBI lineage: Eukaryota > Metazoa > Chordata > Aves > Passeriformes > Icteridae > Molothrus > Molothrus ater. Next base: position 107,440,001 of record NC_050478.2, on the reverse strand, counting down.
CTAAACAAATCTTTGAACCTGCTTTGAACCTGCTGGTGGTGGTAAGAAAAATCTTACCATCTTCTGGTACACATTTTCACCCTAGGTGATTTTATTGTTGCGTCTTATATTTGATCTATTTTATTATTTACAAGAAAATCCTCTAAAAAATGCAGTGTAGCTGTCATCTTTAATGCATGCTTTTAAATAACTTCTGGATTTAGTAGGATTTTGTTTGCTGGACCTTGTCAGTTAAAATCTATTTTTTTTTTCATGTCTCTTTTTTTAATTGCAACTATTGGGTCAGTTTCAGTCTTTTTCCAGTTCAAAATTCTGGAGTTTCACTAAATAGCTTATAATTATTTTTTTTTTCATGCTCTGATAAATTTTAAATGCTCATAGCCGCTGTAAGTGTAATCTGTGTGTTTGGGGAAATAAGCCAAAAGTTAGTGTTTAGCAAGTGAAGCTAACATTTTCTAAATCTTTAATTTACTTTTTACTGAAGTAAAATATTTTAACATTTTCTACTACATAATCAGAATAAAATCAGCAGTGATTTTAATTTTCATTCCTTTTTGTCACACTTCCAGCAAAAGGAGGGAAGTAGCCTTTCCTTTGGTTCTGTTAACCTAGCTGTGTTTCAATGTCATTTAACCCTTCGTATCTAGGCTTAATGGCTAGGGTTCATTTTGGATAGCTTTTCTTTCACACAGGGTGGGTTGTTTCTTTTGAATACTGTGTGATCATTTTTCATTGCAAAATTTATTTAGTGCATGTTCCTGGGGATAGTCACTTTTCTTAACTTCTGTAAGGAACAAAAAAGGTTAAATAATCTAGTTTATGTAGCTGAGTGGGACTTTTTTCTTGTGGGATTTTTAAATTGAAGTTAATTTAAAGAAGTTTATTATCTCCAAAAGTCTGGATCAAGTCCAATAGAAATTGGGAAGTTACCATTTAAAAACAATTTTTTCTTGTTTTCTTCTGTCTGGATCCACTAGAAAAATACTCTGGAGGAATTTCACTGGGGAATAATTATATCTGCAGGAGACATTTCATTTTAATTACTATCAGGTAGTGATTGGTTTATGATCTGACAAAAAGGCTTGTAATGCTCTTTTAAAATATCCTATATAACTGTTTCTATTGCATATATGTATGTGTAATTATCTCTTAATCTTATTTAAACATACTTCTAGTGTACTGTGTTGATGAATACCTCAGATTTATGTGATTTATGGCGTGTCTTGTATATTTAATGTTATTCGTCAATTTACTGACTAATCTCCTGAGGTTTTCTTTCTTGTTAAACTATAAATTGGATGATCTACTTTTTGTATGTATCATACATTAAATTGTCTTTCTGTCATATCCTCTTAAGTTATATTCCTTTATATGCAAAAACAAAAATCTGTTCTTTTTGCCTGTTTCAGGTGTAAACAATCAAAGTTTTTAATCACTAATTGCCTCTCTTTAGAATCCTGCTATTTTACAGTATCTTTTTGAGATTATTTTGCCCAAATTGAATGTGCATTATGGTATCAAAAATACCAGCATTTTTTCTTTAGTATTCTACCTGACTTTGGATATTACTGAAGATAATCAGAAAATGACCACAGGTATTATGTATAGATTTTATGGGGTTTTGAGTTTTTTGTTTGTTTTGTTGGGTTTTTTGTTTCAGTTTGGGATGTTTTTTCCCCACCGAACACTCTGGATTGTGGTAAATTCTTTTTTGTTCGTTTCTTTTTTTCTGGATCAAAGGCAATAGGAGCTTCCTCTTTCTGAAGAATGTGGTTTACAGTTCCATGTAGTTGTCATATATTTATCCACATCACTTTGCACCTTCTGCTTATTCTTTCTTTCACATTTTCAGTAATGTTACAGTAGCTTCATATGTTGACATTTACTAAAATATTTTCAGGAGAGCTCTGTGTGTTCCTTTACTCTTTGAACTTCCCTTTGGGCAGTTTCTGATCAGTGCCATTGGACAATGTATTGCTCCAAAAGGCTTTGTCAAAAAACTTGTGTTAAGAGGCTTCTTTTAATTATGCAGCTAGGTGGTTTAATTTATACTTTAAAAATTTCTAGTAAATTAGAAAGGTTTGACTTTACTATATTGGTCCTACTACTTTTTTATAAGTAGAGGTATAGTGTTTGTCTACCTTCTATTTATCTGATAGGGTAGTTTCTTTTAATGGAGGATTGAATTTTTTTCTTAGCATCATGGACCTTTCTTTTGCATTATTTTCAAGAATCTTGTACAGATTCACACAGGTCTTTGGGCTGTTTCCATATCCAGAAGCTCCTCTTGATGAATTACTTTCTGGTAGTACCTCTTTGAGTGTTTTTAGTCGCTCCCTCAATTGACTTAATTCCCCGTGGTTTGTGAAGTCTCTTGCAGGTTTTTGTATCTAAAGTCCTTAACAATTTTTTGTTCCCTGTCCTTGCATGTCTACACTCTCTCATGCTGTCTTTTTGATAACTGCAGTGTTTTTCTTGAAGGATAGTTGTTTTGAAAACTTCAGTCTAAATAGCGTTGGAATATATATAGTTTTGTTAAAACAATCCTTGGAGCTTTCTTCATCCCTCTTCCCACACATAAGGACATGCCTGTGTTTGTGCAATATGATCTGCAGGATAGCTAAAACCTAGGTATGAGCTGATCTTTAGTACTTCATTGGAGTTTCTAATGTTTGTTTCATACTTGGAATTGAAGAAGTTAATTTTAATTCTAAAAACATTTCAGCTTGGATGATTTTTGACTTTGCTCTCAGTTTGCTGGCATGGGCCTTCTCTGAGGCTGACATGGGACAGGCTCTGAGCACTGACTGTTCGTGTGGAGGTTACCAAGTGTGTTGGTTTTGATAGTATTCCTGAACATACTTTCTAAATAAAAATGTTTTCTTTTTTGTTTGTTTCTTTGTATATCAGTTTTAGATAATTTCTGTTAAGATTCTCTTAAATGCAAAATTAGGATAATAGTGAGTTTTGAAGGTAAAGGGACAGAAGACTCTAACTGAGGGGAAGCAGCCTTGCCTTGGTTGCTCACTAGTGGAGGAAGAACAAGCAGAGTGGAGCAGCATTTCAGTCACATTGTTCAGAGGGTAGAGCTGCCTTTCACTCTTACCTTCTTCACCTCCTGTCGCTTCTGCTATAGGCTGAAGAAGGAACTTCGCTTATAAAATGTTACTCTTTTCATCATGGAGGAATGAAAGGAATTTAGTAAGAGAAGTTGCCTACTTGCTTATATTTTTCTTTATCTCCTTCCTTCTTCCTGCTGAAAAAAAAAAGCTTTCACTAATTTCCTGAAGAATTTTTTAAAGTACTGCAGGGAAAATAATACCTGCTTGAGGTATTTGAAGAAATGTTGAGACAACAAATTACTACCATTCAGTCCCCTCCCCTGGCAAGTGAATATATGTGTGTGTCTGTGTTACCCTGCTGTTACCATCTCCAGCATACATTCACTGGGAAAGCCTTGCTCTTTACTATTGTATTGTGTTTTGTCTTTATGAACCTGGTGAATAGTGTAGGCATAGGCAGGGACTGGGCTAGAGAGGAACTTAGGGTTCACCTGCTTGGTTCTGTCTGTGAAGAGAAATGTTGAAAAACGCACACGTGGTTGTCTCATGGGGGCAGTTTTTCATGAATAGTTATAACCTGTAGACAGAGTCCTCAAAAGCCAGAGAGCCAGGAATTTGCTCTCACTGAGATGATTTTTACTCCCCTGTAAGTGCTTGGCTAAGGTATGTGAGAAGGATCTTAGAGTCTCACAGGTGTTTTTAGTAGGAAAACAAAGCTGGCTACTAGCAGTTTCTCTGTCTCCTTACATTGCTATGAGTAGAACCTACCAGTAAATTCCCTCTTGTATTTATTGTTTTTCTTGCTCTCCCTCTTTGAACTCTCAAGGTTATTCAGTTATTTTCCTCACAATTTCATTAGGAAATTTGCCAAAAACATCCTTTCTAGGCAGCTGTCTCTGGACCTTTGGAGGCCAGCACTAATGTGCTTCCAGTCTGTAGGGGGTGTTTGGCATGGAATTATGAACTAGGCCTTCATTACTTTGGGGGAGAGCAGGGAAGAGATCGCTAGTGTTTTACCACACCCAGGTGCAAATTTTTTGCTGGTCTATGAGCATTCAGAGGCTTTCATCTCATGTTGTACCTGTTTTGTCCCAGTGCAAGGTCTGTTAACAGCAACAAATAGTTGATGTGAGAGAATTACAGTGAACACTTATTTCTCTGTTGAATTAAAGCTTTTGTGTGTGAGTGTAAGGGAGTGACTCCAGCAGTCTTAAACTGTTCAGATGTAATTTTTTAATGAGGCATTGATTTGGTTTTTTTTATATCTTGAAGTGGCGCTCAAAGGTGCTGTGGTGTTGTCTGCATGTAATACTTCATGTAAAATTGATTAAAATGTTAAACGCTTTGCCAGAATTAATGTTGGGAGGAGTTAAACATATCAGATAGAGAAAGAAATGCATTTCAGCGCTTTCTTTCATACACCGTTGAACAATATAGGCAAGTGCTGTACCATATGTACATATAATATATTTGTCAGACTAAGTGCTCCCCGTGTTTGACTAAACTGTCTCCTTTCAGCCACCCACACAGAATATGCCTATGGGTCCGGGCGGGATGAGTCAGAGCGGCCCTCCCCCACCCCCGCGCTCGCACAACATGCCTTCAGATGGTATGGTAGGTGGGGGCCCTCCTGCACCACACATGCAGAACCAGATGAACGGCCAGATGCCTGGTAAGTTTTTCTCCTCTAAGACATTAACACCAGCGTTGCCTGGCAACTGAAACGACATGGGGGCTCAAGGGATACTAGATTGTTGATGACAAAACTGCTTTGAATGCCCCCGAGTACAAGCTCTCTTAGAGTTTGTTAGCTACAGAGCTACGTGACCTGTATTCAGTGTTTATCAGGCTGCCCTTGGGCTTTGATGTAGCTGACACACAGCATTCCTCTGATGAACAGAACTGGCTAAATTTAGTCTGTTTGAAACCATGCAGTACAGCTGGCTTTAGAGGGCTTACTGGGGAAAGGTATTGGCCTGTGGCTGAGCGAACACAAATCCTTCCATAAAAAGATAATGTGAAATCATTGTAGCTAAATAATTAGATAATAATAAAATAGATACTTCTGAAAGCAGCTGTTTCTGATTTCGGTAAATGTTTAAAAAAAAAAGGTTGCTTTTATACAGCTTCCACTAATCTCCTGTGTTCTTTATTATTGAAGATGTGTTGAATCGTAAGGGATTTGTAAAGAAATGCCCTCCAGATTATTGTTCTAGGTGTAAATTTTAAGTCAGTTTCTATGCCCTCCTGTTTTGTAATAAAAAGAAATGTACTTGGGAAGACAGAAACAAAGCAGAGAAGGAGGATGATAAAATTCCACATTGTACCTACCAATACTGGCTTCAGGGTAACTATTCCCTTTAGCAGTCAGATCAGAGTGGAGTAGGCAATGGAAGAGCATGCTTTTTTATATAGAGGCTATTTTCCTGAATTTCCACTTGTAAAATCATACTGCCTATTTCATGCGAAATGGCTTTCAGCTTAAAATTGCATTCCCAGGATTGCTTTTGTTCAGGATCCCTTCCATTTTTTTTTCTTTTTTTTGTTATGGAGGAACTTTTCATACAAAAGCTCCTCAAGGTATTGATACTTTCAAGAAAGGAAACTACTGTCAAAGGATCTTTGAAAATTAATCTCTCACTGGTGTCAAGGATAACCGTCCTGACAGCAAACACAGTAATAACTATGCAAACTTAATACAAAGTAAAAAATACAACAATTGCCGTAGTCTCTAATTTCTGTGCAAATCTTGATAAAATGGACGTGATATAATGGTGGCTTTTCTGAAAGAGTAGCTTGAATAGCCTCCAGAGGCTGTGTGTAAGAAGTGCAATAAAAGATCTAGAGAAGTTGGTTTCATCATACACCAGTAGTCATGGTCTGCATTTGGAAGTGTAAAGAGCAATATATGCTTCTCCCTAAGTAGGGCAGAGATATTCTGATTATGGTGTCCTTTATCCAAGTAAGATCCATCAGTTCCCATGGAGAATAGCATTGCCTCTCAAAAATCAGTCTCTTTGACCCTCAAGTGTAATCATATTATTGTTGTTATAGTGATCTTTTCCAAGGAGAAGGATTACTAAGTCACAACGTGAGCATAATGACTTCACTGCAGAGCCACGGGGGAGAAAAGTCACTCCTTAAACATACATATTTTGTAATTAGATAGAATAAGAAAAGAGCTGTTAGGAAAATATGTGAAAGGTAAATAGCTTTGTTTTGGTATTCACCTAGACAGATACTTAAATACAGTTTCCAACTAAGCTTTAATTTAGCCTTTCCTCCAACAAATTCCCTTTCTTGAATGTCTGTTCTTTCCATCTCAGTTTGAAGTTTTCTCTGAGGATGTGAAGATAAACAGCTTAGGATGAGGGCATCTCTAATATCAGAAAGGCTTGCTAAAATAATTTCATAGGTTGGAAAAAGGGAAACAATCATCTTGGTAAGTGTGTAGCTGAATTACACATATCTTTTTAAGTGTGTGTTAGTTTACCTGCTTGTGAGCCTTCCTGTATTTCACAGAGAAATTTCTCTGTATTTCTCTTTGTATTTCTAATAATTTCTACGTTGTATTCATTTGCTTTCTGGTTTTAGGGCACTTACTCTGAGCCTACATAAACATTTGTACTAAAAACCAGATACAAAATCTTAAATATCTGTGGAGATTATCTGTATAAAATAAATAAAGTCACTAATCTTAAACTAATACAATCCAGGACTGACATCAGTTGACCAGCATGGAAAAAATAAAATGCAGGCTCTTAAAAATGCCAGCTAAGGATTTCAGGTATTACCTGAGTAGGGGCTTCCACAGATCTGTGTATGGGCAGAAGAGAATGGTTGATGAGAGGATTAGAAGAACTGCCTAGTGATCATCAGGGCATGAGTAATTTTAAAGTTCTGCTACTGACCTGTCCCATTGCCTGAAGGGCAAAGGATGATTTTTCTTGTACTTGTGTCCTGGTTAATACAGAACCTGAAGTGCTGTTGGGGCCTTTAATTGCATCCCCTGACAAATGTGTGTCTGTATCCTCTTGCCAGGGAAGACAGTCATGACAAACCTTTTTCAACTGGTGATACACTTGAGTGTTATTTGTACCTGTGACAGATTGTGGGTTTTAGCTGAAAAAATCGCTGTCTGAAGAGTTACTTTGGCTGAGTTTATGTGATGCAAAGTAAGGGTGGTCTGAATTTGGAAGGAGATGATGAAATAGGATGTGTTGGGGGCAAGTTGTCTTCCTGATTTCTTGAGGTTGTTTTCTCCCATATACAAAGTTGAAAGGTAAGACTAGCTATGGGGGTCTCTGTCCTTTGTCATGGCACTGGTAGGTGACCTTCCTGAACAACAGGTCCTGGTTCCAGCCAGAAGAGGGTTAAATTTTGCAGTAGCCAGGGGGAGGCATAGTCAGGACCTGCAGGATATTTTGAGGGTTCCGTGTGGTGAGCAATTGCCTGTGAATCCTTTGCATCTTGTACACTGTTATTAATACTGTTGCTGTTACTGTCCTTTTTCTGATTTCATTGCTGTTTCCAGTAAATTTTTCTTATCTCAACTTGTAATCTTTACTTTTTTTGCCTCCTGTTCACCTCTCCAGCCCAGCACAGGAAAGGGGATACAGGGGAGCAAGCAAAGTGGTGTGTGGTTTGGAGTGTTGTAGTGGAAACCATAAACTGGGGAATAGCATTTCTAAACCACAACACAGGTGTTTGTGTGTTCCCAACAAGTTCTCTCAAAATCTTTCCTTCCTGCAAATGTAGTCTCCAATGTATTTAGTTCGGATTACAGCTTCTTGGAGGTAAGATGTGTGCATAGGTGGTTAAGAGGAAAAAGCACTTCTGTTTATACTCAGGATAGATAGTTACTCTACTAACTTCATTGTAACACAAATCTAATTATAAGTGTATATATCTAAGTATAACATTTAAAGCAATTACTTTAAAGTGGAGATACATACTTCATGCCTCATTATTTCACTCTCAGTTCATTCATATTCTCTTCTTCCTATTTCATTTATGCGTGTAAAAAAGAAAATCAATTGTTTTGTCCTTATATGCAAGAGAACTCAATGAAGTGTTTTGACAAACTATAAAATAACTTATATGTAAAGTGTGTTTTTATTGTTTTTCATTTGCAAGTTTTTTGATCCTATGGTTTTAGCTTTATCTGTTCTTGTTTTCTAGCTTCTCACTAAAAAACCCCCTAGATTTTGACCACAGAAAATACATGTACCTTGCATTTCATATGACAGCTTTTTTCTTATGAGTGCTCTCTTCTGTTTTAGTGCTGATACGTGAATATTACCAACCTTTTAGAGAAGGTGTGTTATTTTTTCAAGCTATCTCTTGTGATGATTTTTGCCTTCCTCATTTTGCTTCTTACATTACCAGTTTTTAAAAACTTGCTCCCCTGTGTGCTTGCCTAACTCTCTGAAGTTTATCAATGTCTTCCTTTAATCAGAAAGAAACAAAGCCACTCCCAGGCCCTAACTTTCTGGCACTAACCCTGTGTATTCCTTCCTTTACTTAGGAAAATAGTCTTCTAGCAGCTCTGCAACAGTTGCTTGGCACTACAGTAGGAAGCTTTTCTTCACTGTAGCTTTACCTCAGAGCACATTCATGATTGAGCTCGTGGTTAGAGACAAGCTCACTTTTTCATAATTAAACTGTCTCCATGTTCTCATTATTACAGAATTAAGCAATGTTGAATTGAAGAGGGGCAGCATAGGCATCTGTAGTACTCTTGTGGGCATAATCCTTTTCACTGAATTACTTTTTCTGTATTTGGGGTGGACCTGCCTTTGTACATATCAGCAATCTCTGCTCACCTTGTTTTGCAGGAACAGTGAACTGCATGTTTGATGCCTTTTTCAGCTCTTACACTTCCCTTGACAAAATAGGTTTGTGTTTATTCCAGTAAGGTGTCTTAAAGGCAAGAGGATAAACACATTTTAAAACTTATTCTCTGTTTCTTCACTTTGGCTTTAGTAACCATGTTCACTTATTATTGTTATCTTTTTCCTCCGCATCTTTTTGTTTCAGTCAGTTAGTATTGTATCTGTGACCTTATGTGCAGCTATCTGTGTCCTTATTTCTGCCTTCATTCTACTCTAGATTAGTGCATTTTTTTTCATTAGCCAAGGACTTAGGAGCTGCTTAGGCAGAGGGGGTGTGTGTGTGGTTCTTTTTTGTTTTTTTAATTTTCACTGGGAAATACGTAACCAAATCAGTACCTTCCTACAACTCTAATAGTGTAATTTCTTTTAGATTCCTCTTCTTAGACTATTCTAGCTTAACTAAAAACCTGTGTCATGTTAAGCAACAGGAGCATCTTCTTGCTGAAATCTGTACGTGTCAGCATTTGCCTTGTTTACAGTTGACCTGGTCTGTCATGTCCTCTGGTTCTACATATTTTCATGAGGTCTTCATGTGGTGCTTGTCATGGGCATAATCCATGCATTTAATCTACTTTTTTACTTGTCATAGTTATATCCAGTCCCACTTCTTACTAATTTTAGTTCTAGTAGCTGTTCACCTATTCCACTAAAGTAATGAATAAACTGACCAGATGGTATTATAGTGTTGTACTTGTTAAAGTACCTATTGAGAGTAGATTGAATTCAGAGAATAATCTGAATTCATCCTCTGTTGTCAGGAGGAAGGGAAATAAAAGGTGAAAAGATGTTGTTGGCTCATGGGTGTTGGAGCAACTTGCTCTTCCTTTGCATCTTCACAAGTTGAACTGATAATTTGGAGACTGTCCTTCCAGTCATCATCGCCCACCCTAGTAATCTGCAAATACAGTTGCAGAATATTGACTATATAGTATATGATCAAAAATGTTAAATAGTTCTTCAGCCATTTTTATTCTACATTGTTTCATACTGTCTGAATCACTGCAATGCTAGCTAGGTCCGTTAGAAATCAAAAGCATCAATTTTCTGTTGTGTTGAAATTTTCCACTTTATTTACAAGTAGAGAAGAATGCAGCACATTGCCTGTAACATTTTTCCTTTGTTCCTTTTTTCACACCTTTCTCTGATTTCCAAGGTTGTTCTTTTACGTATTCACGGCAAAGGTGATGTGTTTACCAGTGCAGGTCACTAAATGCTTTCCATTTACATGTCATTCTTATAAAAGTCATGATTGAAGTATCCAAAAAAAAGTCTTGATGTCTTACCAAAAAGATTTGTTCTCATTCCCATCTCGGGAGATAAACTCAGGAGTTGTCTCCTTGTCATGAGCAACTTTTGGTTACATTTTTATCTACAAGGGCATTAAAACACCTGTGTAGAATGAGTTTGGCTCACAGGTTTTCCATAAAAGCCTTTGCTGTTGTATCAGTGATCTATGGAGTGCTTGTCACCTTCTCTTTCTTCTATGGGTGACTGTATAATCATTAGAATGAAAATTAGCCTAAGTTAGCATTTTGTGGTGGACTTGGCAGTATTAAATTTGTTGTTGGACTTGATGATCTTAGTGGTCTTTTCCAATCAAAATGTTTCTATGGTTCTATGTAATTATACCATGTCAATGTTAATACTGCCTGCCTGCATTTAAAAATAATAATAATAATAGTTAGTTTCAAAAATTGTCTAGCATGAGTTGTTTGAATACACAGAAATGTTACATCCATTGTAACAATTACAGGTTTGATAAAGTTTCAACCTCTCTGTTACACTGATCTTCTGCCATTCAGAATGAAATTCAGGCTGTATTATGCAAGTACTAAAAAGACTAGTTTTGTGTATGATACGGATAGAAGATAAGCTATATGGTAATTCACCTTTGTTTCAGTAGCTTCAGTTACTCAACAAAAGAAAATGTATTTCATAGTAAAGATGAACTTTGTTGCTCACTTTGTTATTTTAAAAGTGAGGAAATCACATGCAAACTGTATTTTAAAATTATTTTCATGTAATTGTATTTAATTACTTCTGTTTAGTTTTGTAATTCAGTATGACTGTTTGCACCTGCTTTGAAGATGCTTAATGCACAACTTTTCTCCCTGTTTTTCTTTCTGAAGGACCCAACCATATGCCTATGCAAGGGCCTGGACCTAACCAGCTCAATATGACAAACAGTTCCATGAATATGCCTTCAAGTAGCCACGGGTCCATGGGTGGCTATAATCACTCAGTGCCATCGTCACAGAGCATGCCAGTGCAGAATCAGATGACAATGAGCCAGGGACAGCCGATGGGCAACTATGGGCCCAGACCAAACATGAATATGCAACCAAACCAAGGTAAGTGAGGTATCTATTGGCTTCTGTAAAAGGAAAATATCTTGGGTGCAGATTTTTTTAAAGGTCTTATCTTGTAGATTTCCTTCTCTAAATGTGTTTGTACCCTGAGATTGGCTCAGTTGCCTAGAGCATGGTGCTAAAGAACAAAAATTGTGACTTCAGTCACCCTATGGGCCATTTACCTAAGACGTGGACTCAAGGATCCTTGTGGAAGAATCATCTCAGAATACTCTGTGAATATTCTGTACTTATGTTTGGTGGATTCTACACCTCTTTTCTCCCATATATCTGTGACTTTTTGTTTATTTGCAGACATTTAACTTTTCAGGTATAATGTGAGAATCTGGAAATGGATCTCCTTTCAGCAGTTATAAGCTGGAGCTACTGTTTCTCTTTTTTAGACTTTACACTTCTAGCAAAGTGTTATTGTCATTCAGGTTGATAAAATACATTTCTACTTTTAAGTTTCTTGGTTAAATGGAAAAATCAAAGTCAGATAGCCCTCAGATTGTTAACCTAGTTAGTCTTTGTTTTCAGCATTTTTAGCATGGAATGTGTGTTTAGTCTTAGAGAAGCAAAATTCAGTTCCAGCAACAAACCTGGTACTCCCTACTGTTTTGATGAGATGTCCTTGTGTATATAGTAAAAATCAAAGCTAATTTTGTATCTAAGGTATTTCCATTGTATAAACTGATGGTGTTTTGATGTCCTTGTTGAAGTGCAAGGATGTTGTGGAATTAAAAAATTGCATTAAAGTCACAGCACAGCAAATTACTAAGCTGCATATGTACTGCATATTCTTATAGAGGTGCTTTACAAGTCAGCAATCAGTATTTTCAGCTTACCTGTTAAGTCTGTTACTGCATTGGATCTGTACATGCTAGAAGTACATCTGTACATTGGATCTAGCACCTGCTAGAAGACATATGACAAACCGAAGCTCCACTTTTTTATGTGTAGATGTCATCTGTTCTGAGGTGTACAGACAGACCAGGTCATACTGATCAGTTTGATTATTTGGTTATAGAAAGTTGCAAAACAGACAAAAGACTAACTTAATGAGAGACTAAAAATAAGTCATGATGAGAGAAGCTGTTTCTGCCCTTTTCTTACCAGATCTGAGGCCTTTAGCATCCACATAGTTACTTGCATTTTAATAAGTGTATAATAGAAGAAACAAAAGATAGGTACATAGTCGGGGAAATCATAAGTGGGAATACTTTTGACTGTCTCTCTGAACTGGGAAGTTATCTCTGTATTCTGGGCAATACATAGTGTAGTAATTTTGTTGTAAGATGCTTTGGAAAAGTCTGTTTCAATTCAGATTTTTTAGTTGCAGAGTTAGCAATAATTATGTAGCAGTGTATGTGAGGGAGCCATCTAGTAAGTCACTCTGCAGGAAACATTGTTGTGTGACTGGCGTAAAATTTAGGAGATGATTCCGTCTCAAAGTAGGATTCTTTACTCTTTATTCTCCTGTTGTGTTTTTGAAAATTGGTCATTAGAAACTAAGCAGAAATAAACTTAAAAGATTTCTGTGCTGAACAAATAGTGGAACTGAAGTGACTTTGGGGAATAGAGAATAAAACAGTATTAACCAAATTATAGGTTCAAGAACAAAACAAAAATTAACAAAAACAATATTAACAAAATTACAGGTTCAAAGAGCAAAATCTTTACTTAGAACAATGGCACCAATGCCATTAAGGCCACAGCAAGCTTTTGCATTGTGTAACTCTAATTCTGCCAAGTTTTGACCCTTTAGGCTGAGACTTTTCCCTTTCAAGTGTCTTGCTTCATGGCTGGTTCTATTTTTTGCAGAGGTTTCACAGAAGGAGAGGCCAGTGGGGTAAAAAATAATATTCTTTAAAATGTTTCAATGTTTCACAAAAACATTAGTAAACAGAGCGCTTCATATATAAATGTAGGAGTGCACGTGCCCCTTTCCTTAAAGCAAGGGTTTGAAATTTGTCTGTTATGCAAACAAAGTGTTATTTGCTGTTAAATGAAAATATTGTTCCAATTACCTGTGAGAGAGGAAGTCTTAAGTTTGAAGATGGGGATGTTTGTTATTTTGATCTAAGATGATTGCCAATCAGGTCTGCTTAGTACATTTCCTCCATTTTCTACTCTTAGTTGTTCCATGTGTATTGATGTTTGATGACAAATTAGAGGAAGTATTTTTGTATCTTCACTGTCTTGTGACTCCAAGGCAGCTGGGCAGAGAACGACAGCAGTCTGTGAGACCATGAGAAATTTAGAGGTAGGTAGCCAAGCCCCATTATGGCTTGACAGATGTCTCAGCCAAGCATGGCCACTTCAGGCTTCTCTCCTAAGTGAAGAAACAAGAATGAGCTGTTAGGAAATGCACCCAGTGCAGTTTAACAAAAGGGGAATAAACAGATTGGGACTCAGAGATTTCTTAACTGGTCATATGTCCAACAATTCAGAAACACGCGTGAACCAAAATTTCTGAACATCAGTGTTGTTGGTCAGGAGACATTTGTGAGCCCCTAAGTATGCTTTGTTTCTTTGTCTTACAGGATTGATCCATACTGAAAATGAGAGATCCTACTACATCTGTCAGTTAATAACAGCACTAGCTAAATATAATGCTAAATATTCCACAAGATGAGATCTTAGCATCTCAAGTTGGCTGTTAAAAATTAGTAGATGTTTTTGGCTTTAATCTTTCCCTATGTGGGTTCCTCATCTATAGAGGAATGAATTTGATGGTAAGATTCCAATACCATCTGATTTCACAGGAGAGTTGTCAAAGTATATTCATTATGAAGATTTGGACAAATTACTTATGGGTACCATAAGAAAACCTATGAATAAATTAATAATTCTGTCTTCAGTCTTTGACTAGGCATCACATCTCGCATGAACAGAAACAAAATACTGAAATAGTTTTTCAGTGAGTAATACCTACTGTGTACTGAATGAAGCCAGTGCTTCCAGTGGAAAAGAAGCATACTGTTATATAATAGATAAAACCACCATAACACTCAGAAAGGCTTGCTCTAACACTTGGGTTATGCTTGAGCATAACCTCTTTATGTGCAATTGCTACCAGAACATCTTGCTGTATATACACCTTGTGAGGCAGATGGTGTTAGCAAGAAAAAATGAAAAAAGTGCTAATTAAGAAATAAAATGCATAGTAACAGAACTGTTTGCTGCATTCACTTCCTGTATACCTCTCTGTACTCATAACTGCTTTGTACTAGTTATAAAATGCTATCCACAGGAATACCTTAAATGAGAAGCAAAGTTTTCATGGTATTGATTTTATATAGTCAGTCCAGTTTAAAAGAGGAATTCTAGTAATTTTGGACTTAAAAAGCAAAATATTTTAAGTGGAAGATTCTGTAGGTGACTCTTCATTGAAAAGTGAATATAGCAGCTCAGGACATCTGCAAGGAATATTGGGTACCTTTTTGGAAAAGATAGGAAACAGAAGGAACTGAATGAATATTGAAGAAACTATGTTCTTATGGGTGCATTTCTTCTTGTGTATGGTAAACTACTTAGCTTGAAAAAAAAGGTCAAGTGTTGCCAGTTTTTGACTTTTCAGGGGGGAAGATATAGGCATAATTTTTCTGAAACCTGAAACTTGCATGGAAATTCTTGTTTTTATATTGAATAAATCTTTCACACTCAGGGAATAATATTTAGTAGTGGAATTAATATATTTTATAAGTAAGAACCAAGGAATTGTAGCTTGGTCATCTCAGAAACTCTGTTTGTTATGCATGGCCAGCCCAGAGACTGTTTCTCATTTGTCAGATCCCTTTGCTGGGATTCCATTCCTGTGCTAGAAGAGTTTGACACAAGGTTGTCAAATTCCCAGTCTCTATTGAATGAGCATTATATATTTCCTGTGGTAAGGGAGGAGAACAAGTTTACAGGTGACTTCTACAGGACAAGATCATGTTGACTCAGTCACTTGCAGACCAGTTGTCAAATCTGGTGCTGAAATTTTTTAATGATTGTTTAATTTCTATAACCTTGGAAAAATTCCATTAAAATTTCAGAGCTCTTTGACTTACAAGCAAATATGAAGTTATGGAAAGAGTAGAGATGAGACAGATGCAGATTCTGGTTGTTTTGTTGTGCACATAAAGAAAGGAACATAAAGATAGGAACATCCAATGTTAGCTAAAATATAAACATATTTAGGGTATGGCAGATCAGGATAAAGTGATTTCTGAGTTTGACTACCTTCTGTAAATGTCTTCCCATCTGTTCACTCCCATGTAAGCTGAGACTGTTAGGTTTCAGTACCTTGACTGTTTACAGTAGTCAAGATGTTATGGAAAAAGCAGGGCAGTCTCATTTTTTTTTGAAATCTAGTGTATTAGAGGGAAATAAAATTGCCTCCACATTCTGAAATGCCATCATGCTATAGCTGCATTGTGTAGGATGTCTAGCTGTAGAAGACACTGTGGTTTTGTCATGAAAAAACAAAAGATATAAACAGCTGCCACAGAGCTTGTGCTTTCATCTGCTTTCCCTGGAGTAAAACATGAAAGGCAGTGTTGGTAACTAAGGAATTTTTTTCTCTGACATTTTGTGTTCCAGTTTTTTTAAAATGATACCTGAAATTGTGGTTCAGTTTGGGATGAGAAATTCGTGGAGTAATAAAGTGTGGAGAAGTGTCTACTGTCTTTAATTTGCAGCCTGAATCATACATTAGGAGTAGCAAAAAGTTTTGTATCCTCAAAATCTTTTGAGATAATGTTTAAACTGCTCCTGGTGTTAAATTTAGGATGGTGGTTCATTTGACTAAGCACATCTGAATTGTAATGTTTGTCAAGTTAAATTGACCCTCATTATAGTTTCTAAGATAGCTCATACAAGGCTTAAAACCGTCATTTGAAAAAGAAGCTTTTTTTTTAAACATGTGGAAAAACACCAAAAAAAATTTTGGTGAGGGCTGCTGCATTTTGTTTTTGGTGTTGCCTGATCAGGAATTCAAAAGCTCTGTTTTAGGGTGCTTGTAAAAATTTGTGCCACAAATAGTGGAAAACATAAAGTCATTGAATGGTTTGGGTTGTAAGGGACCTGAAAGATCACATAGTTCCAGCCTCCCTGCCTGTGCTACAACTAGCCTAGGTTTCTCAGAGCCCCATCCAGCCTGGTGACTTGAATACATCTAGGGATGGGCATTCACAACTTCTTTGGGCAACCTGTCCCAGTGCCTCTTCACACTGAAGAATTTCCTCCTAATATCTCACCTATACCTACCCTCTTTCAATTTAAAACTATTGCCCCTTGTCCTTCACTGTCTGCCTGTATAAAAAGTCCATCTCCTTCCCTTTTATAAAGCCCCCTTAAAATACTGGAAGGCCAAAGTGAGGTCTCCCTGCAGCTTTCTCTGCTCCATGCTCCCTTAGCGTTTCCTTCTCTATCCCTCTGATAATCCTTGTGGCCTTCCTCTTGACCCGGTCCAACACGTCTTTCTGGGTCTTCTGTGCTGAACCCCCTAAAGCTGGATACAGCACTCTGGGTGGGATCTCACCAGAGCAGAGTAGAGGGGCAGGTTCACCTTGCTTGACCACCTGACCATGTTTTTTCATGCAACCCAGGATACAGGTGTTTCTTTGGGCTGCAGGCCCAGATTGCCAGATCAGACCCAGCTTTTCATCAATACAAATCCTCACGTTCTTCTCAGGGCTGCTCTCAGTGAGTTTCCTACTCTGTACTCGTATCTAGGTTTGCCCCTACTCAGGTGCTGCACCTTGCACTTGGACTTGTTGAATTTCATGGGGTTCTCTTGGGCCCACTTCTCAAGTTTGTCCATATCCAAGTAGATAATGAATTAAGAGTCTTAAGTGTTTTTTTAAGTTTTGGGATTTTATGTCATATTAAGTGTTACACAATGAATAAACATAGCTTTCTCCTAGGCTAGATTTTTCAAATGGAAGAATAAAGTCCAAGTTCCCTCATCCCTCAAAACCACTGCATAAAATAGTTATGTTCCATGAGGCAGTAGAGACCATGGTGGTTCTTTTAGGTATCTTTTTAATAAGAAGAACCAAACTGGAAGGAAGCCAGGCCGTCTGTTATGAACACAACACACAGCCTAATACAGGGTAGTGAATTCTCATTGTGGCTCTACAAAGCGTTAATGAAGTTCTAATTTAAAAAGCAAACAGAAAATCTCTACATTGCACCATAGGGACCCAACACATTTTATCACATTGTATTGTGACTAATATTAATATTGTTAATTAACAAGCTTTCTTGAGATCTAGGAATATTATGGCAACAAGTTTCTATTTTTTATCAAGACTGCCTGATGTTTCTCAGTACCTCCAAACAGAGGAGCAGTGAAATGGAATAATCTAAATTACTTACTCATTTAGAAGATCAAAAAAAGGAAAAGTATTTTGCCAATAATTAAAATAAGTACATCTGAATTTAACCCTTACTTTAAAGTCAGGACAGAGAAACTTGCCATACTGAAGGACAGAAGCATAACTGGATCTTCTTAAGAGTGGCCAATATTTATCTTTAGAGGAAAATGAAGCTTAGGCCACTTTACTTCTCAGTGAGAGATCCCACACTGGGATTTTATGGGATTTAACTTATGCACTTGGAATTCATACTATTAATTAATTTGTCATAACTTTCCCTTGTAAATCTGCATAGACAGTGTATAAGTGACTACATATTCCTTTGCCTGTAAAAATCCATTGTCGCTTGGCAGTGTATCTAGGTATTTTTCCAGTACTCTAGTTTCACACAGGACTTTCTGCTTGTGCTTCAGAACCTAGTTTTTCAAAAATACTAAATGGAATGGAAAAATCTAAGCATACAGAAAAAAGGTAATATCTTCCATTTTCTCACTGGATGGCACTTAGGAGTGGCTCTGCTAGTTTGATGTTTAATGTCATGGTTTGTTTTAATTTTTAGTAAGGCTGCTAGTTTCTTGTTATCTTTGTAGTTTATAAAATAAATTATTTTTTTAAAAGCCAGAAAAGCTTAGGGTTTCACCATTATAGACTGGGCAGTATGTGTGAAGTGGTTCAAATTAATATATTACAAAAATCTGTTGCTTAAAAAAGTTTAGCTCCTTGTCACAACTTTTTCCTCCTCATGTTTTTGATACCGGAATAACTCTTTTCTGAAGTGGTACTACAGAGGAGGCACAGAGGCTGTTCTTTGTTAAATGTTGTATCAGTCTAACCTGCAATCTCATATAATGAAATTGTGTAATCATCATTTTCATTGCTGTGTGGTGTCAGTAGGGTGCTCTTTAACTGTCTGTTTTCATTACTGAAATTTGCATTTCTCCAAGTACAGCCTTAATCAAATTTTGTCAGTTGATAAAACATGGACAGTACTTGATCTCTCCTGGTCTCTTCCTGTGGTTTATAGAACTTGGTGCAACTAAATATGAAAGATATTTTTTGTTAGAGATTGTTTAGGACTGTTCAGTGTCAGGCAGAGCCTGTGTTCTGTGGGCTTTCTGCATATGCCTGTTGTGTAATTGCCTGTCTGGTTCATGTGGTTTGTCTTTTCAGGCTAAATAAAATTGTTGATTTTGTGATAACAGCTTAGTGGTTTGTTGGTGGAATATAACAGCAACTATGTATGTGTATTGAAACTATGCTCCAAGGAGATCACAAATGTTAAATAAGTTTTCTATGACTTACCAAGGTTTCACCATCAGGTTTTCACCTACACTATTTTTGAAGATTTTTTTAATAACAAAAAGTCGTGAAAGTGTTTCAGTTATGTTTTTGTAGGTGTAAACTAATATCTGTGGTTTTGAAGAAAAATCTAAAAAGCAACCTTATTTAGGCTGATTTCTGTTTTGTAGTTTGGCTGCTGAATTGTTCACCTACATTTGCATAGGTCCAGAAACAACAAACCCTTACCAGAGCAGTGGATATACAGAGCTTTTTTTAGTCCATTTTTAAAGGTTGGGTTTTCCATGTTCTTTTGGAAAGGTTTAATCACAAATCATTTTTGTTTATTTGACATTTTTGCTGCTTCTCCTTTTGCAGGTCCAATGATGCACCAGCAGCCTCCCTCCCAGCAATACAACATGCCACAGGCAGGTGGCCAGCATTACCAGGGGCAGCAGCCACCGATGGGAATGATGGGCCAAGTTAACCAAGGAAATCACATGATGGGGCAGAGACAGATTCCTCCATACAGGCCACCACAGCAAGGTAGGAATTCACTTCAGTATTTTTGCATTGATTTTAAATAACCATGTTTAAAACCATTTTTCATCTCTTTCTTGCTTAATCCAAATTTCTGTCAAGTCATTTGGTGTGGCAGACTTTGTTTGCACACTCTTTTTGTTACCCATTTTAAGGGTGGTTCTTGCAGCAAGAGATTACTGCTGTCACCATGAAATGTGAAGAAAAGTTTGTTTTCTTTTTGTTTTGGTTCTTTCTGAGATTATACATTCTGAAACTGGACATCTCAGATATATGCTGATGCAGAATTTGATATTCTGATATTTAAATGATAGGACAGAAAAGGAACAGAATACCTACTTGGTTCTGGATTCATTCAGTTACGAAAAAGGAACGATGTTCCACGATTTTGGTTACCTTTTTTCTTTTTAGTCCTTTTCAACAAGGAATAATTTTATTTTTAACACCCTAGTCTGTTATACACATATTCCTAAAATGAGCTCAAAACTGAAGTTTGATATATATAGTCTCAGTCTAGTGCAGCCAAACAACTGTGTGTTTGTATATGTATATAGATACATTTACTTATTTTTTTAACTAAACCAGATTACATATGTTGTCTGTAATGCAGCAATATGGGTGGGGAATACATTTGAGAAATATTTCTCATACTAAAATCAGAAATTAGCAGGCTTTATAACAGACAAAACAAGTGATTTACGTATTGACTGGTTGTGGTTTTTCAGGCCCACCACAGCAGTACTCAGGCCAGGAAGACTATTATGGGGACCAATACAGTCATGGTGGACAAGGTCCTCCAGAAGGCATGAACCAGCAATATTACCCTGATGGTAATCTCTCATAAATGTTAACTTTCCCATTTTCTATACCTGCCCAATACTAATGTAGTCCTATGCCCAAAATTAGGGGATGAGGAAAGAATAGTAATTGGATATCATACCTCACATTTAAAAACCCTTCCAAATTCAGAATTGTTACTACAGTTTAAGTTACTGTGACTAGTTAAATTTGCAACTTAAAGCATGTAATTTGTATTACTCCCATTTGAAACTCTTAAAAACAGTTTTATTATTTCAAAAGAATGGAAATAATTTGTTTCTCTCAAAGAATGGAGAGTTCCTTAGCATATCTAATATGATTGACATGAATTTAAACAGTCATAACTTTATTATCATTAAGAGAGGGGGCGATATCCTTTTATTAAAAATTTTACCGAACTGAAAAAACTTGCTAAAAAGATGTGGGTTTTTTCTGTAAGTACTCTACTTTTTTTTAACTTAGTGTTTCATTTTCATGTAAGTCGCACAAATGTGTTATTGCTGACATGGTATGGGCCTTCAGTTTAACATTTATATAGGAATAAAGTGGTCCCTGCCCTGAGGATATTGAAAATGTGAATCCTCTTTAGATGTCCCCTCAGTGCTTTCAAGACAAGACTGAAACTTTGAATTTCATAAATCTGTCCTCCTACCTCTTGGAAATATGGAGTGCTGAAGACTATTGGATTGTGTTATAAGTTAGAAAAGTTGAAATTAACTTGTTTTCAGGCTGAGCAGAGACTGGGAGAACAAAGATGCTAACTCCTGACTACTGTGATAACCATGTGTGCAACTTAATGGTATCTTATGAAGCTCAAGAAATGTGGTACATGTTAATGTTTAAAAAATATATGCAAAGCAAAGCTGTGTAATTGCCAAAGCAACTGCTCATAGCAAATAAAGGGATGCAAGTCAGTTGTTTGAATTCAATTTCCGTCAAATTGATTTTAAGGTACATCAAGCCTTATCTGTATAAGCTTACATGTGTTAATTTCTGGAGGTGTGTGTGCAGACTTGTGTTATTTTACAAGTTGCATTAACTGGTAATTATTCAGATTTCATTTTAGAAGATTTATGTATACACGTGAACGCTAAATTGTTACAGGCAATTTACTCTAGTAAAGGCGGTTTGATGTTAGCATCAACAGCTTTGTGACAGCACAGATGACTTCTAGGATCTATTCCTTCTAAAGAGTCATCTTTATCATTACCTCATTATTACTCTTATGTAGAATAAAAGTAGAATATTTTAAGACTTGTTTTAATGGTTATGTATGCATGTAAGATTCAGTCAGTGCTGTATTGCAGACGTGATGACAAAACCACTGAGTTTCAGAATTGTTTCCTCCTTTCCTTACTTGTATCTAAAAAATTCATTCCAAATTTATAATATTTAATTTCAAATGTAAACAAAATTTTGGCATGTATTCTTGACCAAGTTAGCAATAAGATATATTTTGATCATCTGTAAGAAAATATATGTGTGCTAAAAACAACAGGTGGGGTGCTTACTGCATGTATTGCTTCCTTAATCAGAGATGCCTGTAGTCTCTGAGTAGAAAGGTTTGTTTGTAATGAATCTGCTCAGGACTGAAATGTAAGAGGAAAAGTTTTCTTAAGATTTTAAGTAGGAATTCTGTTTGTAGGGAAAACCTTGAGAGTGTTGTATTTCTGTCATTCAAAACCAGAATTTAATGTAGATGATGGTTCATAACTTCATTGAGCTTTATTTGTTATATTTCACACTGCTTTTAGCATATGCTTTTGAATTGGAGATCAGCAGAACAGGTGTTAGACAAAGTATGATAATTGCTTTCTTTGTTCATTCTAATTTAATTCAGGTTATTTACATGTGAAAGGCCTAAATGCTTTCATTTTTTTTTTGAGTGAAAGATGAAGTACTCGCCCCCCCTCCGACTCCCCCAACAAGGATTATTGGAAGGTTAAGACCATCCCTTACTGTGATGTTTCTAGAACTACTGCATTAAGCCTTTTTTTTCCCCTGTCACATGTTAATTCAATATGAAAGGAAATCATATTAATAAGTCTTTGGCTAATACAATTGAAAATTCTTTTTCATGTATATCCAGTTGAAATTTTTTTTTTCATTTTTCTGAGAAATGAAATATTTTTAGGGTTTTCACTCAGAGGCCATTAACGTTTCTTCCTGTCTCTTGTCGAATTGATGTAGGTCATAATGATTACGGTTATCAGCAACCGTCGTATCCTGAACAAGGCTACGATAGGCCTTATGAGGATTCCTCACAACATTACTACGAAGGAGGTATCTATATACCTTCACACACATACGCACAGACATTCCCTCTCCTCCCCCACCCTCAACGGGAACAGACATTCTTGCACAACACAACTTATACCCATGCAAAGCTCTTGTAGAATACTAGTTGCTGGCTGTCTTGGAAATGGCAGGGAACTTGGAGCCTTCAGAATAATTTCTTGCAAACACCTTAAATATATAACCACAATTTGCCATTCTAACAACAGTAAAATGACTAAAACACTCTAGAGATTTTTTTTTTTTTTACCTCAATGGAAATTTTTATTTTAACATAAATTTGTTGGTTCAGTTATATATCTTTTTGTGTGTGTACATTTTGTATAATTATAGTGCTGTTAGGAAACAGCTTGCTGATCTTGTGTAGCTAGTCTGTGCTCTTGTAGCTGTCCTTAATTTTGTCTTTTTTTTTTATTTTATTTAGCATAGTCATGATCTTATGACTGTGATGTTCCAGTAAATGTAATGCTCGTTTGGCAGAGACGCTGAAAATGCTGCAGTTCAACTTTGCAAAATTGGCTTTAACTGCAGTTTGTTTGGCCGAGTTCCTTCTGTTTGGTTTGAGTTTTCTTTGTTTTGTTCAGTTTTTGAAATCAATATTGCATTTTCATTTTGTTCTTGTGTTGTTGGCTGTGCATCTTAGAAGGAAAAAAAAATAGGTATCTTTATGAGTTTTTGCTTTCTTGCAATGATCTTACAGGAAACTCGCAATATGGTCAGCAGCAAGATGCATATCAAGGACCACCCCAACAGCAGGGTTATCCACCACAGCAGCAGCAATATCCCGGCCAACAAGGCTATCCAGGACAACAGCAGGGTTATGGTAAGAACCTGAGGACACAGACAGCTGTCACAGAAAGGACTAAGAGAGACCTTTGTTGTGTCTTACTCCATCCCTGTTTGACTGTGTCCAGAGGCCAGGCTTGGACAGAACAGCTCTGTGCCTGCGATTTCACTGGGCTGAGACAAGAAAACATAGAAGGCAGTGTCTTTTGGGACTTAGATCTGTTTAGGATTAGGCAGTCTAGGAGAGTGTGGTGGCACAGAAAAGTGAGAGTGACTAAACAGCATTGCAATGGGTGTCTGTAATTTAGAAGGACCCAGAAAGATTCTGCTCTTTTCTCTCTTCTCTAGGTGAACATACTTACTAAGAGGACAAAGAACCACTTTCATCTGTGGATTTGCCAGTTAAAACAGTCTTTTAAAAACTGGTTTAAAACTTCATTCAACACATACATGAACATATTCATGGTTCACATACATGAACCATCATTTTCAAATTCTTTTATTGATCAGTAGAGAAATGACTGTAAGCATTGACAGCACACCTTTAAAGCAACTGTGCCTTATAAATTCACACTAGTAGTCAAAACCTTTTGGTGCATGGCAGGAATGAGAAATCCTCTACCACAAGTCCCTGGATTCAAGGAAAACCACCTAAAAAGGAAACTTAAAGCAGTAGAATGTAATTTTGGTGAATTGATTCTAAAAAACTTCGTGTCAGAAGAGCATACTGAAACTCAAAAAAGTTTTATTTGCTTTCATACTGTAAAGCAATATACATAAATTTATGACAGAAGAAGGAATCTCTGAAATTTCATAAATTCCATGTATATTAGCTTTCAGCTCATTTGCAGGCTTAAATGCTAAAGCTTTCAACATTGTGTGTATGTGAGGAAATGCACGGGTAATATGTTTGCCATGTAGATAAATACCAGATTCACGTGAAATCCAGTTATGTTGAGACAGAGTTAAGCTTTAAGAGGATCCACTGAGATTTACCAAGTTCTACTCCTGGAGTTTATGGATGAATTAATAGTTCTGGAGTAATACTTGTACCTACATTCTGCTAAACATAATATAGGAATAGACTAAAGGTCAGAGTAGAGGTCATGTTGATCACTGCTCTGAACTTTGTAAGGAAAGAAATAAAATCTGATTTATTCAGAAAGTTTAGATTCAGAAATACTAGAAGAAAAAGGGATTAGGAAGTCTTTTGGAGCCACTTACCCAATATAATTTGTAAAACAGAATAATATATTTTTCAGTTTCTTGTTTTTAGCCAGAATTGTTACCAAAGTTTCATTTCTTTTCTGTGAAATTTGTCAATGAATATTTAGAATTCAGCTATAAAGAATTACCATGAATAAATAAACCCATGTTCATTTATCAGATGAACACAGCACTTTTAGGATGTTGTATTCTCGCTCAATTTAATATTTAATTGCTTTCTAATTTTCAGAAATAAATCAATATCTCAAGACATTATTATCAATCTTTAAGGTTTTGTTTCACTGTGGAAAGGTGAAACTGCATAGTTCAAGGGGATTTGAGGCCTGAGGAGAATGGTAATAGCTTATGGAGCTTTTCTTCTCCCGGTCATCTTTTCACTGTCTTACAGATCCAGAATTACTGAAGGAGTTATCAGCTGATGTCATCTTAATGTCCAGTGCCTGTAGCTCAGACTAGCCCTCTCTAGCACTGAATCACTGTTGGTAAAAACATACCTGTTTCTTCTGAAGGGAAGGAAACAAAAGTGTTGGTTTGTTTAAAAGAAAAGCCCTTCTGAAAAGCTGCAGATCTTCAGCTCTAAAAAATAGAGACCCAGTTTTTGAGGAGTGTTGTTGAAAAAGCTAACAGATCCACTGCTGAGGATTCATAGGGGTTGCCACTGAAATACAGAGTACATCTCTCCCAGTGCTGGGGGGGATGGGGATAATTTTGTTTGGAATATGGCTGCAATGCCTGATGGTGGTATCGTGCAGCTTCCAGTGGTAGACAGGCCAAATCCCTGTGAATAGTAACAGAGAGTTATACTTGCAAAAGAACTACTTCTTTTACAGACAAAAAAGACTGGAGTCCAAGTTTTGGGTTTTTTCTTAACCTTTTTCTGGAAAGTCAGTATTATCAAAGGAGTGTGGAGTAGAGGGTGCTTTTTTCCATCTCACAATACCTTTTACTGCTTGTCACATCTCACATTTTATACATGTGTAGCTTGCTTGCCTGACACCCCATCCATGATTGCCTGCTGTGGTGTGGGACTTCACTTTCTGGCAGCACAGTACTGCTGGTCTCTTCAGAAAGTCCAAATGCTAAACATAGCTGGTTATCTGGCTGCTCTTGGCATTAGAAAATTCTGGAACTCAAGCAGCCTACATCAGGAGACTGCCTTCCTAAAACCTGGAAAGGGCTCATGTTTATCATTTCTTGCCTTGTTCTTCTCTGTCCTGTACATGGAACTACACGCATTGATATTAAATAATGAATATATAAATAAAAGTAAATGTTTCTGTGGTTGGAGCACAGGCCCTGGCAGCCAAGGTGCTTTCCAGGGGGAAGGAGGTAGGACACTCAAAAGACCTAATTGCATAGTAGTGGTATTTCTTAGTCCTGGTTAGCTGTAAAATTCAGTGGTTTTTTAGCTGTAAAATTCAGTGTTTTCCCTGTTCTCTTCTTTCCAACATCTTAAGCACTTTTTTTTTTTTTTTTTTTAATTTAATTTAATGATCTCCAGGTCCTTCCCAGAGTGGTCCAGGGCCTCAGTATCCCAATTATCCACAGGGACAAGGACAACAGTATGGGGGATACAGACCCACGCAGCCTGGGCCACCACAACCACCACAGCAGAGGCCTTACGGATATGACCAGGTATTCTTCTGTTTGATGAGAAAGTTGTGATTCTTACACACTCATTTGATAATCTTAGATTCTGGACACTTAAACTAATGAATTTTAGGACATGGTCTTTCAGGTATGTACATACAATTCTCATGGAGTTTATTTCTTGGTGAGTTACCAAGAATCATTTGTATGGAATTGTGATTAGTCATTCTCTCCTGAGTTTGCTAAATTTTAATGCAATTTGGCAAAGTGAGGCCTTCCCAGCAGTGTTTTTGGATGTTAGAAATTAAGGTGATGTGTTTCATAGCCTTATGGTGAATGACTAATAT
This sequence comes from Molothrus ater, assembly GCF_012460135.2. Lineage (NCBI taxonomy): Eukaryota > Metazoa > Chordata > Aves > Passeriformes > Icteridae > Molothrus > Molothrus ater. The sequence goes on along the minus strand of NC_050478.2, from coordinate 107,413,447 downwards.
GAAAGATGAGGTTTCTAAATCTCATGGTGGATCATTTTTCATTACTTCTTTGCAATAGAAATGGTTGAATTTATTTTCCGCAAACACAAATCCTAATCATAATCTTCCTCTTCAGTTGCAAAAGCACCTGAGGCGTGCAGCTGAGGTCTTTCCGCTGCAGAGCTTATGGGGAGACATGAACTTGTTTTTGCACAGATTTTCTCTGAGCAGTATAAGGGAGCAGTGAACATGGGAAAGAAGTGACCTGAAAATCACCTGCTTCATTCCTATTACTGCTAAGACAAGATTAAAACAAACAAACAATTACCATCAAAACTTTAGGCTGGAGTTGTAGTGAAGGGCTCATGTAAAAAAGCTGTCTTAAAATTAAAGGATGAAACAGGTTTAGTTCCTGTACAAAGTACTAACTTGTAAAAATCCAAACTTTTCACTATTAATCATTCAGAAGCATCATTAAAATGCTTTATTACTTTCCTTGGTATAAATAATATTAACTAAATGATAAAGTTGAGGTTCTAATGTTTAAATAAAGTCCTGTTATGTCAGTAGAAGATCAATTGAATTTTCAAGAAAAACTTCCCTGAGGAAGTGAGAATTGCCCACAGTTTTGATGAACAGTTGGCTTTCTTTATAGAGAAATTAGAAAAGACAAGGTAGAAGGACCAAACTCTCTGTGTGGTAGTTTAGAGATGCAGTTACTTTTAATTATTTAACAGATAAAATGTTTATGCACTGAACCAGTAGCTTCCTCTGAAAACAATAAGCTACAGGAGAATTCTTTACTTGTGGCCAGTATAGGGTCAAGGAAACTTAATCACAATTTGCCGAGTTTTTTCCAGCTTTCCTTGCAGTAGAGGTGGATAACCCTCTCTGTTGATAGGCTGTGCTCCTCCAGTTTGTGCACTTGTAAGTTCCCCTGGGAAACTCAGTTATAGAAGACCTCTCTTTCATACTGGCCATTCCCATAGGAATTGTGCTGCTTAAATTCTCATCTGGCAGCTGTTGTGAACCTCTTCTTCGTGACTGATTGTTATATTATAATGGAACATAACTGGCATTGCAACATAAAACTAAAATGTAAAACACTACCTTGTTGTGGTAGTACTTTACGTGGAACGGTGGCAGGATCAGTTTGGAGCATGTTCACTTCCTAGCACAGTACTTTATCTGCAAGCCTTGAGCCCTGTGGTGGTGAAGGATCATGGTAAGCTTATAGCATTGATGCTTTCACCTCTGTCCACCTCTGCAGTACATGACATTCTGTCAAAAGAAATAGAGAATATCAATAAGGGTGGTAATTCTGTGTATCAGATCTGTGGAATAATTGCCTCTGTAGGATATGTAGACTGGTTGTTCATGTTCTTTAGGATGTGCCTTGGTTTTGAAATACATGTAATGCTTGATAGATTAATAATTTTAGGTACCTTTGTGTCATGGTTACTTTCCTAAATTACTTTGAATTTCGGTGACCTTGACTTTTTGAAATAATTTTCAAGGTTTAGGTGGGAAGTAATCCCTATCTTTCTTTTTTTTAATGATGTTCTGCTAATTTCACAGCAGCCTATTGAATATAAAGGTATACTCTTTTGATCAAATTAGGCTCCTGGCCTTATATTCATGTCTTTGGTCTTACTTCTACATTAAAGCACAAAGTATTTTTAGTGAGATGAAACTTATTACTCATATCAGTATATCATTTACTTGTATTAGTTTCCATCTTTTAATATCACAGTTTATTTGGATGGTCTTCCAATTACAGCTTTAAATGCAGGAAAATATGTCTTGTAGTCTAATTATGTATTTTGAATTTTTTTTAGGGTCAATATGGAAATTACCAACAGTGAAAAAGTACTCACATTCCGGTAGGCAAAATCTATTAGCAGCCATATTGTCTCCTCAGCACTGTGGACATCTTCCCAAGATGAGAACCTCCCATTCCATCTAGATTTTGGAAAAATCTTGTGGCTGTTTTATGGTTATACAGTCTTTATGGGTTAATTGTTAAAGACTGTAGATTCTCAGAAACTAGTTTCACATCTCTACTCTAGATGGCAATATTGGACAGAAAATCTGTGACATAACAATTTGCAGTGAGTTGAGAACTGTATGTCAAATATACTGTTACAGACTGAGAGGTGCAAACAGCTTTGTATGTTTATGAAGGTTATGGGAATTTAATATTTTTTCCACAGATTTTTTTTGTAGGGGGAAAGGGGAAATGCACACTTTTTACAGCAGCAATATTTTGTATATTATGTTTTACATGTGATGAATATGCAAGACAGTACACTACTCGCTGGGCAGGATAACAAATCTACTGTTAAAATGGGTAGGGCATGGTAAATGCTTGATTGTATTAGTCTCGAAATGGTGTACAATAAAGATAACAGTGAAAAGATGGAGAGCATTCTATGTCACTGATGGGTTCACGTACAAAGATTGAGAATCCCAGTTATCTAAATGGGAACATAATTAAGGACAGTGTAATATAGTCTTGTGCAAAGATAAAATTTTTAAGCTTTCCAATTTTTCTGAGTGAAGCGGTTTTGTAAAAATTGTTTCTAACATAGTTTGACAATTTTCTGCAACATTTTTTGGGTAACAAGATAATGTTTGGGTTTTATTTCTCGAGTGTTTTGTCAGAGCTTTGCATAAGCAAGCTGTAATCCTTCTTAATAATTGCAATAACAAAGAAAATGACAAGTGTTAATTTTACTTGGCTTGAATATGCAAAGAACTTGAAAAAGAATATGGAGAACAGGACTGTATTGTATAAGTGTATTTTAACCTTTAGTTGAATAATTTGTATGTATCAAAATAGCCTAGAGGACTTTGTAAAACCTATCTAAACTTTTGTCATGGTTTAGGAATGGTGTCCCCCAATTTTAGTCTTCCCACTGACACACTCCAAGCCACACGCTGCTCGCTTGCTCCCCACTCTCCCCTTCCTTTGTGGCAGGCTGGAGAGGAGAATCAGAGGCACAAAAGGGAAAGATCAGGGTTTGAGAGAACAATTTACTGGAAACAGCAAAAGGAAGGTAATGGCAGCAATGCCAGTGCCAGAGGGTGCAAGAAGGAGGTGAAGGCTTCACACGTGGTTGATTGCTCACCATGCAGAGCCCGGTTCCACCCCATGCTACACTGCCTGGAAGGGTCCCCTGAAAATGAGGTGTGCCCTCCTGGCTACTGCAAAAATTAACCCCGTCCTGGCCGGAACCAGGAGAGCTTTCCTAACTGGGAGTTAATAACTTTAGAAAAGGGACATTTTTGTTTGTGCCCATTTTTCTTATTGGTTAACATGAGACCAAGGGGATGTTTTATAACATTAGGTACAAAACCTGTTGATGAGGGAAATGCCAAATTTTGTTTGGAACTGCATTAATGTTTATAGTGTTGCATGTGAGAGAGGCAGCACCTTGATCAATAACAACAGCACACAAAAAATTGGTTTTGAAACTGCCCTACAACTGTGTATCAGATAAATAAATGGATATTCTATTCTGCAGAAATATATGCATTCAAGAATCCCTTGCAACTTTTATAAATGATAAAACCTAAAATTAACCCAGGAGTAAAATATTTTGTGTTTTTTCAGTTTGCAATCAATGTTCAGGGGGATAAAAAACAACTCGTGTTCATAGTATGTGTGACATTATATATGGAAGACAAGATTTTCAATTTGTGCATCCTTTTTAAAAGGAAAACAGTTTTCTTAAAGTCAATAAAAAATACACATCACGGTTTGAACAGATATGGCATGAGGAACATTATTATGAATTAAAATCTTGCAGGTTCTGTGCCAATTTTCCACCACTGTGTACTTCGTTGCTATTTAAAACTGTACTCCATCAATTCTAACGGAAGAATAAATTATTTGTGATTTTAATTTTCTCATTTGTTTCTTTAAATTAGATCCCTATCACTCTGATGTCTCATCTGGAGACTCTGCTGTGGGTTTTGATTTTAAAGATGTTTGGCCAGAATAACCAGACCTTATTTGCAGTCTAGGACTTTATCAAAATTCTCTTGCCATAGCCAAGTTAATTAGAATTAACTGTTCAGTAATCAGCATGTTGTGTAGGTTGTTTGTTAAGAAATTCTTTCTCTGAAAATGAAGGTCCATGAGGCTATAATCAAGATGACTGAATTAGATAAATGAGTTGACGAGGCAAAAATGTGTTGAACCCAACCTGGTGTAGATATGTTATCTCATTTGAAATAGGCTCAACTGACATTAAGAAATAATTTGTCTTGCCAACCCATCTTCTGTTGTCTTATTCTCCTTTTTAATGGAAACTAAAATTGCAGTTTTAATAAGCAGAATTTCCTCCAGGGTTTCCCTCCTAGAGACTACTGCATTTGCAAGGTTTAATTGTTTTATAACAGTCCTGTTTCGTAAAACTTTTTAATTGGTGGTGACAAAAATTACCTTATTCCTCTGATACTATGCCAAAAGAACAACTTGAGAGGAGATATCTCCACGCAGAAGTTTTTCTAAAACTATATATTAGAAAGGAACGTGTGTTCCCTAAACAAAAGAAGAAGTGCATGACAGGACCAGGAGAAAATGGCAAGATACAAAGTTCATTTTAGTAAGTCTTCCTTATTAAATAAAATCCAGCCAAAAGGAAACTAGTAAAAAAGGTGTTGCAACTGGCATTTTACAGTCAGAATATAGAAAATAAGGGCAACTAACATAGCAAATCAAACACATGAGCAGAAATGATAAAAATGGTAAAAGAGTAAAGAGGAGGGGTTAATGCATTCAGTGACTTCTATTTATCATAGGGTTATGATTTTGCCATTGTATGTTTTCAGTATTCAGACTGTTTTATTTCCTTTTCTGCTCTGTGAATGACTTGCAGAAGGGAGAAGCTGGCTCCTTGTTTCAGTTGAAATTGACTTCACAATGTTGGCCGTAAGAAAGCAAATGTGCTGCTTTGTAGGCAGGCTAAATGTATCATTTCACAAAAGACACTTTCATTTTCATACCTAAATTACTCTAAAATGTGTAAAGTAATAGATTTTTTGAGAAAATGCACCTGATTAAAGAGGGGCAAGGACCTCAGTGGAAGAATACCGTTGTATTTCTACAGTTTTCACCACAGAGGATGCTAAAAGCCTACAATGTGATAAAAAAAATCAGATTTTCAATTTCAAAAAAGAATACTTAAATTTACAAAATTAAGAGAAACTGTTACTTCAGCAAGTCTAGGTGGAGTTCTGCCAGAAGCCCTGAAGAAGTTCAAAAACAAAGTAGCAGGCTTTCCCTACAGGAACAACAATTGCTGTATCATAAAACAGAAGCATAAGAGTGAAATCCTGTGAAATGAAGCCAAACAAACCTTCTGAGATGAATAGATACCTGGATAAAGTAGTAAGTAAGAAAACCCCAACAACCTAAGCTAAATATGTTCATTTAAAAAAAATATTCAAAACAACAAAAGCTGACCCTCAGTCTGGTAGAGTTATAGTAACAACTCATAGCACAGTCTGATGGAATTGATCTTTATGTTCACAATGGCTGAAGTTCTCTGAGAAGCTGCTATCATAAAAATGAAGCATGGAGTAAGGTTGACTGTGAAGCACTAGGAATGGGATAAGACAGCAAAAGGGGTATAGGAATAAATGCTGAGTATCACAAGTAATAGAGGTTGATAGTAAGTTACTCTGGAGCTCTCTAGGGATCATTGATTAACACTTTAAAATAAATTGGAGAAAAGAATATGTATTTCAACAGCAACAAGAGATGGAAGTGGTGCTACTTAGATTATGCAGGACTTAAACTAGAAATGCAATGGGACATACATAGCAGAACTTAAGAAATCACTGATGTTTATAAATACAGTACTGGGTGAGATAATTCCTTTTTACTCATACCCAGCTATTTAGGTGTCAGGAGTCACAGGGCTACCAAAATACTCGAAAAGTTGTGCTGTGGAATGCTTAACAAAGTACTCTAAATACTGATAAGAATTCTTTTCAGTTCAGAATTATTGTTCAACCTTGTCTCTTCCACATCAAAAAGATAGCTCAGGTGGAAGGTAAGTGGGTAACAAATGGCCAAGGACAAACACAGTGTGTTTGGGATTATTTCAAATGTCAGTATGTGTAAACCAGCAGTAAATAACAGATGTAATTTTTGTAAGGATACAGACAACATGACCAAAATTAAAAGCAGCACCTTTGAAATTGATGAATGCTTCTTATGGCATGCAGAACTGCAGACTCAATCCCATGGGTTTAGTAGGATTAAAAAATGAATTACATTTACAGTAATGTAAAACTGGTTAGGTTGGAAAAGATCTTTAAGACCAGTGAGTGCAACCATTAGGCCAGCAGAGCCAAGTCTACCAGCGCCCATGTCTCCAAGTGCCACATCTGTTAAATACCTCCAGGGATGCCAACTCCACCACTGCACTGGGCAGCCTGTTCCAACACTTGACAACCCTTTTGGAAAAGAAGCTTTTTCCAAATACCAAATCTAAACTTCCCCATGTGCAGTTTGGTAAGTTGGTGAGGGGAGAATAGGACTCCTGTCCTACCAGCTGTTATTTGGAGAGCAGCCTGACCCCCACTTTGCTGCAACCTCATTTTACATGAACAATTAAATTAGGGCAGATAAAAAGCTTAATTTGAAAGAATGTTAAAACCTCATGTTCCACAGCTTTGTGCAATAAGCAATGTTACAGAGTGTAGAACTTTGTTGGTGCCTTGACAGTAAATGTTGGGAGTATATTTTGATTTTTTTTTACAATTGTCACATTTAGAATGTCACTCTGCAAAACCTGGGAGTAGGCAGCACTAGCAGAAGACTTGGTGTATGTTGCAGTATCAAACTGGAGCTGAACTGGAGTAGCAATGTTCTATTCAGAAAGCTATTTTTTTGCTATGGTGAAATATATCTCCTAAACAATGTGAATAGTGAAATACTTACATTTCAGTCTTGCAAGATGCTGGCTGGGTACTTTCACTGAACTCTCTTAAGCTTCCCATGACATAATTTTTCAGGAAAATTCTGACTAATCCAACAGAATGTCTTTTTTTCCCTGCTTGAGATCTGATGATTTTACAAGAGATTTTTCTGTTTTCCATAGATAAAGTTTTCTAATTTTCTCTTAACTATTCACATGTTGGTCTTAGGAATGAAGGTAGTTTGGTATGTCAGTGGCTTCATAGAGGTACACCTGGGGTTTTTGGTGAGAAGAGCTGTGGGGCTGGAAAGGAAGCTGCTGGAATAACCAGACCTAATAGTCTGTGAACTCTTCAGGGCACTGTGTCATTTTCACTTGCCTTGGCACTCTTTAAACAAATGGTGTAGGTGAATTGCCATATAAATGCTTTTGCATTTTGGTTCATAATTTTAATTTAATCTCACAGTTAATTTTACACAGCATAAATTCTAATCACCTACTGCAGTTGGTGTTGCCAGAAGTGCGCTGGCATCTTGACACAGGTTCATTACAGATACTTTTATAGAAAAATACCATTTGCGAGGGCAGGCTTGGTAGAAACACACATTTTGTTGTTATGAAATTAAGTTCCATCAGTTGTACTTCTGGATGCTTTTAGCAAATTTCAAGTCAAGAAGCTTTGGTCTCCGGTATTAAGTTGCCACGTTGACATTTTTCGAAATGTAGCTTTTCTCAGCCCAGAGCCTTTCGACTTTCTTTCCACAGGGCTACAATGTAAACAAGTGCTGCAGTTCTTAGAGTTTCTTTCTAAATGCTAATTATGGCCTTGTTAAGATAGTTTTTTTGCAAGTTGATGCAGTGTCAATCTCAAAGGTTAATGATCAGAATCTCTGTCTTTTCTTTTTTTTCACCCCAGCAAGGATGCAGATTATTTAAGAGCTAGCTCTTATTTGGGCACCTAGATAATTGTATCAATCTGCTCACAACACTGTTTCCAGTTTAGCAAAAATGTTTGCCTTCTATCCTGGAAGGCCTTCTTAGTTTACTGGTGTGTAAAAAGGGTTCTGCCTGTAAACACCAGAGTTTCTGATTTCATAAGGACAGAGATCCAGCCCATATGAGTATGACGAAATATTTGCTAGAGTGACACTGGCTTAGGATTTATTTCCTGCTTCAGTGTCCATGTAGGCTCAGGAAAAGTGCATTTGGCAAACCTGAGGCAGCACGAAGGTTTTGTTGTATCCCCCAGCATTTTTGGTTGATGGCAAGAGGTTGATTTTAGGACTGAAATAGATATGTGATGAGTACAAGGGTATCTGTCACAGCTACAAGCACCTTGTGTGCATGCAAACATGTCTAATGGAGCCTGTGTTCGTTGGTGCTTGTTACAGCTGCTGCTGTGGTCTTGCTGTAAAGACAGCACTGGTACTCTATTGCCTCAGAAGCTTCTAAGTTCTAAGTTGCCTGTGTTATTTGCCCGTCAGTTTCACATTGCTTCATGTTTTCTGCCTGTCTGGCTGCAAAAAAGGAAGGCAGAAAAGCAAGAGTCTTATGTGAGAATCTGCTGATGAGGAACATGAGACTAATTGATTTGACTGCTTCAGTAGTTCTTTTTACTGTTTTAGAAATCTGGAGTTTAAAATGTGGCAGACCTGAGATCTGTGGGCCAAGCACGATAGAGGTGACCGGCTGTCCAGGATTTCTTGATACCATGCCCCATCGTCTGTTTGAGTGACCACTGACAGCCGCTGGTCACTTGGCACTTGGCTGCACGTCCAGCTTGTATCAGCTGTTTGGTAAGAGTGAACTCGTGAGTCAAAGCACCTTTTGGGCTGCCTGTTTTTCACTGAGAGTTGTTGCAGGAGGATGCTGGAGTGTGCTGTGGTGCTGGTGAGCGTGTGGTTGTGTCCTTGCAACAGGCTGATCCAATCACTCAGTAACTTGTAGGCTACCCCATGTTATGGCATCAGTAGTGCAGACACTTTGTATATATAGATGAATATTCAGAAGCTCTCTCCTTTGCTGCTGTTTCTCATACAGTAGTGGGACCATGTTGGCCATCTGTTTGTTGTTGTAAGCCACAACAGCTTACCTTTTCACCATCCTCATCTTCTAGAAGGGTAACAGGCAAGACTCTCCTAGATGCCTGATAAGGATGCAAAGGCACAATTGCTGCTGGAGTTACTGGGAGATATCTGTGACATGGTGTGTGTTTTGAGAGTGCTTTCTCCATTGCTGTGAGTAGGCTCTGAGCCCAAGAGATAGCCGTGGATTAGTGGACTTATGTTATATTTGGAATCAGGGCCTTTGGGTGAAGACCTCTATAGTGAACTGCTCCCTGAGTTTCTAAAAGATCACAGCATATTCCAAGCACCAGTGCATATGAGGGACAGGGTGCCCAAGAGGTTTGATTCTATTGCTCACTGACTGATGGCTTAGGAGTGGGAAAGTCTACTGCAAGGAAGATGGACAACAAAATCTCCTTTGGCAAATTTTGCCTGAAAAAATCTGTCAAGTTGTGTGGAACCTATCCCAGCACTGAATCCTCAATTTTTAGCACTGTGAGCACCTGTGACTCCATCAACAAGAAGAGTTTGCTACTCCTCTTTTGTGAGGATTCCTAGATTTTCACAGATGCACTGACTGACTTCAGTGGCCCAAACTGGGACACCTTTCTTTCCACCATCTTCTGCACAAAGAGATCTTGATAGTGGGAGGGACCAGTGCTGTTTTCTCCAGATAAAGAAATATCCAAGGTGAGTGGCTCCCTAAATGCACTCTGGGAGGTTGTGCTGCAGGTGTGGCATAGGGTCATGAAAAGATTCCATTTATCCACCATACTGCACACTGATGAAACTGAGAGCTATGTAGCGTTTCAAAGCAAAAAAATCATGTTTGAGTAAAAGGAGGGTATAGAAAGCTTAGGAGGAGGAATAGATGGTGGAACTTAGAAACATCAATAAGCATAAAGGATTTATGTATCCCTCCTTAATGTAACCCAGGACACTTGCAAGGACAAGGGAGGGTCTGTAGCACCAGTGCCAATATAGATGGGAAAAAGGGAGAATTTGGTGGTTTACAACAACTTTGATGACTGATGACGTTCTCAGAAGGCAGCAAGTCAGATAACAAGTTAATACACATTGGAAGGGACCTAAGGAGATCTCTAGTCCAATCTCCTGCTCAAAGCCTGGTTCAGATCAGGTTGACCATCTTCTGAGAACAGAGACTGCACAACCTCCTTGGAACCATGTTCCCCTGACTGACTTTTCTCCTCCGCGTGAAGAAGTTTCTTCTTTTAGCATGTCTGAACCTCTTATGCTTCAGCTCATGTCTGTTGTCTCTTGCCCTCCAGCCATGCACTGCCATGACATTCCTGGCTTGGTCTTCCTGCTAGCCTACCTTTATACACTTAGAGGTATGCTGCTTGTAGGTCCCATCCCAAACCATCTCGTCTCAGCAGGACAAGCCCTGTGCCCACTACCTTGTCTCAGATGGCAAGTGCTCCAGCCTGGGGGCCCGCCACTGAATTTGCTCCACTTCATCAGTTCCTTTGCTGAGGGTGGGACAAGCCTGGACAGAGCACTGCAGGTCCTCATGCACAGTCAGTCCCCAGCAGTCAAAGATGTCAGTGTCCAGAAACAAAGTGTCAGGAACCAAAGATTTTGTAGAGTGAGGTGGTTTATATTATAAGATCAGAGGATGAACAAGAATGAGGATATTGAATTGGTAAGTGTGGGAACTCAGCACATCGTTCCCGATGTCCAGAGATGCCAGGAGAACCCCTGGGGGTCTCGAAAATCCTGGAATGTTGCCAAGAGTGTTTGGTGGCTTGATTTTGATCCATCCACAGAAGTGACAGCAGTTTGAGGACATGAGAATCACTTTAGAGTGAAGGGTGTAAAAGGAACACATTTAGAGAGTGAAATATAGACTTTAAGGTTTTTGGTACAGGGGGGTTATGGAGACAAGATGGAGGGATCAGGGTGTGTCTCGTCTTCTTTCTTTCTTCTTCTTGTCTTCCATCTCCTGTGGTGATGTTGGCACTTGGGGATTAGTTTATGGTGAAGGTGCACTTGCTAACATGGGTGAAAAGTATTGGAAAATAAAGGTAAATATTATGTATGTAGATTTTAGTATAAAAAGACATGACCGCCCCTTGGGTGGTCAGAGTGCCCTTGGCTGCCTTGCAGATCAGACCTCTGTTGGGCAGACAGAAAATTTTGTAGATAAGAAACAATAAACAACCTGAAGATCGAAAAGCTGAAGAGTCCAGACTCGTCCTTTGAAACGCGTGCCACCCAAGAACCACCCTACCCGTGTCGGGGCAGAGACAGACAGCCGAACCCGACAGGTAAGCTTAAAACTCCAGATTTTTGTGTATAAATGCAGTAAGTGCAGGAATATACAGGAAGATCCATAAATGTATGATTGAAACTATAGCTACATAGGCATAACAGATACACAGTTCTATTTATTTATTTACTAGTTTTGAACATTAACATACACACATCTTTTTTTACAATTGAAGAGAGGAGATGCTTTGTCAGTGAATAAGGCATTTCTCTGAGGCATGGAAGATTGACCAGTTGAGAATGCATGCAACAACAAGTTCGAAAAGACCAAATGCAGCCATCATGGTGAGATTTTACCCTAGGAAACTTTAATGGGGGGAAAAAAAGTCTAAAAAATTAATTCAGAAGAGCAGGCAAGTCCTCAAAGAAAGTTTTTTTTACATCCACTATGGTGGATGTAAAAACTATCCCAATGTGGAGGATCAAGAGCTCATCAGTGCCTTCAAACAAAGGAGTACTGAAGGCTCTCATTGTTAGGAATTGGCTTAAAATAACAGTAGAACACATTGAAATAAAATCAAGGCAAGCAACAAACTGAACTATAATTATTGAGAGATACTGGTTAAAAAAAAAGAAGAGCTGATCCATTACTTCTCAGAGAACAAAAGCTGTAGGCAGTGTTGCTGAAGAGTATTCAAGCTTAGGACATTGTTCCTAGACTTAGGTAGGAATAATCAGTTACACAAATACCAGATAAAGAGAAATTCATTAGGTACATAGAATTTTACTATTGTTGCCATGAAGATTGCTAGCCCTATTCTAGGATCAAGGAACTAGTAAAATAACAGCAATAATAGCAATAGAGTTCAGATTTGTTATCTTATCAGGCCAATTTATGACAGAAGGAAAGACAGTGGGCACATTAGAGGTAGGATCTTGGTGGGGATAATTATCCCCAAATGACTACTGGCATGAGGTGAGTATGGAAAGATGATGGTGGGGGCATCTCAGAGGGGAATAACATCTATTGATCATATTTATCAAACACAGTGAGCTGACCACAAGATCCATAATAGTGTATTGGCTCATTATAGTACAAAACATATATTAGTTCTAACATAGATTACACCTTTACTTTTAATCCCCACCAGCGCTGAGGGAGTAATGAACTTCCAGCAAAAGAGAGAGATGAGGAGAGAGTAAATAAATGGTCTTGCAGAGAACCTGCCAGCTGCCACATCCCATGGAAATGGATGCTGGGAAACCAGCAGATAAAACCCATTTTGAACATCAGTTGCTGCTGTTATTCTGTTGCACTCTTCCTCTTTTCAACTTCAGAAAACACCCTTTAATTTTAAACTTTGCCTACATCAATTTGTTATGATTCAGTGTGTCCTGTACTCCTGAGTGATTTTCAACCTTATTAAACTTTATTCCAAGTTTCCTAATTGGTGCTAAGAAACTGTGATTTTTGGGCAGGTGAGGAACCAAGGTCTTTACTAAATAGGCAGTTCTTGGGCACCATCTTAGAATCAGAGAATAGCTTGGGTTGGAAGGAATCCTAAAGGTCATATAGTTCCACCCCCTTGCCACAGGCAGACACACCTTCCACTAGATCAGGCTGCTCAAATAATTTCTGTAGTTTTTTCTCTTGATACTAGGAACATAGTGCTGTTCAGGATATCCTTCCATCATCCTCTTCAGCTGGAGATGAGCTGGAGATGGCCCAGCTGGAGCTGCAGACTGTGCCTGTTGATGTGTGCACAAAAGCAAGTACTGCTTGTGAGGTGTGCTGATAAAATGCATTTGTACCACCTATGGATACTCCTTGTCTAGTAAGCACAGGGATTTGGGAGCAATGGAGGTAGGATGCACTGGGAAACAACAATCCTAGTATGTATATTTTGGGCACTTGCTGCCACATCTGAGACCACAGGAGCAAAACAACTATTTGCATGTTACCTCCAATCTCACACTCTTAAGACTCTTCAGAATCCCCTTAAAGGTTTCTGAACAGAATGCCAAATGCTGCAGCTCTCCTCAGCAGCTGTAGCTCTACCAAGTTACCAAGACCTAGTTCTTTAATTTCAACATCCCATCCTAGCAAGTCATGGAAGCTTCATACCAAAAGTTGAGTACTTCAAACCCTGCCAGTTAGAGCTCAGTCCTCATTCCCACATAAACACAACCATTTTGCAAACATGATCTGATATTAATTACCCCCCTGGCACCAAAAGTCAGGATTTCCTGATGCAGCCCGCTAATGTAAAATGCATTAGTGAAAATGTTGGCTCCAAGGGGTTAGGTTCTCTAAATAAACATAGCAAAGTTCTTTTTTATTTGCAACTCCCAGGCTATTCTGAAAGACTGATTTCTCCAAGAAGAAAAAAAAAAAAGAAGACTAAAATCATCCTTGGGTTTTTAATAGGTTATAAATGCCTTTTTTCTATTCAGTTGCAGGAACTGAATGTCAAGTTGTAGATCAATGAAATCTGAGTCTTTGCCTTAGAATGAAGTTTGTCCAAGCTCCTTTCTACAGCTGTGTGCTTTGTGTTGTGTCTTTCAGCAGATAGCTGAGTATCAGCAGGGCAGGACTGCAATGCTGACTTTTGGGCTAAGGTGACAACACTAACATTTGTAGATAAAGAAGGTAAAATTCTGCAAGAGCTAGAGAAGATTATTATGTAAAAAAAAACCCCAAAACTTAATTTCTGAGGCAGTGACTTAGAATTGTTTTTCTGCCACTGAAAATCAGAATTAGGACTCAAACAAAGCCAGCTTGCAATGAATGAGAAATGTTCAGCTCTGTTAACAAAATATGGCTGTGAGGCCAGTGATTTCCATCTGAGAAATTGCCCGTGTCCTCATTGGCAGTACCAGCTTAAGGCACTGCCACCTTCTGCCAGTACTGCAGTGCCTTGCCTTCACATTTGTGCCAGGACTTGGACACAATCTGGAATTTCATCTGGCTTGAGTAGAAAAAAAAACCTTAAAAAACCCTAAACCTAAACAACAAGACAAATCTCTCAAGCTCTTGCCAGCACTACTGTCCTGGGACACCTGACAGGCACAGAATGGCAAGAATAAGAGACAGCAGATGCAGGGGATAACCCAGACAGGACAGCCCAAAGCTGCCCCTTGCTGAGCTGCTGCTGCTCCCCAAGTGCCAGCAGCAAACAGCTGGGGCTGGAGCCTTGTGCTCTGCAAGGCTGGAGCTGCCTGTCCTGCCTGCACAGAGCCTGGCAGGCTGGGGTTGACTGGGGAAGATCCCAGCATGGGAAGGAGTGGAAAGGATCAGGGAGGGCTGTGCTTCGTGTCCAGAGATGTTCTCCTGCTTGTCTCTGGCCAAAACTCCTCCAGTGTCCCATATTGTAATATTTCCACACTGGCCAATAAAAGCATCCCTTAAATGAGTGTGGGAGATGCTACTGCAGTCATCATACACCAGCAAATGTGGGCATCTCTGCCTTGCTGGGCACTCCCCATCCTAATTTGTGTCCCAGCTTTTAGAAGGGTCTTTGGAAACTAGACCCAAGGTATCCATCCTTGCTCTGCTTCTGTTTGTACATCCTGTTCTTAGGGGCAAGGAAGTGAAAGCAATGAAGTGTGTTCTCAGGTGATGAAATGAGGCTGAAACAGTGGTGGGGATTTCAAACCAGAAGCATATACATATAGCTAGTCTCATGTAACTGAATTGCTAAAAGAATGTCTACTCAGTCCTTTTCCCATTTCAGAGCAACTAAAAATTTGTGCACTGGTATGATAAGATCAGGTACCAACACAAGCATCTCATCCTCACCTGATTCTAAACAAAAACACTGTTTAACATTACTCCACTGCAAATAAATTTGTATCTGAAATGCTGTTCAGCACCTCTCTATTAGAGTCTATTCAGATAATGGTCCCTTCATACTTATAAGAAAGGCTGAAACCTTCTTGTATGTTGAAAGAAATTCAATTACAATTTAAAAAGAATACTTGTCCAGGTCAAGACTTGTTTGAATCATCTAATGAGGCACACTTAATCACTGGGAAACTGCAGCATTTTGTAGACCAATTTTCAAATGTTAGTTCTCAGACTAAGTTCATCTTTGTATTCAACAGTTTACCATGTTTGGTTTTAAATTTAGCTTTCTTGATTTCAGTTAAAACAAGACCCCTTTCTGTTTTGGTGGTCTAACCTTGCATATTCTGTTCTTGCTTTGAATCACATCCTAGAAAATATTTTCCTTTTGTCTTCCATGCTTGTGGAGGGATGAGTAGAATGCCAGCTTCAGTCTACACCAAATTTTTTTAATTAAAAAAAAAAAGTTTGCTGTACAGGGTCAGGATGTAGGGGAGGGGGTAGAGGATTCTAAAATTTCAAAACTAAGTACTTCTTTTCTACCCAGAGTTTTCAGAATTCATTCTTTGTCTTGTAGGTCCAAAGGTTAAAAATAACAGTACCTCCTGAGACTTCTCCCTGGGCTGTGCACTTCCCTGGGATTCTGTGAGCTTTTTCCACCCAAACTGGGTCAGCCTCGTGCCTGATTTTAAAATCTCTGGGATCCAATGCTTTATAAAAATCAATGAGGACTTTCCCATTATATAATCCCAACAGTCACATATGATATGCTCTTGCCCAATTCTGCTTAAGTTTGATTTTATATATTGAAATGATGATTATCAGTTTTAAAGAGCTGCGAGTTCTCTTGAAAAATTATAAGGAAAATTCTTCATGTGTGGAGTCTTTTCTCTATCTCTTTTTGCAAACCCTTCCCTTTTCAGGCAGGAAGACTACTGTTAAAAATGAGAATGTTGCTTCATTGAACTTAGGAATTGACTTTTAAGCTAAAAGGTTGAGAACGTACATTTTCTTATATTTGCTCTGACTGTGTTTGCAATCTCTTTTACTCTCTGAAAATGTAATGACAAGAAATATTGATGGAGTTTACAAATATCTCTACAAATCTGTTTCTCTAGACATTTTGATACCCAAGTTATTCCTGCAGCTAGGCTGCAAGGTCTGGGAAGAACTCAAGCAGCATTAAATTATATAGGGGGCTGTGAGCATCAGATCAGTGAATAAACCAAAATAATTTCAGAATTTAAGTAAAATACCTCATTGTTTTATCATTCTCTGCTTAGACAGACACTTCTTTGCTATAATGCCTACAAAATATGTGACAACTGTTTGAGAGCTCGCATGCTGCACCAGTGTCCATCATACCCACCTGTTGCTGTGCTCTGGCTTTCCTGGTAATATCCAGCTGTTTCTAGACTTAGACTGGGTATTGGAATAAGAATTGTTTTGATCTTTTATGCAGCACCTAGCACAGTGTCATCCTGATGCATGGCAGGAACTAGAAGATGCTCCTGCAAAGCAAATTAACAGTGTCTTTGGGATTTGGAAATGACATGAAGAATTATTCAAGATCTGGCTCCAGAAAGTAAATCACTAAGTCAAACTGTTAATGATAGCTGTGACAGCAACGCATGGTTTGGAATTTTATTGGAAAGAATTTGACGAATGCTTTAGATAATGAACAAAGTAATAAAAAATCAATGTCTATTCCCAGATAATTTGTGAAAAGGAAAAGGAGTTTATTTATCAAATATATTGTTTCTGCAAATAGTTCACCTCATGATTTCAGAGGGGAAGTAGGTAGGAAGAGAAAATGAGCTTAGCAAAACAAACATTGGTTTATCTTTCAATATTCTCGTAAATGACAACGACAGAAGGGAAATACAGCTAATACGATATGGGAACAAAATAACTTCTAAAATGAAAATTTTGTTGTGACTCTTCTAAACTTCACCAGCTCCATAACAATGACAAATCCAAGAACCACCTACTGCACTCTGCTATTGAACATGGGGCTGCAGGAGAGCCCTGGCTGTGCTGCCCCAGTAGTGCTTCCCAAGTCTCCCACTCTCTCAATCACTTTTTGGTGCCCATATACTTCCTTTTACTCAGTTTGTCTGCAGCAAATGACTGTTTGGGAAGCAAACAGACACATTTCTGTATTCCAGGGGAATAGCAGGCTGATTTACAGCAGATTTCCTTATGACTTTTTAAGGACAACATTAATATCATTTATAGTCAACCTAATCTTTCCCTTTGACAGAAACAACTGCAGAAGAGGGAAACTTCTTCTTGTGACTGTTACCTTAATTAGGAAGCCAGAGGTGTATGTCTGAAACCTATTTGGATGGAGCTGGCCAGGTTAGAAAACCCCAGGGCATCTACCCCCAGCCCTAGCTAGGGTGCAGGCATGTCTGTGTGACCTTTTGTCACATCTCTTTGGCACTGAGTTTCATGGCAGCTCCCCTCCCCACCTTCCAAGGTTTTCATTTCAGTCTGATGAATTCCTGTGATGGTTTTGGGTGGGGTAGAGTTAATTTTCCTCACACTAGCTGGTAAGGGGCGATGGCTTGGGCTTGTGCTGTAAACAGTGCTGATAGTTCAGGGGTGTTTTAGCCCTTGCTGAGCTGTGCTTACACAGAATTAAGGGTTTTTCTGCTCCTCACATCACCCCACCAGTGAGGAGGCTGATGGTGCAGAAGGAGCTGGGAGGGGACACAGCCAGGGGAGCTGGCCCCAACAGACCAGAGGAGTATCCCAGCCCATATGGGATCATTCTGAGCAAAAAGAGCTGTGGGATGAGGCAGGAAGGGGGGATGTTCAGAGTAATGGAGTTTGTCTTCCCAAGTCACTGTTAGGTGTGATGGATCCCAGCTTTCCTGGGATGGTTGAACACCTGCCTGCCCCTGGGAAGTGGTGAATGAATTCCTTGTTTTGTTTTGCTTGTGTGTGGCTTTTGCTTTACCTATTGAACTGCTTTTATCACAACTGATGAGTTTTCTTGGTTTTACTCTCCCAAATGTCTTCCCCCATCCCACAGGGAGAAGTGAGCAAGGGGTTTTGTGGGGCTCAGTTGCCAGCTGGGGTTTGCAGGCAGAGGAGAACAGCTGCTCCAGAAAGGTACAATAACTTATTTTGTTTCCAACTGGAATCATCATGACTTTTTATGGCTTATTTTTAGTCTGATCAGATGTGGGAGAGGAAACGGGTAACACCATAGCAGAGACGAGGATGAAAAGCAAAGCCCGGGGAGTACAGAAAGCACAGCTGAGATCCATCCCCCTCCTGCCTGCAAAAACACAAGTTTATGACCTGAGAAAGCACAGCAGCCAAGTGTGTGCATGTGTGTGTGTACATGTGGGTGATTTGTGGGGTCCTGCCCATGCCCATTTGCTCTCCCCTTGGAGCAGAGGCTCCTCCTCACCTCTGTGGGACTAAGAGCAACATGAAGTTTGAGGTTTGCCCTTTCAGGTCCTGTGTCCTCCCCCAAGCACAGCTTGGTTCATCACCTGGACAAATCCCACCACACAACCCACTGGGGAAGAGCAGCGTGGGGCAATGGTCTTCTGCTTGTGGAATGGCACACGGGAAAGTGGAGCCCTCAAGGTGCTCCAGGGTCCTGGAGACCTGGCAGGTGAAAGGAGAGCTGTGGTCAGGGCTGCCAGCTGTTCACTGTGCTGTCCTCACACCCTGGCCTTCAGCACTGCTTGCTGCTCACCTGGATGCCTCAGGAGCAATCCAAGAGCTGGCCTCTTGAGGGGCCACCCTTAGTTCTCTGTGCTTTATTCCCAAAAGCAGAATGTCATTAGATTCTAGCGGGGGAAACACTGTCAATGGAAAAAGGATTTTTCTCTGCCAAATACCAGGACACCAAATAAGAATGCAACTGCAACTGGAGAATAAGCTGAGTAAAATGAACCCCTCAGGAGGTCTCTTCTTTCCCATTAAAGCCCTAAAACCAGGCAACATGTATCTGGGAGTTTTATCTTCTTCCTTCTTTTCCATAGTGTTATCTTCCATTAGTAGAAATAACCTTTTAGGGATATGTTTTCCTTTCATGACTATCCTATACACAGAAATACAGGTAAGCATTGTCTGACTCCTTGCAATGAGGAGGAAAATGTCTGCAATGTTTGCAATGAGGGAAAATGACATCTAAAGGAGACAGGTGACACTGAGCTCTCCAGCCTCAGCTCTACATTTGCTTGCACCACAGCAAATAACTTTTCTGAGGATCTTAGAGAACTGGGAGGGGGATGGAGCATTTCCAAAGCTTAGTAAGAAATGGTTGCAAAATTCAACTAATTTTGGAGTGTCAGGTGGATTTCTGCCACTATGCCCATTCAAAGTCAAGATATCCTAAATTGGGGATATGAGCAACAGTGCTCAGGGAGCAGACAGCAGGCACTGAATGCTGCTGTAATCAATGAAGGTTTATGCAATAAGTGGCTTTTAGAAGTATTTAAATCTCAGATGTCTGTGGAAAACATCAACTCGAGGAGCTTTCTGTCCTCAGTAATTTAGATTGTGTTCATTGAAACTGAACACAGACCATCAAGTACTCTCAAGTTCATTTAAAGCCCATGCTAAGTTATGGCCTCAAATTCACATTTAAAGCACCAGGGAAAAAGAAGCCTGACTTTCAAACAGTAAGTCCTGGTTTTAAAGGTAGCAATGAAATGCCCATGGAAGGGAACTGTGTATTATTGGTTTCAGACATACTCCTTAGCCCGGAGAAAAACAAAAGGAAAAAGTTGGGAAAGTCATTACAGGAAGAATTGGTTTCAGTTTTTCAAGGTTACAGGAGTCTCACCCTGGCTGCTTTTGTTCTCCAGGAGGCTAAGTGCTTATCTTAAACATCAGGGAGGCTCTTCATGTGCAGCATCCACTCAGGCAATAGTAAAGATACAGTAAGGATCTTAAAACATGAAAAAAAAAAAAACCCAAAGAATCACAGTCCTAGTCTGCCCAGAAATAAGACTTTCTCTTTTATCTGACCTGATTTCTGAAAATAATATTTGCAATGCTATAATTTTTCCTTCTGAGAAGAAGGAAGTACCTGGAGTGAGCCTACAGGAAAGATGGGGAGAGACTGTTTACAAGGGCCTGGAGTGGCAGGACAAGGGGGAATGGCTTCACACTGAGAGAGAGTAGGTTTTGTTTAGGTGCTAGGAAGAAATTCTTTACATCATGGTGGTGATGGTGGTGAGGCACAGAAACAGGTTGTACAGAGAAGCTGTGGATGCCCCATCCCTGGAAATTTTTAAGGCCAGGTTGAACAATGCTTGGAGCAACCTGGTCTAGTGGAAGGTGTCCCTGCTCCTTGGCAGGGAGGGTTTGAACAAGATGATCTCTAAGGTCCCTTCCAACTCAGGCCATCCTATGATTCTGTGTATTTCCTTCTACAGACTCCAGCTTGCCATCTGTGCTATTCTTTCCCTTGCACAGACTGAATTTACTTTTCCTGAGGATGGATGAGCACAAAGACCAAATAGCACAGTGCAGGGGAATCTGGCAAGCCTCATCCTCCTGCTGGGTGAAGTACAACATCTCACTGTACCTGATGGCAAGCTCCATGTTTGATAGATTTAGATGTGAAGTGCCAGTTGAAATGGTGGCACAGAGTTTCAAGCATCTATAACCTATGGGAAATCACTGAGTGCCAAAGTCTCTTTATGCTAAATCTCCTAGTCAGAGAAGTCTGGCCTTTCCATATAATTATAAAACTTGTAATTCTTTGTGCATTTTTATAATTGATTGTTTTAAGTGTTTGCTATGCCAACAGCTGATGTGGAAGCCCAGCCCACAGCTGTTTCCACCTGCAGCAGTCCTTCAGCTGAGCTTCACAGCCTCCTAGAACATCCACAGTGTCTGGTGCTGGCCTAGGATGGTTTGATACAGTCTGTCAGTCAGTTTGGATGTCTTTCTGCTCTGTGTCTGACTGCCTGGACCACTCCTCAGCCTGATGCCCTGGGTATGAGTGACCCACACCACCCACACTCTGTGGCTCCCTGCAGCACATCCTGGTATTGGCTGCTCAAAGAGATTTTGCAGTTAAACTGCAAAGATCCCTTGGGACTGATGTTAGCCCACTGCAGCATGAGCTGGCCCTTCCCAGAGCTCCACCTCCTCCACATCCTTGTGTTTCAGCTTTCTGCTTTGGTTACACTGGGGTTTGAATGCACAGGTAAAGTTGACAGAAGATATGAAACTCAAACAATCCTTACAAAAGCAGCACAGAAACAAAACTCACCTCTTTGCAGGGAGGCTTTTGCCATTTTGCTTTGACCTGCCCTTACACTGGACCTCCTCTTGCTAGAGGATGCCTCCCTACCCCTAGGGCTGTAAACCTTGAGAGATCAAAAATCTTGAGTTGGATTCCCTGAAGCAAATCAAAGTGAAAAGGCTGCAGTCTTAAATATTAAAAAACAAACCAGTAAAATGTGCCTTTGTTTTCTTCAGCTGATCTCACCTTGTTTTGCGTTGTTTGTGCATCAATTTTATTTAAACCCCAACATTTAACACCTCCAGAAATTAACACCTCACCTTGCCTGCTCAAGTAGGGAATCTGCACATGCTGAAGATATGAAGGGAAATCCATATCATGCAGCAGTTTGGGCTTTCTTCTCTACCACAGCCTCGTCTCTCCCCTGTACTTGCTCCTGTGTAAAGGTTCTTGTACATGAAGATGGAGGTATATTCTTTATACATCAACTGAGAAATTATTTTTCAATACATATTTATGTGAACCACAAACATATTTAAATGTAAAGTTGTCATTACAGTGTCAGCCATCTCTCTAACTGCTGGAAAACACCTAACCTAAGCAGTGCTTTTTATAACTCAACACATTAATTATATTTAGCATCCTTAATTATCTCTTTTCCATAGTCAACTCTAATAAATTCCAAACATTTAAAAATAATTTTCAATAATGCTGCTTTCTTTGCATATTTTCAATCAACTGCACAAATATCTAAATTAGTTGGTGATTATATGACATTTGGTTTACTTTAAAAACTGGTAATTAATTGCCCAATGCAACATTTTCTTTTTTAGTCTCCATTGTCCCTCCCCCTCACAGCCCTGGGACTGGGATGGGCTCCAGGCTTTCCTTTGCCCACTCTCTCCCTGCTCTGGCTGCCTGGGATTAACAAGTAGAAATATAAATGATGAGCAGCAATATGTTTTAGACTCAGACATACACATATATTAGCCTTTTTCACTTGCACACACTGGCAGCAGTCATTCTAATTGACTAATTAACCAAAAGCTTGGTTTTTCCAATTGAGAATTTTCACTACAAATGGTTTTGAAATTTTTGCAAAATTCTGTTGTAAAATTGTATTTAAATAAATTATACTTTACCATAATTTCTTTATTTAAATAAGAAGGAATATATTAGTTTGTTTTATGTTTATTTTGTTATTTCTCTTTGAAGATTGACCCTCTCAGATGTATTTTAACTTAAAAACCTTAGCAGATCAATATCTGTTTTATTAACAGTTCCTGTGATGCTTAAAAATTTTCAATGAAACAAAATTCCTCCTAGTAGAAAGCTATTGGGAAGAAGAATAGCATCCCACTCACATTGAAATAATAAGTCATTTTCTATGTCTGACCATTGTTTTAGGTAATAAGCTGGTTTTTGTTGTGGATTTTTTGGTGGGAGGGCTACAGAGGACTGAGGGGGGCAGAAGAATAAGATGACTAGGAGTGTGCAGGGGAAACTTTTCAAACAAAAGGGGAGAGAACATCAGAAAGGAATGATAATACTCAGCTGATTTTCATTGATAACCTAATTTCTTCTGCTTTAGTGGTGCACTTAGCACAGCACAGCTGCATAAAGCATCCACAAATAAAGATCCCCCACAGAGAAAAGAGGTGATGCTACTGAGAGTCTTCAGAGAAATAAGACAATGGCATGAAGAAAGGAAAAAAAAAATCAATGTAATTTCTTTCTAAAAGTAAGAATGATCAACTCATTCTGGACAGTTTCACATTCATTAGAGAGAGCTTCTCTTCCTGAAAAATAATGAATAATATTGAAGTTTTTTCTAGAGGATTTTCTGCAGCAATCTGCCCAGGCAGGTTCCACTTTCTACCTAAATGTCCTGCTTGTGCTTAAGGTATGGATTTCCTGACGGGACAGGGATGAGGAGTTACAAGCTGAGTGTGATCTCTGATACATCCCGTTGTGTGCTGGGCAGGTGGGACCCTCATCACCCACTCACCTTTGTAAAACACTTTGACAACTTTGGATGAAAAAGTAGTGCCTTTATTTGGAGATTACTCTATGCTGGCTCTGTGGCAAAAAAAAAAAAAAAAAAAAAAAAAAGAACTAAAAAAAAAGGTGATAATAAAGCAGGGACTGAGTTTGCCCTTGGGGTAGTCAAAAGAAGATGAACATTTGAATATAGTTGAAGAAATATTTTCTGGCAGATCATCTCATGTGAAAGAAGGGAAGTGGAAGCAAAGAGGAAATTTGCCTAACAGGAACAAAAACAAGATTTCTGTCTTGGGACTTTTTTTTCTGTGCTAGGACTTCTGTGATGCAGGTCTCTCCCTTCTTTCCATCCTTTAAATTGCTCCGTACTGGGAATTTCTTATTGTTATTGAAGACTCTCACAAGGACATGCCAGAGCAAACTCTCTCAAAAACTGACAGGCCAGAAAGCCTCTATGGCTCCTGTGAGTGGTGAACTCGGAGCAATGCTGAAGAGAGCTAAGAGCCAGACAATGAAGGAAATTGAGCCTCACATGCAGGCAGATGAGGAAACAAGCAAAGCCTCTCAAATACTGTCTCGACATCTGTCTCCTGTGGCAGCAAAGAGGCAAAAAACAGCTAGGAAAAAATCTTGGCATACTGGAAAATTAAGTATACATCCTTTTAAGGAAGAGGATTAGGTAAGTTGGTGATCAGAAAGAAAACACAGATCCTGACATGAATATGCACAGTCATATTTCTACTGAAAGGACTGAGGGTGAAAGTAAAGGACCAGAATATCTACGCTAGAAATAAAAGTTATTTAATCTCTCTGAGCACTTCTACTCTAGAAATAAAAGTTATTTAATCTCTGTGAGCAGAAACGAAATACAGTGTCAAGAAATCCTTTAGCTTGTTCATTCTCATACATTTTCTCATACTATGAGAAAAATAAAAGCCCCATTTTACAGAGAGCTAAACTAGTTGCCAATGGAATTGTGATTCTTGCTGTCATCACACAGTAGATATATCTCATACATAGGCATGGATCACACCAGGTCATTCACCTGTCAATTTGTGTGTCAGCTAATAGGAAAATACTTCAATTACAAAGAAGGACTGTAAAATTTTCTCTGCAGAAGATGATTGCAAGGCACTCATGGCATCTTTCTCTAGTCAGTCCATGGAAACATCAATCTGTCCAGGGAAGGAGCTCCCAGAGGCTGGCATGTGAAATCTTTATTCACAGCCCACAGAAGACATTCTAAAATCTCTGATTGTATCCCAGAGTTACCTTGTTTCATATGCCCTCTCATGAAGGAAACTGTAGGTACACCATCTTTTTGTGCTTTTCACACTGTGTGGCTACTAATGTCTGCACAAAGTGGGCAGTGGTGGGAATATTACTTTCTGGGCCTTTCACTGTTTTCCTTGTGTTTTGAACTCATTCTAGGCTGTGTTAATGGCAGGAGACAAGGCAGCAGAGACTTAGACCAGCTGACTACCTGTTCATGCAAGTGCATCTCCGCACGCCGCTTTTCCTGCCTCTGATTCCTATAAAGTGTTTTTTCCCTGAGGGATTATATTTAAAGTTGTGTTATAAAGCCAATGCACAATTCCCCAGCGCCCGTGTTATTTGCACTGGATTGCAGCTACAGAGAAAACTCAAAAGGTAGATGTGCAACTAAACAATTCAGACGAGACACAGACCACCACGAAATATATTATTAAATAAAATGATGTTTGATTTGTAGCTGTGAGACCAACCCCTTTTGACATTCAAGGGAGCACAGCTATGGGCTGTCTTGAAAGCCTCCACACATCGATAGTTTTTCTGTTGCTAGGAGGAAGGGTTTTGAAGTGGGAGGAGAAGCAGAGACCCTCCAGTCAACAGAAGGATCCTCATGTAAGGGTCAAGAGGGAGCAGAGCATAGAGGGAGAAAAATATTCAGCTGACCATACTGTGCTATTCTCTATTCACTTTAATACCTACACTTAATGATATTCTTTAAAGCTAAACCTCAGGAATGTCAGGAGTCTTTTTCTCGTGGTGACATCCCATGTAGGCGGAATCTCTCGAGTTCTCCCTTTAAAATAGAAAGATGAATAAAGGCTTGCCTTGGAGAAATTTCCTCTGGATTTGAGCTTGTTGGTGTGTTGTTTACTCAAATGATTTATGGACTGGAGATTAGTGAAGTCATAGCAACACAGAAATTGCCAAGTGAAAATAAAAACAGCCCTGTGTATCCTTATTGAACATAATCAAGGAAGCAGCTGACAAACAAGGCTTTTTTTTTCTCCTGTTATGCAGAGACTTGGTATGAGACAAAGCTGATTTTTGCCTTTCAAAACTCTTTGAGCAGTGTCTGGCATTCTAATAACTGTCATGATAAATTTTACTTTACCAAATAATGGGATATTTTTTTTATCTTGCCATCCCTTGTATATAGCCATCAAAGACACATTTCCTTCTGGAGAAACTGCCACGTCCTTCCAGGAGGCAAGGGCTGGGAAAAGACTCATTCCCAGCACTGCCAGACTTGCTCTCAAGTCACACATGGTGAGATTTGTCTTTCAGTAAAACTAGTGAAAAGCCATGGGTCTGAGCTGAGCTCATTTCCTGGAACCTCTGAAAACCACAGAGAGGACTTGTGCACCTCTGAGAAGGAGCAGCATCCTTTTAGGGTAAGATGAAGGCATCTGGAGGACTGCAGAGGGACCCCACAGGAATACCTCTTGCAGATAGGTTCAGGTCCTCCCCCTCCCCTTCTGAAGACTCTCCTTTCTTTTCTAACAACAAAAGTGGGATGATTACTATCACTGAATGTGTTATGCATACTGTACCACATCAAAAAGAGAGTGCTGCCTATCACTGAGGAAAAACAGAGCAGAATAAACTTTACCTAGTTACTCTCTTTGTGGGTTCAACCACTGCATAAGACTTTTTTGCCAGGCCCTGCAGAAGAGGACTCCCTCTTATTTTATTTTTTCTGGTTTTGCACAAAGGTGTGCACAATAGGGTGACGTTTGTCAGTGGCTGGACATTCCTGCAGTTAACAGCTTGCTCCAGAGAGACCAAGCTTGAAATCTGACCTCAGAAGGTTTTTACCTCAGTGTGACAGGGAGGTGGCACCTTGATGGCATCTTTTGACATGTTCATGAGTGGCCTTGTGAGAGAGCAGCAAGGCTTTGGGATCACTTTGACTATGGCAGAATTATTCATTTGCTTATGTGCAAAGAGAGAGATTCCCTTTCCTTACATTCTTTTCAGACAAGGTAGGTAAGTAGAGAGGAATGAAGAGTGTGTATGGACCTGGAAACCAGAGGAAGAATAGATAATGGCATCTATGAAAGCTGCCAAACTCTAGCCTAGTGTGAGATCAGGGGAGACATATGTCAGGACCAGTGAGAAAAGCAATTTGTTGAAGTGGGAATTTGGGTGCAGAAAGATCAGTCTGAGAACTAAATGGAAAATGTACACTTATATCTTGCTGGTCCTTCTATATGTAGCTGAGTAAAAGCACATCACCTGAAAAGGGGAGAGGAAGGACAATACTTTTGACAAGTTCAGGGTCTACAAAGTTTTCTTCAAGACAGACAAATGCTGTGGTACTTTGGGGGACCATCAGACCTTCAAAGTCAAGAATCCAGTTGAAAGTTGCCTGTAGGCTGTCAAAGACAAAACAGCTGTCCTTGTGGGGATGCACACAGTGGATCACCAAGAAGATGGCAATCTGGCAGAGATGCAGCTCTGCTGGTAGGAAGCAGAAGAGACTGAGCTGTACTCAGATGGGTCACCTTGAGTGCCTTAAATCACCATCATAGAGAGCAACCAGCAGAGCTCTCTTCTACTTTGTAAACCTCCACATGAGCTAACAGGTCCTCTGATGTGAGGCTGTTGTGGCAGTGGACTGTCCCTGCTCTGATCAGTGTTGTCTCCTCCATGAGATGCAGCACTCCTGACCCCACTGGGCTGTTTGCAGCTGAAGCCGATGTGCACCAGCTCTGTCCCAGACAGGTCACTGGGAGTTCATTTCCTACCACGTAGCATTTCCCCATCTCACACTGCGCTTGCTTTGGTCTCGCTGCCTCTCCGTAGGTGGAGCTCTGCCAGGAGGGCTCGGAGAAGTGACACTGCCTTCACCCAGCTCTCATTGTAACAAGAAAGAATAACATCTTCTTTACTCAGCGCTGATGCAGTGGAATACTGCCAAACCCCTGGAAAGCCTCCAAATCAGCACATTTCTCCTTCCCATTAAAAACTAATACAGTACTAGCAAAACAGAAAGCACTGGCAACAAAAACATATTTTTCCCACAATCTGAGATCCCAATTTACTTGTAAAATAAACATTGAATACAGATTTAGCTCACTTTTTACATTTTCTGATAGTGTATAATAGGAATAACACCTCTTTTAAAGTAAGCTAGAAAAAAAGACAGACTTTCATGCTCTGAATTAAGATCTCAGCTCACAATTTTGGCTTCCTCGGCACACAGCACCAGTTTAGTTCCTAATTTCCTCTCGAGTGACTTAACGCTACTATATTGCTTAATTATAGCAGTTGCAAACTCCATCCTCTAAGAAGCATCACTGGGACCTAAACATCTGCAAGATTTTGAAGGAGGAAGATACGACATAAAATGCCCATTTTTGTATTATTTTGTGTTTATTAGTCCGTCACACAGCATAACTACTAAGCAGAAAGAACATTCGTTTAAATAAGAATTAATGGCAAGGAAATAAAGAACATTAAGTTACACAAACTCTCTCTTCTCTGAAGACTCAGGCTACAGAAGAGGGCACTTGCGTATAATATGAGGCTTTTTTAATCTCAGCTGGACCAGAGATCCTAAAGGTGGCCTATATCTACCAGATCATCCTAGCCCACTCCTCCCCTGGAGAGTAAGCATTGTTCTCAGCTGCTTATTTATTGCTGGTTTGCCACATCTTCTTTTAAATGTCCTAAGCAGAATTCCCCTCCACATGAAACAGGTTTTGATGGGAACAAATCAGATATCACCGTGTGGAAATAGCATCTGCCTGGTCAGAGTCTCCACAATGTTTGAAACCTTAAAGCCTGATGAGTAGGAAGAAATGTTAAAATGTTTAATGTAGTTGCTGTTGCTATAGAAACCATTTCCTGGGCACCCATACACCCTGTGCATTTGTCTCACTTGGTCCCTGGCCACCCAGGGAAAGAGGGCTTGTGGGGCTGGGAACAGAGAATGTGGGGGAACTCATCAGAGGTACCACAAGACCCTATTGTTTTGTATTGCCTTCTCTGGAAAAGGTGTTTAAAAACAGACAGCTGGGGAGCTGCTCAATTACCAGTGGAAGAGAGGAAAAGAAACATCAAGATCCAGAGAACTAAATTAATCCTGACGGAGCTCCAGTGGACAAAGAATATCCAAAGCAATTTGTGTTTTGCTGTCTGTGTGACCCACCTGCCCAGATGTTTCCTAAAGGCATTGGTTTTTTCAAACTTCATTATGAAACATGTTTACTACTGATCTTAAGAGTTTTGCTTGCACTTTCTGAAAGTGATCAAATAGACGGCAGCTAAAGAACTCTTCAGTTTTCTCAGGTTTGTTCTGACTTTTGGGATAGCTGGATGGCAAGCTCCTGGAAGAAAAAGAGAAAGGATGTTGGTAATGGAGAAAAAACTTAGCCCAAGGCATTTCCAGAACTTTGTGTCTCCTCACTGTGTGTTTTGTCGAATTATTAAAATGTTAAAACTGAACAGGTAGTGCTTCCTTTTCCCATCATCTTCCCCAAGCACCGTGTTTAAGTGGCCTATTTTGAAAGGTGGCTTTTTTTGTCTAAGCTGTGGGTATGCAATTGCAGCGAGGTCAATGAGAGGTCAGGCAATGCCAGTCAGCCGGGAGGTCAGGCGACTTCTTTTCTGTTCCCTGGAAAGAAAATACTTACCTCTCAGCAATCACATTTCTTGTGGGAAGGAAGAGGAATCTGAATGGGGAATTAGAATTTATGCATGCAGCTCCTATTAATTGTTAGGTTGGGTTGTGGGTATTAAAATTTGCCAAGACTTTTTAAAAAGTGCACACTGCCATCAGTAGAGCAGCAGCACAATTCTCCCCTTTCAAAATGCAAAAATGTCATAAATAAACACACAAATTCCCTAAAATAGCTGATGACATCTAACCCCAGTTGGTCTTCTGCTTTGCCAAAACTGTCAGCTAGACATAAGGAGCCTGTTGCTGCTGGTGCCTCTGTGTTGGTCTTTTTGCCTCCACTCTTTTCTCCAAAGACTTTCTCTGGAACAGCAAACTGTTAGCATAAGACATATTGAATAACTGTCTTCTGAAAAACAGTTTCAATTCTCTTTCACTCCTTAAGAAAACTCGCTGTGGTGAGGAACTTACATGCTGCCCTTTGCATTTTTTAATGGAGACACCTAAATGTTCTCAGCATTCTTCTCAGCTGGGCTCCTCTGGGAAGGAATTTAAGATGAATCTGCCTTCACAAGAAAATATTCTTATATATCATTAATGAAGTGTGAATTTTGCTACCTTCTTGTTGCATGTATACTTCTGGCATCTTGGCTGGTGGCTTTGAAAGGACAAGGGGAAAGCTTTGGTTTATAGACTTCTGGTTGAATATTGAGAACCACCAGAACAGCTAAGAAAGATTTTAGGCTGAATCTACTTTATTCACCATGTAATACTATTCCTGTTTGACCAAAGCCATTCCATTAAAAAGCTGAGATTGAATGAATGAATGAATGAATGAATGAATGGAGCCAAACAAGTCTAAAATTTTTAAAGACCTGTAAGTCAAATGTCTACCAACTTCCAGCAGAGTACTTTCAGGAATCTTGAAAGCGAGCATGACATCTTCTCTTTGTTAGATTGTGTGCTTCTTCTGGAGATTGTTCAAAATCTTAATAATGAACTGTTATTGTCACTTTTAATCCTATTAAAGTGAGGGGAAGAATGTGCTACTTGCCTCTAGACTTTTTGTAAAAGTAGTCTGACATTTTAATGTGGTCTTTCTTAAAAGTCATGCAAGTGGCATCCTGGAAAGTGCCTTGGAATAAGGGGGAAAAGGAGTTGTATAAAGCATAAGCATAATGAAATACTAAACGTGAATTTCTAGGTTTTCACACTTTTCTTTCATTCCACTTAATACATAAGGACAAGAATAAACGTCTTGCTCATTTTTTCTGGAGATCACCTTGGTAGGCTAAGGAGAACACTTCAGAACAATCAGATTTATCAGCCTGTAATTTAGATGCTGAATAACAGAGATGTTTTCCCCTAGCCAATTTTGGGTATGGTAAAGAGATTCTATGGGAAAGAAAAAAAAAGTAATAGCTTTAAATCCTCTAAGTAGAAGTATGTTACCCTCATTTTTTCAGGTTTAGATTCTGTCAAGTTTCTGACAGAAATACCAGCTCTGCTGTCAGCTGTACACAATCCTGAAAAATCAAGACAGACACAGTTTACCCTTTAGAACAAAAATTTAAGAACCTTTAGCCCAACCCACCATGCTAATGGTTCATAGGGGTAAAAGATTTCGCATCACAAAAATAAATATATGGATTTAAACCCCCTCTCTCCCCCACTGGTTTCATGTTTTCTGAACATGAAACAAGTCAGTTTCTACTCTGTTTAGTTCCCACAATAAATACATATTGAGTGCTCAGTGCACGCATTCAGGTTTTTTTTCCCCCTCTCCCATTCAGTCTCTTGCCACTGACTTTTCTTGCTTTCCAGGTTATATTAAAGCTTTTGGCTTCGTGGCTGTAGGGAGAAATCTCAGCTCAGACATGGAGCTTAGCAAGGGAGAGCTGTGAATAGAGTCAGCCAGAAATACTGACAGCAAGGCAGAGGTGGGCAGCAAGGGACAGGGGAAGCAATTGACTACCAGCAAAGCTGAGGATTAAAAACATATCAGTGGGAAACAAAACCAGCAGAATATGAGATTCTATGAAATGCTCTCTGACGTAAAATCAGAGCCCCAATAAAGACTGAAATAAAAAAGTTCTGACTTGATCTGTTTTATGTAAAATTCCCTCTTTACCTTTCAGATGCAGATCAGGTACGGGGTGTTTCCTCTCCTTCTGTTCTTTAAAAGCCAAATTAAATCCATGGTCGTTTTATAGAGAAAATTTTAAGCTAGGGGGGTTTATAAAAAGATTCACAGAGTGAAAGTTTTATTCTTTCGACAGGGAGCTAACAGGAGTGCTGCATAGGCTCAGCTATTGCAACCTTTCTCCTGCAATAACTTTTACTGACCTCAGGTCCAATTTTATGCTCATTATTCAGGCAAATGGCTCATTGTTTTCACTGGCAGCTGTGCCCAAGTATGAAACTCTAGAGGAAGCTTTGAAACTGCAAAGACACCGCAGAAATTCATAACCATTGGATTGATTTAAAGCAAAAGCTGGAGCAGTGATGTTGAAAGGTGTCTGAGAGCTTGGGACAGCAAAAACCTCCATGGCCAGACACCTGCCAAAACATCTCCAGGGCTAACCTGGATGTCCAGCCTAAAATGCTAGGAGATGCCTGTGACATTAAGAGCTATGTGTTAAGTGACTTTGCAACATGAATACAGGCTGTGCACAAGTAAAATCTGAAATAAATGAGTGCTATGGTGTTCCTGAATGTAAAACAGTGCATTGGGGCATAAGTGATTTGCATCTGAGAAAATGTGTCTGGCATAGAAAAGAATGTAGTAAAGGATTGTTCAACAGCTCCACTCAAGTTCAAGAACCCATCAGAGAGGAAAGGGCTGGGACCAGAGTGCTCTCTGAAGCTGTAACCCCTTGGTGAACAATCTTCCCAGCACTTACTGATTTTGCAAGTTTTTAAGGAGCAGCTGTTAGCAGAGATACGTCTTGCTTCCTTAGCTGACACTTGTCTTAGCTCTTCTGAAGGATAAAAGGAGCTGCAGGGAGAGAGATGGAGCTGCAGCAAGGCCAGGAGAGACCACTGAGCATCCTTCAGATGTAACAGGCAACAGGGAAAGGCCCATGTCAGAGGAAAAGCTCAAGTGAAGAACGGAGAACTGGAAAAGCTTTTAAGAGAACAATGAAGTAGGGAAGGGAAGCAGCAACAGCAGATTAGGCACCACTGTTTTCATGGGTTTTTGGTTTTTATTTTGAATTAGAAATTTCATCACTGATCAGGCTCATTTTCTGTCCAGGGATCACCTCAGTTCATCCACACACTGAACCAGGGGTCATGGAAAACAAGGACGTGTCTGGTACAAGGCCATAAGCTGGTCCTGCAGCTCAATTAGGTTAATTTGTGGGATGGGACTCAGTGCCCCATGACTGCCCAAAAAGTAGGAGCAGCACAAGTAAAACCAGGACTGCAGCTTGTGGTTGTACATTTTCTCCAGCAATGCCACTGTTAGGTGGCAGAATCAGGCTCTTTTTTGTCTGTTTTTAGCTCTTTGCATCTGGCAACACAGATTCCCTGTCCTGTTTGGGGCTCCCAAGAACTTAAGGGTGGTGCAGGGGAATACTGGTGGGAAATAGAGGTGACAGAAAACACAGTGTTTTTGAGAAAATTGCCCAGTTCTAGCAGGAAAATGTGAAAAAAAAATTGTTTTCTGCAGGAATGTGTCAAGGTTGTAGCATGCCATTTTCCCGTGGGGGGAGAGCAGTTCCATTTTTCTGGATAGTTGCATCCAGGAGCAAGGAGCAATATCCTCCTCAAGTATCCTGGCCCATCTCTCCAATTGAAACAGCTTCTTCCTTTACCTCCAGCAGTTTTCCAAGAGCAAAGCCAATAACAGCAGCATTTCATCTACAGATGTTGCTTTAGGGAGCTATTTTCTAAAAACCTTTAGAAGAGGGGGATCCTTTTCTTTGCACCACAGATCATAGAGTCATGGAATAGTTTGGGAAGGGGCCTTTACAGACCATCTAGTTCAATTTCCCTGACATGAGCAGGACATTTTCAACTAGATCAGGGTGCTCAAAACCCCATTCAAGCTGACCTTGAATGTTTGCAGGGACAGGGCATCCACCACCTCTCTGGGCGACGATTCCAGTGCTTTACCACCCTCATTGCAAAAATCTTCTTCCCCATATCTAATCTAAGTTGATTCTTGTTTAGTTTCAAACAATTACCCCTCATTCTACCACATCAGGCCTTGCTAAATACAGACCAGATGGCTTTTCTTGGGTTCACATGTTCACCTGCGGTGTGTTGTGTGAGGGATCTGCCTTCTCCTGGGTCCAGTGCCAGCTGCACATCCCTTGGGGTAACACAGAGAGTGTGAGTGGGCTGAGGGATCCAGCCAGCTAGCACCAACCAGTGGGGTGGGATTGGAAGTGGGGAACAGGCAATGCACCTCCTCCATGGTCTGGGCAAGGGGAGAAAATTAACTCTCCCGTGTGCAGATGAGAAAAAATCAGATGTATACAGAGATACCAGCTGCAGGGAGGTACACCACTTCTGCAGTTGTTGTGGTTATCCTACTTTTCTCATTTTTCCATTGTTTTTAGGAAAAAAAAATCAAAAGATAGGAGTTAAAGGAAAAAGACCACAAATAGTGCATCTTCTGTTGAGTGAACTCAGAGTTGCTTTTACTCCTATTTCTGTATTCTGAGTTTACCATCAAGCCCAACAAGACTCCAAGTGCTGCCCACTGCAGTAGCAGATTAAGTGATTTGGAGTTTATCATTGCAAAAAATCTATCAGTTAGCAGGCCACATTGACCTTGGTGGGACAGTGATTTCCTATTTCATCATAAGGCAATTGGGTTTTTTTACTGGCAACTGCTGCTATTTACCCCCTAATACTCTGTACATAGGCTGCTGGAAAATTGTGAAGGATGTAGAAACCAACAAAATGTATAGATGTTTAAGATGGCCAACAACACTGTCTTCTACAAAACTCCTACTTTAAAGTTTTTGATGTTTGTTTGTTCTTTCTGTCCTTCCTAGACATCAATTTTCTCCCACATGCTCTTGATTTTATTTTCTGTAAGCTTTGATGTACTTTTGTGAGCACCTACCACTGCTTCTTAGACCTTAGCTTCTTAACTAAAGCCATTTATTGATATAGTACATCTCTCAGTGAAGTAGTACATCAATAAATTAAAGATTAGTTCAGTGTGTCAGCTCTCCCAGAGCATCCTGGGAAGAATTTGCCACTCTGGAAGACCATGGAGGCCACACAACATCCTTGCACAGGCAAGACAGTAACTCTGGGAGATTTAAGCTTTTGCTCCATGACATCTC
This sequence comes from Molothrus ater, assembly GCF_012460135.2. Classification (NCBI taxonomy): domain Eukaryota; kingdom Metazoa; phylum Chordata; class Aves; order Passeriformes; family Icteridae; genus Molothrus; species Molothrus ater. Next base: position 107,378,968 of record NC_050478.2, on the reverse strand, counting down.
CTCCTGCTAAATATTTTTCAAAGTCACCTTTTAAACTAACCCATGGATTCTGCTTGCTACTGAACAAACAGGTGGCATTGAGTTTGCATACTATATAGAGAGGTGTCCAAACCAATTTTCAGCTGTCTCTTACCACATTTTGTTTTTCCTGCTCTCTGATCTGATTTTATGCAGGCTACTTGTAGCAGTAAAGAGTTTTGGCCTGTATTTATATTCATCATGTTCCCTGTGTGACTCAAGCTCCTACTGCACTCTTGACAAATGCGCCTGCAAAGTTTCATTGCACCTAATTGTTTGCAAAGGCATGGCCTGAGGTGCATTGCTGCTGAAGAGGATATCATCAGGCTTATATTAACCATTTATGTGAGACACTGAAATGCTGTTTATTGCTATTTTTGTATTGGCACTCCCACATTCCTTGGTGTTTATTTCAGGATTTTGCACTATTCACTCACTAAGTTTTATGCCTTGACCTTGCAGTCTATTTACAGGACTATACCTCAGACAAGATTTCAGAATGGAAGGCAAAAAAGCAGAGATCAGAGCCAATACTTGCATTCCTAGAGAGATGCTTTAGGTACAAATGTTCTGATAGGAGAGCAATTCCCATTAATTTGATTTTGGAGATGCAGTGTTGTTTGCACTATGGCTTCAGTCCTTTTAGTATGAAAATGGCACCTTGTTTTTGGAGTACATATCCACTTCTCTGTGCATCCCTCTATGAAAATGAAATGCCATGGAATGGCAAACTAGAAGTGTTTTGGGCACACAAAACCCTTGGTTAGAAGATAAATGGTGCCCATTGGTTCCCTCTGGTATTTTGAACCAGTTGCTTGAGGAACATGACTTTTTCTCTGTTTTCTGCCTGCAGGTGAGACAACACAGATTTCTTATGAGGCAGCACTAGGATGCTGGCAATTTCTATGAGGGGCTTAGCTGTGTTAGGTGTTATTATAAGAGGGTATTTGTGGTTTGGGGGAGGTCTCCACAAGTTCTTCCCTTCTACTATGCATTATTGGTGCTGAGCTAATAAGCAGCCACTGAAGTCTCTTGGGTGGGTACAGAAAACATTTGAAACAGAAATGAATGATTTGTAGCCTTGTTAATTAACATTTTGTTGTACAGAGACACCCATGTTAACACATGAATGTAGCCATTTGTATGAAGGGCAGTCCTTCTCCAGACCTTCACATGGAACAAAATCCTGTGTTCACAAAGGTTTGTGAATAATGAATATAAACAGGGAGATGAAGAGGGCACTTAGATACCAAAGTGATGGGTATAGGATAATGGTACATACATGGCCAGATGGCTTTACACAGAAAATTGGAAATGAATGAATAAATGGATGACTCTTGATAAACCCTTCCTGGAAACCTTTCCTGAGTGCCTAGCCCAGCCTGTACAGGATATAACCTGTAAAGTCATAGAAAAAGCTCTGTAGATATTAAAATATTTTGTGGCAAAATTGTTAGCAGAAATGCATCACTCAGGCTAGGAGCCTTTGAGAGCTGTGTGTTTTGGTGAAATTTGGACTCTAAGGATTGTTATTATCTGTATTGTCAATGCAACCTGATGATGACCAGTGGGCCTCAGAGAATGGAAGCCCTACATACCCAAGCACATGGTCACACAAAGTTTTTGAGTCGGTCATTGTGACTGAGGTGGTTGTACTAATTCTCAACTGCTGGGGAGCTCTGGAGTCTTAGGGACCAGGAACAAAGAAGAAATGATTGTATTAATTGCCTACCTGGCATTCAGTAATGGCCAGGTTTTCTACCATTGCTAATGGACAAAATAGCAGAAAATTACTTAAAAAGGATGAGGCAAATTATATTTCTGTCATCCCTGCACACAGAGGAGTGTGCCTATGTCCTGATGTCAGGAGGCAGTTACTTGTACACTTAGCTGTGGTGGGATGAGACAAATTCATTTCAGCTCTAGTGGGGAGTTTGCCTTGTGAAATTACATCAATTTGTAGATGATCTTCATCTGGTTGAAACTTCTCTGAGCGAAATTTCTCAGCTGAAAATGAGGATACTCACATTGAGAGTGTAGTAGGTGATTCAGTCTAAGTCTCCAGGAAGATGTTCTTGGTGTGCCCCAGGTGTCATCCCAAGGAATAGTGAAAACCCCTGTGTGTGACCCCAGAAAAATGTGCTGTACATTCCCTGCATAGACAAGAAAGGAATCAGGGAACTGTTAATGTCTGCCTCTCAGAGAATTACCCATATTAGCCCTGGTGTTTAACTCTGCAATGTTTCCCAAGAAATACAACAAAGAGCAGTACTCAGACCTGTCTTTCAGCAAAGCTGGAGTGCAGGAAAAATAAGTAGCAATAGTAACATGCAGTGCTGACTCCTCTGCCACTGTACAACTGTTTTCTGCAGACATCTTGTATGTATTCACACCCCTAATTACATTATTAGGATGTAGACGTTTATATGTGAGGCTTTGGAGATTTATCCAAGTAGATACTTCTGATGTGTAGTTAAACATGAAGTAGTTACCAGTTACTAGGAACTTTCCCCTATACAGGCCATTGATGAGCTTTTGTTAAAGCAAAAAAGTAAAATGTAAAATGTCAAGCAACCACCTCTGACTGACACTTGGGAAACTGAGCTGCTGCTGATTATTATCCCATTTACAATTAAAATCTGGACTCCTTTCTTAATTTTTGTTGACGTGCTGTTGGTCTGTGAACTCCTAGTAGACAACCTGGATTTTTAAATAGTCCTTGCTTTGACTTCCAATTACCATACAATTAACAATTCCAACAATGCTGTCTTTTAATTTCACTGCTTGTATTCATTTTTCTGTGTGCTCCTAATTGCCATGCTGGCATGTCACTTGTAGACTCTGGTTTAGGACATCAGATGTCTGTATTTCTATTTAAGACATAGAAGTAGATAGTTTATGTATCTATATTGGATCTATTCTTGCTTCTGAACAAAGGAAAGCTCTATATATCTTCACAAGCTACTCTTCTCTTTCCTTAGTCAGCTACATTTACATGTAAATACCATGGAGTGATTAAATCCTGGTGGTTTTGGGGCAGAAACATCCTTCTGTGGGAGCCTATGCCAAAGGTCCCAGAGTCCCAAGCTGGGCCACATAGACAGAGCTGTGCCTCGTGGGTGAAACTGCTCAGGTATCTCAGTCTGTGGTGTGCAGCTCTGGACTGTCCCCTTCTGAATCTCTGGGAACAAAGGGTTTAAAAAATCTTGCAAACTCAATTGTTTCTTCCTCCAAGAAATGCAACAGGAAGGAAAATGGCCCATTGCAATGGAAGCCGGTAAATTTGTCAGGATTTTCAGACTCTTATATTCTGGCCCTTCATGTTTGATACTGTTCTAATAGCCTCAAGATTTTGAAATCAGATGAGGTGCCAGGAAAGCCATGGGAACATGGATCTAAGTCAGAAGGAGCAAAGTCTCATGGAGACCTGTGCTGCCTCTGATGCTGCCCAGCAGCACTGTGTCTCTGCAAGGAGGATATCTCCCTGCAGGGCCCACACTAGGCAAACAGCCAGCAGTATGGTTTGGGAAGAGATGACTGGTAGAAAAAAAAATATGGGACAGGACCCTGGAAAGTGTTATGATATTGCTTCTTCGTTTTAAGCAAAGAATGATGTTGAATTGTGGTCTGTCACCACCCAGCTTTGCACTAAATGATCCAAGGGGTCCCTTCAGCCCTGTGCTTCCATGAGCTGCAAGTACAGTCAAAATCCACTGTGGAGAGCGTTCCATTTATGATTCATTTGGGTTTGTTTATTGCCTTATTTTCCCAGGCTGATGCTGTGTTTCTTTCACAAAGAGAAGTATTACCTATTAGTGTGCTCAAGAAAGGTATTTAGCAATCCTAGGTGCTTAAACTGGTAATTTGGCTGGTATTTAATGGGTGGATGCTTAGACTGGAAATGTTTGTTTATTTTACCAGACTTCCCCAGTAAACCTACTCCTCTTGCTGCTGCTAATCCCTAGCAGAAGGGATATGAGAAGATTACAAAACCTGCCAATAATTTTCAGGACCAAAATTCAGTCTCCTGGTACCTCCCTGATCTCTTCATTGCTTTGTTCCAGCGAAAGGCCCTTGGTAGCCAGAAGGACAGTGGTTCCTGAAAGGAATTTCAAAAAGTGCATAAAGTTGATATCTGCCTAGAAGTAATACAAAACAGGAGCATCTGCCAGAGACAGGAGCATGTTGCAGGCTTAGTAAAACAGCAGGGGAACCTGCTGTTGACCAGATTTGTCCATATCAGTGCAGGTGTCTCTGCAGTTAATAAGAATTACTATTTACACTTGTTTTCAGAGATTTGGAGACATGGGGATAATATAGATAGCCTGTAAGTCATAAAGAGCAAGTAGATACGACACATGTTCCCATTAATGTATAGTGTTACTCCTTGGAGTTTGTGATATTGAGACATTACGAAGTATGGTATGAAATACAGATGGCTCTGAATCTTGACTGTGTTTGTTTAATTATAGGAGAATATATTTTGAGATAGATTTCCATCCTATTTTCAAGATGAGAAAAAGGATGAACAAAGTCATACATAAACGGACTATGTTCGGAATTACTGTGATGTGGCAGCTAGATGTAAAATGTGACATAGTTTATCTTCAGAAAAAAACCTGATGTGAATGTTGATGCACAAGCATTATTTTTTTCTTGACAAACTGTGCTCTGATTAGTCAATAGATGCACAACCATTTTTTTTGTTGGTGTAAATGAGTCTCCCTCCACGCATGTTGGCACAGAGACAGAGGCAAGGCTCCCAGATGTGTCTGCCTGGCTGCTCTGGCCCTGAAGGGAGAAACCAGAGCAAGGTTTTGGGATCTAATAAGGGGAAATCCCTCAAAAGAGGAACTTACTGATCTTGCTACTGCTTGGAACCCAGAGAAGTCAGGCAACAGCTACAGGGTCTAGTAGTGGCTATTTTGCTTCTTTTTCTTTTACCTCTTGCCAGCAGTAGCTTCGCCCTGTATGTCCTCACTATCCTGGCTTTGCTGCTCTCTGATACAGGCAAAGTAGTGGTCATGGCTGGGCAGCACAGAAATGGAAATATTAGAGCATCTGCACGCATTTGTCTCCTACTGTGCTGGGGTAAAAAAAATCCCAAAAAACCCACAAAAAGATGTTATCAGATGTGTCCAGTTTCTCTGAAGAAATAAGATTTAGTGACTATTCTCCTTTTGGCTCTACTCTCAAGTATAAAGTAAGATCACTTCTACTACATAGCACCCTGGCTGGCTGCATTCTTTTCTCCAACACAAATTGTTATTTTTCTTCACAATATCAGGTGGGAACAAGATAAAACCTTCCTTCTGGGAAGCTGTACACTGCACAATCTGTAATTCTTCCATGGTTTCTTATTCTGTGGGTTAAATCTCATCCTACCAGCAAACACACACAGAAGAAAACCACTAAGTAGGCTACACAGCTGGCTTTTGCCCTGGCAGTGCAGAGGCTATCTTAACATGTGTGGCACAAGTGGCAAGAAACAGCCTTGGCTTCGGGACTCTCACTGGTTGGTCCCCACATGATCTCTCACCTAAATGGGGGGCCTCGATCCCCTGGTGCCCCCTCTATTCCTCTTAGCTCAGGGAAGTTGGAAAGGGGAAAACAGGAAAAAAAGAAAATCCAACCATAACAGTTTGTTTTCCAGGATCAGGGTGGCAAGAGGGAGGGTGAAAGAGGAAAACTACTCTTGCTTTTTTCCTTGCAAACAAGGAAAAATGAGTCTTGCAAGAATGGACCAAAGCAGAAAAGGGTCTGGATGGGTTTATGAACACAAAGATTTTTACATTTAGCTCACCTTCTGACTTGGAAGTGGCTTTAAAAAATAAATATGTAGAGCATCTGAGCATGTGTCTGGGTAGAAGAAGGCGAAGGGTCAAGAGAAAAGCCTGAAGTACTTTGTTCCATTTGGATATTTACTTCTTCAAAATGCTGGAAAGGGACGATATCTTTCATACTTGATTTTTTCTGAAGTACAAAGCAAATCCTCTCTGTATTAAACAGTGAAGAGCATTCTTGAGAGTAAGGACCCTTAAAGACTCTTGTGTTTTGTTTTGTTTTTTTCCTTCTGGGCAATGAATGACTAGTCCCTTGACACCACTAACTGTTTATGTAGAAAAGCTAATTTCACTTCTGCCAATAAAGTTCTCTTGCCAGTCTAAGTTTCTCATTAAAATTAATATTCTTATTGTATGTCCCTGTCCTTTCCCTTGCTAAGAAAGAAGCTAATAATCTTTCATTCAGGGCCAAATTCCCACTTCTTCCCCATCCCAAAGCAGAGCAGGGGGAGAAGGTAATTGCATATGGAAAGGCATATTGGCAGGAACACTGTTCTTCAGAGATGTGCCTCATTTCATGGATAGGAGAAGTATTTCAGGGGCTGTAGGAGACCTTAGTTCACTTCTCTACTGGAAAAAGCTTCAAGCTAGTATCTCATGGGGGAATACCATAACTAACAGGCCAGGGACTGTGGGGGATTGTTCCCAATTTGTCACCAGTGAAGCAGCTCAATTTTGTAAGAGAGAATTAAGTAGCCAGGGAGAGAAAATATGGAGGCAAGGCAGGGGGATTAGGACACTCACTTGGGATGTTTCAGTTCCTGCTGTACTTAAAATAAAAACTTCATGGAGTCTTTAGATGAGAAGAGATGTTATTTCCCCCACTTGCTTTACCTGGTGTGATGCTGGAGCTGTTGAGGGAAGGCTTGCTGGAGCATTCATCAGAGGTGGAGGGGATAAGGTGTTTTGAGGAGCTTGTTGGCACTTTTTGTGAAATAGGTGGGACTGTTTCAGCATCCCAACTGTGTGATGCTCACCCGTGCATGGGGACACATCAAGCAGAAAGGGGAAAGCTGGGAACCAGATAGATTTTGGTTTAGCAGGCCTGAAGGAGAAATTAGAACCCTCTATGGCTCTAGCCTAGGAGAACTGTGTGTCCAAGCAACCATGCACACCTGAGGCTTAAGCTTCCTGCATAGGTAAACCCAAAATCCTCCTTCAGCCACTGTGGGAGATTGTTCTGCCCTTACGCACACAAATAACATTACCACAGTGCTGTCCTCATGCCTGAGGGAAAATTCCCCTTTCCTAAGCAGACTAGTTCACACTGGGGTTTTCTCTGCGTACTTTTCGAGCTAAAAGGCCTGCTCAGGGACAAGAGGATGGATAGAAGCACAGCTAGAACAAATCATCCCACCAGGTGGAACAATAAATATGAGCCTTAGCTTCCTTTCCTCTTTTACATCTTTTTGCTGCCTTTTGGGGTTGATTTTTGAGGAGGGAAACAAAAGAGTGGTTTAGTGTGTATTTTAGAAGTCTGCCTGGAGTAAGACCCAGTCTTTCAAAAATTGTCTAGGAAAGCAATTCCTTACAACACTGAGAACATCACTAATGCTAAATGTTCCTTTAATTCTAATTTTGAGACACTTGCCCATCTTGTAAATTAAAGATTTATTGCCTGAGAGTACTCAGATCACAACCTAACACACGTTTAGCTGCTTTGTTCCATCCTGTTTGGAGTCATTCCAGAGGCTAAGCCCCTGTATTAGAAACATCACCAATGCAAAGATTGAATGATCGATCAAAGCAATGCAGATTATGAATTCTCCTACGCAGTCTTCCATAAAAGGGACCTAGAGAAGCAGCTATTTTTTTTCCTGCTTATTTTTGGCAGACAGATTTATGTCAAAGATTCCCTGAGATGGTTTTGTAACAACCTGTGTCCTTTATTTAAGGAGGTAAATTTTACTATGGTAAATATTTTTCAAGTGAACAAGAAAATGACATAACTAAGACAAGACACAGAAATGAAATGTTCTGCACAATTCGTCAGGATAGATCAAAGATAGCAAAGGGAAAAGGTATTTCTAACTTCAGAAACTCCAGAATAAATAGACTGTTACCGATGCAAACTCCCTCAAGAAAACAAATAGGATGCACTTTTGCTCTTTTTTGAGTTGCTCTGTTTTGAAATTAATTCTAAGTCCAAGGAATGGAATACATAATGTGTGTAATAATTTCAATGTGAATCCCAGGGATATTAAGCATTAAATCTGGGCTGAGATCTTGCATTATAAAAATCATTGAGAGCATGTCATTAACATACATCATTCAGCTACTTACTGTATTTGAAGAGCCTAGGTTTATACAAATACATCAGAGTAATATTTTGCATTCCAGGGCGTGACCAAATAATCAAATTACAAAGAATGAAGCAGTTAGGGCTTGAGATAGCATGGTAAACACTACAACTCAAAGGATCCTCTGTTGTGGATCAAACCTTGCTCTCCACAGACTATCTGCTAAATAAAGGAATAAATAGGTGAGACTTTAGGGATGTCTTTTTCAGACTGTAGATATCATCCAAGACTTTTACACAAAGATCAAACCCAGCAGTCCATCAGGAAAGAAAACAAGCCACATCAGGTGCTGCTCCACTTGTTCAATTTGCTTCTCAGCCACTCAGTTTGAACTGTGGCTGATTATTGATCATGATGTTTTCTTCCTCACAAACTTGTCTCTCCTTATCAGTAAAGAATATCCACCCTGTCGTTCTACATCACTTTTTATGTTTCTGTGAGTTTTTCCTACTCAAATGTATGTTGTTTTCTACATTCTGCAACTAGGAAAAAAAGTGTGTTTAAATCTGGAGTATTCTTCTGAGAACCAAACTTTTCATTAAGTCCTGGAAGAATTTTGTAAGGAACATGGCAGAAGATCCTTTTGAGCCTGGATTTTTGTATTTAAGTTCTTTGCTAGAAAACATGGATCTGTTATTACCGATCCTCTTTACTGTATTGCATCTCATCATCAAAGGTCGGAAGCTTTGTGACGCCTTTAGATGTGAGCAGGTAGCCAAATTTCTGTATCACTCTAATTAGGAGGGGAAATTGGTGATGGAGGTTGTATATTTGATGAAATATGTTTATTCACATACATGTAGTATATTTAAATTAATGTACCAATTCCCGATTTCTTGACATGAGAAGGATCCAGAGACAGGAAATTTCCTTCTCTGCAGCTCCCCATGAAAAATAAAAGTATTTTTCTCTTGCTCTTGGGTTGATCTTTGTCTTATCTACTTGGGTTTTGCACCATCCTCATGCTTCTCAAAAATAACCCATCAAGGAAAGCCTCTTTTCTGTGTCACCTTTTTTCTATTGTGAGTGAAAACACATGTTTATCTACCTCTTAAGTTATCTTAAAGGCTGATAGCTAGACACAGTAGTCTGAAAGAGATAACCTGGTCTATGTCCTTTCCCTCAACTCAGATCACTGAAATGATGGCCACCTTATTTTAGTCAAAGTCATGATAAAGTTTTCCCACATTTTAACACAGCAAAATTACAGAAAGGTTAAGCTTTCCCACATTTATAGATTTGTTTCAGCTAACCTGCATCTTCAAAAGGAACTTCCAAAGATTGTATTTGGAATACACCTTTCCTATTGTTACTAGGTATGATAAACTCTATCTCACGTATTAGTTCATCTATTACCTCAGTTACTCACATTTCTTGTTCAAATTACAGAGGTCCCAGTTTCTGAATCTGTTTTTCCAGTTTTGGATGCCTTCACATTCCCTAGATATTCTCTCCATTTGAAATCAATTAGGAGGTTCTGTTTTGAATCTCCCAAATCCCAAGTCTTTTTTGCTTGTCTGGTCTAATAAATGTAAGATTTGAGGCAGTGTCTACAATTCCTTCACATTTCATCAATTCTATTACACTTTCAAACCCCAAAATTCCCATTATTGTTGTTAGCTGTCCAGCTTGAGATGAAAATGGCGTGCTGCTCCTTTTACACAAGCATGAGTTTTGCTTGTTCTGTTTGATGTCCATCCATTCCCTGAGCTGAAAGAGAAGTTCTCAGTGAAGTAATGGTGGCATCCCCAAGTGCTGTAGTCCAGGAATGGTATTCCCCAATTTAGTGTTCCCACTGACACATTCCAAACTAAGTGCCATTCGCTCACTCCCCTCTTCCTTGTCCCTCCCCTGCACCGGGCTGGAGAAGAGAACTGGAAGCACAAATGGTAAAGATCATGGGTTGAGATAAGAACAATTTACTGGAAACAGTGATGAGATAAGGAAATGCAGTAACATCAGCAATATTACAGCAGGGTACAAAAGGCCAACAATTCACACATGATTGCTCATCGTTGCACTACGAGGAAACCCTGGTAATAGCCGACCACCCAACCACACCACCATTGACTGGAAGATTGTCCCTTCGCCTGCCCCTGGAAATGATGTGAGGTGGCATAGAACAACCTCCAGGTTCTGGCCATATTTCATTTCACAGGTTCAATTTTCAAATGAACTTCATATTGTTCTCAGTTTCATTTTACTGGGCCAAGTTGTTAATTTTATTATTTTTCAATAGCATCATGAGGCACATTTGTATTCTCTTTCCCTGTTACAGAACTGCAGTTAGAAAATTTGTAGTGACTGTAATCTCTGTCACTGGAAACTGCTTCTTCCTCTGGTCTATGAGTGCAAGAGGAAAATCTCAATTTCCATGGTAAACTTTGGAAATCCCTTGGAGTGTCTTTGGCTGCCATTCTCTGACCTAAGTGTAAAAGCCTAAGTCCAGCTGAGCACCTTTGCATCAATCTCTTTCCAGTTTATCCTTGAAAGCCTTCACTGTTATCTGCATATGCCAGGAACTCATGTTTCTGCTGATTCTCTTGCAGTTCCTGTAGGATTTTATCTTTTCTTTTTCTTTTTCCTCTAACTTTGAGTTAGGCCTGGATCAGCTCAGATCTGTGGATGTCTTCAATCAAGAAGCAAAGGTTTGCCTGAAGCTGTTTTGAGAAATCAGAACTATGTAACTCTCTGGGCATGGTTATTCAGGCTTGCTGGTGGAACTCTTCTTCTCTGTATTCATCAGTTTTCATTCAGTCCATAATGCTATACTCAGTAAAGTAAGTCTCAAACAGAGTTGTTCCTAAAAGATATTAGATATTTGTATTATTTGGCCTCAGAAAGTCAAGCCTCTTCAATGGAACTCTTTGACTTTGGCAGCCAAGCAGATGAAGTGCAGTAAATGTTTTTGCCTAAGCTCTCTGACTGGCCCAGCTGAACATCCGGATGGCTGGCTGCCATGATGGGTCTGTGACTAGACATTTCTTCCCGGAGCTGAACTTCAGCCAGTGAGTCCTTGCTCCTCTTCATCCCTGCTAGTGGGTTCCCAGATGGTGACTCCCTGCCTGGAAGCAGCTATGTTTCCTTCCAGTGTTGTTTCCTTTTACCTTTTTGTCCTTACCAATTCAGACGGGCCTTCTCACTTAGTTAGGACATTTTGTAGTCATTACTCCTACAGAAACTTCACCTTTTCCTGCAAATCACTTCAGCCATTTCTGGGAAACCTCCAGATACTGCTGTAATACCTTTTGTAAAGTTTCTAGCTCTTGCTTTAGCGCCTTCTGGTCTTGCTTTAATTCTTTTTGGCTAGTTTTGTTTTCTGAGAGCAGATTTGTTATTGGTTCAAGACGAATACGAGCTCATAATTTCTGTGTTTGAATGGCGTCCCAGTGTTGACACCAGGCTTTTATCTTGTGACCTGACCATGTTATTTCAATTAGAATGAGAAATTGATGAGGGAGATACTTCAGATACAATTCTGATAATTTATAAAAATGTACAAAGCTTTGCTTTTTTAGGGGAAGTGTTAATCATGCACAGATTTCTTGCCCACAGCCCTTTCTGCCAGAATCCTGTCCAAAAAAAAACCCAAAAACCCACCATTATCCTTCCATTGGGGCTTCTGGGAAGGCTGGAGATCTGCACACCAAAGGCAGAAACACCTTAAGGAGACACTTCCTTCAATCATAGACAGAGATAAGTATGCCTAGCCAGAGAGTCACAGACAGGACAAAAGTGTAATGTTCTGAAACCAGTGACAAACAGAAAAAGGTCTAAGTAGTGTAGAGTAGACAACTGTGTGATGGGGTTAGAGGTGAAATGCATTCTACTTTTCGTGACTCTTCTAAGATCAACCCCAAATGTGAGCCTATTTAGGGCCCCCACATATAATAGTACAATAGCACCCAGGAGAGAGGATTGCTGCCTAAGACAGGCACAGCTACGCTGAGAAACTGTGCATTAGATCTGTTCAGAGGGACTGCACCTTCTTTCCCCTTGTACACTGGCTCTTCTGCACAGCTCCATCTCAGCAAATCCTCTCTATCTCTAACACTCCTAAGTTTTATATGTCCTATATTCAGTTGGAGACCTGCACTAACCTCCTTTTAAAGATACCTTAAATGAAGGACAACATTGAAACTTAGGCTTAGTACTTATCACCACCCAGACAAAGCATTTCATCAGCTAGCTGGCAAAATATCTAACAACTGTTGAAAGAATCAAGGAGTCAAGATTGTTGGCCGAAAGGGCTTATGAGTTAACACATCAAAACAAATTACAGTCAATGCTGAGAAGAAAAAGGGCTTGGCAACACAAGTGGTGAGAATCTCAGGATAGCACTCTCATGGGTTTTAAGGCAAGACCTGGAGGAAGGAGATGGGAAAAGCTAGCTCAAATGGCATGAAAGAAGACAGAGAGCAGAGTGGAAGAAGGGGTCACAGGGAGCACTGTGAGCAGCAGAGTCAGAGAAACATGGGATCAATGAGGGAAACATGATGAAAGGAGTGCAAAGATGAGATTGTGAATGTTCCCCTAACAAACAATGAAGACAGATGGAGTTGATACAACGCTTTCTTCTGATTCCTAAATACATTTAAGGATTAATGCCTATTCTGTGCCAGGACAACTTCTGATAAAGAGCACTGCTTATAATAAAGTGTTGTTAACTTCCTCACCCTTGGGAGAGGACAATCAAAAGGGTAATATGGGTAAGGCATGTGGAGGACTTTACAGGACTGTGGTGAGAAGTGAATTCTTGGAGCAGACTTCTTGGAGCAGAATTTCCCTATAGGAGATGATCACTGTCCCAGACACTGATGTAATTCCAGTTTGAATGCATCTCCTGGCCTCAGCTATAGCAGTTTTCTACAAGGAGAGACAACATCTTAAATTAACAGATCTACAATGATGCAGAGGGTTGTTTTTTGTTTTGTTGGTTTTTTTTTTCTCAAAACACATATCTTGAGTGCCAACTAAGAAAAGACTAAAAAGCTGTGAAAGATTCTTCAGGGTGAAGGTCAGGTGGTTTATATGATTAAATACAAGTGAGGAAAAGGTGGCATCTGGAGCAATAGTTGGACTCACTGCAAAAAGAAGGAAAGATGAGGAAAATAGAAAAGGTTGTTTGGATTAACAAAATCCAAGGTCAGAAGAAACAGTTGTGATATATTCTAGTGATCATCCTCTTGACCAAAACCAAAGGATTGCACACCCAGATCCCTGGACAGCAATGTTTCTGAGGCTGTGCTAAGTGTCTGGAAAGATGACTCCCCCTCTCAACTGTTCTAAAGCATTCATGTCACTGCCAGGGACACAAGCAGCCCCAATAGCCCCAGTGAGACATCCCTGACACCCAAGCTGATCTTTCTTCTAATGCCTCACTTCTTTTCCTGTCCTGTGGACTACACAGTCCTCTCCACTTCCCACAAGTCCCAGACATAGCTTTTGTTCCTTGCCCTCATCACACTGTGACTTTTTACAAGTACTGGCACTTCCTTGCAGTCTTACACAAGCCCCTTCTTTTCCTTGCCTGTCCCAGTTTATGAATCCCTCCCCAAGGGTAGAATTTGTAGCACATGACTGTGGATCAGCCAGCAATTCCAGTGCCTGTGACTTGTGTTTCTTCCAGATGTAACTATTTAGTCACCAGTAGACCATTTCCATGGGTTTTTTTATGACTAACCAAGTCTAGCCTCTAGCTAAGTGTCTAGATACAGCTCTGACCATGTCCCTGTGGAGTTCCTCCTATCATTATGAGATTAACAGAGTATTTAGTTTTCTTTTGTCTGCTGAACCTTTTACCGTTTCAAAGCTGTTCAACAGGCTGTGAAAACCATCTTCCTTTCCTGTTGCAGGGGCCTTACCACTCCCTATTGCAAACAACTTCCCAAGCTTTCTGTCATCTGCCATTATGGATATAAGGGAAGGCACTGTCCCCACCCGAGAACGTTGCAGTTTTCATTAGACACAAACACTGGATGAAGGCTGATGCAGAAAGGTTTTCAGGGACCATCAGGAAAAGGTTCTGGGGAAGATGTGATATAAGAAAGGATATAAACAAGGAGTAAGACACAAGACAGTTTTTTCAGTAATACAAGTTGATGTGGTAGAAAGGGTAGAGGTATGTCCAGAAATAAAGAGGTGCCATCTGTGAACTTCATACGCCATAAGAAAAGCAGGTGAATGGTCTGAAAGATTTAGTGATGTCAACAACAAAGTGTTTGCAGGATTGGCTGCTTCTTTGGAAATGAATTAGCAGAGAGGAAAAAAACAGAGGTAAGGCCCATAATAGTGCATGAAAGGATGAAAAGGAAAAAAAAGGGAAACTAGAAAAAAAGAGCAATGTGCGTGTATGCAGAGGGGATTTAGCAAATTTCTTTTGTTAGATAGTTTATTAGCAAGGTATCAGAAAATTATGCAGACATAAAGTTACTTACATGAGAACATTCACAATATAAATGCAATTTTCAGCTCAGGGTTTCATTATCTAGTGGGTAATAGTTCAAGTATTGTGAGATGGATTTTAATTCTGTCTAGCATGTACAAGTAAATGACAATTTGCTGTGCTTGGTGCAATGGAATGTATGCTATTCAGATGCCTGTGTAAATTTAAGTTTTATTGGCAGCTGTAGCATAAACAAGGTGCCCTACCTGTTATCTCTTCATAGAGGACTCTTGTGTTCAACCAGACTGTTGCAAAAAATATATATAAAGTCATTACAGCTTCTGGATATTTTTCTACACTTTGGGGTTTTCATCAAGATTCAGAACCATTTTCAGAGAGTGCATGCCCTAAGACCCTCTCTGTCACTTACAGAATGCTGCAAATTGACTCTATCACTTTACCTGCTGCTGTAAATTGGCTCTGAGCACACATAATGTGTCAGGTTTGCCTACTCACTTTCAGTTTTCACCCGCCTCTACTGGGCATATCTAGGAGTAATGGGATGAAATTGAGCAAAGGAAAATTTAGACTGAATATCAGGAAAATTTTCCTAACAGTGAGATCTATTAGAATGTGGAATAGTCCCCCAGGAAAAGTGATGGAAACCCCATTGCTAGAATCATTAAAAATAGACTGGAAAAAAACCACAGTAAAAATACAGTAGAAAATAATCTGCATTGTCAGGGGATGGACAAGATGATTCCCTAGGTTCTCTCAGGCTCTAATTTCTAGGATTTTAGGAGCTGAGCTGCATCAGTATTAAATTCCCTGAATGCCCAAGATCATCTAATTGAAACAATAGAAAGTTTGCTCATAGGCATGCCAGGGAGAGTGCTCAGTAATGATCAGGCTGCATTACTGCTGAGAGTGTATCACTTGATCTGCACTGTACAAAGAAACAAGGAAGGAGACAATTTTTATCACAATTTACCCTTTGCTAAAGCTGTTCTTGCAAGTCAAATATGCTGCCTTGATTCAGCATTGCTGATGTTATAGAAAGTGATCCTAGAAGCAGGTAATAATGAGTCCCGATCACAGTTTGTCATGGTGGAGTTTTGTATCAAAAGCTAACCACACGTGTTCAGAATCAAAATTTCCCTCTGCAACACACATATTTTCTACCATAGCCCTGTGCTCCTTTCATTGCACACACATGCCATGCACTGCCATTTCATTTGTCTATGGAAGACTTGTCTGTATATTGAGGGATAATGGATTACCTCCACAGGGAAAAGACACTGATTCTGAGTTTCTTCTCTCTAAAGTGTGAGCTCACTAATAAGATTTCCCCATTCTCATTGCTCATAATATTTCACAATCAATGTTAAAATCCCAACTAATGAAAAAATTAAAAACAAATTTCCAGAGCAGTACCAGGTAGTGCAGCCATACCTGAAGTCAGTGCTACTTTCTTACATCCAGCAATACCAGTCACATCCCTCCTTGCTGTGAGTAGGACACCAAAAACAGGGAGGGAAAAATGACTTGCCAGGATAACCACACAGGGGCACAGGCTATCCTACAGCTGGCTGAAGAAGCCACAAATTCAGAATTTCTTTTTTTTTTTTTTCCGGGTGGATTGCTATGATGATTTTCTTCTCACTTCTTGAAATACTCTCCCATCCCTGATGACATGCCTGTTAGATGTGGGTGCTTTTCTGGGGGCCAAACTTGAAGGCCCAGAAGGTGAGTGAGGTGGAACACTATTCATGTGCTTTTAGCACAGGATTCTCCTCTGTTCCTGTGCACATCCTGGAAAAGCATGCTGAAAAGACCCTTTGCCTTTTCACACAGCAGGGCCTCTGCTGGGAAGTTACATACAATAATAGATTTGTAACTTTTATTTCCAGGGCTGGCCAAGAAAAGCATATTGGGGAAACTGAAAATAGCTAAAGCAACTGCCTTAGTTCATGGCAACCAATTCCCAGAGTTCCCTTCTCATATTTTAAAAGCAGCAAAACTTTATGGCTCAGACTTCCAGCCTGGCTCTGTATGCTATCTCTCTGCAGATGTGGGTGGAGGGGAAAGGGCTGCAGCCAACTAGAGGGTCTTCAAGGCCTGCTTGTGGCCAGGAGACTTTTACTCAGCTGCACGCCTTGGTTTGGCAGCACCCTTGGGGAGAGAGGCACTTGGATGCCTTGGGGGAGAAGCCAGACCGCAGCTCCCCATCCCCTTGTGTGGCTGTGACGTGTTGCAGACTCAGCACTGCAGAGACAGGAGCCCAGCAGGCGTGGGCAGCCCTACGGCCAGCCTGGGACCCTAGACTGCACAGTTCAGGCTCTCCTCTGGTCCCACAGACCTCCCCCAGCCCCTCAGCCAGCTCCATTCCCTAAATTAAGGCAGACATTGCTCCATGTCAGCTTCCAAAGTCTGCAGGTCAGAGTCCTTAGCAGCAAAGCCCCAGAGTACTTCTCCCCCTTTGGGGGCTGATCTTCACATGATGTGCTCATGTGCACATCATGCAACACATGAATGTGCCCACTGCTTCAATAGGAATGGCAATCATGTCCTCCTCCTCTCCTTTTGAGGACTGGGAGGGTCTGATGAGAGCCTGGAGGTACCAGGAGATAATAGGACTGCCTTGTAATTTCTGACTGTCTATCCCTAGCTGATTCAGGTCATTAGAGCTATTTTGCAACATTCTCTTAATAACCTTGCAGACGCTCTCCCCCAACACTAAAATCATACACAGAAGGCCAAGGTTTAGGGAGATGAAGACAATGCTGATAATGAGTCCCTGATTGATTAAAAGTAAATACATTTTTATTCAGAGAAAAGGGCATTTGTTACCAC
Source organism: Molothrus ater (assembly GCF_012460135.2). Classification (NCBI taxonomy): domain Eukaryota; kingdom Metazoa; phylum Chordata; class Aves; order Passeriformes; family Icteridae; genus Molothrus; species Molothrus ater. Next base: position 107,361,569 of record NC_050478.2, on the reverse strand, counting down.
AAACATTTCACCTTCAGCACAAATAGGAGTTGTGCTTACATTTACTAAGGGATTATAGCAGCACTACAACTAATTACTTCCCAGCAGCTATTGGCCTCAGGTTAGATGTGAGCTACTTCTGGCAATCTGTGGTGTGGGCTCATGTAAAAGGGGGCCCCTATTTTCATCGTCTTGGTAGAAAACAGTGCAATAGTGAGGCATGAGTGAATATACTATGCATAATGCAATAAAAAATAAGAGCTTATTACAAGGAAAGGACTCAAGGAGATCAAACAACATTAGTCCATCCCACCATTTTATGTTATGACAGAGATATTAATTATTCTGTTTGCATTTTGTAGATGGCCTCGAGTTGTACAATTATCACATAGAAAGGTGCACATTACTTGATGGAGACAGATTTCAGATTCAGACTCCTTGATTACCTTCACTTGCATGAAATCAGTTGTATATTCCTAATGTGACCCATGCAAATTATAGTATGTTTTTGATCAGTAAAATGTTATTTGTCCCTAAGTTATTTACCAGACTTCTGGTGTGAGAGATCTGGTTTTTTTCTGGAATCCCAACACAGTCGCATCTTTGCTATTCTCACATGAATGTCTGAATTCTCCACCCTTCCACCTAACATTTTTGCTAAGTTGCTGGCAAGAGATGAGATAACTGTAAAAATACCTATTAGGATTCAAAGAAGGAGGTTCCTTCAGGTCCAGGCAATGAACTGCTCTGAAATTATAGAGTTATTCATAACTTTGAGCAGTTACAAATTACTGCTATTAACCGAATCCTGTAATTACAGCAAGTAGCTAGGTTTTGTAGCATAATTTATGATATAGATAGCTTTTAGTGCATGTCTTAGAGAGTTAAAACTCACGGCATGCAGAGAAATGGCTTTTGCAGTACTGTGAAAATATGTGCTGTTTTCTAAGCTGGGATCTGATTTAGATGATAATGAAAAAAAAAAAAACATTCACTTTGGATGAGGGAGAAGTCCTTACTCTGATTAAAATAGTTCCAGAATTGTGTCTTCTAAATTAATGTTCTCACTGTATGGGCTGATTTTCACCATGACATGAGGAAAATCCTCCTTGAAGGCCTCTCACTGGAAAGTTTGTTCAGACAATAAGTCTGTAGTATTAAGAAATTGCTGACTGACACTAGTCAATCCATTTGAGACAAACCCTGGAGTGACTGCTCTCAGGGACTGTGTTAGAGCAAGCAGAGACCTCAGTACAAGCGTCCAATAGCCCTGTGTTGTCACCCAGCAGAAACACACCACCACAGACTGGCCACTTGTTACACCTACACAGCAGGTGCTGGTGCCACTGGGTCCCCTTCTATCTTGAGCATAGAAAAATAAAGAGTGCTTTAATGGCAAGAACAAACAGATATTCAAGCTATTGTGCTTATTACTCCTAATTTCTGAGGATCAACATAAAAAGTATTGCAAATTGCTTTCCATGGCTGGGTGTAACATCCAGCCATGAAGCTGGCATTAATTTTTGTGCTTCCTACCTGCAGTAATGACAACTCCAGCCTCTCTTCACTAGAAGCCATACCCCATTGCTCACCACATCATGAGAAGAAAGTCTTCTGGAGGTTATTGAAATCTGGGGTTTTCCTCCACCTGTATTATCTTTCATATGGTCAGTAAGAGGTAAGTAGCCCTGCATTCAGTCCAAGCAGGATGAAACAGTGATTTATATTTCCTATCATGTATGTTTGATCTTTCTGTTGTAAGAAAAACAGTGAGCCTGTTTAACAGTAAAGACTGATGCATGTCTTTTTTGGAAAGCAATATATTAAAAATGGTACTTTCTTACTCAGCTGTTCTGCTCTTGTGTATTGTGGACCATTGCTGCCTGTGTTCAGAACTAAAAAGTTTATAATTTTTAGCCTTGCAAAACCAACCCCCTGCAGGACAAGTGAGCTGGTTCCTCTCTACTGTATCATTAATAGAACCCTTTACTCCTTATCAGTTAATCAGCCAGTCAGTAAACACACTAATTGTTAACAAGAATTCCTGGATATCTCCTTTTTTCCCATTTAGTGTCAGCATGAGTGAAATTTCTTCTTGTGTAAGAGACCAATAGTGTTTACACAACAATAATGCTTGCATATCTTTGCTAGCAGAGATTTCATGATATGTAGGTGATGGAGTGTAAAGAAAGAACTTTCTTTTGCCTTCTGAGTGTGGCTCTGTGTCCATTTGCAGTGGACAAAAAGTGACAGTTAAAAAGCAGAAATCTACAAAATCAAATTTCTGCTAAGGCACATGAGAATTCAAATGGGAAAAAGGTGAGCAAAGAGCTTGGGATTTGGCCCTGAGAAAGTTTATGCACATGAAGCATCTCTTAAAACTTTACTGAATGGACTATCAAATACAGATTCCTTAGTGGAGGAATCAAAGGGGCAAACATGAGGAAAGCTCTCATCATTGAGTGTGTTTTTATTGTAAAAAAACTGGTTTGCTTAGGTATGGATTAGCTTTCCAAACCCAGAAAACCAGGAAAATATTAAAACACTATCCATTACTGCTGAAGCTAGTAGGCACAGTCAGAGCTTCTCCCCTTTCTCCCTCACACTGTTCCTCAGAAAGAAATCATAGCTTGTGAGCAAAGTGATTCAGAAGCCAACATCTTTTCCATACCAACCTAAAGCAGGTGCCCCACTGAAACTGGAGGTAACAAATAACAGCCTGTATACTAGTTGCTTCTTGAGGTCTTTATAAACAGAGGTTCTCTTTTTATGAAAAGATAAACTTCCCTCCTGTTATGATTACAAATATTGTCACTGCTTTTATGATCTCCATTAATGACAACTGTTCAAACACCACTAATCAATAGTCCTCTTATTCTTATTTCCCATTAAGAGGTTGGCCATTCTGTTGCCCTATGTTGATCAAGATAAGAAAGGAAATATTCCTCAGTGCATGACAGCTTGTCCATGTCTACTAGAGACTCTGACAGGATTTCAAGCCCCAGTACCACAGAGATGTTGAATTCAAAATTTGTAAAGAAGGATTAATACAATGGAGTTGTCAGTTTCTCTGGGGAACCTGGATAAAATCCTTAGTGGACTCCTGAGCTTTGAAGATCAGAGACCTACTGCTAATACAGTTTGCCCAGGACCAGCAGGGATGAATCAGGGTTTCTTTAGCTGCCCAAGATTGTACAATGGTCACTTAAAAAAGGCAAAGACCTCTTGTCCCCCAGACTTAATTACTTGTTCCCCAAACACTTCTGTCCAGTGTGGAGAGACAGCCAAGAAATTCGGAGGAGTGAAGCTCTTGGAGGGACTGACTGGCACCACTACATATTTGCACTGCTTATAGGGTGAAATTACTCAGGCGCTGCGACCTCTCAAGATATACACTTATCACAGTCTGAAGTGTGCCTTAAAGAGCACAGGAGCCTCTGTGGGACCCCCCCATGGCACACTGTGAAATTCATCTGCATGCGATCCCCACAGCTGCAAATCCATCTTCTGTTTCCATTACACATTCTATTAGTTTGCCATGCTTCCCCTTTAGCATACATCAGCACAGCTCTTTATTTTAGCACTATTAATTTTTGACATGAAGTCGCTCTAAACATGGTAAATACAGAAAGTAATTGGTATGTTAAACAGGGGAAGCATAATGAGTCTCATGTACAAACGCGACTTGCTCCTGCTGCAGAGTCGGACTGAAACAGAATACAAAATTGAGCTGCCAATTTCAGCAGGAACTTCTTCACCAAGTCCCCTGGTTCACAGGCAGTGCCTCGACCTCTCCTGTACTTATGATACATCCAGCCACAGTTTAATGGCTGAAATGACTTTGAAGCTTTCCCAGTGGAACCAATTTTCACCCTCTGTGAATATAAAGCTCCAGCCTTTCAGCAAAGAGTTTAGTTTGGTGATAAGTTAACATGTGAGGCCAGCCTGAGAAAAAATTTTGACTGATGCCCTGATGGTAGGGCTTTCACACTGTAACTTGTGGTGACGACACAGGGCTTTTGGGGAGAGACGCTCTTCAGACTAATACTGGCTGATGGGATATTTTATCAGCGAGATGTTCTGCGTAACCAGAGAAGCTGCTGCAGCTTGTCAGAACTGATGGCAGATCTTCACCAGGAGGAGCAGATAGGGAAGTCACAGCCCATTTGAGTCCACGCTTGTAGTGGTTAAGGGGTGATTATGAAATTCAGGATGAGAGTTTTAAGGGTATGGATAAGATATTATCTAAATTTGGTGAGAAGTCAGTGAAGAGGGAGGTATATTAGAAAGGATGAGAAAAAGAAAAGCTAGGAAAAAAAGCATACCAACAACTTTTATATAAGCTTTAAAATACTACCAACCCCACCTTGTCTCTTACTCTTCATTTTAGCCTTTATAAAGATTTCAAATTTCTAGTTTTGCCTTGGAAATTATACGTACTAAATACAGTTATTCCAGGTGTTGCAGTCTCAAAATAAAAAAAAAAATTGTCCAGAATCAAGGCTGAAACATCAGAATAAAATTATTGTACAATCCAGAATCAACAAAACACATATACACTATTTGAGAAGCTGTTTTCCTGCCAGCTCTATGCCTTTTCTTTGGTGGAAATTCACAAATAAAAGACAGATACAGTCATCAGCAGGATGAGGCCATAATATCTGACCAAGAATATTGGACTGACATACATTAACAAAACACCCACAGACAGAAGATTCAGGAACCTGACCTGCCTGCTGCTTTACCCATGGTACTGCATAAATAATTAATTGTACCTGCCAATGTACCAGGTAACACCAGGTAGTTCTCTGCTTTTTGGTTTTTTTACGACAATCCTTGATCTTTTTCTGTGTTAGTTGTCGTGGAAGAAGAAACTGGAAGAAAGAGAGCAGACCCTTGTTACTCGTGTAATAGCCTACCTGCTTTTTCAGGTTATTGTTGAAGAGGGGTTGTTGACAGGCTATAAAATATCTCAGCTGTTCCTGGCAGAAAAGAATCAGAAGAAAAAGACAGTATCTACCTTATTCTGAGTTTGGTGCACGAACCAAAAAAACACATAGAAACAACTTTTGCTTGGAACATTTAAAATAGGGCACAATAATGTCCCATAAAATAGGTACTAGGGAACAAGCAGGGATAGATTTAATGGCACAACAGTTTCTTTCAATTTGGTTTTATGTTTGGGTTTCAGAAGAACCCTGAAAACAGTCTAGAGACAAAATTTTCCTTTTCTTTTTCTTTTTAACACCTTTGTGATTTAATTTAAGAATGACATTTCATTCTGGACAAGGCTGACAGCTGAGTCCTGAAACATACATTCTGCAATTCAGCAAGTACATAAATAAAAAGGACAAGTAGTGCTAGGATCTTCTCTGAGGAAACATCAGAGGTAAGTTTCAAATGCTGAAATGAAATACTGAATTCAGCTGAAGTACCTATGCTCGGTTTCAGGCAAGCAGCCAGCAAACATGTGTCCCTTTTTCTTTGTTTTTCCCTCTAGGGGTTATAATATTACTACTATTTCGATTTAACATATGTTTTCTGAAGGAGCATGGAAGCCTTGCCCCATGTAACTCACTCAGCTCTGTAAAAGAAACCATAAACTCACCAAAAAATGAGTTAGAAAACCCAGCTCAGTGATTTCAAGACTAAGTCCCAGAACCTTCATGAATAGCATGCCTTAATGATGCAGAAGCTGGACAATAGCCTATGATCTCATAAGGGATACAGTTTCAACTTGGGCCTGATAAACCCAAGTACATAAACCTGCACCTGCACTTTCCAAATGCAAACACCTGGCTTTGCTTTATAGAAGGAGTCAAAAGCCTGCATTCTCTCTTTCAACAGCCTTTTCGAGTGCAAGGATTGGAATCTGTACCCACAAATCGCATTCCTGGGCTACTCCTACTGACACCCTAATAAACTGCAATCCTTCTGGCTATGCTGTCTTCAGAACTTCAAAAAACATTGAATGCATTGACTTTAGAAAAATCACAGAGAAGTCATCTTCGATCCTTGGCAAAGAATCCTGAGTCTGAAACTTTGCTTCTGATAGATTTGTTACACCTTCTCCTCCCACCAAATAGGGGCTACATTTACATAGCAGATTACTGAGCACTAGGTAGATGACAGTGCAGAGGCATTTTCCAACACTTGTTCTCAAGAAAAAACCTTAATCTGTGACCTGATCTGGGCTCAGACATCACTATACCTTTTAGACCTTTTCCTAAGCTTGTCTGAATGTTGATACCAGTCCAAATGCCCAAAATCTAAGGAGAAAGATTGAACCATTTTGAACTTTATATTCAAACAGAGACTCTGCAAATTGGGCAGTTTGGTTCATAGATTTAGAAAGATAAAGAATGAAGACTGGAAGCTGAAGATTAGCGTTTGTGTTTAGACCCATTATGATTTTGAATGCATGACCAAGATGAACAATGGTACCATCAATGGTGCTTCCCATTGGCCATCCCCAACGACTTCATTTGCAGGACAACTGACAAAAGTATCAGCAGAAGACACCCATTGATAGATGAACAAAAACATGTCAGGCAGAACCTCTGGACTTTTCTGAAGTGGATGAACAGCTTTTTAGATGCCATCAAAAGCAACTAAAACAAAGCTTTCAGAGCTGGCTGTGCAGAATGCTCCACACACAGCTTGAATCACCTCACTCTTGGTAATGGTCTGCCACAGAAGCCCTAATCAAGTGTGTGTGTGAATTTTACTTTCATGAGATGACAGTTCCCAAGTGAAAGGACACTTCAGCTCTGATAAAACTTTCCTTCTATTGTCTAAGCTTTGTTTGTTTTTTGGCAAACCCCAGCACTGCCTCTGCTTTCTGTGCAGGCATGCATTTCCCAAGCTTGTGCAGGGAGGCCAACCAAAGTCTTTGGAGGCTTCTCAGTAGTATTGCCTGAAGCAAATACCACAGCTCAATAGCAATTTAATATTATAATCAGGGAGCAAACTGTGCAGTTTTGGCACATTGTGATAATTATTAACTACATGTATTAGTGTTGTGATTCTAGTAACTAATATTTACAAAAGGTTCCCTGTGTGGGGAAGACCTCGCCCAGACATGAGCAGTTGAGCTATTCCTGAGTGATTGTCAGTGGGCCTTTAAGCCTCTGCTCATGTTCACCGCTTAAAGATAAAACATCAGTACTTAGAAATTGTACTTCAAAAGACCTATTTCATGAATAATAAATTCTCAGAGTGTAAAACCATACCAAGTGCCAGAACGTTTTGTGAATTTATGGGGAAGTTTTCCTGTGTAAAAAAAATCCTAGAAGATAAGATTAAAAAAGCACATCTCAAATTCCCTTACATAATAGAAAGGAGATTGGATTTAAACATTAAATAACTCTTGCTTTTCAGATTTTTGTTTCATGCCATGGTGTCTCTCTTTCTCCTGCTTTCCCATTGCTATTAGAATTAATGACCTTATGAACCTTAGTTCAGAACTCACAGGCAAGGGCAGAGATAAGCAACAGCAAAATGTTCTCTAAACTCAAAATCTGTAATTGTCAAATTAAATTTCTGTGTGCAGTTATTATGTCCAGGCTGACTCAAGGTTGAAGCAAAGTTGCATTCCTCTTTGTGTCTTATGCAGCTCTTGTTGGTTTAGTAGTTCTTCACCTGGCTGAGCATTCTGGTGAGGAGTGAAGGTGGCTGAGTGAGAACATCTGTATCAAAAAAAAATTACCTGTACAGTAAGCTTGACTAACCTTCAACATCTTAGCACTCCTACTCAGAGTACATAATTGTAGTTCTTGCCCTGATCGATTGTGTAGTTTTCCAAACAAGTGGGGACACAAACAAATACATTCTTGACATGGAGTCTGTTTTAGTCTGTGAGCTGCACCACATCACTGATGTGAATATATGCACACAAAAAAAGTCATTTATTTTTTAATAGCATTGTAGTTGTGAAAAAGATTTTCTCATGCAACTTCACCTCTGTGTAGTTTCTTCCCTTCAAGCTCACCAATATTTCACACAATTTTTCTGGCAGTATTCAAAGTGCCTTTTAAATTATGCATGCTTTTGGCTAGTATGCCAGACTTGTAGTCTAAGAGACTAGACTTCCCTACAAAGAAGTCATGATTTGACATTGTTTATTTTGCTGCATAATCACATTAGATAGGGCAGTGTCATAAAGAAGACATGAAACAAATACGTGTAAACAATACATTGCCATTCCTTTAACAATTGTTTAAACAAATTAGCAAGTAAAATATACCCTTAGCTTCAGGTAGCTCCTATGTCACAGGAGCCAGACATTAACACATCGTACTTAGAATTCAGACCAGTACTGAGTGTTGTATTAATGTGGAAGACAAAGAAGGTTCTTTGCATGTGTTTGCAATATACGTAACAACCAGGAGATGTTTGAGGGATGCTGGCAGAAGTAAAAGTAACCAGTGAGGTGATGTTGGATAGCATGGTAAGTGGTGATTGCAAAGCACTAGGACATATCAAAAAAGAAATTACAGAGGCAGAAGGACAGGTAGAAGGAGACAGAGAAGCCAAAGGAAAATCAATTTCCAGAAAAAGTTAGGGAAATGATATCTGAAGTTGTTCACAGGTTCTGGAGGGCAGACATGGCTATGAAGAGGTCAATGAAGATTTCACCTGACTGCAAGGCACTGGAAACAGATTGAAGGAAGCTTTCTGTGGAGCAGAGAGGGAAATACATTAGAGAAAGATGCGTGTGATATGTGTAGGGATAGGATAGTAGACTAGGGTTGCTTATGAAGTATACAATAGTAACATTGGTGTACATAGAGTATTAAAGATCTTGGTAATTTTGCCTTGTAAATTCTGTCCACATCAAAGGTGAATACACTCTAAAAAATGTCTACCAGAAACAGTAAAATGACATGCTTCATATTTATTTTTTCTATTTTATAAATTACAAACATGAAAAAATATGTTCAAATCTAATCAGATAGTGTAAACCTATATATGTATAAACACAACTCATCCAAGACTAAATCATGTATTTCTCTTCAATTAACAATTTTACCTGTTTCACTCCAAGTAGATATTTTAAGATTAATGAATCAGCCACAGTAAATTCCATTATTCTCACACATTACTGCTAGAGCCTATAGGCATAACATTAGTTTTTATAAATTCCTTTAATTAAAGCAATTATGTCAAAGATTAGATATGGTAAGCATATCAATATTTTAAGTAAACATTTGTGCTTGTTTTCAGAATTAGTAGAAACAGGAATTTGGCTACAGTTAGGGTTCTTCACTGGTTCTGAGTGCTGTAATAAGGAAGGGGAAAGGTAAGTATATGCCTGCCTTTAAGTATGTGCTTTGCTTTTCTAACCTGCTGTGAAAGCAGTGAGTTAAGGGGACTAAGTACATACCTGAAGGGAAGTATGTGCTTGACTGTCTTGCTGATCTGAGCATAGAGACAGCAGGCTTCTCAAAAGGCTGTTGGCACACTCACCACATCAGTTCAGGGACAACAAATAATTTTTTTCACAAGCAACTTAACAATTGAAGGGACCAAGCTGTCACTTAAAACCAGTTAAAGTTACAGCAAAACCAGTTAAAACTCATATTTTTCCTCTCAAGTGGAGACTTAATTCTAGCAAACCAGTATAAAGCATGGCGGTGGTTCATAGAGATGATGAATTTTGGCCTAAGAACAAATGCTTCCCAGTGTGCAAGAAGTTATTAAATCAGGGTCATGGTCAAAGCTGTGGAGTTGTGTCCTGTACGCTTTAGAATATACTTCGGGGTATATTTTTTTTTTGCATCTAACTTCGGGGTTAGATGCAAAAAAAAAAAAAGGTCAGGTACCTAATACTGCTCTTAGTCTACATGCAGGTGCCCAAGTTTAGACTTGTGACCCTAAATGTCCTGAATGTGTCTGGAGGTGCTAAAGATCCACCTTATAGAGGATTTCTAGAGTTCATGTTCTCTGAACACCTTTAATAACCTTGGAAAGGTTTGGCCTCTGTGTCAGTCTTATCTTTTCTGAGATCCACAAATAAAAGGTTTTCTCAGTCTCCAAGTAGAATGCTGATACCTGTGATGAAGATTAGAGGGAAGGGGAGAAAAGGGGGAATTACCTCTACTGTCCTTTCATCTAATAGTGCAGTGATTAAAATCCTTGCACAGTATACAGCTGATTTTGGTTAAAACACTAAATAGTTATCAGAAACAATTACCATTACCCCCTTTGTACATACTCTAGTTTGATATTCTTTGATGCAAAGAAAAATATATCATACCAGGCTACTTAATGATGTAAACCCCAAATGAATAAAGAACAACAAAAAAAGCTGTAACAGTGTAACCTTCAGGAGATCATTAGAATATTGAAATGTTGTGAGTTTCTTAAAATCTTGAACGTTTACCACAGTGAGCCCCCAAATCTCCCTGCCTCTCTGTAAATGTTGAGAAAGAAAGTCTGAATACTCTTGTCTGTCATAAGAAATTACTTACCCTTTGCAAAGCTGGGATGCATTCTATTGTTATGAAATTGTGTATAGACAAAAGACAGTCTGCCTACTAATACTTATAGATGAGAGCAGTTAAGGAAACATTAAAGCTCCATAACTTTTTACTATAAAATGCATATACCTACAAAAATGGATTTTGTTTGTGGTGGGTTGTACAGGGCAGCAGTAGTGTCTCTGAATAAACAGCTCTTTGACCGGCTCCCCCCTGCCTCATCCATTGCTGTTGCCTCTGGCTCTGTTCTGTTTTGCTTCTTTTTTTTTTTTTTTATTTTTTTATTGCCTGCTAAGGCCAGCTGCTTCCTTGATGGTTGGATCCTCTGCCATGGCCTGGGCTGCCTCGGGGATGTCAAGGGACCACCTCCACTGGGGCCAGCCAGGTTCTCTTGGTTGTGGTTTATCTGCCTGACGGGCCTGGGCAGCAAGGCGGAGATGATCTTCTCTCACTTTCTTATCTTTCCCTCGCTACCCCAGCAACAGTGACCTGTATCACCTTGCCTGAATGCATCGGTTCTGCTACCGCCAGGACCTGGTGCAGGCAGTTGTAATCAGGCGTTCTTCCCAGCTCTGATGTGTTTGAGTTTAGCAGTGCTTACCCTCCCGGTCATTCCCGTGACTGTCAATAGCACAACATCCAGAGGCGAGCTGCTGTGCCTTCTCATGTCTAGGCATTCATTGGGTTATGCCTGAACAACAGCTATGTCCAACTCTTCAAGAGGTGTGCAAGGGCAGGGGGAATACACAGCGCACAGAAGTCTTGGAATCATAGAATCTTTCAGGCTCGGAAAGACCTCTAAGGTTGAGTCCGACCATTAACCCAGCACTGCCAACTACACCATATCATGTTTTTAAGTACTACAGCTACTCTTCTTATAAACAAACACCTCCAGAGATGGTGACTCAGCCACTTCCCTGGGCAGCCTGCTCCAATGCTTGACAGCCCTTTCTCCCAAACATCCAATCTAAACTTCCCCTGGCACAACCTGAGACCATTTCTTCTTGTCCTGTCAGTCACTTCTCTGGAGAAGAGACAGATACCTACCTTGCTACAACCTCCTTTTAGGTTGCTGTATAGAGTGATAAGGTCTTCTCTAAGCCTCCTTTTCTCTGGGCTAAACAATCCCAGTTCCCTCAGCCACGCCCCATAAACCTTTTTCTCTTTGCCCACTAATCCTCCATGCTCCCTGGTCAGGGAGCTGCTGGCCAAGGTCAGTGCCTTGCTGTGTTTTTAGCAGGGCTCTTGTGAGGCTGTCCCCATCAAGTGCTCTGTGAAGTTCCTTTGCTATTTCACCTTGAGCTCATCACTCCTCAGACACAGATTTTGCAAATGGTGTTGCTAGTTGAGGACTTCTAATCAAACCTCCTCAGTAAGAGAGAAAGGTGGTTATTCAGCATGACATTTGTCTGAGAAACATTTGACAGGTCCCAATGAACATCTGACAGTGATGACAAGGATTGCAGAAAATGGTAGGAAACAGATAATTTTGGCAATTCTAGGAAGCATTCTGTATTGGACTAGGGCTGGCCCCATGTCTCCTGTGATGTAAATTGTGGTAGTCCTGTCTGACTTTTGTAAGCTGGAGCTCCAATTTCTACATACAAAACCAACATTCAGAAGAAATGTTAAACATTTTTGCCCTGCTCTGAAAAATGCAAAAATCAGAAATCATTAAAACCAGAAGGGTTCATAAGCAAGAACTTCATCAAATTATGGTTATGCAAAATGTTTTTGGGAAGAAAGCATAATGAATAACAAACCATTCTACTTAATTGAAGTGCCAGTAAATTAGGGCTACTGAAGTTTAATGAAAACTGAAGTCAAAATAAATCTTTTAAAAAACCTATCACAGTAAAACTCTAAGCTTTATCCATATTAGGTTGTTCTTGGAATAGCAGTTTATAAAAAATTTTAAAGATCTGAGTATATAACAAGAAAATATCTCAAAATCTCCAATCTTGGCACAATAGGAAGTCTGTTTTCAGAATAGTCATATATGTGATACAGGCACTTTCCATCATTTCACTCTGTTTTAAAGGATTCCTTTAACAAAGTTTTTTCAAATAAAATATTGCCAGAATTAACATGAAGCAAACTGTAGTATCCTTTCCAGCCTCCTGGAGCAACAAGAAGAAAATCATGTGGAACAGAGGGGACGTTCAAATTGTATTTTGCACTTACAATAACTAGATTTCCTTATACAAAATTCTTGCAGTGGATCCAGTGTGGTGCAGATTACTAAAACATTCCTTGGCATGTGTAGAAATCATCCTACAACCAAAAAGCTGGAAGCCGTGGGTAGGGAGCTTAACCTTGCCTCTGATAACTTCTGAGTCTGATCCCAACCTGATGCAAGGCCAGATCTGTCAGGTAATATTTTGGCTGTTTCCTTGCCTGTCCTGGTGGAAAGCTTCCGTTCCTTGATATTTTGGAGGATCTGCAAGGCCAGCTCACCATTCACAGGAGCCTGGTACATTTCTTCTCTTCAAAATGCAGTAAATGATGGAGCAAGAAAGACTGCTCGATATCTCACAGCATGCAACCCTTTTTCAGTTGCCCAAAACGTAGTCAAATTTTAATATTAAAAAATTATGACTTTTTCTTTCCTTATATCAAGAGAGAAAGTCAAGATTTTGCAGACAATTACAAACCACATATTGAAAAAAGCCCAGCCTGTGAACTTGGGACACTTCACGGCAATGCTGCAGACCTGTGTCAACAGATTCTGACACTAATTCAGGAAAGGCACTAGTTAATTTTGATTTCTCAGCTCTCTCTTCAGTTCTGTTGTCATAATTAGTCAGTCAACATTTACCCACATTTATCATGAGACCTAGGAACACTATTAGTTGCAAACAGCTGATTTGTTGAATTTAGCTCTGTTTCCTAATTGTGGTTGATCAACGACCACATTTTAATTTCTATTAATTTTATTCACTGCATAAATTCTTCTGTGACTTGTTAATCTGAATATATTTTAGCCTATGTATTGCTTACAGACTGGATGGTGTATCAGAGTTTTTGTGAGGTGTAATTCAGTTTGTTCATGAAGGATCAGTAGAATCCCAGTCTGTTGTTTCTGGTCTGTAGGTGCAGTCTCCAAAAATATAAAGTGATTTCGAGATGACTTCTGCAGACAGTTTGGAAGCTTTTTGGAAACAAAATTTACAGGAGTATTTGTTTCACTGTCTTTTTTAATATTAATTTATGTACAAACATTTCTCCTACTATTTGTATGCAAAACCCCTGTTCAACTCCTATTGAAAGCAACAGAAATATTCTGACTGGAATAAAAAAGAATCCCATAAAGTTCACTGTCAATAAAATGGGAAAACTATTGTCCAATTAAAGAATGGAGGGTTTTGGTTCATTTTTGTCTTCCTTGGACTCTTAAAAATGATCCTCACAGAGACTGTCCTCCTTTCCTATCTTTCCCATTATTCCCCTACCTGTTGGCACCTCACTGGTCTCAGAGACACATTGACAATTTTTTATATTCTTCCTAACTGACAGCCTGGGGGAAGGCCTTTATTTAAAAAGAAACACAATATGGCAATGTGATTTTAGAAACATAAAAAGAAAAACTCCCTGTTCACTCTCGAAAAGAGATAACTGAGAGGGGGACCACATTAATGTGGGTAAGTACGTAAAGGGTTGATGTCAAAAGGGTGCACACAGTGGTGGTGCCAATCAATAAGACAAGAGGCAACAGGCAGAAACTGAGGCACAGGAAGCTCTGCCTGAACATGAGGAAGAAGTTCTTTACTGTGTGGATGACTGCGCTCTGGAACAGATTGCCCAGAGAGGTTGTGGTGTCTCCCTCACTGAAAAACCATATGGACACAGCCTGTGCTATGTGCTCCTAGGATGACCCTGCTTGAACAGGGAGGTTGACCAGGATCACCAGGTGACCCACTATGATATCTTCCAACCTGACCCATTCTGTGATTCTGTGAACCTGAAAAGAAGATGCATATCTTTTCCTGAAATGTTCAAAAGCCTGTCAAACAAAGGAGTGTCACACTAATTACAGCCCACCTTACTTGACAGTGCTTGTGTGTGGAGGGGACATGACTGACATCCATCAACCCAAGATGACAGCTGGCTGCAGCCCACACTAAAACAGCTGTTCCAGGCTTGCCTGCACCAGCTTTGGTGGCTTTTGACGGCAAACTTTTGCAATGCTTAGATGGCAGAGTGGACTGGCTGTCAGTGTTGACTGCATTCATACTGAGCTGCTTTATGGTTCCTTTGCTGATTGCCAAACCCTTCAGGAAAGGATCTCCTCTCTCTCAAAGGCCTCAGTGATGTCTGACCACTGCCATGCACTGGGAAGCTTGAAAACATTTCCAGAAATGTTGTCTTGGAAATGGGTTGTTTGTATGTGTGCATTACAGAATCATCAAATGGCAAAGGCTGGAAAGGACCTCTGGTTGAACGTTCCTGCTCAAGCAGGGTCATCCTAGCACACATGGCACAGGATTGCATCCAGATGATTCTTAAATATCTACAGTGAGAGAAACTCCACAACCTCTCCTGGCAGTCTGTTCCAGTACATGGTCACTCACACAGTAAAGAAGTTCTTCCTCATATTCAGGTGGAAACCTCCATTCATCAGTTCTGCCCATTGCCTTGTTGATTAGACATCCTATTGCTTGCCACCACTGAGAAGAGCCTGGCTACATCTTCTTGACACCCTCCCTTTAGATATTTACATAGTCTCAACATTGATGAGATCCCCTCTGACTTGTCTCTTTTTGAGGCTGAACAGGCTCAGCTGCAGCCGTTCCTTGTAAGAGAGATGCTGCAGTCCCCCCAGCCACCCTTGTTGCCCTCTGCTGGATTCCAGGAGCTCCACGTCTCTCTTGTACTGGGGATCCCAGAACTGAACACGGCATTCCAGCATTCCAGATGTGGCTGCACCAGGGCTGAGGGGCAGGATTAGCTCCTATAGCTGCTGGCAGTGCTCTTCCTAATACGTCCCAGTATACCACTGGTGTTGAACAGCTGGTTCACGGACAGCTCGTCTAGCAGGACGCCCAGGCCCCTCTGTGCAGAGAATGTACCTATAGTGGGCACATACAGACACAGCCGCACAAGGCAGGGCTGGGCCTGCGGCCTGTGACCTTGTGGATCACTGACAGCAACACCTGCGAGTCCTGGAGGACACAATGTCTACACGTGATGGGGCCCAGGCTGTGCCGGCGGGACCGGGGCTGTGCCGGGGCTGTGCCGGGACTGAGCCGGGGCTGTGTTGGCGGGGCTGTGCCGAGGCAGTGCGTGGCTGTGCCGGGGCTGAGCTGGCGGGGCTGTGCCGAGGCAGTGCGGGGCAGTGCCGGGGCTGTGCCGAGGCAGTGCGGGGCAGTGCCGGGGCTGTGTTGGCGGGGCTGTGCCGAGGCAGTGCGGGGCAGTGCCGGGGCTGTGCCGGGGCAGTGCCGAGGCAGTGCGTGGCTGTGCCGGGGCTGTGCCGAGGCAGTGCAAGGGCTGTGCCCAAGCAGTGCGGGGCTGTGTCGGGGCTGTGCTGGCGGGGCTGTGTCGGGGCTGTGCCGGGCTGTTCCGGGGCTGTGCTGGCGGGGCCTGGGCCGCGGCTACGGGGCGGCCCCACGCCGGGAGCCGGAGCTGTTGCCATGGCTACGCCGGCAGAGCCGAGCCGCGGCCCGGGAGCGCGGCCCTGCGAGCGATCGTATCGATTAAACGAGATCTATAGCTATAGATATATATACACACACACATACACATTGGCGCACGGGGAAAGCGGCACTGAGGGAGTCTGGTGCGGAAGGTGGCCGTCAGATCCCTCCGCGGTGCCCGGGAGTGGGTGAGGAGCAGGCGGGAGCGGTGTCTGCCCAGGGCGAGCCTCCCTTCGCAGCACACACCGTCCATAAAGCTCATCCTCCGGGTGCCGAGCTCTGACCCGTGCTGTCCTGACGGAAGGGTAGGCTGAGAGGAGCCGCTCGGAGGCAAAGCTGATTTGGTTTGGTAATGTTTACGGACAGCACTTGCCAGCAGGGCAGCACTAGACCCCTTCTTGCCAGCTCTCCTAAAGTCACTGTCAGTGCGGACACCTCAGGTCGTCCCACGGGGATTCCTTGGATGGCGGGTAAGGACCTGCCTGCTGGAGGAACGTCTCCTGAAATGTTCATTATCCTCAGCCTGACCTCATCTTGAGGATGTAGTGACCCCCTCGTAATAAGAGGAGCCCCCTTGCTCCCAGGCCGGATGACCTGTGTGGTGCATGATGCCTGTGTGGCCCTCTTGCCTCCCCCATCTCGGGAAAATGGCACAATACGGTGCGGCAGTCTGCCGGCGGATCTGTTACTAAAGGAATTCATGCATCTTGCATCTTGAAGATGCATTATTAATGCCTGGACAAATCACATCAGGTGGAGCTCAGCAAGTCCCTGGCACTGCAAAAAGGAACAAAGGCTGGTTCTACAAGAGAGAGAAGGATGAGACAAATTATAACAGCTGGGAATTTCTTGTCAGTAAGATGGCATAAAAACAGAAATGCTAAAATTGTTTGCACATAAGGCACCTTTATATTTTTACTGAGAAGGAAATTGCACATTGCACTGTGAAGAAGACACTTTATTTGTATCCTAATAAACATTACATTGTTGGGGCATCCTTGAAATCCATGGCAAACTGGCCCAGCTTGCTGGCATTGAAATTACTTCCAAGCACAGTTTTATTTAGTAGCTGGAAAGGACTATAAAGGCTGGATTTGCAAGCAGAGGGCCTGATTTGCTTCTTGTCTCCTTGAAGTCAATGGCAAAATTCCCATTCACTTCAGCAGTAACAGCTCAGGCCAGAGTTTTTAGCAGTCTTCCAAAAGGAAGAAAGCAATGCTGCCTGCAACAGCACATGGGAAGGCATGGACCCCATCCTCCCGGGCAGAGAGCAGTAGTTCTTCATCTCTCTAACTCTTGATAAGAAGATCTAATCTGTGCAGCACAGGCTTTGATGCCAGCTAGTATTTTTGTCCCCATGGTGCAAGTAGCTATCCAAAATCTACGCCTTGCTGTCTTTGTTGCATTAGGAATGGAAGAGGATGATAGGAACCCAGGATTTCTTTGGGAAAGGCCCTGTTTATTTCCAGAAGTTGTTATTACAGCAAAGTGTTACAGCAAGGCAGGAACAAGCAAAGTAGTTCCATGTTTGGAAGTGAAAGTCTCTTTTTAGGGAGCACTCAGCCAAGAACTCCTGACACTGCACCATTCCATTCCTGCAGGTGGCTTTCCCAATCTCTTCTCTTTTCTCATTATTTTTCATTCACTCACACATCCACCTACAACATGCAACCCCCCCCCAGCTGTTTCACTCACAACTTCACCCAGGAGAGCTGCTGGTCTGCTCTCTGCTCCTGTCCTTTTTGCTCTTACCTTGCGAAGCTGAGCCATGCTCTGGGCATTGACTTCTATTGTTCCCTTTACTCTTAAATTAAAGGGCACTTAATTGCTGTTTCATTTAGTCTTAAAAAACCAAACTTCTGACTTTCACCTACACTGTGTTCTGTGATTGTTATTTCAGCACATAAGTACTTTACTTTTGACTTCAGACTGACTGACTCAAAGGTGGCATTTTCTTTCCTAAGAGCCTCCAAGGGCACACTGTTAACTCATGTTTAACTGACAAAAAACCTCAAACCACTTTCAGGCATCTACAAACTTGGTATTTTTTTCTTCACCCAATATATTATTCTATAGGATTCCTATCAAAACTATGTATCTAAATTTTAAAAAAAGTTATCAGAGTGCTTAAAAGGCATCTGAAGTAATTTTTTTATTGCTATAACAGTATGAAATGCATTTCCTCCAAGTCACTGAAAACAGATCTAGCCTTTGGTGCGAAGTGGGGAGAGTATTTGTTAGGGATCCACATGAGATTGTAGGAGATTATTGAGATATCTCTAGCCATCACTACAGGGATAATCACTCTCTCGGCACAAGAAATAGGACCCAGTGAGGAGAGGCAAAAAGGAGAAAGGACAAAGTAGGCAGTTTTCACTACAGCAAAAAGTAAAAAATATGTCTCTCTAATTCTTTAATGTATTGGCAAGCTGACAGTGGTAACCTTGTTTTGCCAGAACCAGTCAGATGAGGGAAGAACGTGACAGAAGGAGTATTGGTGTGAGGATTATGTACAGACAGGCGTGTTCTGAGGGTACTGTGGGGTTATGGATTATCTACATCCAGCCAGAAGATGGATCTATGAATAGTGAGAACATCTGCTCAGGGCTCACAGACAACCAGAAATGTAATGCTAGCACATAAAAGTAAAGGACTTGAGAATAACACTTCAAATATTTAAGATACTTTGATGTAAGTGGGTGAATATCATGGCACATGGCACACAGTGTTCAGGATTAATCAAATGCTGTAGAGAAAAGTTAGGTTTTGGAAAATAGAGATCAGGATCAGCACATCAAAAAGAACTAAAACCACAGGTAAGCTTTGAGCAATGAGAATGTGAGAAGAGAACCTGCAAAGATGAGGTTGGTTAGATGTGGCAGCTCTTAAGAAAGGAGTCTTTAGTCAGTATTCCTTGAAATTAAGGAATGGCAGGCATTTACAGTGGTTGAAGAGAGAAGGCTTCACCTGAATACCCTGCAAACAAATGTGTCACTTGCTCTGGTACTAGAGGCCCAGACATAGTTAAAGCACTCTCTTGTTTCCTTCTGTAAAACTCTAGTTTGATTAGACCCAAAGTGCATCTTCTGCTCATTGACTAAATTCTGAAAAGAGGATTTTATTTTATTAAACTGCAGACTAATGATTTCAAGCACATTAAAAAGGGGCATTTTTCCAAAGCTCCTTCTGTGTAATCTGTCTGTTAAATAAGAATCTTCCTGACATCCTAAAGGAAATGACATTCTACTTAAACATGTTACCTGCTGATCTACGAGAGAAGCAGGCCAGAAGTCTTTTCTGTTTGGTTTGTGTATGCATGTGTGTGTGGTTGTTTCATGGCTCCTGGGTAATGTTATCCATATTTTTCTGTTTGGAGAATCACTTTTCCCTATGCACTCACCAACCAACATGAAACCACCTAATTATATTTTCATAATCCTGATTAAAAACCATCTAAATTATCCTGCTTGATGTACTCAAAGAGTTTGTTGATTGCTTTTTGATGTGTATTAGAGCTTTTTGCAGAGCCACATCAAATGGTTTGCTCCACAATGAAATAAAAAAATCTTGTAATATACATATGAACATCTTTAAAAAAACATATATAATTTATATTCTGCTAATTAAGCTACATCAAAACCAAGTCTATCACCATGAAATAATTGTGTAAAAGCTACTCACCTATTACAAGAACATTAATTTCCACTTTGCTTTTTTTTTCCCCAAATATCGATTTTATCTTATACAAGGCAATTCAGCATTTCAAAGCCTCAGAGTCTCAAAGTGTTTTTCCACCTCCATGGAGACCTTAAATCTTGAATACAAAATCAAGTTTTAGAATAGAAAACTCAAGTAAATAATATTTTCATGTAGAATATGAGCCTTCTGCATAATGGATCACAAACATTTTAATTTTTCCTCTGTTGTTTTCACATCTTAAATACGTCACATCAAATCTTGAGAAAAGTTCTGTCTGCTGCAGCTAAGGGGTTGATAAGAGGAGGGGAGAAGAGAGGTGGGAGTTTGCAGAAACTCTGACCCTGAGTTTGACTCTGATCCATGATCTGTTTTACCAGGAGACTATCTCAGTGTTCATCTCTAGGTTTGGTGCCAGTCTGGTTAATCTTGAAGATTATGTTGAGACAACATCATGCATCAGAATTTAATGGAGGCTAGAATTCCTCAAAGCCATGAAGGCCAACCAAGGCCAAGTTTGGATGGAACTTTGAGCAACCTGGTCCAGTGGAAGATGTCCCTGCCCACAACAGGGGAGTTGGAACCAGGTGGTATTCAAGTTCCCTTCCAACCCAAACCATTCTAGGATTCTATGACTTCATTAGGTAAGCTCATGAGTACATTGGAGTTAAGGCTTACTTTGTGGTTGTCCAGCTCCAATCACAAAGTCAGCATTCATTAAGTAATAAAAAATAAAATACTCTAGGAAAACAATTAAATAATTCAAACTCTGCCTACTTGATATCAAATCTGTTGTCATATCAAATATTCATGTGAAAGAAATCTGTAGGTGTGTCTGTATGAATGGAGTGTAAGTGCAAATATCAATGCTTTGCTACAACTTGACATCCAGTGCTCTAAGACAAGATCACAGAGGATGATCTCACATGAAAAAGTGTCCCCTTTCAATGTCACCTTCCTTAGCTGCATGTATGTCTGTATGTGGAGACTGACTCTCCTTTCCTGCAAACCTGAAATGTGCTGCCACATAATCTGTGGTATCAGTGACAGCTATGGGGTATTCAAGTACAGCTCCATTCATCCTTGTGTTGCCAGTTTGACTTTCAGTAAATGTTTAATGATCCTTTTCAATTACTGGACCAAACAGTATTTGACAAGAATGCACCTTGTCTAATACTAGCACTTAGACAGGAGTGCATTTTTTAGATAGCACTTAGCATCCACAATGTTGTCATGATATTTGTGAATGTACTTTCAGGTTGATCTTAATGACCCCATTACAAAGGTCTTCTCATGCCTGGCTATGTTATCGTCTCTTTTTCCTTGACTTTACTGATAAAGAGCTGCCAGAGTTCACAGGGGAACACTCCTACACTCAGTGTCCTGGGTGCAAGCCCTAAAGGACATTGGCTTTGCTGGCAAGGCTGTAAGTGCCATTGGAGAGGAAGTTCCATGTGAAACCATTTGACTGATCCTTTGGATTGCTGGCTGCATCTGATCTCACCTGTGGCCATCGGTAGAGTGCATCCCTCTCCTGTGTGTTGTCTGCATCCTCAGCCTCCATAGAGTAGAATGATTTCAAGGACATTGTGGTCTCACTCTGGCTGCTGCTCTGGGCTTGATGTCCGTGGGAGTCAAGGCGTGCATCAGGAGAGACTGTCCCCTACAGGGACAGAATGGGCTCAGATGTGAGGACACAACCCCTACAGATGACACACAGGTATGTAAAATAAGACAGCTGAAGGAATGTTGCTATTTAAATGATAGGGTCAAACACCTGGCGAGTGGGCAGCTCAAGAAGACACTGAGGGATATGGCTCAGTAGAACTGTGATTGCTCCTTTACGTGGCATCCAAAGGTATTTTCTGTAGTTCTGAAGTAGATGATTCCACCTTTACTGTTATGACCATATTCTCTCCCTCTTAACTACCATTCCTTCAGTCCATCAAGGTATGAAAACAAATCATCTGCCCAACCCCTTCCTTCACAGTAACAATCAAACAACAGGACACGTCAGCCCCTTGATGGGCTATGGAGATGCTCTCAGAGCAGGCCTAGTGCAGCCTGGCCAGACCAAGTTCTTTGTAAAACTCTCTGAAGACCTCACTGTGTTTTAAAAACTTGGGGAAAAGCAGCCATCACCATTTCTGTCTTGCATCAGCCTAGGGGTTTGAAAGTAGGAAATCCACACTCAGTTTCTATCCTCTTTGGAAAGAATTCAAACACACTTCTAGTCATTAGACTATAGATTTTTCTGGGAATGCTTTACCACTCCTCATGAAGCTGCACCACTGTGCAGAAAAATGGTTTGAATTCACTGAGAAAAGGAGAAAAGGCGAGTGAAAGCATGACTCCCCAGGCTAATGATTAGGCAGCTTTTTTGGAAGTAGGAAGAGGTGGGCTACAGTCATCCCTCCTGTTTTGTACTTTGGCTCATGCCTGTTTCATATCATGTCCTCATTCTTACAGTTAAACTGGTGCATTTTGGTATTTTGAACAAGAAATTATAGTCTGGTGCCTACCTACTGGGCATGCTCACGGTGTTCTGACTATGCAGTGATTTTATGCTGCATATGTCAATGAAGGAAGCTGAGGTTTCTCATCTATTTCCATTTATATGAGCTGGGATCCAGGCACAGTGAAAACTTCTTTTTGTCAAGTTTTCCGCCTGCCGTGCTTTCCCCCCCACCTTTTTTCACAGTGTCATCTTTTATTAAGATCACATCAGAGCTTCTGGAACAGCCATATTTTATCAGGATCTCTCAAAAGAAGATGAGTCAGACCATCTGATTTGATTTTGTTAAGTTCATTTTTTATTTGCTGAGTTTAGTTCAGATATGAATACATCTTGTCCAATTTATCTTTAATATAATACAGATGCTGGCACAGGCACTGATCTTGGTTGCAGTAGTGTAAATTTGGGGACATGCCAATGGAGCGCTGCCAAGGCCATACTAAAATTTCACTTTCAGCTTGTCTAGAGCTGCTAGCTTCTCAGGAAGCATGCTGCTGTGGTGGGACGAGCCCCTGCTCCACTTCTCAATAGCTCTGCAATTCTCTCTTGGTTAGAGAATATCACAGGTAACACAATACGGCCAAAGTCAGACAGGGCCAAAACACTGCTTTACCTAGCCTGAGGCTGACTGGATCACTACTTCACATAAGCCTTGACTGACGGGAATAAGCTGGTGGGATTTAACCAGTAAAGAGGGAAAAACGAAGCAAACTTTGTATGGATGGCAAGAACCATGGCTAGTCAATGTATTTATCACCTGGCTATTTCCCAGTTATACCATAAAACAAAGAAATGAACAGTATCAAACCTGTCCAAACCATATTTGCTCAGAATTAGTACCCACTGCAAAACCTGTGCCGGGAAAAAGCAACTGGATGCTGTTATGGCTTTTCCCAGAAAACAGGAGTTCTGTGCATTTTCTCCCAGTTTTTTTTTACTGCAGAAGGTGTGCTCCAACATTCTACAGTAAATGTTAAAAATGTAAATGACTTATTGATTTAACCAGCCACCTAAGTACTCTGGTATATGGGTCTTCTGATGAATTTTCAGGTTTTGGCCCATGCAATGTAACTTCAGAAAACCCAGCTGATATCTGAGTTAGTTTAGCTAGCTAAGCTTAGCTTCCTTGAGACTCAGAATGGATAATTTTCAATCTATGTCCAGTGAAAACCTCTGTATTTTTTTTGTATTTAATAGGTCTCAAGGCTGCTTGGTTTCTCTCACTTAAGTAAAGCCAGAGCCCCATGGTAAAAAATCCTTTTAATATGTACTTCATGCTAAACCAGTGATAAATATGGGGCAAAACTGAACCTGCTTCTCTGGCATGAATCATGAGAAACAGGGCTGGCAGAGATGGCAGCCTGCTGTGAACATCGATACCTCAGTAATTAATGTTTTCTGGAACTCTGCTGTCTTTAACCAGTTGTCTTTCTACTTTTCACCTGTTTATTTGATTGTTTATTATTGCCTATGCTCTGACTTGTGAGCTCTGTGGGTTAACAATTCACTTTGTATCATTTCGTAGCGGCACTTAGGAGTCCTTGGAAACTTCTGCAAAGAAAACCAGTAAGGTGTGGATTTGGAGTATTTTTGGAGCTAAACTGCCTTTTGACATCCAAACATTGAATATATGCAGTGCTTTTGCCACCTTATCTTTATTTGAATCAGGGTTTGATTTGCCAAACATTTTACAAATGTTTAATCCTTTCAACAAATAAAACCCACCTTTTAAATACACAGCACACTTTGCTGCCAAGAGTAGTAGTCTGGTTTGAAGCCAACACTATGGATGAATGGGTTCTGCCAGGCCTCCAGGCTTTACGTGGCTCTTTTGGGACTGCCTTCCCGAAGGTCCCAGGTGCAGCTTCTTGCAAGGCAAGCTCCACAGCTCTGGAGCATGATGACTGAATGTCTGGCATCTCTCTTCCCAAATAAAAAACCCAAATTCAGGTCTATGCTTCACACATGTCATAGTCAAAGTTGTAAGACAAAGCTTTTTAAAAGATTATAAGTTAATTTGAAAGCCCCTGGATGTGAGCAGACATCTGCCTGAAGTTCTCAGGGGACTTGGGACTTTGAAAGGTAGGTGAACCCTGATGGGCTGTGGAGAAGAGGTTGTGCTTTACTTTTCCCAGTAGAGATCATGGCAGATACACAAAGCCCTGGATGATGACACTAAGGGTAAGTTTGTCAGAAGAAGGCTGTCTGCTGGCATGGCTGAATTGCTACCAGTACCCAATCTCATGAGTTTAAGAATCTCTGAACTGTCCTATTATGCTTTAGGACTGTGTTGTCTTTGGAGAAATCATGCCTTTTTCCTCCAGGGTTCTTCTCAGGTGTGAGCTATCAAGAAGTCCATGGGAGCTTTGGTCCTCTTTCTCTTGCTGTGTGATGCCTGCCTGTCAGGGCATCTGGCTCCATATCACTTGGCTGAACTGCATCTGTGAGATGGGATGCCTCCATACATTTGATGTCTGAACAGAGAATGGGCTATGTGCTTTTCCTGTAGCTCCCTTCTGTCCTTAAGATACCCTGCAAAATGTCAGCTTCTGTATCTTACCAAAATAGATGGTAATGTTGTCTTCTCTCGCTGTCACTGCTTACACCAGATACTGTGGGACTCAGATGAGATGTAGGGCTGGATGGCAAAGGTCTGGGATGTTGCAGTGGTTTTCCACTCACTGCCAGTCACTGACTTCATGCCAACTGCTGGGACTCCCAGGCAGATTAAGAGCCACAGGCAGAGCCCACAGATGGGTCACTCAGGTAGGCACACTGTGGCAGCAAATTCCTTTCTCTACGAAGCAGAAGCAAAAAGATGTAATCTTGTTTGCACTAGAGATACTCTCTCTTAACAATGACAGACCAATGAGCCTGTGGCCAGGGGACGATGACCCTGTGGTGGTACTGAATAATTGACTATGCTCCTTTGGTCACTGCTGGAGAGGTGGCAGGGTAGTTTTGACCCTGGGGAGGTGGCTTCTTGCATGTCCCAAGCTGCTCTTGGTGATTTGAATGACTGGGGCACCATTTCCAAGTTACATGGATCTTACACCCAGCCAGGTGCAGCACAGCCTCTCTGACCAGGGAATTTCCTAGGTAGATAGTCAAGAAGATCTCTAAAGCTAGCTAAATGTTCTGAAATAGAAGCAAGATAATATTTCCTTTCTCATCCTCTGTGGTCTGTGGGGAGGGAATAGAGACAGCCACCACTCATTTAGCAAGAGCAATTCAATTTTTAAGAAATGGGAAGAGACACTAAAAAGTACTCTATGACTTAGGGTCATTTAAGCCGATAGCACTGAAGCAAAACCTATGATTAAGAGCAGCAATTATTTTTAGATATATTATTACATATTATTCAAATTCATTGCAACTGGAAAATAATGCATCTATCACATTCATTTTCGATTAATTTTCTTTTAAATAAGCCCTACAAATGTTATAAAGAGTTTGAAACATAATTGCTAGCATGACTACCCTATCTGCAGCCAAATAAGCTTTTTTTTATTAGACTTCATTTTATAAATGGAATGTGGCTGGAAAGTTTGAGTTCAATCTGTCTCTACTCAGCACTAAGCCATATATTGGAGAGGTACAGAATTTAAATCTTGCCAAGATACCTTTGCAACCAGAAAGGCAAGAGAAAGTTCAGTTCTGTAAAGGGAAGGCTTAGATTCTGGAGAGCAGAGCCAAATCTGTGGAGAAAATCCTAAAACTGCAAATACCATGGATTTAGATTGATCCTAATAATGCATTTTATTATTTAGATGTAATAAAAATTCAAATGATGTGAAAAATAGTAAAACCTCTAGTTTTAGAGGGTAGTGAGGGAGTGAGTAGTGAGAGAGATTGAAGTATTTTTAGACCATGCTATATGAATGTCAATATAGATGGTAGAGTTTTGATAGCTATTCATCCAACACTTACAGAAAGACATTAACGATATATCACCCTTCACTGCCAGCTGCAAACACATATAATCAGTCACAAATTATGTATTTAGATTTTGGGAACATGAGATGTTTTATGTAATGTTATACTGAGACTGTGTTCAGAGATATTGAAATAGGGAGTCTCTGGCCCAATCCTGACCTCTTTGATATTTCTATTGACATCAAAAGTGAGCCATATGCAAGGGGTTTAACACTGCCATCTGCAGATTGCTATCAGATTTGCTGAGTTTTCCCACTGATACAGGACTGCCTTTTCACTTAGTAAATCAAAACAGTTAATTTGCTGCCCTTTCCTTTCACTGCTGGTTACCCAAAAGCCTGCTAGATATCATCTGATGGAGTTTTTCTGGGAATGCTATACTAGGTCAGTTTTGTCAAAATAGACTTTTTTTCCCTCATGCCTCATTATTGACCTTTCCACCCACAAGGGGACTCTGAACAACCAATCTGAGTCAAATAAGCATGAGGCTATTGAAGATGATGTGCACATCCTGTGTTCTAGGATGACTTAGAAGCAGTGAAACTCAGCACTGATATCTTCCCCGCACTAAATAAAATTGCCAGAAGGGAAATACCTTCACTGTCAGAATGACTATGTGAACAGATGAATTAGGATTAATAGATGTTTTTAATGAGCTTTCTAAATTAGTTATAATAGAAAAGGCATTATGGCATGCTTGTGTCCTCAAAATGCCACTCCAGCGTGGAAAAAAATGAAAGAGCCAAGATTGGACACAAATGACTTTATATAAATATGTAGTTTGAACAACAGAGAGAACAAACTAGGAGAGTCTGAAAATCACTGCATGGAAGAGCTAATTCCAAAAGTGACATCAATGGGATGCCTTAATAAGAATGAGATTTGTCAACACCAAAACCCAGAACCTGCTGCAGGAATTTGTGAACCATTGAAAAGCTGAATAATCAAGTCCATGTGGCACAGTGTAAAGCTGTGGGGAGTTACCAGTTTGGGCTTCTGTCTGGGATATCCTGCACTGATACTGCCCTGATCCTGAGGCCTATAAAGATCTGCCTTGTGCACTGTCAGCTTTGGAGTCTGATCACGTCACTCCACCATACTTCTACTGCTATTGTGGGCAATATCTGCAGGAGAGATAGAGAGCCAGGCAATTTCCATTCTATTGCAAGCTCTGGTGACTGTCTACCGTGTGACATTTAACACAAATTGTTTCAGTTCTTTGTTTTCATATCTAAAATTAGGATAAAAGAATAATCATATCCCTTTGTAAAATGTATCTGATTTTTACAAAAAACCCCCCTCATATTTGAATCACTCTGTTTACTAATTTATTCTTGATAAAGATTTTGAGTAAGAATTTTAATTAATAGAGAGAATAAGTAAATAGTGAGGGTTGAAATAAATCAGTTTTGGCAAGTTTCACAGTCTATCCATTCTGATATTAAACTGTGTACTTGTCTACTTCAGAGACAATGGTGTAACTTTGCAGGAGAATTTATTTTTGAGAGGGAAGAGCAGACCACATAAATGAGATATTAATATTTTCTTCATTACAGCAAGGTCACATACAACTGCATTTTCAAAACCCAGGTGTTCTGCACTTTAGGCAGTAGGTGCTCAAATAGATCTCTGCATGCTGCTCTGGCCAGGAGTTTTCAACAGTTATCTTTAATGCTGATCTCTTCTAAAAATATGACCATATAATTACATGCTCAGATACTAAGGATTGTGACGATGGTGACTGGAGGCATGTGTACTGGTTCCCTGCTGGACACTTGGAAATTAGCAGTCCTTGCCTTTACTTCTCAACGGGATTGCTGCAAACATTGGCCTGTCGTTACAGATGGCTTCCTTATTCTCTGCCTAGCAGCAACAGAAAAATGATGTGCCCAATTACTGGTGCCACTTACAAAAAAGCGCACAGTTCATTAGTTTGAATGGGCGTGCAGTTCTGACCCAGTGTGTCATTTACATATTATAATCAGTCATTAGCATATGCTAATCACAACCCTGAGCCTTGCCCTGGCACTTCTAAAAGATGCCGGATGATACTCTGTAGATGCTGATATCATTGGCTGTGGTCCGAATGCAGGCTCCTGCTTCAAGCAGTAGACTGGGCTGGTTGGCTCCAAGCTTGGTAGCAGAAGTCTGCTTGTCTCTCTGCAGGAAGGACTGCTAAATCAGGTTCAATTGCAAGCAGAGGCTTTTTGAAGGAAAGCATGTTGTATGACGGCGAAGCATATTTCTGAGGACAAGTCATAACTGGCAACCCTCTGTGATCTGCAAGAGAAACCAGTTGAAAATGGATGGAGACCCACAGACCTTTCCTAAACATGACAGCAGTGTCTAGTCCATTCAGCAAGTAGATACTATCAGAAAAAAGGGAAAATGCCAGACCCCTGGAGTGGTAGTTGAAGTTCTGTATTGCAGACCTTGAAAGTCCTCTGAGTAAAATCAAAACATGTTGAAGCTGAATTTCTCCCATGCCCCACACTTCTAAAAATGTTTCAACCTTGGCTCAGTTCTCTTGGGGTCTAGTCTACAAAGTTTCCTCTACATTTGCTGTAGCTCCTCCCTGGCTCACCTTCTACATGCCACCACAGAGCAGAGAGCAGGGAACACTGTCTGCCCCTCACATCCTGTGGGGGAAGAATTTTTTTGCCTCCGGCTGAGCCCACTGAAGTGCTTTGGCTGCCTTCTAGGATGGAGTCACTTCCAGCAAGTCCCTTGATTTTCTTGTTTTTCCTTTCAGACTGTCCCAGTTGGTTCTAGCTAGTGGAGTTCCTTAGATAATTCACCTGTTGGGTTTGGTCAGAGCCTTTCGCCTTTCCTCCCTGAGATATATCTGCCATACCATATAGCATCTTTCCTATTAAGAAATATGTCTAGCAAGCATGAGAGCTAAGCATGGGAACTGGAACTCGGGGGAGATCACCTCAGCAGAAATGTTGCTGATGTTTTACTTTCCTTGTGTTGACCAGGGGAGTAGAGCAAGGCAGTATCATTTCTGTTCTCATGCCTTTTGGGGCGCTGTTCCTTCTGCAGGCTGAAAGCTCTGGGTGCAGCAGTACATTTCTTCTGCTCCACGCTTGCAGCTGTCTCCCACTGGATGGTCTCTCCTATCACCGTGGCTGGCTGGGTAAGTGTGGAAGGTGAAGTATGGTAGATAACTGGTTGCATACACAAATACAGAGCAACCAGTCCTTCCAGCTACATTTGCCTCTCCTGCTTAGTGTGTGGGGAGTTGACTGGAAGTGGTACTCACCATGTGCTCAGGGCTGCAGCTGCTGGATATCACCTTCCCAGCTCCTGGTGCCCCACCATCTCTTTTGCCGGGAGAGGGAACTCTCAATACTCAGAAATTACATGTTGAACACTTATTAATCATGGGACTGGCAGTAAAATCACAGGATATTGAAACTAGCATATTCTTTGTGCCTTATGGTTCTGGAACCACCAGGGGCCAGGGGTCTCCAGGGCTTTCCTGATAGCATTACAGATTGCTGGACAGGAGGAAGAAGGAGAGAAAAGGAGAACTCTCACACAAATCTATTGACTTCAGGGACTGGGGTGCAAGAAAACAGACAACAACTGCTGTGGAATTGATTAAAAAATTTGGCAATGCTGCACATGTTTTTGTCTGTGGGCAGAATAAAACATGCTAACAAGGGCTGAGCCTTTAAAGCTTTAATTCCTTTCTGTTGGATAATTTTTTTTCTAATTCCTCCTGATCCGGATCTCCATTCTGTTATGCAGAACCACCCACAAAACACTCTTTCTGGGCATTTTCATCTTTGACTCTGGATTTGCTCATCCTGCAAATTTACTGCCTGCTACTAGAGACGATGGCTGTTACTACATGACTTTTCATGCAGGTTTCACTGCAGCTGAAGTATCCTGTTTTTCAAACAAACTTCTATCAAGTAGAAGTGATTAGCCAAATTAATGTGAAGTTAATGTCCCAAAGCAGCACAATTTGTTCTCAGAACTTCACGCGACATTTAGCTAACAGCTCAAAGAAAGGGTTCCATTTGATAAAGCGATCAGAAAGAGTCACAGCAATGAGCTCGGATATGCAGGGCTTGGTATAGCTTTTTTACTATCATAAATTAAAGAATAAGTATCAAATAATGTATTTAGCCAGGCAAGCATATGAAAAACCCCCCTCAACTTGCAAAGTTTCTTGCTGTTTCCATGGTGCTTCTTGCAATGGCAGCTCTGAAGGCCACCAGCAGAGAACAGTGCTGGGAAAGGAGGAACTGGTTAGGCTTGGGAAGGCCAAAATGCCAAAACTGAGGTAAGAGTCTACGTCCCTCACCTGTTAATACCAACAGACCTTTAATGATACAGTTCACTGCTTATCCTTATGCAGTAGCCTTTCACTTATGCAAACCTTTGTCCAAATCATATTTGGAGCAATACAAATCTGCTGTAGGACAATGGATGTCTGTTTCTGGAAAGGCTCTCAGAAGAGCCTACCCTAAAGGATGCCAAACACTTAATAGCGATCTTTCTCACAGAATAAATCCATGGAGAACAAGACTGGGATGGCAGTTTTTGTGCAGGTGCATTGCGTGAGCTGCCTGGGGAAGCACACACAACACCTGCTCAGGCACTCCTGACTGGAGTTGAACCACTGCAATTAGTCCCTCATTTTAATGAGCACCAGACTCAGTCACATCTTTTTTAAATCACCCCCTGGTGATTTTATACTTTGAAGTGCTGTTAATCCTCCACTACCAGGAAGATTGTGAGGAAATGGCTCACAGCACTAGCACTTAGGTGTGCTGGGCACCTTGCAGACCAAGGCAGGTCTGTGTAACTTCTTGTTTGTGGTTTTTGGGGTCTATTTTGACTGCAAATGGGACTCTCAGAGGGATCATCCCTGGCTGACTGATGACTGTTTGAACTAGGATGGCCCAAAATGTCAGCATGGCCATTCCAGGTTTAGATTAACTCATAGAAATCTCCTTTCAATTTAGGCAAGTGTCTTCCTTACAAGGAGAACTCCATGTTTTTTAAATTCAGGCTTCACATTTGTCCTGTGTTCCTAGGACTCCTAACGTAACTTTGAATGGCATAGCCCATTCACTTCAGCTAATGCAAATAAAGTATAAAAAGGCTTTCAGTCTAGTAAGTGTCTGGAGGATGACTGTCTGTCTGACAAGCAGAGCTACTCTAGCACTTCAGCATTAAAGAAATCTTGCAAATTAGTATTCCATCAACTACAAAACCAGCAACTTTGTGGGGAGCTTTTAGGAACATATTCCATGCTCACTTAATGCATATTGGGCTAGAACCAAAAAGTGATTAAACACTGAAATTAGAAGCCTATGAAATAAGCTGGGATCCCTAGAAAATCAGTGCATAGCTTATTGTAAATTTGATTATGATTTTTTTAGCACTAAGTAGAGGAAGTTACTGTTAATCACATGTAAATTGAGATACTGGAACTAATCCACTGAAATTAGTGGGATTTTTCCCATTGATTTCCAAAAGAGCAGGATTGGACCCGCTCTGAGCGAAGAAGGGCAGATGGAAAATTAATGTCTTGAAGAAGGAAGACTTAGGCCAGGTCTCACTATCAAAATGATGGATGGCTCAGTAAGTAACCAAACCTCTACTCTGTTTCTCTCCCTCAAGAAAGCATCATTAGCTGAAAATCCATGCCAAGCTCAAGAACCACTTCTATTGAAAAAAAAAGAAAAAAAGGAAAAGGAAAAGAAAGAAGGATAAATTTTGTTAGCATGATGTATTAATATCAAAAGTCAAAACCGGAAACTTACTTGCTGAAGGTATGCTGATGAAATGTTTGGTAACTGGCACAAGGAGTAGAAATCCAGCTTGTAATGGAGTGTCAGTAGAAAGGCTGTATTTGCTGGAGGTGCTGCTGTGGGATGCTCTGGTGTTTTCTTCCTGCCATGGTCAGATGGTATGGGTAATCTGCAGAGACAGTGCAGCCTGAGAGATTCATAGCCTAAATCTATGCTCTCCTTTACCAGGGCATAGACTTACTAAGAACAGCTAATATGTCCAGATGACATAGGCAGAACCTCAGAATTAAAAGAAAAATCAGCTGCATTTTAGAAAGAACAAGTGCAAGCTAAAGAAAGAAATTTTTTGCTACCTAGAATTTAGCTTTAATTTGTATTTACTTCGTGTAGCATTTGGGAATAAGAAGCATACTTTATGAATCAATTATTGATGGTGCTGTAGTCACCTCCATGGCAGGCCAGAATGCACAAATGGCCTTTGCACTTTTAAGGTGCAACCATACAATATTGATCACCATTTCCTGCACTGTTTAACCTCATGGACAAATCATTATTAACTCACATGTATGGAAGCAGAGATTTCCTAATTCTCCTTTTCCCTTTTCCTGGACTCAGCACAACGACCAAGGGCAGAATGAGGAGAGAAGTTAATAATCACTCTAAGCTGCCTCTGCACCATATTCTTAGGCTACTGGAGATCCTTGGCAAGAATTCATCTTGAGACTGGCTCTGCACTGCTCCAACTGAGCCCTCATTCCTGAGGACTCATTTGAACAACAACAGCCATCGGCCAAGGCTTACCAGTCACGCTGTTCCGTCTGTTTTCTCCTGTTGCATATGCCAAAGCCTGATGGAACTGTCTTTACCCAGCCTGAGAAATTCCTTACATAAGGTAAATTCTCCAGAGGACCTTTATGCATGATTTACAGCATCATTATGCTATCATGCAGCCATAAAACCCATAAAGGCCCAAGCACTGAAACTAAGGCTCACACAGATGCGTGCTTTCCTCTAACCGCTCCTGTGCCTCCAGAAAACGTACAGCAGGAACTGCCTCTCCCTGCCTTTCCCTGCCTTTCCCTGCCTTTCCCTGCCTCTCCCTGCCTTCACAACCCAACACCACAACCTGGCAGGTCACAGTGTGTTGCCAACCAGCTGCGCATTGCATGCAATGTCCCTGAGGGAGAAGAGGGTTGAAGAGCTCCTGGCAGATGTGGGTGTACCTGCGGTATGGCAAGGTGACAGAGGTTGCATCCAAGTCCCATGGCTCTTCCCTTATCAACTGATGCTGGAAAGTTTTCTCCTGCCAGTAGATAAACCACTGCACAGCCTCAGCTGTCAAAAAGAGAAGCAGCCTGATAGTCTTGGCAACTGTGAATTAAATGTGACTGCTCAGGTACTGTGTTATGACAAGCATATTTCCATCCATTATTTTCAGCTACCCAACAAGAAATCATTTCAGTATCACTGGCTAACTCTATATACTCACTCATTTGAATATAATGACTTCAGTTTCATCTGAAGACTTAAAAGTCCTCTGGGCAAATTGGGTATTTTAAAAAAAAATCTTTGTGAATTGAAAAATTTAGTAGCCATGGTTGATTTCCCATTTTGATGGGTACATTGCTTCCTTAGCTATCTCTCAGGCAGAGTATATCACCTGAAGTGTGAAGTTCTATAAGCACAAATTATTCCTGATACTGAGATGCCTTCTTTTTTTCCCCCTAATTAGTAAAGTTAATTTGATTTAAATGGCAGTTCTGCTGAGGTACTGGTATTTATTCTGCTTTCAATACATGAACATTCTAAAAATGTTTTCAAAATATTAAATGAAGTTGTAAGTTTCCTGTGGTCAAGCAAAAAATAAACACCCACAAATTATTACTCGAGCATATTATTCCCAAACATTTTTGAGAGGGCTTGCTTGGCTTTCTTTACATGCTTTGATTTTTTAGGACTAATGACTTCCCTCACGTGGCAGAAAATTTCAAGTCTCAGCTATGAAGACCCAAGAAAAACATAAACCTCTTTATGAGAAACATGTTATCCTAAGACAGTCTTTTTCAGTCTGGTGTGCTTGCAGACTCCTCTGGGTCCCAGCACTCCTACTTTGGGGACTAGAAAGGGTAAGCAAAACCAGCATGCCCACTGCCAATAGGTTTTCATTTGCTGCACAGAGATCCACATCTTCAGTGATAAATCCTTAAGGGTCCACAAATTGAAAAATGTTGAAAATCACCGCCCTAGGAATTGTGCTCGTACCTTGGAGCTATCTTTGCTAATTGGGCAGAGCTGACAAGCAGGTCCAATATGGTGAAAAGAGATCCCCAGATTATTAACAACATGATGGCATCTGGAAGTTTTGTAGAGCAATAGAGGCACAGTTCTAATCAAGCACTTTTTCAGCCTCTTGTATAGCCCATCTGTTACAGATTTAGCATATTATATATAATGCCCTCAGCAACTGACTTTGATGTATGTTCAACTGTGAAACTTCTTTTGTAAGCAACATAAAGAAATTATTGTTTATTATCCGCTAGGTCCTTAGAATGGAATCTCTGCAACAGTCACCAAAATAAATGATCTATGTTTTCAATATCTATGAAATATTGGTATCAGATGGAATTACTCTGTTATCTGAAGATCATGGAGATTTTTTCTGGATTTCACTAGAATTCTAATCTTGGCCAAACTTCATAAGACAAAGGAGATGTGTTAAACTCAGGGTACTGAGATTTTAGATGAAAAATGGGAAGCAATGTGGTGCAAACATAACTATGTTTCTATTGATACAAAATGATTTATTGTAAATATTAGAACACATTTTATTGCAAAGTATTGAAGCAGCCTGGTCATTTTTATTCCCCTTTGATTGGTGCAGCACAAAAAATGTGTAAGGGATGTGTCCTGGATGAATTCCAGTTTGGGAAGTTGCATTTTACTTGACCCTAATTTCACCTGGCAGTGCCAAAAAAGAAGGAAAAAAAGCCTCCAGTCCTAAATAATTCTCTGCTGCTGTAATTCTTAATCAGTAGGTACATATGATTTCCTTTAGTTCTGGGAAAAACAGATCTTTCTTTGCAGGGTTCTTTATTAAGTTATAATACTTTCATTTTCTAGAATGAGAAACATTCTGTAAATACAAAACAACTGCTTGGAGAAGCCCTTATTTGTTTCTAAGCTAGTCTACACCTTCAGTACCTGATAGTAGGGTAATATCATCTCCATCTCTTCAAATTTGTTTTCAATGTTTTACTTAGTGGAAAGTTGCTTGCTGTCCTGGTTTGGGAAAAATTTGGGAGGAAACCTCTGAAGGGGTCCCTCTAGAAAACAAATTCAAGCTAGTTCAGGAGACATAAACCTCCTTTGAAAAAAGTGGAAAAAACTGTTTATTTAACAAGCACAGTATTCACAAACATGGTTAAATGAATAATACTAAATAATGGAACCTCTCATTGTTCTGAAGAGATGGCAAATTCAGAGAGTCCTTTTCATGGAGTGTAGCTCGGCTTGCTCAGTTTCTTATCAGTCCTTGCTGCACTGGAAAATGCCACATCCCAGCCCAGGTGAGAAACAGGTGTGAGCTCTCAGTGTTTCTCTGGGTTTTCACTCCAGAGCAGGGCTGATCAGTTCCAAGGAAAAGAAAAACCACAGTCTAGGGAAGTTCTTTGCCTCGGCTAGCTAAAAAAACCCAACTGAAAGCAAAGGAGAGCTCTTTCCCTCTGTATGCGCTGCAGGCAGCACAGTCTGTGTGAAGGATGCGGGGGAGCTAGGGCAGTTTCTGCAAACAAACTCTGCATTTCTTCTCTTCTTCTTTGCTCTCAGAACCAGTCTTAATGGTGCAGAACTAAATATCCAGCATAAACAAAACAAATGGGGATACAAGCATCATAAAGTCATCCCCGGACACTTCCCTTGTTCTTCCTCAACCAGAATTTTCCTTTCATTCACAAAGGACTTGTCTGGATTAGGTGTGTGGATTTCACCATTTGTCCCTTAGGACTGCCCTGGCTCCTCAAGGACAGTTGCCAAAGCAGCTGCCAGGATGCCACCATGCAAGGGTCAGGAGACTACCCCCAGGTTCCTGACAGTGGCCTGCAGAACCTGGTAGAGCATTTTGCTGGTCCAGGAGCTGCTCAAGCCTGTAAAGTGCTGAGCTCCTTGGACTGGGAATGCTTGTTTAAGGTGAGGCTTCAGCAAGTGGATTTCTTTGTGTAGCTGTGTCAGGAAACTTTTCCCTTAAGCTTTTGACAGGAAGGCTGAATTGCTGTGATCTTGCATGTTGCTCCCCACAATATCCATCTGTGCTCCTGTTACAGTGCTAGGAGCAGGTGACAAAGGAGTGTGAGGACTACGTGCCACATGCTATCAAGGGCCCATCCAGGCCACCAGGCCATGCACGTGTGCTGTGGGGATGTGGCGGTGTCAGAGAGGAGCTCACAGCCCCAGCACCGTACTGGGCACTCACCAGGATGCTTTCAGCAGCTCTCACAAATTTGTCTTCTTAACACCAATGGTCATCAAATGGAGATTAAAATAAGCTGTTGCTTATGTTGAATACGTTTATTCTGTAGGAATAAACATATTCCTACAGAATGAGAGCTACCAAGACTTAGGACTAGAGTACACTTCCAAGGTTGTTTTACGTACAGTTTTAATTTCCCTGAAGCTAAGTCACATTAATGTATCTTCATGTTTCTTCCTTAGTGATGCAATCCAACAACTTTATTGAAACTTAAAAAAAATTAAGAATAAATGATGCACTCACTGCTTAGTTTTTGTATGTGTGTTTTTATTGTTTACATGTAAACCAGGGCAGCTTTGCACTGGAAAATATCGCCAAGTCACTCACTGTGATGAGTACTTACATTCATTTGGATATAATGGACTTTAAAATTGCCCAGTTTTGATTTACAGACATAAATTTGTAATAAAAACCTCTATTAATTTAAATACTTTGTGTTGATAATTAAATTGTAAAGGGGGCTATAAATGGATGGGAAGAAGAGAATATGTTTCCATTAATATTTATGCATTTTTCTGGTTTCAATTATCTCCCTGTAAATTTTTTGAATACAGGATACCTGATAAAGTTCTTGTCTTTCACAAAAACTCTGTGCACCTCCCATTTAAACTATCTAAACAACACCAACACTTAAAGCATATAAAAACATATATTCAGTTTTGTCCTGATCATACTTCTTTGGTTTCTGAAGAGAGTAAAACAAAGCCTTGCGCTAAAAAGGGAAAAAGAAAAAAATAACAACTTAGATTGGTTTTAAAATATCCCGGACTGGCTGACAAAGTGAGATACTTTACAAACCAAGAAATATGTCAGATATTAATTCACGGATTATAAAAAAGAACAATATAAAAATGTATGTATAGTCTTGCATGGCATTTCCTTATGCTCCAAGTTCATAAATTAATATTAACCCCAAAGTTCAAGAAAACTGCAATAGAGATGTACTCAGACTGCTGACAGTTTCTGAGAGAAACTTGCAAAGATCAGTATCGTAGATTTTGATGTGGGGAAGGGTTTTGCAAAGAGATAGTATTGACTTTCAAGCATCCTCTCCATGGGCAGTGGCAAAACAAGAACAGAAATTGCTTATGACATGCCTTAAAGCTCAAAAAGTTTTTGAAGGGATCTGTTCATCTGAAACAAAGCAAGAAAAAACCACTGAGTAATTGATTTTTACTCCGGCAAAAAAAAATTTATTTTTTTGGGCTTTTTTGCACTAGGTGTTATTCAGTGGTTGAGTACCAAACAATCACAGATAAATGAAGTCATTCACTCTCAGGAACTTCAGAAGTGAAGTGCTACCATGTTGGTGATAACCAGCTAGTCTTACACAAAGTACATTTTCTTGCTTTCATAGAAAGATCACAAAAAGAGGCAATTTTATCCAGTTCACTAATTAAATTACCAAGCTGAGTGAGTATACATTAATAATACATAAATGAGATGTTTTCACCTCCATAATGACAAAATTTTATGAGCTTTTAAGTATTTATTATGGTGAGGTCTCAATATGAAATATAGCTCCTAGGATCCAAAGTCAAATTTTGGGCTCTGATTTTCCACCCACCTTCCTCCAGTCCTTATGGATGCCAATCACTATTCCCATGCATGCTATTAGTTAAATAACACTGTGTACAATATGCCATAGTAGAGTGGTAGAGTGCTGGAGTTATCTCCAATGTGTGCGAGTCAATATTTGAATCCTCTTTATATTTCTGGGTCTAGCAGAACACTGTATAAGTACATCCTGGCTGGCTCAAGCTGAATGTCTCTCTAGTCCAGTAGCCTGTGGTTGACAAAGTCAAATAGGAGGTGCTTAGGGAAACAGTACAAGAAAGTCTGAAGGAATTAAATGGTGTTTGCTCTGCAAGATACTCTTAAACTCTGACGTGGTGGTCTGGGGTTGCTTGGTTGCTTATTGTCCACTTGGCCTCCTACAAAGTCAGCAGAAATAGTACCACATGGGCTAAAAATGCATCTCACTAGTGTTTTGGTTGAAAGTAGTAATCAGACTTTTACATAATTTTCGGTTGTCTCATTTTACCATCTACTGGTTTGATTCACAGTGTGGCTTTGGATTTCTTTGAGAGCAAACTAAATAAGAAACTCTCCTCCTGGTTTGTATTAAATGCCCTCAAAACCCAGATGGAGTCACGAGGCTACAAATAACTGACTGGTGCTTTGAATGGCTTTGAAACATGGGCATGATAAGGAAGTTTTAACCCAAAGGACCAGGCTGAATCTAACATGAAAAAAAATCCTGTAATTGTATATAGTGTAAATGCAGAGACTTCAATACTGATCTCTCAGGCTATGACTGAGAGGGCAAAGCTGCAATTCTTTCTTGAACTACTGAGCTGCAAACCAGGCTCTTTCCACTATCTTTGTTGGAATAGACTTTAGCATAAGGAACTCCATAAAAACTGGTACTGATGGGAATTCATGAACCCATGTAGCAGCAGTTAATATTAAACAATATTACCTACATATCCATCTCTCAGACATAATTTTAGAAGCTGCCATCTTCTTGTTCACTGAAATAAAATTTAGCTAAGAAGTATATAGCAACAAAATGAAAAAGGACAAATCTCTTTTTTTCTCTCAAATTGCTCTACACAATTTACCGTTAGTTTCATTGTCATTGAATTTATTGAAATCCTGGATACTTTCCATGGTAATGATGAGTCAACTGATAAAATTAGATTAATACAGCATTTATATGTATTTATACAGCAGGGCAGTTTCAGGTACTGGTTATTACCTAATAACCTGCTTCAGAGAAGAGGAAATAAAACCACAGAAAAAAAGGGACTGCCCAGTTACAGAGTGGCTGCAGAGTTCCCTTTCCAGTCACATCCTGGACCTCAGGACTCCCCTGTGGCATCTGGCACATGTGGGAGGGTGTATGTACAGGCACACTGGCACGTAACCATCTAGAAACCAGCTGATAATGCAGGGATGTATTGTAAGCTACTGTTGCTCTGAGCAGCAATAACTAGCTCTCTGGCTTAGGGAATTGTAGGGCGCCAATCACTGTAGAATCTAAGTGCCAATAATGCTTAACATTTATTTTACACTTTACAGAGTTAAAGTGCTGTAGGAACATTAGCTAATTAATTATTGCATCTCCCTTGTGACATGGGTCGGTTGGTAAGTATTAGTCCCATGTTACAGACAGGAAAACTGAGATGCAGGGTTTTCCCCTTTTATTTCTCTGTTGTATTCTGTAAAGCTCCACACACTCTCTGGAGG
Organism: Molothrus ater; assembly: GCF_012460135.2. NCBI lineage: Eukaryota > Metazoa > Chordata > Aves > Passeriformes > Icteridae > Molothrus > Molothrus ater. The sequence goes on along the minus strand of NC_050478.2, from coordinate 107,321,778 downwards.
AGTTTGCTGCAAGTTACTTGCCCAAAGTCACTAGTCAAGTTGGGGTTCTGAGCAGTAGTTTAAAATTTGACTTCAGGTTTCTTCTCTCTTGCTCAACCCTCCACACACAACGCAGCCTGTTTCTGGATGGTAAGGAGACTGTTACGTTGCACACACACACAAAAAGGCAAACCAATCAGAGTTAGAGCAGCAATCCCAGTGTTCTGACAGATCTGCTCAGTCCAACTCCAAACAACCAATCTGGACACTCTGCTACCTCTACTACAGATAGATCTGCAATGCCTTTTGAACAGGCATCCAGAGGCAGCTGGAGAACCTTGCAAGAAACGTGAGCTATGCTTCTCGGTTAACCTGCTGTGTGGGAAGCCCAGAGTGGTGACAGGACTGGGATACCTGGAATGTCAACAATATTTGTCAAATCTTTCCATACCATTCAGCACTCAAGTCACTGCAAGAGTCCCTAAAGTCCAAACACGGACTTTTGTTGCATGAATGCATGTTCTAGCAGAAATCATATTTCCATTGCGCTTGAGGTTTTTTTGGGAACAGCTGTCAGGGTCTTGCAAGAACTTGCTAGAATAACCAACACCTTCTCTATGTTTGGTGTTTTTAAAAGAGAATGTAATCCATCCTTTGACAGTAAATGCAGAATACCTGTACTTAGACCTGTACAGATTATGTTTGGAATTGGGAAAGGGGCAGTCCAAAGAATTTAGCAATCATAAATCAGGTTGCAAATAATCTGATGAATACTGGGTTATTATTTGCTAGTCACCTTTTGGTAAGCCCAGGTAGTACTTTCAGCCTCACCTTGCAGTTGCTTGCACTGAACATGATCTGTTTTTTTTCACTCTTAGCTGTGAGTCTGATCTAATCACATACTTCTCACAGTTGATGTTTCAAGAAACCCTCAGGATTCACAAGACCCGGCAATTTCAAAATGCAATTCATAAAGCTAATTGCAATTCTTCATGTAAGTAGAACTAATTATGTCTATATACTTGACCTTTAAACATCAGTTTTGTTTTCTCTCTGAGACATTTGTGGTTTTAATTTCTTCACCTCACTGTTTATTGTTCTTAATCAAATTGTGCCCTCAAGTGATTAAGAACTCAAATTAGGGTTTATACTTTTCTTTAAGTATGTGATGGAAAGAAGAGGGTTAATACAAACACTTACAAGGCAATATTTAAAATATTTAAATTATTAGTTTGGCTTATTTAAATACTTCTTCAAAGTGCTAATAAAACAAATATTGAATTATGCTAGTAGAAAAGACCCAATGAGGAGAGTTTCCCTATGAAATTATTATAGATAATGTAATAGCAAAGTGCCTTCCCTAATTAAGCAAGGTGTAAATCAAAAATATATAATGAAGCGTGCACTTGATTTTAAAAATCACTTTAAATAAGATAAAGTCTAATCAGTAGCATAGGCAAGCTTATAAAAAAATAATTTAACATTGTTTTCTGGCAGCAGCCTTTGAAAAACCACTTCTGGTAGCCTTCCCTGGCATTCACTAAGTATTGGCAGCCTTGGCAAACTGGCAGGAAAGAAGATGCAGAAATTATCTAATTTAAACCTCTGAATCATTGCGTGTGGGTGCCGCCAATCTTTGCACCCTGCCCTTGGGCTCTCCTGCACCATCCATCCCCGCTGTCCTGGGGACTGGGCTGGTGCCTGCAGATAATGAATGCTGCTCCCCTCATTCCATCTCACCTATCAAGGCAGAAATGTGAAATACTGTACATGTGCCTCCTCCTGCCCCTTACCACCAACGTAACCATGAAGCAGTGTCAGCGAGGGGGAGGTTTGGATAGATGGATGGACAGGCTTGGGCTGCTCTCCCTCCTGACCTGGTGCCTCTACCAGAAAAATGACACCACTTGCTGTGGGTAAGTTGTAATATGGTTTGTTTAATAGGGTAAATCATGCTTTTATCACTGGAAATAAGATGTGGTGGAGACACGTTGTCATGGTTACTTAGCCATTTCCCCAGAGTCACAACACCAGTGTCCCAGAGGGGACATAATTCTATTTCATGCATATGCATGAGGCTAGCAGGTGCTTTGGCACTTTAATTATATATTTTTTAAATGGCTAACTGTAAAATTGTGACAGAAACACAGAGTAAAAAGGATAAGAAATGGGCTTGGAAAGCAGGCAATAGGATTTTAAAGAAAAGGAAAAACATGGTCCAGGTTTCTGAAGCCAGTGCCAGAATTTAAAATAAATAAATATGTTTCCTAATTATTTAGGAAAGTCAAGGAGATAATGAAAGTTAAAATCTCCAGGTAGGAGGGTATATGAAAGAAACTTTGCAGAATTGATTTCTTCTATGCAATTTTTCTATGGGAAAGCTGCTTAGCTCTTGGAAATGGCAACAAGAATGGGAGTAAGAAAGAGAGGATTTAATAAAATATTAATAACTCTTAAATAATTCAGAAAAGCCCCCCAAACAACAATAAAACATGTAACTACAAAAAATTTGGCAAATGATTGGTATCATCCAATGACTCCTTTCATGAGTATTCAAGAGCTTTGGTAAGTTAGCATACTTTGTTTAGTTGCTGTCTCCCCATGTTACTCATGACCCACAAGCTCCTGCTGTCCCAGGTGTTAATTATTGTCCTTCAGTGTTTTTTAGCTCAGTACAATAAAAAGTACAGCTTTAAGTCAAAATAACCTATAAATACAAGGATTTCCCAAAGTATCTTCAGATACATCAGCTGCTGTGTAATTACTGTGTATTCAAATATTATACAAGTCTGTGCATGCTTTTACAGGTAATTGATTAAACATTGGCTAATGAGTCCAATAGTAAGAAGAAATATTAAAAAAAAATTCTGTAAAACCTCTGCATACTGATACCTGCTGGACACAAAAGGTTCATGCTGAAATAACAAACCTTTACAACTAGTTTGCCTTATATGTGTCTCCTACCACTGAAACACAACTGATTATGTTAGGAATGTTTTGGACTCCAAACATTCCTAACATGTTTGGAGTCCAAAACATTCCTAGATTTGACCAAAGATTTCTGGAGTTGACAAGAATAAACCTATTCACAGAAGGTGAATAAGCCATGAATAATTTTTCTGAGTAGTGTCCCACATCTTTTTACTGTACCTCTTATATTGTGTTGGGGAACCATTATTTAATGTAAAATGTCAACATTTCAAATTTATTTTTTATTTGGTGGGATTGAAAATGAGTCTCTTCACTATTTTTGTGAATGACTTTGAGTCAGATGAGGCATTATTTTGTTTGAGGACATCCACTTGGGATTAGAGATGGTTTTATTCTGTTACTTGGATATATAGAGACACATGATCTGTCTCTTTCTTCCTCTCAATTTCTCCTTCTTCCAACCTAATTTTTGCCAAAATTGATATGCTTCGACAAAGTATTTTCCTTTTGACAGAAAACTGCATGCAAGTGAATGATTTTTCAGATCTTTTAACTCAATCTAGTTTTACGTTCTCAAGCATCTTTTATTAAGAGAATCATATCAGGCTCTGCTCTGCTTTCATGGGCATTCGGCTCAGCCACATTCAGAAGAGTATTGTAGAGTTGTTTTTAAGTCAGGTCACCTCACAGGACCTGCAAACAGATTCAAGAAAGAGGGAGGAAGAAGCAGGGCTAGAAAGAAGAATGAGTTTTTTTATATCAAAAATGTTTGTGTTACTGCAGGTTTTGATAGAGCAATAAAAACATGGCCTCTGAAATTCTTTACTTCTGAAGCAGCTTGGACTATTCCCAGGTCCTTCTTTGCCCAGTAACTGCTATTCCGGATTGAATTCAGGAGGCACAGGAGCCAAACAAGTCACACTTATACTCAAGGTGAGAAACGTCCATAATCAATTGAAGTGTGGACTGAAAATGTTAAGAAGCATTGTTTTGCCCTGTTGGAGGTTTGCCTAAATGTTTATATGTTCTCCTGGGAATGTTTCACAACACAGCATGTTATGCTCACACAGCTTTTGATATAGTCTAAGGCTCAGTGTTCATTATGAGTTCTTCTACAGGAAAAAGAATCTCGGAAAATATCTCAAGATATATTAATTTTTTAAATGTTAGAAGCATTTTCTTAACTCTGTTGTGGACTTGAAGCCTAGGAAGTAACTTAGCTGTTTGCTATGCAATTCTAGACAGCCAAAGTGAGTGCACTGCTGGTGCACATACCATAAAATGTATGTATTCAACACAGCCAGAAGACCAAAGCAGAACACTCTGAGATACTCTGAAGTGTTGATTAGATAGATTAGATGGAGAAGCTTTCTAAGAGGAACATGCATACATTTAGCCAATACCTTTGGGGACAGATGTAGTAACACTTCTGTGGCAAATGGTGTGCCAAATGTTAAAGAGAGTTGCATACTGCACAGTGTTAGAAGAAATTTCTACAAAGAAATACTCAAAAAAAGAGTAATTTTCTGTTGCTAAGACAGCTATTCACCAAAGGAATTCAGGCAAACCTGAGTGGCTGTGACCACACTTCCTTGTGGTTACAGATGTACCAGGCACTGCGATCCCTGCTCCAACATACCCTGCATTGCTGGCTGGAAGTTACCGCCTTCTAGGCTTCAGCAGCAGAGCTGCTACTGCAACTCCTCCCTGGCTTGTGGGGTCCAAAGGAGCCACGTTAACTAACTGAAGCAGATCTTTGCTAGCATAGCTGGGTATTAGTGAGTCAGGTTAGGGAGAGCTCATACAGCCCCACTGAAAGGTCTGGAGACACGCTGTGCTCCAGCAGAGGCAGGGACTGGGCAGCTGGAGTGCTCTAAGGGCAAGAATCCACCAAGGCGGCAACGATCTGGGGTCAAGGAACATGTCCATTGATTTTCCCTGCAATTTCTCTAGAAGAGTCATCATGGTTCAGTGGTGCACTCAAGCATGTATTTGCACATCCCTAGGATGAATGGGATAGAAGCTGAGTGAACCCAGGATGTAAGTGCTGTTGCTTTCAACAGAGCAGGTTTCATCCCTTCTGTATAAGTACTTTGCACAAGGGGCCTTGGGACCCTCCAGCTGCTCAAAGATAAGTACAAGAACAAGAACTTTCGACTAATCAAAGACTGAATCCATCTTGCAATGAGAAGTATGGGCATCTGTGACACCACTGCATCCCCTTCTGCTCCTGCATAGGCTAAGTAGTCATCATGCCAAATACACAAAAGAAATGGACATCAAAACTGCCCTCTTGCATCTGCACCAGCAAATCCATCTCAGGCGCATATAGCACCCCAGTTACTACTTTATTTAGGCACTTCATGTATTTATCCTCAGAACTACTCCATGGGATGAGGCAGTGCTGCTAATCCTGCAGTTCTCACAGCTCAGCTGGGAGATACGGGTGCACAGTGCCACACAAGTACTTTACCATCAGGCCTTGCTCTCCCATGGCTCATTCTAATGCTCCCATGCTCAAGACCATGTCTGCTCTCACCAAATATTTTACAGAAAGTGGATTGCCTTGTGTGCATCATATTTTAACTGCATGAAAAGAGATCTGGCTACCACTTCCAAAGCCACCCTAGAAATCTCTACTATTGCCAAAAACACTACGCAGAGTTTTTATGAAGCTCTTCTAATGAGAGAGACAAAAGATTGCTGCGATAGATAAAAGAGGAAAATGTTGCTGAAAACTTGACACTGATGGTGAGGGGCTGGGCAACAGAATGGGCTGGGCTTCAGAGGGGAACTTTCCCAGCTCTTAAGCAAAAGGAAGTGGTGGCTGTTGTACATTGCTGGAATGGGCTGTTCCATTTGCATTTCATTCAACAACACCTGATTCTGGTTCATGCCCACGCTGCTCAGGTGCTACCTGTCTGTAAATAAGACTTTAAATTTGACCTCAAAAAGTCTTTAAAAAAATCTGAGGTACAAGTGAAGAGTTTTGCAGGAGCAAAAGTGAAGCAAACTGGAACATTATGCTCTCCTATAGCTGAAAACTTGAAATAAATAGAAATGGAAAAGTCAGAAGAAGGTCTTAGGAAGTTCCTGTTCTCTTCCTCTCTTTGTAATGCTGTGGCATCTTGCCCTGTTTATTCCACCTCCAACATGGGCTTAAGGACCTCTACTGAAAGAAATGCTGCAACCTCAATGAGCAGTTTCTCCCATTTCATTACAGTACTGGTTAGAAAGGATTCCTTAAAGTCAAGACTCTACTATTCAACTCATTCACCACAGATGTGGCAGAGCATTCTTGTGCCCTGAAATAACCTTTAACAAATCTGAGGACTGGTGTTAAATCCATTTTCAGCCTTTTCTTCTTTAGATTAAACTATACCAGATTTAAAAATATTTATTCCAAAGTCATTTTTGCTCACTCCTTTCCTCCTCTCTGTTGTTTTTTTTTTTTTTCAAAGTTACCTCCACTGTCCCTACCCAAGGCTATACACAGCATTTCAGCTGAGACATCAGTTCTGAGAAGAGACAGAAGATTAATTTATGGTAGAGAAAATAAGATTTTGGTAAAAATTGCACTGAAGACTTAACTGCCACTTGCCATGTCATTCATTGAACTGCACTGAGTCAATCCTTTACAGAATTCATGATAAACACTTTTGTTTTGATCATAAACCACTGTAATTGCAATGCAAAAATTCTCTATCTTCCCTATAATCTCTTCTATCAGGTAGAAGAGTGTCAAAACCTTGCTAAAGTCAAGGTACATATCATCTACAGATTCTCATTACCCACAAGGCCCATTACACAGCCAGGAAAGAAAATAAGGCTCATTTGACATAGAATGATATATAAATATTGATTTCCAGATGCTTTACTTCTTACAGAATTTTTCTGAGGATTGAAGCTCACTTGACTTCTGCAGTAACTCAATTCCCTCTTTTGCTTAAAAAAGGACAGTATTGTGGTTTTCTAACTATCTAGTTCTTCATTCCCTCTCCACGGGTTCCCAGGATGACTACTAATGACTCTGAAAGAGCTTCAGAAAGTCCTCTAAATATCCCATACAAAATTCATCAGACAAAAATGATTTTTTTAAAACTGAAGTTAAATGAATATCCTTTACCTATTCTTGCCCCTTTTTTTGTATCTGATTTAATCATGCCAGCTGCATGCTCACAACTGACCTTACAATCAATGAGGTTGTAGGAACACCACACACAGGCCTTCTCTGCATCCTTTTTGCAATTTCCTTGCCTCATGATTGTTCAGTTGACACTGCTCTTGGTTTACCTCTAACTCCCAATGCACATAAAGAAGGATTTTTTTCCTACCCTTGGTGTAGGAAACCTTGTAGTGGTTCAGTCCACACTCCAGCTTTTCTTGTTTTGTCCATACGTGCTCCTGGTAATCTTTCATACTCAATCCATAGTATCTGAGCATGGCTTCTTCCTTCTGTGCACATGCTGGTCAGTCTGTCTTCTATTGCAGGGACTTTCAAGCACTGACAAAGCCCCTTGCTACCACTGAAAGCTGCTCTGTCCTGATCAGTTCCATGGCCAGTTGCTATAGCCATCCCACCATGTAATTACTTGAGGTCTTTTCCTGTATAATTATTATCTACTAAATTTTCAGGTGGTTTTAGTATTCTCTACATGCCAGGCTTCCAGCAAGTAAATAGATCCAAACTGAGGTAACACCTCTCCTGTTCTCTCCTTGCCTGTTCTTCCTTTCATATTACTATTCAAGTCATGCCAATTATCCCACCAAGGCTCTGTTACACCAATTAAGTCATAATTTTGATCTTGCATTAAGACTTCCAGCTCCACCTGCTTATTCCAAATACTTCTTCCATTAGTATACAGACTTCTAAAGTGGACTGATTCACTACTCCCTGTGTGTCTCCTGTGAACCTATTTGAATACCAACATCACTGAAATTTTAGGTCCCCATCAGGCTGCTCTTGTTTTTGCTTTTTTTTTTTTCCTAGTCAACCCCTCCCTCAATCCTACTTTAAAGCTCTTCTAACTAGGGTAGCAGTTTGCTGCATCAACAGCATGGAGCCAGTGGAGCAGGAAAACCTGAACACCTTCCAGTAGCATCTCAGGCTATGGCAGGCAGCACCCCTTCCTACCCACAGCTGCTTCCCTGATACAGAAAACAGCAAACCTCTCTTCCCATCAGAAGAGAGTCATCAGCTTTCTCAGCTATTCCTTATTTTGGAGGAGGGCTGGCTGCAAATCTCATATCTGGGTACGTGATTTTTCCTTAGCACTAGGATTTAAGTATTATTTGCTCCCTGGATAACATGCCTGTTCTTGATTTCCACATCTGCCTCAGGAGGGAGCCAGCTGCATCCCTACCGGTGGGGGAGCTGTGTCCTTCTCCACTGATGGTGCTGCTCCCTGCTCTAGGTAGTCAGTCTCTTTATGCTTAAAGGTGTCCTCACACACTGTCCTCGGGCCCTCTTGACTCCTTTCCCCGAAGCTCCCTGGCTTGCCACCAAAGACACCCATTGATACAGGCACCTTTCCTACTTTCCCCGCTGGAATGGAGAAAAAGGCCTCCTTCCTTGTAAAGCAAACCCAATGCAGGGTCTCAGTCATCCAGGATCAGCATTCCCCACCTGAGTTGCACCTCCCTGGTGCAGACCAAAGTCAAAGCTTGTCTTAATGTATGGGTACAGCCAGACTCATCTCACTCCACCCTTAAGCTGAGAGGTGGAGAGCTGCTCTTCTCTGGGAACAGGCTGGATGCTCCAGGGGGTATCTTCTGTTCATGGCCGTCAGCATCAGCCTGGGCACAAACCCACGATGAGATAGCTACAGCCAGTCCCTTAAATATCCTATGCAAAATTCATCATACCCAGAGGACTTGAAAGCACCAGAGAAGGGAGCCTTACAGCTTTCACATCACAGCCAGCTCATCAAGCTGACCTGCTTGGAGTCCAGGCAATGCGACTGCATGTCTCACTGCTTCTCTACAGACAGCATGTTTAAAAAATACTCTTCTGCCTCATTTTTGTAAATGTAAAAGATGACAGTCCTGCCACTGCAGCCAGTCATGTGATATTTTTTTCCTTCCAACTATGTTATGTTCTAATGAAGGAACATTTTGTTTAGCATGTGAAATAGTAAATATCTCAAATCGTAGGAAAACATACAATAGTTGCATTTTGTTATAAACAATGAGAACCTACTAGGAAAACACCAGAAGAATGAAACCCTCTCCCTTTTCCTGTTGACTACATGTGCTTTGCTTTCAGGCAAAATGGCTTTTCCCTCCAAGACCTGAATCACCATTCTTTCCCAGCACTTGCTATTGACATAACTTCCCAAGTTATTGTTATTCCTCTTATTGATTATTACTGCCAATACACATTAAGATTATGCCAGCATGCAGCTCCTCCAAAGACAGTGCAAATGTCCTCCCAAGAAATCTGATCCCTCACTCAAAAAGGTAGGGGAAGGTGCAAAGAACTAGCAGTAATAAATGGGGTACCAATTGTACTAGAACTATTGTAGTCTATGCTCCTGTTCATCTGAATGTGTTGTTTTATACAGAATGGGGAATTTCAAACATTGTAGTTACTGCTGGATCTGAGTTGGGCAGATCAAAGTGATAATTATCATATTCTAGAAGTCCTTATTTTTGATGATGAGTTTTTTTAAGCCTGTAACAACACACAGCTCCAATTGCAAAAGCTTAAAATTGCCTCTTCAGTAGAAGCAGGGCTTTGATTTCATCTAATTTGACCCTTCCACCGCACTTATAAGTGCACTCCAGTGCGGCTAGAGATAAAAACTTTGAAATTTAAATGTGCAACTTGCAGCTGAGGTTGAATTTGTGAGCTAGGACACAGAGTACCTTTTGATGAGCAGCAGTTTTCATTACAGCTGTCAGAAAATACCTCCCCATTAGGAAGCGATGAATACATTTAATTCAAGTCCAACCCTTCCAACATCATCACTTACAGACACTCTTCTGCTCTGTGAGTGAGGTTCCAATAATACACTGAGCCATGTGGGACACACCAGGGTGATTAATGCTTGGATGTGAGCATGTACTGCACATTGTATATATACTTCTCCCTTAAATGAATATATCTGGTTTTCATTGATATTGAGGTAGATTTGCTCTGTACTTGCCCACATGAGGAAGCCTAGAACTGTGGGATCTATCATTCAGTAATAGCTCCTGATAACACTAACACTTGGAACATGGCAAAGTAAAAAATGTGAATTCATATTCACTTTTAATAAACTGGGGTAATTAGTCAGTTGAAATGCAATAGAAAGTGACAGCCTGTGACACATAAAAGACTGCAGACTGACAAAGACAGAGCTATTCTTCATTGCACTAACATCCGTTTCTTCATCAACATTGAATTTTTTCAGTCTCTTGGCATTTCAATTACATGATAAAATGAAGGGCTAAAATCCTGTCTCTGCATTTTTTCCAGTCCTCTTTGAAACTAAAGCAAAGAAAAGAGAATAGAAGAGAAAAACCCTCTCCTCAATTTGCTTCTGTATCCCCTGAAATGATGTCAGTGGGCCACGACATCCACAGTACCTGTGGTGCATGCATGAAAAGGTGTTCCAGCCTTGACTTCATCACAGTGCTGCTGGGACTGTGAAATCCCACCTAAGGGAACTGCCTGGAAGACAGTGAAAATGGGGAAAAAATAGGTAAATACCCCAGCAGAAACCTTCCTGACTAAAACAAATGTAACCATGAAACTCAAGATGCTTTGGGCACTCCTTTGCTGGCATCATCAGTATTTCCCTCTGCATCCCCAGTGCCCAGCACCTAAGGAGTGACTAATGGGCCAGTTGGGCAACCCATTTCTGACAGGTCATGTTTCCACCTGACCTGCTTCCCCTTTCCACAGTGTTTCCATCCATTTTTGGGTTGCGGGATGCTGGGAGCTGGGGTTAGAAGCACAGTTGGCAGGGCACCTCACCCACCAGGGATGCAGTCTCATGGTACTCCAGCAGAGCAGGGCTGCCTTCCAGCTCAGCTTTTGGGAGCAGCAGTGAGTCAGATGGCTCTGCCCAAAATGTTCTTAGTTCTCTCTTTTTCATAATGATTTTGGTAAGGTCATCATGTGGGGATATGAATGGTGCTGTCTTTTAAATGGGTATGATGAGCAGCTACATTTGTGTCATTTCAGCGTTTGGTGCAGTTAAGTCTATATAGAGGGAAGCAAAATCTTTTATTGGATCACCTGGGACAACAGTCAGAAACAGACCAGATTCCAGGCACAGGAGTCCTTCCTCAGGGCTGAAACAGCCTCACTCAGCACCTTGGATCAGCCTAGTGACCAGACCACTGCTACTCTTTCCACTCTTTACATCCTCTGGAAATCTCAACATAGGCCTGCAGCAGAGGAAAAGAAATGAGCAGAAAGTATTTTTACAGGAAGAACAAATAAAATTTAAACCCTCTTTTTAAATGACATAGGGGCATTTTGCTGTGCAAAGCTTCAGCTTGTTGATTGGTGAAAGATCAATGACTTACCTTCCAGGCATGCTATTTTGTTAATTTTTGTATATTGTTTTGAGAGGCTCAGATGGAAGGCACCAAGGTTGAGCTGTATAATTTTCTCAGAAGCCTCATGGTCTCATTTGGTTCATTCATATGTCAAAGCAGCTTTTAATTTCTCAGTTGTGGGGCTCAAGTCTTAAAATACACCAGCAGCCAGAAGGTCCCCTTTAAGTTGAATGAAAGGGTCGGGTTTTCAACTGTTTCTAGCCTCCTGCAGTTCCTATTGTTTTAATAGAGGTGTGCTGTTCAAAAAACTTAGCTCCCAGCTGTAAGCATGAGCACTTCTACTGCTGCTAATACTTCACAGCGCAGTCACTACTTCTATCACCTCAGTGAAAAATGGATCTGGAGGGGATTTGTAGCTTAACTGGCATCCATGGAAAAATGGTGATGATCTGAACTGCTTCCACTGCCTACCTTTGAGTCTTCTTTGCAGTGAAAAAGAAGTAATTGCAGAAGTGAAATAAGGAACCATATATTTTGAATAGATCTTGCAAGTCTCAGAGAGGGTAAAAGGCAAAAATGTGTCAGCAGTATTATTTGAATTGTTAATCTATAAAGGGTCTTAATAAAAATATTGCCCCAAGGTGTTCCTCTCAGTCCTTCCATCTGTCCCTAAGGTGCTCTGCAGAAGGTACAACCTGAGCAATGTGTCAGGTTGCCGAAGGCACCTCTTATCTTTGCCACTCTCTACCTGAACTTCTTATATCTGAGATCTTCCTTCTATTGATAGTAAAGTGTGTTTTGATAACTAGGTAAATGAAAATGCTGAATTTTAAGCAGTCAAGGATATGAACTTGAACCTAGACTTATAAATTTGAAATTCGTTGCCTAGAATATTTTCTTTTAGTAAAATTTACCTGTATGAATTAGTGTTTGAAAAGACTCATGAACAGATTGGATCTGAAGTGCAGGCCAGTCCCTCAAATGGCATGAAGTATTGACTTGGGCATCAACACTGGTGAAAGGAAATCATTTTGCACCAGCTGAAGGCTCTGCATAGTTTTTTTTTTTTTTTTAGGGTTTTTTGGTTTTGTTTCTTTTTTGTTTGTTTGGGGTTTTTTGTTTTTTTTTTTTTTTTGTTTTGTTTTGTTTTGTTTTGTTTTGTTTTTTTTGTTTAACTCAGGGAAATCTTCACAAATAAGGCTTTGTTCTCACCTTCTTCAGCCAGCAATATTCATGATCAGAAAGAGTCTTCCTCTGCCAGGTCACTACAAAAGTGAGATAAATGTGGAGATGAGGATGAAATCTTAATCATAGTTTACTTTTAACCCTTAGGTTTTGTTCATTACCTCTTGGGTTACTCATTCTAGCAAATCACCTAGGCTCTGGCAGAAAATAGAAGGGAAATAAACTGGAGGCTGTTTTCACCTTAAGCAGCCAAGTGGTTAAAGGACTAGCATGTAAACAGCTCTGCTGCACCTATGCTGTATTATGGAGTCCAGTGGGATTCAGCTTTAATCTTGAGAGGGAGTGAGAGGGGTTTGTTTTTCACAGGGGCTTTAACCTACAGTTAAGTGCAAACACCTGCTGAAGTACTGGTAATTAGTAGGTAATTAGTAGCTAATGTTCTTAGAATTTAAAAAGAAAAGCTTACATAAGTAATTACTTACTATTTCTTATAATGTGCTGCTTTTCCTGAGATTTCATATCCCCAGAACATTTGCCAAGTTCCTAGGTTCTTCAACATACTAAATTGTTTATTAATTACACACGTATATTGCTTGTAGAAAAAATAAAATGCATTAAAATGCTGGAAACAGGAGTGAGTTATCTTTTAAATTATAGCACAAGACTCATTGGAAATGACAGAATTCACAGAGGATAACAGCTTTAGGAGGAGCATTAATTTGGGGCTGGGGGAGGAGGGTGGTGGTGGCTGGAGCAGTGAAAGCAACAGCCGGTTGAATGAATTTCTTTTGCTTGGATAAGGGCTAGAGAGAGACAAAGTGAGAAGCAGCCTTTGTGGTGGGTGCTTTGCTCTGGACAGTAAATGCATAGCACAGCTGTGGATCCCCAACTGGATTCATGCTTTCCCAGATCTATTCACACATTTCAGGTGTGCTACAAGTTAGGGGCTCATCTGACTCCACAGCAAAGTGGTTTGCATTGTATTTCCTCTCCTGTAGAAGGATCACTTCTGGATCAATGGAAGAGCTAAAACATTTGCCTTGTCAAACTCTCTCTGCAGTCAGCACTCGCCATTTTCATACATGAGAACTCTTTAGGGAAAGCTCTTCTACATGCTTTAGACAAGGACTTGGAGATGATGCAGCTATTGAGGCTGTGATTGCACTTAGCAGCTGCCGGCCTTGCTCTTGCAGAGTATGGGACATGCTTTGTACAGAGACAGAAGAGCAAAGTGCCTGCTGAGTCCCCAGCTGAAGCTGGGCAATGCTCACCATGTGTTCTTGTGTAGGGCCCTGCTTGCAGCTCAGCATGAGCCCCATCCTCTGTGGCACTGGGGTACACACATCATCCTCTCTGATGATGGGTCTCCTTCAAGGTGCAGCACAGGCAAAAGCAGGTTCAGTAACAGCAAAGACCATGCAAGGGCAAATGGGAGATGTACAGAGTTGTCCTGGCAGGGAAGAGGTTGAATGTCACCCTCTGTCACCTCCTGCACTGGGGGGAAACAAAAGCCTTGAGATGTGCCATCTTCCCTGAAGTGATGCTATGCAGCAAGGCCAAGGGGACAGCACAGCTCTCTCAGGATTTTCTCATGTAGGACAGGGACTTCTGAAAGAACTGACAGGGGAAAACCTCCCTACCTCTCAAGGCAGTTCATCTGTGTGAAGGAGAAGCCTTCCAGACAATGACCCTTGTGGTGTTGGGGAATGGTCCTGGAGATAAATTCCTTTATCCTGCTTTACCTTACTTCACTTAGGATTTCCTAAACTAAGAGCTTGTGGGGCAGTCTGGACATAGCTGTGATGTTTTAACAGAATGGTGATTCAATTGAAAATGGAGCCACTCTTTAAAGATAAATCATGAGCTGAACTCCTTCTTTTGTTGTTACTATTCACAGGGGTTTTTTTTTTGGTTTTTTTTTTTTTTTTTTTTAGCTTGGCAGTGAATAAGAAAAAACAAACAAACATTCACAAATTGGACTAATTGAGATGAAGCTGCTAGTAGGCAACAACTTAGCATACAGCTTGGGCTTCCTCAGGGTTTTAGGTCCTCCAGCATTCTTATTATTCTTTTCCAGTCAGTTAAGCTAAATGCAAATGGCAAAACATGAAATTAAAAGGCAAAAAAACAAAACAAAACAAAACAAAGGGGAAAATCACTTCAAAAAGTCCACCCAAAAAACAACACCACCCAGGGTGGAGAGTTGGCTGTTTCAACCATACATAGCTCTTAAGAAAAACACCCACATTTTCATGCAGAGTTCTAATACTAGCTGACTAATCTCTTTGAGGTGTTCACCTTGGAAGGCTCCAAACCCAGCTGTATCTTAATAGCAACTATTATCAACTCCTCTCACACAGAGGCGGCAAGTCTCTGAAGAGGTGCATAAGTGCTAGGGCAGCATTTGTTTCCTGAACAATGGGTTTGCTTTCTTCAGGTGGAGACAAGCCCAGCAGAATCATAGAATCATAGAATTTTTTAGGTCGGAAAAAACCTCTAGGATCATTGAGTCTAACTATTAACCCAGCACTGCCAAGCCCACCACTAAACCATGGTGGATCTAATTTGCTTTAGATTCATACACCATTTACTACAACTCAGGATTTCCTGAACTGCAAACGGCATTGCCTGTCAGGACAAATAAAACCCCTGAATGAAGGCATCTGAGGTGATGAAGGTATTTGTCCCTGCAAGGCCTTATGAAAGAGTGGCTTTATGTCTTTCACAATGTTCCTTTCAGTGAAAAAGTGCTAGCTTCATTTTTCAATTAAAAATAGTGCATGGTTCATACTTACGTGGTAATGATTTGTAAAAGTATTTATGTTTCCTAAATAAGCAGTAATTAAAAAAATTAAACAGCAAATCTGTGGCCCTTTAGGAGCTATTTCCTGCCACTGTGCTATGCACCAGGGATGTGTGAAGCTTCCCAATCATAGCTGGGGACCAAAGCAGATTATTTGCTTCAAAGGCCTCGGTCTGTACATTCAAAATACAAAGCACCATCCCTATGCTTTAGTATCATTAGTCGTGTTAGACTGAGAAAGGAGTTGTTGTGATTCACTTTAAAAGGAAAAAAAAATTATCCTTCAGCCTATTTGAATTCCTCATTCTCACAGAATGTTTTGCTTAGAAAGAGAAGCTAAGTTACTCTGGAAGGAAGTATGGTATGAATATTGATATGGGAGTCTCATATTCCATGAATTGCAATGGAAAACTCTTGAAAGAACACAGAAATACCACACAACTGTTTAAAAAAGGAAGAGCAATTAATTCAAATAATTTTGAACACAAATTGGCTTTAAAGTACAAACACAATTTGGCCAGGACATTGGATTAATGGATCTTGCCAAAGGGTTTATGGCATTAAATCATCTAATCTAGCCGTGCTTTCAGACCTGAACAAAAGACCAATTCTGTAACTCAGTCTCCTCTGTGAGCCCGCTCCATGTGCCCTGGGGTTCCTACTGCAGTCTTATTCAGCTGTTCCATAAAAACTAACCTTGCATAGACATCAAATTTTTACTGTTTCTCCAGCATGTACTTAAGGTATGTCTCACCATGAAGACTGAATTCAGTTGCCTAATCAGAAGTTTCAAATACTGTTTTTGATGCCCCATGGTGCCCAAGACATCCACCAGGGCTGGCAGATGTAGCACGTCCCTGAGAGAAGGCTCATGGCTTTCTCAGCAAGGAACTATTTCTTGTCCCATGTCTATTGGAAAGACAAGGCTTGTGTTGTAACAATCAAAGCTGGTGTTGTAATGAAGTGATAGTACATTTGAATCCACTATGATAGTCAGTTTTATTATTATCAAGCAGTATATTCTTACTATATTCAGAGTGTTGTTTGTTTTGATTCTCTGTGAAAATTTAAAACCAGATGGAAAACAGTTTTTCTGAGGCTACTACATCTTCCTGGAGAGTTACTGGAGAGATGAGCTGCATAATGACATTTCGTAGCTTGACTCCTGAAAACTGATTTGATTTCAGGTCAGTCTTTTTACTTTTGATGCAAACTGATGTTAGATAGCAGAGCAAAAATACATGTTCTTCTCCCTTTGTCTGAGTCTTAACTGATGCATCATTTACCCAGCTGATGTATCAATCCACACAAAAAGAGCTGTGTGCAAATAACACAGGATAATGTTTCTGCATTGTAGGCTAATTTTGCTCTCAGTTATACCCACTCCACTCTGCTCCTTTCATTGGGGTTGACAGGTGTAAATGAGAGCAGCTGATTTTTTACTCTGTGGCCTTATAATGAACTGAGTGAGATTCTTCAGGACTTGGTTGCCTGTATCATCATCATCATCATCATAATGATGTAACTGCAGTAATCCTATATGGCTTCATTGCTGCCCCAGGGGACTGGCTCCGTTCACTTAATTGGCAACTGGATGATGATCCCTCTTGGTCAAGCTTGCCCTGAGTTAAACCTGGGATAGTGGTGGGTAAAAGCTGGAGCCATATGATGACTCTTCAGTGGTGCCTGGTGTGTGTGTAACATTCATAGAGAGCAGAGATACCTCTTGGGTCTATTACAGGAATGTGTCCATATCTGAAATCACAGAAGATAAGTACAGTTCATATCCCATTCCAGTCTCAACAGCAAGGATCTGGACTCAAGAGGGCTGAACCTTCATTTCTCCCAAGTTCAGGCATGGACAAATGAGTGAGTCCATGTGGGGGAGCAGCAATCCCCGGCTGCACTCAGTTTCTTCCTCCCAGGGCTCTTAAAGATGCTTTCTAAAGTTTATAGTAAACCTACACACAACCAACTGGACAATATAAAGACAAGAACAGGCCAAAGAGGGGGCAAGTGTTGTATGCATCTTAACATTCAGTTCTTGTCTAATATTTAGTGAAGCTTTCTGCTTGGTCTAACAGGTTATTTGGAAGCATCTCGATAAAAACCTTTTTATAAAGATGTATAGCTGCAGACACATATTCACAATTACCAGAAACTTTAAGATGTTTGCATAAATAGAAAGGGCTCACAGCCTGTGAGCCTTCAAGAGCTAGATGAGATGAGAAATGTATAGAAAACTAAGAAAAGCCACACTAACAAGTACTATGACATCAAGGAGATGATCTTTTACTCATCTGATGACATGTCATGTGTTCTCGAGACTGACAATTTCAGTATCCTGGCTCTCTGCGGGTCACCTATCACAGAATCATTGGAGTTTCGCAGAACATCTGTTCTTGTAGGAGGCTAAAAACAAGAGTGGATGCCTGATGACAACCATTGCATACAGACTAGAAGGGAGCAAAATATTTGTTTCTCAAGCAAATCAGTTGATTATCTTGAAAAAACATGTCTGGAACAGAAGCAATCACCTGACTAAGACTAGCAATCACCTGCTCTCTGGAGGGGGTAGACCTCAGAGCGAATCAGACAAAAGAAATAATGGGGGTTCCAGACGTGATGGAGGTCAAAGTTCCTTAGATGATTTCCAGGTGTTCCTAATAATTCTTGCAGTCAGGGAGTTCCTCTCCTTGTAAAGTAGTGTCTTTGCATCATCTTTATGCTAATATACATGATCTCTGAACTTACCATGTATCTATGTATGTATTTCACTATAGTGGGTAGATAACAATGGAACAATCAGTAATGACATATTGTAATGATACGAGCAAGAGGAAAGGAAATACAAATTAAAGTAACACTTGTGCAAGACTCTGTGTACCAAAAATTGGGTAAAAAACATAATCTGTGCTCTTTGGTCTACATTATGCAGTGCTTTTCATCTGGAGGTGGCATCATTATGGGTCATACTGATGTCACAGTTGCAAAGTCTAAAACCTCTGAATGCCACCAAACATTTCCAGCAGAGAATTTATGCACCTTACAGAGACTGCAGCAACATCTACTTTTGTTTTGTATCTTGTATTAGTTAAGGACAAGCTTAAGTCCAAGCTTAGTTTTATCACTTAGATAAGTGACAAGCTGTAACAAGGATGTGACCCTTGTTTGATGCCAGCTCAACAAGTCTTTCTGGCTAAAAGATATGGCATGGTGGGAAAGACATCTGAAGAAGTGAAATGATTTAACTCCAATTGCACAACAGATCAATTTTGAACCCTTTTTTTATTAAATCCAAGCAATACTTCCTCATTGGCCTTTCCCCATGACAGGAATAGTCCAGAGGGGGGCTTTCACTTCAGCAATGATTGCCACAAGGAGTTCAGATAATGGGGTGTTAATAGACTAAACATTAAAATAGCATGAATCCTAGCTTGCACCAAGGTTTCCCCGTCAGTGTAGTATGCTGCTTTCTTGGGTGCTCATTAGATGCCTGTAAATACCTGTCAGAATTTATTTCCTATTTTTTTTTCCCCCATCTCACTTGCACGGGTCTTGTCTCTTCAACCACATAATTCAATTATTGAGCATGAAAATATTTCCCCCTGTATCCTGATTGTTCTGTGGCTGATGATGGCATGAGGTGCCATGATGGAGTGCACTCAAGGAGCTCTTAGATGAGCATATATATTTGCATTGCTAATTTCGTGCCTTGAGAGGGAAGGCAATGGTTGACTTTGTTCCTTGTTTGATTCATGAGATCTGTCTCATTTTACTAAGGATGGATTTGTGTGTAGGCAGGGAGTGGGGCTGGATATATGGTTTGAATTGCTAGCACTTGTACACAAGTGAAGTACTGCTTGTTTGCAAGAAGATACTGAAAAATGGGAAAACAATTGCATTACAAAAAAGGTGCCTGTGAGGAAGTTCTTTGTGTAAAGACCTACACAAAGATATGCTCTTGGTCTGTTTGGACACGAAAAGGGAGATGATCCATGGAGAACATAAAATGGATAGCTTGAATCAAATAGAAGTCATTGATTACACAAAAATAAATGTTTTGCATGAGCTTAGCGCTAGCATCAGGCTCATATAATGCTGGTAGGATGAATAAAAGCCATAAATCAATGCCATCCAGAAAAAAATAATGTTTCTTTAACAAGTGGTATAAGATTTGGAGACTTAGGCCAGACCAAGTATGAAGTAAAAAGCTTCACAAAAAATAATTGAGGTCCCTGCAAAATATTTCAATTTTTTTATTGATTGAAGGCAATTATCCCTTAATTGCATATTTAAATGAGGTATTAGGAGGTTTAACTAAGCAATGCCTCTTAATTGCTGCTGCACACTAGGTGTCACAGATTGTGTTTATTTCATATGTTAATTAAAGAGAATGGGTATTTTATTTTATTGAGTAGCGGGCTCTTCAGGCTGCACTGCTTAGGACCAAGGATGTCTCAGGTGTCCACAGCAGCCTGGGTGTTAATGTAATCATGAGAAAGGTTCTGGTTTTAAATGAAGAGCTATATCTCCATTTCATGGATATTTTCAGCCACTTAGACCATATCTAAGTAGTGGGAGGGAGAACCTTAGCCCAGGTAATGTTAACTAAAATTATTCAGAAGTGCTTACGTGCAGGCACAACCACAGCAAAGGTATGCACATCAAGAGCACAGGTATTTTTTTGCCTCTGCTGAACACGCAACTCTAAGGCTGTAAAGCAGGATCTGATGGGGCTGAAATTTTAAATACCTGGCATAATTTCCAGGCTATGGCATAAGTTTTGAGGCTTTATTGCACAGCCATGTATAGTTCATACCTTGGAGTTGGCAGCCCCACTGCCATGAGATCTGGGGGAAGTGTCTGGACGCCACATGATATTTCTGAGCTGGTTTTTGGGGATAGCAGCACATGAATGGCAGGGTTTTTTGTAAAAAATTAAATTCCTTGTCTGACTAACTGTGTAGCTGCTGAAAGAGTGTTACACAGGCAGAGCCAAACATTAAAGTGGGGTAGAGCTCTTCTCTGGTGTGTAGTGCATGCCTACTACACGTGTGATACACAGGGTTATACACCTCAGGCTCTGAGAGTGCCCTCTTTTTCTGTTAGATAAAAATAATCAGCCAGAGTGTTGAAAAGGCAAGAGACAAGATATCCTGTCTAATCACAGGAGTACTATGGTGTATCTATATGGAGGGGGCAGATGGATGGATACAGCAAACTGGCCAGATACAAACCTTCTCTGGGACAGAAACCATACAGCCGTGTTCGTGAGGTTTGTGCCTGAGCTAATAAGGCCCACTGGGAGGCAGAGCGTGTTAATTCAGGAATCCTGTAACACTCCTGCCGTCAAACAGCTTCTGGATCACAGCCTGTGTAGCTCAGAGCATGGGCAAAGGGGACACAGCACATCTCACCAACGTGGTGGGGCTGGTGAGAAACTGGAGGTGGTTTCAGGGCATAACAGGGCTGTAGCTGCTGGGGGCATGAAGGAGCTCTCGGAAATGCTTGCAAGGAGAAGTGATCCGGAGTTGGAACCAGAGGAAAAAAGATCTGCCAGAATGACTGGGGGGGTGGGGAGACTATCCTATTATGGGAAACCCAGAAACAGCGTATTTTGTCTGGAAAAACAGAAGCAGATGGCAGGAGCCTGGGCAATCTTCAGGCACAGGCCTAGGGCAGCAGGCTGTGTCCTTGTCTGAGGAGGCAGTGGCTGGTTTGCAGCAGGAGCAATGGCTTCCGCCACGCACCAGGTCTCTGCAGGGTCCTCACAGAAAAGGTAGGGTGCAAGTGGGTGGAGAAAGAAGCAGGATTCTCCAACTGTTTCTGGGGGAAGGGGTCTTGACCGAGAAAGAGGGAAATTCACAGACCCATTCCCACTCTGCCCAAATTTTTCCTCACCAGGTAAGCCCAAGGGACTCTTCCCAGTTTTTAACCTAGTTCCCACCAGTTTCTGATCTCTCCCTGGTGCTTCTTCTGCTGGTCAGCATTAAAGGAAAGGCTGTTTCTGTGTTACTATATATTCACAGCAGCGGCATTCATTTGGAGACATGGCCCGTGCTCAGCATGAGGAAAACTGGAGACCCATGGCATCAAAAAGGCAAAAGTCACATAAGACTACAGGCATATAAATTAATTTTGAGTAACTTCTTGCTGGAAATTGGGTGCATCTTAACAGTAGAGCAGTGAGGTTCAGAAATGGCCTTCTGGTTAGGCAGAAGAAGCAAAAAGTATCGTTGTGATAGAACTGAACTGGTTTATTTATTGTACGATCAGTTAGTATTTTGGAACTGGCTATTGCTAGGGAATAGCTCTTCCAACTCCACATTCAAATAAAATATTCCACAAATTGTGTTTCTGGTTTGTTCTTCTACCTTTTGCTGAATATATATGGAAATTTCCAAGAAACATCAAAATGCCACGGCTGTTGTTTGAGTGCAGGGCATCTGGCTTTTTTTTTTGTGTTTGGGAAAAAACAACTGGAGCCACTAATGATGGGATGATCATGGACATAATTTCTGCCTTCTGTCAGAATATAAAAACGCAGTGCCGGAGTAAGAACCATCAGCCTCAAGTATTGACTGGACTGTTAGACTGAACACTGAATTTGCTCTCTTTTAAATGTGTTAAATCCAACCCTAGATTAAATTTAAACTACTCTGCTACAGCATAATCCACGAGGGATATCCTGACTTTCCACTGACTTTATTGGAGCCTTTACTGAACAATTAGAGCAAAGCACAAAATATGCAGGATGGCTGCAGAGATGAAGTGGTTAACAGCCTCTTTTTTTGTGGGTAATTTCCCCTTTTAGTTTTTACTGTGTCATAATTAGCAAAGCCCAAGGGTTCAAATCTAAGCTAAAAAAGGGCAGTGGCATGATAGTTTGTGTATTGTTACTACTGCTTATTATATCTATCATTATCATCTCACCATGACCTTGGGCTTCCCCCACTGGTTTATCATCCATCACCTATGTCTGCTGAAAGCTCTGTGGGGCAGATCTGGTGGTTTGGTCATCCAAACCAGACTTAATTCTGTATCAACAGACTTAATTCTATATCAAGGCCTGTAGGAGCAGCAGAGCAACTTCTTTGGGAAGACAAATACTGCTGTGCCAGTTTCTTCTCCTGGAGTCCAACAGCTGATTGTTGTAGGCCCAAAAGAGGGCTGAGCTTTCCATGCAGACTGTTACAGCATGGTCAGGGAGCACCTCTGCTCTGCCTCAGAACACCGCCTGATGTAGATGTAAGAACACATCAAGGGAGGTGGTGTGAGAACCCTCAGGAAGTGGAAGAGGCTTGGATGTACCTCCAGTTCAGTTTTAAGAGAGCTCAACCATGGGTTGATGACATTCATCAGCCGGACATTTCCCTCCAGTAGACATGGGCCAGGCACAGCTGCCCCAGCAGCTGCAGAGGCTTCATGCTCTTCTGGCAGCA
The DNA here is from genome assembly GCF_012460135.2 of Molothrus ater. Taxonomy (NCBI): domain Eukaryota; kingdom Metazoa; phylum Chordata; class Aves; order Passeriformes; family Icteridae; genus Molothrus; species Molothrus ater. Next base: position 107,298,942 of record NC_050478.2, on the reverse strand, counting down.
AGTCTTCGAAAAGTTGAAATGTTTTTGTCTATCTAACATCTTTGGGCCAATGCAAGAGTGCATGAACGGAACATGGCAGCTTCTTAATGATTAAATGGGAGAGAAATCAGACTGGACAATTTATAGTTCCCTTTTGGCCAGAAATCTCTGGAACAATGTGCTGTCCCTCGCTGGTCAAAAAGTTCTGAGAAGCCCGTAATTTAGCCCTTAACGTAAGAGAGTTTTAATATTGCAACACACAGCACAATGGCTTGAAGAGAACCAGACGGGTCTTGACATCACCAGCCTTTTCTTCCCTTCAATTCCCCTGTGCAGTTTCTATTGTTTGAGCCTCATCACTAATGGCATTGGAGAGGGATCCAGCATTGGCCAACTGCTAGGGCTCTCGCGACCATATCATTATTTCTTCTCCTAGTAGATCTAGGCAGGACCATGATCAAAATACTGCAGGCTGACAGCAAACTTCTGCTGCCATGAGAGGGGCCGAACTGCTGTTTGTGAGGGCAGGATGGAAATTTCAAAGTTAATCTGGTTCCCATCTCTAGAAATATTTAACTGCAGCACACAAAGCATTCACAGTGCACAGGGAATTTAGTTGTTTTATGCAGGTCAGCCATACGATGAAAAATTTTATATCAAAATGTTTAACTTCAAAAAGGGTTAGATTCAATTTCCTGGTGAAGGCTTGAGTCAGTTCTCATTTTAATCTCCCCTGCATTCCTGCCCCTAGGTAAAATGTCATTGTACTGTCACGTTTGGTTGTAATAATCGTAGTCATTTGGCCAGCAACAAAATCACAGGCCTGAACATTTCTGATGATTTAATCCAAATTCAGATCCAGATATGTCACCTGTCCCATCTTTGAAATGAGTGGAGCCATTTATTTGCACCTGGATCATCAAATTAGGATGCAGCTCCGTCCTCTGAGGTCCTTGGGTCTATCTTACCTTATCTGCTGCTCCCCAGACAACATTTTTCCTGTTTAGGGCAGCTGCTCAAATGACTGATTCTGAAGCTGCTGGAATAATGCGGACTCTTCCCCCATCCAGAGAAACCAGTGGTGTCCCACTGTTTGTGTATTTCCCCTCATAAGTAGTTCATGAATATGCTTCCTTAAGTCACCGAAGGAAAATACTTCCAAGAAAAAACTCCTGTCTTGTCTTTAAGAAAAATATTTGGACTGGTAAAATGCATTGTACTATGAAGGATAGTTCCAATTTACAGACTCATGAGCTTATGAGTGGAATAAGCCTCCATCCTTATCTTTATGTTACAGCAATGGCACCCACATACGATAAGTCTTTGCTGGCAGAATTTTGAGAAAGTAATTCCAGTGCAGTGAATATAAAATAAATGCTATCAAGGAAAAATATTTTTTGCTCCCCTGGAATAGAAAACATTATTGAAACTGTTGGATGCCTCAGGAGTCTATTCATGCAAAATCTATTTCTGCAGTCAAAATATATTCTATTCTGCAGATTTTTTTTTCAATATGTGACTGAGACTTCAAGACAGAAAGAAATAGCCATTTTGGCCAGGAAAGAACTGGCATGTGGTCTGGTTTTAGGTGAGTGTAGATTTTGCATGAAAATTATAGTAATTATGGGTATTTGTAAACAGCGATTTTTGCACTTTAACGGCCTAATCGCATGGTCAACAGCTGGAAGTTGCTCTATGCAGATTCTTACCTAACACATAATAAAAGTCACCCTTTGCTGCATTTCCACAAAGAAACAAATTATAGCACAAAAGAAACCTGCCAAATGCAATCTTTCATCCGCTTCTGGTTCTTAAAGAGAATGTTTGAATATTCTGATTTTAAAAAGGGGTAAAACAAAGGGAAAAATAATTTATCTATATCTATAACACATGTATAAAGAAAAAAGAATGGAAAATGCTGATGTATATGTACCACTTAGTCTTTCATTGTAATATATGCACTTCCTTTGCATTGGAAAGTTCCCGTGTCATGCATGGTACACATCTGTTCCTTTCATTTTTAATTCTGTTTTAAATACATATTTTTAATTTCTCCCTATTGTTTTCTCAAATGGTTCCATTACAGCAATTTAAAATCATATCCAACAAGCAAAACCACACAAAATGACTCTTGTCATATTGAAAATCTTGGCAACCTGATGAAGAATTTGCTATCTAACTGGAAGCAACAATCAAAAAGGAAATCCAGAACAAATCTGACCCAACCTTTCCCCTAGACTGCTGGGAAACACCTTGGTTTAGCATCCTGGTTGCCAGGTGTCCCAGTCCAGGCACAGCTCAACTAGTTAGAAGTTGCACTAACTGGCACTGGTGGTTTACATCAATCTTTTTTTTTTGCACTTAGGAATGCCTAGGAAATAAAAGGGCAGGTGCTGTAGATCTGCTGAGAAATTGTAGCTTCAAATCTTTAATTTCCTTGTAATGAATATCCTTTATCCTTAGGCTTTCTAATAAGACACTGTCAATATCTATCACTTCTAATCTCTGGATCTTTGTCCCTGTTTCTTTTCTGGACATTGGCTGGCAACTGGGTTCAGGATTTTCTGTTACCAAATTTTCCAAAATGAGTGGTGCTGGTGATACACCCACAGCTTCACCAGGAGAAACAACCAACTCCAGCACTCTCTCTTTCTTGCCTTTGTAGTTGCTTCCCTTCAATCAGCTCCTTCATAGTTGTACAGATTGTGTTATAAGCATTGAGTTATATAAAGTGCACACCCCTTAATGTTAATTTGTGTACGGAATCAGTAAGTTTGTTTGTGCTGTTTATAATGTCAACACTAGCTACTGAAATGCAAGTGTAAATTTAGTCTAAAACTTGCAGATGAGGAAAAATGACTGCTAGGAAATTATGGAGGAGTGAAAACCTTGAAGAGCTCCATAGCCTCCATAAGAAACTCCATTTTAAAGGACCAAAGCAGAACCCAAAACTTGGCCCATGGGGCCCTGTCCCTGGTTCATGCTGGTTTGCTGGGGCAAGGGTGGGATACCAGTTTTCTGGGGTTGCAAGTGGGACCTGAGCATCCCCACCAAGTCCCAGGTGAGGCAGAGCTTAGAAGAAAGCACTGGCAATGCTCCAGCACAGAACAGTTCCTACATAACACCAGCCTGGTATCTGAGGCTCTCCTGCAGGTCTAGGGAGCCACAGCTGCTGGGGGCAGCTGGGTGCAACTGGGGCAGCAATGAAGGTTGTTCTCCATTTCCCATGGTGTTACAGGAGCTTCCCAGCTGCTGCTCCCAGCTTGGGAGACACAGCTCTTGAGACTCAGTCTTACCCCTCAAAGTCATCCTTCTTTCCATCAGCAGGCACTTGGCATGCCTTTGGGTTCATTTTGCTCTTTCTCCCTTCTTGCCACTGTATATATTATTCTTTGTTAATTTATGAATTGCTGTGAGTCTTTGGCTTGGCTCTTATTAGAAACTGCATTTTAAAGGTGTTTAGTTCTTTCATTGCTAGTATTAATCGCTTCACTATCAATTCCCTATTCCCATCTGTTGTTTTGAAATAGCATTATATATTATTATGCCTTTTCATTGCTTCGGCTCTCTGTCATAGCTGACTGCTTGTTTACTTCACCCTCTGTGGAGCTTCCAAAATCCTTTTTCTCCCTTGTTCTGATGGCAATGCTCCAGCTCCCTGAATTCTGGTGTGTTCACTAGAGGTGCCCCTGCACAACCTGTAGGGCGTCTTGCTCCAGAATTTTAACATCTCTCTCAGTTTACCTCCCTCTTCCTGCCCAGCTACCTGTCCTGCTCTCTGCTGAAGGCAACTGCCCCGCGTGGCATCAGCATCATCTGTGTATTTGTACCTGTAGCTCAGCTGCCAGCCTGGCACCTCAGATGAAACCACCAGCAGCAAGAAGAGGCACAGCTGAGTTACTGGGAAGCCTCCACTGACTCCATTAATGTCTGACAGGTACTCATCAGGTTCCACATGAGAACCCATGGGATTTGATTAGGTATTTCATAGAAGAGTTACCTTGGATGTTGCTGCAGTACTGTAGTATCTCATTTTCTGCTTTTTTTCTCCCTGTTTATCCTTTCCTTCTCCTATAGCATTTTTGTGCCCTTTTCCTAACTAATTGGTTTCCCAATTTTATTACCACTTCTTTCCTGCCTGCTAATAGCAAGATTGTTTCTAAGCTGTTTTGTCAATTCTCTGTTACACCTATTTTCACCTCCTGTCTTCTAACAAACATATTTTATCAATGCTTCCAATTTTCACAACATCAAATGTAATTTCTGCCTACATTTCAGGCTATTTAATCTGTAGCACCTGAAAGAACTAGGTATTTATGCTTTCAAGGGAAAATAATGTCATTAATAAAGGGTTGGGATTCTTTTTTTCAGCAGCCTTTCATAGGGCCATCCATAACTTACATTTTAATCCCTGTAGTGCTAAGTGCATGAGCAGAGAAGATAATAATGGTAAACACCACTTCAGCCAATGTCCCCTCCAGCTGCCATCTCTGAAATCTCTTCTCTGCCCTTCACAGTGACCTTGTCCGACACTGCCTGGGTGGATTCCTGCGGTTTGTTTCGCAATCTCAGTCACATTAAAGGTTGTATGACTGTGTATATGCAGAACTGGAATCTTTTTCTGGAGGAGAGGGAAATACTTCTGATTCAAAACATAGTTCAAAACATAGGAATGGGAATATCGGTCTGGCAGAGGGTTAGAAAACACCATACTGTTCAGGTACCATGTCATATAAATCCTGTCATATGGAGACCAACCTCTGTTGTTGAAAGGAGACATTAGCTTGATGTGTTGATCCTGTTCTGCCATTGGGAATGTTGCTATTCTGTTAGAAAGCCTTTCCCCCATTTTAAAAAAATTTCTAAATTTTCTAAATTTATGGGAGGCTGGTTTCTATTTAGTTCTTGCCCAATGGATGGCTTATTTTTTTTCCTCCAGCAGGTATTTACCGACTGTTTATCCAGGATAGGGCAGTTCTCTATGCCTTCAAGATTTCATTTTCATGCTAGCTGAATATGCCAAGCTCCAGCTTCTTTAGCACAGCTAACAGCCTGTTTCCCAAGGTTCTTAGCACTGTTGTCTAAATGAATTTCAGTTTGAAGTTCTGGTTTTTGAATGTGGGCAGCCAAAGGAGTAGACAGTATTTCAGATCTTGTTGCAGTACTGTTTCACACAGTTATCTTAAGACTTTTCTGTTACTGTTGGGACTATCTTACCTGGCATGGGCTGAATTCTGCCTTTGCAAGGGTGGTCCCCATTGGTGGCTTAGAGTCATTCATGCTCTCCTTAGCTCCTGTACCAGCTTAACTCATCTCAGTCATTTTCTACTGATGAGAGGTCTTTTTACAGTAGCTGTGGTAACAGTCCCTCCAAGAATGAGGTTTTATTTTATTCTATTCCTATAATGCCTGTCTTTCAGTCTACTGCCCTCATCCTCTTCTGTATTAACACTTTCTTTTACCTGTGGACAATTAGTATCCCAATCAGCATCCCAGAAGAAATGACTCTATTTATATGCAAGTTACAAGGAAAGAGAGAAAGTAGAAATATCTCAAATCTGAATGTAGAGAAAGTTCATTCATGTCTCTCCTTCAGTTCTTTTTGCAGTACTGCAAGTGATCCCACTCAATGCTTCCTTCATGCATCCCTATTTTCTCTAGCTAAAAAAAATTTTTCCCCGTCTGACACCTTACTAAATGCTCAGATAAATTATATCTACCATGTTTCCTTTGTCTAAGAAATCTTTTATCTCTTAAAAATCCTATCAAATTAGTCTAAAACAACCTACCATTAGCAAACCCAAACCCTCTGGTAATATTTTAGTCCATTCCCAGTTTATCTCAATGACTTAAATTACTTCTTTCTTTCAAAATTTGTTCCTAAGCCTTGAGACATTTGAGATCAGACTAACTTTTAATTGTGAGATCTCTTTTCTTCTCTCACTGAACTGGAGGTACTTCCTTTTACTATTTTCTAATCCCATGAGTAGATAGCTCATCATGAATACCTGCAAGTTCCTGTAATTTCACGTGCCAGTTCTGTCTGAATTCAGAATGGGATTACCCAGGTCCTCACAACTGGAGACAATTAAGCTCTTAGATTTTTTTCTGTTGTTTCCAGTTAGTAAAATCTCATTCCCATACAATTAAGCTTTTAGATTATTTTGCTGCTGTTTCCAATGTAATAGAACCTCATTCCCATTATACATCTTCCCTTTGCACTTCTGTTATTGTCATTACTCTTACTGAAGTTTGAACTAAAGGCTCTCTAAGTGGTTCTTTATCCTGCAGGTCCATAGATGACTGAGTTTTTTCCTCCTGCTTGGAATACAGCTTTGAGGTCTTGTAAGCACCAGCGATTCAAAGAATCCTCCAGCCTCTTTCCCATCCCGTTGCAGAGGCACACAGTGTGTTGACTTTGGTGGCTGGGGCGCTCAGAGCACTTAGTCCATGCCCTTTTGAAATGGAGAACATTAGTTCCAGCCTTACTTTTATTTGTTCTTCCATTTAATGTAAACTGAATCAACGCACAATCACTTGAGCCAGTGCTGTTTCTCAGCTCAGGTCTGCTAAAATGTCTTCATTGCTTATCTAAACCAATGGAAAATTCCAGTAATTCTTTTAATATCTTTCTGTAATAAACACAATGGTATATATTATTTATAATTGTCTTCACCAGCTACTTAATTTCAGTGGTACCAGAATCTTTTTAGGAGTCATTTTGTCTTGATAGTGCTTAATAGAGAGAAATAAAGAGCCTGACAGGCAGGAGGAATCTTGAGCATAAGTGGAGATGATTGGAATTTGTGGGAAATTCCAGCCTTTTTAGCCCAAGTTAGGATGAAACATAAAAGTATTTATACTAAAAGGACTATGTTTCCAGGTCAAATGAACTGCTTGAAATGTTTCATTTTGTCTTAAGTCCATTAGAACTGATTCAATAGTCTTTTAATTTCTTTTTCCCCTCTGGCATTTTGAAATTTGGAAAAAAAAAAGTGACCTGGCAGAGATGAAAATGACTTTAATAATAAATGTTCATATTTTTATTCTTCATAGAAAACGTACTTTTAAAATTACTTCCTGTGTTGTTTCGTACAAGGCAGTGGATTTAAAATATGCTCGCCCCGTAACAGAAATTAAACAGGAATGTGTGATTCATGTGATCAATCACAGCTAAGCAAACTCTGCAAACTGTAGAAATGTTAGCTGAATTATTCTCACTTTGACCCAGGGCTCTGATAGGTGTATTTCTAAAGTGCATGCTTCTGCTTTTTAATCACTGCAAGTTTGGTGGCATGTTTCCTGGGAGGGAATAAGTGCCCCTTGATGCCAACGCTATGCTGACTGTGGTAGATTTTGAGGGCTTGTTGTCTCTGCAGAGAGGACAGTCCTAATAAAGAGGCATCTGGGCCTTCTTGTCTCTTTTCATCTATTAAGATATGTCAGGCTAGACTCTGGACAGCTGGATTGTGATGTTTTTGCCCCCAGGGTGTCTTGGGGTAGTGCAGTAGGAGAGCATTTCTATCTCCGGGAGCCAGTGAATCTGAGAATACGTCTCAAGGATGAAACCTGGAGAAGTGCAAAGAATGATTTCATCTTGATTAATTACACAGTATTGATCCTCTGTGGAAAGAGTAATTATCCCAGACACTCTTCTCGCTGAAGTGAAAGCCACCGGGAAAGCCACTCTGATAAAGAGGATGAACGTTTTCCCTCCAAAGGGCTCAACTGGTTTTATCCTGAGGGCCTGCAGTGTTAAATTTAGACTCAAAGGGAAAAGAATTCTAGCCTCAGTGTAGATGTGCCCAGCTTATATCAAGCGCAACAGAAGTTGAACAGACAAGACGCAGGGTTAAACCTCAACTCCCATGGGTTAAGTGTGAAATATAACCTTGTGCATCTTTTCATGAATAGCTTTGTCCAGAAATTTCAAAATCTGGAAGTTGTCTGTTGAATGTTATCATAATAATGAGGATGTCATTCTCCTTCACCCATTGCCTTGCCATGCTGTGAATATCTCCATAGGTATTGAGCCAAAGTATGCCAGATTCTACTCTATGCATCAAGGAAATAAAGCTTAAGCAGGAACACGAATCTGCCACATGCAGGCTGTCTCAAAGATATGCTGACATTGTCTTCTCTTCTTATATTGCAAGGAGCTTCTACTCTCAAAATTTTATTTTTTTAAAGTTCAGTATAATTTGTCTGTATTCATAGACAAGATGTATACATCAATAGAATTTATAGTACTGGCCAGAGGTTAAGTTTATGCTCAAATTCAAGCCCATTCATCTCCCTAAGTTTTCTCTGTTTTTATAGTTTTTTTTGTTTTTTTTCACCAGGCTGCATTTTCTAAAAGGGAAGTGTTTCCAGTCACTAAAGGGTAGAGCCACCCATACCCAGTCAAATCAGTGCTGATCCATACTCCTGTGCTTGCTCTCTTTGGTGCACCTGGAGCATGGTCTTCGCCACCCACTGAGGCTGTTGTGACTCTGCAGCCCTCCATGATCTAAAAGCCTGAGGATAGCTCAGCTTTTTATTAAGGCCATCATTCTCTTCTTGCTCCATAAAGGTAGACAAGGAATTTGAGGAAGATCTCCCCTGTTAGCTGTAGGTGCCTTTCCCTTTGAAGCCTTTCTGGTCACATAAGGTCTGCACAGATCTCCTCAGGGATGTTGCCCTTGAGGTAGCTATTCCAGCACACTTCTCTTTTCCTCTAGTTAGCTCCCGTGTTAAGAATCACTCATGTTAACCATTTGCATTAACAAATCCAGACAAACTGCTAGGTGGTGCCTGCTGCATCTGTAGCATAACTTAAACCACTGGCTCTCTTGCCAAACTCATTCTGATCCCTTTTTACTGAAAATTTGTCCTGGTCCATCACCTATCTTTTCCCTAGCTGTTGATCACTATGAGAAGCTTTCTAGAAAGGTTTATACATTCTGGAAAATCAGTGCCACGCCTAACACACGAAACACACTTCTCTCCAAGAGCTGTTTGTACCTTTCAGGAAACAAACTGCTCTCTTCTTCTGCTCAGATTCTGCAATCTACAATTCCCGTAGTACCACTCAGAGAAGCACACATCTTTGGTGATGTCAGTATCTTGTACTCAGCCACAGCTGGGATTTTGGGGAAAACAATTTTCTAGGTATGTACAGTATGTGTAGATGACTGGCTTTTGTAGCAGCAAGCTGTATATCAAAATATTTTCCACTTTGGGGAAGTGGGTTAAATTGCCAATGTGATCATAATGCAAGCTATAAAAAGATCAAAGTTGCAATGTTCTGCAACAGCATCATCCATTGAAATGTAGCAGGAGCTCGCTGAAAAAAAAATGTTCATGCAATATATAAGACATTAAAAATTCTGTTACATTTCTCTTGCCACAAAGATTGTAATGAAAATGGGAAATGGCACAAACGTAACCCATTCTCATTACAATCGTTAGATTGTAATCTTGTGCTCTCCTTCTCAAGAGAATGTTAAATGAGATTTTAAAGTATGGAAAATAAAGGAGCAAATAGAAACTCGAAAGCAAAAGAGGTGAGGCATGATAGACTTCTCCTGCATTCTTATGTTCTTTATTTTTGCAGTAAATCAAGAGAGAACAGTGTGATTTCAAATAAAGATGTACACTCACATAGATATATTTTTCTTTCTTTTTGGAAAGTTTATTATTTCAGTATTTTTATCTTTTTCATTCTTACTGTAAAAAAAGAGTCCCTGTAAATCAAATAGACAAAGCAACGCTTTATATATCCACATATAAAGATTTTTTTAACAGTGTAGAATTTGCCCTTATCCATCATAGTAAGAGCTGAAGGTAACACCTCCCAGTGAGAGAGAACTGTATGACTTAGGAGACTAGCAATTAAAAATCTGTCAGTCACAGGTCTGGATCCAGCTCTGATTAGATAGTGACCGAAAGTTGTTAATATTACCTGATCACCTGGCCCCGCTCAAATCCCCATGCAAGTATTTAAATGACACGCTGTAGCTGTCACTCAGCTGTGCCACTGGTGCTGCCAGCAGAAGACTAAGCATTAAATAAGAAGTGATCTAACCCTGTCTCCTTTGCTGTGGTGGTATTTAATAAACAGGGTTTGAAGCAGGTGTAACAGGTACCTTCCTTCCAGGGTCTGATAGGGGAGGAAAGGGGATGCTGGCCTCTTAGGCTGTACATCCAGGGCCTTGCAAGACCTCTTAAAATATTAATGATGGAAAAATATCTATTGAAGGCTCAGAGGTAGTGTCCCAGCAAAGCCTCTGTTTTGCTTGGAGAGTCAGTGGAAGTGAATGATTGTTATGCATGGGAGTCAGAAGGGCTCCTTGGTCACTGGGGCTATGCCCCTACAGAGTCCACTTGGCATCCTCTCCACACGGCCCTGCAACAATGCTACCTTATAAACATCATAACACCTCAATAACAAAATAAATGTCTTGCAGACAAAAGATTAAGATCTACAAAGGCTCTAACTGAACCCAGAGAGAAGGTGAGAAAGACCAAAGTAATTAGAAATAGTTTAGGTCTTTGCAGTTCTCTTGGAGAGCTGTCTTCTTGTCTGCTCCTGTATTTTTTGTTGACTTTTTTCTTTTTTTCTTTTCTTTTTTTGCTTACTCACTTTATTTGGCGTAAGTGTGATGTTTTGGGATTGTTTTGTTCATTCATTTTGGTTTGTGTTTACCCATGGAGCTCATGTTGACTCACCTCCCTTCCCTCACCAGTGAGGTGACCATGGGCTACTCTAAGTGAAAATGGAAGATGGAACCTATAGACAAATCATTTGTCATAGCTTCATGTAACCTCCCATCACTCTTTGATGAATGGATATCCTAGGTAAAGCTTATTTTCTCACTTTAAATCTGTCAAGAAATTATGGAGAAAGAAATCTGATATTTCATGGGTTTATACCAGAATAAAATTTCTTTATTTTAAATTCTTGATGTTTGCAGTCTCCAAAGGTCAGATTTTTTTCTTGTCTACATATAAATGCTGGGAAGTGACATGGTAATGATCTGACCAGCTTTCTAGCTGAAGAACAAATCTACTCTTCAAAGAACATTTGTAAGTATCTGTAACTTCAGGATGACTTGTAGATTTCCTCTAATCTTGGTTAAAGTGTTTACATGCGAGATGAGTTCTTATTTGCAAGTTTACACTATCATGAAAATGTTATATTTGCACTAGAATTCATGACAGCTCTTCTATTTTAACTGCCAAGAGATTTTGCACTAAGAGAAAAACCTGTATTATGGCTGGCTGTACTGCATCTAGCCTATGATAAATAGAGGACTTTTAATTTCCCAAGTATCCAGTTCCTCCAACTCCACAACCCACAAAAATTAAAAATAAAATTTTCATTCTGAAGCTTAAAATTAATTTAGTTTCTGTTGTAGTGCTGTAATAAGTAGATCTAATTTAGCCAGTCAGCAGTTCCTTCCACTGGACATTAATTTTTTAAAGTCTGCAAGTTAATCAACCTGTTTTATGGCTATATGTGTTTTTACATCAAAACTCCTCATTATTTCTTTTTTATTTTTCTGTTAAGTGTCTGGGATAAGTGAAAATAGCTTCTGAATATAAAAGAATCAATTAATGTTTCAATATAGGGGGGAAAAAAACATTCCCCAAATGGGTAACTATTTCCAGTGCTCCAGACTGTTTCTCTTGCAGCTGTTTGGATCATGATCTGTCAGTGCCACCTTTAACTAGACTGGTTTTTACAGGCAGAATATATGGTCAGAAGATGAAGAAGCTCCTGAATTTTTCTCTTTTTGATTGTAATAGTCCCTCTGAAAGATGAAATTAGTCTCAGGGATTTTGGAAGCTGCATCTTCACACCTATTAGAGAAGAATCTATCAGAGGACACAGATTTTAGATGATGGATAATGCTGTTTGCAGGGCTCTGTAACTGACAGGAAATATCCAAAACCAGGTCTTGATTCAAACCAAACCATTTCAATATCACCCTATAGCCACATTGGAGCTGCTTTGGAGAGTGAGGACATTGGGATGCTTGATTCCTGCTCCCTGAGGACAGGTGTCTGGGAGAATCTTTCCCTCAAGAGGCTGCTTAGCAGCATTTCCCCTGACTGTAGGGTACCACACAGGCATCCCCTTTTGTTAAAGCCAAAATGAAAGCTTCTCGAGAAAATGAAAAGTGTAAGTGTTTCAAATCTCTCCTTTGTTTTTGCTTATATGTCAAAATTCAGCAAGTACAATACATTTGTTCCCTGGACCTTCAACCTGTCACAGCTCTTTTCTGCAAATCAGTTTGAACCTCAGTGTGTCTCAGCTGCTGCAGTAGGTATAATTCCAATCATAGTCAGCCACTTTAATGGGCTTCTTGAGTCCACTGGGAAGAGCTATCCCATATGCAATGTCAGCTCCCAGCACCTAGAGAAAGCATGGTCTCTCTGCCACTTTTTAAGGAGAGCTTCAGTTCTGTAGTGACATTTGAGAGCTTTCATTATCTCAGTGCAAGAATCTCTGGGGCACACTCTGGTCTCTTTACATGCCCTTGTTTAACAGCACTCCTTACCTTTGGCTGCCTGTGTTCAGCTAACCAAGTGGTGGCAGAAATGTGTATAGTCCCTCTTAAATCATTCTGATTTTCCCAAGTCCCTCTGCAGTTTTTTGATGGAACATATGGCAATGTTATGTCTATTTGAAAAAGCCTTTGCATCATATGTTTATACAACTGCTCACTATCCCAAGACAAAAATTCTTTCCTGTTATTGCCCATTTGCTGACTAAAGAAATTATCCTCTTTATGTATTCTGGTACTTTACCTTGATACCTTACATGTTTAATTATGTAGTCCTTGGTCCATAATCCGTATGATTCACTCACCACATAATACAACTCGCATTCGTTTTATTTTTTTTAACCCTTGCCCTTTCTTTCTCACTTGCTTTCCTTTGTCAGCCTTTGCTATCTATTTAGTTTTGGATCTTAGCCTGGCTCACATAAAGCTTTTCCTCCTCAGTGACAAAAGAGTCTGTGGGTCCAGTGGAACAGGATTTGTCTCAAAGGACAAGAGTTCCTGATGTTTGAAGGTGAGACCTTAAACAAAGGAAAAAACCAAGCAACAAACCCCAAAGAAAACTCCTGTTATGTGCCATATAAAGGAATAACATCACAAAATAGAGAAAGGAATGGGGTTTGTGGCTACAGAAACAAATGGAGAAACACCACTCTCTATTTGGCTCTTTTTGTTTCTTCCCCTGTACTGCTGGCCAATGACCCCAGTCAGCAATGGAAGTCATGGATTTCCAACAGTTTGTGAAGGAAAGAGTGTTGCACACTGGATCTTTCCATTCTTCCATTCTCTCAATATTCAGCAAAGTAGTAATAATGATTTTTCTCTTCCTTGGGTTAGAAGTGGTGAAGCCAGAAAAAAACCCAGATTCCTTAAAGAGTGAAAACAATTTTTCCCCTTGAGATCTGTTTTGAAAAAACCCTGACAACCTGGATTTTTTTTTCCCTCAGAAGGAGCAATGAAATAGTTTTTAGAGTAATGTTTAAAATGGGCTTTTTACAATTGAACTTTGTTCCTTTGAAATTCTTTCTGTGACCACTGACTACTTGAAATGAAGTAACTTTATTTCAAAGCTTGCAATATTAGGGAAATATGTCTAATATACTTTGGATCTACAGGTAATGGGTTCAATTTCTACTGGTTCTTTGTATCATCCTGTCTCCAGTGCATCTTAATGGGCCTATCTAGGGACTCTCTGTTCATTTTTTATAGACTTTCTAGAAATCTGGACTATTTTGTTTCTGCGTTATTACAAAAGGTATTTATTTACATGAGATTCCTGAGCTCTACTGATATACGCATCCATTTTTTTTTACTAGTCAATATTATCAAACCTTTCTTTTCAACACTTTGTTCTTTTCTCTTTTACTTTAAAAAATAAGTTACTAGGCAAAAATCAAACGTGTATTTTCATACTTGGTGCAGTTCATACCTCATACTTTGTATATTCCATGTCACCATACCTAAATAAGAAAGTTTTGCTTGTGATGAATACCCAATTTTTTTATATATCCCTAGCAGCTTTTCCAATGCATTTCTATTTTTTTTTTGATGACAACACCCTTCATCCTTTTTCCTTTTTCTTTATTTTCTTTTTCTTTTCAGAAAAAATATATGTTTTCAGGTGTTTGGCAGAGCTGCATGGTGAATGGAATTTATCAAATTCCTTCTGATACCCAGAACCTAATAGCTGTGGTAGAATACTACAGAAGAACATATAAAAGTTTATAAAATGTATATTCTCCTCACAGGCATCATGTTTCTCTGAATGCAGGATGAGCCAATTACTCCATATACAGTTTTGCCAGAGGAGGGTGGAAAGTGGTCCCAAAGCCCAAAAAAGCCCCACTTTCATATTGGCTCAGCTGACTGGAAGGACAGGCTTTGGGGTTAGAACCAGAGCAGGTCTGATTTGGGGAAAGGAGAGGAGGACTATTACATAAGGAGAGTGTAACCATCCAGCCTGGCATCTGGAAGTGGCTAAATACCCAATACTGGAAGTAAAAGAGGGTCAAGGAATTTTGAATGATGATTTAGGGCTCAGTCCTGGAAACTATTTACTGGAGGTGGACTTCTGTCCTTGTTTCCAGTACAGTCTCTGCTGGCTATGCTAAGGGGACGGTGAAAATTTGAATGCACAACACTCATGAAGATGCCAGAACAATGATGGGAGTTACTCTTCTGACTCAACATTTTACTCTTCTTTATTCTAGGGCTACAAGACTATTCAGCTTCTCTTAATTGACTTGATGGTCTTGCTGGAAAAAATTAGTTGCAATGACTTTTCTTCTGCTGAATTATTTACAGGTGGAAAAATCTTCCTTGCTGGATCTTACCCAAAAGGCACTAAAATGCTTCTTGCTGCCTGATATTATGCTTTTCTCCACTTTTCGTTTGGCTAGCAAAAAAAAAATTGGTTCAGTCAGATTTGAATAAAACATTTTTTCTTCCTATTTTTTTAAATTCTGGTTTAGGGAGTGAAACAATTATTTACGCCGCCCTATTCCTGATAGCAACCATATGTCTGGACTGCACAGCAATGAGCCTTGCAGTCCCACTTCTGGCAGCTCTCCCTGGCCACAATGACATCCCGCAGTGCTCCTAATGGGAGTAGGTGCCGTGGAGCTCTTGGCGTGCCATCGGCACTTCCCAGCTTCCAACACCTTACCTCATATGCCACCACTGGCCTCCTCTTGCAGCTAAGCATTTGGTAAGCTGTGTGCCATAGGCAGCATTTGGAAGCTCAAAGCCCTCAAAGACTGTGATGCTGAGATGGGTCAGAGATTAAAAACACAGGGTGATTGAATGAGTTAAACTGCCCAGATTCCCATCAGCTTGGAAAGCAAATTTTGTAGGGGACGCAAATAAACTCTATGGAACTTTTGCGTCACTTAGAAAAATCCGTGATACAAAGACTTTCCACACAGCAAAGAACCAAGAAACATGCCTGATGGCCTGGCTGGGACTGCTCAAGGAGGACAGATACTACCTGAGAAATGGAACTTGGGTGGAAAGTGATTTTGTCATACAATAAGGTCTCTTTTCTTTCTTCATTTTTCTTATGATTAGGAAATCAGAGCTATCCTTTAATAAGACCAGCTAATTTCCATTTGTGAAGGGGCTGAAAGTAAACCCAGTCATGCTGGGAAAGTCCCAGTGAACTGTGGTGGAAACATGTTTCCTGATCAGCTGGAAGAATACAAATGGGGGTCCTGGATGGGGAGGAAAGTTTAAATACTGATGTTTTGTGGGACATTTCTGGTAAGAGTATGTAGGGTTTAAAGGCTCAGTTAGCTCAGAATCTGAAGCCATCCTTCCCAGTAGTGTTTGCTCCTCCTTGACCAAAGGAGGCAGAAGAGAAGGACATGCAGCCTCTGTGCCAGCAGGAGACCCTGTGAGCACCTTCCCAGCTCCAGTCCCTGTGTCCTTGTTGGTGCAGAGCTGTAAGGACTTGTCTTCTGCTACTGAGTACAGGTATGACTTCTTCCAACTGGGCAGCATAAGTGGGGCAGAACACAGCAGGACAACACCTCCCTTCTGCAAACATGCTGAACTTGGCCCAATGTGAGCTCTGGCTGTGGAAAATGCAGTAGGAGGCTGTGCTGTGGAGCTTTTATCAGCTGTGCAGATCAGAAGGGGAAATTTCACTCTGTTTCCTCCCATTTCTAATGCAGCAATATTTCAGCATTGTGCTTCAACCCACAGTTCACAGCTGAGTGGTAGTTTTATGATTTTATGAGGTCTCAGACCACAGTGTCTTTAAATGTTCTGTAAAATATACAGGTTAATCACCTCACCCCTGCAAACTTCTTGGAAGAACTTGTATTGCATTAGCTAATGCATTGCAATGCCTTCCTGGAGCTGCAGAAAATCATTGTACATGAAAAGCAAACCTGTCAAACTTGCAGCTTTGCCAACTTTGCACAAAACAGGGAGAAAAAAGGTCCCTTTAACCAGTGCAAAACAAGATAAAACCAGAAACTTGATGGCCTTTTGTGCAACCTCAATTGGACATTGCAGCTCTATGCTGTAATCTCAGAACAGAGCCTTTATCATCTTGGGTGTACTAGCATTGACCCATAACAGAGTCTTAAATAAAAAGCAAACCATAATGTCAAAGCAAAAGTCAGTATCTCAGCAGGTCTGGCCTCAAGTGTGGGAGTGTGAACAGAGAAAACAAAAGCTCAGAATAAGGAGAAGGCTGGATGGGTTCAAAGGAGGAAAAAACCCCCAACCTCTGGAAAAATAGCAGGGTGGAGCAGAAATAAAAATACTTTGGACAAGAGAATCCCTACAGGCTCCAAAGTGCAAGGCAAAAAAGGGAAAAAAAGGCCTAATCCTTGTTTTACCAGTGCCTGAGCTGATGTGGGTCAGCTGTGGTGGGAGAAGGGCTCAGAGCTTGGATTTTGAAATTTCTGTGTAGAGGTGGTCCAGCAGGGCCGTGTGGCAGAGAAGGCATTGTGGAAGCTTTGGGCCAGGCTGTAATTTATTGGCAAAATGCTCTGGGGCTAAATAGTCAAGAGAGATGGCACTGCACTCCTCCCTCTGCACTTCCTTTGGGAAGAGTGAACGATGCTTCCCTCTTGCTTGGAGGAGGGGAAGTGACATTGTTCTGTGGCAGTCAGTCCAAAGGAGGGCAGAGCCTTTTCAAGTAATTTGCATGCCTGAGTGAGTTAACACTGAGTGGTTCCTGCTCTCCCTTGGATTGTGCTTCTGCCCATTGTACAGCAAGCAGAGATGGACATAGAGAGGCAGAGCTGAACTAATAGTCTTGCCCAGAGATAGGGAATGTACTTCTCCTAGTCTACAATCCTACCATATGAATTTGCTCCTGTCACATGTACTCTCCTTCTCCTCACTGAAGCCAAATCTGCCACAGGAAGAAAATCTGCTTTGCATTAGTTTGTGCATCCGTTTTTACTTTTTGACACCCTTGCTGATATGTTAGTCAAAATGGCATTCCTGCTAGGGAGTTTACAAATTTTTGTGCTCTGTTTTTCTTCTCTAAACAGCCCAACAGCCCAGCATGCCCCAATGTGCTGTGTGGTTGTGCATCCCACTCAGAGCTCTTGTGCTGTTCCTCCTGTGATGCTTACAGCTGCCTTTTCTGCCAGCTGGCCAAGGTCTACCTCCACCCAAGACAGGAGAGCCAAATGGCTTAATGGGAGATGTTTTCAACTGGTGACACTTTTTTTTGCGGGCCAGAGACAGAAAATGGAATCTGGCCTGTTGTGCCATTAGCACTCCTCATTGGGAGCCAACCACAAGGTAAATCACCTGGCCCACACTCCACAAGGACTCAGTTTAAAACAAACAATAAAAAGATGTTAAAGCTTCCCCTCCCCCTCTCCCATCCCCTGCCCCAGGATCCCACTGCAGAGCAGTTTCCTTCGCAGTTCATTGCACTGCAGATGGGAGTTTCAGGCAAAGATGATACTCTTCTTTGGCTCAGAGATCACCCCAAGAGAGCAGCTTTGTGGGAACGGGTTCTGTGTTCCTATCAGCTCGCAGTAAGGCATGTTTTGGTGAGCAGCAGCTCCAGTTCACAGGCACTTACTCATCCTCTCCCCAGACTGCCCCAGCAATCCCTGATGGTGACTCACTGTCCAGCCCTGCAAGCCTGGAGATCCCGCATGGAGGGCTGGGGAAATAAATATCTTACCTGTTCCTCATCCCACCAGAAATCTGTGACTGGCTTTCAACCAAATGTGCAGGCTTCCTCCATGGATGCATTGTGTGCATGAGCCATGAGGGTTAGTGCTGGCACAGGGAGAAAAACAGTGGAGGCATACTGCTGGGGTGGGCAGCATCACAGAAGTCCAGGACAATTAATGCTGTCCCAAACTCATGCAAGGGTGGTAGACCCATGGGAATGAAACCCCAGAACAAGTATGAAAGCATCATTATACTGTTTTGAGAAAATAATTTGGAAAATATTATTTGTTTCTTCTTATTTCAGTGCTTTTTTAAAGTCTCCCTCACTTTCACCTTTTCCTCCTCTGTAACACCAACCTGATGAAAAAAGGAGACAAGATATGTCTGAGAAAATGACATCTGTGTCAAAGCTGCTGATAATGGAGAGATAAATAGCCATATTGCAGCTGCACCTAGGCCCTGGAAAAAATGACTGCTGGTGTACAACTGTTTGTCTTACTACAGGGAATTTTAATAACTATTAATTTTGCATAGTACTATGTGTACTCAGTAAAAGACAATGATTTTCCACAACATTCAGTTTAGTGTATTTATTGTTATTTATGAAATCACTGAAGATGTCTTTGCATTCATGGGTCTGAGTCTTGCACAATTCATTGAAATGCTTGGCATCACTGCCATAAAACACACACACTGAAGGTAATAAAATCCAGCTATGCAGTACAGTAAAAATCCCCACAAAAAATATCATAAAATGGACATATGAATCTTGATAAAGTCCGTGTATCGCTACGCTGCACATTCACATGAATTAGAGGTGTGTGGTAATCCTGGATGAAGCCTTATATAAAAACACAAGCTGTCTACAGAGGCAACATAAAATTCAAAGGGGAATACAGTGCACCCTGTCCCTCTGATTATGCACAACTGTAACCTCTCCCTGAGGACTCCTTCTTGGCCATGCAAAATGTTCCCCAGTTCACAAACCACTCCTAGCAGGTGTGTTCCAGGTTCCCTCCCCCAGCCCTGTCAGCTTCCCAAGTGCCTATTTCACCATCATACTGCAAATGTAATCTGCAACTTCTAAGAAACATTTCTGACTTTCTGTCCCACTAGTACAGCCCATAAACTGGAGTAGCAGAGGGAAAAAGGGAGATGCATCCAAAAATACTTGGAATAAAGATTTCCATAGTTGTCTCTGGAGGGAAACAGCCCATTGCTCTTCCATGGGCCAATATTGCCAGCCTTCCTAGGCTATCTGTAGAAAGACACCATACATGATGCTGAGATCCATCTAGAAAGCCTTTGAAGCACCATGACAAAACACTCATTGTGACATGAATTCTTTATGAATTATACAAGGGGCAGAAAACAGATGTATACACCTCAGTACACCTCAGTGTATTGGCACAGCCTAGGAGCCTTGACTTCCTTTGTATTGGCAAACCAACAGCACCTTCTGGCTAGCAGGGTGCAACTTCCTCTCTATAACCACAGCATTTTATCCCCCGGCTTGTTACCTCAGTCTGCGCTCTTACAGGTAAGAGCTCCCCAGGAGATTTTCTGTCATTAAGCTTTGAAGTGAGCTCTGCCACAGCCTTGCAGGAAATAACTTTTAATATCCTGAAGTCTGGTGTCTGCTTTTACTCACTTCAGATGTGTAACATCTCCTTAATGGCTGCTTAATGCTGCATGGGTGACCAGGACCATCCATGTCCACGGCCAGAAAAGACCTGGTAGAAGAAAAGCATCACCTGGCAGGCACTGTTTCACAACAACAGCAGGACAAATCCCACAACATGCACTGCAGAGTCCCTTGTCAGGAAACTGAATATGGATTACTTTGAAGCCTAGCCCTGGTTCTGTGGCATCAAGGATTTGAGACAGGGGCAGACCACTGAAGATTAGTGGTCTGCTTTCTTAGTTCTGCTGGTGCTTGTTTGCAGTGGGTTTTCTGGTGTATATGCATAAAACCTGTACCAAGCACTAAGGTACAGATATTCTACAGAAAGATGATGAAGGGGAAAGACCTCACTTCTCCAGTTTTGTAAAATAAGATAAGGAATGGCTTGTGGGCACCCAGGATGATCAGAGGGCTGGAGCATCTCACCTGCAAGGAAAGGTTAAGAGAATTGGGACTGTTCAGCCAGGACAAGAGAAAGGTTTTGAGACAACCTGATCACAGCCTTCCAGTACCTGAAGGGAACCTACAAGAAAGGATAAAAACTTATTACAAGAACATGTAGTGACAGGGCAAGGGGGAATGGATTTAAACTGAAAGAGAGTAGATCTAGATTGGATATTAGGAAGTAATTCTTTACTGTGAGGGTGGTAAGACAAGATGGAACTAGTTGCCCAGAGAAGTTGTGAATCTCCCATCCCTGGAAGTATTCAAGGCCAGGTTGGATGGGGCTTTGAGCAACCTGGTCTAGTGAAAGATATCCCTGTCCATAGTAAGAAGGCTGGAACCAGATGATCTTTAAGGCTCTTCTAAACCAAACCATTCTATAATTCTATGATTCTACATAGAGAGAGTTAAAACTGTGGAAAAAAATTTGAAGAGTGCCTCGGCAAAAATATGAGCACAGAAAATTTCCCACCAGGAAGATTCCTGAGAATCTGGGAAAAACTTCCCATGATCTAAGTGTCAATAGTTGCATCATTTAGAATCAGTTGTGCCAAGCCCTAGTAAAGTGAAGAGAACTGGATGATTTGGGGGTAAATTTTCTTTTGCCAGCTGAGGATAAACAAACTGGTGAGTGCATGAGTGAGCTATGTCCCAGCTCAGCAGTGGAGCACATCTGCACAGCACTGCGGAGGTGGGAGTGGGGGACTTGTGGGTGGGAAGAAACAGCACCAATGGCCATTAACTTGGGCAGTGAGTCCTACACCAGCCCTTGTGCCATTGTGATGTTTCTGTTATTGCTGCATGAACTGACCACAGGGAAGCTAAAATGTCCATGTCTGCTCCTACTACCATCACACCATCACTTGTTGTGCTAGCTCACCCCCTCCCAGGGCTCTCACACAGACCCTGGCCAGGCTCAGGCTGCCCCTGTGCTCACACCATCATTTTTCTCACTGCTCAGATATAGAGAGGATACTTTATTTCTGGAAGCCACAGTGGTAGTTACTGAGGAGAGGTGCAGAGAAGCAATACAGATGCAGGTGGTTGCTCTGCTGAGTCTGTCTGTGCCTGCATATTTCACTGGGAAAGGGCAATGCAGACCAGTGGCATGGTTCCCTGTCCCACTTTCTCCCTGTGTAAAACAGGAATAATGATACTGACCTAGTTCACTGGGGAGCCTGGAAAGGCCAGTTAATGTTTCTAAGGCTCCTTGAGAATAAAAAGGTCTGTATTGGTGCTAAGTGTTATTATTCACTTTGTATTGTAATTCTAACCTATAAGAGACCTGTCTTTAGTAGGAGAATTTTGGTGACTGCAGCTGAAAGGAGGTTTCATATTTTATCTTTAGCTGTATACAGATTAACAGCACTCACACAATTTCTTCACAGGCGTAAAGATGAAGATGAAATCCACACCGTATTAGGCATTACAGTGAATTGCTTTGGCATGAAGGACCTCTGATTTCCAACATCTGTGAAAGTTTAGCTGAAGTGATGTATAAAGACTTGGTGCCAGCTAACAAAAGCTTGTGAAATTGATCCTGAAATCTGAAATTTTCCACAGACTTTGGCACAATCTGGAGTGGTGCCCAAATCAGAAAGGTTAACATTTTACGATGTTAACCTTATGTATTATAAGGTTATATATTAACCAAGTGAGGGTATAAATATATAGAAGGTTCAGAGTGGTTTCACAAAGGTCATTTCACTTGGAATTTACCTATCTCCAACCAGATCAGTGACACAGTGTGGCACATGTAAATCCAAAAATCACAAAGATATCAAACAGGGCTTTTATAACATACGGTGCAGTCCTGGCATATATTGCTGCTATATGCTACACACTTCCATCATCACTGCTTCTCCTCTCTGGATTATGCTGACATCCCAGTGGAGATGACTGCATATTGGAATCTTGTACCAAGTAACAGCTAGAAAAAAATTACTCTTATTCAACTGAGACACCACCTTCCCAGCAAGAGGTAGGATTGTCAGCTCATTAAATCATATGGGACATAATGGCATATCCACCATGAACAAAACCCAAATGCTTTCACATCATTTAGAAGTTATTTCATTGTGTTACGCATGATGCCCTTCACATGTTTGCCCTGATTTCGCTTCTCTGATTTTTGTTACAATCATTCTATTTTAGTTTTCTTTCCTAAATAAGGGTTGGGGAACATGATGTTATTGCTTGGGCATTCAAGGGAGATAGTGTATGATCACTTGGCCAGGACACAGGCAGAAATGCTCCCTTCCTCACAAAGGTCTCCCTCTCCACCATCTCTCAGTTTTTGAGTAGATATCATCTACTTTATGGAATTTGAACAACATAAGATGGAACTGCAGGAGTTCTTAGGTGTAGCTATGTATTACATTTAATGTCATAACAATAAGAACAAAAAGAAGTGCAAATCTTGATCATAGAAAGCCATATTTTCCATGTCCTGTCTTTTGGTAACAGAAATCAATGGGCCTTTCATATATGCAGCACATCTGAAGCACTGAAGCTGCCATCCTCCCTTCATATATGCATAAATGAATTTGTTTACTTTGCTGTCTAAACAAGTATGTTTCAAAACAATGACAGATTCCAGTGCATTATCTCCAGCACTTCTTTGCAGCAGAGCCCTTCTCTCTTTCTTCCACATTTCCTTCAATGAACAACTCATAGCATTTCCCACACAAGCTCCTCACACCCCACCTCGTGACTGAAGTGGGGAGTACAGCACATGTAAAAATGTCACCCAAGGCAGCACCATTCAATTCCTGGTTGAAATACTGGATTGTTTTTCATCCTTTCTCATTTCCCAAATAGCCATTTTCTTTTCCCCAAATCTGGTATAGTTTCTCCAGCTGCTTATCCCTGCCCAGCCACATGCTTTTTCATGGCTTTTGCCATAACTGTCTGTGTTTTGAGGTGACATTTCAGAGGTTCTTTGTTTTGTTTTTTCATGAAGAACTCTTACAAGGAATTGGTATTTTTCTATTAAGCTTGGTTGCTAAATTTCTCACTAGTTCTAAAATTTAAGAATTCAGCACGATATTATCAAATGCACTAAATCTTCATTGTAAATGATTATGCTCTGTATGGCTTTTTCCTATGTTCTGGAGCTATTTATATGATGAGTCATTGATTATTTATGGAGATATTTGTGGTGTTCTCTTGGACATGCCCTTTGAAGAAATCAGTAAGCTCAAGGAAAACAACAGTGGGGAGTCTGTGGGAGTGAACTTTTAGGTTTGTTTTTACATTTTGAGAAGCCCTCATGACCATGAAAATCACTGCTAATTCTTAGAATTTTCCTATTGGCTTCTGTTGGGGAATCTCAAATGGAGACAGGCTTCCAGGACGTAAGTAGAATGGTAACACTACCTATGGTGTTAGATGTCCATTGCACAGGCAGTCTGGATGAAACCTGGAGAAACTCTAAAGCTAGTAGGAATTTTGACCCTGCCACTGCTAGGCATGATGCAAAATTGTGGATGCCTTTCAAAAATGATGGAGGAATTTTGTTAGTGGAGCATGTACCAGGACTCTGATTTCCTTACCTTTGACCCCATTCTAGAAGTTGCAGAGTACTGATGCTCCCACAACGACCTGTTCCTCACTGCACTTGAGAATACAGGGGGCTTCCCTTCAGGCATCTGGACACAGCAGACTCTGTAATTCTGGACTGGGTCTCAGTTTCAACAGACAGGACCATCAAAACTGCTTTCTGTTTTTGGTTTGGTTTGTATTTTATTTCTCATGTGGTGGTTTGAGCCTGTGTGTGCAGGAGAGAGAGGGAGAGAGGGAATGGCATGCTACCTAGGGACAGAGGAGTCCAGTCTGCTTAAAAGGGAAATGCTGCTGGATAAACACAAATTGGTGTAAGCCACATCATTAGGAGAAAGTTGTCTATCATTAAGCACTAGGCAGTGCATCCCTGTGAGCCTGAAATAAGTCTCCAGGGGACATACAATCATACTTGCCACACGAGTGGAAATGCTGAAGATGAACCATGCGCTGTCTGGGTGTCCACCTCCCACCTGTGTTAGCATCATTATGTGCATGTTGGGCTGACTTAGCACACTGAGGAGGAAGATGGCCATGCCATTCTCTTTTACCATCTGGATAATTTACTCCGTGAGTTTCTTAGAGAGTGAATTCATTAATGCAGATATGCAGGGTGCAATTATTCAGATGATGCAGTGGGAGGAAGCTGCATAAAATTTACAGAGTGAGCTCTGGTGGTACTCTGAGCAGTGCTTTTCTGGGTGGTCCTGCCTGGAAAAAAAATCACACCTAGGAATGCCTTGATGACTCCTCACTGTGTCCCAAATGGCAGCTCCTCCCGACTGGCATCAGTGGAAGCCACTCTCGCTAGGTGAGGGAGATACTAGAAGACTCGCAGTTAGCATCCGTCACAACAGAGAGGAAATCTGTGGGAAATGCTGATCATTTATATCAAAATTAATGAGATTTTCCCTCTCTGAATGTGAGGGCTGAGATGTATGCTGACTACAGGGAAAAAAAAAAAGCCATCCATGGATATCTAGCTTGCCTTTTTATTTATATTTTTCCAGGGGTCTTGTATAATTGATGACAGTGCCTATTTGGCAAAGAAATTTTCTGAGCACAAAATTTGTTTTAATAGTAATTTTTTTCTATTAAACAAACTGTTGTTTTTTCCCTCCTACATCTGAAGTCAAAATCACAGGACCACAAAACAAATCAGCCTAATTTCACTGTGAACTTTTCTTTTGACATCCTTCTATTTTTCAAAGAGAATAAAGGTGTTGTTACATGACTGCTCTTTTCCAGACAGAAGAGGCAGAGAGCTATTTTTGAAGCTCCTTAAATCAGAAGCTCTGGCTCTTTACAAAAGCATCCCCACAGGATATCAGGGCTGTGTTTGGAAACATATGTGATAAAAAAAATCAAACCATAAAAATGAACTGGGATCACCTTGTAATTGGGCAGAGAAGACTTCCTGCTGCTGTCTGTATTTTTGTTAAAAGCCAGTGCTTCTGCATTTCTCACCTTTTGCTGCGCGAGATTGTACACAAAATCTCTGATTGCCAAGCAAATCAAAGCCAAGAGGGAGACCCCCTGTTTGGAGGAAACCATCCCCCTCCTATATTCTCTTTTACTGATGTTATGTGGGAAAAATTAGATGTACAGAATGAATCAAAAGTCATTGTAAAAAAAAAATAAAATTAAACAACACCAGTGGAACAGAGCTATATGGAGGACCCGAAGGAGATCTTTGAATGCATCAGCTTCCATATAGAGCAGTAAGCTAATAGGCAGTTCATTGAAGCTAAAGTATAACATAAAACATAAAATTACAGAGAAAATGGCTGAAAATATAATAAAAAATAATTAAAAATCTTGTAGGAAGGTGGCATATCAACATATGATGTAAATACAGACATAGGAAGTGCAGTTTATCATTTGAATAGATGAAACAGCTGAAAATGGTAACAGAACATGCAGGTTTGTAGTCTATGTTTTCCAAAAATTTGAGAAAATCCCAATGGTTCCAGCAACAACTTCCCATTTTCATCTGTCAGAAGATGATTTCTCTGTTTTCCTCGGCTACCAGAATTCTTAAGCAAAAAGTACCCATCATAAAACTGGTTAAAACTGTAAATTTAAATTCAAAACTGAAAAAAAGGGAAGAAAAATCAGTATTTCCCCTGGTCCTTATTAAACATACTGTGGAAAGACAAGAGTCTCTCCACCAGTTTGGCATGACATGAACCTTTGAAAAGAAACCAGACTTCTATTTCTTTTGTCCACTGCTTTCTACTCATCAGTGAAATGAAATTTCAACGTTGTTGAAAACTTGGGGCAAAATTACTTTTTCCATGAAGTTGTAAGACAAATTGGACAAGGCATTAAGAGAATACAGAAGTTAAAAATAGGCAATGTTCTTCCTCCCCTGGAAAATTTTCCCCTACTATCTGCAGCCTGGCATATTTAAAACTCAGCATCTCCTAGTGATGTGGATATCATACTAATAATACATATTTTCCTTTCATGGACTGGCACCTGGAGTTAACTCACTGAGAGCAAATTGGTAACATTCAGGCTGCAAATGTTTTGAGGATGAAGCATCTTTCTGTTTGCTGGGCCAGAACCTTATTCCTAGACAAAATGTCAATATCAAAAATAGTCTTATATTTTTAACAGTGACACTCATACATGAGAGTGCATCAGTATTGGTCCAGGCAACACGTGACAATGTGAATGTGCATGTGTGCACACATAGGTATCTGTATTTTGAATTGATATTTATGTGTTTAGACCTGTGTAAGTATATGTACATATATGTATTTACACATGTTGTATATTGCATGTATGTTGAGCATGGCATGCTCGTTGCCATGAAACGTGTGCAGTGGTGGTAGGGGAAAAAACAAAGACAGTGACGATCTTTTTCTAGGCTACTGCATCCTTTTCCTCGTAGCATACATGGGTTGAGCTCCTGGGCCAGGAACAAACATTCTCTATAATGAAGCCCTCCTGCTTTTCCAAGACTTAGCAGGAATACTTTTCTTCTTCGTTCCTCCTCATCATCCAGAGGCATGCTTTATACATAGTAAGCAGAACAGAGTGCATTGGCTCACTCCTTAACACAGCCCAGCAATTTTTGCATGTATTCTCAGATGGTTTTGTAAGTACAGAGGACATAGTATAAACTAAGCTCTGACAATGTGGCCTTTCAAGTTTAAAAAAAAAAAAAAGTTGCTTTAGTACACACAGATACATGCAAGATTCATGTTGTAATAGTGTTTATACCCACAACAAAGATCAGGAATCTACCATGTAAAATGTGGTGCAGGCTTTAATATAAGTGAGGCAGAGCTGACTGCAGTTATCATCTACATGATGATGGGCTTGAAATCCAACAGAGCTACTTTATAGTTCAACTTACCTATTTTAAAAATAGCTTATTTAACAGTTGATAAAAGCAGGGGTCAGCTTCCTCTGAAAAGCAAGAGCTTTAAATACCTGCAGTTATTTTGAGAATATGGGTGATTAAATTCTAGCAACTCTGCAATTTCAAATGCAATTAGAAGTAAATGATAAATAAAAAATATTATGTCACTTGCTCTGAAGTTATTTTGCGCCTTTTTCTTTTTTCTGTGTCTTTCCTCTTTCATTTTCTGTTCTTTACCTACCAAACTGTCTACCTATGTATTGTACCTACCACAAATACACACACACATGCAAACTGGTCCTTTACATGGTATTCAAATTTGTATGTCCAGTGGATTATCTCCCTACCTTTATAATATTATTCCAAATAAAATTTGGCAAGACAAACAGGAATGCAGGTAAGAAATATCAGGAAAGCTTTTAGTTAACAGCTTTAACTTTCCACTTTGTTTAAATGTTTATATAATTTCAATTTCTGCAAGTCCCTAAAAGGAAGTTGAATCCCATTGGCCAAGAAAGAAAAAAGAATTACTATAATCAGAAAATATTATCTAAGTGGAAAAGAAGAAAGATTTAGATTTAATTGATAGCTACTAAGAAGCAGTGACTTCTATCTCTTCACTTAAAGAAGATTTTAAAAAAAATCCATCCCAATAGAATTTTCAGTCATTAGTGGAGGTTTCCAAAATCTCCAGATAGAGAAAATGAATGGAGCTGTTAAATGCAAAGACTTATCCTGGGGACCCTAATTCTGCCTCATGCTGCTCATATTACGTATTATCCTCACTTGGCCTTCTTTTTTGAGAAAGGGACCCACAAAGTGGAAGCATTTCTGTGCAGTAGTGGAAATCAGATTGCACAAGACACTAATCACAAAACCATGCAGAAATGGACAAAAAAATTGAAAGCTCTGGCTTATATTCATGGCTTCCTCTGTTTTTTTTTTTCTTTTTCACCCCTTTCCCAAATCCAAATTCTTTGTCTTTGTGGCCTGTAGTGCTCCTCAGTCAGGTTGAGGGACTGCAGGGGAAGGGAGAGATGCTGGAAATGGTCCAGTGTCACACAAAACTGTGAAAATACATATTTAGGAATTAGATATAATTTTTAAATGAGTATTACAGTTGCTCTTTTTCTGAGCACAAAGGTGATTATCACAGAATCATAGGTTCAAAAAATGGTTTGGGTTGGAAGGGGACCTTGAAGATCCTCTAGTTCCAAACCCACTGCCATGGGCAGGGACACCTCCCATTAGACCAGGCTTGAAGCCCCATCCAACCTGGGCTTGAGCACCTCCAGGGGATGGGGCATCCACAACTTCCCTGGGCAACTTGTTCCTTGTGGAGTTGCAAGGACAGGCTGACAAGACTCTGTATTGCATCATATTCATAAAACAGAGAAGGAAAATCAATATGTTGCCATTCACTGGTATTGTAATATTATGCTCAGTAGTAAAACCAAACCCGACTGCAATGAGATATGGAAGAGCTTCAGGACACTGATCATGGAGCAACCAGGTAATAAAATGGCAGGACATATTCAATGCTAATATATAGAGAAAACTAATACATAGAGGAAAATACCACTAAGATTACAGGCAAGGTGTTGGGATCAAAATTGGATGTTGGTATTTTCAAAAAAGATATCCTAAAGCCAGTGTGATTTGCTTTGTGAAAATGTTAGCTCAAAGTGTTTAGCTGTAGCAGAAAAAGGGGAAACAACCCTAATTTTGAGTATTAATGGGAAATTAATAGAAAGCAAGTGATAAATACACTTTTCTGTCCTTTTATCTCAAAGGATATGTAATCATGCCATAAAACTGGCAAAATAGGGCAAATAAATTGATCAAAGATGTGGAGCAGCTCCCAACCATGGAAAAGATTAAACAGAGCTGGACATTTTAGCCTGGAAAAAAGATGATCAAGGAGGGATAAGGTAAAAGTCTATAAAAGCAAAGAGAAGTCAAATGAGGAAATGGAGGTTGCTGACCATTGCTTCCACAAAAGGAAGAAAAAAAGGTTTTTCAAATGAAAATATTGGGTAGTAAACATAAAATAAACAAAAGTAAGAACCTCAAGGAATCTCAAGGCTGAAACTATATGTAGGTCCCAAACATAATAAGATAAACTCACAGAAGAAACACCTGTGGAAGGCTATACAGGATAAACCCACAGCTTCCCAGATTGGGGACTTTCTAAACCAGAGTCTGTACCTGAACCCAGTTTTTATCAGTGAAAAGAAAGCCTCAGCCTTATGTTCTAGTGCTGCTCTAAAAACAAATATCTTCCCTTGGAAAATTTTATTTGTGTGGGGATTTAGTCAAGAGACTTCAGTTAGCTCTTCTGGGAGGGAAGCTGTAGACTAGCAGAGGAAGGGTTAGCGCCACACTTCAGTGTGAGGGAGCAAAGTGACTGACATACCTAGAAGTTGTATCTAGGGGGCTGCCTTCATCTACACACTCACAGCAGGCGGGCTTCCCTGTGATTCTGAGGAGAAATGGTCTGTTAGAGGACAGCTCTGTCCACCAAAGTACTTTATTTGCTCTCTGAACTCTGCTTTGAAGAGGAATTTGCGAGCGGAGGTGAGTGGTGTGACACATGGCGTGCAGTGGAACGATGTGCTCCGCTTCCAGCACCTCTGCTTCTTGCAGGACAAGCTCCCGTGCCAAATGCTGGGCCCAAATTTGCGGCAGAGAACAGGAACAAAGCAAGTCTGAAATGCCTGTGGTGTTTACAGACCCTCCTCTGCTGCATGGTGTCACAAACCCTGGTCACAGCTGCTCCGAGCAAAGAATGTTTTCTATGGAGAAATCACAGCAGCCTAGGGAAGGAAGGTGAGCAAGGACACCGAGTGAGAGCAGGGAGCTGTAGCTTGTATTTTGGTGAACTTAATGACTAGTTTTGAGGCAAAGACTTGAAGGCCAAAGTCTGACAGGCTGTCAGGCACTGATTGCCATTTTCATAAAGGGCGCTATGCAAGTGTAAGTGATTGATAGATTGATTGATTTATTTTGCTGAGGCTCCTTTGTGGTCTCCTGGGGGGATTTCTGGCCACACCTCTCAGGCTGAAAGCACTTGCTCTGCCTGCTGTTGCTTTTTTTTTTATTTGCGGGTAATGAAAATTTGTTACAAGCCTTCCCTTTCATCTGTACATGGCAGGCTGTCACACAGAAACAAGCCATTCTGGAACCATGCTTCTTTCCAAATTGCTAAATATTTTTCTTCAAATTGCTTCCCTAATGGGCTAGTATAATAGGAGCAGCATGCTCTCTGCCCACGCTGAAGATGCCAGAGCATTTGTCCAGTGCACATGTGTGTTGGGCACAATAAACTCATTGCCTGGCCTGGAGACAGTGCAGCACTGCTGCTGATCTAATCTATATCACACATTCCTTGGGCACAATCGTGCCCACGGTGCATATAGGAGAATATGCACATGGGTAGGTACTTGTGCCTCCCCTGGGAAAATGCACCTCATCAGGGAGGCAGCCAGCTACACATCCCACTCTCCTGGGGCAGGAGCCATGATTGCATTCA
The DNA here is from genome assembly GCF_012460135.2 of Molothrus ater. Classification (NCBI taxonomy): domain Eukaryota; kingdom Metazoa; phylum Chordata; class Aves; order Passeriformes; family Icteridae; genus Molothrus; species Molothrus ater. The sequence continues at coordinate 107,268,169 of NC_050478.2, read as the reverse complement.
GTAAGGTGAGACACAATGGCAGGAGGAGGAGAAGTGGGCTGCACAGCCATCGGGTAAGCCATGCGAGCAGTGACAGAGCTGGGCTCACTAATGGACTGGCCTGGCCAGTTTTTTATTGACTCCAGTTGCTGCTTTTTGGAGGGGCAGGCACCAGCAGTCCCCGAGGTCAGCAGTTCCATGTGCTCTATGCTAAACTGTTGCTGACCCACTGCTTTATGAGCCTAAGTGCTTATCCAGGAACAGAAGTGAATAGGTTGTGTGTGATAAGAAAATAATTTGCCAAAACTGCAACAATAAAGAAAGCCTGATGGGATCTCTTATGGTATGAATAGCCCGGAGCAGCTGCAGATTTCTCTCTGCTTTCACAATTATTTTCTTTTTTATAACAACTAAAAAGGGAGCATTGTCCACAGGCTCCTGCAGCCCATATTTTCCTATCCAAATCTAATATTTCCATACACATGTATATACATATTATACATTGCGGACCTTTGTGAATAAAATACAGGAACAGAAAAAGAAAGAAAAAGGAAAAGCCTTCTCAGATAAGAGGCCTGTTGGCACACCAGCTTAACCCGTTCCTCTTTTATGTTTCTCTTACAACCCGTCTAGAAGGATTTCTGCAGATCCCGGAGCAGCCCTCCCAAGACACACGGAGCCATGTTCTCTGTGTGCTGAGCACAGATTCCCAGTACAGCCACACCTGGCCAGCTCTCAGTGCAGACACAGAGACCTCTGTGCCAGGGGTAGCCATCCTCCCCCACCACCTGTGGGGCTGGGAACATCCTATCCCCCACCCAGGGGCAGTGGCTGTTGAGAAGCCTGAGTATATTTTTGCATGTTTTCCATCCACGTGCTGCAGAGGAGCTTCAGTCCAGCAGCTGACCCTACTCAGGCCTCCTCAACTTATACTATTCCCCACCTCCCCAATAGGTCTATGGCATTTTTCTTTCTCAGGGAGCACAAGCGGATGTGATCCTCATCCTATGCTCTGTCCTGCGCTCTGAACAGCCCCAGTGGTGCAGGACCCAGTGTCAGGCTCTGTGCTCTGACCCTTTCTTGCCCACCATTCCAAGTGGTTTGCCCAGAGAGGTCTGCCTGTGATCCAAAGCCCTGGAAACCATGCCCAGAGCTTCTTCCAAAAGCTATGCCAGAGCTGCTTGCAGAGGTACCACACTCTCAGGGAGTCCAGGTCCCTGAAGCTGGGGGACAGCTGAGAACATCTAAAACCACCAGAGCTTTTCTTCTTGCCATTCAGTTCTATGTAAGAAGAGCAGACTCCAGCTTTGGATGTCACATGAGAGTTAGGTATGCAAAGTTCAGAAAACAGTTGTATAAAGAAACACACAAAGAAATTACTCAGATGTAGCTGATCTCTGTAGCTGATTTCTCAGGAGGTCTCCAGTGAATCGGGCTGAATGAGCTTTTTGTTGCCTTTACTGTTACCAGGAGTAGTTGAAGTCAGAGAGAGTTCTCCTCTCTTAGTGCTGACAGCTACACTATGGCAGGGCTGTGGTGCCTTAGCATGCAGTGATCAATCTCATTTCAGTTCATTTTGCTAGAATTTAATTTTCACATGGCCCAGTGTGACCACGTCCCACTAATTTCCCACTTGGATATTTTCTTAAAAGAGAGAGACCAGTTGAAGATTCTGCAACTCCTGTTGGTGAAATAATAATAGTAATAATAATTTACATTTATTAAATGCTGTTCTTCCCAAAGGACTGCCCAAATGTTTTCCAAAATTTGTGTATGCAGGAATCCCTTCACCAAGGAAAGAAAAAATGCAGCTTCTTGCTTGGCACAGAGCAGCGCTAGCACAACAGCTTAGGATATGGAATGAATCAAAGGTTTAATGTTATTACATCTTTGTGGTTCTGCTAGAGTAATGCCCAGAAGTCTCAAGAGGGACCAAGGCCTCTCTTGGGGTTGGTGAAATAAGTAGTAAGGTTATTGAAAGAAAGCCAAAGAACAGGAAATGGTAAAAAGTGTTCTCAAGGAAGAGTAGGGAGAAAAAGAGAGGGATAGATAAACATTCACATGATTGCATAGATTTCAAAGATGCGGTAAAGTCATGCGATTAAAAGGCATCTGTGATGTTATTCCATACACCCTTCTCTCCTACAGCAGGCTCCCTTCTAGCTATTTGATCACTAATCTATATTTGTATCTTGTTCCTAATGATTTCTACCGATGGAGATTTTTCAGCCTTCTGACTCACCTTCCTCTTAGCCTGTAGCCTTCCCTTGCCTTTAACATGAGCTTGAATATTCCTTGCTATAACATAGACCTCTTATTCCTCATCTTTGCAGGCTGTCATTACCTGTTTGTAGACTTCCTACAGAGGTGTCAAGGTGAGCCTAATGCTGGTGTTATAATGTTAACACATGCCATAAGATGGGATCTAGAGGAGGACATGGCATGCGGATATCTATTTCTGTGGGGAGCTGCATGGTAAAGGTGCTTGTGGAACAAACAGGTTGAGAGATGCTAAGTTGGTACTTGCAGTCCTATGGGAAAAGTGAGACATGTGAAAGAGATTATGGACCTTGGTGTTAAGGCCAGAAATGCCCACCCTTATGTTTGCAGATCACTGAGGAAATGTATTTTAATAATCCATAAGGAAACCAAAGCAGCAGGTAAAATGACAAGCATGGAGTTGGGGCAGGCACTTGGGACAGCAGCACTCAAGGACAGAGGGGAAAAGCTGTGGTGGTCAGCAGCATGGAGTTGGCCAAGTGTGGTACCTAGGAAATGCCACAGACAACAGTTTCTGGAGGAGAAAATAAAAATGGCCGCTACAACATGGGTCTACATGACCGAAAGATTAAGGACATTATGATCAGGCAGAGGAGAAGTGGAAGGTTTTGGCAAAGGAAGATTAGTAGCTTGGTGCTAATAAGCTGCTGCCAGCAGGACCTCTGTGAGGAGAGTTTGCTGATGCAGGTGGAGATACAGGGCTGGAAGGAATAAAGGTATCCTGCAGATACCAATTTGTGAGTTTTCAGAAGGAATATGTGCATTGATTTGGAGCTCCACTTCACAAATGTGAACAGATACAGAAAGCTAAAAATCATTTCTCCTCTCTTGTTTTCCTCCCATGAGGAAAGCAGTTTTAGGTGTTAATGTCCTCTCTTCCGAGTCTCCTGCCCGCCCGTCTTCTTTGACCTAACTTGATGTACTGTTTTTTTTGTTAAGCAGGAAGAGTCTTTCTAGTTCCTCATTCACAAAACATACAAACCTCAATCCTTACAGTGGGCAACTAGTAGAGTACAACAGGATGTGATCTTTGGGGTATCTGTCCTGCAACAAGATTTGTTAGAGGGACTAAGTAGATGACATTGGAAAATTTCATGTGTTAAGATTTCCCTTCCTTTTCCTATTCTTCCTTTCCCAGGGAATGGACAATGTCCTGCATTTCAAATGCAGTGCTCAGGGTATCCCAGCTGAAGGGCAAAGTGCATTCCAACACCCAGACATCCTCCTCCTTGGAGATTACACAGGTACACTCCAAAACTGAGCCCTGAGCTGGCCCCTGTCCCACCAACACCTTTTGCACTTCTTTAATGACAGGGATTAGTAAGGCAGAATTGAGCTTCACCTCCACAGACCCAGATCCACTTGTTTAAGTAGAATATTTTGTTGTTTATGCTGCAGGCTAAACAACTAGGTTTACCTAGGGTCTCTTGTTAAAATGAGCCATCTGTGGCAGCTGTGGTAATTATACCCAGACTACTGTACCTTTCATGCAGAGCTCTTAGATTTGTGTTGAGACTTTGAAAACAAGATGAACAATAGCACAAGGGGAAAGAAAATATCTCCTTAGAGTGAAAACTATCATGAGGTCCTCCCTTCCCTCATTTTCCAGTCTTCCCTGGATTAACCACAATCCTCAGGTTCCTCAATGGCTGTTCCTGCAACAAAGCACTACAAAACAGTCTGAGGGCAAAGAGCAGATGGATTCTGAGGCAGGTTTTGCACCTCCTCCTCATCAGCAAATGCTTGCTCTCACTTTGCTTTGGTGAGCCAAGTAAATATGGTATTTGTGCTGCTCTGAAATCTGGGGAGTGCCAGGAGTGCTACCATAGGTGTGAGTCTCTTGACTCCCTCTGCCCATTCCGAAAACCTCAGCACAACTTCTGCAGTAGCTCCTGGGCAATCTGTTTCCCGTGTCCCCAGAGCTATCAGTGCTGTTGTGAAGAGGAAGCAGCAGGAATTGCTCCAGAGAAATGCCAAGTATTTCCTCCTCTCCAAGGGGGATGAGTGCTCTGCCCTGGGGAGGGTCAAGCCTTTGAAATCAGTTGACTTTCCAGCACTGCCAGACAGACTGTAAGGCCTAACAGCAGACAAACTTCTGGATGGCATATGCTACTTCACCCCACTTTGCTCATTTTAAGGTTCTGCTATTAAATCACATATAATTTTTATGTGGCAGCTATTGAATAGTGAAGTATCTGAATATCCATGATACAGAGTGATGCTTTGAAGGAAACACAGAGACCTTTAAACTTCCAAGTTGTTGTAAATGCTACCAAAAAGCCTATTTTTATCTCAAATCTTCCCCCAACTAAAAGATAAATTTGAACAGATGGAAATAAGGAAAGAAAGATTGTGGGAATGAGCACTGATGCTATCAGCTAGAGCTGGCAATAACAAAAGCAGCCACTGACTCTTTGAGCTTTCAGGTAGTACAAGGTATTTTCACATACTACATTTATTTTGTGTTTTTCACTGTGAGTTTTCATACACTGTTGGAACAGTTCAATCAAAAGAGTAAGTCAAGTTATCATGGCCAGAAAAGAACAATAGGTTTGATTCACTTATGCTGCTACTGGCACTACTGTGGCAGAAAGTCTGCCCAAGCCATGGGGGAGGTCAGAGTGGTGTGAGGTTCACAGCCCTTGGTGACTCCCTAAATGAGTACAGCTGATCTGGAAAAATGCTGTCAGCAGAGCAGAGAAGGGTGTTCTCATTCTCCTTAGCCCCTCAGCAGTTTCCAAATCACTAACGAGGTGTTTGCAGTACCAGGGTGTGATTTAAAGCTCCTGTCCACAGGGTCGGTCATCTAATGAGCATCTGCCCTGTTTCGTTCAGGAGCGAATCAAGTCCATCGTGTCTGTTGTCTAAAAAGTCGTGGATACATAGTCCAATAACAAACAGTATGAAGTAATTTCCTGCACAAACTTACTGCACCCTGGTCTTCACCACAAGCTCAGATTTCTTGTGTGGGCTTAGATTTTAGCAAAGAATTACGGTATATTGCTCTCCATGAGAAGAATTTCTCACTTAACGGATCTCAGGTCTCTATTAGACCCTTGGCTAATGGAAAACCATAAACCATCCCAGAGCTTTCTAAAACTCCATGGAGAGCTGAAAGTGCAGAGATTTAGCCTCTTCAAGGGCCATGGACTGACAGAAGACTCCTTAAAGGAATGCCAAGCTAATAGAAATTCCAAACAATTTAGTTTCAAAGGACTTCTAAAGTAAGAGATGACTATATTAACCTGAATATTATTTAATGACAACATTAACTCTTCTTCAGTGATGCTCCTTGGTGGTATCATAAAACTCAAGGTTCTGGACTGATTGTTTGGGTTTTTTTCTGGGCATGGAGTTTTTTAATGTTACCCCTTCATGGTTAGGTCTGCTTGGCAGCTCAATTTGACTGGCACAGTTGCAAGGTTGTGCACACTGTTGCACGTTGTCCTGAAGGTGGATAAAGCATCTGGGCTCTGATGTGGCTCTGTTCTTGTCCTTGTCACACCCTCTATGCTATTAGCAGTGAGGAGTTTGGCTCAGACCTGTTGGGTTGGTTCCTCTGCCACTTGGGAACTGCAGTGTCTGGCTCCACATGCTTCTGCATTGGCACTGTGTCAGGGCAAACTTCTATCAGCTGTTGACATACCTGCCCCTTGTCTGCAAGTCAAACTACAGTGGAGAAACAGGTCTTGCTAGCACCACAATGGCTGATGTATTTCAATTCACTGCAGGCACTGCAGATTTACACATAATTTTTCACTTTAGCATATATATGCCACTTAATGTTGGAGAGGCCCTGTCTATTGGTAACTGGTGCTTTTTTGAATGGCTGCTCGTGAGTCTGTTTTATTTTAATATTTCTTAACTCATCCCCTCCTAAAACAAACTCAGATTCATTCATTAAAATTAAGGCACTAAGATTCCACAGAGACAAACCCCGGAGAGGGCTGATAAATTACACAAATAAGCTGTATTTATAATACCTCTGATGCCTCCAAATAGGCATTTTATAGAAGAGAAGCTCAGGCAAACTGATAAATCTATTCTCTGATACTGCAGCTAAGCTGGATTTCAATACCTGAAACCATCTGTTTGATACAAGCATACACTTAGCATAATATGAATAACTTAGCGCACAGGTACCTTAGCATAGTGCATCCCTTCATTTTCTCATAAACAGCAATTATAGCCCAGGCAGAGAGGAGCGCATGGTGGGCTGAAGAAGGAGGAGGAGAAACGTATAAAGAAGATGGATTCTTTTTTTTCCTTAATCTCTGTGAGTCTGACAGAGCACATGAAGATCTGTAAGCCACACAGTGCTAGTGAGAGACAGAGAGAGACAAAATTATTTCCTTTGCTGGGTCTTGCAGTTTGAAGTAGTGCCTGCCTTATTCACAGGACTTTTTTTTCCCCAGATGCCCACCCAAGAACCATTCAGCTACATTTATTATTCTGTCAAATACAATGTGCAATAAAGAGCCAGTCTCCCCAATGATGGGTACCTGTGTTCATAGCTCCACAGTGAAGCACATAAATCACATGTGAAGGGCAATGCACATGTGCTTTTTGTTTCTCGTATCACCTTTTATTATCTTAGGACTGAAAAGTTAATAACCCAGTGGGTAATCATGCCATTATCAGTTTACATTGTAGTAAAGCCCATTCAAATGATGATTACATATGTTAATGAGTGTCGTTATAATGCACTACACAGTACATTACCTTCAATAAATATAATTGTTTATGCACTTTAATGAGGGGATATAATGCCCCCCAAACTAATGGCATGGACTGAATTGTGATTTATTGCTGGAAAACTTTGCCATTAAGAAAGGAAATCTCACAAACCCTTTCATGTTTATCTAACTTTTTTCCTTCTTTAAAAGCTGCCACTCTTCTCTCCCTCCTTTGGCGTGCAAGGGAAAAATAGCTGTAAGACAGTTCAGTGGTGTTTCTTGTCAATGCCTTCCTCCACCTGAAGAAGCAGGAGGTGGGTTCATTTAGAAGGTTTAATGAAGATCATTATGTTTACCCCTTAGTAAGGCTTAATGTGCTATCTGGCAACAAAACTGATAACACGTCAGAATTTTGGCTGCAAATCAAACAACGGGAAGTAAAAATGTTGGTTATTAAACTAGAAACTAGGAATAGAAAATAAGGTTAAGGATGACATTTTGGCCAATGGTCCTTCATCTAGCTATAGAATAGTCAGAGAATAGTTGGCTGTGCAGAGCCTTCAAAGCTCTCCAGCTGGGAATGAAGAAAACTAGAGGTGAAATGCCACCTGATCTCTTCAATCTCTAGGCTCTTTCTTTTCCAAAGGAGTGAGATAAAACCTTTCTTTGTGGGCTCAATAAGAAATGACAAAGAGACAAAGAATGCTAAACCAGGCAGCACTGTGTAACTGGCTGAGGGTGCAGCAGGCTGAGCGAGATGAGCTATCAGCAACTAAACTGCACAAGACTGGAGTTTCCTCTTTAATTTCCCTCCACTTGGTTTCCTTCCTGAATGGCACTGCTGTGACATTTCCATTACTGGTGAAAAGTAGTGTGCTTTGTACAGGAGTCTCTTCTGCTATTGAAGTCAGTGCAAAAACTCCCATTGATTTCAGCAGCAGAGGCAGTGAACTGGCAGTGGGGGCACGGTCGCCTCTGCAGAGAATTTGCATGCAGCGTGTCCTAATTTTGCTCTCTCTTCGGTGTCAGAAATCTTAAAAAAAATTTCCTCAGGTCTTCAAGAATAAAGAGCATGCTGAAATTTAGAACAAATAATAACAGGAATTGTTCTGAATGCTGTTAAGATTCAGGTGTGATGGCAGGGAGCATGAGAAAGCTGCATGTGAGAGATCAGTAGGAACTCAGGTTGCTTCTTGAGGTATATTCCCAAATACGTATACACACAGCAATTACTTGAGAAACTTTCCAAGGATCACAGTCATGTTCCAACTAGTTTGAAAGTCAGTAGTGTAAAAAAACTTTGACATTGAGATGCAATTTGTGGTAAGATCTAATTAATTTTTTTGCTCCTAAGAATAATTTATTATTTACACTTCTTATTATATATGTATTTTAGCTTCATTAGTCTGCAATGCTGGAAAAAATTATACCTTCAAGTCCTATTTATCAAATTAATGGTGCAATTTCATAGTGACACATTCCACATTCATTAAACCAAGTACAGTAAAAATGCATTTAAATTAGATTAGTGTGATGTAATAACGATTCCAGTGTATGGGGTGATATTCTAGCAGTAAAGAAACACCCAGATGGAGTTGAAAGCAACTTTGAGACGATTTTTCAAAATTGATTTTGGCACTGATTTAAGAGAAAGAATAAGGACTAACATTTCCCCCCGCAGCTCGCTCTGTGTGGGAGGTCAGGGCCTGGGGTGGAATTGCAGGAAATGAGTGGTAGAGTCCTTCTGGCCACGGCACTGGAGGAAGTCATGCATGGTCCACAAAAAGCAATTTTGTCAGCCTCCTGAAAAGCTGGGGAATGACACCCACCTGAATCCACCTTTCACCAGTGCTGACTGCACAATGCCACAGGAGTTTCTGCCAGCCCCTTAAAACTGTGAGTCTCCCAACCACTTTAGGCTGACAAAGGCTCCTGTGCCTGTGCACGCATCCAGATGCACACACAGGCACAAATGCCTGCATGCAGAACCTCTTGGAGGTACCACCCTCGCCCTTTGCCTCCTGAATTACTGCTCTCTGGCAGCCTGTAAGCACTCTCTGGGCCACAGGGGCTGGGTGAGTGTTGGTCCATTTCCACTGACCTCATCCACCCTGGCAATCCCAACCACAGAGCAAATAGAAACTCTAGGTGGGTGCCAAATTCATAATCCATGAGGGGCCTATAAAACCTTAAGCCCTTCTGCCTACTCATGCCACATAGACTGCTTGTTTCCACTCCATTGGGAAACAGGCAGAAATTCACATCACCTCTCTGTCGTGTCCTTTAACACCAAGTTTTAGTTTAGCACATTCCCTGTAGCTTAACTTTCCTGGCTTGGGCAATGAATGAGAGCCCCTGATAAGCAGCAGGTTGATGGAGGTTGCTGGTCAAGGAACAAATCACTGGGAATTCATGTTCTGAAGCTCTGATTGAGTCAGACAGGGGCTGCATGTCCCCTCCCTCCACATGCTGATACTCGTCTTGTAGTCTTTATAGCCCAGCAGAGGAGTGCTTTCAGCTGGCTGACACTCAACCCCGCACTGCTCCAATATCACATTAAAGAACCAAATTAAATCAGAATAGCTCCTTAATAAAAAAAAATCTTTTTTCTGAGTATCCATAGGGAGTTGTGTATTGTATGTATCTGTCTTTCAGACTGTAAGCCTTCAGGGCAATGACTATCTTTATTTCTGAAACACAAACAATATTAAAACACCATTGGCACTTAATAAATCAGCAAAACTACAATCATTACATGGGCCTCCTGGTGAGCCATCAGTTACCTTAGCAGATGAACAAAAGTGTGCCCTTTGCATTTAGGCATGTGGCTTGGGAGGGGTGTGCAGCAGATTGAGCACCCTGGATTTTGGAGGATGCTATTTGCTCACCAAGGAAGCCCTGGACCATTGCAAGCATCATTGCAGCAACATCTCAGACACTTCTGTCCTGATCCAGAGGTACAGTTCCAGCAGGGGATGCGAGCTTATCTCCATCTTGTATGTTTTGAGCTGAGGTGCAAAGAAAGGTGGTAAAGATTGATGCAAGATTACCCAGACTGCCTATTTAGAGGACATTGTGTAGAGAGGACTTACCAAATACTTGCATTATGGTGGCACAGAGGTGTGCCCGCCAGGGATGGTACAATCCAGCACAAAAAGTAGTGCCCCATGGTTGCTGTCCCACGGTTGCTGCCCCATAGTCACTTCTGAGAAGACTGAGTTGGAGGGATTATACTGAAGAGCTGGAGCTGAGCTACACTGGTTTTAAATTGATGAGCAGGGATAGGGTAATAGGGTCAGAAATCAACAATTTTTCATTTTGAGCTGGATGTGCACTAATACCAAGGAAACTGCTGCATTTTTGAAGGACCACAGCAGCCCTTTATAAACCCAAAGGTAATTTACAGACATAGGCTCAGAGATACTCTTGCAAAAAAAAAAAAAAAAAAGCGGTTTGCAAAATTTTTCTTCAGAGATCTGCTAAAAGGCTGAGTTGAATCATTGTGAGCAAATTCATGTATTAATATAAACAATTAAGCTTGATTAAAAAGAAATCAGTTTTGCCTCTGGCATGACTGACCTCAGATTTCTAAGGGCTGCTTTTCCAGTCCTAAGGGCCTGAGCTATGTGTCCTTTTGACTTCAGCTTCTCAGCCCATCATCCCCAGGCATATCTTTTGTTCCGTGGCTCCCCTTCCCCTTCTTCCAGTAGATACAGAGTTATTTAAACAATTAGAGCTGCATGCCCCTACAGTCTTCACCAGAAAGCAAGGGGCAAGACACAGCCAAGTCAGCTTGAGCACTCAGAGACAAAGAGAGCAAATTAAATAAAATGATTGCTAAAAAAAAAGAAAATCAAATCTAAGCTGAAATTTAAATTTGCTCATCTGTCTCAATTGATGATTTCTGCTACCAAGCACCATATGGTGCTGTGTGAGGCTATAAATATGCTGCTCTTCCAGACCCATTTCTATTGGCATTTCCCATCAGTAAACAGGTGCTCCTGGCTTCTCTGTGCCTCTGAGCTCAAAAAACTCGAGCGAGTACCTTTGTGCACCTATAGGAAACAAAGGCAACTTGTCAGTGGGAGTGTTCCCTTTGCTTCAGAGAATATCAGCTGTATTCCCACAGAGTGTGCAGGACAGCCCCTTAAAACTGTGCAAGCCTGCATCACAGTGAGCACCTGTGGCAGCTTCCTCTCTTCATGTTTTTTCCTAACATCTTGGTGCCCATCAGCAGGGCTGAGCAGTGCCCAGAAGCTCCTCCTGTGTGGATCCTTTGCAGTGTCAAACACCACAGGATCTCCCTGGCAGGACTGAATGGATCCTTGCTCCTGCCTGCTCTCCTGCTAGAATCAGTAGGGCTGAGGAAAAGCGGGGCAGCTGAGGTATCCTCACAGGGCAAGGGGGTTTGCCTCTGGGGAGAAGCTGAGAAATCAGTCAGGAAGTGTGAATACCACCCAGAAAACCTGCAGTCATCTAGCTTAACAAGGCCTATGGGCTTTACCCATTTTAGTGGCAGATATCTGAGTCATTCTGCCATAGGAACCTAAGCATGATGATGGAGCACTACTCCATCCTGCAGTCTGCTGCAGTCTGGGGCCTTCATGCCCTCTCTGCAACTATTTAAAGGGCTGGGCTTGGTTAGTGCTCCCTGCAGACTAAGAAGAACAAAAGGGAAGCACTGTTGGTAGTACCAGGGTGTACTTTGTGGGGCTGATCTGAATATTGCCTTACAAAGACACCATGAGCCCATTGTCTTAGGCTGGGGACAAGGACTCTGGCTCTTCATGTCAGGTGACCACATTTTCAAATCCATTACAATGGTTCAAAAATTTCCAAAAGGTCAATATATTGTTCATACCACATCAGTGATGCTAGGGGGAATAACAACCTTCAGTAAATCCTATTATTTTCACAACTATACTAATAACATGAGAAACTATAGATATAATAAAAGTTTATATCTATAGTTGCTCTGCAGACACCTCCTCTGGTATGGTATAAATATAGTATATGAGACTTGGCGGTGTAATACAGTTTTTATTTCAATTTTTTAGGGATGGCCATGCACATCCATAACTCATGAAAATAAAAAGTGTATTACACTGCCAACTGTTACATATTCCCTAGTAAAGCAAAAATGGCAAGATAAATTTTATTTTTCTCTTCTCCCCACCAACAAAGTGTCTAGCTGATATGCTGATGATGAAATGTTAGAATAAATATTATTTATTCAAATGCTTCCTATACTTTAACCATGTCTGGCCTTTCTATTTGTCAGTCCTGTCCATCTGTCAAATGCTAGGTACCTTCTTTTTTCCCTGCATGTTGCCTTTGGTTTTAATTTTGCGCTGCTGTGCTTGGTGTTATTCTCCTTAGGACTGATGGGAAGAGAGATTGCCTCTTCCCATGTCCCACTCTTGAATTTTCTCAGACACATTCTCTTTGGGTCTTAAGAGCTCTAACATCTGTGTGGGACACGTGTGTTGGCTTGGTAGCATTGGCAGCACCTCTTCAAGCACGAAACAGCGTAAATGAGGAAGGATCCCAGCTGCACGCTGTGCGTCAGTGGAACAAGAGGTGAAAAACCCTGTGATTCATGGGTAGGGATGGGGAAAGAATTAGAAACTCGAGTGCAGCAGGCTAAGTATCCTATACCTAAGAGAAATGGAACAAATATGTCACTCTCATACTATAAAAAGGAAAAAGTGATAAAATCCTGTTTTATACAAGTGCTATTATATTACAGTCAGCTCTTGAGTATCCACATGGCAATGAATCTGGTGGCAGATTAACCGTGCTGGGCTTGTAGGACATCCAGTGTGGTGCTGCACGCAGTAAGAGCAGAGCCAGGGCCACTGGTGACTGGGGCTGGGACACCTCAACATGCAGCAGCAGGGCCAGGCAGGGTCCAGCCAAGTCAAGAGCTGTCCACCTGCTGCACTGCTGCTGTCAAAGCTGAGGTGCCTACTGCATAACTTTCTTGAGTGGCTCTGCCCTTTTCTCTCTGGGAACTTCTGTTTGTGGTGAGGGTGGCTGATACAATTTTTGACAAGCCACCCTTCTATCAGAGGACATGTAGTGTCTGTCCCTCTGTCCCTCCATCCATGAGATAGTCACTGACCTCTCATCAAGGCTAGAACATGAGCAAGAAACCTTTAATCCCTGGGAAAGTCCACTTGTTGACACTAGTGCCAACCACCATTTTCTCTCAGCATGTCTAATTGATTAATATAATGAAATGAAACTCAGGCAAATGCTCCCTGTGTGTATTTAATTTGAACTTTGCTGGATGTGAAGTAACCTCTCACTTGTAGGCTTTTTTAAATGAATCAGTAGGTATCATAAAATTATTACCTTCCCTTAAAAATCTCACATATTTGATCCTTTCTTTCTTGTTTGCTTTCTTTTCTTCTTTCTTTCCTTCCCTCTCTCAGTTTATCTGCTCCTCTCCCTCTCCACCCCACCCCCAACCCCACGTCTGTGTAAAGGGATATCAGAGACCTTGGGTTAAAGACTGAGGAATGCTGTGTCAACTGCCACATGAAAGGAAAAGAAATTTGAGCTTCCCTTCTCTGCAAACAGCCCAGGTTCTCAGCCTCTGCAGAAATCGGCCCAGAGCATCAGTTCCTCCTGTTTCTCTCCTGTGCATCTGCTAGCTCCTCACCTGGAATCCTTGGAACTGGCATGGAAAAGAGGAGTTCATACCATACAAATGTAGAAAAAAGAACTTCCTAGCTCTGTAGAGGTATTACACACACAATGATCAACAACAACAGCCATCTGAATCCCTTCAAAACCTGTGTACAAGCTGCAAATGCACAGACCAATGCCCAGAGGAGGAGAGAAGCATGCACTACATGAGGAAAAAGCAGGGTTTGACACAGCCCAGCTGATGATAAGGCTTTCATTACAGCCTCAGCATACTAATACCACACCACTGCACAGGTGGGAGAGAGGTGCTTGAGGGCCAGTAAACACGGAATTTTATCAGTGTGCCACTATTACAGCAACACCTGTGCTAAATAACTTTGAACGTTGATCCACTGAGAAGAGTCAGTGCTCAGTAGCCCTCAAAATTTCTCATTTCTTACCTGCAGTGGAGTGGTCTTGGATTTGAGCAGTGGCTACACAGAACTTCCTAAGTGTTTTTCTTTCTTCTCCTTTAGGATGCCTGTCACACAGACACAGAGTCCCTAAATTGCCACCTTCCTGTCTCTGCCTTTTTCTTTTCATTTCTTTCCTTCTTGTGCAGTGAAAGACATTAGGGATGGAGTGATAAAAACACGTGATAAAACACCATCACTGGGGAAATCTATGCCTTGGAAATACAGAAACAAAGTCTGCAGTCAAGCAAACTTTCCATTGATGACAGTGGGTTATGCCTCAAAAAGCAAAGGAGTCCTTAAAACTGTGCTTGCCTAATTAAGGTCCTGGTCCAGCTAGAGCCCCTAATTTAAAACAGATGACTCAGTGTTGATGGTGCTGCACTTTAAGTTGGGTACCTGCCTAAGTACTTGGCTGAATGGAGGCCCAAGCAATGTATCTTTAAATGAAGTAGCAGTGCAATACAACAGCCATTCTAGCCACTATATATAATTGAATAAAAAATCAAATCACTGAAAAAGGTTCTGCACTTACAGGGAAAAATAATAAATAAATGACTTACAGATTGCCAGCATGACAGTCTGCAGCAGAGCAGAACTCAGTGAATGCAGCTCCCATTTGAATTCATGGGGAAGCAGGGACTTTTGAAACTGCTAAGTTAACCAAAAATATATATTGTTAAAGCCAACAAATTTATTTTTCTGTTTGAAAGTCCCTGTTTTGCTATACAGAGGAATAGGTTTGGAATTCTCTGACTCTTCAGCATCATAAAACCTAGAGTGCCTGCTTGGGGAGGTGTCAGGAAAATATTGGTTTCCATTCTAGGCTTATGTTATATTTACACTGTGGCTCACTGAAATACTAAAGCAGTAAGAGATATTATAATTAACCTCTTCAATTTTTCCCCTAAGAAGTATCTGGTTCAATGAACTGTCAATCAACTCTCCCATTCCCTATTAGAGCAGGGGCTAACATGCAGGACCGACGTGTGAGTTCAGCAAAAGAGGAGAGGAAATACAGTGCCTTTATGAATAGTATAGGACAGTAAATATTAAGTATGTTTTATGGAAGGACAAATTTTGAAATGCTCTGTGGCTACTTTTGAGCTGCATGAGTCGTCTCTTTTTGTGCCCCTAGCTGTAAGGGCACACACAGCTGTTGGTGCAATTGATGCCCATTCCTGCTTCGTGTGAGCAGTTTAGGTCACTGGAGTTGATTTGCAAACATGTAAACCTGATGCTCAAAGGTCTGCAGTAAGCATGAGCTGTTGTTGATGTTGTTTGGTGTTATGTGCTTAAAAACAAGATGGGTGGTCAAATATCTTTACTTAATGCTAAAATTATCTGAGTAGTACAACAATACAAAAATGTTGCAGCTTAGTGCTTGGAACACTATCCTTTTAGCTTAGAATTTCAACTTTTATAAATGTAGGTCTATTCACAGTCCCCAGTGCTGCAACTGACTGCATTATTTATTATTTATCATTATTAATTATCACCATGTATTATTTATGCCATGCAATAGGTATGCATAGGATTTTGCCAAGAAACATCCTTCACCCTCACATTTATTAATTTTGAGAATATTACTATGCTGTTTGATTTGGAAGTGAATCAAACCATACCTAGATATTAAAATCTTCAAAAGGTATCTATTTTCACTTGTGAGAATCAGGTGGCAGCTTGGGATCCTCTTCAAGGTCACTGCTTTCCTTTCCAAACCTTGACACCAGGAACAGAGGCCTGGTCCTTGGGCTCAGTCTTGTGCACTAAAAGCCTTTCCCTGATTCTTCTGAAGCCACAGCAAAAAATCCAGTGTCTGAGCTGCAGCTAAGGCTCACAAGTGGAACCAAATCATAGTCTTAAACTGTGCCCGGGAAGGTTTAGGAGGAATTAGGAGGAGCTTCTTCAAAAACTAAACGTTGGAATGGACTGCCCAGGGAGGTGGTGGAGTCACCAACCCTGGAAATGTTTAAGGAAACATTGGATATAGCACTTAGTGTCTTGGTCTCGTTGACATGGTGGTGTGGTATCATAGGATGGACTTAATTATCTCAGAGATCTTTTCCAACCTAATTGATTACAAAAAAAGCCCCCAAACCCCAAAGAATTATCTGATTGCGGGCAAGCATTTACTGGTATTACTAGTTGCCTTAGGTTTATTTTTTGCTAAGTTGTGCCCAGTATTTCTCAACAAGAAGAGAGCCCATTACTGTGTTGGTCCCTGTACACACATAGTGAGAATAATGTGCCCAGAATGGTGTGCAATGTTTGTAAATATTAGTATTGAAAGAAGTACAAACAAACAAAACAACAACAGTGAGAAAGAATTTTCAAAACTGCCCTGGTTCTGAGATATGTTTAAATTCTTGAGCAGTTTTGGTAGTCTCTCTGAAACATCTGTCATCTATGCATCAATTTATGAGTAACTAGGCTTTGTCTTAGTGTTTTGGCAATAGGTGAGGTCCCAGACAATTTAACAACATAAGCTGAACACAGGTTGAGAGGAAAGCCCTGGAGGTGCAGGGTCTCCAAAGCCTGAACTTATTATTTGCTAGTCTATCACAAATGTGCTACCTAATGATTTGTTTTTTTAAATAACTGAATCACAGTTGTAACTACAGAGAGAGTTTCTGTTCCAAGGAGCTCACCACACACAGAGATTCAGCAGTCTCGTGAAAGAAGTGGAGAGCAGATTCAGAACAGCTGTACTTTGTACGCATGCAGGATTGTAGCTAAAATCAGCTATATTTTTATCACCATCAGAACTCTACATTGCTATCAAATATGAATGTACTGAAAAATGGAGAAAAGCTTAAAAAAAATTGCTTATATGTAGATTTAACAAATGGTGTCCAAATAGACAGTGGTTTTTTTTCCTCCTGTCAATGTTGGGTAAAATTCTGTTAGCATCACCTTTCAGCTAAAGCCCCTTATAATAATGATCACTTGTGAGCCAATGGGAGAACCTTTCAGACTTTTGTGAACTGGTTCATCCAAGTTCTACTTCAAGACACAAGGCCAAGGATGAATTTGAAAAAGACCCACCTCAGGACTGCAGCTTCTGCAACCCACCTGCAGTATGATACACTGAGCGAGAAGGCTGCACCACTCGTGTGAAGGACAGGAGACACTGGTGTGAGCAGTACACATTGAGCTCTTCGGTAGGTGCCTATACAGTCCAGCCCTGCTCCAAGTCAGGAGCAAGGTAACTCCTCCTGGAATGACTAGAGAAGTACAAAGTTGTAAGGGCAGACAGAACATTTGATGTTGACAGCTGATGCCACAGGAAGGTTGCTGCCTCCTGTGTTATGATGGCTTTATGTCTTCACCTTCTGGGGAAAAAAAAGATCAGCATTGAAAGGTATTACTGGACCTCAGTTTCCACAAAAGAAGGGTGACAAAGTCCACCTTCCTTTATACTGGTGGCAAGTAAGGACAGTTCTCCTGAAATCAGCAATGTTACAAAGTTGTAGAACTCGTCAAATCAAGGGATGAGCTCAGCGACAAAGCAGTCTCTCTGTGAGCCTGACAGTTCAGTCTCTAGCTACAATAATGAAAACACAGAGATGTGCTAAAGCAGCAGGGGTCCTTAAACTCCTTTATCATCTGGGATCACAACTTAATAGGACTGAGTGATGAACACTTCCCTTCCTATTCTTCCATCTAAAAAGATCACCTCCTCTTCTACTTCCTATCATGTATCCTCCCTGTGGCAAAGCAATAGCAATTACAGGAATATTAAGGAAGTAATTAATGCATTTTAGCCATCTTTTAATGAAATTCTGCAGCTGAGAAAAAGGGAGAGAGCCAGTAATGTGTAACCTGTTATCTCTACCACACATGCCGCACTCTGGTAACATGTGTATTGGAAGTCAGAAAAATGTTTACACCCGTAGAACATATGACCTCTTAGGTTAGCCTGTCCCTTGTATTGCCTGTTGCTAACACCTCATAAAAGGTTCACATTTGTATGATTTGTATTTGGAGCAGATTTATGACTAAGACATCTAAAATGAACACAAAGAAATTTCTGTTAACATTACAGTCACATGGACATATACTGATTTCCTGGATCCTCCTTCAAACTCAGCTTGCTTACAACCTCTTCTGGGCAGTTCCTGTTGGAAGTGCTCTAGATCCATTTGCCTCTTGCCAAAAAGTGAACAAAAGTTGGTCAGGTAGGTGATTGGATAACGTCTCTGTCCTTTCCTCAAGAGTGTGCCAGAGCTGGCTTCTAACTGCACCAATGGTAGCAGTTTCATCTTTATACCTCAGATGTTATTATCCACAGAAGGTAGTGGAGAGGGACTTCTTCCCCAATAACTTCTTCCATTTTGTCTGCATCTCCCCAAGGCTGCTGATTTGTGCTCTACTAATCTTAGTGGCTCTACAGAAGCATCTTTGTGGTGTTGCTGCTTCTTTCTACAGAGGCTCAACCACAGCCAGTGACTTGTGTTTTTGCAAGGGCTTCCCTTGAGGATCTAATTTCATGTTGCCCTCAAGCTGCTGTGGTCTGATAAATATGTCCCTATCAGCTGCTAGTATGCTAGCTTGGACCATGCCTTCTCTCTCAATTGCATTTTGGTGTTATGCTGTGATTAAACCATGGCTCTACCAGTGACCCAGCAGTAGGTGACCTCCTTGCCCTTTCCCCCAGCCTATTGTATAAAAATAGTCAAGTGATAATGGCTCATGTTTGTTGGTTTCTCTTCAGCAATGCATATTTTCCGCTGAGGTCAAAATAGTTTAGACTGCATGTTGCCAGCACTTGGTCATACTTCTTCTGCCTAATATCATGACTTATCAGTGTTGTTGGAAATATCTTCCAGCTGTTAAACAATCCAGCTGGGATATAATTGGGCATCAGTCTAATAGCATAGCTGCAAATGTCTACTTTCTTTCTTCTGCCATGTGTGGTAATTGAGCTTCCAAATCTGTCAACAGCCTGTTGGTAGACAGCCTTCTCTCCACTGGGCAGCTCCATGCCCTTAGACTCCGCAATCATTGCTATTTTCTTCCCCTTCTGGGAGTTGACACATTCAGACATTGCATGATTATTTATCCCTTTCCTGCTGTTCATAGCCTGAGGCTTTTTCCTGGTGTGAGCACTGCCTGTCACAATGTTTGTGCTGGACCATGAAGTCAATATTTGGTTGGTATCTGTCCTCTCTTCCAGTAGCTAGGAACATCAGGAACTTGGAACATCAAAAGAATTAACACTGGCATTTTGTCCAGCCTTTTCCAAGAGCAGGCACTCACCCCTGCAATCAACAGCTCATCCAGAAGGATCAACAGAACATCTGCTTCACTCAGGCCTATAGAGCTTTTTTTACCACCTTGCAGCAGATTATAGATATAATAGCAAAAATCCAACAACTGTAACTTGCTGTGGAATGAGGAAGAGAAAAAGAGATTATGGGTGTCATAAAGGCCTGTGCAACTTTGGGGGGTCGTTGTTCTAATAAACAATGCTGAGATAATTCTAGAGCATGGATTGAGAAGCTCTTTTGCTTCTCTTCCAGGCTACTGTGTTTAGCAGTTAATCACATTTCCTTGTGTCCTGTGGGTTTCACTGGCATGATATTCATGTACCATATGGATTCCATGTCAGTAGGAATAAAGCTTCTCTTTATTAACAGGATCACTGATTGCACAGTCACATCTGTAGCATCCTCACAGTGGACATATAGATTGATATAATGGTTTATCTTCCAAAGCCTCACCTCCCACAACACTGTTTTTCCAAACTATATAGGAACTATATAGGAACTTCAATACATTATTGAAGTGAGACTTCCCTGTACACTTTAGATATTTCCAGACTCAATATCTAGATCTGAAAGGCTTCTTGTGAGAAGGAGGAAAAAAAAATCTCCATTGCTGTTCCTAAAGTAGTGTCAAAACCAGGGGTGATGAGCTGCACTGTTGAAGTCATAAAATCATTGAATGGATTGGGCTGGAAGAGATCTTAAAGATCATCTGGTTCCAACCCCCCTGCTGTGGGCAGGGATGCCACCCACTAGACCAGGTTGCCCAGGTCCCCCTCCATCCAGACCTTGAACACTTCCAGGGACAGGGTATCCACCACTTCTCTTGACAACTGTTCCGGTGCCTCACCACCCTCCAAGTAAATTATTTCCTCCAAACATCTAATCTAAATCTTAAGAGAAAATGCCTACTTCCTTCCTTTATCTCCAAAGGGTGTCTACACAGAGAGAGGTGAGTGTCTAAAACATAAGTGCTGACAGTTGGGAGGGATGAATCACACTTTTCCTGGAATATCTGAGGGTGTAAAGACTCCCTCAGACCTTCTCTGTCAAGATAGAGTTACTCTTTCTAGCCTCTCATCTTTAAGTCCCCACTGTGTTCCACTGATGTCTGCTCACATTGCAGCATCTGTACTGAAACAGACTGAAAAATTGAAAGAAGAAGATTGAATTTTCTTTGATCCAGCAAAATTCCTGTGTGATGCTAACAAGACAAAAAGTTGTGTGAACACATCTTTCTCTTTTTCATTCCTAGCTGTGTATAGTAAAGAAAATGTCTAAGTTTCAGTGGACAAAAAGGATGGTTTTAACAAGGAAATGTGAACACAGATTAGCAGATGGGACCTGCTGCAAAGATGCCTACAGTCAAACTAGGCAAGGCAAACACAGGTGAGAGAAAAAAGGAATATGTGATTTAGTGGTGGTATTTTCCTCCACAACTCAGCTAGTTTTGAGTGTTTAATGCTTTTTCTCCATCTTTCTCAATAGTTCTGAATAAAAATGGTCCAGAGGACAGGACAACAAAAGGGAGTATTTGAAGAGACAGTGCTTCAAGTGCCACTGTTGGCATTAGTGAATCAGATTGTGTTAGGTAAGAGTGATGCAGCTGCCCTGTGCACCAGCGTCCTTGCTGGGGGACACATGTTTCCCCGGCCTCCTGTCCTGCTCCAGGCTCCCTCTGGGTGCATGACTGTGCAGTTCCCAGTGTCTTTACCCTGGGAGATTAGGTCTTCCCTCCACAGGGAAGGTTCCTCTTTTAGGATGTGACCTTTATGGCTATCCAGTGCTCTGAAAGCATTAAACAGAAATTTCTAGGTGACTGCTCTTCCCTTTATATTACTTTTCTGCAGTTTGTCTGCCCAACCCTATCTGAAACCTCCGCCAAAGATTAGCACTGCTGTGTGAGCATTTTTAATACAGACCACCTAATACAGAGCTCACATCCAGCTGCTACAGGCAAGAACAAATTTTCACCTGTCCTCCAGTGTGAGAGCCAATTGCTTTATCTGCATGGGAGCTCAGAAAGGAGCTCTAGAAAGAAACAATACACTCCAGTTCTATTCTTCATGGAGTTGAATTAAGCTTTTTTATGAGTCAGTGATTATTTTTCCAGCCTTAAACGTGGGCATAGTTGCAATCAGTGCATAGTTTAAT
Organism: Molothrus ater; assembly: GCF_012460135.2. Classification (NCBI taxonomy): domain Eukaryota; kingdom Metazoa; phylum Chordata; class Aves; order Passeriformes; family Icteridae; genus Molothrus; species Molothrus ater. The sequence continues at coordinate 107,246,704 of NC_050478.2, read as the reverse complement.
CTTCTTAGCTTGATGTCCAAATACAAATTAAGGCAGCAGTGAAGTTACAAAGTTTCTCCAAAGGTGTCCATGAAGACAGACCTTTTCATTGAGCAGCTCCCAAAAACCAGAAAGAATACCTTTAAGCAATTGAAAGACTGTTATCAGAGACTTTTACCACATTATAGAGAATTAGCAGAGCTGAAAGTGGAAGAAAAGTTTTATATTTTGTAATTATTCAAAGTTGTCCTTTATGTCTTCTAATATAGAAGATCATCAGTGACCTAAAATTCTATATGCAAGGCCTTGCCTGTAAACATCAATAACTCTTTCTGAAAGTGCATTTATGGTAGCAACAAAACCTGAAGTATATATGATAACAAGTGTTTTAATACCCACCACACACAGCTGTCATTGCAGCCATATCAATCCCCCCCTCCTAAAACCTCATGCAACTCTCAGAGACTGAAGAATAGAACACAAAAGGCATTGGGGACACTGTCCAAGGACAGACATGGCAATCCTGTGCTGCTTCCCTTCCTCCTCTTGTGCTCACTGTCCCTGCTGCATGTGCTGGGGCTGCAGACTGCACGCTGGTACTGGAGAGAATATTGAGGCAGCACTCATATTTTACCATCACAGGTTGCTGACTACAAGGACTGCCTGCTTTAAATGTATAACAATGCTGGTCTTGCTGTAAATCACACCTTCTTGGTGAGCCACAATGAAGACAAACTCCTCATGTCTCTTTATGTACGTTGTTTTCGTACTGGATTTCTGAGATATTTATAGCAACGAGCTGTGTGCAGAGTTATAAACCAAGAGATGCAGTTCCTGAAAGGGACATTGACTGTGAGGTCAATATCATTTCCCTATTCCTTACTTCTTTTGCAGTTTCAAGAAGCAGACATAATGCTGTCTTACCATGCTTGGGGTGCAGTCAGAGTGTCTGGGGCTGCTGTGCTCATCCCACTCTACCTGAAGAACAACAGGTCCTCTGGGCAGCTAGTCAATGATTCAGAATGTAAGACCAGTAGGTTGATGTAAAAATTGCTAATTCTTTAGCAAAAGATCCCAGGGAAGGTATGTCTTCTTTGGAGAAAAGCCAAATATCCACCATGACAAATTCTTTCACCCACAAACAACTTGAGATCAGAGATGTGCCCTAGAAAATCCGGCTCTGGGGAACAAAGAGCAGCAGGGGCTCTTCATAACCAGCTGCCTCCCACAGAAAGAGATAAAATACAGAGATGAGAGAAAGAGAGTCTGTGAACAGCACAGAGGCAGGAGCTGCCTGATAGACAGGTAGGAAGCCAGGCAGAGGGGTGGGAAGGAAAGGCCAGTGGAGTGGAGTGACTGATCAGCTCTGAGAAAGCACCCAGCAGAGACCCGGCTGGGGCTCCAGCAAGGGCATGAAGAAGGCACCCCAGTGCCACAGGAGCATAAGAAGGAGATAAAAATAGGGAGACTCATCCTCTTCTCCTGGCATAAACAATTTAGGCAGAGGTTGAGTGAGCAGGGACTGTGAAGCAACTGACTTTGGGAAGTCTGTGGGCAGTCATTGGAGTAAAGTCCTTTGCATGCCACATTTGCAAGAAAAGGAGCAGAAGCTTATTCTGCCCCAGAAGCTCTTCATGCTACTCCCAAAGGATGAACTGTCAAAGACTCCTTCTTCCCATCCTCTCAGGGACCTAGCTCTTTCATTCAGTGGAACTGTGAGGTCTAGACCCCATCTCACTTTGAGTCAGCTCTGACAGGCTGCTGTGCAAGTGCTGTGCTTCTTGTACAGTCCTCATACCCAGGTGTTACAGAACAGCAGAAATCTCTGAGTCACCGAGTTAGCTGCTAACAATTTAAGCAGATGAGTAATGCATGAAAGTCTGTGAGACAAGTATACAGTGTATTAGTTCTCAGGTGTGGAGAACTGAACATGCCAAAAGCTTTGTAGGAGGTCCAGTTATATATATTGACTATTCCCCTTACCTATCTATTTTACCAACTTGCTATTGCTTAAGTCAGTGTAAGTGGAAGTTTTTCTTAAGGAGAAGCTTGAAGGGGAGGTTAGAAACTTCATCTATCAACCAGAAAGCTGCCCCAAGTTTAAGAGATGTTATGATGGATAAGAAAAGAAGAAATTAATTATGTTCATTCATTATGAATAATAAATGTTGGAAGTATGCAGCACTACAAATTCTACATGAAACTAATCAGTTTATCTGAGTAAAAGTCCATGATGTGCTCTTGTTCAGACTCGGAGCTGATCGGAATCAAAACTTTAAAGTGAAATTCCAAACTTTTTTCAAACATCAGCCCTGAAGTCTGATTCAGATAGGATTCTGATCAAAACTCCTTGTAAATAGAAAGTGTCATGTCACTCCAGCTCCAAATGCCTCTTGAAATTCCTTTGGACAGTTTCCCATTACTTTATCTCATGCCCATCCCTTCGTCAAACCAAGTTCTGCTGTGCAGCTGCTCGCAATAAGACAGAAATGTCAATGATTGGATCCCAGTGTCTTGGCTTCCAAGTAGTTTCAGAAAGGACCCTTCATGTCCCATGAGTCTCCTTCTGAAGTTTCATCTGCTCTGCTTATCTCTTTCCCAAGTAACAGCCTCACATAAGAACAGCAAACTCCTCTTTAGCAGTCTAGTCACTTTACTAGACACGCTCATTTCCTTTGCAGATACCACATGAGAACTCCTATGGAGTTGGCCAAAATGATAAGCAGATGCTGCTCAGCCCTGGTGTCTGGATCTGCGTCGCTCTTGCAGGGTGGAGAGGAAGGTTCCCTTCCTTATCTGATGGCCCCTGCTTTCTTCCGACAGCCTGAGTATAAGGCAGTGCCTCATTTTTTTCCTGTGAGGAAGTGCTTCCATCCTCCTAAGACAGAAGATGGCTCTTGCTCCCTTGGTGGACAGTGTTTTTGCACTAACCTGAGAGGCAAAGACCAGGTCTGTAAGTCTTTTCTTCTCACATAATTTCTGAGTAATGGATAGAAAGAGCTTTCAGTAGAAAGAATGCTAGGTATAGATAAACATCTCTCAGACTCTCTGTGGTACAGATTGTGTCTTGTATTTCTCAATGTCGATAGGCAACTTTCTTCTGACCCATAATATTTCATTGGTGAGGGCTCTGGCTCCTCTGTATATAGTGCATAAACTAGAAAGGGTGTTAGAACTTTCCTTGGTAATGCAGGAAGAATATTTACAATTGCCATTTGGGGCTGGACTGTGATCTGCTGCTTATAGCAGATGCTGCCCCAGAGGCAGTAGATGTGTGGGGTGGCTTTCAGGAGTTTGTGTGCATCACTAGAAGCACAGTTTGCCGATGCTGTCCTGGGAACCCCTCAGTTTGGGATGCCCAGGACCCTCTTGCAACACATGCTTTTCAGTAAGAGACCTGACCCTGAGAATTTTTCATTGTCAGTATTTAACTTCCAGTTTCCTTTGCTGAAGGGTCAGTCTCATCTCCGCAATACTGTGTGCTATTAGAGAGGAGATGGGCCCCTCTCACATGCTGGTCCCTCCTGGCACAGCTATTCTTCTGAAGTCACACCACAGTATGAGGGAAAAAAAGTACCTGAGTACTCTAGTAAAAAAGCAAAAACAAAACCAAAATCAAAACAAAAAACAAAACAAAACAAAAACCCCCATATATTAATATAAATATAAATATAATATAAATATAAATATAAATATAATATAAATATAAATATAAATATAATATAAATATAAATATAAATATAAATATAAATATAAATATAAATATAAATAATATAAATATGTATGTGTGTATGTATGTATATATATGTACTCTGAGTACCTACAGAGTATGAGGGGAAAAAAGAGAGCACAGAGCTTTTAATCTGTCATGAAATAAGAAAGGCTCCTTTCACTTTATGTTTTGTTAAATAGCAGAAAAAATCTGTCACTTTGCAGGATGCTCGCAGCAAACAGCTTTAAAAACGGAATAAGTGGTTCAGCTTTACTTAGGTTTTAATCACTCAGCAGCTGTTTGCTCCACAATTCACAGGTATATTTATGTTCCCCTTTAGCTGGGGGTGTCAGTTACTTTCCTTTCTAGGCCTGAATTCCCAGCTGAGTGGAAGGGTATGTCCCTCTGTAAATCGGACCCATGCGTGGAAATCAGCTGGGTTACAAATGCAGCAGACCCACCCCCAGCCCAGCACTCAGGATAAGTAACCCAGAACCAGCAGCAGGTTGCTGGTTCAGCAGCTAACCCCTTCCAACATGAAATTGGCATTGTCAGGTAGGAATGTGAAGAAACCATCCACTGAGAGCGATGGTCATCCTCTGTTTGGCTCAAGGGTAAGTTGCTGTTCCACTACTGGGTAGAAATGTGGGGCATTTAAGGATCTGTGTTCTGCAGGAATGGCAAGATGCAGAGAATCTCTGCAGAGCCAGGAGGAGATCTCTTGTTACACCAAGGCTGGCTCTCCTGCAGAAGCCTGAGGCTCTTGGGGTGCGCACTTTCATCTGTAAATGGGCCTCTTAAAACAGAATTCACGAGTGCATTCCAGTAATAAGTAATGTGATATTGTCATGTGGGAGAGCAGCCCGTGATAGTTAATGGTGTTTCTACCTCTCTATCGTGTTCTGAGGAATGACTTGGCCTTAAAAATACACCAGAACTCCCAAAGGGAAGGAAATCCCCAGAGCTGATCATTTTGGAGAATGAAAAGATTCCAAATGGGTGCTAATACTTCACAAGGGAGGCTTTCAAATGAATGAAATGCATCCTGGATATTAATAGTGAAGTCTATGATCATTACTACTAAGACGTTTTTTGCCAATATTTTAAATGGAATATGAAAGCATGGGCAGATTATAGGGAATTTTCCCTTTTTTATTGAAAAACCACACGGCACATGCAAATTAAAACTGCATTCACCACTGCAAGACTATAACATTTTTGGCACATATACTCAGTGTGCATAAATGTTGGCTGTATTTAAGTTCTCCTAGACATATATAATTAATGAAATACATTTGTGTATAGCCTCATTTTGTGAGCAGCCTAAATTTAGACTGCCTATCCGTTTGCAATGTAAATCTTCATTTTGGTTGGTATATTAAATGTTAATGCTTGTGCTAATTTTCAGTCTCTAACCTTAAGGCAGGTCACACATTGCTTTATTAAAATAAAAGAAAGAAGATTAATTTAGTTGCTGGAGTCAACAATTAAAAGTACACGGGAGTTTGGACAAAAAAAGTAAGGAAATGATAACTTAATGGCAAAAGGCATGTCCTCCAACAGCTAGGCACCATGGTGTGATCCTTATTTACTTTTATAGTGCACCCCATTGTGCCTATGTGTTGGAAGACATATGTCATGTTTCATCCTCAAGGGCCTAAGTGTGAATTTCCTGTTATTTTTTTCACAACTTTAAAAGTTGTTTCAATGAAGTTTTTGTTGGAAGAACTTTAGTAAAATGTGTTTTATATACTGTCTGTGGCTAGCCGGGGAAAATTGCAGCCCCAGAGGAAAATAACAAAGAAAGGCTATAGCCAGAAGGAAAGGAAGGAGAGGGCTGGGAATGGAACGGAGCTTTAGCTGGGCTGGGAGCGAGGACGGCGGTCCTCATCCCTGGATAGCTCCATGCACAGGATCACCAGAGAGTGAAGATCTGTAGTCCCCACCAGCCTCATGGAGCTGTGCATCCTTTTCCCTGTCCCAGAAGGAGGGATGCTTTGATGGTTGTGTTCATGCACGGCAGGTTTTGTTAGTCTTTTTGCTGGTGAGCTCTCCAGAGCAGATGTGCACACAGTTGCTGGGGGCACACGGGCTTCCCTGGAGAAGGCTGCATGAAGCCCCTCAAGGGTGGACTCCTCTGATCCCCATGGAGCAGAAGCCCAGCTGGAAACGTCTAGGTCTCTTTCAAGTAGAAAACAGGGAGACTCTGTAAAATGACATCATTTTTTTGCCACACCAAGAGCTAATTAGCACCCTGATTTAGTGCAAAAGCAAACGTGAAAAAATGTTTTAAGCTACCAGATACTTTTTTTTAATAGGGGTTTCACTGGAAATTTCTTAATCTTAAGTAAATACTTTCAATGCTGTTTCTAAGGTCTTTGAAATCCCCATCTGATGCCTTGAAACAGAATCTCTGATATACAATTTTTCCTCCAGTTATGCCAAATATAGCAAGGAAATGCATGGAAGCAGAGCGTACTCAACTTTAAGTCCTCTGATTTGCAAAAATTGCCTCGCTAACTTCAGTGAGCAAAACTTCACCAACCAAGCTTTTCAGCACCAAAATTCTGTACAAATGCCTTTTAAATGTTTGAAATTTTCTAGAATTAGCCTGTCACTTTTGCAAGTGTTCTGTGAAATTTTAGCAGCAATTACTACTGAGGAAAACGTTTCAAAGAAAGGTATTCTAAAAAAAGGAACAGAGACAAAAAGAAAATAGTCTTGCAACACTAGCTTGGGAGTCAGAACTCCCTTGAAGTGGAAATGAAGCCCAATCCTGCACATGAGAAGCTGCACAGACGCAGGTCTCCCTGTGGGGTCTGACCTGTGCGACCCCACAAAGCCTGTTGGCTTCACTGCTTCCTGAGCTCCTGTCCATTCGTTATGTAGGGAGCCATCCACATATGGATGGTTGGGTTGCTGATCCAAACTCTCTCTGTCCATGTTTTAATTTTAATTTTTTTTTTTTTTTCACGAGTGAATTTTTCATTTGAGTTTCTGGGCATTAGTAGATTAATAGGAATGAATGAACAAGAATGTACTCTACATTGAAAGTAAAAATGGGATAACTGATAAATTTGGTGTGAAACCTGTGCATCTTACAAAACAGAAACTGCTGGTCCATTTTAGGGTTTATTCTTCCAAGAGACATAATGTTCCAGGAGCACACACTAGTTCCTAGGTAATTTACAGAAACCAAAATATTCCTTCTTAACACAGATACAAGTAAAGAATACATGCTTCCACATCAAATCTACTCCTCCCATGGCTAATTAAAATCTTTCTAAATAAACATTTCATTCTGCTGGCTCCAAAGTAACTGGCACTTATGGCTTTGATTTAGTGGCATAAACTATGTACAGTAGCAGCAGACACTGCAAAAATAAAAATTATATATTAAAATCACAGAAGAAAGAGTCCAGAGTCTTCCTTCTGAAATGCCAGCTCCAATCTATATAAAGCCAGTGATCAATTACCCACCTGTATTCACTTACTTAACATTAAAAAACACTTATACATCATTACACTTTTGTACCATATTAGTGAAAATGAATGCTAGAGCAATATGAGGTAAACATTGCTAATGTGGTAGAAGGCTGCTTATACCTTCTAATGATAGGATTAACTATGGCAGTGATAGATACACCATGCTCCTTTGAACCCTGGCTCAGCACTGAAAAAGCCACATGGCAAGCACAAAGAGACTTGCTCAGCCAAAACAGGCTTTTCTCCTGCTTTTTGAGATGACTGCAACAAAGCAGGTTCACTGACTTAAAATAGCCTGTCACTACCCTGAGTGGCATCCTGGGGATCCAGGCACTTCTGCGCATTTAACTGACTTTAATATTGTTTTCTGTCACCTATAAATCTTTCCCTCTTTAATGCAATTTGAAAGTAAAATAAGGAAGCGGCTCATTTAATAAATATTTTGTTAGTGCATTCCTTACAGCAGTTCTTTGGCACTCAGCTAAGTATTCCAGCACTCCCACCCCTTAGTTTGAAAATGTCAGCACCTGACTTAGAGAAGGGGCCTGATCTGAAGCCCACCGGTGTCAGCAGAAAGTCACCCCCTAAAAAAGTGGGAGGTGTTTTATTGGCCCCACCTGCCCATTAAACACAGAGTGGCAGAGAGAGCAGTCATGACAGGGTGGCATCTTGGACACAGCACCTCTGGGAATTCCTGTGCTGGATCTGAACTTTTGGATAATATTGCACAAGCCTTTCTGATGGTGCAGCCCGTGCCATCCTTAGCAGCCATGCGTGCCTGCTCTCCAACCAGGCTGCTTTTTTGGGTGGATCCTTTAGCATGCTGTGTGGTGCTTGGGAGGGCTGATGTTTCTGTCCTGAGGGCAGGATTGCTTTCAATTTATTCCCACCCAAGGCATGCAAATAAAATGGCATCAGGACCATGCACTTTGTATTCCACTAAACTACACTTGCTCAGCGCTGGCTTTACACAGGTGAGAGTTGCAGAGCTGTTCTTTTTGTATGACCACATCTTCATCCTCTAAAATGGGGCAGAATGGCAGCAGAATCTGAGCAGAATTAAATTAAGTCAAGCCACCCACTTCTTAACATTAAATCCCAGTACATTTCTCTATTGCACATCATTCACAAAGCTTCTCTGCCTCCACATCCTTGTAGGGATTCCCACCCATGCCCTGCAGGCCTCTGGAGAGGTCTGAAGGGCCTGAAGGGATGCAAAAGCCAACTGCAGACTGGTGTTGCTTCCTGCCATGGAGGCAGCACATCTCTGCAGGGCACCGCAGGGCACCTCGCCACAAGGACTCTGGAAGGTTCAGGCTAATCTTCAAGGGGAAAAAAAAAAGCATATCTGGAAAATGGAGAAGAGATAATAACACTTGTGGCTGTACAAGCGAAGATAACGGCAAAAATAATCAAATCTCATGCTCCTGGGAGGAAACTAATTGCACACAGGGGTCAGGAAGACATTTTCATCCACTGTTGAGCTTTGCACAGTTGGCTGCTGCGTTGTTATTATGAAAGAGGGAAGTGGAAGGAAGAAAAGGGAGTTTGCTTGTGTTGTTCGTTGCTTTTTTTTTTTTTTTTTTTTTTTTTGCTGAAGAGATGGAGGGAAAGGCAAGAGTGGATCTTTTGTTTGCCCTTCTGCACCAAGAGCTGGCTGGCTCCAGAGGCATAATACTGGGCTGGGTGGATACAGTAAGGCAACAGTGATGTGTCCGATGGACTGGGGAAGGGGGATGCATCTCTCCATGCGCACACATCTGCTATCCCTCACTTGTGAATGTTACTCCAGATGGTAATCAAGAAGGTGGTTTTATAACCCACATTAAGAGGACTGTCTGCTGACAAGTTATGTGTTTTCTTCCCTTGAGTACATGCTGTTAAGATGGATAAGTGCAAATGGTTGAAATTTGGTTGTTAACTCTGAATAATAATAATACTTTGCATTTCTATTGCATCTTCCATCCTAGGATCTCAAAGCACTTTGAAAACACTAATTAAGTAAATCTTACCACACTGCTGTGAAGCAGGTAATTATTATTACCATTTTTTACAGAAAAAGAAGCTTTGTCATAGTGAAAGAGAATTTCCCTGGATCACCAAAGAACCAAAAATAATCAAGAAATGATGATGACTTCTCAAAGTAAATTAGAAACTTTGCATTAATTTCCTGGAAATTAATTTAGTTTTGGTTTTTTTTTCCTAACGAATAAATTAAGGCAATCTTCATACATTTTCAACTTTTCAAAACTTCTTTTTTGGGACTAAAACACTAAAAAGAAACTCAAATCTTGCACTTTTCATTCTTGCTGAGCAACCAGAAAAATATCAGTCAAGAATGAAAATGAGCTATGGAAAGCTGAGTTACTTCGAGAAATAGTTTGATGATTGCAATTAATTAATAATAAGAATATGGTGCACACCCATGTCAGCTTCAGTGTCAATTCCCATTTCTTTAGGCCGCATCAAAGAATTCATTACTCTCTTTCCTACCCCCTGGAAAAAAATTGCAATGTGTTTGTGAGGACTACAAGACTTCATTTTATCCCACTTTCCTATTTTTTTTCTTTCTGTCATCTGTTTAAAAACACCCTCCAAATGTGCTGCAGGAGGCTGAGACTTCACAGACAATAGGCTCATAAGCTTGCATAAATGAGAAAGAGAGAGCAAGACCAAGTTTCAGTGTTGATTTTTTTGCCTGTTGAATAATATCAGTTATTTGATTTTCAGACCCAGAATCCATTCTTAAATTAGAGAAGGATGTTGCAGTCCCGTCAAAGAATCGAAGACAAATTTTGCTAATCCTTCTGAGAGGTGAGACAATGGTAATGGGGGGTAAGGAATGATGTCTGGGTGGGCAATATTGCCTGTTCATTTCCTTGGCTTAGCTGCTGATTGTCACTCCTGTGCCTTAGAGATGCCCATAAGCTTCCAGGGAGACTGCACGAAGGTAGAGCGGCTTAATTATGTAGGCTGCTATTTACTAGGTTTTGGCTGAATCCATCAAACTAACTTTGCTTTAACCTGAGCCAGATTTGATTGTGAGGCCAATTTATTGACTGGTTTCTCCTTTGGCAGTGCATCCTTTGATTTAGATACAGATACTTACCTGCTTGAAAAGCAGCAATGTTATGACACAATTTATATTTTAAAAAGCAGCATTACACGGGACATAATTTTAAAAAACAAACAAACAAACAAACACAACAAAAAGCCCTTTGAATCTAGAATAATGGCTACCTGTAAGGCAGTAGCTCACTTGAGAGATTTTGCTCAAGTAACTTATAACTATCAGCAGAACCCCCTAGGGAATTACCGCTGTTTTTGCAGAAGCTGTTTGCAGTGGAATAAACAGACAAGTGCTCTATATATCATTTTAAGTAAGACAAATAAAGTTCTGCTTCCTCCTTACAACGATGTCATTGTCACTTATATAAGAATAATTCTGTGTGACTTTTTATGAATCTTTCCCCTGTGCAGAAGTACAATGGCCTAATTTCCTACACCACGTATTATAAATAAACGTCCTTCTTTCAGCAATGTATGGCCAAGCTGAAACGATCCCACCCTGCACGGAGCAGTCTGGAAATGCTAAGGTGCTCTTGAGCACTGGCCATGGGTGGAGGGAAACCCCACCACCCCAGAAGAGGGTATGTCCATACCTCCTCCTTCCCATGGAAGATTTCCCCATGGCTCAGGAAATGCCAATGGGCAGGCCTGGAGAAGCCGCTCCTTTTGTCGTAGGTTCCTCTTACAACTCATGGCATAGCAGGGACATGGTTTTATTTATTTTGGGTTTCAAAGAGGCAAATCAAATGCATGGTGCTGGTGAGTGTGGGAGAGAAAAGAGGACAAGCCCCTCTTTCCCATATGACTGCCCAATACTATTGCTAAGAAGAAACCTCAGATGGTAAAAACACGTTAAAAAATTAATAAAAAAAGCTAGAAAGTGTTATTCAAAATGTAATTTTAACACATTGTGAAGGGCTTTTAAGGGGAAATACATGTGGGGAGGGCTCTTATCTCTCTAAGGCTCCAGCTAATGTAGCTGGCTGCCCAGGGGAATGCCAGAGGGAGAGAAAATGGGAGAAATGATATTAAAAGGGTGGGAACATTATTTTATAACTTAAAAAAAATATTTATTTTCCCCAGAGTCTTTCAGGTTGGTTTGCTCTTCTGGCTGCGTTTGATCTGCCAATAGCAAAGCCCATCTCTGCAGTGATTGTGGAGTTCTGTCTGATTCTCCCTGTGTGCCGTGAGCATGGGGATTTCATTTCATACATCATTTCCAGCGAATACCCTCCGTACGAAGCACAGCAGAAATTTCTGTCGCACACACACGCGTACGCTCACATCTGTGCGTGCACATGTACATGTGTATGTGTCCACATTAATCAAATCATGCTTGGCAGAGAGATACCCTCCAGCTCTGGTTAAATTCATGTGGTAAATTGTATTATCCTGTGCCTTTCAGTGCCCCACCTGCACTATCCTACCTATTAATCTCTCTGCCTGGGCTTTTTCTAGTGTTCTGAACCTCTGAGAGTGGTTTCAAAAGGGATGCCTTAAAAACAACTGGGAAAAAAACAACCAGCAGGGTAACAGTACCTTTTTCCTCATTGCCTTCTCCAGAAAAAAATACACCAAACCTATGTCCTGGGACAGAAAGCATGCACAGAATGACTCGTTTATGGTCCACTATTTTACAAGCTAACAGGGATAGAAGGCTGTCCTGCAAATGGAATATTTCTAATGGGCCACAATTGATCTTTGACCTCTGAGGTATCAAATATTAATATGATACTGGTTTTTCTTTCTAGAGGTTTCTGTAACAGAAGTTTTATTTATTCAGTCTTTTGAATTCTGTTTACCTTGGCTTGTGAAAAAAAAAAGGGAAATGCCCTTTCTAAGGGAATATATGCCAATATACAAACACACAAAATATACAAAACCCCTTCAGATTTTCTGTGTAGGGAACCAAAAAGTGGTGCAGAGCAGTAGGAAAAAAATCTGCATCTCTTCTTGAGATTATGTACATGTATTTTCACTACTTGGAACAAATCCAGCCGTCTTCAACTCGCAGTGAAAACCCCCTCAAACCCAGTCTATCATGACTTTCCTAAGCTATTTTAAGGTACTTTGAAATTCCTACATGAGAAAATGCAATACAGGTGCCACATGAAAGTCTTCATTTCACTGGAATTATTCTGTCTATTCCTCCTTGTCTTTCATTGCTTTATTGCATCACTGAGTGAATTAATAGTCCTTGCACTCTAAGATATGTAATTTATAGTCCATTTGGAACCGAGGAGAAAGGACTGGAAGAAAACTCCTGCGTCATCCAGATCCTCAGAAATGCATGGGGCTGCCTCCCCTGATCGCTGTGGAGGCTGTAGGAGCAGCTGGTGTGGCAGTGTTACTCCTCTCCTGTCAACAACCACTAGAGTTTCCTCACACTATGGGGGCTCAAGGGTCACTGCAAATGTGCTACCCCTCCCCACTACTTCCAGAGGTGACTTCTTGGCTTAGGAGAGTTAGCAGGGCTCAAATGGACACCTCCACCTTTCATGGCTGTGTCATTCCCTCTCACGTGGAGTTTTATCTACTCTAATTCATATCTTAAGGAGATAGCCTCTCTATGGGCAGCCTATTTCAGTACCCAGCTTGCCTGTTTTAAGGAAAAAATCATGGTAGCTAACCTAAACTTTTCTTCCTTTGTTTGAGGCTGCTGCTTCTTGTTCTACCTTCTTGTACTAATGTGGAGAATTCCCTTACTTCATTAAAGGCACTTCTACATATTGGTAATGTCCCCAGTGAGTGATCTCTGTATAAATTCATTCCTCTGATATTTTCCCATATGTTTTATATTCTGATCTTGGTATCACTTTGGTGGTTAATCTCAGTATGTTCTCCAGTGCAGTGCCGAAGTGATAGGAGAGCCATAAAGTGTTTGAGTGGCATGGTCCTAAATTTACATAGCTGCCATATCAATCTTCTACTTTCAATGAGACTTCTTTTTAATTGCACACAAGAAAAATACCACTGCTGTAATTTACTTGGGTGACAACATACGTGTAGTTTCACAGAATAGCTGGAATAATAGGCTAGGGTTCTATCCCTTACTGCTTGCTAGATAGCTCCTCTCCAGCTGTGTCTCACTCTTTTACTGACACTCCCAGAGTATTATATTTGCTGAGAGCCCTGATCAAAGTGCTTTTGGACATAACCTTGCTGTATTTTGAGTTACTTATTCTTTGGTCACTGGAGTTGTACATGCAGAATTTCTGAGATGGTGTGAAATACAAACCTGCAAAACAAGAGCATGGTTATAAGACAAGTGACCCTGATTGAAAGGGTGGCTATGAAAACTGATTACACAGCAAATTGCCCATCTGTACAGGCTTGGAATAAGAACATTTCAAAGCTCATTTGTGGGCTGATGTTGTCATTAAATGCAGTTTCCAACAAATCATTCATAAAATTAATGGCCACAACTGATGCTTGTTTCTCTGAAGCTCTTCTGTGAAAAACAGTTCTTCCACTGATTCAGGGAGATATACAAAGGAATGGGTATTATTTGAAGAAAATTGAATGAAGTAATCTTCATACAATGGCAGATGCTTGAGCTGCTGGTAACCTTCTGGGTTACTGAATTTTGTTCCTCACCATCCACCTATCAGTTTTTCTGTTATTAATGCTGCTCTGTTCAGTAGCTTTCAGAAAATTATGTAAAGGAACCTGCACCTTGTCTCCATGCTGAATCTCCCTGACACCTGCTTGCTTACCCTGTGAATGGTGGTTTGAGGTGGATAGCCTTGCTTCTATTTAAACTAATCTGTAGCCCATCAAATACCTAGAATAACTTTCTATATCTTCACAAAAAAAAAACCCAAAAAACCCCATTACCATTTATGTCCCATTTATGTCCCAAAACCATTCACCATTTATGTCCCAGCCATAGAAGTGCCACTGAATTTTCCATACCCTAAATGCTTCTTTTCCAGAACTTGTTTTGGGGACTCTGAACTCCAAATTGTTCAGTTTATAGTAGAATTGCACAGACTTTGCCAAAGGTTTTGCAAACCAATTATTTAATTTGACGAATACAAGAAATGTTCAGTTCTAAGGAAACAAATTACACCTATGGTTGTTTCCTGATCCCTCTGTGTATCTTTCCAACCTGGGCTAGATGCTTTTTAGTACCAATTTCTTCCCAATTCTTTTGAATGGGTTACTTTTTCAGTCAGAGAAAACTGTCTTACTCCTTTTTTTTTTGCCCTGAGATAGTTTTGGAGGTTGAAAACTTGTCATCTTGGCATTTTTTTTTTGCCCAAGGGTCCCATGACTTTGAAGAGGAGTCTCAGGCTGTGGTTTCACAGTGTAAATGCTGGACATCAATATTAGCTTAACCTACCCCCTTAGCTCCAGCCACCGTTTCCTACTTCTCCTCCAAGTGGTGCTATTTTTCATACATCCTAGCAGAATTGTTGTGGGACAGAACTACGAACTGTACTAGAGAAATTACCCACCTTTTAAATTCTGAAGCTGAATCTCCCTTCCCCTCATAAATAATAGTATTAAAACATAGCCCCAGGTTCAATACCTTTTAAAATCGAATATTAACAATTAATCAATATTTGCTGCATGAAGATTTTCCAGTCAAAACACAGATCTTCACCTGGAAGGAGCAAGAAAACTGCTGCTTGTCAAGGACTGGAGGAAACATCCCTTGTACACCAATAGTTTGCCAGTCACAACCTGCTCAGAGAAGGATAAACAGTCCTCATCCTGTCTCCTTAGCATGAGAGGGTGATACCCTACAGACTGTGTAGGATGGCTGTTGTACACAATGATTCACACAGTATATAAGCCAAACTGAATTACAGAACAAATCAATGGGAAGGGATATATGTGTTAACATGGAGAAATGGTTTTGCAGAAAAGGATTTTCATGTTACAGATATTTCACTTCACATTCGGAATGTGATGATTAAAGTCTCCCTGCCTGATTATGATCCCAGACTAATTTTACACTGGCATGGTTCCATGAACTTCCATGTGATAGATATGAGTGTAACCCAAGGGAGACTCAGATCCTGAGCACTCTGAATCCCTGGATCATTGCATAGCTACCTATATGCCTCATGTTGTGTATTATCCTTTTTGCACCAGCAGCAATTTCCTATACAAAATGAAAAACACAGGGATCCTTGTTCCAGACTCCCATGTTCAGCTGCACAATAAACTCCTAAGAATCACATGCAATTAATCTGTATATTTTTAACTTATCTTTTCACTCCAAAATCTCTTCCCTAGGTAAAAGGGACTGCAGACAACCCTGAAATGTGAAGTGTCTTTCTGAGTCAGCAGAGCAGAGGTCCTGAGGATGCAGGCTCCCTCAAGCTGTTTCAAGTCAAACACTGAAGACTCCTACGTTTCCTGCTAGTATCTTATTAGATTGTACTTGTGTCCACATGGAAAGGAAGCACACAAACACCACCAGGAACCTGCACACGTGGTCACAGCCCAGGCCTCCTTTGGCTTCCTGAGTGGATGCACACAGCAAACCTGCAGATCTGATGGGAACACCTCCACTTGGTTTGGCTGTGGTTTCACCTACGGCATGAGCAAGCAAAGGGAGGGCACAGAGTCCAGAGCAGCATGTAACAAAAGGAGCCAAAACCACAGAGTTACATGTCAAGCTAACCCCACAAAATCAGGCCCAGTTGGCATACACATTTTAGCAAAACCCTGTAATGTCTAGTTAGCATGGTAAAATACTGAGATTATTCCACATCTTCTCAGGAAAAATCAAGGAATTTAGTGGCTCTGCCAGCGAGCAACTCAGAACAGCTTGGAAGGGTTTCCAAACTGTACTCTTAAACAGAGAAGAAAAATGTACCAGGCAATTTTTAGGAGACTGTATATGCCAAACATGTTTGTTACTGTTGCCATGACATTATGTTCCTGTGTCTCAGAGTGATTTGAAGACACCCCAATTTTCCTCAGTTCTCCCCTTCTTAGCTCAGTTCCTTCCCAGCCAGGGCTGAGTTCAAAGATCACCCAATTAGTAAAAAGAAATGGGAGAAAAATGTATCCATACTATTCATCTACCTGAACAAATTTAATATAAGAAAAAAATTCAAAAGGTGTTACTATGTGAGGAAAATCTTTAGCCTCACTACAAGGAATCATTCAAGGAGAATGGAAATAGATTTAAGTATAATCATACAGGCAACAATTTAAAGATGTTTCTGAAAAGATAAGACTCCCCAAACAAAACTGTCTTTTTTTTTTTTTTTTTTTTTCCCAGCATACTGCCCCAATGGTTGCAAAGAATGTGAGTCTGGCTTTCTTTATACTGACTGCTCTACTAAGATGCTTCTCCCTTACTGTCTTCCCCAGTGCTTTTCTGCCAGCTCTGATAAATTAACATCCAGCTGGTCAGGTTGCTACTTTTGGGGTAGGAAGGCCAATATTATCTTGTCAGTTCTGCTCCCTAAGTGTCAGCAAATCTTTGGTTTATCACACCACCCTTCAGAGAGACTCTATAACAATGCACAGCACATATTTTGCAATTTACTTCCCCACTAGTTCAATTTATTTCCTTTCCTTTTTGTGTTTAGAAAAGGCAGTCTCCACGTAAACTCCACCCTGACCTGACAGGGAGCTATAACTATCTTTGAAAACCTCTGTACTTCTCCATCAATGAAGCAAACAAGAGGTCACAGAATTTTCACTGTGCATTGTTGTATGTTTTATACTTACATATTTATGTTGCTTGATATTGTCATCCCTTATATCATGAAAAATTTTCATCTAATCCCAGGTGGGAAAGTGCTTCCCATTATGTCAGTTCATACTGTGATTTCTTCATTGGTATAAAATCATGTTTTTATACAGAGGCTTCTTGGTTCAGGAAGAAACAGCTCTGGGTAACAGGAGGGCCAAGTTTCCTGATTATCCTTACACTTATTGACCATACAGCATGAAACAACATACTCGGAGCAGAAGTGCAGGTTGGATGTTTTTCAGCACACTGCAGCAGTTATTTTGTGCAAACACAGCAAGCTGCTGGTTTACCACTCTCTGATGGAAGTGTTCAGAGTGGCAGCGCACTAGAGAGAGAGACGAAATTAATTTAGATTTTTAATAGAAGTGGATATCAATTATATGTGCTTTAAAATATATTTGAGCCTTGTGCTTGGAAGGGAAAGTGTAACAAGTCTTGATCATGCTTTTTGTTACACTTTTTTTTTTGCAAGATAACATTGTACTTAAGGGTTTAAAGATTTAAATTCAGCTGACCTGTCTCTGCATAAACAAAGGGGCTATAAATAGAGCCATAAAAACAACTTCTTGGGTTTAGTTTTGTCAGATTTTCTTAGGTAGATTTGGGATGTTTTGTTGTTTTGGTCTAGTTTCAGCTTTTAAGGGAGGCTGGCTGCAATCATCCACTCACTGAGCATGCAAGGATATTACTGACAGAAGAACTTAATTTCAAGGGCAGTTCCTCCTTGGAATTCACACAGGATCAAATATTGCTCAATGTATCTATGTGGCACATCCCTGTTATTAGTGTATGCAGGTGAGCCCTCTAAGTTGGCACTGAATGATGGGAAGAGAAAAGGGCCAATTACAAAATCACCTCAGTCACCGAGTGCTCGCAGTGATATCTGCTGTGGGTGGAGAATCACTTTGATATCAAACATTGAAAATATAGACACAGCACAACATTTGAGATGTTATTTTTAGAACTATGAGATGATAATAGTACCTGAAAATGCAATGAAAAGAAAGGAAATAAGGTCTTTGTAGCAAGAGTTTTCTGTGCTCCCCTGCTCGCATGGGTGCATGCAATGACATCAGGTGTAACACTGAACTGAACTGCACATGCTCTGGTGTTTTTTTTAGCCATGGGTACAGTAAGATTGATTGTATTATGTAAAAATGCCTATTTTTGTCATCGTACATTATTTGTACCATGACTGAAATGTACTGTGGGAGACCTTGACACAGTGACAGGCTAATTACACAAACATATAAAAGCACAAGGAGACATATTCAAAAGACACATGAAGCACTGTCGTCTCTGGTACTTACAGGTGCTTACATTGCTTAAGTCCAAAGGAACCACTTTGGGTCAAACAAATATTGTCTAGCTCTCTTTAGGGAGTCTAAACTGGTTCTAGTTGTCTTTTGCTTTTTCAGATTTTGGGGCCACAGCAGAGAATCTGAACAAGGCCCAACACTTCTTCTCCAAAAAATGTGCAGGCTAATGTAAGATGTCACATAACAATACAATAGCCAACTGCAATAGCAAGGAGATGGGTGATGAATCAAAGGAAAGCCTTTTTGCTCCCAGAGCCAGCAACAAGAACAGCAGAAGGCTTACTTGCACAGGATTCAAAGAGAGAGAATTCAATCTAGGCTCTGGCCTGGGAGCCATCTCCATTTTCAGGAATCCTAGAGTCAATGAGAAGTTACTCTGTAATCTTGTCTGGCAATCCTTTTTCAAACAAAACACAGCTTAAGATACTCAAAATTTCAACGGCATTTGGATTTATGTTGGAGCAGGAGAAAATTGAGAGTTCTACCAACAAAATGAATGTTTGGTTCAATCTTTCTCAAGAAGATATTTTTCATTAAAAAAAAAATTTTACCCATCTGCAATCATTAGAATAACTTTCATTTCAATTTTCCTTTTGAAAGCAAACCATCTTCATTTGAAAGAAATTTTGGAACTCAAAGGCTCTTCTGAGATGTAGGAAAATCAAATATCAACAATTTATAATCCTAGAAAAAAAAAATTCTGCTCTTTTCACAGTCCTTTCTTTTTTTTTGCTTCCAGTGTAACACATTTTCTTGCCCTTTATAAAAATGTTAAACAATATGAATATTTCCAATAAAACACCCAAATAACCAAACAAAACTCAAACCAAACAAACAAAAAACACCACTACAAAAGCAACAACAAAACAAACAAACCAAAAAAAACCAACCCAGGACAAACAAAAGTGTCACTCCACTAAAACAAAATTTCTCATTTATGGTCCTGTTCCTTTGGAGAAGTGGAGAAAAACTAACTCCTATTTGACAGACACTGGTCATGGTTTACTGCACTTCTGGGAGGTGCTGTATTGACAAACAAAGGTGATGAAGTCAGAACAAGAAAATTCATAAAGAAAGTAGCAGGGAAAGGAGGAAAATGTAAGAACTAAAAAAGAAAGAGCTAAATTTGAGACCAAAGAGATGCTAATAGAAGGACAAAATACCTTGAATTATGGCCAAAGAGGTTTTAGTAGCAGTACCAGGGAAATATTAGAGAAAACCTTTGTAGATATCCAGATGACCAAACCTAAGGAGATGTGAACAGTCATAGTATGAGATGCTTAAGCCGTGTGGAAGAAAAACAGCTTTCCAGGACTGTGCTGAGAACAGGGTTTGGCAGAACTTCCATGCTTAAGTGTAAGAGCTCTGCAAACCACTTTGCTTTCTGGCTGCCAGGACCACAGTGGCAGCAGAAGTTGTTTGGGATCTTGCAGCTCCTCTACCAGCTAAGGATGAGTCCCAGCCCCTGCCTCACAAAGGTCCTGAAATTCAGCAGGACAACCCACATGACAGCCAACACCCTGCCCTTGGCCAGGTCAGAGCACATTTGTTGCACAGCACACACATTGACATCCTGTTGGCAGTGTAACTACAGGGCAGGGTGTACTTGGGCAAGCTTCAGAGGGCAATTTTTTTGATGTATGCAGAGAAATGTTCGGGTGTAGAGTATTTCCCCTCACCTTGATTTAATTTTCACAGCCATCTAAACAGCCAGCTGCATCTGCACAGCAACTTTACTGAAATTACCAGGGCAAAGACCCTACCAAATAAAATAAGTCCCCTGTCAGCTGTTTTGGTTTACAGAAAACCAAGAATACTCATACTTACATCCCTAAATGTACAGAACCAGAGGAATAATGGAATGAAGTTGTACAGTGTAGACCACACATACATTTTCTCATGCCTTTATGTAGTCTACAGGGCAAAAACCATTTGTTCCACATTACAGAGGCAGTATCACTACTTTTGAAGAAAACCACATCATCCCATACCCCCTATCCAAATTAAAAATATGTGCTGTACATGCCTATTTGCCATTGACAATGTCTTCTAACAGCTGAGATAGGGCTATTGTCTGGATTATGAAGAGCTGAAGAGTAAGGTAGAGGTTTCTATCTGATTTGAGAGCATCTGAAAGTGAAAATATACAAGCCTTTAAGAGGCTCACTGACAGATCATCATCTGACTATCATAACCTTGTCTGGGCCTTGTGCTGAGATTTTTTGATAACTAGATACAGTGTGCAAGACAGAAAAAAAAAAAAAGTTAAGGGGAGGAAAGGCTGAAGCCAGGAAGGGAAGGGGAAGCAAAGAGAGAAGGATTTTATTCTTAACAAACTAGAAAGTTACAAAGATGAAGAACTGACATGGAAACAGCTCTTAAGTTGAGGGGGTCCCATTTCAGAGATGTGAGGTTGTCATGCCCAGCCTTTTATTCCACATGTTTGCCGTAGCTTAGGGGCATGTCACACACTTGTGAGAACTTTACCAGAGTGTTGATGCAATATTGTGTCAGTAACCAAGTGATTTGTTTTTCCTCTGGACATTGATTGAAGAAATTCTTATTACATTTTATAGCTTGCTTGGCCTTGGTATGAGAGTCAAGACATAAATTGGACCATAAATTGGCCTGTGTCAGAATCTGCATTGAAACGACATCAAATACGTGTCATCGTGCTGGCGTTGCAGCTGACAGCAGGACCTGACACTCCCTGTCAACTTGATCAAATGCTAGACCCCCTCACATCCTTTGCCATGTGACCCACTTCAACAGTTAAAGTGAAGGCTGTGGAGGCATCTCCTGCAATGATACTGGAGAATGCTGTGGTAGGAAAATAAATTGTGGCTGTAGACCAAATTGATTTGCTTCGACTTATTGCAAAGTAACAATCTCCACTGTGAGCATTGCAGGTATATGCATATAAATAAAAATTGACACCAAAAAATATATAGATACACTGAGAGGAAAGAAGAGCATACATAACTGAGATATATTTATCCCACAAGTGAAGCAAGACTTGATAATTCATGAGTGGCAAAGATGCAGTTGAGTTATGGAGATCTTTCCTCTGGAGTGAAATAAATACAGCATCTTGAATCAGCCCATTATATAGCGTGATTAATAGAAGTGAATGCTTTCAATAGGTTGGGATTTTTTTAAACATTTAGGTTGTATATTTTCCTCCTAATTTACAAACTACCAAAGATCTTTGTGGTAATATGAGTTTAGAAAGCCATATTTTGGTAATAGTAATTTTCTTGCAGAGAGCAAATTTCTATTTATGACTCTGAAAAGAGAAATCAAACATTTTAATTGGAAACTGAACTTTATTTAATAGTAAGTTAGTGACTCAATCTTCATCAGAGACCTACAGCATAGCTATAGCATAAGATAAAACATAGTGTAAGATAAAATCTACAGCACAATACGAGACAACTTCAATCTAGCAGATTTTTGGGTGAGCATCTACATTTGCATTCAAGGTGAGTTAACATTTGTCCTCCACCTTCACTACTGCTCTGAGGACTGGCCAATTCCCACCCATTTCACTCTGCATCCAGCAGTATCTTAGGAGCTAAACTCATCATTCCTCTGTAGCTGTACACTACAACCACTACAAGCAGGACCGTGGTATCACCACACCTGCAGTGCTTTCCAACATGGTGTTAACACAACAGGGTTTACACAAACTTTGCATACTGTCTTCTGCGGAGACAAATGTGGAGCACCAGCCATGGAAGGTGTTATTTTATGACCCTCTCTAAGTCAGTATCTTTCTCTGGCTTGGATTTCAGCAGTTACATACCATGCAAATGTCAGCACTATTGGCTACGTGCTTATAACTGTAATAGAAAACTCTCAGTAATGTGCTTGTTCAACAGTCCTAAATCATGAGACCTTCCTGTGGGCCAAGACCCAGCTACCTCAAAAAACTGCCAAAACCTTAATTTTTCCATTGCCAACAACAACAATGCTCTGAGGTTCTTTTAGTACAAAATTGGTAACATACAGAAAACTAAAAATGTTGAGACAGCACTGAGGAGAAACCCTATTAACTCAAGAGAGTTTTATGACTGTCGAAAAGCAAAAAGGGCCAGACCTGCAGAAATCCTTATGGAAATAAAAATCAGAAGGATAATGCAGAACTAGATTCTCTTCACTTGGTTCACTTGGTTCATCAAAAAAGCTCATTTTCAACTGAAGTCCATCAGAATATGGAAGAACATCTCAGAACTTTCCTTACCAGAGAACTGGACCTTATCCAGAGGTCTGAGAAAGGTGCAGTGAATGATATGCCACATACATGGCTGTGATACACCCCACAGCAAGCTGCTGATAGAGGAAATGCAACTGGATATTTATGCTCCTCGAAGTTGTGTGCGAAACCTCAGGAATGAGGGACTTGTTTGTCATCTCTTTGACGAGTCAGAAAGAATTCCAGAGCAGAGAAGCACCTTGAATCCACTGTAAATCCTCAGTCTTGTTATCATTCAGCGATCTGCAGGGCTGCAACAGAAGAGATGCTATCTTTGTTTTACTGTTTGCACAGCTGGAGGAATTATGTCCATGCCCACAAACATAGCTCTATTTAAGGGTGTTCAGGGCTGCTATTCCAAAACCAAGCTCAGGGCAGGAATGCTGAAACACAAAATACTTCAAGGATAAAGGCAAAGACTGAAGTTAATAGTAAAAACTGCTAACAAGACCTTCTTGTAGAAATCTGCCCCTTCTGCCTCAGTGATAACAGATTTAAAACCTTTACTCTAAAACAATTTTGAAAAACAGCTCTGGATTTTTGGCCAAGCTTCCTTGCTTGTGTTCTCCTTCTTCATAAGCACATATGAAATTATTTTTCATATGCATGTTGCCCTACAATACAGATCTTTTGCTGTTTGAACAGAAATAGTATCACACAGATACAACTATCAAGATGTTGTACTAATCTCCTATTACTCTTGTGCACTTGTAACAGATACCTATTGAAAACCTGTAATTTTGACAGCTTTTCCCTAGAAAAATGGAAAAATAGGTAGAAAAATATTAGCAGAATTTTTTTCAAACTTATAAAAGCCACTGTCCAAACCACAAAACAAAAAAATTGTTTCTACTTAAATTTACTATGACTTAGAAATGAGCAACCCAGGTCAGAATTTAATCACAAGACTCACTGCAAGAATATCTCTGATTTTTATTCAAGAAACTGAGATTTAATTACTTGCAGAAAACTGAGTAAAGGCTTGAGTATGTTCCTCTACTAAAGTTATGAAACTTAGTCTGTGCCCTTTCTCTAATGAAGGTATGTCCTAAGTCAGGAAGTCGTTACAAACAAACAAGTAGCAGATTTTCTAGACCCTTGTTGTCCACAGCCAAGACAGGCATTATCATCAAACTGTCTCTGGCTCCCTGGTCCACACTTGGAGCTGCCAGGAACTATCCTGAATGGACATTTACATCTGCCCAAGTTGCCTTTCTCCTGGAGCACTTTCTCATGCCCCGTATTTTCTGCTGCATTTGTAAATAGGCAACACTGCAAGCAGAAAGTATGACTGACCCAGAGCAATTCTCCAAGGGCCTTGGCTAATCTGGGTGGTATCACTCAGTTAACATCCAAATAGACTTTGCAGTGTGATCTGACCATCACCATCATAGCAAAAGGCTTTTGTATCAAAAGTTTGGCATGAAAAGCTATAAGGCACTGGAATTATTCTGATGATTTCTCTGCAAGAAACAAGTTTCTATTAAGAGAAATTAGAAGGCTGGTAAATGGCCAACACTTCACTTTGTAAAATTCCATATTGAATTCTTCATAAATCTGTCAAGCTCTAAAATTTTAGACCAACATTTTCCATGGTAGTTACCTTTTCAAAATGAAATACTAGGAGCAACTTTAATGTAGAAGAAATTAATGTAGAAAAAATTCTGAAATATACTTGAGCAAAATAAGTATGTATATAGTTTGAATGCAGTGTACCTGTACCCTGGGGAGTAGACCTAAAATTTACCAGAAGGGTCATATTTAGGGAAAGAGAGAGCTGGTAGGGAAAAAATTTCCTGGCCGGGTATTTGAAAACTGTATCATATGCAAGCACCCATCTGTGGTAGCAGAAATAAGGTTGGATGGACTCCCATACCCTAATTTTTCACTGCACTTTTTACAAGTTTAATAAGACACTTGAAATACAATTTTTGGCATAGCATGCATCTTCTCACAGATCTTGGTGGTTGCTCCATAGGAGAATGGGAATACAGAGGGTTTCCCATTTCTTTTCGTTTACCAAAACACCACTGCATGGGTTTACCTTGTTGGAAAGAAGAGGTCATGCTGGGACTATTCATATGCTTGAAGCCTCAAGGAAAGTGACATCATGCTGATGACATCAGTAAGCAACATCAGTGATGGCTTGTATTTGAGAGTAGTTTTTTCAGGGAATGAGTGGGGTCCTTCAGAAACTGAAATGCACATAAAATTATTCCAAAGCTCCTCAGAATGCAGTAAGCTCAATAGGATGTGTATTCTGATAAATTTTACAATCATCCCAGGGAATACAGCAAAACATTCTCCCAGTTAGCAGAGTGCAGAGGTGAGATAAGCATTGCTGTTAAATCCCACTTTAGTCTTTCAAGGACTTCTCCACTAGGGCTGTGGCTCTGGTGGACTGGGCCAGGGTTACACCTGCTCCTTCTCCATGTGTGCTTCCAGCTGTGCTCTGCTACCTGAGCCCTCTGCAGGCAGGAGGCCTCCAGCAAATGGCATTGGGGCATTGATTCCCACAGCTGCCCTTCCACAGTGTTTGCTAATGTGACCTTAATGCAGCCTTCAGAGTCTCAGGTGTGTGTTCTCAAGGTACACCATAGTTCCATTCATTCAGCACAACATGAATCTAATGGCTCAAGTGAACACTTATGTGCAAATGAGAGAGATGTTATCCTTTCCTTTTTTTCTTTAATCTGTCTTTTAGAAGCCCTCCCACACAAAAACACACACACAGAGCACAGTGTCTTACAAATGCAATGTCCTTGGCAGTCTGCTTTGGATGAACCAAAGAATTTGAGTGAAACTCAGAGAAGCCAAGACTTTACCCTATATTCTGTAATTTTGAGGCATAAAGCAGGGATTTAAGGATGTCATCTGGGCCTTTTCTATGAGTATCCTCATTTTTGTCAGTTTAAAGATGGAACTAGTGCATTAGCTGAAGGGATTGTGTGTGTGTATGTGAGTGTGTATGGTTTAATACACATTTAATATAGCTCCTGGGAAAGCTAATGGAGTTGCCTTGGGGAGCTGAGCAACCTCCCAGTGTGCTCTGCATAAATCTTCTTTAGCTGCCGGTGAACAAAAAGTTATGTTAAGTGCAAAAGTAAAGGTAACAGCTGCTGAATCCCTTTTGCTGGCCTGCAGAGAATTGGTACTGCAAGTTACCAGCTGATTGGTGATTTCTTAACCTCTTCTTACCTGCAAAAATAAGAGGAAAATTTGAAGCTTTGGGGGAAAAATTTCCCTCCTAGTAGAATTTCTTTTATTCACGAAGGGCAGTGGGTTAAAAAAATAATTGGGAAGGAAATTTAGCTAGAAAATGGCCAGGATACCACAAATGCAGTTTTATAACAACCCTTCTTATTTTTCTTCTTTTTTTTCCTTTTCTTCTTTTTTTTTCCTTTTCTTGTAGAAGATAACTCGGTTTTATACTTTACTGTCTTATTAACAGAATGCACTTTGGAAGTCTGCCACTGTTAACAGTATCAGAAGGATTTAGGGCTGCTGAAATACACTTGAAGATTTAATTCTGCTGACTTCAGCTCTGATCCGAAGTAAAAACTGTAACCATAGATTAAATGTTTAGCGCCAGATATTGCAATTGCTGCTTCTTGTCGTAAATCCTTGTGTCTATTGCTGTTTCAGACAGCTCTCTGCGGGCCCTTGGCTGTGCATGCAGCACAATGCTCATGTCGTATAAGATTCTTCACCAGGGGCCAATTCCTGAAGTCCTCTCTCCATCCTTGCTCATAAAACTCCCAGTTGCCTGAGTGAGAACCTTGAGACGTAGCAGTGCGAGGCTGCCTCACCGACACAATTCCCACGCGACGCTGTGAAAACCAGGACACTCACCTGCTTCTTTAATGCCCTGTCTCTGGTTCTCAAAAAGAGCACTGCAAGGGGTGGGGGTAAAAGGGCCTTTTCAGACGTTATTAGTCTCTTAGGAGACTCAACTAATAAAACCAAATAATCAATAGAAAAATTAGATTGTCGTGACAAAAATTAACTAATGTGGTCATTCATACAGTGGAATATCTGGTTAAAAGTTTAAGGGCCACCTCCCTCTCTTAGTTCTAATTTTATAGGTCTCAGCAGACTCCTTTTTCGGACTTCAGCAGCCATTGACATTTTAATCTTTTTAATGCAGGTCATCTGATTTACACGTGGGGTTCTCTTTTTCATAGTGGCTAGTTCTCCACTCATTGCTTATTGCACTCAAATAAAGTTATAATAAGAATACATTTCAGTAGTCCCTGGTCCAAAACTGGTGCGTGTCTTCCTTGACCTTGGGTAGATAGATTTATTGCACTGTAAACCTCAGCACGAGTTTTAATTTTTTTTTCTATTAAAATTTTAATGTCAGGGGTATAACCCAAAATATTTTCAAGGTGTCTCTTAACACCTATCATACCAACATGTGAGAAGATGCTGGTACCCTCACTCTTCTAATGAAAAAGAAAGAAGAATGAAAAAAAATAAAATCAAGGTTGGGAAAATGGCACGTACTAGAAGAAAAGAAATGCTCTGGTGTTTCCCACACTGCGGCCGCACGTAGAGATTGGGATGAAAGGCATTGAGTTATAAGCCTTTGTCTGGACTCCTAGGTGGTGAGCGGATGTTGAAATTTTTATGCCTTCAGGAAAAGGAAAAAACAAAAATTGAAGGAAAAAATTAGGTCATAATGTCAACTGGAAGGTTAGCAGCATTATCCCAGCCCAGGTAATCCATAAATTAAGTAAAAATTACTCACTTTGCTTGCTGGATATCTATATTTTACTTTCAACCTCTGGGACTGGAAAATTCTGGCTTATGCTTTATCCTGGTACCTGGAAAGAAGCAACTTCAGAATCTGAGAAATTTGACTTAAATAAATTTTAATTTTAACTTCAGCTCCAGAGGTTTTGGCATGATGGTGTAGTGATAACTTGCTGCTGGATTGTCTGGGCTGCTTGTGCAAGCTCACATTCAGTTGGAAGTTTCAACTGGTTTCTTGAGGCTTCTCATACTTCATCTGCTGTTTTTTCAGCTTTATATAAGACCCATATAGAATAAAAGCATCAGACTTGTTTCACATGGCTGTGCCAGTCCCAAAGCATGCAGATAAAAGAAACTGTGCAGTGATGCACTCAGCACAGCTCTAGTGCAGGAGGCAATAATTTCCTTTGTTCCTCTCCCATGTGAGCAAACTAGTCTTTTATTAATTCTCTACCCTATCCCCATTTAGTCTTTCTTATAGAGAGTGCCAGGGAGAAGCTGGGAATATAATGCTTTCCTCCCTTTTTTGCTACAGGTCATATAAAATGGATATTGCACTCAGTGCAGATGGGGCGACATTGTCATTCATCAGTTCCCCAAATTGGCTGCTTGGCAGACAGAATTATTTAAGTAAAACTGAAGTAATTTTCAAAATTGAAACTTAAGCTGTTTAGTGACATAAGCCAAGAGCAGTTTTTCTTGGACCCCCAACACTTCCTTGGCTCACATTCACAGTTCAGCTATTTTCATTCCCGTCAATTAGCTCAATCTCCACGGATGCGAGGAAGGGCTGGAGCAGTGCGGTTTCTTTGATGCAATTTCGTGTATACATATGGAGCATCTGTTACTCCAGGAGCCTTGCCGTCACTTCCATTATATGGAGAGTATTGATAGTGATAGGAACTCAGGACCTGATGGGCCATTTTCTTCTGGGCTTCACTCAGAAGTGCCTTGGCAGAAAGCCTCGTGCCAGGGAATATCCCTCTAAACAAAGGAAACACGATGTGGCAAAGCCCTGCAAAAGGGTCCAGGGAAAATAAAATGTGTAAGAGTGTGTTCCCTTCCTGTCCTGCTCCACTCCTCCTGAACATCTGGGTGTTTGATACCTACAACATCCAAATAACATTGACAGGGTGGGTTTGAACACCAAGCTTGGAGTACTCAGGCTGGTCCACTCGAAAATAAAAGACTCACGGAATGCACTTCACCTTTAACAGCCTCTTGCTATCAGGTCACTCTTTTCTGGGGGGCAGGGTGAGCTAGAAAAGGTGTTCCTTCAGTATTTCTTTCAAGACAGCATGTATTCCACTTGTATTGATCTGCCAGATGCTATCATTACCAACATGCAGGCAAACATCTTCAGCCAATTATTAACCTGTGATAGAAAGATAGCATTTTCTCTCCTTCTTGGTATCCTTTATTTATTCTTTACACTTTCCAGGGAAATATCTGAGAGTTCTTGTTTTTCATCTCCTAATTTGGTCAGGAGGATAGGTTAAGAGTCTGAGATTGCTGCCCCAAATCCCAGCACTTGGGTAAGTGTGATTTAAGTGGCAATTAAAATGTTATGATAGGCTTCAGTAGACAATGAGCTTCTGTCTCTCATTTAGCACACCCACCAATTGCCTAATTTCAGAAAGGGCCTGATGGATGGTTTCAAGGACCATTCATGGAATATTTAAGAGGTACCTGCTCTGTTTCACAGATTGCCGCTGGTTTAGTAACCACTCCATTTCCAGCTTGTTTGGGTACGTTAGTCTCCAAGTGACCTTCTTTGAAGGAAAAAGCAAACCATACTGGCACATGGCTAAGCCACCTGAAGTCTTCAGGAATTCTCAGGGAGTCAGGAAATGCCACCAGTGCAAGCAGAAACCCCACACTCGCTGTCAGGGCACCTCAGGAACCCGGGGCTTGCTGTCTTCAGGGAGGAATTGGCTGCTTCTGCTCCAGTGCACACTGAAAATGAGAAGAGCTGAAGTTTAATATAAAACAATGATTGACAAATTGGCTTAATGGACATGAACTGTTCTTATTTGAGCCATTTTGTTAGAGAAAATTTTCTAACAGAGGAAGAAATGCTTCGACAAAAAACCCCAAAGATAAAAAAGTAACACATCATTCAAAAAAAGTTTAGTGGAGTGTTTCAGTTATTCTTTCCAAACAACATTTCACTGAAATCAACACACTGCTGCAAAAATGTTTGTTTTTTATCAACTCACATTTTTCCTTCTAAAAATTTCCAGCCAGAACTTTTCTACTCATTTATCAGTATTGCAGAAGGAATATTTGTAATTGTGGTTTGAATTTATGCGAGATGCTTTTAGTCTGACTCTTCAACCCACTTAGATCAAGGCAGGCTCTTTTATAATTTGAAACATTCCACAGTGTTTATCTCTGGGTTGATGAAATGGATTAGAAGGTCAGTTTTAAATTATTGCTTCATGAGTTATGTTGCTCCTATAAATTCCTGTATTTTCTCAAAATAGGTTAATTGTTTCTTGTCACCTCCCACATAATATTAAATTATGTGCAGCTGGTTATGTACAAAAATATGGAGTTTGCTTTTTCCCTGGAGTTTTAAAGAAGTTTATATAGTGAAATTCATAAAATACGGCAGAGATATAGTCTTTACCAATATCACTTCTCTCAGCACACTCCCTAACCTTTGAGTCTGATTATGGAGTCATAGCAAAACATGCTAGCTTTGCTATTTAGAATATATATATGCATCTATACTGACTGCTAAGAGAAGATGGAGAGAGAATACAGAAGGCAAACCATGCCCAGCATTTGTGGTTATCAGTCTGAGATCTGCTTGGTCATAAAAAAAAAATCTTTCCTATTCCTGTATGCCAGTTTAATTTAGTGGGTTAAGTGACTTGGAACCTGCCATGATCTTTGGAGGCTGCAGCTCCAGAGACACATCTAACCCATCATTACAGCACCTCTGAACCACCAGAGTAGGTCTAGAATCCGCCCCAATATGTTTCAGCATGAGCTAAATGTAAAGCTGCCAGATACAATCATTCATCCTGCTTCTTCTTTCCATGGACCAACATGTGGAAACTGTCTTGTAGCAGCCTTTACTTCTCTTAAATTACAAGCATCTGTTCCTGATCACTTTTGAGAAGTACTTATAATTTTTAGTCATTACCTGGGACTGATAATAACAGAATATTTGTTGGTAACTGCATTCTGTCCTCTAATTTTAGGATTATTATTTTTCATTGTTTCTATTTTTGTTTGTTTGGGGCTTGCAGTGGGGGGTGATTAGTTTCTTTTTTAATTTGTGGGGTTTTTTTGTTTTGTTTTGTTGGTGGGCTTTTTCTTTTTCTGGACTTTTTTTGTTTGTTTTGGGGTTTTTGTTTTGTTTTGTTTGTGTCTCCCTGGGATTGTCCATGAGAAAAATTACCTGGGAACCAACCTTGCTGATTGGTTATGAAGCACCAATAAACCTGAACAGCATTTTTTTGTCTACACTGAATAGGTTTTGCTATGTAACAGGCCAGTGTCATTACAAATTCAAACCCTATATATATATTGTTCATCGCCCTTTGTGTCATCAGGAAATTAAAGTTTGCAGCTGGCCTCTTCATCTTAGTTAATCATGCAAACATGAAATCCTTAAAGGTCCACGCAGTGGTCCCTGCAGGGGCCCCACTCAACACTTCTCTGCAGCGTGACATTGTTTTTCAGCTGTGTTTTTATCTTCTCCTCTGTTCTGTTCTGAGCTCCTGCTGCTTTTAGCCTCAGTAGCAGACTGTGCAGCAGCCATGCCCCTTCACCAGGCACCACAACCTGCTCACAAGTTTAGGGGCTTAGAGATGAAGCCTCTCCTGCTCTTACTACCCCGTTTTCCTGCCTTCAGCCCTGCCCCAGTGGCAAATGGGGAAAACCTTGGAGTATATGTTGTACTGTGTCTTACACAGGGTTGCAGAATGATGGCTTGAGGGCTCAGTTTTCTCCTGCCTGTATTTTATGCTCTGGTTGCTTGTTTTCTAAGAACTCACTTAAATTATGACAATAAATCAAAGATTTCCTTCCAGATGTCTTTTAACATCTAGCATCATTTCCTCCAGGTCCTGGATATGTCCTAGATTTTGGTCTCCTTCAGTAATTTCCTCTACTGGCCTTAGTGACCCTGACACAGGTTGACCTGTACTTAACTTAGTCCCCCTTTTTAAGATTCAGTTTGAAGAAGTCAGTCAATACCTCATTTAAAGAGGGTGGGGGGAGGTGGGAGTGAAGGAAAGCCTTCAGTACCTTCTTCATTTTCATTTCCTGTGCCATTGTATTCTAACTTTCTCCCTGACTGATTTCCACTGTCTTGCAGATGACAAGAAAAATCTCTTCATATTTGTTCTCCTACTTTTTTTTTTCTGTGCTGTAACCTCTTTAAAAATTTTTATTAGCTTTTCCTTACCTCTTGATACATAACATACATGCGAAACGCTTAAAGGGCTTTTATTTTTACCAGATTGCTCCAAGGTTGTTAATATTTTTCTCTTTACCATTGAGAAAGCCATTTTGTCATTTTAAAGATCACAGCTACTTTTATAGAGCTCTAATCTTTTGGGCCCTAATCCAACAAATCTTTTAAGCATGTGCTTAACTTCAGACATGTGAGCGGTTGTATTGAACTCAATGGAGCTAGTCAGGTGCTTAAAGTTAAGCAGATGATGAAGTGCTTTGTTTGGCTGGCCTTGCAGAGCACGGTCCCCCAGGAGCCCCTTTGCCAGCAGCCCATGCACAGCTACCCGGCTGCACTCGGGAGACAGGCACTGCAGCACGGAGGGGAGGATCCCAGCACAGGCTTTGGGTCCTCCCAAGGCTTTAAGGGGAGAGAGGGGAGAGTCTTTTCAGTTACAGATTTTAATATAATGCATGCCTTTGCACGTGGTGCCTTTTGACCCCAAGGTG
Source organism: Molothrus ater (assembly GCF_012460135.2). Taxonomy (NCBI): domain Eukaryota; kingdom Metazoa; phylum Chordata; class Aves; order Passeriformes; family Icteridae; genus Molothrus; species Molothrus ater. The sequence goes on along the minus strand of NC_050478.2, from coordinate 107,214,485 downwards.
TCTGCGATTTAAGTGATCCAGGCGTGGGCCAAGGAACAGGGTAACCAAACCAGATGAAACAGGAAAGGTGATACAAAGACAGCCCTATGGGTCTGATTGCACAAGGATGTGCAGCTTCTCCATCGTCTTCCCTTGCTGATTTCAGAGAGACCTGTGTGTGCTCAGTCCTTCCCTGGCAGAATTCATCACCTTGCAGGGTCAGAACCTGGTCTGCTTTACATATTTATTTATTTAGCCTCCCTCTTTCAGCCATATTCTTTACTGCTCAAAGGTGGGAAGGTGGGTACCCTCACCAGGCACTTGGTGCATCACTGCCTGACACAGTTTCTGCCCAGTACATGCAGTGTGAAAAGTCACTTTTCCAACTGCTTGAGAGAAAGGAGACAAAAGAGGAGCTGAGTCCCCTTTATCCCAAGGCACTGGTATGGCAGCACTACCTCATCACAAATTTCTCCTGGCTGCTTCCACCTGCCTGAGGACCGAACAGCTCTGCAGCCACTTTTTGACACCAAAGGACATGCACTGACCAGGGAAGTTAGGTTGTTAGTAGCAGCTTGGTGCTTGGAAGTTAACCTGAGCAAGGGACTGCATTTGAGCACCTGGGAAAGGCTTCTCTGGGCAGATGTGAACCTCTTAAAATGAAGGTTTGTAAAATTGCACATGGTAGGCTCCTATATCAGCTAAACTATCTGGCTCTAGTCATGTTGGCTTGGGGAATGTGAATAAGCTGGCTGGCAGTTTTGTGTGCTCTGTCAAACCAGTTAAATCTTAGGACACTGCTTTCTTTGAGGCCTGGACAGATGAAGAAAACATAATCCCTAAATAAATGGGATAGGCCTGATATAAATTATTGGGTATTTCATGGGACAATCAGTTTTGGAGTTTCTCACAGCTACAGATTTGAAAGTTATTCATATAAAGGCTGTTTCATGTCAGTCTCATTCCTACCTCTCTCGAGGCTTCTCTGTCTGTCAGACTGTACATAGAAAATGTGTCCTTTTAAGTTAAGGGAAGAATTCCCTCAGCTGGCAACAGTCATAAGATCCCTTATTCATACTGGGGTGGCAGCCAGGACCAAGGCCCAGCCACACAGGTGCTGTACAATCATTTCCCTTCAATCACTGTAGGAAAAGCTGTTAACAATTTCTACCCTCTTTTGGAGGTTTGCTGCTAGGAATGAGGAAAGACTTGGGTAATACTACTTTAAAATAATTTCTACTGACCTCAGACTGAAGTAGCCACTAAAGCAGGAATGGGAACAGGATGAAGCCCATGGCGACAGCAGCAATTTCAGCATTATTCCGGGAAAGATAACGTGTCACTCTTCTGCATTGCTAGGCTGGCATCTCCTCTTGTCGTGTGACCCTAATTAATTTATGTAGTATGCGTCATGGGGGAAGACAAGATCCAGACTGAAGCCTTTGTAATGGGATTTTACCCTGTGCCAGACAGAAGTAATTAACTATATCTATCTTTTTCAGTTTCAGTTGCTCTTCCCTAAAAGATTTATATTAGGAAGGTGAAATCATACACAGTCACACCTTGTCCATACAAGCTTTTCCTCTCTCCTGTGACAGAATTAAATGCTGTACTTTTTCTCTAGCAAACAGTAATATCTCTGTGACTAGCACCAAACTAAAAGTCACTCTGAGCACACTCATTCTTTATGACATTATCACTGCTCTGATTGCTAGATACCCTCTGACATCCTGTATCCTCTTACATCTCCTCTATCCATATTTGCTTCGATTTCTCCAGGTATGTGCTGTTGAATGCATAGTGGGTAGGGAGGTAGTTATACATAGAATATGTCTACAGACAGCACCAAGCTCATCAGAAAAGAGCAGAGGAGTAGAGAGGAACACAGCTTTTAAGCTAATGAAAGGAGAATACAGCTTCACACAAACCACAGCAGAGCTGTGAAAATCTTTGTTTTTAAAGGTCTACAAAGACTAAAACCAAAATGAAAAGGATTGTCTTTTTGGCTCCTGAGTTTGGGAGGTTGGGAAATGGAGATACTCCCTCAACCCATGGAGTACTCTGGGCTGTGTCTGATGTTGTCAGGATAGAATTCAAAGGCATTTTCTTTCTTCTGGCCAAAGAGGATTATCACCTTGGTACCATTTCTCTGGGGATAGTGTCTCTTCCACTCTTCTCCTAACCCTCCAGCTCAACACGATCCTTCCGCAGCCCTTCTTCATGCAGCCATCAGGCCCACTAACAAGCTGCATTGAGGAGTTAAGCTGGCTGGGCTGGAGCAGAACTCAGCAGGCGGCTGGGGGTGGGCCGGGGCAGCCAGTGCTGCAGTCAGCGTGGCTCTAAGTGCTGGGATATGTCCCCAGAGGAGATGGTGGTCCAGCAGCAGCATCACCTGGAGTAAAGAGTTCTGCAGGAGGCATGTGGGGCAAAAACTGCATCACTAAGCAGCCTCTCCATCCCTGGGGGCTGCATCCAGCCCTGCTGCCAGTACTGCTCCTGTTGACAGTGCTGAGAGCCATGTCTGCCATTCCCCAAGTGCAAAATGTGCAGGAAATTTAACCTATTATACCAAAATTGTGGTCATTCTCCACACCCCTGGCACCTGTATTTTGTTTCTAATGACTAGTTTGTCCTCTTTCTAGCTGGGATAAACTACAGAAAACCTCTCTCAGAGGCAACACTTCTCTCTATTCTGCCTGACTTCTTTCTGTCTCAAGTGGTCCTATACCACAAATAAAGACTACACTACTAATTTTAGACTTTCTCACAATCACTAATATACCTCTTTAAAACCTATAACCATTCATTTTCCCTACACATCCATGATAGGATCTTACTGCAGCCTTCCAGACTGCCCCTATCTCATTTAAGCCTTATATGTCTTAACTTTTGTCCTTGGCATCCAGACAATTCTTCTATTCTCAGGATGCTTTCTGCTGAACTTCCTGTCTATAAAAATGCGCTCAGGGAGTCTATCACTCTTCCAGCCTATTCCTTCCCCTTCCCAGAGCTTCCCCTTCTCTTACCATACCAAGCAATTATTCTTATTAATTATTCCAGCTAACAGTAATTATCAGCAGCATGCACCCCCAGCTACATTAATAACAGCGATCTCTAGGACACTGAGGAATTGGCTGAAAAGATTCACTTTGCTGCATGGATTGCAGAGGAAGACAAATTCCTTTTCTTCCCTGTGTGTCTACTTACTATTATTATTTTTTTTTTTCGGGGGGGGAGGTTCTTACCATTTTCTTATTTTAAAATGGGCAAAAAGAGGTCAGATGAAGAAACAAGGACTTACTGCATAGTATTAATTGTCTAGGAAGAGTCAGGAATAGAGATGGAATTGTTAGCCTGTGGATTTTGTACACAGTTTCTAAGCAGTGCCATTAATTGATTTCATTTTTTTAGCTCTGATATTTATGGGCCAAATACTGAAATTTCTGCTTGGCCTCCAATAATCTGGGGTCTGCCTCAGGGTTAGAACTTTGAATTGTTTTCATCTGTTCCACAGTCACGGCTACCATTCTGCAGCAAATGGAATAAAATTTGGCCATGTTTCATCATCTGTAATATGTCAATATTTTTCATTTCACTGCTGAAAAGCATTGAAGACTTTAAAAGTGATGTCTCTTTGTGCAAAAGAAGAACAAACAAAAAAAATAGGCAAAATATATCTTACAAAGAAATCAAAAAATAAAATCCTTCTGTAAAATGAGAGTTAAAAAATGTTTTCCCTCAAAATTGCTTACCATTTGCCTAAGCTGCAAAGTTTTAATGACATTCTAGTGAAAATAGAGAGCTCTGGCTAAATTCCTTCAAACCCAATAAAGCAGATGACTGGGAACTATAATGGAATTGATGCTGTCAAGTGCATTTGCTTTTTTAATGCTAACATGTTTTTGGTTATTAAGAAACAAAAAAAACCCTAGTGGTATATGATCAACATAGCTTTTGACAGGGGTATTGGAACCCATCTGGCTTATGGAGCCCCCACTTTTTTTTTATTAGTTTGAGATTATAAAGTTGTAACACTGTAGTTTAGCTTCTGGCTTCTGCAATTGTAAATTGGCAAAGGGCTCACAATAAGGTGTGAGTTTCTGAAAACTAAAACACTCCACTGACCCTGTGCATACTACACAGGCCTGCAGCAGATGTACTGGATGGAGGAAATACAGTAGCACTGTTGAAATGTTACTGATTGGTTCCAACTGAGTAGCTCTAGATATAAACCAGCTTTCAAAGACAACAGATGAGATAAAAATGTCAGAAAAAGGCATTAAGAGATGATGCCATATATTACTTAATGAAGTCACACAAGTCAAAAGCAAGCACCCTCCAACAGTAATGGATGCACTCCATGAACATTAGCTCCACAGTTGTCAATATCTGTGATGACAAAAAAAAAACCCCTCTCAATCTTTACAGATTCCTTTAATTTAAATAAGCCTTTTAACATAGAGAGGATTTGTTCTCTCAGTGTGCTTCATTAGTGTAGCTTACCACCACAAAACCTGGTTGTATTGAGAAAGATTGCCCCATTATCAAATAATTAGTACTGCTTTAGCAGGTGCATACACTTACCTTTGTAATTAAATCCTTGTTAAAACACCAAAATCCAGAGAATTTAAAGGGTTACCTGATCCCAGAGGAAGTAGCCCAGAAAGTTATTCTATAAGGTAGATGTCATCTGGGAGCAAAGATACTGAGCAGAGCATCTTTTCCTCATGGGATGTTGATGAAGCACATCTGCACACATCATGCAGTGCTATAAAAATTGCAATGACAATACTAGACAAACACCTACTGTACAAGAAGCCAGAGAAACCAAGCATGAGCCTGCACAGAATCATATGCTCTGTAATGGAGCTCTCACAGCTTCGTTAGTTTTAGAGTTACTAGCAAAATTAAAGATGATTATACCAGTTTTTAATAATTCTTTGAAATATTTGCTAGTTTACTATAGTCCACAATGTGACTTATTCTTTAATTTAGCTTCTGAAATCTTACCACAGAGGAACAACAATGGGTACATGGCTACACACAGAGCTATTTTTGAAGATCTCAGAAACCGAATAAAATCTGAAAGAAAATAATTAAAGTTGCAGTAATCTCAAACAGTCATAAACCTCCCCCACATTTCTAATATGTTATAGATAAATTTATACATTCTTGTGTTGTATGTTCTCCACAATTACAGATCAGTGAATGTCTATATTAATAAAATATGCCAGCAAGTGGATTAGACAGACTATTACAATAAATTATCGCTGCTCAGTTGGCACTCTTATTGTCCTCACCAGAACTGATCAACCATAATTAGTTACTCCCCTACAGAGGTGTAGCAGTGCTTTTACTATAAAGCACACTGAGCAAGTTCCCATTGTCCTGGCTACTTGTATTCAGACTCCTAGTATGGATCAGAAACTCCAACCAAACTCTAGTTTCCAAAAGCCAGAGAGGAAATGAACAGATTGGAATAGATTTGTTATCCCCCTCTCAGAAGAACTCTGCTGACCGAAACAGTGGGGACCAACATGAAAAATCATTTACAAGATCTGTGCATACTCATTGACTTCAATCTGTGTTCAAAGTTGTAGATTCAGTGCTGACAAAAGTACTCTTATATTTTAGATGTGAAACAGCTATAGAACAGCTAGTTTCTGGAACAAAGTTCTTAGATAAATGGAGTTAGTCCTGGAAATCAATTTAGACAAAGCTGCAGCAGTGCTGGTATTGGAATTCACCAACTCGCTACATAATTTGAATAAATGGGAAAAGAGATGACTCCTGAGAGTAGCACTGGCAGCCAAAAGAATTATACTGATGGACTGGAAAAGCAAAGCCATGCCATGTATTGATTTATGGACTATTGCCCTTCTGGATATAGCTAAATGTGAAAGAACTCCCTTTATTCATACTAATAAAATGGACATAAATGCTCTCAGACAAAAACTGCTGTTGGAGTTTTATTGTGAATAGCTGGCATGTGGGATGGTCTTCTTTCACTTGCCCATCACACACGCTCTGTGGGCTGGTGAAGTTTGAGACACACAGAAAACAACAGGGACTTTTTCTGGAGTTGTTTCATTTGTTTGTTTGGGTCCTTTTTTTCCACTCAAAATGTTTTCCTTTGTCTTTTTTTGGTGTGGGTTTTTTTCTTTCTTCTAAAGCCTCTTGGTGTAAATTAGAGCTTAAGGTAGCTTATTATCACTTAATAGATATAGTTCTATGATGGTCAAGTTTCAGCATTTTGGAGACAAGTGCTTTTTTTTTCTGGCTTAGAAATTCTAGACAATGCTAAAGGAGCACAAACATAGCATATTACTAATCCTGCCCCCTCTGTGACAGGGTTATGACTGTGATCTCCCTGTCCTACCTGCCAAAGCTGGGTTGATACACATCACACACAATATAAGAAGACCCCTACAAACCAGCTCTCACTCCCTCAGCCAAACCAGTGCTATCCCTCAGGCCTCATTTATCTTTAGACGACCCTCTGAAGATTTCCTGCTCTCTACAAGTTCGTCTCCATCAAGATAAGTAATATGGGGAGCCCTACTGCATCCTGGCTGCTGCCAGAATTTTTAATGCTGTATTGATTAAACTGCTATGAGTGGGATGAAATTATGTGGTATTAGTTGTGCTGGCAACTGGTTTACCTCTGGGATCCTCATGTTGCTAGTGCTGGTGGAGCTAAGCCAGAATTAGGAACACTGGGAAATTAAAAGAAAAAAAAATTAAACTGTTATGTAGACTTGACCTTGGTAGGTGAAACCTAATGTCACAAGATGAATAGACCTTTTGGAGTCTGGGACGCTGCTGTGTGCAGCGAGAGGTGCTGGTCTATCTTCCCAGCAGAAAGGAAGGAGCCCTGCCTAGGAAGTCCTGAGTCAGAGCTACACCAAGCACAGCTGAGAGTCAAGAAGAAAACCAAGCTGTTTCCTGCAGCTTTTGAAGAGCCAGTGAAATAAAGTGAGAGTATGAGGTCGATGCTGGGATGTGCAGGTAAGTAGCTTTGTCCTCTTGTTACGCCCCTTCCTAGAACATCCCCCATCTGCTGTGACAGATAATGGCTCTTTCTCCACCCCTTGCCACTGTGCAGTGGGACTCCTGCACTCAAGGGACTGAGAGAAAATGAGTCAACCTGCTCCTGCAGGCTGCCTCAGACCTGGCAAAAGGACTCTGGAGCTGCTCTGGGCTGAGGAAAAGAAAACCCAATAGCTGGAAAAAGAAGCAAACACACTGATCTGGCTGTGACTGTGATGATGAGATCACCTATGAAGTGCTTAGGCATTCCTGAGATGCTGATAGAACTCAGTGTAGCCCATAAATGGTTGCCCATTCCCTTACTCCTGAAATGGTTTTGTGTTCACTTTACATGCAGAGTTATCACTGCTATCCAGATGAACCCGAAAAAGAGTTGCTACTGCCATGGTGGACTTGGCAGTGATACGAAAACTCATGGCCATCTAGGATTGCTGGACAACACAGCCTTCCACACTTCCTGAGGTAAAATGGGGTCAGTCTGCTTCAGGCACTGACCCCAGGGCTTAAATAGAAGCACTCTTTCTGAGGAGGGCTTCCCCAGGGCTCTCTGCAAAATGCAGGTGACAATTATCACTGTGTTCCAGACTAATTAATCTCACTAATGATATGACTTACAACGTGACTGCTTCTAAGGCTACAATACTTGACCCATGTGAAGACAGAAGGAACATAGCAAGTTTGTTAAAATTAAACTGAGCATAAATTAACAATGCAATTTGTAAATATTGAACAAAGTTTAAACTTCAGCCACACTGAAGAGAGAAAGGCTTTGCACTTTTATAAGCAGAAAAAATAATTGAGAGAATTGGATGATACCAAATACATTATTACTTATTCTCTTGCAACATATTTCAAAATTTCAAAAAAAAATGCACCAACTGTGCTTTATACATCTCAAAGAGGGGGAAAGTCCATAATTTTTAATTTCTGTGTTGACAAAACCCACCTCCAAAATATCTGGGACTAGATGATTCCAGAATTTTATGTGATATTGCAAAACCTGTCAGGTCCAAGTCATTGGCTGAAGTTGAGCCTGAATGGCTAATGAAATAACTGGAAATTATTGTCAGCTGAGTGGTTTTCAGTGGCCTGTGACAATTGCAGTTGGTGATGTAGAATGGTGGCTGCAATTTTAAGTATATGCCCTGCACTCAGGGTAGAACACCAAAAAAGCAAACCACAACAAACAAACCAAGAAACAAACAAACAAACCCCACACCATTAAAAATTCATTTTGGCTGTAGGACACATGGGCTGGAGCAGATGAAAGATGGAGTGAGAGAATTGGAGTTAACATCTTCCTTTTAATCAAACATGCCCCAGTGCTGTAACTGCACCTCAAGAAATCAGAAGCAGAATATGCTTTGGCAGAGTGGTTCACAAGGCATTGCAAGGAGCGTTGACCTTATGAATCTTCTAGTGGTTTAGGTCTGTTGTTTACCTGAGTTGTTTCCCAGGTAGAGGCTGGCCCAGCCCATTCCTGGTACTTTGCTCATAATCTGAACTGATGGCAGTAAAGCTGAAGAGTTTCAGTGGGGTGATTGCAGAAAGTTTCCATCTATCAGCCCTGATGCCCAAGTAAGGAATAGATATGCTGTCATTTCAAGTCCTGTTCTTATATTGGAGGTAAATACAAGAACTTATCCTCAACATGTCTGAATATGTCTTATTTTCATGACACTGTGCCTGTGTGGGACTTAACAATGATGGAGCAGAATCATTATGGTGTCATTGATTCCTTACAGTGTAAGAGCTTTTGGAAGTCAGATTACTTGCAGAGTTATATGCTCAGGGTAATCATCTCTGCCACTTCCTGCATCACAGCAGTGTTGTGAGATCTTGTTTAAAAATCTCCTTCAAACCTTCTGCAAACAAAACTGTGTTTTCCCCTCCTGTTTGGGTATGGTGCACAGGCTGACCCCACTACAGCCTTGTGCCACAGACAACAAAAATACCCCTGAAGTGTGAAGCTGCAAATCCAGGGGGAATCCCCTTCCCTGGACTACTCATCTCCTTCAGCATGAGCTTTGCTGAGCTCTTATTCAGCAGATGGTGTGGAAAGATAGCCTCCAAAACCACAGAGACAAATATTTGATTTGGATGAGTACATTAAAGATTACTCACTTCTCCCCTCAAATTATCTGTGTTTTGCAGAAAGAACAAAGAGGATCATCCCCTCTCTAATAAAAGTGATTTCCAGCTGTTGGGGCTGAGTTTTGAAGGTATGGTTCAAGCTGGTAGACACTAAGCTCAGTGCCTCTGGAAGGCAAGATAGCAGTCAGTTGGCATTTGCCAGGAGAGAGCAGAAATGAAATTGGATGCTATGAGTGGAGCAGGGGTGTCAACTCTGCTTTCCCTCCCTGGGCAGCACTGGCCCTTGCTCTGGTTCTTTAAATGGCCACAGTACATGCTGAGGAGGGCTGGTGATGCAGGGCCAATCATTTGGGCAAAAGTCTCAGGGAGGCCCTTCACCTGCTCGGGGCACTCTGTGCATGTGCATACACATCTGTGTGCCTTCAGACTGGCCTGTCTGTAAGATTTATCTCAGTGCTGACAGCTCACAAGTGTACTTGTCTGTTTTCCCCTTGGATCTTTGTACCTGTCATTCTGGTAAATTATTATCATTAAATTAAACATATTGATAAAAGTCAGTTATTCTAGATTTTCTTCCTGCCTCGGCTTTCCTCTTTCTGCTGCCCACTACTACTGTTCATGCCATAATAAGACCATTTCCAAAACTTCTCTTTTATTTCTGCTAGGCTTCAAGCTTCTCAAAAACACTTTCTGTCACTCTCTCCAGAAATTATGTTACTTTCTTTATGATAAGTTCTTTTCAATAACCACATCTCTCCTATCTGCCACTCCTTGCTTTGTTTCCTCTCTGCAGCCTGTCACCTCCTTCAAAACCCATTCACCAATATTACCTTGTTTAGCCTTCTTTTAAGCTATATTACATTTCTCCATGGTACCTGTGAGCACAAGAAATTCCAGTTTTTCGTGCCTGCCTTTCTCCATGCAGGACTATACTTATTTCCTTTCTTAATGCCTCCATCTGTGTAGTTTATTGCCCTGCAATATTGTTTCTTCATTCATATCCTTCTTCTCATGCTGCTGGTCAAGGCAGAGGATGCATGTTCCATGTGCAAATTATAACACGTATCCTTGCATTGATTTTTCTTTTTTAAGGTTACAAAACTCACTGATATCAATTCACACTCTGGTTCAACATCATAAATGAAGGAATGAAAAAAAACGTTTAATTAGTCTTTCATGTAGAATGCTCCAAATTCATGTGCTATTACTAATCTTTCAAACTTCCTTGGGATAGAAGCTACCTTTATTTTTACCATCTAGTGTTCCACAGAAGCTGCTAGGAAGAAATAATAGATGGCAAAAATTATGGTATTTATCTTTCCACTAACGATGCTCTCACCCCTTCCACATGTGGCATTGAATATACTACAGGCACTACTACTCTAGTTGTATTTAATGTGAAGAATGCTTTGCTCCAAAATATAGGAGTCATGAACATTAAGCTGCAAGTGTGACTGTTAATAAACTAACTGCGAATATTAATCTAGTATTCCCTTTGTAATCAGAAGGTTTCATCACTGCCCCATTTGCTTTATAATCATGACAAGTAGCAAAGTATATTCAAGACAAAAATGAAGCAGGTTTTTTTTTAACAGCCTGTGCTTTATCACTACTTCATTGATTTTTCAGTGTTTTAGCAGATACAGCACAACTGGATTAACTAGGTAGGGAACCTTTCACTCTTAGGTCGTCAGTTCACATCTGAGACAGGTTGGTGCTGACCGGAGGTCACTTTAGCATTATAATTTTAATAAAGAGCAAGCCAGAGAGGCCTTCAACAGGCATAAAACAACGTTTTAACTTTCATAAGCTGCCCACAGCATACACAACTAGACCAACTTTGTTGCCTGCCAAAGTCAAACTGATAGAGAGTTAGACGGTCATCTAGTTGCCAGATGTCTGGCTGTGTAACTTTCTGGCACCAAGCATTATATAGAGACAGATCTATGGATTGGATCAATTAGCATTACACTTACCATCTGACAACTGTTTGGTCGCCTTCGCCCAGCTCCTAGAGGACAGGTGTTCGCATCACAGAAATCACCATCACAATTGGTACCACTAATTGATACGGTTGTTGGCAGTCACAGCAGAGAGGACAAGGGCTGAATTAGCACCGAGACCAAAGCACTGTTTCACCCCTAGAGAAGGTCTCTTCAGCTCAGGATGTCCAGGGCGTTTGGAGGATGCCTTTCTGCCACTGTGTGTGTTGTGCTGAGTAGAATCTGTTCTGTTTTCACATCCAGTAAAACGATCCAGCACTAAATTCAATGTGGTTTCCTGGGGTATGAGGGAAAGAAGGGAGAGGGAGGTGAGTGTTAGATATCTTTAAAAAGATCTTCTCAATTTTTTTTTTTTTTTCATTTCACCAATATCTTCTGAGGTTTATTTTGTCTGGAGGAAAAAAAAAGAGATCTTAAGAGTATGAGTGTTGTACACAAGTTTGAGGGAAAAATGAAAAAGCACAATTGCAGAAATACTCAAGCATTTATAGTAACTCTAGTGCTCCCTCATTTCTTCTGTTTTACACTCCAGACAGTCATGTAAAGAGGTTCACAGATATATTCTCTTGTGGAGCTTGTGGGTATACTTGGTGATTAGACAAATGGGGTTCTGCTTTGGCAAATGTCCATTGCTTTCCCCATCTGATTTACAGAATATGCTATAAAATGCAAAGGAAGGCAATAAACCTCCCATCTGCAGCTGAGATTTCCACTTTGCCAAAGACCCTTTTGCTATCAGCACCTTTAACTATGACTTTCAAAGAAGAGTGAGCTGTAATTTTTTCTCTGGAAGATATTTTACTACATTCACTAGCAGCATCATCCCACCCTTATGTGAATTGATTTTGAATGTTAATCTAAGAATGTAAAAGCCAATAATTGCGTAAAATATAAATAGATCTTTGGGTCATTATTTTATCTAAAAGGGAAGGCAAGAATTTTAGCTGCTTTCATATTCTTTTTGCACTCCAGAACAATTTTACCTTTTTATGGTCTATATGTCAACTATGTCTTATTGATTTTTAATACTTTCAGCAGATACAGCATTATTACAGCCAATAATGCAAATACTTGAAGTGAGAAATGCAATTAGAAGACACCAAACACTTTGCAAACAGGGTCATGGGGAAAAAAAATGTTTCAGTATTGGGATTTTCTGGTCTTGGCTTTGCATTCTTCAGAGGTTAGCAAAACCAAGAGGAATTCTACTCTTCTATTTCCAATATTAAAGGATTAAAGAAGAACAGACATGAGTCAAAGGTACTTGCCCCCCAAAAGCCCATATACAGCAAACAGTTGCTACAACAGAGAATGTTCATTGACTGTAGCCTTAATTTGAAAGGTATCATTATCATTAATTTTGACAAGTAGCTTCTCCTTGGGGAATCCAAGCCTAAGCCATTCAGGCTTCTCTTTCAGCTCAGGTAAGTAATCCCTATCCATGTGAAGAGCCCAAATGTGTTTCCTTTCACCTAATGAGAGGTCCAAAACAGCAAGATCAAAACAGCTGCTTTCACATTGATGACTGACTACAGAAAACAATCAGGAAACAGCAAACAAAACATAAACCTTTGCAAAAACAAAGAGAAACAATGTGCCCAGGTTGCTGCTAGCAAAATGACTTATCCCACTCCTTCCCATCAGGCATGCCAGGGCACTTCCACCTCCCACCATGCAGCACCTATGGACCTGAACTGAGGCATTTCCTCCCCTGCTCTGTGGCTGTGCAAGTGTTACTCATTGGAGGAGTCCCAGAAGGCTCACATGGGTACAAAAGTCAGATGCTGATCTTTCCTTGTCCTCCTGCCTGACAGGGATCTTACCTTCTCATACCAAGGGACAAGTTAATTCAGACTCAAGTGTGCAATGTCTCCTCTTGAATAGATCCTTGTAGGCATTTTTAATTCTGGGAGCAGAGTGTCCTCTTCCCCTTTCAAATTTAATTTGGTTTATTCCAAGAAAAAGCCCTCAATGTTCCCGTTTTTCTTAATCCAGCAGATGAAACTAAAGGAGATGTTCTTAATCTGTAGCATGGGGCTAATCACTAGGTTACTCTGAAAAATGCTCTGTAAATCTATTTCTGTCCTTTTTTCTTGAATAAAAACCCTGCTAAGCTGTGAGTAGTGAATTTGCCTGTTTCTAAAATTTTTATTTATTTTTATTATAATGCACACTGTAGTTTTTTTATTTTTTCATCCAGATAAATTATTCAGATTAGGAGAGAGGAATTATAAAAAACAGTGATTGCCATGTCCCCATAGCTAAGGAAGCTTGCTTTACTTTCTAAAAATTCATTGCTAAGAATCTGTCCCAGTTGCCAGGTATTGCTCATCTGTGGATGCAAGACAAAATGAAATAGTTCAATTTCTGATTTCTGATACTGGACCAGACACAGCAAGTGCCCTCCTTGGGTCCCATTTGAAATCAGAATTCAGGATGCTGATGGCCAAGCATGTCCCAGGCACCCAGGTCTGCCCACAGAGTGCTCGCCATGAAGCTCTGCTGCTGCCTGGGCTCGGCTCTTCCTTTGTTTCACTAATTTTCATCCCTCACCCCACAGACAGCAGGTGCATCTGTCTTCTGAACTGCAAGGGAGTGGGTGGCAAGAGGATTTTCTCCAGCTCCTCCTTGCTCTGAAAGACTGAATGCTCCCCCTGTAGTGATTTTCTGGTTACAATCCCAGAACTGTAAAACAAGCATATAACCAGGCATCACAGAGCTAAGAAAAATACCTTTTTTCCTATGGACACCTACAGGGAGAAACTTCTTACCCCTCAGGCAAAATTCTGATAAGTGAGAGCACCCTCTGCTGGGATCTCTCTCTTGTCCTTGTCCTCACAAAATAGTGCCTTTTTCCTTTCTAACATATATCCTGTTTACTAAAGCAATCAATTATTTATCCCCAAACTTTTTTCCCTACTCTCTGTTGCATTTCATATGATGATAAGATACCTGTCGTCTGTGACAGCTTCTTACTGTGAGAAAAGAAAATGAAGTTGAATGAGGGACAGACTGGCCTCCAGAAAATAGAACTCTGCCTTTGAAAAGAACAGAAACACCTCACTAGTTTGCCATATCCTTTCTTGTCTGGTGATACAATCTTTCATCCACATGTTCTTGGTTCCTGAGGAATCTCAGCCTTTACCATGACCAAGGGACAAATCATGTACTCCTTATTCAGGTGACCACTTGCAACTCATATGAGAGGTTAACTCTCTACTTCTCTTGACGTTTAAGCCACCATGCTACCTTACTGTTGTTTTGACTGATTTCTCTATATGCCCCAGGTTTACAAAAACACTGTGGAGCATTTGTACCTCTCCAGAGCCTCCTTTTTTCAAAAAACCTTCTTCCCAGTGATATAAGGCATAGAAATACAATGTTTAACTGGGTCAACAACTTGCAAATTTATTCGGTGATGCTGACAAAGAGAAAATGACAAATGACATAAGTTCTGACTAATTTCCAGTCAAATGAATGTTATTGAACATATCAGGAGAACAGTATCATTTATACCCTTTTTTTTTATTCTTTACAATTGTGGACAGCTGGTAGAGGAACTACATGTTTAGTTTGTGTACTCCTCACAAACCATATGAAACCAACCATGACAGGAGGCTGCAGGGTCTGCTCCCCCCTGCCCAGTCCTGAGTCTGAAGTTGTCCACTCTGTGGAAAAAGGGTGTGCTCCATATTCAAGCCAGGGGGTATGGTATGTTTCACGAAATTCTCATCCAGAAACAATCAAGAATCTACCCCAAAGTAAATATACATTGTGTGAAGTCCTTCGCATGCCTTGGCAATATTCTGGATCTGCGCTGCCAGGACTAAGAAACAACTACAGGGAGTATGGGTAGCACACAGGCTCTGGGTTTGCAGGCAGAAATGCTTGACCTCTGGCAGATCTCTTGAGATATCCTGGTTCCCAGATCCCAACTGCTTTGCTTGTTCCAAGAGGAACAGGGGCGGGCAAGAGATAAATATACACTTAATGCCTTCCTGATGGAGCTGTCTGTAGAAAATTCCTCGAGGGAGTTTCCTGTCCTTTTTTGCTAGTTGTTGTGAGTAGGGAATGAATTGACCCATTGGTAGAGTTATTAGAATTTTTTTCATCCAGAAATCTTAAATGAATACAGTAAAACTATTTATGGGCTGTCCTACTGTCTTAAAATAATATTGCAAATAAAAGAGTTATGAAAATAACAATGAGCCAGAAAGGGAATGAAATTGAAACAACAGCATTGTTTACGAACAGCAATGGGTCTCAGACAAGGCTGAAACTTTTCTCTCAAGGTGCAGCAGATACAGAGTATTAGTTTGTTTCCATTTAATGCTTTTTCCAATACTAAGAGAAAAAAGTCTCAAGCCTTCTCCTGACACATCTATGTCCAGCATATGCCCCAATACTGGCCTGTGCAGTGATAGAGTGTAGCAGAGCTATAACTATTGTACTTTTGTAACAGGAATTCTGCCTTGCTCCCCCAGCACAGATGCAAACACATCAGATATTAAACCTGGGAGGATAATGCTGATGCCCTGTATTGCAGGCTTCCTTCGATGGCTCCAGGGGATATAGAGGTATTTGGCCGTTTCCTCTCCAGAGGCATCTGGTTTAGTCAGGTGGTTCACAGTGCACATGGTCACATTTATTGTTTGGTTCATTCTCCATTGTGCTTCTTCCCCCTCCCCAATGTTTTATCTGTTCTGGCCTTTCCCAAGGACTTTTACACAGAACTGAAATATTTGTTTATTTCTGGCATTTCCATCTGGTGTTAAGAGGATGAGAAGCAGGCTCATGTCACTGACACTCCCTGACCGTCAGAAGGACTTACAACATCTCACAGACCTGGGGTTTTATGTGTCTCCCCATCTCTAATGTGTTATCAAACACAAGTGCTATGACATCCTGTGCAAGTCCTGGTAAATATTCCCTTGTAAAGGCACCATTTTTTTCACCAAGGCCCAGCATTTTGCAAATCACATACATCTATTGTCACAATACATTCTGCAGACCCTAGAATGTTATAAATTAAAAAATAAAGATACTAAAAGATGTTTTAGTTCTCAGAAAAGCCTTCCTTCTTAAAAAGCTGAGCTGAACAGAGCCACAATTAGGTTACAATTGTAGGTTGTCTGAACACTATTTTTTTTTTCACTTCTATCTAATGGTCTTTCTGTCACATGCTTTACAGAATCACAAAATCACCAAATTGCTGGGTTGAAAAGTATCTCTGGAGATCACCTTGTTCAAACCCCTGCCAAGGCAGTGTCACTGAGAGCAGGGTACACAGGAATGTATTCAGGTGGGTTTTGAATGTCTAGAGAGAAGGAGAGTCCATGACCTCTCTGGGCAGCCTGTTCCAGTGCTCTGCCAGCCTCAACATAAAGAAATTCTAACTCATTTTAAGGGAAGCTTCTTGCAATTTAATTTATGGCCACTGCTCCTCATCTGGTCACTGGGCACCACCAAAAGGAGTCTGGCACCATTGTCTTAACAGCCACTTTTGAGATATTTCTAAGCATTAATGAGAACTCTTCTCTAGACTGACAGGCCCAGCTTCCTCCCATAAGAGAGATGCTCCAGACCCCTGATCCTCTTTGCAGCCTCTGCTGGACCCTCTCCATTAGCTCCTTGGCTTTCTTGATTACTGTATTAGAGAAATCTCTGTTTCACATCCTATTCAAAATAATCTGAAGTATTTCTGCATTGTTTTTTCTTCCACCTTCAGTAGTACCAGGTAATAGCTAAAAGACCTTCATGGTCCCCAGTTTAGGCCCAAACTTCATTGAAGCCTTGAGAACAACTAGATGTTACCTGTGCAGGCCCCAAGGAAGTACATTCTCCAACAACTACACTTTCAGGAGTATTTAGCTGAGATGGCAGTTGCAGAGGTGTTGTCCAGATGCTTTAATTCCAACACAGATTCTTTCCTGCCCTACTTGTAAAACACTGTTTTACCAAAGAATGTTTTAGAGATGCACTGGACATACGCTGGAGATCAACTCTGTAGCACTGAGCATCTGTTTCTCCAGCCTGCATGGAAGGCACCAAGTTTTACTTCTCAGATAGGTCAGACATGCATTACAAGAAACACCTGGGGGTCAGAACATTCATAGCCTTCCTCTGTAGCACCCCACCATAGTTTTCATGTTTAAATCAAGGACTCCTTCAGATGGAAGCACTTCCCATCCATACAGAGCTTCATCTCTTGTTTCATATGGCAAGACATCCTTGGCAGTTGGTCAGAATTTACTAAAAAATCTCTGTTATATTGTCTCTGAAAAGATAATGAAAACATATTTTTTCATTAAGATTTTAATATATTAGGATATCTTAGAATTTTCCTTCTCAAGATAGCTACTTCTACAAAATAAATGAAATGTATTGCCTATAATTTCCTATAAACCAATAACTGATGTCTAGGGGGAAAGAAAACACAAAATAAAACTCAGAAGAGTTGGCAGAATCAAGAACACACAGAGTGCTTCCTCTGCACTACTTAAAATAATGTTCTGTTAAATACTCAGGGCCCAGGATGTTCATATCTAGACAAATATGGCTATGCACTGTCTGTGTTTCAGCAGACACCTTCAGAACCTACAGAAGATGGCTTACAAGGTCCAGCACACCCAGAAATACTGAGAATGTTCACAGTTAATACAGAAATGTCAAGTGATCCTTTGTCTGAAGCCAGGCTGAGGAAGAGAATGTTGGTTGGTGATAAGCATGCAAGAATATCAGTCCTGGTGGCAAATCACTTCTACCGGTGAGTCACCATGGCTGGGGCTTGTTCCTTCCTGGGGGCACGTCCTTTCTGCCCTTTCCCAGACAAATCTGAAGGGTACTTAGGCTTCAGTCCTTACAATATTTTCTTCCATTTTGTTCAAAAGGTACTTTTTTTCCACAAACTTTCTGGCAACAAAGAATTCCTCAGAATAGCAGAGGGAAATGTAAGAGAAAAATGGGCCGGCAAGGTTACATCAGCTCTTAAATTCTTCCAAAATTGAATTCACAAAACAATAGTGAGTTAGTTGCCAAGCCAGGGTTCAGAATGACTGTAAATAAAAGGGAATCTATGTTGAAAAGGGATACACTGGGGATACGTGGCATTTTTGGGTTGAAATATTAGACTACCACACAGTAGTACCGTATAGCAATTACATTTACCCTTTCTCTTTACATTTCCTTCTACTAACAGAATATAGCATACACAAATTTTTGTCAGAGAAAGTGTAAAGTGACATTTCCCTTTGGATGAGAAACATCTCAGCTAAGTTAAAGAGATCACAGTTTGATCACCGATTTAATCATTTAACAGTAGACCTCTGTATGTGAAGATGATTGTATAGGAAGTAAAGAAAGGTGTCAGTGGCTTGAGGCTACTGAATAAGTAGAACCACTAGTTGCATTATTAAAAGAAGTTGTGTCTCTAATTTTTTCCTGCGGCATGTAAAACCAAAAGATAACTCTCAAATGTCAAAATGCCAGTGTTAGTAAATGTAGTGCAGGAGACAAAATTCCCAGTGCTACTACAGGTAAAACAAATTTTAAGGAGGATTCTAGCACTTTTGTAATGATGGAATACGACCTTAGGCAATATAAATTCATAATCTCTCAGGACAAATGGCCTTTAAAAATGCAACGGATTACCCAATTCACCACTGAAAGAGGATTTGCTCTGGCACCCTTACAATGCCTGTAATAAATACCACAAAACTTCCCATTAACATGATACTGGCATTATCTTGGAATTTTTCATCCAAACCTGATAGACTGTCAATAAAATGACAGTCATGATAATTATAACCTCTGCATTAGCCTGGGTGTCTGAGTCCTTTTCATTCCTTCGGCTTCCTCCTTCCCCCACTGCCTCTCCAGGTAGAAGGTTTATGCAAGGCAGGCAGAGCAGAGCAGCTGGGGAGCTGCTTCAGTCAGGTGCATGGGAATTTTTCTGCTGTTGCTCAGTTGTGCACAGAACAGTGTGTCTGGCTCTGCATTCTCATCCCTCTGGTGACTGTGTCCCTCCTGAGGGGGTTGGTGATGATGGTATGGAAGTGGGAAGGAGGACAGAGCTGCTTTATGGGTCAGAAGTCACAGAATCACAGAACATGCCAAGTTGAAAGGCACCTATGAGGATCATCGAGTCCAGCTCCTGGCCCTGCAGGAGCCCTCCATCATCCCCACATCACGTGCCTAAGAGCATTGTCCAAGCACTTCTTGAACTCTGTCAGGCTGGTGCTGAGACAACTTCTCTGGGGAGCCTGTTCCAGTGTCCAAGCACCCTCTGAGGAAAAACCTTTCCCTAATATTTAACCTAAACCTCCCCTGACACAACTTCAGGCCATTCCCTTGTGCCCTTGGGTGCCACTGAGAAGAGATCACTGTCTGCCCCTCCTCTTCTCCTCACAAAGATGCTGTAGATTGCAATGGGGTCTTCCCTCAGTCTCATCTGCTAAAGCAGCATATCTCACATCATTTCAGGCTTGACTGGGTGTTGACCATTCTCACAATCATGGTCCTCCAGCTCAGGGCACTGAGACCCCTGTGATCTGTCATCTGTGTTGAAGACAGAGGCAAAGAATGTGTTAAACACCTCTGCCTTGTCCATGTTCCCGTTTATGACGTGACCAACCTCATCCTGTGGCAGGCTGAGGTTATTTTTACGCTGCCTATTGCCATTAATATATCTGAAAAAAACCTTTATTGTACCCCACATTTCTAGCCAGCTTCAACTCCAGTTGAGCTCTCACTACATGAATTTTCTCCTTACCGTGGTGAACAGAGTCTTCTTTCCATGTCACTTGACCTTGCTTCCACTGGGCATATGCTTTCATTTTTAGCCTTATTTCCAAGAAAAGAATCCTGTTCAGCCAAGCTGGCCTTTTGCCTCACCTGCTTGACTTCTGACATTTGGGAAATGCCTGCTCCTGTGCAGCTTAGGAGATGATGTTTAAAAAGTGACCAGCAGTGATGGACCCCAGAAACTGCAAAAACGTTTTCCCACAAGACCTGACTTATTAATTCCCTGAGCAGCCTGACATCTGCTCTCCTTATTTGTGGAGCTGAGGTTTTGCTGGCACTTTACCTGTCGTCCAACAGAGATTTCAAATTTGATCACTTTGTGGTTGCTGTGGCCAAGACAGCTGCCAATCTCCACTTCATTCATGAGATCCACACTGTTGACAATAAACAGATCGAGGAGGGCATCTTTCTGAGTCAGTTCTCTTAGCACCCATTCCATAAAGTTGTCATCCAGGTTTTTAGGAACCTTTGGGCCTGGGTTGTACCAGCTGTGTAATACTCCCAGTTAATTTCTGGCAAGATAAAGTCCTCCACAAGGACAAGGGCTGTTGACATGGAAGTGTATCTTAGTTCCTCAAAGAAAAATTTGTCAGCGCTATGGCCCTGGCTCAGTCCATAGCTGACTCCCACAATGGTATCCTCATTATTTGCTTGTCCCTTTATTCAGGTTTCACTTATGCCAATGAGGTAATTTCTCTGGGACAGGGCCAAAGCCTCCAGCTCCTCTTGTTTACTCCTCATGCTGGGTTGTTAGCGTAGAAATACATTTCAGGTGTGCTGCAGTGTAGCCAACACCTTGTGAAGCAGCCTAAGGGATACCATTAGTGCTTGTTTCCTCAAGTTTTATCTCACCATCCCATCACTTATCACTGGCAAGCCTGGTTTTTATTCCTTTCCCCCTTCCAAGCAAATTTAAAGTTTGGTCAACAAGCCCCACTAACTCCCATGCCAGAGCTCTTTTTCCCCTCTGAGTGTGTCCCATCAGGTATCAATATATCAGGTGTTGAGTAGATCCTTCCATGGACAACAAATCCAAATTTTTTCCGCTGACACCAACCTTGGAGCCGTGCATTGACCTGATGGATCTGCCTACTCATACCAATTATACTCAGTGTTACTGGAAGAATCAAGGAAATCACTACCTGTGCTCCTGATCCTTCTACCAATCACCCCAGGGCCCTGAAGTCTCTTTTGGTATGTCTCGGACTTCTCTTTGTTATTTTGCCACTGCCAGCTTGAACAACCAACAGCAGATAGTAATCAGAGATCCTTACTGGACTCAAGAGTTTTCCAATGATGTCCCTTATCTGAGCCCTTGGGAGACAGCAGACTTCCCTACAAGCTGGGTCCAGTCTACACATGGGGCCCTCTGTTCCCCTCAGAAGGGAGTCTCCTGTTTCAGCCACCCTTCTCTTCCTGTTTGCAGATGAGGTCTTGATGCAGGGTACAGGTGGTGTAGCTTCAGGAGGCCCCACTATGCCAGCAGGACCTTCACCCACCTCATCAGTTGTCTGGCCTCCTAGCTCCAGACCCTCAGACCCCTTGTAGAAGGTGTCAGGAAGCCCCAACAACTTGCACAGGAAGAGGATTGTTCTGCAGTGGGCTTTCATGCTGCTCCCCAAATGATCTGGTCTTGCCTCTCCAAATTTTTTCACTCTGCCTTGAGCTGTAGCAGGCTGATGTATTATCCCAAGCTGAAATATTTCTCTTACATTCATTTAGCAAGCAAAGTTTGATTTTTTTTTTTAATTTAAGTGAAACAAATGACAAAGTTTAATGTAGCCTGCTTAATTGTGAGTAAAGGGCTTTACCACTGGACGGATGGTTGACAGCCTGTGTGAAATAGGCTTAATGGTTCTGCTTCACTTATAAAAGACAAATGTTCACCTCATGCCACCACTCAGGTGCACAACACAAATTAGTATTATCTTCGTAAATATCACCATTACTCTTCATTATTAAATTTACTTTTCTTTGTCTTTTCTAAAAGTGAGAAAGATGGGATGAAACCCAAACATGGTTTTTTTGTATTTTTTTTTTAACTGTGTCTTTTACTAGAAGGACAATTTACCCAAATGAAACCTTACTGCATCTGGTCTAATAATGCTTATGCCAAAAATGTGATGAGACTTATGTAACAGCATGGTGTTAAGTCTTCAAAAAGCAGTATAAGGAAACAGATTCTTAGTTGAAAGTAGGCTGCTAATAACAGTAATTCAAATAAATAACAGTAAATTCAAATAAATATTTGCTATCATACTAAATGTTAAAATAATGATTTTTCTATGCACATAGTTTATAAATGGGAGAGGTTTACTCATTTAATGGTAGTTCCATACATTCAGTAGTGACGAATTCAAATTTCACCTTGTATCATTCTGTAAGAGATATGGTCACTGTACACTGGTTTGAAAGAGTTAAGATTAAAGAGTGAAGGAGGAAAAGCAGTTTAGGTTATGTTCAGCCTACACAGAGCAGTATGAAATAAAATCCTAATATGCTCCTCTATATTTTACCTTCACTCTTCTGCCTGGAACAATTTAACCAGATGCTCTACTGATTACCTTTACCACTGTATAATGAATTTTACTCTGCTATACATTGTGGACATTCAAGACTTAGTAAATCTTCAGAGAAAAGTCCAGGTCAATGTCTGTGCAGTGCAGATTTAAGGTCCTTTACCTGGAGTTCTGATTAGCTTTCCTCAGATGCTCATTCACTTCTGTGAGGTTTGGACTTTAATGCCATAACTGTAAAGCACAGCTTAGCTTGCTTGTGCAGAGCCAGCCGTCTCCTGAGGTTTCTCCTGCAACTGCTGGAAACCAATTTGCCTCCGTCACTCCATCTCCTCAGCTCTAACTGGCAAACTGACTGGTTCACATCACAGGGTGGCTTTTTTTTTCTTTTTTTCTTTTTCTTTTTTTTTTTTTAATATAGCTTGTTCGTGAGAATAAAATATTAAGTGCCCTAGGCCCACTTTGTGTGTGTGAGTGGGTAAGGTTTTTTTTTCTTTATGTGCTCCCATAATGTACAGGAAACAAAGAATTCTGACTTTGACCAGCAAAGACATGCAAATTCAGGAAACTTCAAACCCTTCCCCTACAATGCACCTCAGGAAGGAGCAAGCCAAAGTCATTTAGGAAAAATCACACATGGGAAGGGGCCTTGAATTTTTTAAGAGCTTTCTCCAGTTATCTTTTACCAGTCATGCTCACCTTATTCCCTAATCACTGATTAGCACGCACCAGTGTGCAAAAGCCAATCATGGAGACAGTGCACACAGTGAAAAACCTTTGGACTAAATTTGCCCTCTTTGCATAAAAATATCCACCAATCTACCTATGCTAAAATTATATATTTGAACATTTTACCCATTTATTTTTTCCCCACTTTATTTTCCCTCTAGAGGAAGTACCAGCAATGAAAGGTTAAAATTTCAACATGTCTCCACCCACCTTGTTTCCTTGTGCAAACTCTGGCTTGACGTTGGCTCATTTTGGCAATGTGTGGGGTCAGAATCTGAACTGGCATAGACAATCTGGGGAGGAAAAGATTAGTACAGATATAGCAAAAGAGCGAATATGATAATTCAAAATGACAAAAATGGGCATGAAGTTGCACTGCTCCAACTTTGAAACATTTGACACAAATGTTAAAAGTAGATATTTCCATGGTATCTGCATTTAGGAGAGTTATCTCCATGAATATTTCTATCCTTATTTAGTATATTTTTCATAGCAGAATGACATTATTTCCCTTGGGCCCTCAGTTTTTAATGCGGCATTGAAGGCAGAGGTAAAAGACTAAGAATCCCCTTAACAGAAATAACTTGACATAGAGATAGCAAGGAGCAAATCATCACCAACAAGCATATAGGTAAAACAGGATATATTTCTAATACTTCTTTTTTTTTTAATTTACTAATGCAAAATATTTTTAAATGAATTTCTCTATTGAGCCTGTCAAACAGTCTTAGAAAAGTAAAATCTTAACCCGAGAAAAATTGGTTCATAGGAGCAGAGAACTAGAAAGGATGTATTTGGTCACTAACCCTTATCCCCTGTGATAATTATAATCAATTATAGTCATGCAGTTCCATTTCAGAAATTGACCAGGTTCCCTATTAAGAGAAATTAGATATGGTTTATAACTTTGGACAGAAGACTGTTTTAGAAACACAAGCCTTTTAATGATAAGAATCTATTCCTAATATTCAGCCTGGATTTATTCAGCAATACGTATATATGTATATATATAAATATGTGTGTGTGTGTATTTATATTTACAACAACGTTGTCCTTTTGGTGCAATACCTGGTTTTTTTTGCCTGGTGCTTACCCCCCATGATGTTTTTACAGGGAACAATTAGCTCCCCTTTCCATCTGAGTTTACTTGACTGCACAGGTCACATTTTCGTGTGGCCCCTTTGCCAGATGGGTTCTTGTTTCCCTCCATACCTTGTATCCTTTCTGTGCCCCTCTCAGAGGAGTCAGGTCCTGGATACCTAGAGCTGCTTGCTGAAAGTGGAAGAGGGTCCTTTTAGTGCTGCTGACACTGCTGTGCCTCTGTGGGAACGATCATCCGTGTAGGGATATGGCTACCATCTCTGTCTCTTTGCCAACTTAGAGCCACAGCAGGACCAACAAGAACTTCTTAGTCTTTCCGATGCCATTTCTAGCTGAAAAGCAAATGTTTGTGCAATGTCTACCTCCAAGTACACAATTCTGCACTTTGGGTGTGGTTCAGTTCTTCTATCTCTTTCTTCCTATATGATGTCTCACAAATTTTTGTGACCAGCAATTTCAATTTTTTTAGTGCAGTCCTACTTTTGCACCGCAGCTTCAAAATGAAGCTCACAAATAAAGGCTGGGTCCTAATAACCTTGTAAGCCCACATCCTGGCAACAGGTAACCTCATTCCAGGGCTGAATCTCCCTTTTCAACACAATCAGTTGACATCTCCCTTTAGTTAGTTTCTTATCCATGTTATACTTTTTGAACTAATTCCCAGCTTCTTCAGCTTGACTAATAATTTCCCATGTGGCACCTTATTACCTACTTTTCACAAGTCCATAGAGATGAGACCTACTGCATTTCTTTAGTCAAGAAAATCTGTTATCTCAGAGAAGAAAGCTATCCAGTTACTCTGCCACAATCAGCCTTTGGCAAACTCACCTTGCAGCCTGTCCCGTCTTTCCTTTACCTCAGTGCCTTTCTCTTCGAGGATTGCATACTGCTGAGATTATATTAAAATAGGGCATGTAGTTACTACGAGCACTCTCTCCCCTTTCTTAAAGTGGGTGTTACGAGCACTGTATTTTCCTTTCTTCCATTATAAGGCATATGAGGGTGTAAACCAATACTTTCTTTGACAGATGGTGTGGGCAAGGAGCATACTGATGGCTACCCCCTCTCAGCTGATGGGCAGTAACATCTTAGCAGGAACCAGTTTACCTATTGCAATTTTCTTAAAGTAGCCCTGGGAGGTCCCTTAAAGCATAAGACCTGTGTAAATACCCACTGGACGGACGAGCTGAGAGCAAACCAGGGAATACCTTCTGGAAAACCTAGAAAGAGAGCCTCGTCTGAAGTTTGTGGGCTAGTAATAAAGCCAAGCCCTCAGAAGGGGTAAGTTTGACCTTATAGTGTCACGATGAATATATTTGAGGCAGTGTGGAAACACCACCTGCTCACACAAAGAAACTCAAAGCCAGTCTGTCCTAAATCATGCCACTGTGTTCAGTTATTGCATATATATCCCCCAGCACAGCATGATCTTATGTATTATATATATTGCAATTAGACAAAATGGTGTGACTTAGGAATGAAGTGGCAGCCTTAATTGCTGTTTTCATTTGTTAGGAAAGCTGTAACTTGAACACCGAGGGTAACTTTAATTCTAGCAAGCCAGTTCAGCTGGAAAGGAGAGAAAGTAGAAGGGAACAAGGTGCCTCCTCATTGATGCCCACTGGAGACTTTCAGGCCTCCCTGTGGAAGGTTCACTGGTTGGAAAGGACCTTGATGGGGAGAGCCCAGGATGTTGGCAGGACCAACATCCCCCTGCTCCTCCTTTTACCGACCAGCTCAATGGAGAGCTTACTGCTAGCAAAACAAAACCAAACACTGGGCTTGGAAGACTCCTGTCCCAGAACCTTGACTGGGAAGGGCACCAAATATGATGATGTGTATGCCAGAAAGACAGAGTCTTTTGTGACAGTTGCTTCTATGCAGGAAAAAAAGGGGTGCAAATTATAGGTAATGGCAGCAAGGAGTCAAAGAAAAAGGATGCAAAAGAGAGGTTTTGTTAAGCTTAGGAAGGACACACAGCACCTTCCCTGTGAATCATGAATAGACTCAAATAGGCATGTGGCTGTTGTGTTACACTTGGCTCTGGAGGAACACAGCTATGGAAAATTTTGTTCCTTAAGGGTCAGCAGATAAGTAACTGCAAAAGCCTTTGGGCTTGTCTCAGTCCATGAACTAACTGAAGTTTGCTTGTCTAAAGATGGAGTTGAGGCCCTGGGACATAGCCCCCCTCCTCTTCTGGTGACTGGTACTGAAACTTGGTTTTCCCACAAAGTGCCTCACAGTGAGCATGCTTCTAAAAGCTCTGCATAAAATGTAAACAAAGTAGAAAAGAATCAAGTCTGCAGTGAGCATTCTCTCTGCAGAAATGATACCCATGCCGTGATGAACTCTTCATTTATTCAAGCTCATTTAACTTGGTGGCATGTATTTCCTCTTACAGGGCAGCTTTGGTAAACCTGTAGCAGCGTCACAGCACATGCACGTTAGACATTGGTTGCAATTGACTGAATGTTGCCATTTAACAAAGAGGTGAATAAGCTTCTGATTAAAACAATTATTTAATGGGAACTGAAAGGACTACAGATACTCTTTGTGATTATTATGGTTGCACACTGTGTCAAGAGTTTGGTAATTTATAAAACTTCTTGATAGAAATATATGAATATACCAGTCAAAGTAATAATTAATTCCCTTGAGAAAATGCTCATTAAAAAAAAAAAAACCTGTAACAAAAAAGAAAATTCTAAGAAGCTAGATGATCACATTGTAAGCTAGCTGCCAATTAAGCCTTCATGGGGTTGGGAAAGGAAAATGAAGGCAACAATATAGCTTTCTAACTGGGGATTTGATCTTCCAGATAACCTCCGAATTGCAGTATTTCACTTACTCAAAGCTTTGCTAAAATACATCCTACCTGATTATGCCATAATACTGTACATTTATCCTCACATGTAAGGAATTATTCCATTACTCATAAATGCAGTTAGTTATGAATAGTAGACAATAGTGAGTCTGTAAGGAAATACAGAATTTAATTTTTTTTAATGCTATCCTATATCCCAAGAACACCATTTTTTTCTGAAAAGACAGGAATACCTACACTGGGGTATTCTCCATGATACTTTGTCTATGTATCATTAAACATTTGTAGGATTGGAAAGGAGGGTGTATTATCTGAAGACCTGTGTTGAAGATGGCAAGACTGTAACAAAAGACTACAGTAAGCAGTTCAATGAGGCATTTCAAAGCATTCACTGCCATCCACCATGAATGACCAAACACCAGCAGCTCTGCCTGCAGAGGGCAGGGGTCTCCATGGCACTGCCCAGAAAAGCCTGGGTCCCCAATGCTGTGTGGGTCACCTCCAGCATCCATACCCATCACTGCAATTTGTACTGCTGCAAAGGAAAGGGAAAATTCCATGAAATGAGGGGGCTTTTGCTAAAAATGGTGTGTTGGGACAACTCCTATAAAGTCCACGTGGTTCATATTTTCTGTGCATTTGTAAAAAATATGATCAAATAGTATTTTTTTAGAGAAAGTGAATTTTTTTACAAATTCTTCACAAACATAGGCTAATATAACTTAAAAGCTTTCCTACAATAGAATCCAATTTTGCAACCTTCACTCACATTGAATAATACCTCTTCACACGTGTTCCCCTGATGTCTAATGGCTGTGACTCACGAGTCACAGTGAATCACATTGGGGTAAGGAGGAAGGTTACCCCCAGATGCCCTGCCCCTCTTCCCACCTGGGGGAAACCTCAGAAGTGGCAAAATGCCTGTGTTCACCCTCCCTCAGGTATTGTGGTTCATTGTCCAATTTATTCATTTAAAGTGGTGTTGATTGAAATTTACCTTAATCTGCTGGGATGCGACT
Organism: Molothrus ater; assembly: GCF_012460135.2. Classification (NCBI taxonomy): domain Eukaryota; kingdom Metazoa; phylum Chordata; class Aves; order Passeriformes; family Icteridae; genus Molothrus; species Molothrus ater. The sequence continues at coordinate 107,186,368 of NC_050478.2, read as the reverse complement.
TGTGATTTAGTGGGGAGGGGTAAGAGGCTGGTGAGGCTGCAGAGCAGAGCTTCTGCCATCATTTAGTCCTGTACAAGTTGAAGTCAAGGCAGACAGAACAATATCTCACTGGCCTGGGCACAGTGAAAACCAGGAGCCCTTGGCTGTTAAATACGTGCGTATGAAAATGCACAAAAGCAAACACTGCAAATATCCTGCCAGCGCTGTGGACACTTTCACATCACAGCAGAAACCCACTGGTTAACTTGGACCGAGTGCAGAGGAAAGACATTTTTTCACCCATTTTTTTTTTAACTGTGCCACCTATCTTTGGAATAATCTGGATATCGCTGGAGATAAAACTTCACGTAGCTCGTGCTGATGATTTCAAGGCCACAGCAGCACCTTTCCCACAGGCTCTGAAGTCTGTGGAATCCCCTAAGGTGCAGTGGTCCATGCCCTGTCCTACTACCTCGTGCACATGTGATGGACAGGGATGATCCAATGTATGCTGACTTTGGGCATGTAGAAGTTGGATGGAAGATCCTAATTATTAGGTGTCAGAAACTGAGGTTTTACTTATGTATGGGATCACTTTGCCATTGTTTTGGTAGCCACGTAGGAATTGACAACATTTTGTTCCGCATATTTATTTATCTTTTATATGGAATTATTCTTCCCCTTCAAAAGTAGAGCACAATTTATGACAATGAGAGCTGAGTATGTTACACAGTAATAAAGGTAAGCACTAACAGAATAAAGCTGTCTAAGGGGTGCTATAAATGTATCTCATTAATTTGTATGCAAAATATATTTTGGACTCTGCTCAGAGCTTTGCAGGTGAAGGCTGTGTGGGAGCCAGAAATTATGCTTCCTGGGTCCCTGAAGCAGCCTTGGCCTGATCCTGGACTCAGTCTGAGACATCAGTATAACCATTGGAGAGCCCAGTGGCTCTCCAGATTGCAGCTGGTGCACAAGAAGCATTGCTGACTGGAAGGAGAAGAGAGAACTACAAGTTCCAGCCATATTGTTACAACTCAGCAGCATAAATAGACTCCCCCTTAACGGGTGATCTCCTTGGTCTCTTGCTCACTTACCCATGGCTCAACTGGTGTTGAGCTGTTCCAGGCATCCCTGTAAGGAGCAGCACACCTGGGTGTTGGGGTTCAACACCATCGAGGGGAAGGAGACTTTTTGTTACTTACTGCTAGGATTAAGGTCACTGATGCAAGACTACATTTAATATCTGGCACTAGTTAGGTGTGTACTAGTATTTAAAATATCCTTTTATATTAAACCCCCTTAAGCTGACCAAAATATTCATGACCCCCATTTCTCCTCTATGGATTTTTGGATTGACTCAGAGTCGAAAGTGTTAATGACTGCTTCAGGATATCTCAGTTACATCTCTTAGCAGTATACCCACAACATCAACACTTACACTGTGCTTGAAATCGCATGTGTGGGCACTGTGTAGAGGTGAAGCTGGCACAGATAGGATCCTTCTGCTTCTGTTGTCTTTCCATCCTCCCCCACCCCCCAAAAAAGTAAAGCTTTCTTTTCCCCAAGCTAAAAAAAAAAAAAATAAAGGTTAAAAGTTAATCCTTGTTTATCTTCTGGAACTGCTAATTTTGCTGTGAATAGAAACTCCACTCCCCCCCCCCCCCCACACACACACACGTGCACAGTTTGGTCTCAGTCCCACAGAGGAGCTACAGCTAAGCAGCTAGGCAGAGTCACTTGAAAGCCAGCTGAAAGTACCCATTGAATTTGCTGAGGATTCCCTAGAGGACACCTTAGCTGTTCTGCTCTTACAGCTCAAGGAGAATTGGTCGTTCTCCGGCTACGGTGTCATTCTCCCTCCTCCCCAGACGAGGATGCCTAAGGGTGACTTATGGTTGCTGCTTCCTAACTGGAGCAATAGCATTTTTTTTCACCTTCAGCTCATGCATCAGCTGACTCACAGACTCAGGCATGATATTGTGGCCCAGGTTGCCAGACATGTGCACATGCACACAAACACACACAAAAACGGGCAGATTTCAGAACCTCAGTGCTCACACAGAGGGGTGAGGGCACAGTGAATTTCAGTGTGTACAGCACACTGAAATACAGCATTTACCATGCTAGAGGAAGTCATGTCACTCCTTTGCTGACATCTCTAAATCAAATTCACTAGCACTAAAAGTTAGCTCAAAAACAAGAGTAGCGCAGGTTGAAATGATGAATGGTCTGTAGCGTGTCAAGGAACTCAAGTATGTCCCTAACCTGGAAATGATAAGTCACAGTCAAACATGTGTCTTGTGATGTGAAAAGCTTTTCACCCTGAGGAGATGCATGACTCGTGCCAGAAAATGACATAGTCTGGTTTTCACTGTACATAAGTTATTTTCATTTAGTTCTTTTCTGCTCTAATGCAGACATCTGAAAAAAAAATCAAGAAAAATATTAAAATGCATGTTGTGCTTTTCTGAAAATATGTTAGTCTTATTTTAATTATATACAGATTATGTCATTAATATTTAAAAATTAAATCCCTAGATCTTAAATATTGACCATAAAAAAGCCATCATCCAGATTTGCCATTGAGACACTGAGCTATGAAGCAAACTGACCCAAAAGAAAAGATGGAGTTCCAGCAATTTTTCCTGCTGAGTGCAGGACTTTGCATTTCCTCTCCAGTGGAGGTGCATCTTAATCTAAAATCACACAGAAGCACAACACCTCCTGCCATTTTTCTGGAAGACGCTCAGATATTTCTGTTGTTCATACAGAATGAGTCAGACCCACATACTGTTTTTACTGACAAACTCAGAGATAAGCAAGAAGACTGATATTAATTTGTGATTTATAGTCATTTTAGGACTTGAGGGAGTATTATGGTAAATACAGCTGTTTTCATGCTGTAAATGTACTCTGATAGTTGGAGTTATTTCATTTCAAAAGAAAATATACAGCTGAAGGGTTAAAAATAATAAGCAATGGATGAGCAACAGCCTGATGAATCCAAGCAAAAGGAGAGGAAAAGTGCAGAAATGGCATTCTTCTCTAGGTGTTTCTTTTGGGGAATTATCTCTAGTCATCGCCTAGTCATGAGACAAGTTTTTGCCATAATTACAAACCCAGGCCACTGTGGCTGGGCATAGTCCAGGGAGAAGGGCACTGGAAACAACGGTTAAAATTTATGGGGGAAAAAAAAAAGTGCTGAAAGACAAAATGAAGGTTTGTTTATGAAAGATATTGTAGAAGCAGCTCTTTCAGGATCAGGAAAAAGCAGCTCTGGAAACATAAATTATGTGCCACTTCCCATGTTATCAAAATCAGAGTGCCTAAAATGTAGTTTTATTACAGGAAAATCTGACTAAATACACAGACACTGACAAAATTCTCCAGTGCAGAATCCCTGATGCCTGGTTTCTGGCAGCAAACCTGCTTGGAGCCCTGACTGGGAACCCAGCTGCTTGTCCTCCTCTGTCAGATGGGGCAAAAGCCACCTCCTGCAGTGTCCCCATGCTCCCACAAAGGCAGCACCTTGCAGGTAACCCAGGCATCTCTCTCCATACATGAAAGGCTAGCGTCGGTCTGTCTGGCTGCCCGTGCTGCCGTGGGTCAGGTTACCAAGCCATAACCAGAGGGAATAAGCTGGCAGCATCCCCCGGGGCACCCGGAGCCCAGCCCCGCGCAGCTCCAGAGGCGCTCCGGGTGCAGCAGGGAGGCAGGAGGGCGCTGCTGCCGGTGACCTTGCCGGCTGCTGAGGGACAGAGCTGTGCTGCTTTGCCGCCTGTCACTGCTCACCGGCTCCGCGGAGCTGTAGCAAGGCGAGAGGGCACCCCTGCTGCTGCTGCTGCTGCCCCCTCGCTCCACTGCCGCTCGTCACTGTCCGTCACTGGCTTCACATACCCAGCCCCTCACCTTCTCCTTTTCTGGCGTAACCTCCCAGGCTTCATTCCCACAGCCTTGTACCTCCTGCCTTCACTCTGCTCCATCTCCCTTCATCCATTGAGGACCCAGGACCCTGCTCAGCAGAGATCCTGGTATCGTACAAATGCTGAATTTGTAGCTCTCCTGCTCTAGTGCTTACTCAGAGCAGCTTGGAGTAGTAGCTGCTGCTCCAGGCGCCACCTCAGCCACCCATTCCACTGGCTGATTTATTTCCCACTTACCTCTGGTGTCACCCTGCCAAGCTCACTTTGTTCCTAGAAACATCTGGAGGATATAGGAAGCCATCCATGGGAACATTAGCAACCTGGCAGCTTAGTGTAAAAGGAATGATGGCCTCACTCCTTGAATCTTTGAACAATGAAGGGGAGAGAAAAGCAAAAAACAAACCCAAACCAATGCCAGTTATACAGTTGTGTCCCATTCCTAGTGGCTAAGGGAAAATTTGCCTAACTTTTTACAAGGGCGTGTTGTGAAAGAAAATGAGGTAATGACTTTACTCTGAAAAAAGTAGGTTTAGATGAGGTATGAGGAAGAAATTCTTTACTGTGAGGGTGGCGAGGCACTGGAACAGGTTGACCACAGAAGTTGTGGATACCTCATCCCTGGACTGTTCAAGGCCAGGTTGGATAAGGCTTTCAGCAACTGAGTCTAGTGGAAAGTGTCCCTGCCTATGGCAGTGAGGTTGGAACCAGAGGATTTTTAAGGTTTTTTCCAACCCAAGTTATTTTATGGTTAGCTGCCAGGGCACACTTTTATATCTGATTCAGGATGTTTGCCATGTTCAAGAAGCCTATCCTTCTGCTCCAACCCTAATGCAGCATAGGAAGCAGAATGGGAGTTTAGCTGAAATTAAATAGGGACTAGCAGCATTTATATCAAGCAAGACACTGCTGCACTGGAACAAGTAAATAATATGTGTAGATTGATAGACTGGTGAATTGGCTGGAGTAGATGATGCCAAGGTCATGCACCCTGGATGCAAAGGAGTCCTGGATTTTTACCCTGTCAGGATTCTCTGATGATGGACTAGCTTCCTTCATGCCCTTGCTCACACATTTCTGGTGCTGAGTCAGTGAAATGAATGTCACAAAGTGGTCTTTTTTCTGTAGCGTGTTATGACAGGATATGTCACAGCAAAGGTCATCAAGCCTGGAGATCATCCATGAAGTCTGTTTCTACAGCCTCTCCCAATAACAGTGGTTCCTGAGTAGATGAGTCCAAGAGATGCTGCGACAATACTTGAGATCGATTTCTCAGAACAGACATGCCCCATCATTAGCAGTAAGACAAAAAACCCTTTCACACATGTGTTCCCTTCTGCCTACTGTGTTTGGGTCTACCTGGACCTTCATCCCAGTGATGAGACTCTGACCAGCCTCACAGACTCCAGGACAAAACATGAAGCTCATGCTGCCTGCTGTGATGGTGTTACAGGGGGGAAATGCATGAAATGCAAATGGGTCAGACAGATCATTAGTGTTATTTATTCACAAGGGTAGGGGATTAAATGTACTGCTTGGAGCAGACCATGCCATCTTACTTGCACTAGGTAACTGTGTGTCTGAGCTGTCTATGGAAGAACAGATCAAAAGGTTTCATAGATTTGCAGTCAGCCTATGATGCTAACATCCCAATCATATGCCGAAGGTGTGAGCACTGCTGCTGTGACACTGGTTATATGGAGCTCCATGTGTGCCACCTAACACTGGTTTTGCAGAGCACAACCAGAAAGCAGAGTGCCACTATTAAAGACCCCCTGATCTTTGATCCTGACTGCACAGCTACTCCACTGCTTCATGTGAGCTGCAACACTTGCTAATGGTCGCTATTTATTCTTCCTGGCTCCATCCTTGTCAAGGTGGAAGAACAAAAGAGCCCCAGCTTGGTTTGATGTTCTCCTTCCTTCCACTTATTTCCTTGCCAAGGTGGAAGTAATGGTTTGGAGTGATGAAGCTGGGTCTCTTTCCCTTTCCTTTTTCTTCTTTCATGTCTTGCTTCTCAAGCATCTTGCATAAAAAGTGGCACTAGCATCAAGTATTCCTCTAAACAGTCAGGGGGGAATGCAGCTGCTGGTCTGGTGGCTCTCCTACCCAGCAGCATTAGCCCAAAGCTGGGGGTTTGCCCTCCCTTTCACAGAAGGGCTTGCATAGCATTAAGAGACATTCCTTCCTAAATGTTTCTCTTTTCTTTTTTAAGTTTCTTTCCCTCCCTGAGCACAGTAGAACCATTAATTCCAAGCATTCAAAATAGTCATTAATCCTTTGAAGACAATTTCAAAGTTTATAAAACCTTGCATTTAAGAAACTCACTCAGAGATGAGCTAGAAATTCAGCACCTAAAATGAGAAATCTTGGATTATCCCTTGCTTTAGATTATCTTGAGAGGCATTTGGCTTGAAAGCTAATGAAACAAATGGGGAACTGCTCTGAAAATATGTTTGTAAATCTGAGCTTGCAAGTTAAAAGATAGATTCTTTTCCATTGGTTTATTTGAAGTTTGGCATAATTGAAATTATGATGAGCTACATTTGAATTTAGTTTTGACTGGTTCTTACTGCTGAGGTAACTTTATGAAAAAAATAGTGTAACATATAGGTATATTTGCCCTCCAGCTGCAAGGCCAGGAAACAGGCATTTTAATTCTCTTTCTTAAGCGTGCCAGTATTAACAATATTATGCAAGGAGGATAAGGACTGTCAGATATTTTGATTGTGATTGCTGAGGTATTTTAGAGGGAAATCCTATTTTCAGTTGTAATTTCTAATCTATATCACTCCAAATAAACACTGAATCAGTTTTGGAAATTGTAAACCTATAGATGCTACCAAGACTAGAAAATGCACACAGATTTGCATATTTGCATATATTTGTGCATATTTTCTGGTTGTCCCTTGTCTCTTTTTAAGTTCTGCTATCACTTGGTTTTGAGCTGCATTAGGAATTTCGCAGAGGAAGGTGTCTGTGTTAGGAATGTGCTTTTTCCTGTTATTATAGGAACTGGGGTTAATGGCTGTGGAAGAAGGGAGGGAAGCTGAAACAGTTTTTGAGTCAGGGCCTGGCCAAGCAAGGAAACTGGAGCTGTGAGTCAGATGGGAGGAAACTGGGGCTGGCTGGACTCAGAAACTGCATTAGGAACCATAGATAGGAGAGGGAGGGTGAGCTCACAGGGCATGTTAGGCTGTTTGGTACATATCCATCATCAGAGCTGGGAAGGGTTTGGGGTGATGGTGACATGGGCCCAAGCACTCCAGAGCTGCTGTATGGCAGAGTTACCTTCTTCTACCATACACCTTGGGATGGTCTTCTACCATACCACCACAATGTTTTCTTCATCAAGCCCTTGCCTCATTCACTGAACAGAGTGGATGATATTCATCTGCTTCATTCTCATTATTCACTGTAATGGCCCTACATCCTATTTACTGCTCACTATTCAAACCCTGTTCCAAAGATAGAATAATTAATTTCCTCATGGGCTGTTCCTCATGGGCACTCATCATTACAGTACTTCATAAATAGTAATTCATTCATTTTCACAACACTCATGCAAGAGCTAAGTTGGTGTTATTCCTGTTTTTCAAAAGGGGAACTGAGGCAACAAGACTTTAAATAAGGCCAGCATTCACACTAATTCTAGAGGCCCAAGCTAAGTCACCAGAGCCTGGGTTGTTATAGAGCTCAGCATTGTGCAGCAACGTTTATTGTCAGTGCACAGCTCAGATGGACTCACAAGCGGCACTTGGGGAGGAGACTGCCGGAGTGCCAAGTCAAATGCTCTGCAAACAGAGAAAGTAGCCATAAATGAAGAGGCAGGTCTTGGTGTTTCCACAGAATGGAAGGTGAGGAAAAGGCAAGGACAGACCCCTCTGTGTAGGACAACATTCAAATATATCATCTTCGAAACCCTCCCTCTTCCTCCTGCATGCTAATTCCTAATTCTCCAGCCTTGCAATTCATCATATGTTCATCTTTCTCTGCTGCTTTTCCTAACTGATTGTCAGGTAAGTCCATTCATGTCATACTACAGAAAAACAAAAAAGGGGAGGACAAGTTAGGGCTGCATATATAATTTTAATTTTTCTTACATTTTGAAAGATTTATTGTGTGATACTTAGCTTTTAAAGGTTTCTCATGTACTATCCTATAGCTTTGTCTAAAAAGGCAATTTGGAAACCCCTCAGAAGTGCCATCATGGTGGATTAGCTGCAGGACTGAAATCTCCAGACTTACAGGGCTGACCTCAGTGACTCAAGGTAGAGGAAGGTGGCTGATGCTATCCTGTCAGCACAGCAGCGCTTGAGAGGAATGAGCCATTCACTTTGTGGGTGATTTCTTGGGTGCATAAGCCCAGATTGTTGGGGTCCATCCCAGCTCCTGGATACAAGCAACCTGTGGCATATTCTGTTCACTTTCCAGCCCTCCAACCCTCCAGCCTCCTCCCTTCACCACCAGGCTTTTCTCACTGGATTTCTCATTTGCAGCTCACTTTTTAGCCACCTCAGATCCAGTCCTAGTTTCTCATCCATTTGCTCCTCATCCTGCTTTCAATCTTCCACCGTCCCACAAGGCAGTAGAGTCACCAAGCTTCTCCCCTTTCCTGAGCTCCCTTTCCTTCTGCACATGTGCTTCTTGCCAAGCCAGGATCACAGTCTTCCTTCCACACTCCCAACCATTGACATCTAACCCCAGGTTTCTGCCTCCACTTCCTTGCAGTCCTACATCCCTTGCCTAAACACATGCAACCACAGAATCTAGGACCAGCAGTAAGAGGGCATGTTTGCCTCAGAGCCTGCAGCTTGGGAGCTGGAGTGTGCTTGGTACAGACAGAGACTTTGGAGGACATTCCTGCCAAATTCCTGAGAATGTCTAGTGAACTTGAGCAAAGGCTAAGCATTTAGCCAAAGCCGGTCTGTTTTCACATTCTTGACACCAGGCAAGTCCTCTTCTATGCCCAATATAATGTCCATGCTCCAAGGGATAGGTATATTAGAGTTAATAGACTGAATGGTCACAAGGACTTTTTTTTGATGTGGGCAAAATAACATAATTTCTATAATCTTGTTCTTGGAAATTGCTGAGTTGTTTTTCACTAAAATTTTAGAACAACAAATAAATCAAAGTGAGGCATTCATCCAGCAAGGGGAATTTTAGTCAAACACTGGAAAGTCTGGCACAGTTTTTTGCAGCTGAAAAAAGGGTTTTATAATGGGAAGTGTCAAGCATTAAGTATAGGTGGCACTTCCAACTCCACCTATAACATAGATTGGATTACATGCCTGGTTCCAGTCCTAGGGCATTCTGGACTAAACCAACAGTGGACTAGAAGAAGTTCTTATGTTCTTCAAGCTAATACATTTGCATGGCATTTTTTTGTCCTTAAAAGAAAGAAGGAAAAAAAGTGTCATGTCATTTATCTAGAAGATTTATTTATTTACTTGTATTGGCAAGGAGTGCATAATTTGCTGACAATATGGAATGAATGATTATGGCAACCAATTTTATGAGAGTCTTATAAAAAGAGAGGCTTAAAAATAAAATGTTAACAATTATAGTTTAAAAATGAGTCAGCTACAGAGGAAATAAGACAAAGGCAAAAAGAAAAAAGAAAAACCTTTCAGAGCAAAATGTTTTATTTCCATTTATTTCCAATGCTTTGCAGATGTGTGTGGGGCAAGTAGGAGGCTAATATATCTCACTTTAGCAGTACTAATTGTTTGCATTATCACAATAATCAAATGCAACCATATTAATCTCTGTGGTTATTAACTTGATTTTTACACATTAAGATTTAGATTTAATCCCCTGGGACCATCTATTAATGCTTTTAAAGTTGAAGGGTTTCAACAGTTTTAAGTTTTTTTCCCCTCTTTTAGCTGCAGGCAGTAAAATTTGAACGTGTGTGGAGTTTTGTATTTTGCATTCCTGTGGGATTTTCAGAGACACTGCTGTCAAGGACCATGAATCATGTTAATACATAGCAACCTCTACAGCTATTAAAATGTCTGCAATAATGTGATTATTTTAAAACGGAAAAACTAATATCATATGTATTACTTAAAGATCAATCCTTTTTTTTTTTTTAAGTCAATGGAAAGGGCTGCTTTTGGGAGGGGGGAATGGAAATGTTAGTGGGAGTCACTAAAATGTGAAATGTCTAATCCTCTGAGAGAAGAAACTTCAGTTCTTTTTACAAAGCACATCCTTACTGAGCTTATAGGCAATGAAGTGTAAAAATGGCCAAAAAAATCAAGATCAATAAGCATGAAAAGCCATTTTATTTTTGTTTAGCCAAACCGTAGTTACACCGACCTGGAACAGCATCTGGTTTCATGCTCTCATGATCACTGAGTGATGATACCCAAGCAGAAAACTGGGCATGGAGGTGTTTTTATGAGATGTCAACATGGAATGTAGTGCTAAGATTTAATAACGATGCGAACCAGTTAAAAACACAGTTTTCAGGGTGGATGTATCAGATACATCATTTACAACTTACATAAACAAGAAAATATAGTAGAGTGACCCCATGAAATCAAGAAAGTGTCTTGAAGTGTATTACAGCTCTAGTCTTTAAATATTTACTCCATAGACAGAAACTGCAAGATGCTAGTTTCAATGAGAAAGAAAATAGTTCCTCAGATGATGTCATTTTATTGGAGTTAATTTTGTATATCCATATTATCCTTCCTCAGTAAATCCTCTCTTGGTTATCTTATTTGTTGGTCAGACAACACGCCATAATTTCACATCTCCAAGAGGGTGCAAAATCATGAAAACTTCTACAGCCCCTTTATCTTTTCTGTATCTGCCTTCCTGAATGTGCCATGGCCTTCTGCAAGTAAATGCTCCTGTACCTCAGGCTGTTCAAGATTTCAGACATTTGTACTTGAATGAAGCAGACAGAGGGAGAAAATGGTTCATGTCCTGAACAGCAATAGAAAGACACCATGGGGAGAATGTAAACATATCAATAGGTGGGAATTTAGCTAGTGACAATTGTTTGAGTGGCACAGGGTGTTAAGCAGATCTGAAATGTGAAACTCTGGTCGTTCTGTATATAGATGGCCAAACACCATGTGATATTTTGCTGGGTGCTCAGAAGGACACTGTCATGAAAGAAAGGGCTTGAGTGCCCTTGTTCAAGGTCAGGTTGGTTCCTCAGACAAGCATTTTTAGCAAGCTACTTATTGGCACCACACAAAATAATTTTAGATCATGGAAGATATGAGCTCCATTAGCATTGTTTTAAATTGCACTTTCTGTTTTGTAAAATCAAAAAGGAAATTTCATGGGGAAAAGAAGTCTCGCATTCATGCAACATTAATGTTTGGGGAATAATGTGGTGTTTTGCCATGTTAAAAGAATTATTACAAACCCTTCATTGAGAAGCTCTAGAGATCTCATACGTTGGAAAAGAGACTTGATAATTGGATGTGCAGGAGGGGGAGGGAGATGTATGAGGAGGGTGTCACTTTTGGTGACAGCAATGAGCTTTTTTTGTTCTTGTGAAAAAAGACCCCGATCTGGCCAAATTAGAAGCCTTTGAAAAATCTGAGAAGCAGGTAGCTGCAGGTTAGAGTGGAGCAAGTAACTGGAGCTCAGGGTAGAATGATTCACTCGTGGCCTCTCTGCTTCCCTGGGCTGAAGGGACAATACCAGGAACTCATGCGCATGCAGGCAAAAGTACTTGGAGGAGTCAAATTAAATTTGTACATGCCACTTCCAATGAGGTTATGTTTTTACTTTCATGGGGTTTTTTTATATTACCTGAGCACCCTGGAAATCTTGAATGCTACCACTAAATATGGGCCAGCTCACATCTTCCAGGTCTCCACATGGAGGTGATCTCATTTCCCAGAGCCACAAAAGTTGTGGTGATGTTCATTCACCCCCACCCCCAGCTTCTCCAGCTCCCTGCCCCCAGGAACAATGGGCCTGAGCTGCCAAGGCTCCAGGGTGAGAGGTCATGGCATCCCACTGAGCTGCCAGATTTGGGGGCAGATCCCACGGCCTCTACTGCACTGAGCCAAAAGCAGGTCTTCTCTTGCCCCCTGCAATCCTAGCAGGGAATCTCAGCAAGAGGAGCCTCAGAGGGATTTCTTCTTCAAAAACTCACCTTTCACAGCCTTTTTTTTTTTTACTTCTTTCTTCTTTCTTTTTTTGTTTTTTCTTTTCCACACAGAAAGGGACAGGACCGTATGGAAAATTAACTGCGCTGGTTTACGGGTCACGTGTGTGAGAGCCTGTGAGCGTTTGTACACGGGGTCAGTGCTGGATTTTACAGCGGTTGCTTTTATCCTTGGAACCAAAGTTGCCACGTAGCTTGAGATACCTGCTTATTTTGTAAAGCTAGATCTCTGGGCAGAGGAACTGAGAGAGTCTCCCAGCTACACTGAAATATCTTGGACTTGAAGAGCTGAACTGAGCGACAGACGGAAAAAAAAAGAAACTCAAAACATAAACACGTAAATGTGACATCTGCAATTCCACTTTACGGGGCTTTTTACATGTGTGAAAATGGCTTATTGTCTTGTGAAAGTGAGAACTTTGGGGTTGAAACTGATGACAGAAATTAAGGGGACTTGAAAGGAAAAGCCCAGCTATAGAAATGAATTTAAAAGAAGAAAAAAACCAACAAATCCCCCAAAAGGCTATGCCAACATTTTCCTGGATGATAACAGAGATGTGTGATAAAGAATAGGTGTTGACAGAAAAGAAACACAACCCTTTTATTAAAGAGGTGGGCAGGCAAACATATGAACTGCTGAAATTTCAGCATTTCAGTGTCCTGTGGGTAGAGAACACTGGAACACAGGAAAAACAAGTAGAAAAGATCTTAGGAAATCCTCACCTCCTAAAATTTTCAATCATTTTAGATGAAATGTCACTTTTCATCTAAAAATAGATGAAAAAGTATTAGAAAATAAGCAGTTAGATATATATTTTTGTATAAACATATGTGAATTACACAGAAAAAAGAAGACAGGGAGGGGGAGAGAAGGCAAAGACACATTAATGCTTTGCCTTCCATTTCAGATATCCCCTGCACTGTGTCATAATAAATCTTGCATCTTGCTGCTCAGCTTAGGGCTCTGCTGCAACATTCCTTGGTTGCTTTGTTTCGGAGCGCCGTTTGTATTGAATTTGGGGAGTTGTCTAAGCAGCTGTAACACTGTGATATTTCCTCACTATTTCCTAGCAAAGTATGATCCAAACCCATGCTTTTGGGGAGGAGACACTGGGGAAGCACTGCTTTAGGGAGCTGTGACTCCCTGAGCCTGACAGCCTCCTGACAGACACTAATATTGGCAGAGTGAATGTGTGTAGTCTCCTCACAAGGTTTGTGATGTGTTTTTGATTTCCTGCCTCTGAAATGCATTTTGGCTAGCAAGCAAGTGAGCCACACAATTCTTTTTCTTCCCATGCACATATCAGGAAATTCTTACCTTGTTCACATTAGGTAATTGAGCTGCTAACATTCAGGAAAAGATTTTTTGCTCCTTGGCTATTCAGTCATGTGAACATGAGTAAAAATCATGGTTTTAATGAAGAATGTGAACTCTGTGTGATTCTGTCCTATTTGAGGCTTTGTAAAGGGTGCTAATTTCCACAAACGACGCTTTATTTGTCTTTCTCATAGCTACTTCTTTCAATGCCTTTATTCTCCAGGGGTCATGTCATTGTTTTCTGAAATCTTCAAAGATCTTGCTTACATGTGAAAAATGGCGTTTTATGAAATGCACAATTTCATAAATTTAAGCTAATCAAGACACCTTCTGCTACCAGGGCAATCAATTGGTTGCAATTGTTTCTGTGTACTTTTCTTTTTTCACTTCACATATGTAAATGGAATGGAAACAGAAAACATCAAATTAAGAAAAAGTATTGCTCAGTGTTCATCCAGCAGGCCTGAGATTTGAGACATCTTCATAGACAATCCAAAATTTTCAGGTTTTACTGTGTAACATCCCTCTAAGTTGCTGAAGACTTCTCCATATTAAAATTCTCTTCCGAATATGCTTTTCTGTTAGGAAAAAAAAATTGGCTGACCAGAGACAAAAGATTTCAAGATAGTTGCCAGAATATTTTTCAGTAATAAAAGTTCTTAAGATTAAGTCCTCGATTCTGGAGTATGATACAGGCTTTGCCTACAGTCTCCAAGTAGACAAGGGACTTTGCAGAGCTACAGGCATCCCTTCTGCCTAGCCAATTCTTGGTGGATTTGGAGCTTCCATCAAAAGCAAATATGAATTTGCATTTATGTTGATTGAGAGTTCTATTTCTGTTGCAAGAGGGGAAGAAAAAGAGGCCACTTTTCAATGAAGATGCAAGCATTTCCACATGATACTGTGGTAGAAATTGACCAGAGGTAGTTTCCCTCGCTTGTTTTGGGGCTTGGTCATGAAAAAAGACTTGTGGCCATTGATACTGGTCAGACTGTTCATCTGTGTATTGTCTGATAAATGCTACAGAACATCCTCCAAATTCTTTCTGGAAGACTTGTATGAGACCCCAGTTCTCCTCTTTGGAGTACTGTTTACTCTCTGACTTCTCTAAGGAGGCAGCTGAATTAGCTGACAATGAAACCTTGAAAACACACTCTGATCCAGGTTCTCTGAGACAAAAAGATGCTTTGAAACATACAGTTGATCCCAGCAATGTGCTTTAGGGTGTAGAAATTCACTAAAATGCATCACAACAATGACCATGATTAATTTCAGTCCTAAAGAGAGACAGTTAATGGATAAAACATGTCAGTGACCAACTTTCAAATTCAAAAACTCTGTTTCTACATTTCTATCCATTAAAAGAAAAAAACCAAAAACAAACAAACAAAAAAAAACATTCAAGCAAGTGATCCTTCTTTTTAACATCCCAAGCCCCTGGAATATTGTCTTTATAGATACACTTCAGAGTTCAGCTAAAAGATCATATTGCTTTAAAATGGGCATAGTAAAACCAAGCGTGCCTGGAGGAGAATTTGTAAGCACAATTATGTTTGCCATAGAGTTGCTAGGTCAGTGGGTGGTATACGATGCACCCATCTTTCCAGGAGCAGTAGGATTTCCTGCTGTTTTTTTCAGTAGTGACCTAGAAGGAGGTTAATGATTCCAAAGAATGACTTTTCCCTTAGGGAAAATTTAATCTTCTGACCTTTTTCTCTATCTGTCCATTCCTTTTAAGTCACAGACCCCCTTCATTTAGCTTACATCAAGCTGGTTTATTTTCTTCAAAAACATGGATGAAGTGATTGCTTTTGCTTTCATTTAACCCTTGAACTGGATGCATTTTCAAACCAAATCATTGCCCAGAATGCAGAATTGCTTGTAAGCATTTCTTTTAGATTTCTATATTTGTCTTAAATGTGATTGTCAACCTTCAGGATCACTTTGACAACTGACTAACTTCAAAAATGCATGCCTTTAATGTACTCTTGCAATCATCTCCGAGAGTTGCTTTAGAAAAAGAACATGACAAGAATAAAGCAGCTATAGGATTTTTTTTCTTTTTTTTCTTTTTTTTTTTTATTTCTATCAAAACGCTGATGGAACCAGAACAGAGTAATACAGAAGAAAATTTCATTTAAAATTGGTTTACCAAGAAGACCATCATGCCATTTGGGGGATTAAATTTGAGCACCAAAACTATCAGCATTTTATGGTCAAACTGTTGGAGTGTTTTGCTTTGTCTGAACTGTGCAGACACTGTTGAATCAAATCTGTTGTCAGAATATGGTAAAATAAAATTGTAATTACTTCATTATTCTCAAAGGTGTTGACTCTGGGGTGCAAGGAGTTCTGGAGGGTAACTGGAAACAGAAACCACCTTGTGCTTGAAGCTGTCAACTTCCTTTTACTCTGCAGCAGACACTGTTTTTGTCTTTATTGCATTACACGCGGTTATTGCCAACATAATAATTCATGAATATTCCTTCATTTTCAGAATTATAATTAATGCTGGATTTTGACATTATGACAAAGTAGGGCGGCTCGGCAGCAGAAACATTCAGCCCTAAGAACAAAGGAATTGCCATATTGGAACAGACCAGTGGTCCTTCTAGCCTGGTATCTCTCTGTCTCTCACACTGGCCAATGCCTGAGGCTACTGAGGAAGGCATAACCCCCTCCTAATGCACCTAATTGCAATACTATACCACAGAGGGAAATTTCTTTTCGACCCCAGCTGGTGATCAGCTTATGCCCTGAAGTATGAGGATTGATAGCCCTTATAATTTTTATTCTAGCTAGTGTGGCTGCAGATGCTATACTTAATCAAATAAATGTCTAATACTTTGATAAAGCTAAGTAAGGGCTAAATACTCTGATCTCTCGGGAAAAATCCCAAGGAAGAAAAAAGTGCTGAGAAATTCCACAAGGAGAATCACATCAAGTTCCCACTGCTTTCTGCACTCTCAGGGGAGTACAGTTTGCATGCTTGTGGAGAGACTGGCAGGGCTGGAAAGGATGTCAAGCAGCACAGTCTTAGGCTTCATAGGGGAGTCAGGCTCCAAGTTTGGCCACTCTTTCCTCCTGCCTCATTCTGTCCCTTACCCCAGACCAAAAGGGCTGTGCAGACTGAGCCGTGGGAGTTAGGCAGACCTATAGCAGCAGCTATTTGGATTTCTGCCTGAAAAAGCAATGGTTTTAGAGACAAAACCATGTTGCAGGGGATGGCTGTTTCTCAGGTCTTCCTCTGCAACCTGAGATGCCCTTTCACCAAACTTGCATATCACTGGCCATGTGCTCTTTGTGTGGAGGAGCAGCCGAAGAGTCTCAGGAAACTGGAGGACATGACAAAGAGTTAGTCGTCCTCTTTTCACTTCCTTTTGTTTTCATTTTCTAAATTTTACTCCCTCATTGCCCCAAAGCTCTTCTCCTCAATCCTATGCAGAAGCAAAAAATCCCACAATTTAACTACATATTCTGATGAAATAAACACATCTCCATATATTCAATTAAATATGCTTTCCACTTATTTTTTGTAAAAAGCAAGAAACCAAGCAGCAACACCTGAGCTCTTCTGCATCAACTGGAATTTTATGTGGTCCTGAAATGCTTCAAACTCTTCTGCCTCTTCTATTTCTAAATTAAGTATTCTCTTCCTTTAAATCTGCCTTCTTAGTGCTTTCCCCTGTTTCATTAGTCATGTTTACTGCATTTCTCTGTATGTTTCCTTGGTTCGCTATACCTTGCTTATAACCCACTGACTAAAATACAACAGAATATCTGGAAATGCAGTTTTTACTCATGAAACTGCACAGTAATATTTTATGTTTAACTATCTTTTTGTTCATACAGAATATCTTCTCTGCTTTTGTACATTTTCTAAGCTCCTGCAATATCCTGGATAGCATTTTCAGTAAATGATGCTTAGATTTTCCTGTGCTAATTAATAGCCATAAGTTCTTGAAAATATTTTCCAGCATACACTCCTTGGCATTAGTCTGTTTAATTTTGCATGCCATCATGTCACCATTTTATCTTAATTCATTGTTGTTCTGGAATTTCTTCAAGTTTTGTCTAAATTCAGTTAACTTAATAAATGGCCAAATACCCCCATTAATTTCCCTGTTAGAGCAACAGGCACTGGGTTTAAACACCAGAAAGCAGGCTGTGACTGTTACAGTGAAAACACGTTCTGCATTCTTTATTTCAGAAGCCTTTTTCCCAAGCTTTCTAATGAATAAGTTGAACAAAACCATCTTTATTGCCACTATTGATCCCAGGGGCAATTCTGAGTTTACCTCTTTCTCTGATTCTACTGACCACTGATTCTTCTGCAGTACCCAGAGAAAGGGATGCTGTCTAGTCACCAAAATGCAGTTCTGGAACTTGGGTGCTCATGAACTGAAGTCTGGTTCTGACACAGCTTGCTTTTACAATTATAGGTAAGTTACTTCACCTCTAACATAACCAACTCATTAGGAAGTTGTAGTGGTCTGATAGTGTTTATAAAATGCTTTCAAAGGACAAAATTCTAATGCTAGTAGTTCTAAAATTTTGGGCTTTAATTTCCCAGTACTTACAACATAGATTTTAATTCTGGATCTGCTGTGTTTTTCTTTTCAGAAACCTTACCATAAGGTGTTGGAAACATTAAATTAATTGTATCTTCTGGTTCTACTTTATTGACTACTAATTCACTCTTTCCTATAGTTCTAGGAGGGTTGAGAATGTAGGCAGAAGCATTGCAGATTTTACTTATCTGTGTGCCTAAGTACATTATTTTTACTGATTCTCTGAATAGTTTCCTCGTACTAGACTTACTGGTTTATAATTCCCAGGATCATCACTAGCACCTGCTTAAGAGATAGGGACACCCTCGGCCACTCTCCTGCCCTCTGGTACAGTAGCTGTTTTTAATGATAAATTACATATTTTTGTTAGCATCTCACTTGCATTGGTCTCCAGTTCCTTCAGAGCTCTTGGATGAACACCATCTGGTTCTCCTGATTGATTGCAGTTTAATTTCTCAGGTTGATCCATCACCTTTTCTGATATTCCTTTTCCTGATATCATCCTACTTTCAACACTTAAAAAGAATAAAGCCTGTGTACCATCACATTCTCTGTGTTAAAGAATGGTGGAAAGAAGCTGTTCAGCTCTTTTTTTTTTTTCTCTTTATATTTTTATTTGTCTAACACAACTAGGCAGAAGGAAAAATAAATTGACAGCAAACACCATTTTTGTTTAGAAACATCTTATTACAAAAGACAAACAAACAAACCTCTAAAGATGTGTCAGAGGTTTTCTGGGAGATGATAGTGTCAAAAAGCCCAGAATTTCAAGTTCATTTATGCTTTCTATTAATAGTGAATCATACTTTTCAGTAGACTGCTGTGGAAAAACTGCCAAGGGAAGTACATATAACGTTTTGGGGAATTTCAGTGTTATTTTCCATGGCTGAGCAGAAGAATAAAGATATACCTGTATTACCTATTGCACTAGAATCTAGAGCAGAAAAAGAAATCAGGAGGAGAGTTCTGCAGGGGAACAGCTCAGTGACAAGCAAGCAAATAGAGAAAAAACAAAACTATTACCATACGTACATGAAAACAGAACAAGGAAGAAAAGTATTGTGATTAGTGTCAACTGGTAGAATATTTCTCAACTCTGCATATTTCTCTTATACACCTCCCCACTATTCCCACACTCTTATATAAATCTCTCCTCTGCCTGCTTTTATTATTCACAGAGCTCACTGTCTAATTTACACTCTAAGCTCCTCCTCAGGTAGGGACCTTGTCTTTTCATACGTCCATAGTGTTAAATACATGCCACTCAAACTGTTGAAATTATAAGAATGGGGGGTTGTATTTTTTTCTTTCTCTCTTTTGTTAACAAACTATAAGTTAAAATCAAAGGTAATAATTAGTTTAAAACAGCCCTCAGAGGCAGTCCCAGAAAAAGTGACCTTTTGAGCTACAACTAAACTAACCAATTTTATTGTGTCTTGAGGTCAAGGCTCTTATTTCATATGACTTGAGGGTCTTTATGTGCATGCTACCCTGCAGTAAATGACAGAAAGTTATGGTCAAGTAGACTTTGCACTCCAGACATCTATTGAGGAATAGCAACAAGATTCAATTCAATCTGAGCCAAAAGTAATCCAGAACCAGGCTCAGGAATGCAATGGAAAATTCCTAAAAGATTGGAGATGAGATTAAAACACAACAACATAAAAAAAATCCAAAACCCAGAAAACTGGCTAATGCAAAGTGAGTGCATTGGACTGATTTTGAGTGGGCTGGACCCTACAATTATAACTTCGTCACCACAGTTTGAAATCTATTAAAGGGATTTATGTTTTGCAGCTGACATTTAAAATTAAGGATTTATTGGACTGGGAATGAGTATTTCTTCTGCAATTAGTCTTTTGGAGGTCATATTTCATAAACTGTTGTTTTTCTGTTTAATCTACTGTAGCAAGATTTTGTATTGTTAGAAAATTTGAAAAATATAAATGCAGAAACCATTTTATCCATTGTAAAGAGGCTCCCATCATGAAATTGCTGTTGAGTTGCATCACATAAGGTACCTAATATTTCCCATTAGGTACCTAGTATTTCCTATTTGTATAGGCTATTTTAATGGAGCAAGTGAAAGTGAGTGATATCTGATAGTATATATATTATACCACTCCTGCACCACTAACAAACGGAAAGTCTTAATTCAAGGGAGTGGGTTTTTTGTTTCTTTTTTATGTGAGCCTTTGTAATTTGCTTTTTGGAATTTGCTTTTTTTGGAAATTTACACACACAGTTCTGTATATTGCTAGAAGCCTGTGAAAAGCTGCATGTTTTTCCATTCTTGTGCACTTACAGACATGAATTAAACTTCACTGCATCTGATTTTTAAATTCTTGAACTGAAATTAATTACTGGGAAAAGGAAGGGCATTTTTCAAATTATGACAGTAATTAATTTAAGACGGTTGTTTTCCTTTACCACTATTCTAACCCAGTCTTCTCAAAAACAAAGAAATAAAAAAGATCTTATAATCATATTGACACAATTCCTATTTAGCTGTCTTCTGTGCTGGAACATTCACACGCAGCAGCAGGAAAGAAAATCAGGATATATAAATTAGAGGCTGGAGTGCGATTTCTTAAAGGATGGGCTCTACCGTTAAGGAACAGAACTGAGGAAATCAGATTCCATTGATGCCTGGAAAACTCAGGTTGTTATTTGTGCAGGTCAGACTGTGAAATGTAGTAGACCTTGTGTTACAGGTCATCTCTGAGAAAGCATTACACGTCCTGTTTAACTGTAACTTTGTTTTGCCCGGTTCCAGCTTAAACTGTTGCACACTTCTTCCACAGAGGGAGTGAGAAAGGATCGCTGAAGTAGCTTAAAAATATTTTAAGAAGCCATTATATATTCTCTACTCCAGCTAGATTTTCCTGTGTGACACAGCAA
The DNA here is from genome assembly GCF_012460135.2 of Molothrus ater. NCBI lineage: Eukaryota > Metazoa > Chordata > Aves > Passeriformes > Icteridae > Molothrus > Molothrus ater. The sequence continues at coordinate 107,165,530 of NC_050478.2, read as the reverse complement.
TGCAAATAAAGGGGACCTAAAGATGAGACTGGTCTGAGGCAGCTTTAAAAAGCTTTGGTTTTGTTGCATCTGAGTATTTCCTGAAACAAGGTAACTTTCAGGGAAAGAGTGCTTTTCACTTTGGCGAGAGTCAGTGCTGAGCACTGAAGTAGGAAATAAAAAGGATGCGAGCACTGGGTTTTTTTGTGCCTCTCTGTGATGGGGAGGGGTGCAGGGGGGAGAGACAGAGAGGGGAGGAAAACAATATAAATATGTTTCTATTGGAGAAAGCAAGGGGGGGAAAGACAGC